>NC_138355.1:16550409-18950409 GCF_046562875.1 Panthera onca | reverse complement strand
TGTTGGCCAGCTCTGCCTACAGGCACACAACCTGCCCCCAATCCTGATCCACATTGGGCACCCAAACCCTCTTCTTGCCCAAGAAAGATATGTAAAATAATATAGATAAGGGAGAAGTAATATAATCCAGAAGATTTACCTACCTCTGAAAGTGATTTTCATTTAGAAATCTGTTTGACATCCTAAATAAGAAAGCGAGAAGTTATGGCCTGTACAAAAGAGAATCAGAAGGAACAAAAGAAGAGAAGATGAGATAAAACCCAAACTGAGAGGGGTGCCTGGGTGGCTCAGTCGGTTAAGTGTCCGACTTCGGCTCAGGTCATGATCTCACGGTTCATGGGTTCGAGCTCCGCTTCAGGCTCTGTGCTGGCAGCTCAGAGCCTGGATCCTGTTTCGGATTCTGCCTCTCCCTCTCTCTCTGCCCCTCCCCTGCTCACACTCTGTCTCTCTCTCTCTCAAAAATAAATAAAACATTAAAAGTTTAAAAAAAAAAAACCCAAACTGAGTATTACAAGTATGTCTGAGGAGTAACCCAAAATAATTTGGACAAAGTAATAGTAAATCAAAGACAAACTGATAAAAAAATGTTTGGACCTAAAAGAAGATTTTAAAATAGAGAAAAACAGTGGCACCTGGGTGGCTCAGTTGGTTAAGCATCCAACTTGGGCTCAGGTCATGATCTCATAGTTCGTGAGCCCGAGCCCCAGGTCAGGCTCTGTGCTGACAGCTCAGACCCCGGAGCCTGCTTCAGATTCTGTGTCTCCCTCTCTCTGTGCCCCCCTTCCCCACTGACACTCTGTCTCTCTCTTTCTCGAAAATAAATAAACATTAAAAAAATAATAAATATTAGTAAAATAAAATAGAAACATTACAAAATAAATGGGGAAAGCTACCACTTCTAGACATATCTGATGGGAGACGGGAATGAGATGAAAATAATTTTATAAGCATTCAGACAGACTAAGACAGATCATTTATAAATGACCAAACATCAGGTAGTCTTCATTTAGAGCTTCCACCGTAACAGAGTTTGTAACAGAGTTTGGAGGGATAAAATTTGAAATCCAAGCTATTGTTTAAGTGTGAACCAAGTGTGAAGCAACGTGTTTAGGAGTGATGGCAAGAGAAAAACATGAGAGGCTTCAGAATAGAACAACGTTCATATTCTCTCCCTTAAAGAAATCTTGAGTATATATTCAACTAATAATGAAATCAAAATAAAAGTTCCAGATGAGGAAGTTGTGCTGTAAAATATGGGCAATGGACATTAAAGCCCATTAAACATTATTTATTCATTCATTCAATTCACAGATATTTATTGACTTGCTATTTATTTGCTAAGCATTGGGAATGCAGCAGTGAACAACAAGACTTGTCTTGGACCTACGGGGAAATAAAGAAACTCAACAAGTAACTATAATCAAATGTGTGCTATAAGGCATGAAAGTAAGGGGAATTGGCCTTAATTTTAGGGATCAGAAATGACAGACCAAGGGAAGTGAAATTTTAGCTGAAACCTAAAAGGTTGCTGGGAATTAGCCAGGCAAACAAAAAGAGGGGAGGGAATGTTTTAGACAAAGTGAAGAGCTCTTATAAGAAGCAATAAGGGACATTTACAGAATACAAACATGTTCACTTTGGCTGGAGATTAGAGATCAGGCTACAGAGGTGGTCAGGGGCTAGATCATGACTATAAGCTTTGCTAAAGGGTTTGGTTTTTATCCTAAAGGTAAGTCAAGGGATATTATGGAAGAGTTTAACAGGAAAAAGATGATCAGCTTTGAGGGTCAGACATTTTTTTTTTTCTGTGTAGATAAAGGATTGGACTGTAGTGTAGATAAATGAAGGGGTTTGACAGATATTTAGGAGAAAGAATCAACAGAATGATTGGACACTGCAGGTGAGGGAGAGGAGAGTTAAGAGTGATTACTAGTTTCTAGCAGGGGCTACTGGGTGATTCTGTTTCTGAGAGTGGAGGTACTGGAGGATTAGTTTTGGGGGAAAGTTCAGTTTGGGACATTTTAAGTTTAAGGAATCTGGGAATCATTCAAGTGGTGTTTCATGTAGGGAACAGGATGCATGAACCTGTAGCTAAGGGAAAAGGTCTGTCCCAATGTTCACATTTTGGAGTTGAAAAACAGTTGTCAAAAAGATTAGCACAAGAATGTTTATTGTAGCTTTATCCATAATAGCCCCAAACTTGAAACAACCCAAATGTTCATCCCGAGGAGAATGAATGCACTCATTGTAGTGTGTTCCTACATGGAATACGATGCAGCATTAACAAATAATGAACTGCTGATATACATAATAAAATGGATTATTTCAAATGAAGCCAGACACAAAACACTACATACTTTGTTATTCCATCCATACGAAGATTAAGAATATGTAAAACTGGGGTGCCTGGGTGGCTCAGTTGGTTGGGTGTCCAACTTCGGCTCAGATCATGATCTCACAACTCTTGAGTTTGAGTGCCACGTTGGGCTCTGTGCTGATGGCTCAGAGCCTGGAGCCTTCTTCAGATTCTGTGTCTCCCTCTCTCTCTGCCCACCCCCCAGCTCGTGCTCTGTCTCTCGCTGTCTCAAAAATAAATAAACATTAAAAAAATTTAAAAAAAAAAGAATATGTAAAACTAATCTATAGTGATAAAAATCAGAACAATCATTGCCTGGGATTTCTGGACAGCAAGGGGAGTAGGGGAGAGGGATGAGGGGCTTAAACAGAAAGTGGCTGGAGTGAACTTGCTGCGTTGATAGAATCATCTTGTGTTTGTCTTGACTGGAGTGTTTTTTACATGGAAATGTACATTTGTCTTAACTGATCAAGTTACAAACATATGATCTGTACATCTTACTGTATGTAAATTATGCCTCAATAAAATTAATTTGAAAAATAAGTTGTGTAAAATCTCCATAAAATTTTAGTGAAATTTTCAAAAGTAATTCTTTTCAAATTGACATTTCTAATTTGCTGAGAAAATGAAAACACTCAGAAGAGAATTTCTACAAGTTCCTAACATTACCATATCTGCCCACCCTACATCTGTGCCCAGAGACTGTCTTTCCTCCTGTTCCTAAAAATGAACTGTCTGGGCTCCTAAAGCCAACCCCTCCATTTGAGCGCTGGATGCCATTGTAGCTCATCATACTTCATCAAGGACATTAGTAATTGTCCCCTCACCCTCTTGCACATCAATTCTTCCATCTCAACTGGATCATTCACATGAGCACAGAAACATGCTGTGAAACATCCTATCCTGAGTGACAGAGAGAATCTTCCTTTGGCTCCCACTTCATTCTTCTCCTCTTGTTATAACAAAGCTCTTCAGAAGCATTGCCTACATTCTGTTTACAAGTTCTTTCCACGTCTTTTCTTAAACTTACTCCAATCACAGTATTCCGCCATCATTTAATTCAAACTGCCTGTCAAGATCAGCAATAAACTTTATGTGGCCAAAGCCAATGGTTAATTCTCAGTTCATTGATCTCTCTTTTCTCCTTGAAACACACTCTTCGCTTGCATGTAGGAATCAGGTTTCCCCTTACCTCTTGGTCATTCCTTCTTTGCTGGTTCATCTTTCTCAACCAGATCTCTAAAAGTTGGGTTTAGCCCTTACACCTCTTTTCTTCCCTATCTGTACTCACTTTTTTGGTAAGTGGCCACATCCAATCTTATGGCTTAAATATAATTTATATGTGGACAATACCCAAAATTTGAACACACCTACCTCCTCAAGATCCACATCAAGTATCCTACCAAAGCTTCAGCCACGACAATAACTAATTTCCCATATAGCTCAGAAGAAAAATTGCAGTATCTATTGAAGGTGAGGAAATACACAGTAAAGCTAACAGTTAAAGGACAACTTGTTTTGTCAAAAATCTGTGAAGCATATTTAGAGTATATTCTAGAGGTCATCCAAAGGAAAAACAATAAGGTTGGGTCTGGCCAAAGTCATTAATACAGGTGCTATATAGGATTAATATAGGATTGGAGATTTAATATGTTTGTTCAGTCCCTGGGTGCGACTCTAACGTTTTGCTTGGTTGGTAGTGGGCCTGGCTTCAATGGTGGCCCATAGTAAGTGAAACTGAAATGCAAGACTGAATTGGTATATCATAAAAATTAAACCTAAGGTTTAGGGAAATGGATATATTAAGGCAGAGATTCTCAGTCACACACTAACCTCCTGGGCACCTAGGTAGCATTCCTTTCACCAAAGCATTAGTAAATTATTAAATATGAAAGATTTAATCAGTCAATAAATGCCTTGGTGATAGGATCTTCATTATCCTTGAAAAACCCTGTATTGTTGCATTGGCAGGCAATGTTGATTGTAGGAAATGTTGCCATGAACTTGGGAATTTTTGATTTCCATAGAATAGTAAGATAGCAGGGGAGGTGAATGGAGGAGCTCAAATGGCAGCATTTAACCATTGGAGACCAGATAGATACAATCACCATATTAAGCTGCAGAGAGGTAGTGTTAATTCTTTTTAACACAAGACATTTGTGGTAGTAATTAATAATTACGAGATTCCTGAGAATAAAATACATGGGCAATTACTCAAAGCTTTGCTTGACAAAAATTGTAGATCTTCAGAGTGGCATTTATGCCATCATTTAAAAGTATACATTTATAAACATTTCACTAAAATGTGATGTATTAATACATGCAGTATTAAGAGTTTTAAGGATTTTACATTTTGAATTTTGAATTTATACTTCTAAAATAGTTTAAAATATTCAAAGATGATCACTATACACAATTACTGAAAAAGGCAGGGCACAAAATGGTATGCACAATATTATTCAGATCCTATTAAATCCACACACACACACACACACACACACACACACACACACACGTGTGTGTGTGAATGTGTTATTTTTTTTTAAGACTTAAAAGGACTTCTGTTTTCAGCCAAGATGGAGCAAAGAGACCTGATTTACCCTCCCACCTAACATCCTACTAAAGAATGAATGGGCTAACCAAGCAGTTAAAGAGGAAATTAAAAAGTATATGGAAGTCCATGAAAATGATAGCACCACAACCCAAAACCTCTGGGACACAGCAGAGGTGGTCATAAGAGGAAAGTATATAGCAAGAAAAAGAAAAGAAACAAAAAAGAGAAAGAAGAAAAAGAAAAAGGAAATCATTTGAAAATTTGAAAAAGTGAATACACTGAAGTAGACTAAAATAAAATGATGGAAGTAAAATAGAATTTGAAAAAATTTACACAAAAGTAAAAAATATAGTAATACAAATTAAAGAAAAATATTTTAATAGAAATTGAAAATAAAAATGTTTTTCTCTTCCTGTATTCAAGAAAAAGAAAAGAAGTGAAAAAGAGAAAAAAAAGAAAGAAAATTGAATAGATGGGCCTGCTAACAGATTGAAATAGGACTGAAATTACTTTGTTTTCCCCTACAAGTCAGACTATGAAGTGCTTTATAGTCCGTAAACTAAGCCAGCGGTGAGACATGGGTTCTTGAAGAGCAAGGTTGGCCCAGTTGGGTGGGGTCAGTGTAATGGCTCCGTTCTCCACTAGATGGCGCTGCTAGCCTACTGGGGTGGAACATTGTGGCTCTCGTAGGTGCGTATGCACATGCGCGGGAGCGGTGAAAATGGCGTCACCCAGCTACCCAGTCTCTAGTATCGGAACTCTGTTCTCCCAGATCAGCAATCATGCACCCATCCTCTGATTTCAGCTCTCGCCCGCTCCCTGCTTTTTCACTGTCTGTGACCAGACCCCAGGCAGTACCTCTCTCCCGAGTTTTGTCTCAGGTGCGGCTGTTTTCCCCAGCCCCTTACTTCTGAAGGACTGCGGCTTTGACCCATTCTGCCCCTCTGTGGGAGGGTCTCACCAAGCAACCCCGAATGCCGGCTGCGCCCAGGAACGCTTGCTGGACCCTGCTGCTGCCGGTGCCCTGAGACTGCGGCCACGTGCCAGCGCCCCCCCCCCCCCCCCCCCGAGAAAGTTTGCAAGACAGTGAGCAGCAGCGTTTTAGGGATTATGGAAAATCACAACACACATCTGGCACCAGGCTTCACCCTTAAGGACCTTGCCCCAGCACCAGCGAATGTGGCCGCCTTCTGGGGTCTGCTGGGACCAGGTGGCTTCAACAGTCTCTACCAAATGTCCTTCCAGCAGTGGAACCTCTTTTCCCCGTGTGGCCCGAGAACCTCCCGGACCTCACTCTGTTCCTGGGGATTCGCCCTTCCCACCAGAGCACCGCCAGGTAAGGAGCTGCGGAGTTGCAGCCTTTGCGCTCCCCTTGTTTACAGTCTTAATGGAATTTAAATCCTTTCCTTTCTCCTTTCTCCCTTCTTAATTTAGTCCCTGCAGCTGTTTCCAGTTTTCCACTTTCTCTCCAGCTGCTTTTGGGGAGGGGTGCTTTTCCCGTATTCTCCCTCCCTCCCCAGTCTCTGTCCTCTCTCCACCTGCAAAAGCAGTTCCCTAGCTTCCGCAGCTTCTCGCTCCCCAAATTCACCTCTCCGTGCCACGTACCTGCTGAGTTCTGTGGTTCAGGTTGTGCAGATTGTTGTGTTAATCCTCAGACCAGTTTTCTAGGTGTGCAGGATGGTTTAGTGTTGGTCTGGCTGTATTTCATGGACGCGAGACACACAAAAAACTTCCATGCTGTTCCGCCATCTTCACAAAGGGGAAAAATTATAATTCATGGCTCATTGCCCCAGCAGTGGGATAAAAATTAGCTCTGTATTAAAGATTACTCTGGTCTCACTTAACAAAGTTAAAAGCAAGCTTTAAAAGGATACAAATATTTTTTTAAGTTTATTTTGAGAAGGGGGAGAGGGACAGAGAGAGTGGAGACAGAGAATCCCAAGCAGGCTTTTGGCTGACAGCACAGAGCCAAATGTGGGGCTCGGTCCCACTACCCAGGGATCATGACCTGAGCTGAATCAAGAGCTGGACGCTCAACTGACAGGGCCACCCCGGTGCCACTCTCATAATCTTTTCTTAATCTCAGGTCTGAAATTCAACAATGATGTGCCTTGATGTGGGTTTTTAAAATTTGTTGTGCTGAGTACAAAATGAGTTTCATTCAGTCCTAAAACTTGTCTTTCAGCTATAGGAAATTTCGTGTATTACTTCTTCAGTCATTTCCTATACACTTATGTTAAATTACATTTTTAGTAGGATTTTTTTTTTCTGTTACCTATTTGTCTCAGTTTTCTCCAAGTTCCTTTTGACTATTTCTATTGGTCTCTTCCATGTTAAAAACTTTTCTCAAGTGTCTGATGATTCTCAGCTGCTTATTTATATTTGAAGTGAAATCTCCTTCAGGTATTCCAATTACAGATATCCTAGACTGTTTAATATTGTCTCACAGCTGACTCTCTGCTCTTTTACAGTCTTTTTGTTTTTTTAATCTGGACATATATACAGAAGATTGTTTTATTTATTTTTTTTATTTTTAATTTTTGTTAACGTTTATTCATTTTTGAAAGACAGAGAGAGACAGAACATGAGTCAAATAGGGGCAGAGAGAGAGGGAGACACAGAATCTGAAGCAGGCTCCAGGCTCTGAGCTGTCAGCACAGAGCCCAAAGTGGGGCTCAAACCCATGAACCATTGAGATCATGACCTGAGCCAAAGTTGGACACTCAAGTGACTGAGCCACCCAGGCACCCATTGTTACAATTTTCGGGGTGCTCTGTTCTGAATATAGTGACTTAAAAATATTTTTATTCCCTCTTCAGGCTCTGTGCTGACAGCTCAGAGCCTGCTTGGGACTCTCTATCTCCTCTCTCTCTGCCCCTCCCCCCCCCAAAAAAAAATAAATAAACTTTAAAAAATTTAAAACAATTTTTTTAAAAAGATTGTGAGAGTTCTGGGGCGCCTGGGTGGCTCAGTCGGTTGAGCATCCGACTTCGGCTCAGGTCATGATCTCGCACTCCGTGAGTTCCAGCCCCGCGTTGGGCTCTGTGCTGACAGCTCAGAGCCTGGAGCCTGTTTCAGATTCTGTGTCTCCCTCTCTCTGACCCTCCCCCGTTCATGCTCTGTCTCTCTCTGTCTCAAAAATAAATAAACGTTAAAAAAAAAATCTTTAAAAAAAACAAAAAGATTGTGAGAGTTCTTAGAAAGAAAATAATAATGGGGCACCTGGGTGGCTCAGTTGGTTGAGTATCCAACTCTAGATTTTGGCTCAGGTCATTATCTCATGGTCATGAGATTGAGCCTTACATTGGGCTCTGAGTTGAGCATGGAGCCTGCTTTAGATTCTCTCTCTCTCTCTCTCTCTCTCTCTCTCTCTCTCTCTCTTTCTCCTGCTGCCCCTGTCCCCTGCTTGCACTCTCTCTCCCTAAAATAAAAGGAAGAAAGAAAGAAAGAAAGAAAGACTCACATGCAAAGGGTGAAAATTTTCAGACTTTTCAACAGCAATAATCAAAGAAAACATAAAGCAAAAGCAACAATATGAGAGAATATGATTTATAACCTAGAATTCAATCCCCACCAAATAATCAGTCATGTGTAAGGGTAAAATTAAGACATTTTTAGATGAGGTATTGAAAAAAAATCACTTCTGGGGGCGCCTGGGTGGCTTGGTCGGTTAAGCGTCCAACTTCGGCTCAGGTCATGATCTCACGGTTTGTGAGTTCGAGCCCCGCGTCGGGCTCTGTGCTGACAGCTCAGAGCCTGGAGCCTGTTCCAGGTTCTGTGTCTCCCTCTCTCTCTGCCCCTCCCCTGTTCATGCTCTGTCTCTCTCTGTCTCAAAAATAAATAAACGTTAAAAAAAAATTAAAAAAAAATCACTTCTGATGCACCCTTTCTCAAGAAGATGCTAGAGGATGTGTCACCAAAAAGAAAGGATGAACTAAATGGCACACTCAAACTGAAGAGAGTTTAATAAAGGGACCATTTTAGAGGGTGTGGACAGGGTTTTGGGAAAGCAATAAGGGGTAGTGCAGCACTCTGAGCCTTTTAACACCGTTAGGCCTAAAGGGGCAAAATGAGAGCGGGGTTATTGGAATCTGGAGACAATGCCTATGAAGAGGGCCACCTGTCAGGAGCTGTGGCTCTAAACATAGGGCAGGAGTCAGGAGAATAAATACCTCGTCTTCACTTTCTTCCCTCCCTCAGACTTAATGTTGTGTCTCCCACTGACCAAACCCGATCAAAGGCCAAAAAGAATCATGTCAGCATCTTAGGGAAGGCACACAGCAGAGTGGAGAAAAGAGTACAGGAGTTAAGGATGAAAAAGGGGCAACAGAACTATATCCAGGACAGAGGGAGATAGAGGACCCAGGAAACAGAGTCCAGTAAAGCACCCAGGCAAAGAGATTTCTCAACTAGATGGAGCAAACAGTCACCTTGGATGACTACTATAAGGCAGAACCCAGATTGGAACAAGACCTTGGAGAATTACAGGATGATTATCTTAAGATTTAAAGAAACCAGTGGCTTTCCTGATACATATAATGCTCTGAGAGGATATTTAAATTCTTCCCAAGAGTTGGGAGGAAAACTTGTCATAATCATGTAGCAAACTAAGTGAAGGCACCAGGCAACTATTAACTGAGGGAAAATAAAAACTAGCACCAAAAAGGAAAAATAAGAGGCGCCTGGGTGGCTCAGTCAGTTAAGCATCCAACTCTTGATTTCAGCTCAGGTCATGATCTCAGGCTTCGTGAGTTCGAGCCCCCCATCAGGCTCTGCACCAACAGTGTGGAGCCTGCTTGGGATTCTCTCTCTCTCTCTTTCCCTCTCGCCCTCTCTCTGTTCCTCCCCGGCTTGTGCTCTCTCTGTCTCTCTCAAAATAAATAAATTAAAAAAAAAAAAAAAGAAAGAAAGAAAAAGAAGAGTCCTCATACTTAGTTGAACTGTGAGTAGTGTGTATATAAAAGTCATAATAACAAATACTAAGTATTCATCTAACAACATGACTAGATGAGGGGGGATGGAGAGAAGGGAAGTAGAAGTGTATATGTGCCTATGAATGTGGGGGTGGAAATATTAAGAAATGCTCTACAGGCATGTTACTTAGAAATATGAGCTTAATCCCAGAGCAGCCAGCTGCAAGGCTTGAAAGCAGTGACTGCTAGGAGATGGAGGGAGGGGGCCGTTTGGGGGGAGAGATGGGACCAAGGATTGCATTCTTCTTTTTCTTTTTTTTAAAGTTTATTTATTTACTTTGAGAGAGAAAGTGTGGGTGTGTGCATTTGTGCAAGAAGGGGCAGAGAGAGAGACAGAGACAGAGACAGAGAGACAGAGAATCCCAAGCAAGCTCCGTGCTGTCAATACAGAGCCTGATGTGGGGACTGAACTCATGAATGGTGAGATCATGACCTGAGCGGAAATCAAGAGCCAGATGCTTAACCGATTGAACCACCCAGATGCCCCTGCATTTTTCGTTATAAACCTTATAATACTATTTGGCCTTTTAAACAATGTACATGCATGAATGTGATAAAAATTTAAATTAAAAATCTCAACAAACTAAAGATTTTTCCTTCATTAAAATAAAACAAAATTAAAATATAACCAACTCCTTTACATTAGTATGGTGAAAGAAATAAAACTTTGCTTCTATCTTCTTCCAGTTCCATGATTTCCAAGTTTCCTCCTCTCTGTGTTCCAGGTCCCTCACATGTTATTAAATGAAGATAATTCACAAAGAATGAGGAAGAGCTAATAAAAATGATTGATATGTATAAACAAGCCCCAAAGGATAGGAATCTACGACAAGTCTTTTTGGCTGAAAATTTTTAGAACATGAGATACGAAAAAGAATTCTAGAAGGCAGGGGTCTTCAGAAATTTTCTTGCTGTAGATAGATTTTTATTGAACAGATACATTCTGCAAAGGCTGTCAAGTATAGCAACAATCAGAGGGTCTTCCCCATGCATTCACTCTGCCAGTGAATTCAGTATTCAAGACCAAACCTGCCTAAGCTAAAAACAAAAATAATAAATAATAAAAGCTAAAAATAACTGAGCAGTTGCCAAGTGACAAGCATTGTACCAAGCCCTTTATTTGCATCATATGATTTGCATCCTCACAATCATCCTCAGAGTTGGGTCTGACTATTTCCCCATTCTACATATGGGAAGACCTTTAAAAGGGTGAGAAACTTGCTTGAGGAAGTGGCAGTCTGGATTTAAACTCAGATCTGTCTTACTCAAGAGCCCACGTTCTTGTAAACTTCTACTGTATTTTTGGCAAAACCAAAAATGGCAATCTTTGGGGTGCGAGGGGAAAAGATTAGCTATCACTCTGGCTGCCAAGTCTCAAGGCAATGCTATAGGAACAGAAGAGAAAATTATGAGGACCTATTGAAACCGCAAAAGAATGGTATTACTTTGTAGAAAAATCCCACAGTAGATGGTCACATGAAAGCTGCTAGAATAAACCAAAGTACACATAAATTAATTCACCAAACACTTATCGTAACCTCTGAGTTTCACTGAGCTAGGTACTGGCAGTATAATTTCTTTGTATAATAATATAATTAATATAATATAATATAATATAATATAATATAATATAATATAATTTACTTAGAAATTAGGAATTTGTTGAAGAGTCACTACCAAATTAGAGGCGTTTTGGTATCCTTAGAACTTTTAATACTGTATCTTAGAAGAAATTAGTTGTTATACTATGGCTATTTCAGTAGAGGGCACTAGGACATCAAGATCGTTTTGAACTTAGGTGGCAAAATAGTTAATAGACCGATCTTTCAGAACTGTGTAGTCATGATTTTAAAAAGCGTATCAAGTGTTCCAAAAACGGAATAAGTCATAAACCAAAGAAAAGAGGTTTTATATATGAATATTGGCAAGATCACTAAGATCAATACTCCAGATGCTTGCCCAATTATAGATTTTTTTTGAGTGGTACCATTTATAAACTCACCTCCATTACTTACTTGCAAATCTCTATTAGGGCCACCAGGAAATGTCAGTTTAGCAGACCTAGCACTTCTGAGAGAAATGGCATAGGGCATAAGAAGTCCAAAGGCTTTGAGAGCACCTGTCCACCTCCCCACCTTACCTCCATCTCCCACCCAATGCCTTCCGCCAAGTAAGTGGCCTGGGGGCAAATTACTTAATCTCTGTTTCCATACCTCTAAAATAGTGATAATTTCTCCCATGATTATGAATGTGAAAATGCGTTGCAAAGTGTCATAAATATAATAAAGTTTGTAAGATACTAATAAAGTAAAAAAATATAAAAGAAAGTATAAAAGTATAAAAAAATCAAACTATTAGAAAAAGAAGTTCCAGAAACTGTGATCCCAGGCCTATGAAGATTAGCTTTGGAAACTTCTAACAGTACTGTACATCTTAATCGTCCAGACAGAGTTAAAAACAGAATTCTACAGTCACAATTTCAAAACACTTCCTCCCAGCTCCTTCATATTTTGCAAGCCCCTTTTCCACGCCCACCCTCATTGAAGAAGAAATACAAATTGATTCATGGGGATTTACTAAAAGATCTTTTTCTAATGTAATCATACCTATTGCCAGATAAACTTCTATTAGTTTGTATAGACAAATGTCCAGGTTTTCAGGGAAAAGAAATTCAGGTGATAACACTTTTAATTTTCTTAGACACACACATACATACATAATTTGCATGCGTAATTAGTAGTATGGTCACTCACCATCACTCCCAAATTGCCTTGATGTTTCCATAAACATATAGGGTATGATTATATTTTATTTATGTATGGGAAGACTAAAGAGCAGAAAGATGAAATGATTTGCTTAAAATGACATAGTATCAACCATGGAAGTTTTCCTTCTAATCCATCATAGAACAACTGGAAAGTACTGGAACCACGTGAAACTACTGGAAAATTAGCATCTTAATTTCTATTTTATCTTATTTCTCATTTGTTTATAAAAATCAACAAATACATTTCGAGCAGTTACTATATGCCACGCACTGTGGAAGATGTTGAAGATACAATAGAGAAGGGGGGAAACCCAACACAGTTCCTAAATACTCATGCAGTTTATAATATAAAGAGGAAGACAGACCCCAAAAACTGTAAGGAGAAATATAAAACAGTTGTGAGTTGTAAACGTTCTTTGAAGGAAATAAACATAAGGCTAAAATAGAAAAGAGCAGAGGAAAATGATCTTAGGGTATTCAGGAAGAATCAGGTCAAAAAAAGATGGTGACATTCAAGCTGAGACCTGTAAGGAGAAGCAATGTTGTAGGGGTTGCAGTCCTCCTGACAGAGGTAATAAATCGCATGTGCAAAGGTCCCGAGGAGAGAAAGATCTTGATGTACCTGAGGAACTGAAAGAAGACTGGACACTCAGAGCACAGCCAGCAAGGGGAGAATGACTTGAAAAATGAGATTGAAGAGATCAGTTGAGGTCAGGTCACACTGAGTTTTGTAGACCAGGGTAGTAGGTTGGATTTTACTCTAAGGAAAATATGAAGTCACTGAAGCATTTCAAGCAGAGGAATGACATGATTAGATTTGTATTTTAAGAAGAGTCTTTTTCCTATTATGAGAAGAATGGGTTGGAAAGGAGCAAGAGAGGCAACACGGAGATGGCACAGGAGTCTAATGCAATAAGTCTCTCAGATAGATGGTGATGAACTCAACAAAGGTGGTGATGGAGATGAAAAGTTGCTCATGAAATTGGAATGTGTTTTAGAGACATTCCTGGTTCTACTAGTTATTTGTAGTGTCTTTATGCCTAGTACACATTAGGGGGAAAGAACTCAAGATGTAATCTTTTCACTTGACAGGATGGGTTCTTTTAGCTCTTCCAAAGAATTCAAAGCACTTATCAAGCACTTCAGTCTATTGACCAAAACTTTTTTTTTACCACTTTATTTAATTTATTATTTTTTTTAAATTTTTTTTTTAACATTTATTTAGTTTTGAGACAGAGAGAGACAGAGCATGAATGGGGGAGGGTCAGAGAGAGAGGGAGACACAGAATCCAAAACAGGCTCCAGGCTCTGAGCTGTCAGCACAGAGCCCAAGCGGGGCTCGAACTCACGGACCGTGAGATCATGACCTGAGCTGAAGTCGGACACTTAACCCACTGAGCCACCCAGGCGCCCCCTTTTTTTAAATTTACATCCAAGTTAGTTAGCATATAGTGCAACAATGGTTTCAGGAGTAGATTCCTTAATGCCCCTTACCATTTAGCCCATCCCCCCTCCAATCCCCCCTCCAGTAACCCTCTGTTCTCCATATTTAAGAGTCTCTTATGTTTTGACCCCCCTCCCTGTTTTTATATTATTTTTGCTTTCTTTATGTTAATCTGTTTTGTATCTTAAAGTCCTCATATGAGTGAAGTCATGTGATATTTGTTATCTGACTGCCTAATTTTGCTTAGCATAATACCCTCTAGTTCCATCCATGTAGTTGCAAATGGCAAGATTTCGTTCTTTTTGATTGCTGAGTAATACTCCATTGCATATATACCATATCTTCTTTATCCATTCATCATCTGTTGATGGACATTTGGGCTCTTTCCATATTTTGACTATTGTTGATAGTGCTGCTATAAACATTGGGTGCATGTGTCCCTTCAAAACAGCATACCTGTATCCCTTGGATAAATACCTAGTAGTGCAATTGCTGGGTTGTAGGGTACTTCTATTTTTAACTTTTGGAGGAACCTCCATACTGTTTTCCAGAGTGGCTGCACCAGTTTTCATTCCCACCAGCAGTGCAAAAGAGATCCTCTTTCTCCACATTCTTGCCAACATCTGTTGTTTCCTGAGTTGTCCATTTTAGCCATTCTGACAGGTGTAAGGTGGTATCTCATTGTGGTTTTGATTTGTATTTCCCTGATGCTGAGTGATGTGGAGCATTTTTTCATGTGTCAGTTGGCCATCTGGATGTCTTCTTTGGAGAAGTGTCTATTCATGTCTTTTGCCCATATCTTCACTGGATTATTTGTTTTTTGGGTGTTGAGTTTGATAAGTTCTTTATAGATTTTTGGATACTAACCCTTTACCTGATATGTCATTTGCAAATATCTTCTCCCATTCTGTTGGTTGCCTTTTAGTTTTGCTGATTGTTTCCTTCACTGTGCAGAAGCTTTTTATTTTGATGAGGTCCCAGTAGTTCGTTTTTGCTTTTGTTTCCCTTGCCTTCAGAGACGTGTTGAGTAAGAAGTTGCTGTGGTCAGGATTAAAGAGGTTTTTGCCTGCTTTCTCCTCAAGGATTTTGATGGCTTCCTGTCTTACATTTAGGTCTTTCATCCATTTTGAGTTTATTTTTGTGTATGGTGTAAGAAAGTGGTCCAGGTTCATTTTTCTGCATGTCGCTGTCCAGTTTTCCCAGCACCATTTGCTGAAGAGACTGTCTTTATTCCATTGGATATTCTTTCCTGCTTCATCAAAGATTAGTTGGCCATGTGTTTGTGGGTCCATTTCTGGGTTCTCTATTCTGTTCCATTGATTTTAGTGTCTGTTTTTGTGCTAGTACCATACTGTCCTCTATTGACCAAATATTAACTGAACACCTTCTAAGTATATAGAAATGAATTTTGAGAGATGCTACTCCACTTCTGATTGCATACTCAGTTTGGAAATCAAAAGCTCCCTGAATAAAACCATTAGAAAATAACCTATTGCTTAATATAATACCAAATACTAAGTGTAGAAAATAAGTTCTCAAGAAAGACAGAGATAAAAAAAATAATTGGGACTATCAAGTATCTTTATAGTTCTAAAATTGGAGATTCTTTCTGGGATCTAAAGATGCACAAAGTTTATGTAAACCAACAAATTCAGATGAGGAATGGATTTGAGTTAGATTATTATGGCAATAATAATTGCCATAACTCCAATGCTTTTAGGAGTTTCTGCTTAGCTCAAACTAATTCTCCCCCTTCTCTCAGAACTGATCCTCCCTTCACAGAAATGGGCACCTGGTAACCATGTTGCATTACATAATTCCTATTCTCATGGCAAGATTAATTAGACTGGAAGTTTGACCCAAACCAAGTCAGGCCAATAAAATTCTCTATCTCAGAAATCCTGGTGCCCCAGAAAGTCTGAATTAGGATTCAAAATAGGGAGGTTAGTCTCTAAACATGGCTGGAACTGTCACATGTAAAACCCAAGAGGCAGGAGAAGTGGGAAAAGCTGATCTGCAGAGAGAATGAGGAAGAGAAACATTTTGATTTCTTCATTCTAGAGCCTACTGCACCCTTCCAGAGTCTCTCACTACATTCTTGTCCTTGAGTTTTGTGAAAAAAACTCCATATCCTTAAAATTTGTTAGTTGCTATTACTTAGAACCAATATGTCCTGTCCTACCCTAGTAGTCATGAAAATAGGTATGATCACAATGAAAACAGAACTAATTACAGCAAAAGAACATTCTATACACAAAACATTGAGGAGGAAAGAAAAAGTACAAGGCTAGGCACCTTCTTTAACAAGCTTACAATTAGCGACAGATGATAAATATCACATCAGAAGACTAATGACCCCCCATGGATGCTGATATCAAAAGATTTTTTTAATGTTTATTTATTTATTTTTTGAGAGAGAGAGAGAGAGAATGAGCGGGGGAGAGGCAGAAAGAGGGAAACACAGAATCAGAAGTAGGGTCCAGGCTCTGAGTTGTCAGCACAGAGCCTGACCCAGGGCTCAAACTCACAACCATGAGATCATGACCTGAGCTAAAAGCAAGAGTCAGATGGTTAACCACCTGAGCCACCAGGTGCCCTTCAATGATTCTTTAGGTGAAGAATTTAAATGACATTGTCAAAAGGAAAAGGGAGTCATGAGTCTGGTACTCACACACTCTGAAGAAGTGTTAATTTCTGGAAATTAATTTGGCAAGATTCTTAAAATGGATATACTCTTTTCAACAAACAGGACTTATCAAGTCCTTATTATGTGTCAGGGACTCTTCTAGATACTGGAAATGAAGTACTAAACAAGAAAGGCAAATTTCCTACTTTCATAGAGCTTTCTCTTGGGGGAGAAAAAGTAGAGAGAGAAATAATAAATAGTAAATTAATTACTCTATAGCCCATAATTTCTAGGAATTTAACAAATAATCATCTGTGTAAATGTACACAGATGTAAGCATAAGGATATTGATACATTACAGTGCTATTTACAATATCAAAGAATTGGAAACAACCTAAATGTTCAAAAAGGGATCAATTATATAAATGATAGTATATCCAAATAGTAAAGTACTATGTTCCAATTCAAAAACATTTATTTACTATGTGCAAGGTATTGTTCTAGTGTTTAACATATAGTAATTTATTTAATAAAAAGAAATTCTGAAATAGATATTTCATTATCATCTCCATTTTATGCATAAGGAGACTATGGCATAAACAGACTGTGGAATGCAAAATCATATAGCTAATATGTGGGGGAGGTAAGATTTGAACCCAGAGAAAAGTTTGACTCTAGGAGCTAACCTCTTAACTATACTGTCTCCTGAAAAAATTATAACATGAGAAAATACGCATACTATAATTTTTAAGTTAAAAATTCAAGATATTGATCTAACTTCACAAATAATTTTTAAGTTCAAATATGTATATATTTGTGCCCTCAAATAGAATTAGAAGATATTCCACAATGGTAATAAATTGTTTTCTCCGAATGATAGGATTACAAGTTTTACTTATTCATCTTTTTTATATTTCCAAAACTGTTTTGCACTTAACTTAGATTACTTAGTAGAAAAGGGGATGAAATTTTTGCTGAGGCTTGAAGGATAAGGAGAAACTAAATAAGAACTGGCAGGAAAGTAAATGCGAGAAGGTTTTAGGTTTCTTACCATGATTCCTGCAACGCATCAGAAAGCAGGGTAAAACCTAATTTCTAGATGTTACTTCTTCCAAGATATTTAAAAAAAAAATACTTTTAAGGATTAACATTTACAGCATTTTCTTTATCATCTTTACAAAACAAAATTGAGGTAAAGAGAAGGAAGGTTACATCTCCACAAAAATTAATGATAGAAGGAAAAAGTTCTTCTGATATACCAGGCACTTGTCTACATGACTAATATTGAGAAAAGGGTTTTCTAGGATGAAAAAGGAGGTTTTTTGGGAGCGTCTCTCCTGGAGAACAGGATTAGGATGCTCAGATCGAATTGTATTTGAACAAATGCAGAATGAATGAAAACAACTAGAGGGGTGCCTGTGTGGCTCAGTGGGTTGAGTATCCAACTTCGGCTCAGGTCATGATCTCACAGTTTGTGGGTTCGAGCCCTGCATCAGGCTCTGTGCTGACAGCTCAGAGCCTGGAGCCTGTTTCAGATTCTCTGTCTTCCTCTCTCTGTCTCTCTCTCTGCCCCTCTCCCACTCGCACTCTGTCTCTCGCTCTCTCTCAAAAATAAATAAACATTAAAAAAATTTTTTTTGACTGGACATCTTATATGCATTGTCAACTACCCATAAAATAGCTAATGCTACTGGTTGGTTTCAAACTATTTTAGAATTGGTAGTGCCTGCTGTTATGGAAGTCTCTGACAATAATTTGGCAGTAGTTCAGAAAAGGAAATGGAAAAAAAAAACCTTTATCTTAATATCTATATATTTGACACTTTTACAGTTCTGTGTGGGAGTTACCTGACTGACACAAGAAGATGGTGGGCCATTACACTTCTGTATTCCTGTCACATTTCCAATCACACAGTGCACTTTTCTGAATGATGTCTCTAAAACCAAATGAATAAGATCAAAAATGTTTCTCCAGAAAGTCCTAAATTAAAGAATCAGTAGAGACACATCTTGGAAAATACTGATGTAATTTTGTAATCACTCTCTGGTCTGACACTCATTCAACAGGCATTTGTTAAAAGCCTGTAAAGGCAGGATACCCTGATGGGAGACTCCATTGTATTGACATAGTCATGGCCCTCAATGCGTCTGTCCCTAGTAAAGAGATAAGTAAACAATTATATATACTTCAAGGCAGGTGTGATTAAAGTACTATGAGTGGTATGAACCATAGTTTAACCCATTACACAAGTGGGGAGAATTACTTCTAGACAGGTCAATTGAGCTTAGATCTGAAGAATGGTAGAAATTCAATTAACAAAGATGAGGGGGAAGGAGAACATTCTAAGCACTCTACTGGGTGTAAACATAGAAAACCATGGCATAGAGGCACCTGGGTGGCTCAGTCAGTTGAGTGTCTAACTTCAGCCCAGGTCATGATCCCACCTTTCGTGAGTTTGAGCCCCGCATCAGGCTTGATGCTGTCAACACAGAGCTGGCTTCGTATCCTCTGGGCCCCTCTCTTTCTGGGTCTCTCCCACTCACACTCTCTGTCTCAAAAATAAATAAACCTTTAAAAAACAGAAAAGAAAACCATGACATACATTGTTGGTGCCAAAACATGGAAGATTTTGAATTCCTGACACGCCTCCAAGAATATACACCCTCAGTTCTTTCCCCCCATTCAGCTCCAAGAAGTTGAAAACTTGGCCAACAGCCTCTAGACAGAAGATTTGAAAGACTTTGAGATGTCTTTCCAGGACTGTCTGAGATGTCCAAAAGGAAAGGCCTAAAAATACCAGCATTGGGAGTTCCTTAACATGATGGTCAAAAGCAGGTCTCTGTACAGTAAATTTCCCAGTTGACAAGACTTTATCTTGGGCTCAGAGCTTACAATCAGCTTTTTGTGGTTTAAGACAGATAAGCAAGGATCAGTTATCAGGCTTTCTGAGGAAAGCCTCTAACAAATATGCAGAAGTAACCTAAAGGGAAAAAACACTATAGGGACAGAAGGTTACTTAAAAAAAAAAAAAAAAAAAAAGTCCTCATTAATATCCTCAAAAAAATAGGAGAAAACATTGCATCCATAAAGCCAGAACATGATGCCGTATAGAAATAGCATTCATGTTACAAACAAATGAAACCAAACCAAAAAATCAGCTCTTGTAAATTAACCTTTGAGAACCTAAATGAAAATTTTAGTATCTGGAAGATGATGCTGTGAAAAAATAAGTAGAGCAAAAAACATAGATAGAAAACGTGGAGGAGGGAGAAGAATTAAAGGCCTAATCCAGATGGACCAGAATTTAAATAATTAAAGTTCCAGAAAACAAGAACAGAGAAAATGAAAGGGAGGAAATAATCAATGAACATGTTCAAATTGAATTGAAAGATGTGAATTTCTAGACTGAAAAACCTTATATAGCATGCAGTTCAATCATTAAAAATAGACCCATTGGAAGGCACATCATGAAATTTCAGAAACCTGAAGACAAGGAAAAATTCTCCAGGCTTCCAGAGGTAAAAATAGGACATAAACTACAGATCATGAGTTAGAATAATTTTGGACTTCTGTGGTAGAAATCTAACTGCAAGATTTCCCATCCTGTGTGTACATGTGTACTATGAATATGTGTACCATGAATATGATGCATTTCACCCCATAATTAGGTTATGTTATATGGCACAGATTGACTTTAAGAAAGGCTTGACCTGGGGCACCTGGGTGGCTCAGTCGGTTAAGCGCCTGACTTCAGTTCAGGTCATGATCTCACAGTTTGTGGGTTGGAGCCCTGCCTCAGGCATGTGCTGACAGCTTGGAGCCTGGGGTCTGCTTTGGATTCTGTGTCTCCCTCTCTCTCTCTGCTCCTCCCCACCTCTCAAAAACAAATAAACATTTTTAAAAAATTTAAAAAGAAAGGCTTGACCTAATCAGCATTAAAAGGGCCTCTAAAAGTGATGGGGCTCTTCCTCACAAAGTAGGGTCTCCATAACTGGCTTTGAAGACAAGGAGGTTACATGGCAAGAAATGCAGGCACCTGTAGAAGCTGAGAAAGGTCTCTCCCCACCTTCCAGCCAGCAAGGAAATGGGGATCTCAGTCTTATGACTACAAAGAACTAAATTCTGCCAGCCTCCTGAAGAAGCTTAAAAGTGAATTTTTCCCCAGACTCCCCAAAGAAATCTGTCCATCTAATACCTTGATTTCAGCCTTGTGTATCCCGAGCAGAGAACTGTGCTCAGATTTCTGACCTACAGAATTGTGATCCAATAAATGGATATTCTTTTAAGCTGATAGGTTTGTGGTGATTTGTTAACAAAAAAAATAGAAAACTAATACAGCTTCTCAGCAACAGTGACAGCTATTCAACAATGGAGAACCCCACCCTTCAAAATTCTGAAAAGAAGAAATTTCAAACCCAGAATTACATACATAACTACCAATTAGCTATGAGAGTAAATTAAGGATATCTTCACACATGCAAATTCTCAAAAACTAACCTACCATGTACTCTTTCTTAGGAAGCTACTGATATGTGTGTTTCACCAAAATTAGGGGAAAAAATAAAACAAGGAAGAGGAATATGTGGCACACAAGAAGAGGTGTGAGGAGAACTCCCATGATACTGGGGAAAGGCCGTCCAAGGATGGCATGTTGTGGACAACTGGTCCACACCAGAGCAGGTTAAAACACTCTGGGGACATTTTACCATGAAGATTAAGTTGAAAGGATATGTAATGTTATAGTTGAAGGAATGGAGAAGAGATTTGGGTGACTGGCAAAGAGTTGAGGGTTGAAATACTAATTAGTATATAGAAAACTAACTGCATAAGCTTCAAAAAGGTAGTGATTGGGGCCCCTGGGTGGCTCAGTCGGTTAAACATCTGACTTTGGCTCAGGTCATGATCTCCTGGCTTGTGAGTTCGAGCCCTGCGTCCGGCTCTGTGCTAACAGCTCAGAGCCTGGAGCCTGCTTCTGATTCTGTGTCTCCTTATCTCTCTGCCCCTCCCATGCTCATGCTCTGTCTCTCAATAATAAAGAAATGTTAAAAAAAAAAACTTTTTTTAAGGCAGTGATTAATTTTAAGGGAAATAAAAAGTAGTACAAGAATGGTTATCATAGTTTACTACTTGATTTAGCTGTTAATAGTTTTTATATAATCATAATAGAACATTTTATCACAGTGAGATGCCAATAAGACCCAAAGCTCAAAAGTGAAAATTAGAAAGACAGCATGTATATAGATCTAGAATACCAAATGAATTAATTAAAGAACTGAAAAATGCTGCCTCTACAGAGAAATAGGTGAGATGGGATAGGGACTGCTTGTTTTAGTTTTAAACCTTATGAAACTATTTTTCTCCTTAGAGGCATGTGTATCTTCAGTAAAATAAACGCCAGAAAGAAGAAGAAAAAGAAGAATAAAAAAAAAGAAGGAGGAGGAAGAGGAGGAGGAGAAGGAGAAGGAGAGGGAGGGTGTAGTGAAAGGTATCTCTACAAATTAATCAGGTGTAAATGGCTTTCTTAAGAGGAAAACTGACAACGCTTTCATCATAATAAAGTGTCCTCATGTTAGTGTCCATTTGTCGAACAATAGAGCATTGTGGTAAATTTCTGAGCAGAAGGGAACCCATTTGTTATGGCAAGTGGTGATGAAAAGAAATTGAAAATATCTCAGGAAATAGACTCAAAAGAACTTGGTGATTAATTGCTGGATGGATGGGGGCAGTGATAACACAACACAGAAGGTGTGAGAAAGGACGAGTCAGGGATGGTTCCCAGGTTTCTGCCTTGGAGTACCTGGGTGGCTGCTGGTGCCATTTTCTGCTTTCTATAGCAGACATAGAAAAGGAATAGACTTGGAAAGGCAGGAAAGAATTTAAGTTTGCTTTGAGGCATGGTTGAATAAAGTACCTAAGGGACATCCAAGCAGAGAAGAAGAATGGCAACTAGATCTAGAGAACAAGAGTTCATAAGAAAGATTTGGTCTCGAGAAAGATAGTTGGGAATGTAACATAGAAATAAGATGACTACGGGAAGAGAGCAGGAGAATTCCTTCCTAGGGACAGACTTGCTTTGCTAAATCCATTCAGAGAGGTGACGCTTCCTATGGGAAGGTTGACAATTACAACTTGGAGAAGTTGAAAAGTGCTAAGTTAACTCTGTCTAAGAAGAAGGTATATGAAGGAATAGGAAAGAGTGAGAGACCCTGTGGCTGATGGTAGCATTTGGGGAAGGGGAAAATGTTCAACCAGGAAGTTAAAGTTATCTGTTGTGTGGTATGCCTGTAACTCTTCGGTTTTCCTTTCATGAAATCTTTAGTAAAAACTGACTTCCCTTCTCAGTATTTTGTGGAGATTTATTTTTTGGGAATGTGACCAAAAAATGATTTGTATCTCAAGGTTTGTACAGGGAGAAGCCAGATATGGTCCATGGATTGGCTACATGTTTATAATAATCATCAGCAAAGTATTAGGGGAAGCATTTGCACACGTCTCTGGTGATGACTAACACCAAGCAGAGCCCAAAGAAGTCACTGTGGTTACTCAGGAAGTGCTCTGAAGATCTCGATTTTTTTTTAAATTTTTTTTGTTATTGTTGTTGTTGGTGGTGTGTTCTTCTGTTCCTCCATTATGGCTGTTTTTTTGTGGGGTTTTTTTTTTTTTGAGACGTAATTGACATATAACGTTATTAGTTTCAGGTGTACAGCATATTGTAATCTCAATTCCTAACAAAAAAATACAAAAGACAAAAAGTAGGGTCTATAGTAGAGAGCAAATGTGAGAGATTGGATCCAACATGAAATTATCAGAAAGGGTGGAACCAAAATAAACTAAGCCTTGTGAGAAAATGCTAAGAAGGGTGTGAAAGAAAAGGAACCACCCTACTTCTTGAGTCCAGTGGCAATGCAATTCACTGTTTCTGCCTTTGTGTCAACCAAGTGTCCATCAGTTGTGATTTATCAATATTCTACCAACATTCTAATGCCACCATCTTCACACCCTAGGCTCTTGCTCTGCTTCCCTTTATATCCGAGCACCTGTCAGTACCTGAAATTGTGTTCTATACTAATTAATTTGTTTGTTTGCTGTCCATCTCCCTCACTCCAAGGCAAACTCCCCGAGAAGAGGAAATTCATCTTCAATATTCTGTTGAGAATTGTACCTGTCGTGTGAAATTACTCAATAAATATTTATCATTGAATGAATCAATTAATATCTTGCTTCTACCTTTTATCAGAAATGGCCTTTGGATTAAAACAAGTCTGAAAAAGTTCGTTAAGAGGGAATTTCAGCCCAAAGAAGTCTAAAGTTTGTATCAAGGTCTTTGAAGTAATGATAATTGAGATTATTTTTGAGTACCAAGTAGGTGTGCCTTGAAGCACTGTGCTAGGCACTTAATCCACCTTATCTAATAGAATCTTCAAAACAACTATTATTATTCCCATTTTATAGATAAATTAGAACCTAAGTTCCCAAAGGGGTAGGGAACTTGCCGTATCTGGCTAATGTACAAGCCAAAGCTCAAACCCAGGTCTCTCAGCTTCAGAGTCTGTGTCCTTAAGCATTCTGTGATTCTGCCTTATGAAATAAAAATAACATTTCCATACTTGGGACCCAACCAAATTATCTATCAGGATTCTGAAATTATTGAGCTGCTCTCTATAATTATTAAGGAATTAGGAAAATGGGCTAAGTATAGAAGGCTGCTGATGGGTAAGTATATTCATGATTTTTAAGAAGAGTAGAGTGTATAATGAAGGATCACAGAGCTATATAGTTCAGTTGTACTAGCTACATAACATAACATTCTTGGTCATTGAAATACCTTTAGACTAGGCATTTCAGGTCGTACACTACCTATAACTCCCTGCTGGCTTCTCCCAGTCTTGTTACATATTTTGATTTCCTGCCTAGCCCCCAAAGAAATTTCAACATATAACCCCTGAAAACTATAGAAATCTGTCCCAGGGGAAATTTAAGGACATATACATTTGTTGTGATTCACTTTTATTTTCTTTAATGTTTATTTATTTTTGAGAGAGAGAGAGAGAGAGCAAGCAGCAGAGGGAGAGAAGGAGACACAGAATCTGAAGCAGGCTCCAGGGGTGACTCAGGGCTCAAACCCATGAATCGTGGGATCATGGCCTGAGCCGACATCAGATGCTTAACTGACTGAACCACCCAGGCACCCCCGTTTAGGATCACTTTAAAAACAAGTCGAAATTGGGGCACCTGGGTGGCTCAGTCAGTTACACCTTCCGCTCAGGTCATGATTTCATGGTTCATGGGTTTGAGCCCTGGGTCAGGCTCTGTGCTGACAGCTCAGTGCCTACAGCCTGCCTCAAATTCTGTGTCTCCCTCTCTCTCTGCCCCTCCTCCATTCACTCTCTGTCTCTCAAAAATAAATAAATGTTAAAATATTTTTTTAAGAAATAGTGATTAATCATCAAGAGCCGTTAAGGTGTACTATAAACTCATAAGACTAAATTCATTTTCAAGGTTATTATAGCGATTCTAAGTGATAAGTAGTGGTGGCAGGAAAAATAGAAAGCAAAGTGTAGATTTTTTAAATGGACACTTTAGAATACCTCAGAGGCAGATATATCAGAAACTGGAAACAATGCCTCTGGGAAGGGAATGAGAAGTCTGAAGGACAGAGCGGGGAGGACAACTTACTTTTCACTGTCCATCCTAGAGTGCATTTAGAATTTTATAGCTCTAAGATTTTGTGGGTGACAGAGCCCTTGCTGACACAAAGGCAGGAACCATTGAGCATCTGAAACAGAATCCAACTAAATGAGCTTAACCTCCATAGTTTCTTGAAGATTCTCTGAGATGATGTTAAAACCAGCTCCCTAGCCTTGACTATGACACAGAGAAATGAACTGCCTCTGTTCCCAATGACCACATGACACTGAATCCAGCTGCTGGTTGGACTCCAAGCTCAGCTGTTTCCTCCACGTGACTCAGCCGCCACTGGTCTCTGCGTCTTGCCATACCCAACTCATTAATTCACCACTTGACAAAAATTTGCTCCCTCCCTCTTTTAAAGTTTTGGGTTAGTTGACTAATTTTCTTCAGTTTCCCAACAACAAGGAGAAAAAGATTTTTAGGCTGTGAGGGTGCCCTTTCTTCCTTCACCTTCTGGTTTCCACAGGCTTGAAGCTTGAGACAACAGAATTAAAGTTTCAAACCATTGTTTCATTTAGCTATTTGCCTTGAATGGTTTTGACATATGCTTGCTTAGAAAAAACTGAATTTCTGACTTTTTGACAAAATGCTTCAAGAGATGTTATCAAATTACTCTACCTTTTCCAAGAAGTAAAATGCAATTATTAGAGATAAAATAACATGTATAAGCAATAGCCTGGGAAGAGGGCAAGAGTGAGAGAGATAGAGTAAGAGGAAGGCTGGAGATGAGAGTTCTTTAGCAGATATCCTATTTTCCTCAGTTGTTTTTTTTTTTTTGAAAGCATTAAATATATTTCTACTGACAACAAAACACAATTTTAGAGCATAAAGTATGGGGAGTACTATACATCCTACTGTATATATATACATATATATTAATTTTTTTAAATTTTATTCTGGGAGAGAGACAGAACATGAGCAGGGGAGGGACAGAAAGAGAGGGAGACACAGAACATGAAGCAGGCTCCAGGCTCTGAGCTGTTAACACAGAGCCCCACCCAGAGCTCAAACTCACTGACCGAGAGATCGTGACCTGAGCGGGAGTGGGATGCTTAACCCACTGAGACACCCAGAAGCCCCTATCCTGCTATATATATTAAAGCAATGTACTAATAAAAAAGTTTTTCTCTATATATGCTTAAAGACTTGGCTATTTTAATATAATTAAGTCACTAATTTCCTCTTCCTCCATAAAGAGTGAAAACTAATGAGAATTTTTGACTATTACTTTTTTGTGCTCTGTTCACTGAAGTTAAATTACATTCTGAGTGTTTTTCTTTTTCCTGGAACTATTGTCTTTGAAATTTGCCCTAATTTAACCCCATAAACCTAAACATAGCAACGTTGGCTTCATGTTTAAAACATAAGAGGGGCTCTTGGGTGGTTCAGTTGGTTAAGCATCTGACTTGGGCTCAGGTCATGATCTCGTGGCTTGTGAGTTCAAGTCCCATGTCGGGCTCTGTGCTGACAGGTTAGAGCTTGGAGCCTGGTTCGGATTCTGTGTCCCCCTCTGTGCCCCTCTGCCATTCCCGCTGTGTCTCTCTCAAAAATAAAACATTAAAAAATTTAAAAATAAACAATAAAATAAAACCCCAGGATGATTGCTAACCATAGTAAATATACTCAAAATGCACAAAATGCAAAAGTAATGTGAAATAAAATACTCAACGCCCCCGAGAGTTTATTCCACTAATTTTGTTTCTTGGAAGCTAATTATCTGGGTTATGGACTAAACAGATCCTTTGTTCCTTCTCAGTTCAAAGTTGCACTTTGCTGTGTGCTGCTCATTCTCCTCTTCCCATAAGGATCTAGGAGACATGGAAAATAGAACCAATATTTTAGCTCTTGAACTTTCAAGAGGACAGTACTCTGTATGGTATAGTGTATTCTACCATCTGCCTGGATACTAACCGCTGACTCACAACTTCAAAACCCAAACTCTCTGGAAATTGCTGTCAGCTGATAGCTGGAACTTCTGCAGAAGTTCATGCTCCCTTCCTGGGTAGTCCTCATCCAATAACAGGTCAATGTGAAGTTACAAAATCTGGTCCCCTGGTCTCAAGGCAGGACAACTCTGAAAGGACTTTCGGCTCCAGAACTTTTTGTGAGATCAGCTGAGGCCTCTGGTGTGGCTTCATCAAAAATCGACCCCCCCCCACCCCCCACCGCTGCCCTCACTCCCTTACAATGTGGTCACAGAGAGTAGCCCTCGATTAGTCTTTGTCCACAAATTGCCATCTAAACTCTGCTTCTGGGGAAACACTGGAAAACATATCGGTTGATTTCTCCCTAGGAGAAGTGAACTGATTTATAGTGATATTGTCTGTATTCTTTTTTCTCACCATTTCCCTTTAATTTGCCAATTTTTTTTTTCTTCTCTCTCTCTCTTTTTTTTTCCTTTTAAGTTCCTGTAGAAGCATGTTGCGGAAATACCCTAGAACACAGAGTCTTAACAGTAGCAGAAAATGAAAGCTAGATTATTCTTGCCCATTTTGTGGCTATCCAAAAGAACATTCTTGACTTTGTGTTAGGGGAGATGATGGAGCTCATGAAATTAAGTAAGGCTGATTGACCTTCATGAAGATCAGACTCATGACCTTGGCATTATTTTGCCATGTTCTGCCCAACTGAGCTAATGGGCTGACACAGAAAACTTGAAAGTGAGATTTAAAGATTGCTTCTGGAAATCTTGTTATCTCTGTTGGTGACAATCATCAAGAGTCATCCAAAAACTGTCTTTTTGAGAGCTTTTACATTTTTCCAGTAGATTCTGGCTAAAAAGGCAGATTGATCATATGGATATAGCTCCTCTCCTCTCTAGGACTCCCCCTAAAATTAAGAGAATGGGAGAAGAAACAACAGCAAATAAAAAAAAAAAAAAGTTTTAACAAGTTTTTGAAAAACTGAAATCAAATAAAGTAATAGAAATTGACTCTGCAGAACAGAAACTGAATAGCCCCCCGGTGGGGGGGGGGAGGGGGGATCCTGTGACCCTCCCATGAAATAACTGACTCTTGTCTAATCATTCTAAACTAAGTAAATAGAGCAAAGGGACCCAGAGAAGACAGAGACAATGTAGTGAAAAGTAAACTCTTTTTAAACTACAAAACTTTCAGAGAAGAGGTTATATGACAACCACTCAAAACAAAACAGAATTTTATTTAAAAAAATAGAGAACATGAAAGTTATCCTATATATTAAAAATATGATAGCCAAAATAGTAACATATTTAGAAGGGCTGAGAAAGAGTTGGAAATCTCCCACAAAGCAGAGAAATATAGAAAAGAGAAAATAAAAGAAATGAAAGGATCGATGCAGAAAGGCCAAAATCCAAGTTGTAGAATTCCTGCCACAGGGAGTAGGTAGAGAGGAGTAAACTATCACAGGAATAATCCTAGAAAATTCCCCAGACCCAAATGACAGGAGTCTACAAGTAGAAAAAATCCAGGTACTCTGAGGAATGAAGAAATATTCATACCAAGTTTTGTCGTTGTGAAACTGTAAACACCAGAGATAAAGAGAAGATTTTAAAAGCTTCTAGAGAGGAAAAGATGGGTCCTATTCAAAGGAACAGTAAAGAGAACGACATCATAGTTCTGTTATCAGCACTGAAAGGTAGAAGATAATGAAGCAATGCTCTCGGAATTCTGAAGGAAAAATTCCTTTCAATCCAGAAGATAGATTAAAGATAAAGGTAATTTTCTAAGGCAATCATTGGGAGGTAGTCTGAAGGGGTGGGACAAGAAACAACTATTTGTCCTTACAAGTTGTTGGGTGCTATTTAATTGATTGACTGATTTTCATGTATTAAGGACCCAGAAGTTAATTTCTTGTCTGTCCTCTAGATTTGACTAAGGATGTACTACAACAGAAAAGGGACATAGGTCGAGACAGAGGAGGGCATGGAATCCAGGAAACAGTGTAATGCAATGGCCAAAGAAGTAGGCCTGCAGAACAATCAACATAGATTGAAACAAGACAGAGGCTTCAAATGAGAGAAATGGTTGCTTTCCTGTTATATATGAGCACTGGGAGAAAACTGATGATAGGTGCACTGTGCATCTGTTTGAGGCGTTATAGCAATTTTAAAGTCCTATTATTTTTATTTTTATTTTATTTTAAAAGTACTCAAGGGGCTCCTGGGTGTCTTAGTCGGTTAAGAATCTGACTCTTGATCTCCCCTGAGGTCAAGATTTCATGGTTGGTGAGGTTGAGCCCCTCGTTGGGCTCTGCACTGACAGCATGGAGCCTGCTTGAGATCCTCTTGGGGCACCTGGGTGGCTCAGTCGGTTGAATGACCGACTTTGGCTCAGATCATGATCTCACGGTTTGTGAATATGAGTCCCACGTCAGGCTCACTGCTGTCAGTGCAGAGTCCACTTCAGATCCTCTGCCCTCCTCTCTCTGCTTCTCCCCTGCTTGTACTCTCTCTCTCTCTCTCTCTCTAAAAAGTAAATAGACATTTAAAAAAAAAAAGTACTCAAGGGGCGCCTGGGTGGCTCAGTCAGTTAAGCACCCAACTTCGGCTCAGGTCATGATCTCACAGTCTGTGGGTTCGAGCCCCGTGTCGGGCTCTGTGCTGACAGCTCAGAGCCGGGAGCCTGCTTCTGGTTCTGTGTCTCCCTCTCTCTCTCTGCCCCTCCCCTACTAGTGCTCTGTCTCTCTCTGCCTCTCTGAAATAAATAAATGTTAAAAAAAAAAGTACTCAAGAAGTGCAAAAATAAGAAATATAATCATGGTAGTTTGGAGTACTGAAATGATTAATATGTATATAGGTGTAATATAAACATAGATCAGTGGAACTAAAAATTATGATAATTATATTGGAAGTGTGGGGAGTGGGTGGAGGGATTGTAAAAAGGATTTAATCTACTTTATAGTAAATTCCAAGAAGTCAGAGATTTGTCTGTTTTGTCACCTCTGGCATCCCCAACACATAGAGCAGAGTCTGGCATATAGTAAGGTACCCAACCAATATGTGTCCCTTTGTTATCATCTACCATGCCAGGAAGTCATGGCTACATACGAAGAAACAGCTAAAATTATTTAAAGGAGAAAATTAAAAAGAATTTTTTTCTGAGACAATCACTTGGGAGGAAGTCTAAAGGGGTGAGATAAGAAACTGCTGTTTGTCTTTATAACTTATTTAGTGCTCCTTGATTTTTTTAAAAATTGTGTGTATGTAATACATACTTTGCATTTTTTAATGAAGCAAGATAGATACAAGTTAAAATAAAACAATTGTTTCTAATAAAATATATATATTTTTACAAAGTCCTGGGGCACCTGGGTGGCTCAGTCGGTTGAGCATCTGACTCTTGATTTTGGCTCAGGTCATGATCTCACAGTTCGTGAGATCAAGTCCCGTGTCAGGCTCTGCACTGACACTACAGAGCCTTCTTGGGATTTGGGATTCTCTCTCTCTCTCTCTCTCTCTCTGCCTTTCCTCCACTCATGTGCACATGCTGTCTCTCTCAAAATAAATAAATAAACATTTAAAAAATAAAAAATAAAAAAAGGTACTGAGCAATAGAAACTGAGTACAAAATGGTCCCAGGTCCTTTATTCAAAAAAAAAAAAAAAAAAAAAGCCACAGGAGTGCTGATTTGAAGGGGCACATGCACCCCAATGTTTATAGCAGTGCTATCAACAATAGCCAAATTATGGGAAAAGCCCAAATGTCCTTCAACTGATGAATAGATTACGAAGATGTGGTATATATTATATATTCATATATATATACACATACATACACACAAGGGTATATATATACAAGGGTATATATACATATAGTATATATTATATATAGGGGCGCCTGGGTGGCTCAGTCAGTTAAGCATCCAGCTTCAGCTCAGGTCATGATTTCATGGTTGGTGGGTTCTAGCCCCATGTCAGTCTCTGTGCTGACAGCTCAGAGCCTATAGCCTGCTTAGGATTCTGTGTCTCCCTCTCTCTCTGGCCCCCCCACTCATGCTCTGTCTCTCTCAAAAATAAATTAACATTAAAAAAAATTATACACACACACACACACACACACACCCAAGAGAATACCACTTGGCAATGAAAAAGAATGAAATCTTGTCATTTGCAACAACGTGGATGGAACTGGAGGGTACTATGCTATGTGAAATAAGTCAGACAAAGACAAATATCACATGATTTCACTCATCTGTGGAATTTGAGAAACTTAACAGATGAACACAGGGGAAGAGTAGGAAAAATAAGATAAAAACAAAGAGGGAGGCAAACCATAAGAGACTCTTAAGTACAGAGAACAGACTGAGGGCCAACTGGGGTGGGGAAAATGGGTGATGGACATTAAGGAGGGCACTTGTTGGGGATGAGAACTGGCTATTATATGTAAGTGATGAATCACAGAATTCTACTCTTTTTTTTTTAATTTTTTTTAACGTTTATTTATTTTTGAGACAGAGAGAGCATGAACAGGGGAGGGTCAGAGAAAGGGAGACACAGAATCCGAAACAGGCTCCAGGCTCTGAGCTGTCAGCACAGAGCCCGATGTGGGGCTCGAACCCACAGACCATGAGATCATGACCTGAGCCGAAGTCTGACGCTCAACCGACTGAGCCACCCAGGCACCCCACAGAAGTCTACTCTTGAAGCCAAGACTATACTGTATGTTAACTAACTTGAGAATTAAAAAAAAAAAAAAAAGAATTATTTGGCAAAATTAATGAAAACTAGAAATTTTTGCAAAATAACCAATCTTGTAATTTTGCTTAGGAAGTCAAACATGAAGTAAAGAATGTTATGAGGATGTATGAGGTAGAAGATGTTCTGTCTCGCTGCTATAGAAATTGTCAGATAACTATGCAATTCTTATTAGTACATAGTTACAATTATAATCTAACTTGGTTAAAAAAATATGCCAAACAAAATCCCACTTGCTTTTTGTCACCTTGACAGTTTGTTGGAAAAGGTCAGGATGACTGAACCAATAAAGTTCTAGTTTTAATGCACTGCACTTGAATGGCATGAGCTAATAATGAATTTAGAGAATATATTAGTGCTGATTTATTTAGCATGACTTCTGATTTAACTTAGCATTATGATAGTGGGCAAGGTTAAATTATGCCTTACCATACAATTATGACTCTTTTATATTATTGTATTGCTGAGCAAATGTTGTATTTATTTATTTGGTCATGTTAAGAATTCTAGGCTACTTTTATTTACTTATTTTTTTAATGTTTATTTAATTTTGAGAGAGACAGAGTGTGAGCAGGGGAGGGGTAGATAGAGATGGAGACAGAATCCAAAGCAGGCTCCAGCCTGGGAGCTGTCAGCACAGAGCCTGACATGAGGCTTGAACTCACAAGCCATGAGCCCATGACCTGAGCCGAAGTTGAATGCTCAACCAACTGAGCCACCCAGATGCCCCGAGAATTCTAGGCTACTTTTAAATGGAGCAAATGCAAGGTAGACTGGATTAATTCTATTGACTTAGCTTTGCTGCTAAAATGTCAACAATTCTTGTGGGGTTTTTTCCATGTTCCCATCACATTGGATGTTTACCATTTTCCTTCCCTTCCTAACATCAGTAACATATGTCTGTTGAGTTGAGCTCCAGTAGATCCTTTGACTACAGTTTATAAAACAAACCATAGGCTTTGGAAGGCAGCCGTGCTCACCACTATACCACCAGCACTAAACAAAGCATACACTTTGGAATCAGGTAATGACACTCATTAATCCTGCTGCTTACTAGCAATGACTGTGAGTCACTTAACTTAACTTCTCCAGGCCTCAGTTTCCACACTTTCAAAACAGGGATACTAATTTTACCATATGGTATCGTTAATAAAATTAAAGAAGAGGTCAGCATTTGGGATAAATGCCTACTAAAGCATCTGGCACTTGACTTAATAAATGGCAGGTAATATTGTTACTTAGGGTTTAGCAATTCTATTGTTTGATTTTGTGACATAGTTTTCTCACCTTCCCATAACTTTGCCTTATGACATGTACATGTACATGTGTTTTATAAACTCAATTAAAAGGAATTAAAATTAGGCTTTCGGGATTCCATGAGGCTCTTTGAGATAACTGTGCTGTTGCCAAACCAAGGTACTGGGACTTTCTGCAAAGTGTTTACTTCTTGGCCATAATATGTAAGAAGAGCCAAGGTGATCACAGTTAGAGTTAAGTGATGGTACATGGGGTCTTTATATCATTCTGTCTACTTTTGAATATATTTGAAAATTTCTGTACTAAAAATCTAGCATAAAGGTGAGATTTCAATACAGGAAAAGGTATAAAATCAGTTCCCCTGAGCAACGCATTTGTTGGTATATATATCCTCGATTATTTGGTAAGTCAACCTAGAAAAGAAAGAGTCCATTATCTTGTGAATATTTTCCATTATAAATTCTATTTTTTTTAACATCTATTTATTTTTGAGAGAGAGAGAGACAGAGTGCAAGCGGGGGGTGGCAGAGAGAGGGAGACACAGAATTCGAAGCAGCCTCCAGATTCCGAGCCATCAGCATAGAGCCTGGCTTGGGGCTCGAACTCACAAACCATGAGATCATGACCTGAGCTGAAGTCAGATGCTTAACCAACTGAGTCACCCAGGCGCCCCTATAAATTCTATTTTTGTTTTTGTTTTATTCTAAAAAGTATCCCACATGACAATAATGAACACTTAATCTCTCTTTAGTTAAATAGGCCTTGGCCTGCTACATACCTGAAGAAAAGACACTCTAGGGAAATCTAGGTAGGAAGCAAAGTGTTGATGAGTCAGCCGGTGGCACACTTTCTCTGCGTTGATACTAAATCAAAGCTTCAATTAATGACAAGAACTGCTTTGTTGCTGAAGCACTTGTCCTGGGAGTGACAACAAGATTGAGGGGGTAGCTATTAATAGACTATACTTCCTTCTTTTTTCTGGTACTGTTTGTTGCAAAGGTCCCAGTGTTGCTTGTGGAAACCTAGATAAGTCATTATTTGGATAATTATTCTCTTAGTGAAACTCCATTGGTGGTTTTAGTTAAAGAAAAAAATGGTGCTGCCTGTCCCGCTCTGAACTATTTGACTGGGTTGTTTACACATAAGTTGTGCCAAGCCTACAAAGGCTTCCCTGCAAAGGCTGTGTTTTGCTGGTCCTTCAGGTGATTCATCTACCAGCGACACATACAAATTATAGTTCAGAAGGTTGTTGTAAGAATTAATTAATGTGTGCTGTGCTCCTTATGATCCTCAGATGAAAGGCACTAAGGAAATGTAGTGTGCCTACATTAAAATAATAACATCAGTACACATTGTAAAGAATGTTGGGATCCTTCTGAATGAAAGGTGGAGTATTAACTTCAGGTTATTTTTATTAGTGTTTGCAGAAGAATCACACAGTGTGCGGAGGTCTATATGAAACTCAAGAGATCTTCAAGTAAACGTGTAACCGACAAAAGAAGGTAGTAGTCAATAATTCTGCTGTAGACTAAGGAAATGAAACGTTTTTCTTTTGGATACCTACACATCCTATCAAAAAGGGAAGAAGAAAGAAACAAAGAAACAGAAGAAAAAAGGGGGAAAAGCACATGCTTAATGTTCCAAAGAAGGCAGCCTTGATTCTTGAAATTCTTTTCCCATTGAGATAAACGTTGACAAACTGGCCAAAAAGAGTTTATCAGAAATATTTGATCTTATGTTACTCCTCATAGTTTTACATGCGGTTGGAGGAAGAGAGTTCAAAGAAAGTGAAGGGAATGTGGGAAGAAAAACTGGTTAAACATAAATATCAGTGGACACAGGAGAATTCTGAGAGTTATTTTTAACCCATCCTTCTATTTCACTCCATCTGAAAATAAAGGCCTAATAATACCTCCTAAGGTCAGTTCCTCCTGTCCATTCCCACCTGCCTCAGGTTTGATCCCTCAGCATCTCAGATGCAGATTACCACAGTAGCCACCTGGCTGGCCTCCTTGAACACTTACCCTGTATACCACACTCATCACACCCAAGCTCTGTCGCTGCCTTTGAAGGTCTGAGATCATCAGGCTCCCCTCTACCTAGTCTGCAGTAACTCTCTATTCAGTGACATCATTCTCCTTGAAAGTTACCCCACCTTCATGATCTTTATGCCACTGAGATGTCCTATCCCTTCTCTCAACCAACCTACATTTAACCCATTCTTAAATTTTTTGAATAATTTTAAAGCCTTCCCTGACTATACCAGCTTTGAGTCATCTTTCTCTCTTTTGACCTTTTGGGCATCTGGGCACCTAGACTTTGTTTGCATCATGGATTTTCCTGTTTGTTGTTCTTACCTACACAGTGAGGGCAAGGACTGTTCTTGATACACATTTAGCAAGAGAGAGTGAAGCACTTACAAGAAGCACAATAAATGTTTGTCTGATGGCTGACCTTGACTGTGGTCTGCTGTCATCTCCCTTTTAAACCAGATGGTGGGATCCTCAGAAGAGCACGGAGTCAGAACTGAATGAGAATTCCCCTTCTAATGCATGACGGTGGATAAGATTTTTGTTTTCAGACATCCAAAAAGCTACCAAGACAAATATTAGACATGCCCATTGAACCCCTGACCTGTGGAGAAGATATCAGATCTGGGAAAAAGAGCCATCAGGTTGTATCCTCCGACATGGGAGACAAAAAAAAATCTTTCAATTGGCTATGTCCTGAGCCTAAAGAAATATTATCCCTCCAATTTTTTACTTCTCTTGCCACAATTCTACTCTTACTAATAAACTTTCTGGTTTGCCAGTTTCCCAGATACCAGGAAAAGTGAGTCCCAGACAGGAGGTGAGAGTTTCCAGCCACTGGAAAGGAACATACATCACTTGACATTATGGCTGTTACATTAGTGTCCTTGTTTGGTAGGTGTAAATCGTCTTTTAGGACAGAAATTCATCATCTTTGGATAATTGAGAAAATACAATTTATAAAGACAGCAGGGGACCAGTCACTGGGCACTTCTGATCCTGTCAAGTATTCTGACAAAGAGGGCCTACCAGAGCACTCTAAACTGTATTTCTACTTAGTCCCCTGGACTGTTTTACTCTTCTGCTTATCAAACTATCTGTCCTGATTTGTGCTACACCAGAGGACCCACACAATGCAATGATCAAGAAAATGGACTTCAAGGGCACCTGGGTGGCTCATTCGGTTAAGTGTCCAGCTTCGGCTCAGGTCACGATCTCATGGTGCATGGGTTCGAGCCCCGTATTGGGCTCTGGGCTGACAGCTCAGAACCTGGAGCCTGCTTTGGATTCTGTGTCTCCCTCTCTCTCTGCCCCTCCTCTGCTTGTGCTCTGTCTCTCAAAAATAAACATTAAAAACATAAAAAAAAAAAAAAAGTAGACTTTAGAGCCAGGCAACCTCAGTTTGAATGACTCTTATTTAATAAGTCACTTTGAGCAAGTAACCAACCAGTCTGTGCCTACATTTCCTTATATGAAATAAGATGATAAGTTATAAGTTATCTCATAAGGATGTCATGAAGAACTAATATACATAAAATACTTTAAGCAGTGCCCAGAATGTAAGTGCTCAATAAATAATGATTATGTAAAAAGCAAGTTCCAGGTAGGACTCTGATAAAATGAGTTTAACCCCAGTCTACAGACTCATTTTGGTAAAATCTGAGGAATAACTTAAAGAACTTGTTGACATTTTGTGAACATTTGTTACTTCTCCATTTTTTTGGTCAGTTTTTTTTTAGTCACAAGTTTGTTTCCTCTTAGCAATTAACAGTAATTCCTTAAAAAAAAAAAGGGGGGGGCCTCCGGCCTTCCATTCCTGAGGTCATTAAAGATGGCTAGAGAAAGCTGAAGAGGCAGTTTCTTTTCTTTTTTTTATTATTAGTATTTTTGAGAGAGAGAGAGAGACAGAGACAGAGACAGAGACAGAGCATGAGTGGGGGAAGGGCAGAGAGACAGGGAGACACAGAATCCCAAGCAGGCTCCAGGCTCTGAGCTGTCAGCACAGAGCCCGACACGGGGCTCAAACCCACAAACCGTGAGATCATGACCTGAGCCAAAGCCGGACACTTAACCGACTGAGCTACCCAGGCGTCCTGTAGTTTCTAAGATAGCTTTGTGAGGAAAAACACACATGGGTGGCAGCAACTGTGAAGAAGAAAGGAATACAGGAAGAATCCCAAAACCCTGAGGGAAGAAAGGTGTCCAGAGGTGCCAGAGAATCTCCAGAAATGCTCCATGATCTCCTTACAAACCAAAGCTTCTAACTTAACAAAAAGTCTACTCAATGCTTTCTCTTAGCTAGCTCTACAAAGAGATTGTCTTCAAGCCTTCAGTAGATGAAGTTGTTTGTGATACAAATGGGCTCTCAGTTGATACCCAAGAATGTGCAAAACGTGTGTTTTTGTTTTTGTTTTTGTTTTTTGTTTTTGTGGACATTCTCCTAGGAGACTGAAATACATTGTATCCAATATATTCTTTGGATGATTTAAAACACTGATGGAATTTTTTAAAAAGCTACTCCAGCCTTCAACAAACATTTCTGAGTCTTCAACATCTTATAAAAGTTCAAAACCAAATGGATCTTTTGGTTTGATTCCAAAATCTCCACTAAGTATATTTGGAAATACGTTTTCTCATATCAGACCACACCAGGCTGTTTTTTCCCTCCTCCTCTTTGGTGGCACAGCCTGCCAGCCAGGTTCTGGAGCCAACTATCAGGACTCAGTTCCCAGCTCTAGCACTTTTTCTTGAATGACCTCAGGACAAGCAACGTAACCTTTCCCTTTCCTCCATTTCCTCATTTGTAAAGTGGAGATAATGACAGTGATGGTGATGATGACAATAACTATCTGTATGTCCTTTGTAAGAATTAAATGTCAGTACATTTAGAACAAAGCCTGACGCATAGTAAGCAATCAGCTAGTATTAGTTGCAAGTGTTACTTTTATTGTTGTCATTTATTGAATTGTCTAAAAATGAGTTTTAGGGGCATCTGGATGGCTCAGTCGGTTGGGCGTCCGACTTCTGCTCAGGTCACGCTCTTACAGTTTGTGGGTGCACTGGTGGCTTGGGACCTGGAGCCTGCTTCAGATTCTGTGTTTCCCTCTCTCTCTCTGCCCCCAGCCCTGCTCACGCCCCTTCTCTCTCCCTCTCAAAAATAAATAAATGTTAGGGGCACCTGAGTGGCTCAGTCAGTTAAGCGTAGGACTCTTAATTCGGCTCAGGCCATCATCTCACCTGAGTTCGAGGCCTGCATCAGACTCTGTACTGACAGTGCGGAGCCTGCTTGGGATTCTCTCCTTCTCTGCCCTTCCCTACTCACACTGTCTCTGTCTCTTTCAAAATAAATAAATAAAATTTTAAAAAAACTTTAAATAAAATAAATAAATGAAGATAAAAAATTAAAATAAATGAATAAAAATGAGTTTTAGTACAGCTTACCTAAAAGGCAAAGTGTGGTGAGCACGTGATTTTAAAAGGTACTATAGCATAGATTAGTCTATTTAGCCACTACTTCTGGTTCCATGTGGTCTTGGAGTTATTAATTAAGGCCCCCATTTTCCCCACCACAAGTGTGGGCACATGCCATGGATTGGGCCAATCCCTTCCTCTCCTGGACTTCCCTGAACGTTGTGCTGAGGATGTAGGTGCGAGTGGGGAGCCTCTCTTCCTTTGCATTGTGTATTGTAAGAATGTAGCCCTGGGACAACAGCCTCATCCTCTCTCCCCTTTCTGCTACAGAAGAGAATGCTTCCTTCAGACAACGAGGGGCAGATAGTCCCTAGAGATGCAGCGAGGACAAATCTCTCCCTGCATGAACAATCTAACACACTTAACATGAGCCAATACATTTACCCTTTTAGTAAAACTAGTTTGAATGGGGCATCTATCATTCATTCACACACACACACACACACACACACTCCACAAGTCCTGGATTTTCCAGCATAAATCCAATCTCAAACATTCTGTTTTATTATTTCCACAGTTAATACTACTAATAATAGCAGCTATCATGTACGTGACTTTGTATGTGCCAGGCACTGTTCTAAGTGTTCTAAGCATTTTACATGTTGTAACTCAGTCAAAGCTCCCCACTGTGCTGTAAAGCAGGTATTACAAACAAAGGATTAACTACTTTGTAGGAGACCATGTAGATACAAAGTGGAGACAGGATTCAGATCAAGACGGTCTGAATTCGGAGTCCACTCTTTCTATACCTAACCACGTGTCAAATGGTCACTGGTCACACTTGTGGGTAGGAATTAAACTCTCCATAGCGTGCATTAAGAAGGACGTAGGAAGTGGTCCACATAGTACATGTGTACTAATTTGAAAATGGGGAAGAGGGAAGAGAAAATAGGCCAATTATATTCCTGTATCTACTAAACAGAAAGCATACCAGAAAATTATAGTAATCAAAGATTCTCTGATTTAGGTTAGTTTTTTAGATATTCTTCTCCCAAATTCCATTCAGTCCCCATGTCATTTATGTTCTCTAACCCTCCTTTAACTTTAGAAAAGTCTGACGCGATTTCGTTCATCTCTGGGATTCTTTTTCCCCCCCTCCTTAAGTTTGTTTGTTTGTTTGTTTGTTTGTTTATTGAGAGAGAAAGGGGGAGGGAGAAAGGGGATCCCAAGCATGCTGTCAGCACAGAGCCTGACACGGGGCTCAGTGCCACAACTATGAGATCGTGACTTGAGCTGAAATCAAGAGTCAGACGCTTAACTCCGCTGAGCCACCCAGGCACCCCATCTCTGGGACCCTTGAAACATTTGATACCTCTATTATTTTACCTCCCTTTTACTCTGGATCTCACTGAAATCTGGCTTAATTGCCACCCCACCCTCCCTGGGAAATTGCCCTGGATAAAGTTGCCAAGAACTTCCTACTTGCCAGGCCCATTGAGCCTGTTACTGGTAATATGTGACTTAACAGATACTTCTGGGGTCTTTTATGGTGTTCATCTATCCTTTCTTGAAACCATCGCCCTTCACGTTTGGGCCATCACCTCTCCTCATTCTCTTTTTCCATTCTGACTATCCTTTGTAATCCCTTTGTAGCGTCCTTTCCCTTTTACCATTAAATACTGATATTCCAGTTCAACTTTCTAAACTCTGGGAGATTGTTACATTTTTCAGAAAGTCTTCTCTGTCACCCACCCCACAGAATTCATCAAACCTTCATCTGACCTGGACTGTGCTTTGCCTGGGCTTGTTGCCTTTGTGCTGCATTGTTATTTATTGCTATTTGTATCTCTTTCCCTTTGGGCTGGAGATTCCCACAGGGATGGTTTTTTTGTTTGTTTGTTTTTTGTTTTGTGTGTGTGTGTGGTTTTGTTTTGTTTTGTTTTGTTTTGTACATCTCTGTATGCCCTGCATTTAGCAAATTTTTACCACAGAGTAGGTTCCCAGTAAATGTTTCTGAAAAAATAAATGGGCTCATCTGGTTTTTGATTGCAGAATATTTCCCTATTATGACTCAACTTGATCTTTCTTCTACAAATAGGAGAGATATCATCATAAAGATGCCTAGTGATGTAAGTTGTCCATGTAAGTCAAAGGACACGTGGATACCCAATAGTGAACGTCTGATGTCTAGTATGTCTGAACATCTATTTTCCTGCTAAACAAATCATTGGTGACGGTGTGTGCTTGTGTTTTCACAGGGAACATGGCATCTTTGGATAAGAATGCCTGGTTCTGTCACTTAGCCCAGTGATCTTGGGCAAACTACTTAGCTAATCTGCAGCTTGAATTTTTTTTTTAAGTGATAAAAATCTCTGCCCTGCCTAGCTTATGGACTTGCAATGTAGATAAGATGGAAGAAATATAAACATGATCTATAAATATAAACATGAAGAAATATAAAACTGTTTTAGGTGGTTAAATTGGTTGTACAAAAATATAAACACACCCAGGTTATGTCAGGAAGTGAACGGTTTATTGGAAAGATACCCAGGGAAATTTTTAAAAAGAGAGCAGAAGCAAAAATCTCAGCCACAAGTTTCAGCCAACCAGGAAAGCAGGAAGTGACATAGTCACCGACTGGGTCACACAGGAATGATGGGAACCTGAGTATAGCTGAACTGGATAGTACACCGGTATCCTGGTTCTACAGTATAGAAACTGGAAGGCAGTTTCTTCCAGAAGTTTCTTCAGGGTCCAGCACAGATAAAGCATCCCTCCACCCCGATAACAAGAGCTTGCTGATCTTTCCTGAGTCTTCTGTAATTGACATAATGTATTTTCTCTCTGTCTTTGTTTCTCTCAGAATAACTTTGGTGAACAACTTCTCTCAGAACAACTCAGAACAACTTTTGCTTTCTGCCTTTGCTCCTACCAACTAACTGACCCCCTAAAATCTATAGTTGAAACACCAGACAGGTTGTTGCTAAGGACCTGATGGCAAAACTCTTGCTCCCGTTTCCTTCACAGGGAGCCCTCTAGCCGATAGTGGGCTGTTCTCGAGTTAGAGCCACTCCACTGGTCCAGTTAGTGGTGGCCACGGTGACAGAGCCAAGAGGAACAAACGCATCTACCTATTTCCATACCCAAGACTCTTGCTTTAGATTACCCACGGTAGGATGCCACTAGGCTAAAGGGAGAAAGGGAGGAAAGACCTAACTGGTGAAAGCCTGCTTGGCTGCAGCTGAAAGAAGGAAGGAAATGGCTGATGCCCAAGATGCCACACAAAACAGGTGGAAGGGGGTTTGGTGAGAAATGACCTGGCTTCGTTTTCTTGGTGCTCCCTAAACTCCTCCTATTAGCCACACACACCAGGAAGCCAGCTGACACAAGAAGGCCAGTCCTGCCTGTAATAGAAGATCAGAGAAGGCAAGAAATGCATCTGAGGGCAAACAGGCTCAGGACTAGCTTTTTATCTTATTAACTGAGACAAATCTTCAGTCCGCTTGGGGATGGCCAAGAGAGTCAGCACTGTCATAATGTAGAGTGAGTACATTGGAATGAACAGAACTGGTTTCAAATCTTAGCTCTGCTATTTAGTCTGTTTTATTTGGGGTGAGTTGCTTCACCTTTAGAAACGTCAGTGCCTTATTTTGCAAGATACTACTAATAATACCAATCTTCTAGGATTGTAAAGACTCGACATAACAAACATAAAACTTTCAACACAATGTCTAGACATGAGGAATGTTTTACTGCTACAGTAATTGATAGTGGTGGTGGTTGTCGCCCCCTGCCCCTGCCGGTCTGGGTTTCATTTTTGCATCTCCAACAGCCTGGCTTAGCAGCTTTTTTCCAAGCTACTTAAAAACATAAGCGTCACTGGGCCTCTGAGTAACCTTATCAATATCAAGGTTACCTGAGGTCAAAAAGTCTGAATGGATAAAATGCCATGGAAGTTTCTGCATCTTATCAAAGAAATTATGAGGTGCTTCACACATATAGATACACCTCATTGTCTTGTGCTTCGTTTTATTGAACTTCGCGCATATTGTGTTTTATACACATTGAGGGGTTTTATACAAATTGTGGCCACTCGACATCGAACCAGTCTATTGGTGACATTTTCCCAACAGTATTTGTTCTCTTCATGTCTCTGTATCATGTTTTGATAATTCTTGAAATATTTCAAACTTTTTCATTATTGTTATATTTGTTAAGGTGATCTGAGATCTTTGATGTTACTATAATAATTGTTTTGGGGTGCCATGAACCACGCCCCTCTAAGACTGCCAACCTAATCAATAAATATTGTGTGTATTCTAACTACTTCACCAGCCACCTGCCCCACCCCCATCTCTCTTTACCCCCTCAGGCCTCCCTCTTCTCTGAGACACAACAATATTGAAATTAGTCCAATTAATAACCCTACAACGGCAAGTGTCCAAGTGAAAGAAAGAGTCACATGTCTCTCACTTTAAGTCAAAAGCTAGAAATGATTAAGTTTAGTGAGGAAGGCATGTTGAAAGCCCAGACAGGCTAAAAGCCAGGCCACATGAGCCAAACAGTTAGCCAAGTTGTGAATGCAAAGGAAAAGTTCTTGAAGGAAATCAAAAGCGTTACTGTAGTGAACACAAAAACGGTAAGAAAGCAAAACAGCCTATTGCTGATATGGAGAAAGTTTTAGGGATCTGGCTAGAAGATGAAACCAGCCACAACATTCCCTTAAGTCAAAGCCTAATCCAGAGAAAAGCACTACGTCTCTCCAGTTCTATGAAGGCTGAGAGAAGTGAGAAACCTGGAAAAGAAAAGATTGAAGCCAGCAGAGATTCATGAGGCTTAAGGAAAGAAGCCATCTCCTAATTGCAGCAGGCGAAGCAGCAGGTGCTAATGTAGAAGCTGCAGCAAGTTCTGCAGAAGATCTTCCTATGATGATTAATGAAGGTGCCACAATACACAAGAGAATGATTCTAAGAAAATACATTTATATTCCTATATTCTAAGAAATCCTTGGGACACCTGGGTGGTCAGTCAGTTGAGCATCCAGCTTCGGCTCAGGTCATGATCTCAAGGTTCGTGAGTTCGAGCCCCACATCGGGCATGCTGCTGTCAGCACGGAGCCTGCTTGGGATCTTCTGTCCCCTCTGTCTGCCCCTCCTCCACTTGCACTCTCTCACAAATAAATAAACATTAAAAAAAAAAAAAAAGAAATTCTTATATTCTAAGAAAATGCCATGGAGGACAAGTCAATGCCTGGCTTCAAACTTCAAAGGACAGGCTGACTCTTGTTAGTGCTAATGCAGCTGGTGACTTTAACTTGAAGCCAATGCTCATTTAACATTCTGAAAATCCTACAGCCCTTAAGAATTGTGTGAAATCTACTTTGCCTGTGCTTTAGAAATGGAATAATAAAACCTGGATGCCCGCACATCTGCTTACAGCATGGTTTACTGAATATTTTAAGCCCACTGTTGAGAACTACTGTTCAGTAAAACAGATTTCTTTCAAAATATTACTGCTCATTTGAAGACGCCATTGAGCTTTAATGAAGATTAATGTTGTTTTCATGACTTCTAATACAATATCCACCCTGTAGCTCATGGATCAAAGAATAATTTCAACTTTCAAATCTTCTTACTTAAGAAATACATTTCACAAAGCTAGAGCTTCCATGGGTAGTGATTCCTCTGATGAATCTGGGCAAAGTCAGTTGAAAATCTTCTGGAAAAGATTCACCATTCTAGAGGCCATTAAGAATATTTGTGATTTGGGACGCCTGGGTGGCTCAGTCAGTTGAGTGTCCGACTTCAGCTCAGGTCATGATCTCACAGTTTGTGGGTTTGAGCCCTGCATCAGGCTCTGTGCTGACTGCTTTCTCAGAGCCTGGAGACTGCTTCATATTCTGTGTTTCCTTCTCTCTCTGTCCCTCCCCCATTCACGCTTTGTCTCACTCTGTTTCTCAAAAATAAGAAAATGTAAAAAAAAAAATTAAAAAAAATATTTGTGATTCAGGGGCACCTGTGTGGCTCGGTCAGTTAAGCATTTGACTCTTGATTTTGGCTCAGGTCATGATCTCACGGTTCATGGGTTCAAGCCCCGCATCAGGCTTTGCACTGGCAGTGTGGAGCCTGCTTGGGATTCTCTCTCTCTCTCTGCTCCTCCCCTGCTCACATGCTCTGTCTCTCTCTCTCTGTCTCTCTCTATCTCTCGCTCAAAATGAATAAACTTAAAAGAAAAAAAAAAGAACATTTGTGATTCATGGGAAGAGGTCAAAATATCAATGTTAATAGAAGTTTGGAAGTAGCTGATTATAATCCTCATGGATGACTTTGAAGGATTCAAGACTTCAGTGGAGGAAATAACTGCAGATGTGGTGAAAATAGCAAGAGAACTAGAATGAGAAGTGGAGTCTGAAGATGGGACTAAATTGCTGGAATCTCATGATAAAACTTGAACTGATGAGAATTTGCTTCTTACAGATGAACAAAGAAAGTGGTTTCTTGAGTTGGAATCTACTCCTGGTGAAGATGCCGTGAAGATTGTTGAAATGACAACAAAGGATTTAGAATGACATAAACTTAGTTGATAAAACGACAGCAGGGTTTGACAGGATCGAATGACCCAATTTTAAAAGAAATTTTATGCTATCAAACTGCATCACATGCTACAGGGAAATTTTTCATGAAAGGAAGAGTCAATCAATGCAGCAATCTTTATTGTTGTCTTATTTGAAGAAATCACCACTGCTGCCCCAGCCTTCAGCAGCCACCACCCTGATCAGTCAGCGGCCATCAGCATGAGGTGAGACCCACCACCAGTAAAAAGATTATGACTCTCTGAAAGCTCAGATGATGGTTAGCATTTTTAAGCAATAAAGTATTTTTAGGCTAAGATTTATTTATTTACTTAATATTAACATTTTTTTTTTGAGAGAGAATGAGAGAGAGTGTGTGTGAGCGGGGGAGTGGGGCAGAGGGGTGTCAGGAGAGAGAGAGAGAGAGAGAGAGAGAGAGAATCATAAGCATTTCCACACTCAGCATGAAGCCCAGTGTGGGGCTCAATCCCACAACTTTGGGATCAGGACTTGATCCAAAATCAAGAGTCAGATGCTCAACTGACTGAGTCACCCAGGCACCCCAATATTAACATTTAAAAATTTTTTCAGTGTTTATTTATTTACTTCTTGAGAGAGAGAGAGAGAGAGCACAAGCAGGGGAGGGACAGAGAGAGGGAGGGAGACACAGAATCTGAAGCAGGCTCCAGGCTGTAAGGTGTCAGTGTAGACCCTGATAGGGGGCTTAAACTCCCAAACCATGAGATCATGACGTGAGCCAATGTCAGACATTTAACTGACTGAGCCACCCAGGCACCCCATCATTTTAAAAGGTTTTATTCACGTCATCAATATGGGAGACAATTGAGGACACAGTTAACACACTTAAAATCCAGAGACGGTCATGACAGGCAGGAAATCCCCCAACCCCGTTCCTGAGGTGGGATGAAGGATTGGTCCCAGGCCTCCAACCTTGGCCAGGCTCTGCCATTAAGCTGAGACAGCCTAGAGATAAGACAGCCTTGGTCTCATCCCCATCGGGAGGCACACTTGCCCGCTCACAAGCAAGAAAGTGTTAATTGTACTGGAGATTGCTTCTTGTAAGGTACTATTTTTTTTTAGTTAAGGTATTTACATTTTTAGAAAAAGACATAATGCCATTGCGCAATGCTAATGCATTGGGAAACCAAAAAATTCATTCGACTCACTTTATTATGATATTTGCTTTATTGTGGTGATCTAGAACTGAACCTGCAATATCTCTGAGGTATGACTGTATAAAATGCTTGCCTGGGTACACAGCAACAATCATACCACAATATTAGCCATTTAAGAAAGAGTACGAAACTTCTCTGAGAAAACAGCAAATGGCGGCTGACGGAGGTGCTGTGGGAGGGCCCTAGAATGGAAGGCCAGGCAGCTTTGTCAGAGGCCAGGAGCTCCAGGAAGTAAGGTCAAAGACAAGGAGTGGATCCCTGTTGGATGTCCACTCTTGCCACTGTTATTCAACATAATATTGGAAGTCTTAGCCTCAGCCATCGGACAACACAAAGAAATAAAAGGCATCCAAATTGTCCAGGAGGAGGTCAAACTTTCACTCTTCACAGATGACATGATACTCTATATGGAAAACCCAAAAGATTCCACCAAAAACTTCTAGAACTGATCCATGAATTCAGCAAAGTCACAGGATATAAAGTCAATGCACAGAAATCAGTTGCATTCCTATACACCAATAATGAAGCAACAGAAAGAGAAATCAAGGAATCAATCCCATTTACAATTGTACCAAAACCCATAAAATACCTAGGAATAAGTCAAGGCAAAGAGGTGAAAAATCTATACACTGAAAACTCTAGAAAGCTTATGAAAGAAATTGAAGAAGACAAAAGGAAAAACATTCCATGGTCATAGATAGGAAGAACAAATATTGTTAAAATGTCAACACTACCCAAAGCAATATATATATTCAACGCAATACCTCTCAAAATAACACCAGCATTCTTCACAGAGCTAGAACAAACAATCCTGAAATTTGTATGGAACCACAAAAGAACCTGAATAGCCAAAGCAATCCTAAAAAAGAAAACCCAAACTGGAGGCATCACAATTCTGGACTTCAGAATGTATTACAGGGGCACCTGAGTGGCTCAGTCGGTTAAGAATGTATTACAAAGCTGTAATCATTAAGACAGGATGATACTGGAACAAAAACAGACACTCATGGAATGAGTGGAATGGAATAGAATAGAGAATACAGAAATGGACCCACAAACATATGGCCAACTCATCTTTGATGAAGCAGGAAAGAATATCCAATGGAATAAAGACAGTCTCTTTAGCAAATGGTGCTGGGAAAACTGGACAGCAACATGCAGAAAAATGAACCTGGACCACTTTCTTACACCATACACACACAAAAAAAATCAAAATGGATGAAAGACCTAAATGTAAGACAGGAAGCCATCAAAATCCTTGAGGAGAAAGCAGGCAAAAACCTCTTTGACCTTGGCTGCAGCAACTTCTTATTCAACACGTGTCCAGAGGCAAGGGAAACAAAAGCAAAAATGAACTATTGGGACCTCATCAAAATAAAAAGCTTCTGCACAGTGAAGGAAACAATCAGCAAAACTAAAAGGCAACCAACAGAATGGGAGAAGATATTTAAAAATGACATATCAGGGGCGCCTGGGTGGCGCAGTCGGTTAAGCGTCCGACTTCAGCCAGGTCACGATCTCGCGGTCTGTGAGTTCGAGCCCCGCGTCAGGCTCTGGGCTGATGGCTCGGAGCCTGGAGCCTGTTTCAGATTCTGTGTCTCCCTCTCTCTCTGCCCCTCCCCCGTTCATGCTCTGTCTCTCTCTGTCCCAAAAATAAATAAAAAACGTTGAAAAAAAAAAAATTTAAAAATGACATATCAGGTAAAGGGTTAGTATCCAAAAATCTATAAAGAACTTATCAAACTCAACACCCAAAAACAAATAATTGAGTGAAGAAATGTGCAAAAGACATGAATAGACATTTCTCCAAAGAAGACATCCAGATGGCCAAATGACACATAAAAAAAAATGCTCAACATCACTCAGCATCAGGGAAATACAAATCAAAACCACAATGAGATATCACCTCACGTCTGTCAGAATAGCTAACATTAACAACTCAGGCAACAACAGATGTTGGCAAGGATGCAGAGAAAGAGGATCTCTTTTGCACTACTGGTGGGAAGGCAAACTGGTGCAGCCACTCTGGAAAACAGTATGGAGGTTCCTCAAAGAGTTAAAAATAGAACTACCCTATGACCCAGCAATTGAACTACTAGGTATTTATCCAAGGGATACAGGTATGCTGTTTTGAAGGGACACATGCACCCCAAAGTTTATAGCAGCACTATCAACAATAGCCAAAGTATGGAAAGAGCCCAAATATCCATCAATGGATGAATGGATAAAGAAGATGTGGTATATATACAATGGAGTATTACTCAGCAATCAAAAATAATTAAATCTTGCCATTTGCAGCTACATGGATGGAACTAGAGGGTATTATGCTAAGCGAAGTTAGTCAGAGACTAAGACAAATATCACATGACTTCACTCATATGAGGACTTTCAGGTACAAAACAGATGAACATAAGGGAAGAGAAGCATAATATAAAAACAAGGATGGGGACAAAACATAAGAGACTCTTAAATATGGAGAACAAACAGAGGGTTAATGGAGGGGTTGTGGGGGGGGGGGTGGGCTAAATGGGTAAGGGGCATTAAGGAATCTACTCCTGAAATCATTGTTGCACCATGTGCTAACTAACTTGGATGCAAATTATAAAAAATAAATAAATTATAGAAAGGAAAAAAAGAAAGAAAAGTAGATCCCTGTCACCATGCTGGACTGCCTAGTCAAGTACAGGAAAATCAAGTCCCTGGAGTAGGTCTATCTCTTGTCCTTGCCCATCACGGAATCTGAGATCATTTTTTTCCCCTCATCATTGATGAAATTTTGAAGACTGTGCCTGTACAAAAGCAGACTCATCCTGGCCAGTGGACCAGGTTCCAGGCATTTGTTGCCATCAGAGATTACAATGGACAGGTCAGTCTGGGTGTTTAGTGCTCCAAGGAGTAGCCACTGCCATCCAGTGGGGCCATGATCCTGGCCAAACTATCCATCATCTCTGTGCTCTGAAGCTACTAGAGGGGAAGCAATATCAGCCAGCCCCACACTGTCCCTCACAAGATGACTGGCTGCTATTATCTCTGCACAGGTGCACCATATCGTTGCCCCAGAGACATCATCCCAGCCCCTGTGCCCAAGAAGCTACTGATGACGGCCGGTACTGATGACTCCTACACCTTGGCCAGGGGCTGCACTGCCACCTGTTGCAACTGTTGATGTCATTTCCAAGACCTTCAGCTGTCTCACCCCTCACCTTTGGAAAGAGACTGTGTTCACCAAGTTTCCCTATCAGGAATTTACTGACATCTTAGAGACCCACACCAGGCTCTAACTGTGGCTACGACAGAGTTTTATATGAGAAAAATAAAGTGAATCAAAACCTGTATGAAGGAAAGAGAGAGAGAGAGAGAGAGAGAAGGCAGGGGGAGTAAAGCAGACCCAGTAAACATTCTTCACGGAATTATATGCCTGTGATTTTGAATTAGCGATTCATCTATAGCAATAGACAGGAAGTTAGTGGATGGTCTAATAGGAAGAGTTTTGGTGATTTAAACAAATTTTGGAAAAGCACTCACACTAATATCTTTGTCGTTATCTGGAGTTTCAAATTTAAAATACTATAAGGTTTTTTGTTTTTAATGTTTATTTATTTTTGAGAGAGGAAAGACAGAGCACAAGTAGGGGAGGGGCAGAGAGAAAGGGAGACACAGAATCTGAAGCAGGCTTCAAGCTGTCAGCACAGAGCCCACTCGGGGCTCAAACTCACGAATAGTGACATCACGACCTGACCTGAAGTCAGACACTTAACCGGCTGAGCTACCCAGGCACCCTGTGTCTTGGGTTTTTGTTTTGTTTTTTTTTTTTTTTAAGTAAACTCTATGCCCAGCATAGGGCTAGAACTCATGATCCCAAGATCAAGAGTCACATGCTCCACTGACTGAGCCAGCCAGGTAGCCCCTCTGCCTGAAACATTTTGCTCTCTCTCTCTTTGCCTAGCTCATTTCTACTCCTCTTGTAGCTTTCAGCTTCAATGTCATTTTATTGAGGAAGCCTCTGTTCATCTTAGACTCAGTCAATTTTTCACCGTTAAACATGCCATGTACTTTGGCCTTCACACTTGCGGTTGCTTAATTATTTATAAGTATTCTATCTTCCCTGCTAAACTATAAGCTCTGAAGGAATAGATTCTGTCATGTTCACTGCTGTATTACCACAGCACAGTGACTGGGACATAACCAGTTATCAGATATTTATTGTGATTGTGATAAAGTGGGTGCAAATTAATTTCATTCTGTGACTTTTATATCATTAGTAGAGAACATCTGGGGCTTGATTAGATGTTGCAGAAACAAGGTTATAAGTCTCTGCAGAAAAGAGCCACAAATGAACACTTCAATTGTGCTCATTGAAATATTTTTGCAAAAATTTAAAAAAAAAGAATCCTTTTTCCATGTAATTTAGCAAAGAGGGCTTTGATTGCCCCAAATGAAATGCTTGATTAGGAAGATTCTTGTTAGCAAAAGAAATTCAAGAAAAAAATTAAAAGTAGTTTGCATTCATAAAAATTTTTAGCCATGAGAGACTTATATGGAGACTTTCCCCTCGAGAAATGTGCACAATATCAGTTTTTAATGCAGGCAGCAAACATTCTTGGCAGAATGAGTAAAAAAAAAACAAATCAAAATCTTGAGAGGAGTGCTTATTATTTGGGTATAATCAATGAACTGAGTAACAGAAAGGAACATTGAATTTAGGACACCTTCACTTAAGTTTAAGTGAAATGGGTACAGATGTACTCTTAAGTTTTGAAACTCTAATGACTAGAGTCATAAAAATCAGGGCAAAAAAAAAACAAAAAAAAACCCAAAACAAAAAACCCCAAACATGAATAACTTCAATTAAACTGAGTAAAGGGAAACTATATGACAAATGGGAAAAGGGATTATTTCTTTTTTTTTAATTTTTATTTATTTATTTGGAAAGAGAGAGAGCATGTGTGTGAGCAGGGGAGGGACAGAGAGAGAGGGAGAAAGAGAATCCCAAGCAGGCTCCAATGCTGTCAGCACAGAGCCCGATTTGGGGCTTGAACCCCCAAACTGTGAGATCATGACCTGAGCCAAAATCCAGAGTCACACACTTAACTGACTAACCCAGGCACCCTGAAAATAGATTATTTCTGCAATCCCTTGATTTCTGTAACTTTCCTTTATATGTTAAGCCATCTCAGAAAAAGGAATTTTCTGGAGGAACTTTGGATCACAGTTTTGATGGTAAGGAAGGAAGTTGAGGGAAGCTAGATAGCCAGAATCACAGTTAAAGTCAGTCCTGAAATGGCCTGGTTAGGGTACCCACTGCCATTGCCAGTGAATACTGAATACCACTCCAGAGATAGCTGCCACTGGGCCACCAGACTCTGGATATTACACATGCGAGCGGGGTGAATGCTGCTTATTCTTCATAACTCAGCCCGGATTCAAAGTCCCAAGTAACACCATCCAGTCTACCAGGCTTAGGTCACTTTCCCTCATCCTAGGATTACTGTAGGGGTGGAGCAGGTGGGGATGTGGAAGGGCAGAAGGCAAGTATCTGGAGAAGAGGTCCTGCCACCCACCAACATTCCCAAGTGGAAAAGTCCCAAATAGTGTAAGGAGGGGAGCGTAAGAACTGGGCAGCCATAAAATTATAAATAACTCATTATGTATGTCCATCTTTCAGAAATACAAGGAGATGTAGGAGAATCTTGCCCTCCCCAACTATGATTGCATCATTTCTACAAATGTAGGCAGAAGGTTACTAAATTACCCATCACTCGATTTAAACATACCCATATATACGTACACACACACACACACACACACACACACACACAGTTGGTCCACTGGTTTTTCTTCTATTTTACCATTCCTATTGAGAAAGTGAAACTTTTTTGTTGTTGTTGTTGTTCCAGGTTAAATAAATGAAATAGTCACTTGTTTCATTAAACTGCAACTATAATGTAGCCCTTTACCTCAGAGGATAAATCTGACAATAATGTGTTTGATGAAGAAATTACAATTGAGAAAAGGCAAATTTGGCTATGTAGAGAGCCATGAAGTTTCATTCAAAGGACCCTTCTTTTTTCTTTTTTCCCCAAATAATATCTCTGCCCAACGTAGGGTTCAAACTCAGGACCCCAAGATCAAGAGTCGTATGCTCTACCAACTGAGCCAGCCAGGTGCTCTAAAGATCTAAAAGATGCTCCCTTATTGCCTCCTGCTTATAGAGGCAGGATTGGGGTATTGTTCTCCTCTTTAGAGAGCTAGATTGGGGTATTGTTCTCCTCTTTCCATTGGTTACTGAATGCTCCTTTTATTTTATCTGATATTTGTAAGTCAAGGGCATTGGGAAAATCTGCCCACCTCTGAACTCAGTTTCACATTTAGTCTCGTACAGTCATCTGTTTATATGACAATTAGTCATACGGGATACTTATAAACATCATGTCTGTGTTGTTGTTGTTTCAGAAACTAATTCCTTGGATGGCAGGAGCTCTGTCTGTTTAGTTAATTGTGTTTAACACCAAACATTCGTCATTACATGTAAGGTTTTTCATGCTACTGTTAAACATAATAATGATAAAATACTTTCCCTGACTTTGGCAAATAAAATCTCTCTTCATATAAGACAGGGTTGGCAAACAACAATCTGGGGGCCAAATCCAGCCCACCATCTCTTTTTGTCTGTTTTTGTACATAAAGTTTTATTGGAAGACAGTCATGCTCATTTACATTTTTTCTGTGGCCGCTTTCCTTCTACAACAGCAGAGTTGAGAAATTGTGATAGAGACTGTATGGCCTGCAAAGCCTAAAATATTTATTATCTGGCCACTTACCAAAAAAGTTTGTTGACCTTTGATCTATATCACTGGTTCTTACCTCAGGCAATAGGATAGGATCACCTATAAAATTCAAAAAAATTAAAGATCTCTGGCCCCAAACTAATACCTCCAATCAGAATCTCTAGGGTCAGAGCTAAAGATATAATACAGTTTTTAAACGTTCACCACAAAACTGAAAATCATCAGCCTAATGCAACACATACTACCTATGATAATTTTAGTAACTCTCGCTCATTGAGTGTCTGGTAGATGTCAGGCATTGTATTAGAGGCTTTATATGTATTTCCTCTTTCTAATAACCATAAAAGCCATGTTAGATACATTTTACAATCCTTAATGTATGTACGGGGAGGGAAATTGAAGCTTTCTAAGCCTAACTTGTATAAACTCACAGAGCCAATAAGTGGTACAGCAAGGGTTTGTACTAGTCTTCCTAGCTGTCTGAGATTGACAACAGAAGACAAATACCCAGGTGGAGAAAAACTGACTCTTATCCCCTGAGATTTGCTTTTCCTCTGGGGGAACTGTAGGTATTTCGCATTACCAATGCTACATTGGCCTGCATGAGAATGACTGGTCTACAGATGACAAGAGAACTCTCCTATTGATAGAAAGTGGCACAGCTGAGAAAACACTAGAACATTCAAATAAGATTTTATTCAAACCTAGAGGATAACAAAAGGGGAACAAACTCATGGAGTACCATGTAGCTGAATATTCATCTTCAATGAAGAGTCTACCATAGGGACATCTAGGAAGATGATCTGTCTGATTCATGATCTGTCCCAAGTGGGAGAGCACTTTCTTACTTATTTTTTTTAATGCTTATTTGTTTTTTGAGAGAAAGATAGAGCACAAGCGGGGGAGGGGCAGAGACAGACACAGAATCTGAAGCAGGTTCCAGGCTCTGAGCTATTAGCACAGAGCTGAACGTGGGGCTCAAACTCATGAAGTCAGAAGTTTAACTGACTGAGCCACCCAGGTGCCCCACTTATTTTATTTTTAAGTAATCTCTATATTCAACCTGGGGCTTGAACTCACAACCCCGAGATCAACAGTCCCATGCTCCACTGACTGAGCCAGTCAGTCTCCCCAAGCTCATCTTTAATCCCTAACCTCTTAGAACATCATGAAGAACTCTAAACATTCCCCCAAGGAAAGTAAAGCATGGAGTAAAAGAAAGTGTCCTCTCCATCTTGTTTAAAACATATCTCTCAGGGGTGACTGGGTGGCTCAGCTGGTTCAGTATCCAACTCCTGATTTCAGCTCGAGTCATGATCTCACTGTTTGTGGGTTTGAGCCCCTCGTTGGGCTCCGCACTGACAGCTTGGAGCCTGCTTGGAATCCTCTCTCTCCCTCTCTCTCTCTCTCTCTGCCCTTCCCTGTTCTCTCTCTCTCTCTCTTTCAAAATAAATAAATAAACTAAAAAAAAAAAAAACAACCCAAACCGTTCAAATTCTGGTTTCTAGAATGATTCACACACGAATGTCCAACTTTTTCTTAACTAGTTGGTCATGATATGACAAACCTAATATTACCCAAGATATAGTGAACATTGAACATACATTTGTGCTAGAGGATATCATATGATTAAAAAATGCATTTGACCTCAATATATCTATAATTGCTTATTTAGACAGAGTTCTAAATGAGGATCGAATCATTAGCTATACAAATCCTTTCATGTTAATCTTGAGTCTATTCAAGTTCTAGTATCTGTTTTCTGATAACTTCTATTGTGATGTGACTCAGATAATTTTGGTAATCAGTTTTTTTTTTAATTTCAGTACCCTATTTGTTATTGCTAATTTATACCCAAAACCACTGATATTTTATGATGCAAAGATTAATTAGAAAAGCTAGGTTTGGGGCACCTGGGTGGCTCAGTTGGTTGAATGTCTTACTCTTGATTTTGGCTCAGGTCATGGTCTCATGGTTCGTGAGATTGAGCCCTGAATCAGGCTTTGCCCTGACAGTGTGGATCCTGCTTGGGATTCTCTCTCTCTGTCTCTCTCTCTCTCTCTCTCTCTCTGCCTCTCCCCCACTTGCATCTCTCTGTCTCTCTCAAAATAAATAAACATAAAAATAAAAGCTTCAGGTTTAACTGAATAAATTTAAAATTGTACCTACACAAGAGTACCTTTTATTAATAAGTATGATATTCTTCTTTTTATTTTTATTTTTTTGAGAGAGAGAGGGAGAGAGGTTGAGAGAGCAGGGTGAGGGCAAAGGGAGAGAGAATCTTAAGCAGGATCCACCCAGCACAGAGTCCGACGCAGGGCTCGATCTCACAGCCATAAGATCACAACCTGAGCTGAAATCAAGAGTGGGTTGCTCAACCGACTGAGCCACCCAGGCGCCCCAATAAATATGATATTCTTAAAGTGAGCATTTATTAGTGTTATGGGCTGAATTGTGTCCCTTACCCTAAAATTAATATGATACAGTTCTAAGCCTTAGAATGTGACTATATTTGGGGATAGAGCCTATAAAAAGAGGTAATTAAAGAAAAATGAGAGCATTGAGGTAGGCCTTAATCAAATATGCCTGGTGTCCTTATAAGAAGAGATTGTGATACACATAGACACAGAATGAACACAATGTGAAGACAGTGGGATAAGACGGCCCTTTGCAAGCCAAGGAGAGAATCCTTGGAGGAGATCAAAACTGTCAACACCTTGATCTTAGACTTCTAGCCTTCAGAATCATGAGAATATTTCTGTTGTTTAAGCCACCCAGTCTGTGGTATTTGTTACAGTAGCCTTAGGAAACTAGTATGATAATGAAATCCACCAAAATTTCAGTAATTTTTTCCAAGTGGAGCTGCTTTCTCTTAACACCGTTTAAAGCAGTGCCTAGAATGGGCCTCTTGGCTGAAAGATGTCTGATGTCTCTTTCATACAGGTGTTCTGTTTACTGTAACCTTGGACTAAGTCTCAAAAGGTCAGCTGAAGTTCAGAGATGCTCAGTGTTGGGCTGGAGGCCTTCATGAAAGGCAGGCAGGCCAGTTTGTTATTAAAAGATCTTTCATAGCTGCTAACTCTGGAAACAAATGGGTGAGCCGTGGTGCACTTCAGGGCCAACTGTTCCATCCCAGAGAATCCCGAGGGGGCTGGACAAATTGAAAGCACAGCTCCTGGCTGGGTTTGCCAACAATAGTGCTGAGCAAACTTAGAGAAACTCATCACAAGAGAAGCCAGTAACTAAAGAGATGAGAGTTTGGAAAAAAGGAAGGAAGAAATTTATTTTGGATGTGGGCAGCCTGGAGATGTGGCGGGCTCAAATCTTGACAACCAACTTCTCCTCTAGCAAGATGGACATCTAGAGTTTTATAGAGAGAGGTTTGGGTTTGTTGGGGGGGGGGGGGGTAACGTGCAAGAGAGCAGGCAGAGAGCATGTGGTCATGGGTGGAGATCGGTATGTGTTCAGCCCAGGATCATGGGCAGGGAAGGGATATGAGGGGCTATGTAGGGTGTGGTCTTCTGGGCATTCCACTGCTATCAGGGCTTTTCTGGTCAGGTGATTGGGATGTTCTGGGTCATTGGAAAATGCCTTCATTAATGCCTCAAGAAATGAGCATACTGGGTTTTAGTTAGAGCATGAGTTAAGCTTCTTTGTATGTGGTTTTAACTGTTTTGGTCTAACTATAGTTGAGCAAGAGGGCTTGCTAACAGGTTCAGAAGCAATTTCAGGAGGACTCAGAAACATTGATTTATTTGGCTTTTGGGATCAAGTCTACAGGAAACTAGCTCCAGAAACCCCAGAAATGACTTGGGCTACATCTGCCATGATTACTTGGATTGTTACCCCGAATCTAAGGCAATCCTTCAGGTCTAGTTTGCAGACGCTGATTTGGTTCAGTTTGGGACTGGACTCTAAAGGTGAAGGGTAGGTGAGACACTATTGGTTTCCTAATATTCCCTTAGTGTAATCGCTTGGAATATCTTCCTCTGTTTCTATTTATTTTCATTATAATCTTAATGAACAGTGGTAATAGGAGTGTCACCTGGGGGAGGGAGTAGGTTATGGAGAATCCACATATGAGGGAGGGTTAGGGTGTGGAGGATGAACAGGACTCAGTTGGACTCCCACTCTTTACCTAAAGCTGTTCAGAAAATCCAGGTGACTCAGCTCTAGTGCTTTCTATTTTGTGCATGCGTTTGTGTTTGAGGATGTCATTCCCTCTCCCTACATAAATGATTTACACTGGAGAGGTCTCAGGTCCTAGCTGTACTTTAACCAGGGTTTTTAGTTAATCTAAACTCTATCCATACACCCTACCGTTTCCCATTCCTTGTCCTCCTCATCCTCGTCCCGCCTTGAGCTGAAAGCTGATTATACTTCTATGGCTCTGGGTACACATCTAATATCATACATCATATTTCTACCTGTCAAAAGGTAGTTTCTGTGACATTAGAACAAAGGTTCCTACTACTTCTTCCTTTTAACCTGCATATAACTTTATACTTTCTATGCAATAATGATCCAGTTTATTTTATACTCTAGCTGTTTACGTGCGTATCATATTGTATTCCTCTTACTAGACTGTTCAATTTCCTTAAGGCAGGGACACATGACTTATTCGAATATCTTTGTATTTTCCCCTCATTCCTGTCCTTCTCACTCTCTAACCTCCTCATCAGTAATATGATATTTGTCTGTAAACAAGGAGTTGGGTACATATATGATGTATTCAACCTTTCCTAGTCTCTGTTTCATATAAGTTGGTTGGCATCTAAAAACCTTTTCTAGTCTTAATATAAACAAACAATGCCTTACGTTGGCAATTACACATCCCAGAGTATTATTCACGCATGTGCTAGCTTACTCACTCTGCATAACTTAAAACATGGTTTAGTAAAAAAAAAAAAAAAAAAAAAAAAAAAAAGACAAAATCAAAAGAAGAACAATGTAGTACAGGCATATCAGAAAATACAGTGAGGGGCGCCTGGGTGGCTCAGTCGGTTAAACTTCCACTCAGGTCATGATCTCACAGTTCATGAGTTCAAGCCCCACATAGGGCTCTCTGCCAACAGTTCAGAGCCTGGAGCCTGCTTCGGATTCTGTGTCTCCCTGTATCTCTGCCCCTCTCCCACTCATGCTCTGTCTCTGTCTCTCAAAAAATGAATAAACTTTAAAAAAAAAAGAAAATACATTGAAAAAATTCCTAAGGCATTATTTTAACTGATTTTTGTGTGCTCCAAAAACTAGCATTAATTTTTGAGTTCATGCTAAGAGCAAGAATGTATTTGATGACTTGTCATCCTCATTTGACTGATGAAAAAACTAAAGGCTCTAATGACATATACATAAAATGGATTTTTAAAAATCATCTGAGTACTTACTATGTGCCATGAACTATTCTAAATCCTTTACATGAAATGACTCATTTAATTTTCATAATATACCACTGGTGGAGGCCAGGGCAGAGTCTAAATTTCTAGGCATTCTATATCAGATTTAAATAATAAAATACAAAATAAAACTAAATTGTTTAAGTTGTCTTAAAGTGACACAGTAGTGATTTCTAAGCACAAATGACTGTAAAACATATAAGCTGTTTGTCTTTAGTAATACATTCTTAAAGTGTTATCTTAGCTCACGGAACTGCTCAGACACTATTTCACTGGATTAATACTTCTCAACACCCCGAAAAATGTTACTACTCCATAACAATTGGCAAAAATTTTGAACAGCAAAATCAGAAAAAGAGCTTAGTTCAATAGCTAAAATTCTTACAGTGTATTAATTTGGGAATAAAATCCAGAAGGTCTTTTTGTTGTTGTTGTTGTTTTGCCAAATAACCATATAACCTTTCTTCTAAATAGACACAGTCTCAGGGAACAAATTATTCTCTGTAATTTATACATCTACCCTAAGTGGGGAGTTCAAAGCATATAAATGTTTCTCACAGATTAGCTTTTATTGTAAACACCGAAGTAATTTTCAAAGCTACTTTTCTCCTTTTTCTGCCAAATGTTTCTGTTTAATTATATTATTAAAATGAATTCTGGGAAGCCCCTTGGCTTTAAACTTATGCTCAACTGAAATATTGATGAAATAAAAAGAAATTTAACTTTAAAATCATATTTTATAAGAGAACCGTGAAAGGGATTTGCCGAGTGAGGTACAACTATTAATAGTTTAAAGAAATTATGTTATCTAGGCTGCTTGTAATGGAAGTTGGGTTATTTGCTTCACCTAAACAGGGAAGTTGGCATGTTTGCCTAGCAACAGCCGCTAAAACCTTCTGTTGTGGAAGGTTCCCTAGGAGTGAGAAGAAGGGAGGAGGAGGAAAAACAGGAGGAACAGATTAATCTGTTTTTCCTAGCAGGGGACTGAGGTCTGGCTCTTTGAGGAGGAAAAGGCTATCCAAGAGATAGCCTTTAGATTAGCATTCACTAACCTAATCCCTCCGTGATAGCTAGAAGTTAGTTATTTGTAGGATTGGGGTTACTACTGAGGAGGCTGAAGGGAAGGTTACAGATTTAGCGCACTTCAAAGGCAGTCAATTTCATTCAATAGAAAGACATCAATAGGTCTCCTAAAAAGGAGCTGAAATCTCAGTACAGGAGGGTGTCAGCAACTAAAAAGACCTCCGCTCAGAGTTTAGGAAGGTGTGTGATAATGTGTTTTACAAATATTATGAAACACTGCGATTGACTTTATCGAGTTAAAGGCAGTAGCTTCTCTAAATATAGTACTGTTCTTGGTATTGGTGATGCCTGCAGTGAAGAAAGGACAGGAAAGCAAAATCTCTGCTCTCTTGGTCAAGACCTGAAACAAAAAAGGGCATGATGCAGAGGAGTTATTAACTGGGTGTGTGTATGAGGACCATCTCCACTGTGGACGATTTATCTTGAAATTGGGACTGTTATGATACCAAAAGAATTCCATTTCTCTCCTTTAAAACCACGGGTTTGGTTAAGCGCAACTGGCTTGAAGGGGTCTCCCACCACCTCCAAATCAAAATGGCTTCTTTTCCATAAGGGAAAAGAAACTTTCAATTATCACAAGGTTATCTTTTAGATCCAGGGAACTTTTCCATGGGCCGAAATCTTTCCGTTCTGCCCCAGACACCTATCGTCGTTCACATAGGCCTGGAAACACATTTTGGAGCAGTGAGCGTCCAGGCCTTTTTCGCCGCGTTGGGAAGGGGGACTCTCTGGGACTCGGTGAGAGCGGTGACCAGGGCAAAGCTAGTGCGATCGGGAACCCGGATAAAACAAGACACCCTCTGGGTGGGGGAGGGGGATATGAAAAGGAACCAGAGTGGAGGACTAGAACTGAGAAAGCCTAGGGGTAGAGGGAGTGCAGAGTTCGATGGAAACGTCAGAAATTTCCCAATCCCCCCGCGCCGTCTGGCCGCTCGCCTCTGGGCGCAAAGACGCTGGTGGGGGAGGGCAGGCGGACTGCTGGACCAGTTTGGCTGCTCCGGGCGTGGGTGCGCCCCGCGGGGAGGCGGAGAGCGTCGCGGGCCTCCCTCCCGGGCGTTGGCGGCCGGTGACTCAGAGCTTTCCTCCCGCGTCCGCCCCGCCCCTCCCCTCCGCGCGCCCCGCCCCACGAAGGAGGAGCCTTGCCATCGTCCCCGCCCCAGTCTCCGGGGCGGGCCGAAGCCCGAGGAAGAGGAAGGGGACGAGGACAACGAGCGACGGGGAGGAGGAGGAGGAGGAGGAGGAGGAAGAGGAGGCCGACCAACAAGATGGCCCCTGCTGCAGGAGCAGCCTCAGCAGCAGCAGGTGGGAGGCCGGAGGCGGCGCTGGCGGTGGCGGCGGCGGCCGTGGCCCGGCGGCCTGGGACAGAGTCAGAGTCGACGGTGGCGGCGGCGGCGGCGGCGTTGGCTGCCGCGGCGGTGGCGACGGCCGCGGGGACTCGGAGCTGAGAGGAGCTGCTGCTCGGACCAGCGCGGTGAGCGAGCGGTAGGCGGCGGCGGCGTGGGGTGCGCGGCGGCCGCCGCCCGGCCCCCGTCGGGAACAATAGGCGGCCGCGGCGGGGAAGGGGCCGTCCTCGCCCGTCCTCCACCCCTCGGCGGTAGCGGCCACCCCTCCACCCCCCGGCCCTCGGCTTCAGCCCCGCCGCCGGCGGAGGGGCTTGTCAGCGGCCCGCGTCCTTAGGCCTCAGGCCTCCGGCCTCCGAGCGCCGCCGGGAGGGCCTGCCTGGGTGGGTAGGCCGTGGGGAGGTGCGGACGCCGCCCTGGACAAGGGGAGGGCGCGGGAGACTTCGGCCGGAGGGAGGGGGCCCGAAGGCCGCCCAGCTCGGCGGTTACTCCGAGGGCCTCGGCGGGTGATGAATGCGCGCAGGAAATGCTTTTTGGACCCCGGGTCGGTGGGGGGTGGGGAGATGAAGGCGTCTGTAAACTGGTACCGCCTCCGCCTCCTGGCACCCGGGGGCTGCTCCCCTCCCTAACCCCTGAAGCTTTGCTTGGCCAAGTGGGTTTTAACGGTGTCCATTTCCCTGAAAGCTCCAGGAGGTCGAGCCAGATGGTCTTTCTTCCTGCTGGCGATCGGGAAATTGTGTATGCGGGTGTCTTTTTAAAAAAATTTAAGTGCAACACCAAAAAACAAACAAGGTAAAATGTGATTATCGATAAGGGATGGGGAGGGATGGAGGACTAAGGGATGTTCTTAAAACATCTCTTGGCATCAGTTCTCTCTAAACATCAATTATGCCCACGTCCCGGGTGAGAGTGAAACAAGGGCTCTTTTGAAGCAGTAATAATATAACTCTTGACATCCCAGAATAGTCCATGAAACTGGAAACAAAGCCACTTACTGGCAACGCGAAGACAAATTGTAATGTTTGAATAGAACTTTTCTTCGAACGAACCGTTTTGAATTATTAATGTGCCGCATAAGAAACAACATTAACATAGAATGGGCCTAACGAAACATTTCTTCAGGAGGGAAGTGGTTCGTCTTCAGGCTAGAACTTCTTGTGTGCTGTCTCAGGCTCCAATTTTGCATTTCAGTAGTTTGTTCTAAGACTAACCTTTCCTGTAAGTTTGATTTCTGAAGCAGATTTTAATAAGGTTTCAAAACTTTTTTTGTAACTTTCAAAAACTAGAAACAACTGTTCTCTTTTGAATGTTGAGGTTTATGGAGAGGCAGCTCTTCATCGTATTTGCCCTGGGGTAGTGGCGCCTGTGATTTCAACTGTTAACTGCGACTACTAAATTTAATTTTTTGAGGCTTCCACCACGTCCATTTCCAAGTGGGGGCGGGGAGAATGATTCAAGTTATTTCTATTTCAGTTTCTACCTAGGTATGCAGAAATTTATATTAAAATAGTTTGGATGCATCCAGGAAGATTGCTTTCCACTATTTAACATAACATTCAGTTGTGTGGTCCAGTCTAGTTTGTGTTCTTAAAAGGAAGATGGGCCTGTGCAGAAAAGATGCCAGTTAGTATCTTTCATCCATCTTTAGGGTAAATTCCTAATTAGAATTTGTGTCCTAATTCAAAGCATTTTTAGGTTATGTGAAGTTTAATGTACGGTGCTAGTCCTTAATTCTTTGATGAGAATTGGCAGTAAATAGGCAATTAAATAAACACAAAGGTTGAGCTGTCTTATTGTTTAGGATTGAAGTATAGTGGGTAAATGTGAATAACTTTTATGCCTAGGATAAATAATGTGGATATTTTGATTTTTAAGTGATGGGGAAAGAACAGCTTTCACATGCCTCCAGCTAATGTGAATGTTCTGGGAATAAGTTTTAGAAAGGACACTTTTTTAAGTGCTTAAATTCATGATTTTTTTTTTTTTTTTAATGCTGAATTTTGTTAGGTCAGTACAAAATGCAACTAAAGACAAGTTTGTAAATTGTAAGTGGTTAGTGTACTTTGTTATGAAAAAAAATCTCATCATGTCGTGACAGGGACTGATTTTCCTCATACTTAATATCGGTTGCCTGACAACATTTTTTAGTGTTAAGGGTTTGTGTTTGAAATTGGATGTTGATCCAACAATTTATGGGTTGAGTCTGGGTCCCTATTTCTGTTTAATATTGAAAAATCTTTTAGAGAGTTCTGGTTTTAATAAGTGTCAAAACTCTTTTAAGATGTGATCCCTGCATTGTGATATTTTATTGGTGTTTATTCTGATAATTTAAGTTTCTCAAGTAGTATTTAAGAATTTCCTTGTATTTTCTTCGTAATATTAGAAGTTAGTATATTTGATTCATTTGAAGATATTTGAAAAGGATTTTTGTAGCTAAAAGTTAAATTTTAAAAGCATCTTTGTTAAATGAGTAAAAACATTCTCATTTAATCCTATTTAGGCTGTAATATTTTGTGGTATTGTTCTCACTTTACATACGAAGAATCTGAGGCTAGGAGAAGCTATGTAACTAGCAAAAAAGGCCACATAATTAATAGGTAAAAGAGCTTACTCAAACCCAGGTCTTGTGGCACAAATTAGATGCTTTACTACTGCCACCATGTGTCTCAAGGTTTAACTTTGAAGCCTCTCCTATGTCGACAGATTCCTTGTTTTGGCCACAAGCTGTGCTTTGTAATTCTGTACTTGTCTTTAGCCCTAATAGCTTTTCTATTAACATTATTTGTACCCTGCCAAATATTCGCTTACAAGTTTGAGAAAGTATGTATTCATGTGAATTACAAATGAAAGACTTATTTTTACTTTTAGCAGATTTGAACGTTGTTGATATAGAAACTCCTACCATTTATATAGGACAGATTTATAGTATCACTCTAATGGCTTCATGGCTTTAATTTGCTATGTAAACAGTTACGAAATTGTGCCTTTGAAATACTGCATGGAAATTTAAAAGTGACTTTAGAAACGTTCAGGGATGTTAAAGTTGGGTCAGCTTACATTTGAAATTCTTCATTTATGCTTTTTTAAAGCCATAGCCCGTTTAGAATTCTGCAGAACTTTTGTTTCTACATCTTGGGGTTTGAATTGGAATTTTATGAGGGTCTAATCAGCCTACTCTCTGATAGATCTTGTAAGTTGTTGACACCCAACAAAGTGAAGAATGCGCTGGTAAATGATCCTTGTTTGGTGGATGCCTCGGAGCAAGATGTTCCTTGGCAGGGTATACTGACCTGGTTTAGCTTTGGCCCTGACGTGCAGGAGTTCAGGTATTCTTTGGGATTAGATTCAGATGGATTTAAATTCTCACATTGGCCTGCATCAAAAACAGTCACAGATTTCAGTATCAGCCCGTTCTCTAGGACCCTCTTAAAGATCTCCTTCTCTTTTGTTTAATCCTGAAATCTATGCTAGATTTGGACCAGCCTTGGAGGTTGTTCCGGCATAAGATTAATTTGTCTGGCATTATACAAAGGAATATTTCTTATTCCATAGTTTCTTAAGGTAGATTCTACACATTTTCAAGTGTACAGTTTACTAATCCTAAATAATGATGTCCTACATCCCCGAGACAGTTAACTTTATAGCACATTTATTTATATCCATTACTGGTCAGACTTGTGCCTGTTCACTTCTTATGTAATATTCTTGTTTACTCTATGTAATATTAGACACTTGTTATTAATTCACAGTGTTTTCCTAATTGGTTGAGTTTTGGGAGAAAAATTCTAGTAAAAATTTGAGTTCGCCTTTCATGCACAGTTGAGCTGACTGAAATAGTGACCTGTTGTAGAGGAATAAATATTTTAAGGTTCATTTATATTTTTCATTGAGATTATTTACAAATGAATGTCATATGTCAACAATATTTTGATGTTTGTCAAGCATTTTAGCACCAATGTCAGTACTCATCTCACTGATTATTATCGTGCATATATGGTAATATTTAACTTAATATTATCGTGCATATATGGTAATGCATTTTATTTAAAAATCTCCAAGACCTGAATAGCATTTGAACATGGTAACAGTGTTTTTGAAGAAGAGTTCTAAAGGGATCATTATTATATATATCTTAATATAAATTTTTGTGATGTTTATTTACTTATTTGAGAGAGAGAGAGAGAGAGAGTGTGTGGGGGAAGAGCAGAGAGACAGAGGGAAAGGGGGAGAATCCCAAGCAGGTTTCACGCAGTCAGTGCAGAATCCGATGCAGGGCTGGAAACCATTCAGATCGTGACCTGAGCCAAAACAGACTTGGGCGTTTAATCAACTGAGCCTCCCAGGTGTCCCTTAACATAAAATTAAAAAAAAAAAAAAAAAATTTTTTTTTAATGTTTATTTTTGAGAGACAGAGAAAGTGCAAGCAGAGGAGGGGCAGAGACAGAAGGAGACACTGAATCCGAAGCAGGCTCCAGGCTCTGCACTGTCAGCATAGAGCCCAACGCAGGGCTCGAACTTAGGAACCACGAGATCATGACCTGAGCTGAAGTCAGACGCTTAACCGACTGAGCCATCCAGGCGCCCTGCATAAAAATTTTTTTAAATAAAATTCAGGTCATTTAACATAAAACTAATGATTTTATTTATTTATTTATTTTAAGTTTATTTATTTTTGACACAGAAAGAGAGAGTGCGAGCGTGAGCTAGGGAGGGGCAGAGAGAGAGGGAGACACAGAATCCGAAGCAGGCTCCAGGCTCCGAGCTGTCAGCACAGAGCCCGATGTGGGGCTCGAACCCACGAACCGTGAGATCATGACCTGAGCCAAAGCCAGACGCTCAACCGACTGAGCCACCCAGGTGCCCCAACTAATGATTTTAAAGTGAGCAGTTTAGTAGCAGTATATTCATGATGTTGTGCAGCCACCACTGTCTAATTCTAAAACCCTTTTATCACCCCCAAAGGAAACTGTACCCATTAGGCAGTTACTCCCCATTTTCTCCTCCCCCTGGTCCCTAGCAACCACCATTCTACTTTGTGTCTCTGTGGATTTAACATAAAACGATAGAGTCAAGATTAAGGAATAGTACTTTGTATAATTGAACGTGCAGAAAAAACTTGGGATAGGATTGTTAGGGATCAGAAACCATCTCATTCTTTGCATGCTTCTCTTGAGTACAGTAGGCAGACTGCCAGAGACTCTTTATGTAAGAAAAGTTGAAAGTCACAGCGATTTGCAGTTTTAGTTTTTGATCATTCCAAAAGAGTTCTACTCAAATTCTCAGACTCATTTCTATTTCCTTATTGGGTTATGAGAATTAACCAAATTATAATGTTCTATACAAATGTGAGCAACTAATACTTATTTTGCTCTTTGCAATTTGCCTTCTGTTTTCTCCCTCTCTTTTTTTTTTTTAATTTTTCTTAATGTGTAGAAGAAACTTGGAATGTGTAGGACTTAATTTGAGATGATACCAGAAAATGATTGTTAGGTTGAAATTCTTTGATCTTTATGAATCTGTTTTATAATTTTATTCAGCTGATCTTTGAGGACATTTAGAGTTAAAATTTGCCTGACACTGTGCTATTAATCCCATGTTGAATAAATCTTAAAAACCTAGGTTTTGGCTCTATACCTGACTCCTTCCAAAAATGTAGACACTGTTATAAAAGCAATTGATTTGTAGCTTGTTTTGATTGGCTTAGTTCATTGAGAGAGAAAACCGTTGGACTTTTTTTCATTCTGGAATAAAGTATAATAAAGTTGGACTTCTGTAAATTTATTTTTCTAAGTAATCTCTATACCCAACATGGGGCTCAAATTCACAACCTCAACATCAAGAATCACATGTTCCACCAACTGAGTCAGCCAGGCACTCCTGATGTCTGTGAATTTAGAATTGCTCAATTTGAAGTTTCAATTTTGGGCTTTGGAAGTACTCTTTTATCCTTACCTTAAGTTCAAAATGGTACTCCCTTCCCTCCCCCCAATTAAATTGAAATCTTAAAACTTACGGTGTGAAGCACAGAACAGATTTCATATTAATAAGATTTTTTTAAGTTTGTTTGTTGGTTGGTTGGTTGGTTGGTTTTGAGAGAGAGAGAATCCAAGCAGGCTCCATGCTGTCAGGGCAGAGCCTGATGTGGGGCTTGATCTCGTGGAACTGTAAGATCATGACCTGAGCCAAAATCAAGAATTGGACGCTTAACCAACTGAGCCACCCATGTGCCTCATTAAAGATTTGTAGTAAGTTACAGGAAATCTATGTGGAGAAGAAAAATTTAAATTTTGATATTAATCCTCCCCTTTTTTTAAACATGATTTTAAATATTCTTATTCTCTTAATTGTTTCCAAATGTCAGAGTTCTTGATCAGACTTCAAAAACTTCAAAAGAAGTCCTTGGCAACCTCCAAAGTTACCTTACTAATCTCCTCTTTTTAGGGGAAACTTTATTTAGTTGTAAGAACAACTTAAAAAGTGATGAGAAAGAATTACTTAAGAATATTTACAACTCAATGCAGTAACATTCCTGCTTTTCTTTAATAGAGACTTTTTTCAGAAAAGTAAACTAAATATTTGTGTTTTTATATACACCTCATTAATTTTTGATAGTGACATTTACTGGAAAACTAGTATAGTAAATCGAGATTCAATCATTAAAATAACAACTTTAAGGGAGATGATGTTTAGAGATCTATGCTTAAAAATATGGTTTAGTGGGGAGCGCCTGGGTGGCTCATTCAGTTGAGCATCTGACTCTTGATTTAGGCTCAAGTCATGATCTCATGGTTTGTGGGATTGAGCCCCACATCAGGCTCTCCATGCTGATGGTGCAGAGCCTGCTTGGGATTCTTCCCTCTTTCTCTGCCCCTTCCCTGCTCTCTTGCACACTCTTTCTCTCTCAAAATAAATGAACTTAAAAAAATATATATGGTTTAGGGGCACCTGGATGACTTAGTTGGTTAAGCATCCAACTCTTGGTTTTGGCTCAGGTCATGATCTCACAGTTCATGAGTTGGAGCCCAGCCTTGGGCTCTGTACTGACAGCATGGAGGCTGCTTGGGATTCAGTCTCTCTCCCTCTCTGCCCCTCCCCTGCTCACACTGTTTCTGTTTCTTTCAAAATAAATAAAGTTAAAAAATATATATGGTTTAGTGTGCGATTTGTGAATGAAGGAGGATTATTGTATTGTTGACTTTATTATAGAACAATATTTCATCTATCCATGTCCCAGTTTAGAATAAGAAGTATACAAAAAGTTTTAATTGTCACAAGATTAACGAGCCAGATCATCTGCACTAAGGCACTGGCTTAGGAGCTCTCTTGGTTTTTACATAATTCTAATAAATTTGATTGTTTTCTGATCCCACAGCAGATTAAAAGGTGCAAATTTGCTGTGGGAATAGAGGCACTATAGGTAAAATGGAGAGCAAGGGGACAGGTGACAGGGAAAAAACCACATTAGCTTGGGGCCTTGTAACATAGACTCTGAGTATGTCATTAGTTTTTGTGTTGTGCTAATAACCTATTCCTGATGATAAAGTCATTGTGGGAAAATTCAATTATGTTTTAATTTTGGGAGTCATAAAAATGTACAGAGTACATTTGGACACAGGCTTTGGAGTCAGATATATCTAGGTTCTCATCTTCTATCACTTAAGCTTTATGATTCTTTATCCCTAAAAATAGAAATGGTAATTCCTTCCATTAAAGATTTGTTTTGAAGTTTAAATGAGATAACATACATAGTATAGTACCTGATATCTAGTATTGATTCAATAAATGTTATTCTCCTCCTTAAATTCTGTTCAACAAAAATCATTTTAGAACAATTTTCATCTAAAATATTTGAAAAAGTTTTGTTTTTCAAGGTACATATAAACTTTGTGTAAGTTAGGATTAAATATATGTGTACTTTTTTTTTTTTTAAGATTTTACTTTTAAACAATCTCTACACCTGATGTGGGGCTCGAACTTACAACCTGGAGATCAAGTCACATGCTCTACTGACTGAGCTAGCCAGGCACCCTGTATGTGTACTTTTGAAGGTAGTGGGCAGGAATGAGATACCATTCTCATTTTCTTCCCACATCAGTCTTTCATTAGTATGGATCTGTGCTGTTCAGTACCAACCACTAGCTACAAATGGCTACTTAAATTTAAAATTTTTTCCTAGACTTAATTTTTTTTAGAGCAATTTTAGGTTTACAGAAAATTGTCCTGAAGATACAGAGTTTCCATATACGTCTTCCTTCTACAGTTACTTCTGTTAACATCTTGCATTATTGTGGGGCATTTGTTATAGTTGATGAGCCAGTTTTGGTAAATGGTTATTAACTAAATTCCATAGTTTATATGAGGGTTCACTTTTAGTGCTGTGTAGTTCTGTGGGTGAGAATGTCTTCTTTCACTTAGCAATGTAACATTTAAGGTTCTAGCTTGTTTCTTTTTACTGTTAAATAATATGCCATTTTATGGATAAATCTAAGTTTTAGTTAATTAAAATAAAGGAAATTTAAAATTTAGTTCCTCAGTTGCACTAGCCACATTTCAGTGGCTCAGTAGCCACATGTGCCCAGTGGTAATTACCATATTGGAAAACGAAGATCTAGAACATTTTCATCATCTCAGGAAGTTTCTTATTGAAGAGTGCTGATATAAACTATCCTCCCGGGGTGCCTTGGGTGGCTCAGTCAGTTAAGCATCCAACTCTTGATTTCATTTCGGCTCAGGTCATGATCTCGTGGTTCATGAGACTGAGCCCCACGTCAGGCTCTGCGCTAACAGCACGGAGCCTACTTGGGACTCTCGCTCTGCCCCTTCCCTGCTGGTGCATGCTCGCTCTCAAAATAAATAAATAAACTTAAAACAAAACAAAACACCAATACTTCCAGCATCCAGTTCTCCATTTATATTCACTCTCACAGAAAGCTTACTTTACATGATCTCAGTTTGTCCTCGAGCCTACATTTCCAGTGCTTGTTGCTTGTGTTGCTGGCAGCCCTAAACTATACATAATAAACTTGATTCCCGGAAAAAACCAGCCTTTACAAATAAATATTGTCCATTAATGGTTTCCTAGGTTTCCTATCAGGGTATCATCTTTTGCTCCATTTTTCATTGTTCCTAAAATTTTATTTTTCTCTAAACCTTTTGAATATTTATCAAAGGTATACAGATCTCAGCTAAGAAATGGCAGCACTGAGATGAGAATCTAGACCTTCTTATTCTAGTTCTTTCATGGGCTCCCCACCAATTGGGGTTGCCTTTACAATCACTTTTGAAGAGGTAATTGGAGACCATTTGATTCTATGCTATAGAATTTTTAACAGTATATTTATAGGTCGAAACTATAAATTTAATAAATAGTGATATATTCATTCTTAAACAATTAGAATCTTAAATGAAGACATTTATCCCTTTAGCCGATTTCTTTCTGTAATTCAGTTATGGGAAAATTTTTTGCTTTCATGTGTGAGTCATTTTAGGTAACCAAAATTAATTTCCAGGACTAATATGAATTGGCTGGTAAGGGTGAATAGAAATGAATTGAACATTATTGACATCCAGAATTCTCTGCTGGTACCTGGATATTACACTTGGATTCTATTCAAACTACACTTTAATTTGTAAAATCCAATCGGTTACCACATGAACTTTAACTTGCATCTTTTTTAACTCATCATGTTAAAGTTTTCAGAACTTGAAAAATGGAGAGCCTTGTGTTAGTCTCTTTTGCTTGCCTTTTTTTTTTTTTTTTTTTTTTTTTGTGATAAGTTGTACCTCTAATTTTGCTGATACTGTAGCCATTTTATGTTAGGTCTTGATTTGACCTTCCCTGTACACTGACTATGCTTGCTCAAAAGTCAGTTTTGTGGAGCCATTATGTTAAAGAGTAGTAGTCTTTCATATTTTAGTACTGTACTTAAAAAAACTTAGATTTTTTTACCTTCCTTTTGAAATGCTTTCCCTATAATTACTGCTTTTAAAACCCATGTTTTATGTGTCAAATTTTGTATTAGTTACCCCATTGAAAGCAGTTTTTGAACTGTTTTTGATTAAATACTCTTTGCTGGAGTCTGGCTTTTCTTTAAAATTTCTAGAAATTTTTTAAAAAGGGTGAGGTTTTTCATATATTTAGAAAAATTGAGTTACAGGTTCCGTGGATTGACTCATTATCTAAGTCATTTTTTTTCAGAAATGTCAATTTATTATGTAGGTATGCAGTTGATGAAAACCTGTTCATAAGAGCATAGAAGCCCCTTCTAGTTTTTCCTTCTACTGCTATCAGAAAAAGAGATGGTTTTGTGAAATAAGAAAGTCCTTATAATAATAGATAGATCTCTAAATGCATTTAAGAACAACTTAGGGAAGCGCCTGGGTGGCTCAGTTGATTAAGCATCCGACTTTGGCTCAGGTCATGATCTCACGGTTAGTGGGTTTGAGCCCCGCGTCAGGCTCTGTACTGACAACTCAGAGCTGGTAGCCTGCTTAGGATTCTGTCTCCCTCTCTCTCTGCCCCTTCCCCTCTCTGGCTGTGTCTCTTTCTGTCTCTCAAAAATAAATAAACATTTAAAAAGTTTTAAAGAAAAGAACAGCTTAGAATATCACAAAACCCACAATAAAGCATCATTGAATATTGAAGTAGTAGCACCTAATCTCCTAATGATTGACATGCATTAGTTAATTCATTGTACTCAGTGTCAAGATAAAACTCAACAGCTTTTTAGATGCATAATGACAAAATGGTGAGGGGATTGAAGGGGAAAGAATTAAGGAGTAAAATCCTGTCAATAGATTCTCCATATTTGGGAAATGTTTCACATTGTTGATTTTTTAAAATTCTTTTTTTTAAGATGTTTTAATTTTTCTTTTCAGTTTATTTATTTTGAGAGAAAAAGAGCACAAGCAGGGGAGGGGCAGGGAGAGAGGGAGAAAGAGAATCCCAAGCAGGCTCTGCATTGTCCGTGCAGAGTCTGACACGGGGCTCGAACTCACAAACTGTGAAATCAAGACCTGAGCTGAAGAGTCGGATACGTAACTGACTGAGCCACCCAGGTGACCCTAAATGAAGACTTTAAAAACAAAAAAAAAAAAATTTTTAATGTTTGTTTATTTTTGAGAGAGAGCGTGAGCAGGAGAGGCAGAGAGGGAGACACAGAATCCGAAGGAGTCTCCAGGCTCTGAGCTTTTAGCACAGAGCCCGATGCAGGGCTCGAACGCACAGGCCGCAAGATCACGACCTGAGCCAAAGTCGGCCGCCCAACTGACTGAGCCACCCAGGCACCCCTACTCTAAAAGACTTTTTAAGAGCAGTTTTATATTCACAGCAAAATTGAGAAGGTACTGAGATTTCCCATATACTCCTTGTTCCCACATGCACAGCATCCACCACCAGAGTGGTAAATTTATTACCAAAAAAAAAAAAAGATTATTTAAAGTTCATAGTTTACATAGGGTTCATTCTTGGTGTGGTACATTCTGTGGGTTTGGACAAATGTGTAATGACATGTATTCACAATTGTAGTATCATACAGAGTATTTTTGTTGCCCAGAAAAATCCTGTGTTCTGCCTATTCATCCATGTTCACCCCAGCTCCTTGCAGCCAGTGATCTTTTTGTCTCAGTAGTTTTGCCTTTTCCAGAATGTCCTGTAGTTGGAATCCTACAGTAGGGAACCTTTTCAGATGGCTTCTTTTAGTATTATCTATGTTTTTTCATACCCTAATAGGCTCATTTCTTACTTTAAAAAATTTTTTTTAATGCTTATTTATTTTTGACAGAGAGAGAGAGACAGAGCATGAGCAGGGGAGGGGCAGAGAGAGAGGGAGACACAGAATCCGAAGCAGGCTCCAGGCTCTGAACTGTCTGCACAGAGCCCGATGCAGGGCTCCAACTCACGGACTGTGAGATCATGACCCGAGCCGAAGTCAGACGTTCAACCGACTGAGCCACCCAGGCGCCGCTAGGCTCATTTCTTCTTAACGCTGAATGATATTCCATCATCTGGATATACCACAGTGTATTTTTACATCTATTTACTGATGAGTATCTTGGTTGGTTGTTTCCAAGTTTCGGCAGTTATGAATTAAGCTGCTCTGAATGTCCGTTTGCAGGTTTTTGTGTAGACTTAAGCGTTCAGCGCCTCTGGGTGTATGGCGAGGAGAGTGACTGCTCGGTTGTATGGTAAGAGTATGTTTAGTTTATAAGAAATACCAAACCGTCTTCCAAAGTTGCTTTCCCATTTCGCATTCCTACCAACAATGAATGAGAGGTCCTGTTGTTCCGATTTTTGCCACCATTTGGTGTTTCTGTGTTCCAGATTTTGACCATTCTAATGGGGTGTGTAATGGTATCACATTGTTTTAATTTGCATTTCCCTGATGACTTATGATGTGGAGCCTCTTCCTATGTTTATTTGGAATATAATATTGTATAGTTGGAATCATACAATATGTAGTCTTTTCAGATTAGCTTCTTTGTCCTTATCTCTTTTTTTTTTTTTTTTTTTTTTAGGTTTTATTTATTTAAGTAATCTCCACATCCAGTGTAGGGCCAACCCCAAGATCAAGGGTCGCACATTCTTCTGACTGAGCCAGCCAGGAGTCCCTATCCTTATCTTTTTAATCTCCCACTTTACCTTTCGTTTTACCTAGCTTATGGATATTTTTAAGGATATCTTTAATTTTGGAGGCATACTTTCTTCTAAATATTAAGTACCAGTATTAAAAAAAAATTAACTCATTTTGTGGTGATACATCCTGCTGTCCTAAGTCCCCTTGCCATTTTACATTATCTTTTATGTGAATCATCCCAATACTATCTTTAGAGATATGACATTTGTCACAGTCAGGCAGAATAGTGATTTTTTTCAGTCACATTCAACAATTATTGAGCAAATATTACATGCCCTGCAGCAATATGGACTTTCTCTTACAGAAAGAGCATAGGATATATTGGAAACATCAGAGCATCTAATACAGGCTTGGCTAAAAAAGATTCTTGAAAGAGCTTCCTGAACTGAGTGGGACTTACAGGATGAGTAGAGGTTTAACAGTCTAGATTTAGGAGACTGCTTGAGCCCAACAAGACCTAGAGTGAAAAGAATGTATTGTGTGCAGGGAAAACGTTAATACTTCTGTTGGTAGAGAGTAAAATATGAGGCAGATGGTGATGAAAAATAAGATTAGAATGGTAAGTGGGGGCCAGATCCTGAAGATCTTTATGGCATGTTCAAGTTGGTCCTCCTTAGGTACCATCAAAGAAATTGTTGTTGATGTTACTTGTTTTTCAAATCAAGGTATAATATACATGCAGTAAAAAGTAAAAATCTTAGAGATATATCTTAATGACTTTTTACATATATACACGTGTGGTATAACAGATTACTACCTAGATGAAGATATATAGTGTTTCTAGCACCTAAGAATTCTTTTTGCTCTTTCCCAGACCATACTTTTCCCCACTGCCTCTCATCTTCCCCAACAGTTATGCTGACTTCTAACATCATAAACTACTTTGCCTCTTCTTAAATGAAGTCATATATCATGTATTCTTTTTCCTTCCTCTATAAATTAAAGCCTTCAGTAGGTGCTATTTGGTATCTGGCTTTGTTCATTATGATATCTGTGAAATTCATCTATATTATATGTAACAGATCAATCTTTTTATTATTGCTGTATAGTATTCCATTTTGTAAATTAATCACAGTTTACCCATTCTACTGCTGTTGGACATTTGGGTTGTTTCCAGTTTGTTTTCAGCTTTCTATGAATAAAGCCTCTAAGAACATTCTTGTACATGTCTTTTTTTAAAAATTTATTTATTGTTTTAAGTTTCTTTATTCTGAGAGAGAGACAGAGAGAGTGAGTTGGGGAGGGGCAGAGAAAGAGAATCCCAAGCAGGCTCCGCACTGTCAGCACAGAGCCCGACATAACGCGGGCTCTAACTCATGAACCGTGAGAACATGACCTGAGCCGAAACCAAGAGTGGGTCTCTTAACTGACTGAACCACCTAGGCACCACTTTGTATATGTCTTTTGATGGACAGAGTCGTCTCTCTTGTGTAAATACCTAGGAGTGGAATTTTGGGGGTCATTGGTAGACTTTTGTTTGGCCTAAGTAGATACTGTCAGTTTTCCAAAGTGAAATGTGCCAACTTACACTGCCTGAGAATTTCACATGCTCATATCATCTTTGGTATTGTTAGTTTTGAAAAATTTTAGCCCTTCTGGTAGATATGGAGTGGTATCTCATGGTCATTTTAATTTAAATTCTCCTCCTGTGTAAACGATGTTCTATAACTTCAGTTGGCATATTGTATACCCATTGGCCATTTGGATATTGTTGGAAAGGTTTGTTCATGTCTGTTGTCTGTTTTGTTTGTTTGTTTGTTTGTTTGGAATTGAAGCTTCTTATTATGGGATATACATACCACTATTAGTGTTGGGTGTTCTCCGTTTTTTAATTGAGTTGTTTTGTCATGGAAGAAAACATAGGTGAGTGACTAGCAGCTGTGTGGAGGGTAGAGGGAGGCAAGACAAAGCTGGAGACTGAGGCCAGTTAAAGGGTAACTGTGTTGGGGCACCTGGATGGTTCAGTCGATGAAGCATCCGACTATTGATTTTGGCTCAGGTCATGATCTCAACGGTTCGTGAGTTCAGGACCTGGGTTGGACTCTGCGCTGAACAGTGCTGAGCCTGCTGAGGATTCTCTCTCTCCCACTCTCTCTACCCCTCCCCTGCTTGTGTGTGTTTTCTCTCTCTCAAAATAAATAAATTAAAAAAAAAAAAAAAAGTTACTGTGTGATCCAAGTGAGAGAGACTATATGCTCTATGAGAGCAGGGTCATTGTTTCTTTCAGGGCTGTATCTTCAGATCCAAGGACAGTGACTGGTATATAGTTGTAGGCGCTGAATAAGTATTTTTTGAGTGGATGAATATGGGTCCTCAGGGAAGTAGAGATGGAAAGGAATATATAGATGTAAAAGCTAATAAAAATTTTTAATAGGAGTAGAAAAAGATGGAATCTAGGATGATTACCAGATTATCAGATTTGTACATTTGTACATTGTCAGATTGAATAGTGGTGTCACCAAAGAAGCAAAGACTGCAGAAGGAATTGTCAGTTTAAAAATAGGGATGTTTAGTTACCATGTGACCTTGAGCTTATTACCTAACATATGTGCTTCAGTTTCCTTAACTCTAAAATTAAGCTTTGTAATGATACTAATAGGGTCATTGTGAGGGCTAAGTGAGATAATGCATGCAGAGCACTTAGAACAGTGCCTGGCACATAGATGTACTCAAAAAAGGTTAGAGATAGAAACAAACAAAAATCCCTATCCTTGTGGAGCCTACGTTTTAGGTTTTAGTAATGGTGGGTATACACTATAACAGAGCAAGTAAAACATAGCATTATTGGATGCTGAGAAATATTATGGAGAAAAATTAATCAGGAATGAGATGGGAAGGAAGTGCATGTGTCTGGTGGTAGTGGGATTGGGGTTGAGAGATCAGTTTTATTTTTTATATATTATTTTTTTATTTTTTATTTTGTTTCTTTTAATTTTTTTGACGTTTATTTATTTTTGGAAGAGAGAGACAGTGCGAGCGGGGAGGGGCAGAGAAAGCAGGAGACACAAATTCTGAAGCAGGCTCTAGGCTCCAAGATGTCAGCACAGAGCCCCACATGGGGCTCGAACTCACGGACCATGAGATCATGACCTGAGCTGAAGCCAGATACTTAACCGACTGAGCCACCCAGGCGCCCCTATTTATTATTATTTTTTCAAATGTTTGTTTATTTTTGGGAGAGAGAGAGAATGAGCAGGAAGGGACAGAGAGAGAGGGAGACACAGAATCCAAAGCAGGCTCCAGGCTCTGAGCTGTCAGCACAGAGTCCAACACGGCACTTGAACGCATAAACTGTGAGATCATGACCTGAGCCAAAGCCAGACTCTTAACCAACTGAGCCACCTGGGCACACTGAGAGATTAGTTTTAAATGAGGTGATCAAGTAAGGCTCTTCATAAGAGAATTCACTTATGAATGCTTGCAGGGAAATGAGGAAAAGGTTCAGGATTGGGGGAACAGTGGGGCAAACTCATGATAATTCTTTAAGACAAGAAAGCAGAGCTCCCTGTTTTTACCAGAGAGTGTAACATTAGTAGATTAAGATCTGTTTATTGTGCAACCCCCAGCAGTTAAACTTGCCTCAACCTTTTATCCCTTCCTCCCTGCAACACACAAACATACTACACAAACCTGAGCATGAATTTAATCCCCCAAAGGTCATCATTATGTATTTTGAAGGAAGTGTTTTGTGTTTAATTCTGCAATAGTAGCAACAAATCAGTATATTCTCTAACAGTAGTTACTATTTGGGAGTCAGCAAAATATCTTCATTTACAAGTTATATACCTTTTATTTTATAAATCAGATACATTGTAGCTATAAGCTTCTGTGTTTGGAGTCCATGTAGTAATTTGTCCTTTTTTTTTTTAAAGTCCTGAAATGTAATTTTTTGCCTGGGATAACAGTCTAGAAATAATTCTCAGTTGGAAAATGAATCCATACCTCTTATTTTGTTGTTGGATTATTTTTCAAGCATGTGCAATTGAAAATCACTGTGATTTTGTTTTGTGGAGATAGTTTGAATTCTATCAGACACATTTCATAAAAATAAACAAAGTAATGAAAATGTCCTTAAGTCTTGGCTAGTAGGTGACGGGGACAATACATTTTATTAACACTATTATTAAGTATGTTAGATTATGTCTCTAATGCAAAAATTCCCTAAGTCCGAGGATATACTCAAGGATCACCCACCTATACGCATCACAGGTGTGTTGCAGTTTACCTCTTCTGTGTACATCTCCCTGTTTTCTCTTTGTCGCCCAGTTCTAGAATCAGTCACACTCCTATGATCACCACCAAGGACACCTAAGGCACAGGCTCCCTGGGGAAAAGTAGAAGCAAGTAGAAGGAAAGAAGTGGGGGCTATTATTGTGATGGATATGTTGCTTGGTTTTCTTGAGTAAAGAGGGACTCTGTTCTCAAGTTTTGTTACTGACACCACTACTGTTTTTGTTACAGTTCACCACCAGAAATCTGCTGGGGTTCAAAATCCAAATGTCATCACTGCTTCAAAAATGACCTTATGAAGGGTATTTTTCTAACTGTGGTCAGTTTAACTGGAAGTGTTTTGTAATAGTTTAAAAAGTATGAATGTAAAATAAAAACCTAACAAATATAATGTTGAATTATTATAATATTATATAATATATTATTTTATAATAATTATTATAATTATCTTCGGAAGCTGAAACACAAAAGAATATATATATGTATACACACGTACATACTGATGGTTCCACTGTATAGAGTTTTTAATCTATGGTATTAGAAGTTAGGATAGTAGTGACCTTTGAGGAGGAATAAAAGAATAATGATTGGGAGGGATGGTGTGGGAGGCCTTCTGAGGTGTGGTAATGTTGTATATCTTGGGTATACAGTTGACCCTCGGAGCAGTTTGGGGGTTAGTGATGCCAGCCCCCATGCAGTGAAAAATCTGCTTATAACCTTTGACTCCTCAACTTAACAACTAATAGCCTACTGTTGACTAGAAGTCTTACCAGTAGTATAAAGTTGATAAACGTGTGTTGTATGTTGTGTATATTATATACTGTATTAAAACTAGAGGGAAAAAATGTTGAGAAAGTCATAAGGAAGGTGAAATACATTTACTTCCTTACGTACTATATTATTGAAAAAAAAAATGCACTTATAGGCAGGCCAGGCCAGGCCAGAGGCGGTACCAGGGGCAGGCCTGGTCCTGGCTTGGTGATATTCTGCACCCTGGTGACCTTGGCGGCTGGCTGGCTGTGGCGGAAGCCTGGAGGCACAATACAGAGGTCTCATCTGCCTGGCAGTGTAGCATTGACCTGTGCCACTGGCAGCTGTAGCCACATGTAAGTATAGCTGGCCTCCCAGAGACTCTGGGGCCTGGGCCCTGTTGGGGGGTGTTTGGTGGGGAGCCAGTGCCTGGAGGATTGGAGGTTGAGGCCACTGGATGTGTTCCTCTTTCAGCTCGGCCTCCTCTCTGCCAAGCCCCCCTGTGCCTGACTCACCCACCCCACATATACAACCCTTCACCCAGAGGGTGACCCGAAGCCCTGCCGCATCCCAGGGTGCCCTGGGACTGCTGACTGCCTCCACAGGTCTGTTCTCCCTGGGTTCTCAGGGCAACAGGTACAAACTCTGTGCCGGTCACCTTTGATTTGGTCTGTGGAGACTAGGATGGGCAGTTGTAAGTAAACGCCTTGTGCCTTTGCTGTCAACTCTTTAAAAAAAAAAAAAAAAAATCTGCATGTAAATGGACCCATGCAGTTCAAACCAGTATTGTTCAAGGGTCAGCTGTACAGGTATGCTTACTTGGTGATAATTCATTGAACCGACCATTCTTGATCTCTATGTATGCCTTTCTGTAAGCTACACTTTAACACATTTTAAGTGTCTTAAAATATATAGAAAATAAGATTCATTTTCTGTTTTAGTCCTGTGATGATTCTCAGTGAAAAATTCTAATAAAATGTTCCTTGTGATTCTCTTCAAAAGGAATGTATTAGTTGCAATAACCTAATTAAAAAATAAGCTGGTAGGCTTAAATAGTTCCAGGGGTCCTGTACTAAATTTACTTAATTTGAAACTGATCATGCTCAGGTTAAACGTAAAACAGGCACCATTTAATTTAGATCTTTATTTTTGGCTAATAAAATAATTATTAATTTAATAAAAATTACAGGTGCTGGAAGTTGGAAGATACTGTATTACAGTAGAAAAAGTACAGGCTTTGCAAAGAATTGGACAAACGTGGGTTCATATTATGACTAGACCACTAAATTAGCTGAGTAACTTTGTTTTCTTTCCTTCCTTCCTTCGTCAGTAGTGGTGATAGCTATCTCAGGAGGTTGTTGGAGGATTAAATGAGATGATCTCTAAGGGCTTGGCACTCATTTCCCAAGTGGGATTTGGGGGTGAAGAGGGAATAGTTTTGGAGAGTGTATAAAGATAGTTGTAGGTAGGAAAAAAGAAGTATAACCTGCTGAAGATCACTAAGGTGATGATGTTAAGGAAAGTTAAGTCTTTAGATTATAACCAGTAAATACTAACAACATCTAACTTGGGAGTATACGAATCTATCAATGTTAAGAGTTAATAATGCTTCTCTGGCACATCAGCATGAAGGACTGTTAGCATGGGTGACAAGTATTAAGTTGGAATATAATAAGTTTTAGACAGATTTACATTGAGTTTAAGTGGTTGGTACCTATTTTTTCTAGAGGACGTGTCATCCATGCTGTGCTTTGAAAATGTTATCATTTTGGTATACTTGACTGCTTCTCCCCTTAGTATTAATTTATGCTGTAGGATTAAGAAACTAAATTTAGGCATGTTGTGTTTATGAAGGTACTTCAGTATATTAGTAATTTTTAGGGCCTTCATGAGGATAGATTCACACTTTTAAAAGGTTGTAATTCAATTGAGAACTTTTCGTGTTTCAGGGTCACTATTACATTCAGTATTATGTATTCTCAAAAGGCTATGATGAAATTTATACATGTTATGTTATGCTTTAATTATATAACAATTAGATATCTAAGTTGAGTGGCTGAAAACAACCTTTTATTTGGTTACACTTTTGAGTCAGCATTTGGGGCAGGATTTAGCTGTGTGGTTCTGCTGCTGGTCTCCATTTAAGTCACTCATGCAGCTTGAGTCATCTAGCAGCTCACATTGGGGCTGATTGTTCCAGGGGACTGAGCTTGGACAGTTTTTCTCTGTTTTGTTCTCTGTCTAGGTCCTGATTGTCTCAAGGGTGTAATAATATTTTATAAGGTTATTATAATTAAAAGATAATATACTTTAAGTTTTTAGAATATATTTTTTAAGGTTTATTGTATTTTTGAGAGTATGAGCAAGGGAGGGCCAGAGAGATAGAGGATCTGAAGTGGGCTTGGTGCTGACAGCAGTGAGCCTGATGTGGGCCTTGAACTCACAAACTGTGAGATCATGACTTGAGCCAAAGACATTTGAGTCACTCATGAGCCACCCATGAGCCCCAAGTTTTTGGAATATTTTAACCCATAGTAAATTCTGTTACTGTTTTAGAGCTTAGCATTCTTTCAAGTCTCCATTTGTTTATGTTTAACCTATGATTATCTCCTTCAAAGATAGGAATGCCAGCATAGCTTGCTAATAAGTGGTATCCCAGAGGCCTTCTGAAAGATAAAGTTGAGGGTTTTTCTCTCTGTTTGCCAGCTTTGATATATTAAGACTCATTTGCCCATGTTAAAAGGTGCCTGCTTAAAATAATGAAATAAAAACCTGGATTTTATATTTGAGTTTATAAACCTTCAGGTACCTTCTTAAAATCTCCTTCTTCCAAAATGGAAATTGTGTGTGTGTGCACTGGAGAGCAAACTATCGGTTATTTATTTTTTTTTTTTTAATTTTTTTTTTTTTCAACGTTTTTTATTTATTTTTGGGACAGAGAGAGACAGAGCATGAACGGGGGAGGGGCAGAGAGAGAGGGAGACACAGAATCGGAAACAGGCTCCAGGCTCCGAGCCATCAGCCCAGAGCCTGACGCGGGGCTCGAACTCACGGACCGCGAGATCGTGACCTGGCTGAAGTCGGACGCTTAACCGACTGCGCCACCCAGGCGCCCCACTATCGGTTATTTTAATTGCATTTACGCCTGATAATCTAATTATTCTTAAACTGGGGTATAAGAATACTTGGATTTTTAAGCTTTTAAAAAATTTTTAAAAAATATTTAGGCTTTTAATGTCTGGCTTACAAGTTTGTTTTGTAAGTTTAGGGGAGTAATTGTCTAAAATTGGAGTTACTTGTTACCAATGTTAAATTTTGGCCACAGAGAGTTTGTCATTATGTTGCTGATGTTAAATATCTTTTTTGTCCCCAATGTCTTAAGGTGCAAAGTAAGATTATTGATTTGAGATTTTTTCAAGTTTTTAATTTTTTTCTTGTTTATTAGTTTTTTGTCTTATTATTATTTTTTTTAATTTTAATTCCGGTGTAATTAACGTATAGTGTCACATTAGTTTCAGGTGTACAATGTAGTGATTCAACAATTTCATACATTAGTCAGTACTCATCATGGTAAGTGTACTCTTAATCCCCTTCACCTATTTCACCCGTCCCCCACCCACCTCCCTCTTTTTTTTTTTTTTTTTTTTTTTTTTTTTGTTTATTTTAGAGAGAGGGAGACAGAGGATCTGAAGTGGGCTCTGCTGACAGCAGAAGAGCCCGATGAGGGGCTCGAACCCACGAATTATGAGATCAAGACCAGAGTGCTAAAGTCTGGCTCAGCTGCCTGAGCCACCCAGGTGCCCCTCTTTTTAAATGTAAACATTTAAAGCTGCACACTTCTCTCTAAACCTTGCTTTAGTTGCATCTTATAAGTTTTTGTATTGTATATCTTGTCATTCATCTCAAAATAGTTTCTGGTTGCCCTTTTCACTTCTTCTTTGACTTATTGGTTATTTAGGTTATTGTGGTTTAATTTCCCTATGTTTGTGAATTCCCCAAATTTCTTTCTGTTATTTGTAATTTCATTCCATTGTGGTCAGAGAACATAACTTTAGCGATTTCAGTCCTCTTAAATGTATTGAGACTTGTTTTATGGTCTAGCATATGGTCTGCCTTGGAGATTGTTCCGTGTGTACCTGAAAAGAATTCTGTTGTTAGGTATTCTCTGGATGTCTTTAAGGTCTAGTTGGTTCATAATGTTATTCAACTCCTATAAATCCTTGTTGACCTGTGCATGCTAGTCTAGATGGTAAAGCCCTAGGTTTCTTCCCTAGCAGCAAGCTTTCCATTAGCTCAGTTGACTTTTTGTTGGAGAAAACAGAAATACTCCAGCTTGATACATTTGCTAATGTGTGTTGGCTGACTTTTTTCTGTATTAAAACCATAGAGAAAATCATGAGAGGGGAAAAAAAACCAAGAGACTCTCTGATTTTAAGGAACTTAGAGTCTAGTTATGGCTTAGCTAATTGCTCTATTGAGGGTATTGTTAACAGGGATAACTATAGTTAAGAAATCTAGTAATCTAGGTAAGAGATGTTGGTAACCTAAACTTAGATACTGGGAATGGATGGGAAGGTTTAAGGAAACATTAAAATGAAATGATAGGGCTTGGTGACTGATTAGTTAAGGGGGAAGGGTTTGAGGAAAAGGGAAAAGTCAGTTGATGATGCCCCATGCTTCTGTCAATGGGTAAGTGACTCATCATTGACATAGGGAACAAAGGTTTTTGGTAAGGTTGAAATGATTTGGGATGCTAGTTAGACATGGATGGCTAGTAACCAATTGATTATATGGCTCTGGTTGGCATTGAGAAAAGAGGTCTGGGGAGCCTGGGTGGCATAGTCAGTTAAATGTCCCACTTTGGCTCAGGTCAAGATCTCACAGTTCGTGGGTTCAAGCCCCACATCAGGCTCTGTGCTGGCAGCTCAGAGCCTGGAGCCTGCTTTAGATTCTGTGTGTGTCTCTCTCTCTGTTCCTCCCCTGCTCTCACTCTGTCTCTCCCTCAAAAATAAATAAACATTTAAAAAATTAAAAAAAAAAGAAGAGAGGTCTGAACTTGAGATACTGATTTGGAAATCATCAGCATGTAGTTGGTATTTGAAAGCTGAAAAATAGATGGAATTACTCGGGGAAATTTTGTAGAGGAAAGAATTGAGGTAGGAATTCTGGAAAATCATATATTCCAGAGATGGACAGAGAAGGAGAAACTCTCGACAGAGACACGCATGGAGTGGCTTGCCATTAGTGGATTATCTGGACAGTATGTCATAATAGAAACCAAAAGGGGACAGCATTTGTAGGAATAACTGGCCAACATTATTAAATGCTATATATAAAGAAATTAATGACTGAGACAGAACCATTGAATTTTAAAAGAAGGTTGTTGACATGTTTGTTAAGAGATGTTTCAACATAGTGGTTGGGATAGAGTGGGTAGTTTTAAAACTGAAAGGTGAGGGAGTAGAGAAAGAGCCTAAGAAGAGGACAAGGACAGTGATTGAATGACTTTTATTTATTTATTTTTTAAGTAACTCTATGCCCATTGAGGGACTCAAACTCACAACCCTGAGATCGAGAGTTGCACACTCCACTGAGCCAGCCAGGTGCCCCAACTTTTTTTTTTTAATTAAAGATTGGAGACATAAATGTTTTTTAAGCTCCTCTGAACAAGGATTTAACCATGCCTGTAGGGAAGGAAAGAACTAGTAAAGAGGGATAAATTGAAGAAATGGATTATTAGTGCTGCCCCAATAAACTATCTCAATTTCATTGAACTCCTCAGGAGTCTATAGGTTAGTAATTGACAGTCTGAAATATGAGTTTATGGGGCACAGGTTAGATTTATTTTTCCTCGTGAGCATTTACCCCTACATTCATGGTTACTGAATACTTGCCAATCAGGTTTGTCATTGCGTCTCAAAATAACTTCTGGAGACCAAAGGAACAAACTTCCTGTTCTGAAAATGAGCGATTATTGCAGCAGGAGGAGAGATTTCAAAACGTGACCTGAAAAACTATTTAAAGTCTAGTTAAAATATTTGGCCTAGGCGCCAAAAATTATTCATGGATCTTTTTTGTTGGGGCTGAGTTATCTTTAGGATTTAGAAAAGAGGCTTAATTAAGAAGACATCAATTTTCACAAAGAAAACAACCAATATCAGAAATTTGCATTTAATCTGAAAGCAATTAACAAAATAACAGATCAACTAAAATGCCAAGTGTATTCCAGAATATTCCTGATTTTGGTTATTATTAGTTCTTGTTGTGTTGTTGATGTTTGAACACCACTAAATGGTGATAACATACTTAGTTAACAATATAGTATATGTAATATTCAGTGGAGGATTAATGCAGAAGCTGAAAAAGTGAAGTAACCTTTGGCTGTTTTGCTATAATGCGAAGTTTTCTAAGTATTCCACAGATGCTTTAAAGATGACACGCTTTTTTCTTTTTTTTTATGTTTGTTTTTTTTTTAATCATCTTTTTTTTTTTTTTTAACGTTTATTTATTTTTGAGACAGAGAGAGACAGAGCATGAACGGGGGAGGGTCAGAGAGAGAGGGAGACCCAGAATCCGAAGCAGGCTCCAGGCTCCGAGCTGTCAGCACAGAGCCCGATGCGGGGCTTGAACTCACGGACTGTGAGATCATGACCTGAGCTGAAGTCGGACACTTAACCCACTGAGCCACCCAGGCGCCCTAGCCCCTCACCTCCCCCTTTTCTTTTTAAGATGATGCTTTTCTGCCACCTCTTTAATAACTGGTGATGTCCTCTTCAGTGTAGCACATTTACACACAACGTGTAACTTAACGTAGAATAAAAACCTGGAGCTTTAAAACTGTGCACACAAAGTTAGAGGTTGTCATTCACTTTCTAGAGTACCACTTCAACTTCAGATTAGGCAGCTTCTCCATGAATGAATGGTTTTATCTGTTTTTACTATTTCTTCTTCTAAATTTGGCATTATGCTGCAGGTAGAAATGTTTCTTTTTGTCCTTCTAAACACTGGATGGCTAAATAAGCCATCTAAATGATCCCTTTGCTGCTTTCTCAACACTTTTTATCAAGCCCTATCTTTTAGGCTTTCCTCCCTCTAAATCAGAAGCTATTCTCTCTATACCTGTCTGAAGTATTTGTCCGTTTGTACTGACATTAGCGTTTACATTATTTTATTTACATCTACAATGTGTGTTCACATATTTTGGGAAGATATTTTTACAATCAAAATTGAGTCTTGGGGCGCCTGGATGGCTCAGTTGGTTAAGCGTCCGACTTCGGCTCAGGTCATGATCTCACGGTCCTTGAGTTTGGGTCCTGTGTTGGGCTCTGTGCTCACAGCTCAGAGCTTGGAGCCTGCTTCAGATTCTGTGTCTCCCTTTCTCTCTCTCCCTCCCCTGCTCTGTACTCTGTGTCTCTCAAAAAGCAAATAAACATTAAAAAATAAATAAATAAAAAATTGGGTCTTTCTTCATAGGACATTATTGCTGGAAAAAACTTGAGCCTCCTTAAAAATCTGAGACTAGTATTTCATCTGTAAATTAATTGATACTCTGCTGAGAATTATAACACTGAGAATTATTATAATAAGCCTTCATTGATTTTTCTTCTTTTTGTTTTGATTTCCTGTTTTTTTGCTTTGTTTTTCAAGATTGTTAAAAATGTTCTCTGATGTTGCCCTGCATGTTAGTTGCTATGGAAATGTTCCAGAGAGATGACAAATTAAATTACGACCAAGAATACAGAGTTAAACTCCTCTCGTAGGGTAGAGTGTGAGGAAACCAAGGGTTTCTTCTTAAAATAAGGTTTTGCTTAATATATCTTTCTCAGGGCAGCTTATACCTCAGATTCACATAAGAGCTGAGTTGTAGTCTCAGCTCACAATATATCAGCTTCAGGCAAGTTATTTAATTCTGTTGAAGCTAAAGTGTTATCTATAAAATGGGCATAAAAATGCCTCAGAGGGGTGACTGGCCCAGATTAGATGCTTGATGAATTTCATTTCCATTTTCTCCCTCTAAGTCAGAGGCAGATAAAACGAACCTGTGTAGAGGAGATGGTAATACATTTTTAATAACTTTTTATTTATTTATTTTAGAGAAAGAGCACGAGCAGGGGATGGGGGCAGAGGTGTGGGGGTTGGGGTGGGGGAGAGAGAATCTTAAGCAGGTTCCACCTTCAGCTCAGTGCGGAGCCCAATCCGGGGGTCATCAGCTCTCTTCCATAACCGTGGGATCATGACCTGAGCTGAAATCAAGAGTCGGACACTCACCTGACTGAGCCAGGCACCCCTTTAATAATTTTTTAGATGTCAGTTTTTAATACATGTATAGATTAACGTTTTATTTATTTTTGAGAGAGAGGAAGAGTGTGAGCAGGGTATGAGCAGAGAGAGGGAGACAAAGAATTCAAAGCAGGCTCCAAGCTCTAAGTTGCCAGCACAGAGCCTGACGGGAACCCATGAACTGTGACATCATGACCTGAGCCCAAGTTGGATGTTTAACTGACTTAGCCACCTAGGTGCCCCACTTTATAATATAGTTAAATGAAATCTTCAAAGCAATATAATTTAGCTTTTAATTAGGGCTATTGTCTTTATATATTTTTTAAGTTTATTTATGTATTACGAGAGAGAGCGAGCAGGGGAGGGGCAGAGAGAGGGAGAGAGAGATAATCCCAAGCAGTTTCTGCACTGTCAGCACTGAGCCCGACCCAGGGTTTGTACTCCTGAATTGTGAGATCACAACCTGAGCCCAAATCAAGAGTTGGATGCTTAACCGACTGAGCCACCCACGCACCCCTGTATTTTTAAAGTATTGCATTTAAAAATTTGAAGACTAAGACTCTTTATTAAAAAAGACTTTAATGATTTTTAATAGCTTTATTGACATATAATTTACATACTTATAAAATTCACATATTTTAAGTGCACAATTCATTGATTTTTCGTAAATTTGCAGAATTGTGCAGTCATCACAATTCAATTTTAGGACATTTCCATTACCCTTAAAAGTTCCCTGCCTTGGCCTTGGGGCATCTGGGTGGCTCAGTTGGTTAAGTGTGGGACTCTTCATTTCAGCTCAGGTCATGATCTCACAGTTCATGAGTTCGAGCCCCACATTGGGCTCTCTTTAGTGGAGCCCCCTTCTTCGGATCCTCTGTCTGTCTCTCTTTCTCTCAAATGAATGTTAAAAAACAAAAGTTCTCCTTCCCTAAGGACTATTGGTCATCTGTAAGATGGCACAAGTTACGGTATTTAACACTACCAGCTTGGGAATTAGGCTGGCCAGGCTTAAATCATAGTCCTGCCACTTGCTAGCTTTGTGTCTTTGGGTACTTCTCTGTACTTTGGTTTCTTTACTTTATCATTAAAATGAAGGTAATACATACATTACAGCATTGCTGTGAATAATTAATTAGATACTGTATATAGAGCACTGAAAGTGTTGGCACCTACTTGGTACTTAACAGATATTGGTTACTGGTGGTAGTTCATATTGTGTTTTAGATTTATGGTGCACACTTAAACGAGAAAAGCATCTGAAAACACCTAGCATAATACCTGACACATGGTTTATTTTCAGAAAACCAAGCTCTTTTTCTGTACCATATCATAATCTTGTCTGTAGTACTTATGAGCACTATTCCTTGTGTAAAAATGTTAATATTCTTGAGGAAGTTATGATATTTTAAAATTTGGGCCTTCTTCAAGGTGAACTGATTGCTATTTATCATGTTGTTATGTATAACCAATTAGTAACAGTAAATATTACGACTTGCCATTTACGGAGGGGAATAGGCCTTGTTTTAACTGATAGGAAGGTTAACCATTGCTTTCATCATTGAGTAACAGTCACTTGTTTGGATTTTTGTTAGAAATAAAGAGGGTTCATCATCCATGCTTTTCAGATTAGAAAGGTTTCAGTAGAATTACTCCTGTTGAGCTAGGTTTGGGCTGACTGACCCCTAACACACAATGAGTTGTCTGGAGGCCTTGAGCACATGTGCTTTGATGAATAGAATTATTTAGGACTTTTTTTTTTTCCTGACAGAACCTTGCTCTGAAAAAGCTTAAAGAATCTGGATATTGGTGTTTAGTATTTTAGTCATTTTCTTTTTCTTTCTTTCTTTCAAGAGACCCAGCGCGAGTGGGTTGGGGGGGGGACAGAGAGGGGAGACACAGAATCCAAATCAGGCTCTAGGCTCTGAGCTGACAGCAGAGAGCCCGATGAGGGGCTCAAACTTGTGAACCACGAGATCATGACCTGAGCCGAAGTTGGACACTTAACCGACTGAGACACCCAGGTGCCCCTATTTCTTTTTGTTTTTTAACGTTTATTATTTATTTTTGAGAGAGAAACAATGCGAGCACTGTAGGGGTAAAGAGAGAAGACACAGAGCCCAATGCAGGGCTCGAACTCATGAACTGTGAGATCATGACCTGAGCTAAAGTTGGATGCTTAATCAACTGAGCCACCCAGGCGCCACTGTCAGTTTATTTCATAGGTTTACTCCATACTGAGAGAAGGTTTACTACATTCACTAAGCCATATGTCCTGTATAATTTAGATATGTTTTGTGGTTGAGGATGTTGTAAACATCTGTTTATGGGAAAACTTGGGGAATGTTTAGAAAGATGACTTTGGAGAAAGATGTTTAAGGAATGAGGAAGTGGAAATTGTTCTTAGATCTAATAACTACAGTTAATAACATTTTGACGTTCAAAAAAAAAAATCTTTGCTTTATGATTTTATAGTTCCTAAAATAGAATCATCAAAGATTGAGTTACTATTCATAATCATCAAATTTCCCAAGCAAAATCAAACTTTTAAAATACTGTTTTCCCTCGGTCTTTCATACCTATCTTTCTGATCAAAAGAAAGTTGTTTTTTTGGGTTTTTTTTTGTTTTTTTTTTTAAGTTTATTTAAGAGAGAGAGAGAGCACGTGCATGCTGAAGGGACAGAGAGAGAGAGAGAAACACAATCAGGCTCTGCACCATCAGCATGGAGCCCAGTGTGGGGCTCAACCTCATGAACCATGAGATGACCTAGGCCGAAATCAAGAGTCAAACACTTAACCAACTGAGCTACCCAGGCGCCCCTAGAATGCTTTTATTTTTAGTGAAGAACTGGGTGCTGATTCTATGTGTTTATTCTATCAAGTTTGTTATAGTTGTCTCTAAGAACTATTTTACTGGAAAACGCAAGAGTTTAGCAACTATATACCTGATTTTACTATGTTGAGATGAAATGATACATAAAATTAATAAAATGTGCTAGTTCTTTGAAACAGGTAAATTATAGAGAAGTTATAAAAAGTTTTTAATGCATTTTGAAAAAAAAAAAAAACTAAGTTTTGAGAATTTGGATGTTCAAATGTATAAAGCAGTCCGTTTAATAAGGAGAAATGTTTTAGTCTTACAATAATTTATCTTAGAAGTAGCCTAAATTGTGTTCTAAATGTACTCTAGCTTCTCTTGTTTTCATTGTTTCAAAATTATTTGCACTTATAAAATTCATGATTAATTTTATAAGCTGCCCAACTGTATAACTTGCTGTTAATTTTGTTTGACATCTTTCCAGACCTTTTTCTTCCATCTGTTCATATCCATTAATACCCTGGGAACATGACCTCATCCCAGTTTGTTTAGATTATCTGTTATATGTACTTCTGTCTCTGTCTTTTACCTTTACCTTGATAGCATTTACCATGCCTTGGAGTCATGTATTTAGTTTGTGTCTCTGTTGTTTATATGGGTAATGAAAGAAACGATGGAAGCTCTGTGCAGACTTGCAAAGACTTGCTTGTTCACTATTTTTTATCCCTAGTGCTGGGCACATAGTAAAAACCCATAAAAGATTTTTATGCAAGTAACTGAATGTTTAATTTTTACTGGGAATGGAGAAAGGTTTTTAGGGTATAATTTCTAAGAAACACTGGTTTAGTACAGAAAGAGAGAAGAGTTGCAAATGACAGCATTTAAAATACTTTTTATCCAGTTAATAATACATATTTGTATATTGACCTATATGGATAAAGAATCCGAAAAGAAAATAAACCAGGGGTTTGTCTGTGCAGGTGGATGGAAGTGAGGACTAGAGGGATGAGAGATAGGGGTGAGAAGGAGACATTTTGGTGTAATCATTTAAAAAAATGTTTGGTGCACGTGAACATCACTTTTAAAGAACTTACAAGAGTTTGTTGAGATTGTGGTGCAAATACAGAGGAAATATATGTTCATATAAATTACTATTTTTATTTTTTATATTCTTATGTTTTCACTAGTTACTTTATTTCAGTATGTCTGAATCAGTGATTTCTTCTCTCTTTTCTTTTCTTTTTTTTCTTTATAGACAGAGAGACAGACACATCTTGAGCAGGGGGTGGGGTGGGGGCGGAGAGAACCCCAAGCAGGCTCTGCCCTGTCAGCTGTGGGATCATGACAGGAGAACTGAAATGAAATCAAGAGTCGCTTAACCGACTGAGTCACCCAGGTACCCCATCTGAGTCAGTGATTCTTATTTTCCCCTTCCCTTCCTCCTCAAATAAAACCTTTGAGAACTGATAAAAATTTGAGAATTGATAAAAGCCCTGGATCCTGTTCCTGAAGGAATGAGCATGTGTATATAAACAATTTTACATATTTCCAAGGTTAATGGATGCCTTGATACAAGCCAAATATTGTTAACTGTAGTTTTAGTGTACAAGGATATTTTATTTTATTTTATTTCATTTTTTCAATTTATTTCTCTCCCTTTTTTAAAATGTATGCATGTATGTTTGTTTATTTTTTGAGAAAGTGAGAGTGTGCAAGCAGGGGAGAGACAGAGAGAGGGGGAGAGAGAGAACCCCAAGCAGGCTCCATGCTCAGCACAGTGCCCGACACAGGGCTTGATCCCATGACCCTGGGATCATCAGAATTAATAAGAGTCAGAGGCTTAACCCAACTGAGCCACCCAGGTGCCCCCACCCTTTTCTTTTTTTTTTTTTAAATCCCAAGTTAGTTAACATACAGCATAATAATGGTTTCAGGGGTAGAATTTAGTGATTCATCACTTAACACATAACACCCATTGCTCATCCCAACTAGTGTCCTCCTTAATGCACGTTGCCCATTTAGCCCATCCCCCCATCCAGCACCCCTTCAGAAACCCTCAGTTTGTTCTCTGTATTTAAGAGTCTCTTATGGTTTGCTTCCCTCTCTGTTTTTATCTTATTTTTCTTTCCCTTCCCCTGTGTTCATCTGTTTGGTTTCTTAAATTATACATATGAATGAAATAATGATATTTGTCTTTCTCTGACTTATTTCACTTAACATAATGCATTCTAGTTCCATACACATTACTGCAAATGGCAGGATTTTATTCTTTTTAATCACTGAGTAATATTCCGTTGTGTATAAACACACCACATCTTCTTTATCCATTTGTCAGTTGATGAACTTTTGGGTTCTTTCCATAATTTGGCTATTGTCAATAGGGCTGCTATAAATATTGGGATGCATGTGCCCCTTCGAATCAGCGTTTTTGTATCCTTTGGGTAAATACCTAGTAGTGCAATTGCTAGGTCGTAGGGTAGTTCTATCTTTAATTTTTGAGGAACCTCCAGAGTGGCTGTGCCACTTTGCATTCCCACCAGCAGTGCAAAAGTTCCCCTTTCTCTGCATCCTCGCCAACATCTGTTGTTGCCTGAGTTGTTAATGTGAGCCATTCTGACAGGTGTGAGGTGGTATCTCATTGTGGTTTTGATTTGTATTTCCCTGATGATGAGTGATGTCGAGCATCTTTTCATGTGTCTGTTAGCCATCAGGAGGTCTTCTTTGGAAAAGTGTCTGTTCGTGCCTTTTGCCCATTTCTTCACTGGATTATTTGTTCTTTGGGTGTTGAGTTTGTTAAGTTCTTCATAGAGTTTGGATACTAACCCCTTATCTGATATGTCATTTGCAAATATCTTCTCCCATTCCGTTGGTTGCCTTTTGGTGTTGCTGTTTCCTTCACTGCGCAGTTGTTTTTTATCTTTTTTAAAAAATTTATTTATTTTGAGACCAAGAAAAAGCGCAATTAGAGGAAGGGCAGAGAGAGAGTCTTCAGCAGGCGCCGCACTGTCACTGCAGAGCCTCATGTGGGGCTTGAACTCATGAACTATGAGATCCATCACCTAAGCAGAAGGGCAGTGCTTATTAACCAATTATTATTATTATAGTGCTTATTATTAATCCAGGTGCCCCACAGAAGCTTTTTATCTTGATAAGGTCCCAATAGTTCATTTTTGCTTTTTTCCCTTACCTCTGGAGACATGTTAGTATGCAAGGATATTTTAAAAATCAAGGGGTGGTGATAGGTTTATTTTCAAGGCAGTCTGATAGGGGTGCCGGGGACACTAAAACTAGAAACTTGGTTTCTAATCCTGGCTCTGCCGTTATCAAGCTGCATGACGTTGTAACTCTTTTACTTGTCTTGTTTTTGGTCTTCTTCATGTCGAATTGGTACAGTGGCAAGTGCACAGTCTTCAGTGTCAAGTACTGATCCGAGGTGGTTGTGTCTTGATTTTGCTACACCTATGTGACCTTGCACAGAGTTCTCTGAATGTTAATTTTATTTCTCTGCAAAAAGAAGGAAAGTGATTCCAAGTTCTTTGGGTTTTAAAGATTGAATGGAAGGAGATGTTTGAAAATGTTTAATAATACTTGCTACTGATTGGGACATAAGAATGTTACCTCATCTTGAAAAATTAGGCAAGAACCAGATGATCTCTAAAGTGTCTTTTACCAATAGAATTTTGTGATTGTATTTTAAACAATTATTGTGGGGCGCCTGGGTGTCTCAGTTGGTTGAGTGTCCGACTTTGACTTGGGGTCATGATTTCACAGTTCGTGGGTTTGAGCCCTGCATCAAGCTCTCTGCTGTCAGCACCAGAGCCTGCTTTGGATCCTCTGTCCCCCTCTCTCTCTGCCCCTTCCCCACTGTTTTTCTCTCTCTCAAAATTAAATAAACATTTTTTAAAAAATCTTGTTACAACTTGTTACAACAGAATAATTTGGAAAACTTGTGGCAGCACAGTTCTGAGACCATGTAGGAGAGCAGTGAGTTTTCAAGTCTGTAAAACTGATGTTGATCATATTTTCTACCTGTTTTCCATATTGCACAGTGTCAGATGTCGTAAATCTCAAAAAGTTGCTTGCAATTTTAAGACTCATTAAAGAATAATATAGATTAGAATTTCTTAATTTAAGAGTTTTTAAGTCACTTATAATTTTATGAACAGATTTTCGCATGTCTTGTCAACTCTTGAAATTATAGGCAAAAACTTTACGTAGTCTAAATTATAGTGGGGAGCTATTAGCTTTCATAGTGAACAAGACAGATTAGATCTCAGCTCTTGTGGAGTCTATATTCTAATATTAGATAGATATTGAGTAAGCAAATAAAAATATAAGAAGAAAAATGTAACATAGATAATGTAAATGTTTTGTAGAGAATTTAAGTACAGCGATGGACTATAGAATGATTTGGAGTTTTAAGTGGCCAGGGAGGATGTGACATTTTTGGTGGCATCTAAGTGATGAAGAGTGCGATCCAATTCAAAGATTAGATAGAGAGAATACCTAGTACTAACATACTAAGGTGAGGATAAGTGTTAGAAAATGAAGTTGCAGAAATAATTACAGGTCATCTCATTTAGGGTTTTGTAAACAAGAATAAGAAATCCAGATTTTATTCTAAATATAATAGAAAGCTTTTTCAGGATTTTGGCTGGAGAATGATGTGAAAACTCAAAATAGAGACCTGATGATACCAGCATTTAGGAGTTTAAGAGATCAAAAACAGCCAGTGAGTTAGAAAGGATGAGGGGAATGTGGTTCATTGATGGTTTCAAGAAGCAGGGAGTTAGTAGTTGTCTGTTTCATATCTCATTGAGAAGACAAATGAGATTAGAACAAGGGCCTGACCATAGATTTGGCAGTAAGTTTAGCAGAATTACTGTGAAGTTAGTATTAGGGAATGCAGCTTTGTGGCATTGGTTTTTGAATGAAATCGCAAGTAGTTTCTTCCTACATTATATTTAACCTTTTATTTGTGAATGGTGATCTGGTTAAGAGTTTGGGTTTTGTGCCAGAACATCTGGGTTAATATCTTAGCTCTATTTCTTTTTATCTTACTCAGCCTCTCTAAACTTCCACTTCTCATATCTGTAAAATGGGATAACAGTAATTACCTACCTTTTATGTGTTCTGTGTAAGGCGTTTAGCATAGTATGTGGCAAATAGCTGTATTCATAGTAAAAGTTATGACATGGTATAAAAACATTTATTATACATTTATTTGAGAGAGAGAGAGAGAGAGAGAGAGAGAGAGAGAGAATCTTAAGCAATTTCCACACTCAGCGCAGAGCCCAACCTGGAGTTTAATTCCATGACCCCCTGATCATGACCTGAGCTGAAATCAAGAGTCAGATGCTCAACTAACTGAGCCACCCAGATGCCCCAACATCTTACTATATTTTGTGCCCTTTGGGGGTTTGTGTACTTTATAGTGTTTGAGAGAATTAAGTGCTTTGTTTTACCTGTACTTTAAGATGAACAAGTTTTAAGTTGTCTAGAAAGCCATACTAGTAAAAAGGAAGGAACCATTAAACTCTCTTTGCAGAGATTAACAGGATCAGATTCTTTGCAGGCATTGATATATGTTGCCATGCTAATCTATAGAAAAGTTTATGTGAGTGATGCTTTATCTACTTAATCAGGTTCAGCAAGCAATTTATGGCTAATTTCAGTTCCTTTTCTGAACATTATGTCTTCTCTAAAAATTTACCCCTTTTTTTTGAGCATTCTGCAAACCAATGTACAAATCTAGCATTTGAGTCTACAAGTGAATAATTAGATACTGTATTTTCTTTTTTTAACATTCCAGAGGAGTTTCAGTTTATTAAGTAGTAATAATTTATTATAATCATACTTGTAGCTACTCATAATGTATTTGATTAAATCTATTGTATTAGAAGTTTTTATCTTTAAAACATTATAGAAATCAAAATGTGAGTAATTTCTTTATTTGCTCATTCTTGTTATTGCAAGGGTCATTTCAACACACATGCAGATAACTTGGGGTGCCTGGGTGGCTCAGTCTGTTGAGCATCTGACTCTTGGTTTCTGCTCAGGTCATGATCTTATGGTTTGTAAAATCCAGCCCCATGGTGCCTACTTGGGATTCTGTCTCTCCTCTCTCTGTCTGCCTCTCACCTGCTTGCATGTATGCACACAGCATGCTCTCTCAAAATAAATAAAGTTTAAAAAAAAATGAACTATTTCTTTGCCCATTCTTGTTATTGCAAGGGCTATTTTAACACACATGCAGATAACTCTAATTTTAGATCCTGAACATGAAATTAACTTGGTAAAATATATGTATCTTATAGCACCTTTGCAAAAACACAAACAAAGCTAAGATTACTCAGAAGGCAGATATTATGACTGTGCTGTTTCACTGTTTCCCTAGCAATTCAGTCTGGCACATAGTAGTGCTTAGTAAATATTTGTTGAATGAATGGATAAATTTTTAACATACCTAATGAAAACTGTTCTGTCATCAATAGTGGGTTTGCATTTAAGGTTGAGTTGTTTCAATAAAGCAAGAAGTAAATGTAATGCTCAAAGAATAAGGTATATAGATAATTTACTTTCCTAGTTAATTACAGCTTAATTGTTTTCATCTTTGTAAGCAGTTTCTCTTGAGCATAATCACATCTTTAACAACTTGTGATACTGTTACTTTCTTCTGTACATCAATTCTCATTTTTAGAAACTACAGTTAGATAAATAGTACATATTATTTAAGATGTGCTGTAAGTTTTAGGTTGAATTTTATATATAAAAAAAATTTCTTTTAGACACAGGTGATAAGTCAATTTGGCTTTTATCTTCTGCCAAAAAAGACGGTAGGAAATGAAATTTGAACTATAATTGTTGTACCATTAATAAATCTGAGAGTTAAAAAAAAATCTTTTGAAGTAAATAATTGTAACTATGCAGTTGTTCTAACACAGCACACTATAGCGACAGGTGTAGGCCATAGCAGGGGCTTAAAGGTAACTAACTACTGGTAAATAAAATTCATAACGGTGTCTAAAACCCTTAAAAAGACTTTAAAAAATTTCACAGACTCTTTGTTATCTGATACCCAATTTGATGATAAAATATTTTGAGGTAGTTTTAATTTTAGGCCAATTTTTAAAAACTCTGTCTTGAGGTATAACATACACAGACGTGTACATATCATAAGTGTAGAGCTTGATAAATGCTCACAGCTGAACAGATTCATGTAACTGGTATGCAGCTCAAGAAACAATATTATTAGCCACTTTAAAAAGGCTAATTCTTAAATATAAAACAATCGTAGACTTAGATAAATTTGCGAGATTTAGATCCTGGATCTAACCTTGTTACTAACTTCATTTGTTACCTTGGGCAAGTTATTTTATCTTTCTGGGGTCCACTCCACATCTCTACAGCAAGGAGATGAGACTAGAAGTTTTATTTATGACTTTATTCTATGAAAGTGCAAAACAGTGGACCATAGTGATATAAATGTGGTATAAAAGATTGTAGGTAATAGAGTGTGAATGCAGTTTAATTGAAAAGGAAAACACACTAATTTTTTTCTTTTTTTTTCTGTTTGTTTTCCAGGTTATATTTCACACTATGTGCTGACTGTATCTACGGAAGATATTTAAAAAAAAAAACTTTTTTCAAAGATTTTGATTCCAGTGGAATCTTTGCTTTAGATTATTGTGTGTGTGTGTGTGTGTGTGTGTGTGTGTGTGTGTGTTAGTGAATTGTAACTCCAGTAACAATGCCTGTACAAGCTCCACAGTGGACGGATTTCCTCTCCTGCCCAATTTGCACTCAGACTTTCGATGAAACAATTCGAAAGCCCATCAGTTTGGGTTGTGGCCATACTGTCTGCAAGATGTGCCTGAATAAACTCCACCGCAAGGCTTGCCCATTTGACCAGACCACTATCAATACAGACATTGAGCTCCTCCCCGTGAACTCAGCATTGCTGCAGCTAGTGGGTGCTCAGGTAAGATGGGTGACTTATTCTTTTTAATCTCTGAGTGTATGTGTTTTCCTCTTAAGAGAAACTTGTTGAATTCAAATTGGGCAACATTGCCTTCTATCTAAATAGATAAAGTTCTGTTCAGTACCATGCAGACCCTTTATTTTAGTGTGTTGGGAGATTTATTGTTGTAGTGCAGTGTTCCTCCGTCATAACAGTCATTTAATCTGGTGGTCAGCCTTTCTCAACAATCTTAGCTATTGAGATCACTAGAGAAACCTAAGAGGCAAATCACAAGGACTATTTTTCGAGAGAGAGAGAGAGAGAGAGAGGGAGGATGTGTGGGGCAGAGGGGGAGGAGGGAGGGAGAGAGAACGAACGAATGAATGAATGAATGAATAAATCCCAGGCAGGCTCTAGGCTCAGTGCGGAGCTCAACATGGGGCTTGATCACACAGCTGTGAGATCATGACCTGAGCTGAAATAGAGTTGGATGCTCAGCCAACTGAGCCACCCAGATTCCCCTTCTTTTTTTTTTTTTTTTTTTTTTTAAAGGACCTCTTAATATTGGGGAAAATATTACTCATAAAAACCATTGCATTTTACTAAATAGGAGAAGTGAAGCTACTTCAGATAATTTTACTTAGTAGACACTACTCAAATGAAAGATGAAGAAGGTGACAAAAACTGTAGAGTGCATAGCCTTTGGGAATCATTTTTCTAGAGTAGGAGGAAATATATCCCCAGCTACCTAAATAAAGGTAAAAGTAAGTCTGGCAGTTCTGATGGTAATATTCTGAAAATTTTCTCTCAGTATTCTCAAAGTAGAGATCAGTAGTATCCTCAGAAGATTTCACAAAGTCAAGGGAGGTGAGTTTTTGGAAGCTAGATAGTTACTTAAGTAATCCCTTGCTAAATTTGCATAGTTTGAGTCTGAAATGCCATATATTTATCATAAGTCATTTTTCCGAATAGATATGCTAGAACTTTGGATCTGGCCCCATTAATATTTTCTAGATCAGTCTTGATGTAAACTGCTAAAATGTAGGAAAGGTTGATATTACGTATGTTGGAGATAAAGAGAATAGAGTAGTTTATTCAAAAAGAAAACTTCTTTTATTGATAAACCTCTCTTGTGATGTCACCAACACTATAAAATATTTGTCAAAAGGGAAAGTGCAGTTGATCCTTTTTCTTCTTGTACTTAATTTTTCATTTCATAATCATTTATCTTTTTATTTTGAAAATCCTGCTATCACATTTTGGAAACATTTTTTAAAAATGGACTTAATAGGGATAATAATTTTAGAAATACACTATTTTTTTTTTAAATAGCAAATAACCAAGGGGGCACCTGGGTGGCTCAGTCAGTTAAACAACTGACTTCGGCTCAGGTCATGATCTCATGGTTCATGGGTTTGAGCCCCGCGTCGGAATCTGTGCTGACAGCTTAGAGCCTGGAGCCTGCTTCAGATTCTGTGTCTCCCTCTGTCTCTGCTCATTCTCTGTCTCTCTTTGTCTCTCAAAAATAAATAAATGTTAAATAGCAAATAACCAAGGCTTGCTTTTTTCATGAAGTTGTCTAAAGATGAACTCCTTTCTGCAAAATGAGTAAGACTATGTCATACCTTACCTGAAACAACTAATGTTTATGAAATTTGAGGATAGGGCATTTTAATATATAGTAGCCACTATTTTAGCCCTAAAGAGTTCCATTAAAAAACTGTTGACTTAATGCGTGAATTAAGCAAAGTTGCAGTATATAAAAGCAACATGCAAAAATTAGTTGCATTTTTATACACTAACAATGAACAATACAAAAGGAAACTAAGAAAACAATTCCATTATGGCAGCATCAAAATAATAAAATACTTGGGAATAAAAGGTGAAAGGCTTATGCACTGAAAACTACAAAACGTTGAAAGAAATTAAAGAAGACATAAACAAACGGAAAGACATTGCATGTTCCTGGATTGGCAGACCCAAAGAAATCTACCAATTCAGTGTAAGCTCTGTCAAAGTCCCAATGTGTGGTGGTGTTTTGGTTTTTTTTCCCAAAAGAAACAAACAACAACAACAAAAAACCCTAAAATTTATATGGTATCAGAAGGGACCACAAAATAGTCAAAAAAATCTTGAAAAAGAACAAAGATGGAGGAATCACACCCCAGATTTTGAAACTGCAAAGCTATAGTGATGAAGACAGTGTGATACTGGTATAAAGACAAACATTTAGATCAGTAAAATAGAGTCCAGAAATAAACTCACACATACGAAACGATTTTTGACAACATTGCAAAGACCATTCAGTGAAGAAAGGACAGTTTTTCCAACAAATGGTGCTGGGAAAACTTGGATATCCAAATGTGTACCAGAATCCATTTGGACCCCTACTTCACGCCATCTACAAAAATTAACCCAAAATGAACCAATGTAAAAGTTAAAACTACAGAACTCTTAAAATAAAATATAGGCATAAGTCTTTGTGACCTTAGAATAGGCAGTGAGGTTTTTTTTTAGATAGGACACGAAAAGTACAAGAAATAAAGGATAAATTGAACTGAAGACTTAAAACTTTGTCCTTCAAAGGACACCATCGGAGTGAAAGAACAACTCACAGAATGAGAGAAAATAATTGTAACTCATAGATCTAAAAGTTGTGTCTCAGATGTAATAAAGACTCCTACAACTCAATAATAAAAAGGACATAATTTTAAAATGGGCAAAGATCTGGACGCCTCACCAGAGAAGATACACGGATGGCAAATGAGCTGATGAAAAGTTGCTCGACGTAATTTGCCACTAAGGAATTACAAATTAAAACCACGAGATGCTGCTACACACCAGTTAGAATAGCTTCAAGGTCCAAAACACTGACAGCACCAAATGCTGGTGAGGATGTGGAGCAACAGAAACTCTTATTGCTGGTGAGAATGCAAAGTAGTGTAGTCACTTTGGAAGTTACTGCACGACTCTATGATTCTGTTTACATGAAATGTCCAAAATAGGCAAATCCACAAGAGACAGAAAGCCAATTAGTATTTTCTTATGGTTGGTGGGGAGTTGGGAGGAAATATGGGAGGGGTGACAGTTAAGAGTATGGTGTTCTTTGGCGGGGTGATGAAAATGTTCTAAAATTGTAATGGTTACACACCTGTGAATATACTAAAAACCATTGAATTATGTATCTTAAATGGGTCGCCTACATGGTATACAAATTATGTTTTAGTAAAGCGATTATAAAACCAAAATAATGCATTAAATTTAGTGTGTTAGTATAGAAAAGGTCTTTTGAAAGGCTTCAGTAAATTTAGTGGCAGTTTTGATGTTACCACTGTTAGAGTAGCAGTGCATAAAATATACTTAATAAGACATTTGTTTAATTAATTAGTGTGCACTCATACAGACCTTTTTTTTGACCTCAAGGTCCCTGAGCAGCAGCCCATTACTCTGTGTAGTGGGGTTGAAGATACAAAGCATTATGAGGAAGCCAAGAAATGTGTAGAAGAATTAGCATTGTACCTGAAACCACTCAGCAGTGCTAGAGGTGAATCAGATGCAACTATCCGTGCCAAATAAATGTTTATGAAAGATGCTTTTCTTACCATAAAAATGGTGGGGTGTAAGTGAATGTTAATGAAATTCACTTATTTATTGTAAGTCAAACCCACTAGTACTAAACAGTATCATTACAAACCATTCCAACAGATGAATTTAAAGTTTATGTGATGTTGGAAACATTTGAATGAGTTGCAAAAGTAAGTGTGAATATACTAGTGGTTTCAGGAGGGCTCCCCGCCATTTGACAACTCTGGATTGTCTGCCTTCTTTTCAGTTTTATATGATGTGCCATAGAGAGTGTAATAAACTTGGGAGTTGCTGTTACCGCCTTGCCATTATGGCTTATCGTTTCAATAGGAACATAAAATTAACTGTTATGAAATAATATGCCAGAATTGTTATGACCTCAAGATTTGGGTCTTAAATTAATTATTAATTTTGTCCCTCCATGGTTGTAATGAATAATAATATATTTAATGTTACAATGAATATTATTTTTACATGATATAACAACTTTTGTATATTTTTAAAATGAAAACGAGGCTTTTATTTATATCATTTTATCTCTTGTTTATTTTAAATATCCTAGTAGAAACCAGAGCTGTTCACATATCCATGAAGTCAGTCAGCCCATCAGAGGAAATTTTTTTGGACTCTTAAAAGCTGCATTGTAAACCTAGAAATAACTTTTTACTCTCTTTTAAAGGAGTGGGTCTGAATAGCACTACTCAGAGTGTTCTGAGTCGCCCAATGCAGAGGAAGCTGGTGACTCTGGTCCACTGCCAACTTGTGGAAGAGGAAGGCAGGATTCGTGCTATGAGAGCAGCTCGATCTTTAGGTGAACGAACAGTTACAGAGCTCATTCTTCAACACCAAAATCCTCAGCAACTGTCCTCCAATCTCTGGGCAGCAGTCAGAGCTAGGGGCTGCCAGTTCCTTGGACCAGGTATGTGATTAAAGTTTGATATTTATTATGCCAGTAATTCTAAAAGTATGGTGTCAGAACTGTAAGTGCCATGTAGAAAGACTAGTTCTTTGCAATATTCTGTTGTTACAAAATAATATCCCACTTGACGATCATGGCTTGGGCAATTCCATGTCAGTTTTTTAGAGCACTTAAAACTTTTAATGGCAGAAGTTTTCATTTTGATAGAGATATTTCTTGAATGTATTAATTTTTTATCTGTTTTCTTAAATAAAATATATAGAGTGTAGTATAAAATTGCCCCAAAATAGTTAGAAAGTATAACTGTGAATACTTTTTGTGTTTTTGTGTTGTGTTGCCCATTAAGTGGCACCTGCAGAAGTTTTTGAGTATTGCCCTTCTAATAAATAGATGTGTCTTATCTTTGCATATGATAAATTCTGGTTTTGCCCAACTTTTCCTAGCAATGCAGGAGGAAGCTCTAAAGCTGGTTCTCTTGGCCTTGGAAGATGGTTCTGCTTTGTCAAGAAAAGTATTGGTTCTCTTTGTGGTGCAAAGGTTGGAGCCACGGTTTCCTCAAGCCTCTAAAACTAGCATTGGGCATGTTGTCCAGCTCCTTTATAGAGCCTCCTGCTTCAAGGTATGAACCAGGGAACCAGCGTTACATTTGGGCTTGAAAGGAAACCTTGTCTTTTTCCCCAACTTAAATAGTAAATCTTTGAGTTTAATAAAGTTGCCCCCTCAGAAAATTTCAACATTTCAAGAATGTAGATGGTATCCTATTAAAGTTAAATCTTGTTACATTGAATTTTGTATATTAGATAATGAACAACATAAACCGAGGCTTATATAGATGTTTATATTTGAAGAGACCATTAAACTGTGTCATTTCCCCGCCGAGACTATAAGCAGAATTGGTCTGAGCAGAGAGTCATTGAAGCAGGAAGAAATTTTATTTGGCTCTTTGCTCCTGCTATAATTCCATATACACAGTGGGGTTAAAACAGTACTGGAGCTCCATTTGCCATTTTCTTTTCAGTGTAGATAGTGATGCTGGACTTCTTCTTTTGTATCCCAGATTGAATCAGCACTGCTTCCAACATTGGTGCTCACTATGTATCATTTATTTTTCATCCTGTTTTCCTGACTTCTTAATGTCAAGGCTTCTTCTTCTAACTTTTTTAATGTTTATTTTGGAGAGAGAGGGAGAGGGAGCCTGTGTGCGCAGCTGGGGGAGGGGTAGAGAAAGGGAAACAGGATCCGAAGCGGGCTCCCAGCGCTGACAGCAGAGAGCCAGCCCGACGTAGGGCTTGAACTCACAAATCATGAGATCATGACCTGAGCTGAAGTCGGATGCTTCACCGACTGAGCCACTCAGGTGCCCCATCTAAGGCTTCTTACTTCTGACACAACACATAACTAGTACTTCATGAACCAGGCATGCCTCTGAAATTGTTTTAATTCATACAGCCTATAAGGAAACCCATTCCTTGGTCACCATGTCCCCTCATCTGACACTCAAACTAAAGAATCCTACGTCCTACTATAGTCTTGTCTATGTTCTCATTTTCTGAGAAAGATGAAATGGTTCACAGAATCAACAGGAAAGCATACCAATTTAATTAAAAAAAAATTTTTTTAAGCTCTAACTAAATGCCAATATTCTTAAGTTTCTTTCTAGAGACAGATTATATATATATACTGAAAATGTGCTGTGGACTCCAGGTTTGTACCCAACCCTGTCCTTGCCTTAAAGCACCTCTGGAACTGTGAGAAACTCTAGCCAAAATAACTCCCAACTGGTTCAGATTGTCCCTGAATAACTCAACATTTGTTGTAATGATTGTAATAACATGATTTTACAGTGTCGTCTGGAATACAGTTTAGAATGTCTGTCTGGGGCGCCTGGGTGGCGCAGTCGGTTAAGCGTCCGACTTCAGCCAGGTCACGATCTCGCGGTCCGTGAGTTCGAGCCCCGCGTCAGGCTCTGGGCTGATGGCTCGGAGCCTGGAGCCTGTTTCCGATTCTGTGTCTCCCTCTCTCTCTGCCCCTCCCCCGTTCATGCTCTGTCTCTCTCTGTCCAAAAATAAATAAAAAAAAAAAAATGTTAAAAAAAAAAAAAAAAAAAAATAGAATGTCTGTCTGCTTCCAGAGTTCTTTGTTCTCTACTAACAGCACCAGACAGATACAGTATTGCAAGCTTGAAAAAGAAAATGAAAGAAAAGGAAATCTAGCCTTCTCCTGTGAAGTAGTAAGCGATCCAAAAACCCTAAAATACCTACAGTGAACCTCTTTCAATCCTAATTAGAAGTATTAATAGTAATTAAAAAGAGATTGGAAGTTGCAAAAAATCCAGTTTTTCACTTGAGTCATGATTATGTTTCTTTATTGTCTGCCTGCTTTCTTCTCTTGCCGGTAATAATGTACTATTAGTACATATTAACTAAATTAACTGAACATATTAACTATTAGTTATTAACATTTAATATAATATTAGCAGTTATTAACAGTTAACATAATATTAACAATTAAACATTAACTAAATTAACTCATTTAATTCTCTAAGCTTTTCCCTCCTCCTTGCAGCTATATGTGTCTGTATAGGTGTGTTCTAGTTATGTCCTTTTAGCATCTTTTATTTCCATTTGAAAAACCTTTTCAAACTGGGGTAATTCTGGTCCTTCTGAGCACAGTTATAGTTCCAGGAGTTACTTTAGACATTGCATCTCTTGGAAATCTTTGATTGTTTTTAGTTAAAAGAGAGTTTTGAGAGCCAAGTCCAGGGAACCCTATTATATCATATAGAAAAGATTCTACATTTTAATAATATTTAGCTTATATTGAGAGTATGTTTTTGTACATACTCATACACATGTGGTCTTTTGACTTGCCTTTAACAAGTCAAACAAGTCTTTAACAAGATTTTTCTTTTAATTGGTTGGTCTTTGTACGGACTTAGCTAACAAAATTTAAGTTAGACTTTCTTGGAATAAGAATGGAATACATTTTAAAATATAATGTCAGTGTGACCTAGAAATCTTGACTAACATATTCTGTAGTTTTTCTTTGATGGAAAAAAAATGAAAATTTTCTACTAGAGGAAATTGAGACCTTACGAAAATAAAGCAATGATTTTTAAAAAAGAAAAAAATACTCATGCAGTTATTGTGAAAAAAGCAATGTATGTTTCTTCTTCATAACTGTGGATTATTACTGTTGGGCTTGCTTGGCGTTGAGCTAGGTGGTACTCCTAACAGAGCACCATTCAGATGCTGGCATGATTCTAAAAATGAATAATCTGTGCTTAGCTTAATTTTCCATGGAGTTTTGCAGTCCAGGCCACCATCAGAAAGTGCAAAATAATAATGATGATAATATCTTTTAGTGATTAAAATGATTAACACTTATTGAGCCCTTAGCATGTGCTAGTCAGTGTGTTAACTTATTAACCATCATATTGACATATTAACTCATTGAATTCTCTAAGCTTGTTGAGGTAGTTACTGCTGTTATTTTTGTTATATCGTTACATTTTGAGTCAAGTGGGGTTTAGGCCAAAGGCTCAACAAATCAAAGTAAAATAATTAATTCTAGTCCAGGATCACCTGTATCCTAATATACTGTAGAATATATTTTACCTTAACACACATATGCATGTACACACACACATACACACACATACACACACAGACACGTGTATACACACACACAGACATATGTATATATAAAAAAGTAGGCTCCACACCCAACATGGGGCTTGAACTCATGACTCAGACCAAGAGTCACATGCTGTCACTGACTGAGCCAGCCAGGCGCCCCACATATTTTCTTCTTTTCAGGAATGCATATGCAGGGAGGTCTACATGTTTCAGTTGGTTGAGTGTCCTACTCCTGATTTTGGCTCAGGTCACGATCCCAGGGTCGTGAGATAGAGCCCCATGTCGGGCGCCGTGCTGAGCCTGGGGCCTGCTTGGGATTCTCTCTCTCTCCTTCTCTCTTTGCCCCTCCCCCACTTGTGCTCATTCTCTCTCTCTCTCTCCTAAACAAATAAACGTTTAGGGGGAAAATTCATATACATACTCCTACAATTTAAATAAACTGTATATGTGTTAAGGTCTATCCAGTCTTGGGACTTTGCCCCAGCACATAGTCATTCTTTCTGTAAGTCCTATTCAGAAGAGTTTGACATCTATAAAGGGGGAAATATTTTACACGCAAAACAGTGTGTTCATTTTATCTTGCTATTGTTGCTGAAAGAAATTTGTTATATTAAAAATTGTTCTCTGTATGTGTTCATGTAAAATACAAACTCATTTTGTTTCTTACCTGCCTCATGAGATTATGTGTGTCTTACTAGGTCACCAAACGTGATGAAGACTCTTCTTTGATGCAGCTGAAGGAAGAATTTAGAACCTATGAAGCTCTGCGGCGAGAACACGACTCTCAGATAGTGCAGATTGCCATGGAAGCAGGCTTACGGATTGCACCAGACCAATGGTCCTCATTGCTTTATGGAGACCAGTCTCACAAGTCTCATATGCAGTCAATCATTGACAAGGTAGACCCTTTTATGTTCCTTACTTCTTAGACACATCTTGGAGTTTTGATAATTGATGATTTAGTAATTTATTTATTTAACAAATGTATGTTAGAGTGAATACCATATGTCAGGCTCTTCTTACAAGTTATGTTATCTGTAGCTGAGTATCATAACTAGGCACATCATTACCAGTTTGTTCATATAAATTAAATTGATGTACAAGTGACATCATTCATATAAGATTTCACTATAGGGGAGCCTGGGTGGCCCAGTCGGTTAAGCGTTCGACTTCAGCTCAGGTCATGATCTCACAGTTCGTGAGTTTGAGCCCCGCATCAGGCTCTGTGCTGACAGTTCCGAGCCTGGAGCCTGCTTTCAATTCTGCATCTCCCTCTCTCTCTGCCCCTCCCCTGCTCATACTGTATCTCTCTCCCCTTCAAAAATAAATAAAAACATTAAGAAAAGAATAAAAAGATTTCACTGTAGTGTTCTAACGCTTTGTCCTACACTCTTTAGTATTCTTCTTGAGTGTCTTCCATCTCTATTGTTGTTGCCTCTCTTTCTTCTTTCTTCTCTGAGTTTTAATCATTGTTAAATCATTAAGCCCATTTTCTAAAGGCCTTTATTGTCTTCCTGTAACAGCCATTTAATGGTCTGGAAGATGTGTAAGTTGAGATTTCTTAAGATTCTCAGTCACAATAATTTCACATAATAAGTTACTGAATCATTCTAGGTTTGATCAGATTTTCAATAAATATATTTCTACTTTTTCTGTTCTTTGTTATGATATAAAGATCAGTAAGAGTACTAGAGTAGCTCCATTATGGCTGACTCTAAGAACTGTATTTAATTTTGTTAAAGCTAGGGTAATACCGTAATTGTTTTTGTTGTAATTCAACATGAAATATATGAAAGTGCAAAAAAAAAAAAGGTCTTAAAGCAGCATGTAAATATATTACGTTCAGTAATAGCATTAATTTTTACTATTTTACCTTAAATACTTGTTTTCATTAGAATCCACCTCACAATTTGCAGAAATTAAGATCAATATGTAAGAGTAGTCTAAATATAATACTATTTAACACTTACTGAGAGCCTACTAATGCCTCGTGGGATAATCATTTAATCCTTTTAATAGACCTGTATTATTAAAGGTCTTAAAGGTATTGTTAAAGGAGACAGAGAGAGGTTAAATACATTTCTCGGGGGTAATATAGGTAATCAGTGATGGGGCTGGATTTGAACTCGGGTATAGTGATTCTAGAATCTATGTTCTTAGCCACAAAATCTCTTTCCGGACTATTCTGCCACTTTTTTTTTTTTTTTTTTTTTTTTTTTGGGCTGTTCCCAAAGATAGGATTCTTTGAATGAGTAGTGTATTGATGTCAAAGGACAGTTGCAAAATGTGTTTTATAACTGCCTGTTACATAATTTCCAATGTAATATATTTTTGTCCTATAAATCTTTTCTAGATACTTTTGCCCAAATTCTACCTCCCAACTCCTAGGTCTGAAATTATGCAGCTGACTGATGAAAATGTTTTGAAACTTTAGTAATGGTCTCTTATAGGAGTAGCTATCTACCCTGAAGAGAAACTTGGCTTGCTTTTATAAAGATTCTCTAAGGAGGTTGACCTTTTTGTGTGAACTAGACTATATAATTTATCCTATAACAGTATCCTCACATCATGAGCAATAGTTCGAATAATATCCCGAGACCTTCTTACAACAAACTGGTAAACAAACTTTGCAGTGTATGTGGCATCTTTTCATGCAGAGCAGTAGAACTTTCTGTGGTAATGAAAATGTTTTATAAATGCAGTGTCTAATTGGTGATCACTAACCACCCACGGCTGTTTAGCACCCAGAATGTGAGCATGCAACTGAAGAACTACATTTTTATTTTATTTTATTAATTTAAACTTAAATAGCCACTTATTGCTAATAACTACTGTGTTGGACAGTGCAGATAATTTATTAAAAGTGATATGAAAAACAATAATCATAGTAAATTAGTAGACAAAGAAACATGAACTATCAGTTCACAAAGAGGAAATACATTTAACTGATAGGATAGAACTCAACTCCAGTAATAATTAAATACACCTTTAAAATAGTGACATAACAAATATTGCCTATTATATTAGTCAAAGAGACATATATTGCCATATATTGCTGATGGTTTGTAAAATGTATTACAGATCTTTTGGGAAACAATTTGTCAGTGAATAAAAACAAAATATTCATGTCTTTTGATCAAATTTACTCTTGCCAGGAACTTATTTTAAGGAAATAATCCAAACTTTCAAAAATGTTATGAGCTCAAAGGCATTAAATTGCTACATTATTTATAAAGGAGAACATATGCAGATTGTTAAAGAAGTTGTCTATCTTTCTGCTCAGAACTCCGTTACATGGCGATTAAAATTAGTTATTTCAGGACTGATACTCTCTACAGCTGATATATAACATTCAGTTTCTTTAAAAGTCAGTGAAATATTTTTATTAAGTCCTGGTGGTGGATACATGGGTGTTGTCATTATATTAGACACTTTGAAATATTTCATAATGAAAAGGGTAGCAATATAAAAATGCTTTTGTTATAATATTAATGGTAGCCAAAACCATAAGTTCATAAATGGCTGATTATATAAATGTATAAAAAGCATGCTAAGATGAAAAAATTGAATAAAAGCATGTGAGCATTCAAATGATAGTTCTGTTATTTTTCATGTTTTTAAAATGTATGCTTTTTTTTAAAATTACCTTTTAAAGAGTGATCTTTTGTGGGGAAACAATTCTGATCTATACTAATAAACTACATAGAGAGCTAAATGTTTCCAAGTAAGACCCTTTAGTCACTATAACCTAATCAATTTCCCCTCTTAAAGTTCATATGTGTGTCCATCTTAGGAGAGTTAATGTGAGAAGTATGTCATAAAGCTTTAGAAAAATACACAATCTGATCGCTTCCAAGAATCCCAAACCATTCTAAGATTTTTTTTTTAAGCTGGAGTGGACTTTTGAAATTATTTAGTCTGTATAGCAATTGGGCTTCAGATTGAGTCTGTAAAGGTTATATCCAGTGTCATGATCTTTGGTCAGTAGTAGAACTTGAACTCGAGCTAGTTTGATGGAATTCAGTTTCATTGTTCTTGGTATTGTATAGCCTTATCTCGAGACTCCAGATTTCAGTTATTTGGAAGCACTCCAAGAGCCAAACTAATAGTGCTCTAAGAACGTAAGGTGGTAAGAGTCTACTTCCAAATTGAGGAATTGAGAAAGGTCTCACATTTGAGGAATGTGCATCAGAGGGAAGAGAGTTTACAGTATGTCAAGCTGTGAATGCAGGGAAGTGCAGGCTTTGTTGAGGCAGCAGGTAATCCAGTCTAGCCAAAGCATGGAATGTGTGGGAGGGTAAAATTAAAGGTAATAAATTGCAAAAATGATTGCAATATTTTAAGTAATTTTTATTTTAAAAGGATTATCTGGTTTTTGGAAAGTTAATATTTATCTTTTTTAAGTTGCAGACCCCAGCGTCTTTTGCACAAAGTGTTCAGGAACTAACAATTGCTCTCCAGCGAACTGGAGATCCAGCAAACTTGAACCGACTAAGACCCCATTTGGAGCTACTGGCAAACATTGACCCTAGTCCAGGTAAATAAACCCAAGGAAAATAAGTGGACTGTCCTATGTGTGTCTCAGTGCTGCTCAGTGATTCTTTTAATTATCTTTTGTTGCATTCCTATAAGAATTTCCCAGAGTGGTTACTCCAGACCTTTTACACAGTATTTAAATTTCTGACCACGATCTTGTCCATCTATCTCTTTATTGCTTCAACTAACACTTAATACTTTTTACCGTACTGCTCACTTGACCAGGAAAGTAATTCACTCTGGGATCCTTTTTGTTTTCTCTTTCTTGCATCACAAAATTATGCTGTATTTACCATTCTCATCTGCTTTGACAAAACTCAAGTTCTCTCATTTTGTCTCACTATGTATGTGTGAGCTTGAGTTCACCCATACGTCCATACATACACACATACATATAGAAATGCAATTCTATATATATTTCATATTTTTCATATGTCCTTAGTTGCATTTTCTTGGTCCCAGATTTTTCCTTCTCTGTGATAATGGTGTCTCATTCATCAAGTATCCTCTCTTGCATATTTTTACTTTATCAGCCCTTTTCCTACTCCTTCCCCTTGACCTGAAAATCACTCAACCTTCATTTTTCACATCTAAGGTATTTTAAAATCCTTATGTCCTATTGCTGTCCCTGTGTTTTATTCATGCTACTTGGCTAAAACTCTTACCATTCACTAGCAATTTATCCCATTTCTTATTCCAAAGGCTTTTTCTCAGTCCTCAAATTACTTGATTTCTCTTTAGCGTTTGATGATGTTGTTAACTAATTTTTAATATAGAATTTTCCTGGGGCGCCTGGGTGGCTCAGTCGGTTAAGCATCCAACTCTTGATTTCAGCTCAGGTCATGATCTCTCGGTTCATGAGATCGAGCCCCATGTCAGGCTCGGCTCTGGACAGCATGGAGCCTGCTTGGGATTCTCTCTCTCCCTCTATACATGCTTTCTCTCCCTCAAAACAAAACAAAAAAACTCCTTATCCCTTATTATAAAGATATGCTTACTTTGACCACTCTTTCCTCTCTTGCCCACTGAGGAGTAGGCCAGTTGTATTCTTAGAATTTTGTTTTCTCTGCATTCTATTGGTGATGGTCGTTTGTTACTCTCTGTAGAGAACAGATTCCCAAATTATCTCTAACGCTGTTATCTCTTCATCACTCCAGACTTACTTTACAAATGCTTTCTGAGATTCTCCATCATCTCCTCTTTGTTCTTCAACACAAATTCTTCTTCACTTGATACCAGCTCTTCCTGTGTTTTCTCTGTTAAATGACCTCACTGTCTGAGGTATTTACACTTAAAACCTGAGTCTTTTGTCCTAGTTCATATCTTTGCCTTTCACTTGCTCTACATATCATTTCAGACAATAGGATCTATCTTTTTTCACAATCTCCCTCTATCCCATGCCTGTTAATACTGCCTGGGTGAGGGCTGCATTATTTTCCCCAAGACCAAATGACTTCCATTTTCCTCTGTTCTTTTAATTCTTCCAATCCAGTCCACTTACTGCTGCAAAATAAATCACATCTCTGATCTTATTTCTATGCTCATAAACTTTCAGTGGCACCCCATTGCTTTATTGAATAAGGTTTGGAACTCTTGACAGTGGCCTTCAGGGCCCTCTGGTTTTTATCAACGTGCCTTAATAGGATTTACTACCAAAATTGCTTAATCAAACCAGGTCAGATATATTCCTAGAACTCAGTCATTTTTCTTTTTTCACTACTGTGCTTTCTTATTCTGAGCAATCAAAAGAGCACTTCCTCACGTTCACTGCCCCACCCACCACCAGCCTGTCTGTCTGCATTCCTGACAGTGTTTTCTGCTCTCCTTGTGTGACAGTGGATAAATTGTGCCTCTAAGCTAAGGCCCCTCTCTCATCTCATGTTCTAATACCGTTTTGACAAGTATGTCACTCCAGTATCCTCTTTTTTATATCACCAAGTTTCCTTCTCTACTAGAGTATTTCTGTCAACAAACACAGCTCCCCGTCCCCCCCCTCCTTTTTTTTTTTTTTTGCCTGCTGTTGGACTCACTCCAATCAGGCATTTATCTCCACTATTCAACCAAAACTGCTTTGTCAAGGTCACAAGTGACTTCCATGTACTTAGTTCAAACATCACTTCTTGGTTCTCATTTTATTTGACCTGTTAGCAACATCTAATGTTGTTGTTCACTGTCTGATCCTCTTTAATACTTTCTTCACTCGGCTTCTAAGCCACCACGGTTTCCTTCTCATTTTACTGGACCCTCCTGAGCCTCCTTTCTGAGCTGATTTCTCATCTTCATAGCCTCTAATTTTTGGATTGCTCCCATAGTTTAATCCATGTATCTCTTTTCTGTTTATACCCATTCCCTAGATAATCTCTAGTCTCATAGCTTTAAATAGTATTTATACAACTCACAAATTTACTATATTTCATCAGTTCTGAAGCCCACATTTTTTTCAGATCTTAGCATTTCTGAAATTGGGATGCATCTGTATAAATAATGACATGATAATCTAATTAACAATATATTTTTCTGTTTTGGTGACACATAAAATAATGGTGTATGTAGCACTTGATTTTGAATCTGTGAAACAGGAGCACCCGGTGGCTCAGTAGGTTAAGCTTCCAACTCTTGATTTGGGCTCAGGTTGTGATCTCACGGTTCGGGAGATTGGGTGCCACCACATCGGGTTCTGCGTTGACAGAGCAGAGCCTGCTTGGGATTTTCTCTTTCCCTCTGCCTCTCTCTCCCTCTTTCTCTCAAAATAAATAAATGAACAACAACAACAAAAAAAGTATCTGAGAAACATGTATTATATCCAGCCCAAACCTCCTTCCTGAATTCTTTTGTATATCCACCTTCTCGCTCAATATCCAGAAGGTCTACTTGAATGTCTAGTATGAATTTCAGACTTAATCTGTCCAAAAGTGAGCTCTAAGCACTGCTCCCACCCCACTCCCATTCCTTTTAGTGGCAGCTCCAACCTTCCATTTCATTTTCTCCATGCAAACACCTCCATAACTTTTTTTTCTCTCATATGTACATCTGATCCAACAGCATATTCTGTAGGCCCTCCCTTCAAAATCCATCTGCTTATCACCTTCACTATTACCACTCATCTCTCTTCAGGGATTATGGAATAGCTTCCTGTTGTCTGTCTGTTTTTAGCATAGGAGCCAGAGTGATTCTCTTAACCCTCTGCTCAAAAGTTCTCTGATGGTTTCCATCATTCACTAAAAGTGAAACTCTTGCCCGTGACCTACCAGGCCCCACATGATCTGGGGTTCTTTACTTCTTTCTAACCTTGTCTCCTATTCTTTTCCACCTGATTCATTCCTTTCCAGTTTCACCTCTACAGAACATGCCAGGCATCCTACCACATCAAAGCCTTCTCACTTATTCTTCCCTTTCCCTAGAACATTTTTCTCCTGATATATCCACAAGACGTACTCATGCCCTTCTTTCAGGTCTTTAATCAAATGTGACCTTCTTAAGGAGACCTTCTCAGGCCACCCAGTCTAAAATTTTACACATACCTGTCCCACTTCCCCTCTTTGCTCCATTTATCCAAGTCATCATTATGTAAATAGTTTGTATTTTGGTTATTTTATTGTCTGTCTCCTCTCTTTCAATATAATGGATTTTTGTTTTGATCACTACTGCTTCCCCAGCAACTAGAACAATACCTACGACTTATTAGTAGGTATTCTGAAAAATACCTTTTGTATGACTTTTCTCTTCACCTTCTCTACATCTTCATTTTGTTTCCAAGTGAAACTCCACGTCCCCTTCAAAGCCTCATTCACTTGCCATCACCTAGAAGTCTTTCAGAATGTCTCCAACAGGAAGTTATCTATTTGTCTTCTCCCTTTTTTTTATATTTTCTCTTAGAGAACATATTTGTAGTTAACTTTTCCTTTATAAAATCACAGTGCTGGCACTGGACAGATACTTACTAAATGAAGATATATAGTAGAGTTGCTTAATATAGTTAACTCTTCTATTAAACTTCGTAAACATTCTGTTTACCAATACTTGATTTATGCAGAATTTCAAAATGGACATTACAGATTGGTTAGTCCACTATTAAGTTTTGTTTGGACCACACAGTATGGATCTGCATAATATTCTGAATTTTTTAGATTCTGATACCTACAAACTTGGTAATTTTACGTGAAAATCTCAAATTTCAGTTTTGCTTAGGGAACAGTGTGTATCTGGCAGTGCTAGCTTTGCATCATCACATCATAGTAATCCACTAAAGTTGACAGGTAACCACAACCATAGATGTGGGACATACTCCAGTTCAGCACAGCCCCTGTCACTCTTCTGTTGTCATTTCCAACACGAAGGGTCTAATGGCAGTCGCCATTTATTGTCTGGTGTACTTAATTTCTTTATGTTAGCTTCCCTGTCCCTGTAGTCATTTTAGTTTACAGTCCATTCCTTAAAATGATGTTTAGGCAAATAAGTTATTACCTGAAAAGCTACATGAAGCCTAACTTGATTTCACTGAAGTTCTGATACTAACTCTTTTAATTAGTTCCATAGTGGGAACGTCAAATAGCATCACTGAAAATTTTTTTTTAATTTGTTATGTAGATGCTCCTCCTCCCACTTGGGAACAGCTAGAAAATGGGCTGGTGGCTGTGCGTACGGTGGTCCATGGTCTGGTAGACTATATCCAGAACCATAGCAAAAAGGGAGCAGACCAACAGCAGGTAAGGGGAATGTTTGAAACTTAGAAGTAAGGCACTGTGGATGTTGTGACAGATACAAAGCCGACAAGATGACATGAATATTTTGAGACTATGACTGTAGAACTGTAAATTAGTATGGCGAGCAGCCAATTTAATGGATTAGTCTAGTAATCTTATGTGGCAACAATGAAATTAAATAATCCTGTTGATCTAATGTTGTATTGGAGTCATGTTTCACATTGAATATATAGCAGCATTTGATTGTGTGTAAAGGTATGTATTTAAGTAAATGATTCTCTTTGGTTCCTATTCTATTTCAATTAGACAATATATATCACTTTTTAATGCTGTATCTGTCCAGTACTGTTCACATATTTGTAAATACTTCTTCCATAGCAGTATTTTAACATTTTTTATCCATATAATGTCTGTTGTGCCAGTGGGCCAAATTTTCTTCAAATACTTTTAAATGAAGTGTATGGCAGTAAAATGTAAGAGCTTATGTTATGGTTGGTTTTTAATTTTATTCCCAATAATTTTATTTTGCCCTCAGGATTTATGTTAGAGTTATTAGATCTTCTATTTTGCATTCGTAAGCTTGTGAAATTAAAATTTTATATTAATTTATAGGGTTCGGGTAGATATTAACAATAGCTTCTCCGGGGCGCCTGGGTGGCTCAGTCAGATAAGCGTCTGACTCTTGATTTTGGTTCACATCATAATTAGGTTCGTGAATTCAAGCCCCACATCAGGCTCTGAGCTGAACAACATGGAACCTGCTTGAGATTCTCTCCCTCTCTCTCTCTGTGCTCCCCGCCCCTGAAATAAATATTTAAATTAAAAAAACACACACACAGTAGCTTCTTCAATATTTCTTTTTTCTTTGAGAGGCAAGAAATATTAAACATATCCTGCTGAGTTGGGGGGTGGCGGGACGCCTGACAGGTTCAGTTGGTAGAGCACTCTTGATCTTGGGGTTGTGAGTTCAAGCCCCATGTTGGGTATAGAGATTGCTTAAAAGTCGTTTTTAAAAAGTATTCTGCTGAGTAGAATAATATGGGTACAATTCTTGAATAGTCTAAGCATAGACCAGACTTTATTTTATGATAAGAAATAAAGATTAAAAACTTATTTTTAAATCTCTGTTCCATTAGACATCATAAAGAATGTAACAAAAATAATAAGATTAATCTAAGTTCTGCAAAAAGTGATAAAATGCATCAAATTTCATTTAACTTAGTATTATGTTTGATACCTCATTAACTCCCCACGTCCATCCTCCTTGTCTTGTATGGTAGTTGCAAATAATAAGTTTCATTTGTACTTTTAGAAATATTGTAAGTCCTTGATATGTTCTTCTGCATATCAAGAATTGTTTGCAGAGTATTTTTCAGGTATGGAGCCTACTATAGATTTGTGTTGTCTCATAGGAAAACATCATTGGAAGTATAGCTATACTAAATATTGTCCAAAACAAATATTAGGACATACATTAGACATTTGAAGGTCCTAAACTCCAGTGGTTTGTCCATTATAGAACCTGGAAAGAAAGTCATAAAGCCCTTATGACGTTTAATCCAGGATTTATGTGATGTTACATGTTTGAGACGTTATGCCAACATATGAAAAAATCAGGACTCCGTTCTTTTAATTAATTATTTTTGGACTCCTAGACTTTAGACAGAATGACTTTCTAAGTGACTTTTTGCTCTGCACAGTCTAGATAATTGTGTGAGTTAGTCTGAAGTCAGCGTCTAATGTTTTAATTTTGGTCTCAGCCTCCACAGCACAGCAAATATAAAACATACATGTGTCGAGATATGAAGCAGAGGGGAGGATGTCCGCGTGGGGCCAGCTGTACATTTGCACACTCACAGGAGGAACTGGAGAAGTAAGTGTAAAGGTTATCAAATTCAACTTTCTAATGACTTGTTATAAAATAAGGTAGAGTTACTAAGTAGAATAATTTGCCACTGTTGAGAAACAGAAAAAGAGTAGTTGCATTCTCTTTAATGAATGGGAAATACTTAGAAAGTAATACAGAATTGTAAAAATTAAGAAAACTGAAGCAGTTTCTTCAGCTTTCATTACATCGTGGCCACAAATAGGAAACTAAATATAGAAGTGAGTCATTTGCACTTTCCCCCCAAAATTAAAACTCTTAAGAATTTTCATCCATTCTAACTTACTGATTTTAAATAATTGAATAATGTATTTCCAGTGGAAAAACTTGCCCTTTGCTCAATTCAAGAAATTATTTTATTGCCAGGCTTAACTTCCCAGATTCTTTTAAATTTCAGAGATCAAATAATTCCACTGATGTTAAATTTTCCAGCACATAGTAGAAAGAAAAGAAAATGAATTGTACTCATATAAACTAAAATGGGAAACATAACCAGAATGGAAATTAAAGCTCCCGTTGGCATTACCACCAACAACAACAACAAATACCAAATAAAAAATTAACAAGAAATATTGAGGACCGGTGTGAATTGAATTAGTAAGCTACCTAGGCAAATAAGAATTGAATAGGGGCACCTAGGTGGCTCACTTGGTTAAGCCTCCAACTCTTGATTTAAGCCGAGGTCATTGTCTCTCAGATTGTGAATTCAAGCCTTGCATCGGTCTCTGTGCTGACAGCATGGAGCCTCCTTGGGATTGTCTGTCTGCCCTTCCCCTGCTTGTGTGTGCACATGTGCATGCACGCGCTCTCTCTCTCTCTTTCTCTCAAAAATAAACATGGGGTCGGGGGTCAGAGAGAGAGACAGAATCAGAAGCAGGCTTCAGGCTCTAAACTGTCAGCACAGAACCCAGTGCGGGGCTCAAACCCACAAACCGTGAGATCATGACCTGAGCCAAAGTCAGATGCTTAACTGACTGAGCCACCGAGGCGCCCCTAAAAAAATCTTTCAAAAAATAAAATTAAATTAAAAAAGAGAAGAATTGAATAAATAAAGAAGGATACTGTGTTCTTGGATAAAAATTCCCATTATACAGGTTTTATTTTCTCAGTAAATTCAGTGAAATCTCAATCAAAACCTTAACATGATGATTGTTAGGATCTAACAAAATCATTCATTGGGAAAAGTAAGTATGTGCAAACAGCCAGAGAAATTCTGAAAAAAAGAAGTTTTCAACAGACTGGACTAGACTATCAACTTTTAAAGTGTATTATGAGCTGAAGTGCATATAGAGACTGGTTTTAGCATAGGAATAGCTAGATCAATGAAGTACAATGGAAAATCTAGAAAGAATGCCAGACACAATAGGAACTGAGCATTTGTGCTGAAGATGGAGTTTCACATCAGTAACAAAGAAGATGACATTGAAACAACTGCTGTCCATTTGAAAAATCATTAGAACTCAATTCTTACCTTTATACCAAACCGAATTATAAACGTATCAGAGATCTAAATCTTTAAGAAGGAAATGATACACTACTTAGGGATCTTTGCTGTTTTTGTTAACCTAATCTTACAATAGGAAAGGATTTTTTCAAGAATGACAACCCAGCATCCATAAAGGAGAAGACTGATAAATTTGATTACAGAAAAGTTAAGATAAGGCCCAAACGCCAGAATTCAAAAAAAAGATTGCTGGGGAAATGACATACAGAGGACGTACCCCTAACACAAAATGAGTTGCTACAAATCTGTAAGAAAGCGAAGAACCAGTAAATATATGGCTCATGAACATATAAGCACTTCACAGAAGAAATAGTAATAAACATGTAAAAGTATGTTCAACTTCATTGATTGTTAAATACAAATTAAGACAAAATTATATTTTGAACTATCAAATTCATAGAGACTGTAATACTACCCAGTGTGTGATAAGATAATGAAAAAGGACATTTTTTAAAATATTACCAGTAGGAGTTATAATAGTTTTGGAACATTATAATAGTTTCTAATGTGCATAGAGTAAGTAGACTTAGCTGTTCTGCTTCTAGTTAGTTACACAAGGTCGCAAGTACATGTACAGAAGCACCTGTTACTGCATTTTTTTTAGCAAAAAATAGGAATAGCCTAAAATGTACCAACGTAAGGGAATATCCAGAATGTGAAAGGAAGAAGTTACAACCCTATTTCTGTTAATAACAATCTTACATACATATTAAGGCAGTGTGTGGAGTGGAAAATCTGCAGGATTATGTACCAAACTGCTAACAGTGGTTATGTCTGAGGAGTAGTGTCTCCTCCCCACCCCTATAAAATTTGTCCAATATGGGAAACATTTGGAAAAATAGCATTATTCTTATGGGAGTTTGTCTTTGAGATTATTTTTTAAAGTGCTCTAGCAAGAGTAAATACATTTGCTTTCATCGTTGAGGAACAAGGGTAGTAGAGGCTGATGGCTTGGCTTAATATTTTTCCTGTGGTTAGATTTACAATCTACATGCCTTTTATACTGCAGTATCTGTTTATATTTAGGCATTATGTTTTCACTAATCCACTTTTAGAATAATTTCAATTTTGTGTAGGCATACATAGCATCAGCATCTCTGAATCGAATCTGATACAAATTAATATTCTTGATTATATACAAATTTTAATGGAGGAGAGCCTGTGTGGCTCAGTGTATTGAGCATCCGACTCTTGGTTTTGGCTCAGGTCATTATCCCCCCAGGGTTGTGGGATCGAGCCCTGCGTTGGACTCTGTGCTGAACGTGGAGCCTACTTGGGACTCTCTTTCTCACTCTTTCCCTCTGCCCCCATCATGCTCTCTCTCTAAAATAAAAAAAAAAAAAAAATTACTGGAATAAATGGCAAAATTTCCTCTGTACACAGGCTTTATGTTTTATTGTTACAGTATAGAGTCACTGTATCCCACGGCATTCGTGGGGAAGCTAAAGCAAAATATTTCAGAAACTGTCTTCTAAAGATTTTCCTTACCCCCTCTAAATATGTTTGAGAAATAGAACTTACAATAAAGTAAGTTATAATACAAATATTAATATGATTAGTAATGTTACAAATACTTATAAGGAATTTTATACTTTATGTGTTGCCTGACATTTTATAGGGTATACACACATACAAGTTTTCAGGTTGATAGCTATAGCCAGTGTTTCAAGAGTATTTCCAGAAAGTAATGTTCTTGGCATCTTTTCCTTTTGTATCTGTTTCTTAAATACATTTTAGTGCTTGGTTTCGCTTTTATAATTTTGGGTTTTGGTGTATGCTTTTGCTTTTTATATAGGTTTCGTAAAATGAACAAACGCCTGGTTCCCAGAAGACCCCTGAGTGCCTCTTTGGGTCAACTTAATGAGGTGGGCCTGCCCTCAGCAGCTGTCCTTCCAGATGAAGGTGCAGTGGATCTGCCTAGCAGAAAAACCCCCGCTCTGCCAAATGGAATTGTATCAGCAGGGAATACGGTAACACAGCTGATTCCACGAGGGACAGACCCTACCTACGATTCTAGTCTGAAACCAGGAAAGATAGATCATCTGAGCAGTAGTGCCCCTGGATCCCCTCCTGACTTGTACGTTATTTTTCCTAATTTTTATTTAAAATTTCTCCTTTATAAACAAAGTAGAGGGAAGAAAGATAATCAGTGTTTTGGTTTAAAAAAAAAACAAAACTCATTTTTGGCTATATTTTGTTTATTTTCTATGCCAGTTCGTTTTAAGAAATAATTAGCATAAGTGAGATAAGGTCAAAGTTTACAAATTTTGTAAAAGAAATGACTATTAGGAAAAAACAGTTTTCCGGGGTGCCTGGGTGGCTCAGTTGGTTGGGCATCTGACTCTTGATTTTGGTTCAGGTTATGATCTCTCGGTTTGTGGGTTCAGGCACTCACAGCATGGAGCATGCTTGGGATTCTCTCTGTGCCCCTCCTGCTCACCCATGCATTCGTGTCCCCACCCTGCCCCCCGCCCCCACTCAAAATAAATAAAAAAAGAAAAAGTTACCCAAATTGAGGCTTTTTTTTTTTTTTTTTTTTTTTTTTTTTTTTTTTTTACATTTACAATATGTGTATATTAGAAGTATTTTTGAGACCTTAAAGTTGACCTTTGGAATTTTATTCTTTTAGGCTGGAATCTGTCCCTAAGAGTATTTCTGCCTTACCTGTGAATCCACATCCTGTACCTCCAAGGGGGCCAACAGACTTGCCTCCCATGCCTGTCACCAAACCCCTTCAGATGGTCCCACGGGGTTCTCAGTTATATCCAGCGCAACAGGCAGATGTTTATTATCAGGATCCTCGAGGAGCTGCCCCACCATTTGAACCAGCACCTTATCAGCAGGGTAATGATCTTTTATTTATGTTGCTCACTTTTCTTAGGAGTTAGAACAATTCCAAGAAAGAGTGATCATATTTACAGAAGCCTCGAGGTAAATAAATGCACTTATTTAATACTGTAGAAAAAGTTGAGACTTTATGATCAACTAAATAGTATAAAATAAGTGAGTTAGCAAAGCTTTATAAATAAACCAACTGCCCAAATCACTGAAAGCTAGTTGTATATTAAATATGTGCATATATTTGTGGAAATAACAAGTCGCCCAAGTAGACCATGGAAAGAATATTATGGTGGGTACACACACTATGTTTTTCAGTTATCACATAATACTTTTGGGGGCCCTGTAACATTTATGAGAATAATGCAGCATACATGGTATAGAGAGTTGATAGTGTAGAATCAATATTAATAAAGGATAGTGTGAGCATACATATGTTGTATATATATGTGGGTATGTGTGTGTTTAAAATTCAGTGTTCCATTGTGGTAGTTAATGTGGGAGAGATGAACTGCAAGACTCAAGGGAGATCACTGAGAATTAAGGAATCAAAAAGACTTGATGGAAGAATGCTCTAACTAGAGGTATGGGAATAGAAAGATAAATTTACAAGTGGATTGCAAAGATGACAGTCTAGAGTCAAGGAGTAGTAAGGAGACTGTTGTTAAACCAGGTTTTGAGTATTGAGGCCTAGATTAGTGCGTTCAGAAAGAAGAAGGGATTAAAGGAAATAGGCAAATTTGAAAAATTAGCCAGTTTTAATGATAATACCAGGTATGGATAATAGAGGAGATGACCAAGAGGCTTCACATACACAATTGCTATGAAAAAACATGAACACTCCTTTTTAAACTAAAGTGTTGGATCTCTGTCAGAGACAGTGTAGTGCTATTATTTTTTAAACTGGGATAGATTAAAGATGTTCTCCTTTTTTCCCCAAGGCTATCTTAACTTTGAATCAGAAATGCCTTCTCTACTTTCAAAAGAATAGCTTTAAATTGGTATGACATTGTCAGTACACATAAAAATATGATGAAAGGTTTTTGTATCTTCCTTTGGGCCATCCATCACAGGAAAAACTCAAGTACTTTTGAGTACTTAAATACATTGTATCAGTCAGGGTCCACTGGCAGATAACAGAAATCATTCTTGCTGCATTAAGCAGAAAGAGGTTTAATGCATGGCATTTAGATACCCACAAAATCAGTGGAAGTATTGGAGAAGTAGGCTTAAGCTAGGCCTCCAGGAATGACTCTCAGAAGTAGCTACTAAAAAAGCCCAATTACAATGAGGAAGCTGTAGAAATAGAATTTTGGGGTCCTACCTGTGCGCCAGGATCACATCACTTGAGACAAAAGTCTGAAAATTAGGAAGCTACTGCCACAACTTTTGTCTCAAGAATTCTAGAGCTATGCAATAGCTACTATGCACACAGTTTGTGTGCCCTGTTGCTTTCTAGTTAACTCAGTTTCACATTCAGAATTCGTGTGAGTGATTTGTGGAACCCAAGTCTCAAGGGAAGGTAGTCTTTTGGTTTCCAATGTTTGCATTGCGTTAAGGCACACCAGAAAGATGGTCAGTTGAGAGAGCCAGTCTGCTATTGTAGATTATAAATAGATTAGGTTTTTTGATGACTTTTAAGGATTAAGGTTAATTTCTGCTTATTTTTCATAAAGTTAGCCTGACGACATAAGCAGAAGGGAAAACCTAAAGAAATGGATTTTTAATTCTTTAGTGTTGAGATATTTCAGAAGGGAAAATATGAAAAGATAGATTGGCTTATTGTTGTTTTTGGTTCCTCCTCTGCATTGTACAGGTATGTACTACACTCCACCACCACAGTGTATGTCCCGCTTTGTCAGACCGCCACCATCTGCTCCTGAACCTGGTCCTCCCTACTTGGATCACTATCCACCCTATCTCCAGGATCGTGTAGTAAACTCTCAGTATGGCACACAGCCACAACAGTATCCACCTATGTACCCGCCACACTATGATGGCCGCCGAGTGTACCCTGCTCAGTCGTACACAAGAGAGGAGATTTTCCGAGAAAGTCCTATTCCCATTGAGATTCCACCTGCAGCAGTGCCATCCTATGTGCCAGAATCCAGAGAAAGATACCAACAGATGGAGGGTTACTATCCAGTGGCTCCCCATCCAACTCAGATCAGACCTTCATACATCAGAGTATGCTGGGCTTTTTTCTTCCTATATAGATTTAATTTGATTGTTGTTGCAGTGATATACCTTTTAGCCATGGTAATAACCCTTTGATTAATTCTTTTTTGTAAGAAACTCCCCCCCCCCCCTTCCTTTTTTACATCTTTTCACAATTTGGGTAGGATTTTGGGGTTTGTTTGGTTTTTTTTAAACCATTAAAAGGGATAAAAAACCCCACCCCACTCCCACTAACTCTTCTTAGTCTCTGAAGTTTAGTTTATTTAACATTTCTATATCTACATTGACCCTTGAACCATGCAAGCGTTAAGGGGCAGAACCCTGCCTCATGCAATCAAAAACCCATGTAATAACTTTTGACTCCCTGAAGACTTACCTGCTAATAGCCTACTGTTGACCAGAAGCCTTTACCAATAACATAAATAGTTGGTTAACGCATATTTTGTGTGTTATATGTATTATATGCTGTATTCTTACCATAAGGTAAGCTAGAGAAAAAATGTTACCAAAATCGTAAGAGAAAATGTATTTACAGAACTGTATTTATGGAAACAAATTTTTATGAGTGGACCTTTGCCATTCAAGCTTGTATTGTTCAAGGGCCAACTTTATTTAGAAATTATGGTCTCTGGCTAAGAAAAAGAAACTTAAATTTAGCTCTTTGGGAAATCCTCAAGAGTTTTTTTGGGTGGGTTACTTATTTTGTTTTGCTTTGTTGCAGTAAGTCTCAGGATTTTCACATATTGAGATGAATATACAAGTTGCTGTCTATTTAAAATATGTGCTAAATGAATTAATGTGTTCTGAAATTCTCAGTTTTTACTAAACTTTGCATTTTCAGGAGCCTCCTTATAGCCGGCTTCCTCCTCCTCCTCAGCCCCATCCTAGTCTAGATGAGCTACATCGCAGACGAAAGGAAATAATGGCCCAGCTAGAGGAAAGGAAGGTTATCTCTCCACCTCCTTTTGCACCTTCACCGACATTGCCTCCTGCCTTTCATCAAGAGGAGGTAAGCACATCATTTTTAGTCCCATTTATCAATTTTTCCTCCATCATTGGTTTGCTGTGTGTCTTGTTTAAGTAATCTTGGCTGTTTCCAAGATGATGAAGATATTTTCCTGTGTTTTCTTCTAAAAGGTTTATTATTTTATTTTACAATTACATCTGTAATCCATCTAGAATTGATTCTTGTTACTGTGTTAGGGGTGAAGATCCATTTTTCCCCCGTAGGATATGTCCTTTACCTAGCACCATTTAATGAAAGGCCATCTTTTCCCTAGTGCTCTGCAGTCATCATTATCATAATCAGGTCACCTTTGTCATAGTCGGGTAACTGTAAAAGATTCTGGACTCTCTTCTGTTTCATTGATCTATATCCTCTGTCTTTGTAGTCATACCACATTGTATTAGTATAGTTTTATAATATGTCTTAATATGTGGTGATGTATTTCCAGTTTTGTTATTCTTCAATATTACCTTTGCTGTTCTTAGTCCTTGCAATTTCCAAACACATTTTAAAATCAACATGTTGATGTTCACAAAAGTATCAGTTTTTATTAGGATTACATCGAATCTCTGGATCTGTGCTGTCCAGTATGGTAAACACTAGCCACATGTTGCTAATGAGTACTTAAAATAATATAGCTAGTCCAGATTCAATTGTACTGTAAACGTAAAATATACACTGGGCCCGAGACTTAGTATGCCCCAGGAGTAAAACATTTCATTAATATATTTCTTAATTGCATGTTAAAATGATAATACTTTGGATGTATTAGATTAAATAGAATATATTAGCAAAAGTAATTTTACCTGTTTCTTTTTTTCGTGTGACTGCTAGAAAATTTTTACGTTAATATATGGGGGTCTCATTTTATTTCCATTGGACATTGTTGTTTTAGATTGGTTTAGGGAGAAGTGACATCTTTCGAATATTGAGTCTGCAAGAACATTATATATCCACCGCTTACTTGGATCTTTAATCTCTTTCAGAAATGTCATAAATCGTAGTTTTCAGTGTCTTGCACATCTTTAATTAAACTTATTCCTAGATAACTGATATATATATTTTTTTAATGTTTATTTTTTGAGAGAGAGAGACAGAATGTGAGCAGGGGAGGGGCAAAGAGAGAGGGAGACAACAGAATCCGAAGCAGGCTCCAGGCTCTGAGCTGTCTGCACAGTGCCCGATGCGGGGCTCGAACTCACGAGCTGTGAGATCATGACCTGAGCCGAAGTCAGACACTTAACCAACTGAGCCACCCAGGCACCCCGATAACTGAGATTTTTTTAAACTAATGGAATTCTTCTTGAAATTTCATTTTGTTACTAATACAGAGAAATTAAATAGATTTTTCTGTATTGACCCTTGTATTCAGCAGTGTTGCCGACTTTCCATGTTGATTCTAGCATATATTAGTGGACTCTTTTGGATTTTCCATACACACAATCAAATCCTCTGTGAATAATGACCGTTTGACTTTCTCCTTCTCAATTCTTAGGTCTCTTCTTTTTCTTAACCTTGTGCTAGCTAGATCTTCCACTATAATGTTGGTTGAATAAAAGGAATGACAACAAGTAGTCTTATCTCTAGTTGTTGAGTAAATAGAGCTTTTAATAATTTACCATTATTATGTTTGCTGTAGGTTTTTTGGTAGATAATCTTTATCAAATTAATGAAATTCCTCTCTATTCTTGGTGTTAGACTTTTAATAAGTAAGATGCACCAAGGATTTATTTAACTCAGTAATGAGGAAAATAGGATGGTGAAATTGATCAAGAGAAAAAGAAAGGTTAATACAGTAATGTGAAAGGCAGGAAAAAAACCCTGAAAGTTGCTAGAATAAACTGGTTAATGTACTACAGGGCTCCAAAGCATAATCTTGGGGATTATCTTTGTGTTTCTGTAGGACACTGGTGATTGTTAATTATGAATGAATGTTGTCTTATGATCTTTTTAATATCTACATGGTCTTTGGTGGTGTTCATTTTCCACTTACAATATCGGTGGTAATTTTTTTTCTTGGTCAGTCTTCCTAGGGATTTATCAAATTTTTCTTTTTCTTTTTTTTTTTCCAAAAAGCCAGCTTTTGCTTTGTTGATCTCATTTATTTATTTTGGTTTATTGATTGATCGTATTCACTGCCTCAACAGTGTGTGTAAGTGTTGTTTTGTTTTTTTTTTTAAGTCAAATAGGTTTTCTCAGCAGGGTTGCAGTTGATATTATGTAAGGAAAATGTCTTACATCCTTTATGTATAGAATTATGATTCTAAACAGGTTTACTGTCTGACAGATTATGAATAATAACAATGAAAACTGAAAAGTGAAGTGCATCACATTGCATATAGTAAGCAGTAATCTTTTGGGTCTGTGAACGTGGTCTACTAAATAACAGTTGTTTAGTTACCCAACTTTCCTATCTAAACACTTTAGATGAATTTTCCATAATAAAGTAGGTTAATTAGTAAAATCATAACATCTTCTATTAATAATCTAACTTCATTTGTAAGTATAAACATAGAGAGAGCATGAGTGGGGGAGAGGGGCAGAGGGAGAGTGAAAGAATCTTAAGCAGGCTCCATGAGCCAAAATCAAGAGTCGGACATGGGGTGCCTGGGTGGCTCAGCGGGTCAGTGTCCAATTTCGGCTCAGGTCATGATCTTGCACAGTTGGTGGGTTCAAGCCACACGTCAGGCTCTGTTCTGACACCTGAGAACCTGGAACCTGCTTTGGATTTTGTGTCTCCCTCTCTGCCCCTTCCCCACTCACACTCTGTCTCTCTCTCTCTCTCTGTCTCTCTCTCTCTCTCTCAAAAATAAGTAAACCAAAAAAAAAATTCGGATGGTCAACCACTGAGCCAGCCAGGTGCCCCAACATTACATTTTTTCAAACATTGTATTTTAGAGTCCTCCTAGAACCTAGTTAGGCCATACTATTTTATCAGCAATATGACACTGCAAAAAGTAAGCTAGTTTTGGAATCAAAGATAATTTATTTTTGAAGTTAAGCTGTGTCACTCCATGAGATCTTTTGTAAATTACTTAGCCTCCCTAAACTCTGAAGCTCCGGTTTCTCCATTTATAAACCAAACATAATAAAGCCTACTTCATAGTGATGTGGGAAAGATTTAAGTAAGACATAAGGCCTCTGGCACACATCCAGCATTTAATAAATAATAACTTTTTTTTATTTCTAATAAAAATTAGGATCCTCACTATTAAGGAACTTTATCTAGAATTATTTTAGTTACTGTTATCTGATTATATTCTTATATTATTTGTTTGATTATAAACTACATATAATTGTACTAAATTAGTACATTATAAAAATACATAACATAGAGAAATTTCTCCAAAGTCCCATAGTCTGTATCACTGTAAATTTATTATATGTTTCAACTTTGTAAATATATTTCAGCTTTTATGTGCACGAACTAATGTATTGTTTTTTAATAGGATCATTTAGTACTATATTCTGAGGTTTTGTTTGCATCTTACTGTTTTTTTTTTCCTTTTACTTAACCAATTATCCTGGATGTCTTTCTTTGTCAGATATAAACTTATCTCATTCTTTTTAACAGCTGTATAATACATTAGGGTGGGGCGGGGGTAAGCTCTTCTTAGTAGGTCATATCAAGATATGAAAACAAGCTATTGTATTGGTGCCTCAGTGGGTTGAGCACCTAACTCTTGATTTCAGCTCAGGTCATGATCCCAGGGTTGTGGGATCAAGTTCCTCGTTGGGCTTTGTGCTGAATGTGGAGCCTGCTTAAGATTGTCTTCTCTCTCTCAGATGTGGTGTGTGTGTGTGTGTGTGTGTGTGTGTGTGTACGTGTACACACACACACACACACACACACACACACACACACACACACACAATGGAGTATTATTCGGCAATCAAAAAGAATGAAATTTTGCCATTTGCAGCTACGTGGATAGAACTAGAGGGTATTATGCTAAGCAAAATTAGTCAGAGAAAGACAAACATCATATGACCTCACTCATATGAGGAATTTAAGACACAGAACAGATGAACACAAGGAAGGGAAGCAAAAATAATATAAAAACAGGGAGGGGGACAAAACATAAGAGACTCTTAAATATGGAGAACAAACAGAGGGTAATTAGAGAGGGTTGTGGGAGGGGGATGGGCTAAATGGGTAAGGGGCATTAAGGAATCTACTCCTGAAATCATTGTTGCCCTATATGCTAACTGACTTGGATGTAAATAAAAAAAAATAAAAGAAAATAAATAAATAAATTTAAAAAAAGATTCTCTTCTCTCTCCTTCTGCCCCTTTCCCCTGCTTGCATGCATGTGCGTGCTCTACCTCAAAAAAATAATAAAGCAAATTTTTTTTAAAAAGCTAGCTATGTGAAGTTTGCATTTGGAGGAGAACTAAAGGAGACAGAGAAGCCAAAAAAATTGTTTTAAATATAGGTAGCACAAAAAGTTTATAGACAATAGAAACAGGAGTTATCATTGAAAATGAATAATATTTATAAACAGCAAGACCCTCTGTCAGTACAGAAAACCAATAATGATGACTCAGAGAAGAGATCTTTATTTTAGATAGGGGGAGGCATAAAGCCACTTACATATACCAAGAGCCCCTGTATTCTCAGTATATCACTGTATATATATTTATGATAACACGAAAGCAGTATTAAAGTCCTAAAAATTGTTTTTAATGTTTATTTATTTTTGAGACAGAGAGAGACAGAGCATGAACAGGGGAGGGTCAGAGAGAGAGGAAGACACAGACTGTAAAGCAGGCTCCAGGCTCTGAGCTGTCAGCACAGAGCCCGACGCAGGGCTTGAACTCACAAACCGTGAGATCATGACCTGAGCCAAAGTCAGAAGCTCAATCAACTGAGCCACCCAGGCGCCCCAACAGTATAGTTCTAGTCATCTATGTTCTCACGGACTTGAGGAATATTGGAGATAGTACATGTAAAGGCACTTTGTAAAACGTAAATGTGAATGTTGTGATTTTAGTAAATCACATTAGACTTAGAATAGCTATTCTTTTATTATATAATTTCAGAACTCATGTTGAGAAAATCTAGTATCTTATCCTTTTCACTTCGCAGAATCAGCCTAAGGACCAGAATTTATTATTTAAAATTTTTTTTTTAAGTTTATTTATTTTGAGAGAGAGCAAGCACGAGCAGGGGAGATGGGGAGGGGGTTAGAGAACGAGTCCTGAGCAGGCTCCCCACTGTCAGCGCAGAGCCTGATGCGGGGCTTGAACCCACAAACTGCGAAATCATGATCAGAGCCAAGACCAAAAGTCAGACACGTAACTGACTGAGCCACCCAGGCGCTCCCAGAATTTATTTAAAATGCGAATTAGGGGCACCTGGGTGGCTCAGTCAGTTAAGCGTCTGACTCCAGCTTAAGTCATGATCTCGTGGTTCATGGGTTCCAGCCCTACGTAGGCTCTCTGCTGTCAGCTCAGAGCCGGCTTCAGATCCTCTGTCCCCTACTTTCTCTCCAAAGTAACTACACATTTTTGAAAATACATGAATTAGTGCTGTTAAAGAGATTTCTGTAAAAGTTACTGTATCATCATGCACTACACAGTGCCTTCTCAGTTATGTTTCAAGTAGTTTTTCATGTTCTTGATTATCTGGAATGTTACTGAAAGAAACATTGAGGAGTGTCTGGCAAAACTAGGGCCGGGTATGTATTAGCTTAAATGTTGATTTCCATCCGATGAAGAAGAGGATAAGCAAACCTCCTCCAGTCCTGGCTTGATTCCTTAAAGGATATTGAGATACTTGTTTTTGACCCTCTGCTAACAAAGAGTAAAAACTAAACATCTTTCTCCACCTATTTTATATTTTTCAGAGTCTATAAAAATCTTCTGCTCTGACACAAATCAAATAACCCATCACTGTGTTGCTCTAGCATGGTGTTCTAGGAAATTCCTGCTTTCTCTGTGTTGTTACTTATAAAGACTTATTTCCTATGTGTGTATTTTTTTCCATCTGTAGTTTCTGGACGAAGACTTGAAAGTAGCTGGGAAATACAAAGGAAATGATTATAGCCAGTATTCTCCCTGGTCATGTGATACCATCGGCTCCTACATTGGCACCAAAGATGCAAAACCCAAAGATGTTGTGGCAGCGGGGAGTGTGGAAATGATGGTATGTGTGGTAACTAAGCTGTAGTTAATGCAAATCAGGATACACCAAATATGTCTGTGTAGTTAATAGTGTAGACACAAATAATTTGAGCTTTACTTAAGAATTGCAAGGCCATATTCTATATTAATGTGATTGAATTAGTTTTAAACTATAGGGGTTTTATGTTTGTTTTTTCAGGTATAAAAATTAATCTATTGCACATCTGGATAGACAAAGGAGAGCATTCTAGTATATTTCTGTGCAGCCAACAATGAACCCAACAACTGTTCAGAAACAAAATTAAATTATCTTGCATAATTAATCAGGATCTTGGATTTCTTGTCTAAATAAATTATAACTCTCTTAAAACTCTGAAGTTTAAACAACAAAGTTGAATCTAGTGAACAATAGTATTTGAGTCAGAATTGCAGCTAATAAGCTTCGAGTGGACTGTGGTATATTGAAATGTGTTATACTTCTATTTTAATTTTTAATAAAAAATAACGTAACAACAGTATGTCTAATGCCCAAGCTTAACATACATAACTATCTGAATTGCTTCTTTATTTTTTAAAGAAATAAAACTTTATAGAAATAGTGAGATCTTCCTGAATATACCTGCCTAATCTCCTTTTACTTCCTTCCTTCTTCCCTGGAGGTAACCTTTATCCTGATTTGAAAGTTACTCATTTCATGGATACTTTCATACTATTCCTAAACAGTTTTGTATGTTTACAGACCTTATATTAATATATATGTCAGCTTGCGTTTTAACTCAATTTTTGTTTTTGAGATGTATCCAAATTTATAGGTCAAGTTCATTCATTTTAACTTTTTATCAAATACCATTGTCTGGTAACTGGTATCATACAGTAAATATATATAGAAATCATTATTTGTTCCTTTTCCTGTTGATGGACATTTAGGCTAATTTTGATCTTTACCGTACTGTTAAGTGTTACAATGAACATTTTTGTGTATTTCCTTGTGTACATACATTAGTTATGCTTAGAAGTGGTATTGCTATGTTGAAAGGTATGTCTGGGCTAATACTCTTAAGCCATGTGCCCCTAATTAACCTAACAGAAGTTGCCTAGGATATTATACAGGTTTTCATAGACAAATACTTGTCCAACTGGTTAAGAGACCAATTCTTAGTAATAGAAAAGTAAGACTTGGATGTTAATATCATAAATGAATGAAATGATATACATAGCATAAATATGATTAGATGCCAGCCAAAAAAGAGAGAAAGAAAGGCATTGGGTGGGGGTGGGACAGAAATTTTGAATCTTTTTATTTTTCTGTGGTGGGATTAAGGAAACATTATTTAGAAAACATCCTCTCTAGGGGCGCCTGGGTGGCTCAGTCGCTTGAGCATCCAACTTTGGCTCAGGTCATGATCTCATGGCTGGCGGGTTCAAGCCCCGCGTCAGGCTCTGTGATGACAGCCTGGAACCTGCTTCAGATTCTGTCTATCTCTGCTCCTCCCCTGCTCACACTCTCTCTCTCTCTCTCTCTCTCTCTCTCTCTCTCTCTCAAAAATAAACAAACATTAAAAAAAAAAAGATAAAAAAGAAAACATCCTCTCTAAGAACAAGAGTGAGATGAGGTGGAGATAGACGGGAACCCTTGCTTTGTACCTGGCTTTCAGAAATAGTTATTATATTAAAGTAATAAAAATTAGCAAAATAAAACTCATTTCCTTAAATCACTAAAGAATAAAAATGTTTGTCAGCCTAACCTAGATGTGATTGAAAATCTCCTAAATGGTAAAAGACAGTGTTTTTCAAGTGTGTATAAATTACCTTGGAGTCTAATTAGAGCCAATTAAAGTGCAGGTCCTAAATCAGTAATACTGGAGTGGGATCTGAGACTCTGCATTTCTAATGAGTTCCCATGTGTTGCTGCTGCTGCTACTGTTGGTCCTCGAACTGTAGTTTGAGTAGCAAAGATCTAGCAGTTGAATTTCCGTTTCAGTTTATCTTGGTAATTCCTTCTTTCTAACTGGAATCCCTTTGAAACATCTGTTGTTGACACTTAAATTTTTAAGTGGTGGTTTTCTAACTATTGAGTTTTGAAATTGGGTCGTCATGGGCCTTTTTTTTTTAAAGAAATGAGTTCGAATAACTATAAATGTGAGAGTACATTACATATAGTAAGAAGCAAATATTTGTCATAAAATTATATCTATATATTAGAATATGTATATGTACTGAGTCATGATGTAAAATATATTTCTTATTGTGGGGAGTGAGCAAAGGTTTAAAAAGCAGTGTTTACTATGACAAGCAAAGTACTTTAGTCCTACAAGTAAGAAAGTTATACTTTTTTTTTTTTAACCTGATCACATATCTGGAAGAAGTAATGTTAGAGATCTAAGTGTGGGGTGGATTTCTCATTTTACTTTTTATCAGAACGTGGAGAGTAAAGGAATGAGAGACCAGCGACTGGATCTTCAAAGAAGAGCAGCAGAAACCAGTGATGATGACCTTATCCCTTTCGGAGACCGACCAACCGTTTCTCGGTTTGGTGCCATCTCTCGAACCTCCAAAACAATATATCAGGGTGCTGGTCCAATGCAGGCTATGGCACCTCAGGGAGCTCCCACAAAACCGATGAACATCTCAGGTAAGAATCATAGGTAAACTGATTTAGGGGCTTCATATTCATGACTTTCAGCACCATCCCGACTCCCTACTTTCAGCACTGATCCCTAGGATCAGTGCTGTCCGTAATCTTCCAAGACACTAGTCTTTTAAACTTTTCCATGGAATTATCCCTGCAGAAAGTAATTATAACTAGAGAATTCTAAGGGTACAGATGAGCAGGTCTGGTATGTGAAGATTGCCGTTGTTGTTGTTTTATTAGCTTCATTGCTATTATTAAAATAATAAATTTTCATTTTTAAACATTGAAACAGTTACAAGCACTGATATCGTTCAGTGGGGGAAAAAAACCATCAGTATCCTCTTGTCACATTGGTAGACATCTTTCCAGAGAGCCGTGTACACAAAATGCCTATGCCTTCTAGATTATGGCTGCCTTAAAAGAATCAAACCTCTGAATTGCATCATACCGCACTACATTATTCTCTTGTAGATTATAGTCCATATGGAACCCACAGTGGCTGGGGAGGTTCTCCATATTCACCTCATCAAAACATACCTTCTCAGGGACACTTCAGTGAGAGGTATGAGTCATTCTTTTTGCTTCTACAAACCTTTAAAATTATTCAGCTTTTCTTATTTGTTTTACTTGTCAGTAATTTTTATTTATTTACTTACTTACTCATTTATTTATTTTTAAATGCTCATTTTTGAGAGAGAGCATGACCAGGGGAGGAGCAGAGAGAGAGGATCCAAAGCATGCTCTGTGCTGACAGCACAGAGCCTGATGCGGGGCTCAAACTCACGAGCTGCAAGATGATGACCTGAACCAAAATCGGACATTCAACCGACTGAGCCACCCAGGCGCCCTGTCAATAATTTTTATATTTTTCATAGTGAAGTAACAGATTTTTATGTCAGAACAGTAGTAGACCAAACCTAGGGGGCTTGTTTGTTTGTTTTCTCTCTTTTAATTTTTTTTTCAATTGAAATATAGTTGACACAAAATGTTACATTAGTTCAATAATATATATATTTTTAATAAAATTTAAAATTTATTCCACCCTTTCTTTTCCCATACAAGGGACAGAATGTCCATGTCAGAAGTAGCCAGTCATGGAAAACCCCTTCCATCTGCTGAGCGGGAACAGCTACGACTAGAATTGCAGCAACTAAACCATCAAATTAGTCAGCAGACCCAGCTACGTGGCTTAGAGGTACCAGACCACAGATATTTTTTCATTCCAGTTTTTGAAGGGTTCTCAAAGAGGTTTTAAAAGAAAGAACTTTTGAGGTACTCTGAACATAAAAACTTAAGGTCTCTTTCTTAAAGAGTTAGTATAGGTGTCCATTCTTCAAAGAATTTAAATACTTAAGACTTCAGTGTGGGATGGTGGGAAATTTAGAATTTCTATTCCATGAGAATAGAAAACAGGCCATCTAAAACTTCCCAACAGGAACTTATGTTCCCTGATGGCACATTTAAGGTATACAGTTTTTATCAACAAATGCCTTTAGCTTTACATTTGTTTTTATTATTTTTTGATTTATTAAAAAAATTATTTTAGATGTTCATTTAACTTTTGAGAGAGACACAGAGCGTGAGCAGGGGAGGGGAGAGCAAGAAGGAGACACAGATCGGAAGCAGGCTCCAGACTCCAAGCTGTCAGCACAGAGCCTGATTCACGGCTCGAACTCACGAACCACGAGATCATGACCTGAACCGACGTCGGACACTCAACCGACTGAGCCACCCAGGCACCCCTAATTTATTTTTTTAAATGCTTATTTTGAGAGAGAGAGAGGGCACATGGGCACATGCATGTTCAACCAGGGAGGGGCAGGTAGAGAGAAAGGGAGAAAGAGAATCCCAAGCAGGCCCTGAGCTGTCAGCACAGACAGACCCCAATGCGGAGCTTGATCCTATGAACTGTGATATCATGATCTGAGCTGAAATCCAGAGTCAGATTCTTAACCATCTGAGCCACCCAGGTGCCCCAACATTTGTTTTTAATTTCTCATATTTCTTAATTTAAAAAAAAATTTCTGATTTCCTTTAATCCTCAGCATTTATTTACAAATATTTAAAAAGTAGAAGCTTAGTGGGGCGCCTGGTTGGTCAGACAGTTACGTGTCCAGCTCTTGGTTTCAACTTAGGTCATGATCTCATGGTTCGTGGGTTCCAGCCCCGTGTTGGGTTCTGTACTGACGGTGTGAAGCCTATTTGGGATTCTCTGTCTCTACCCATCCCCCACTTGCACTCTCATTCTCTTTCTCTCTCTCAAAATAAATAAACTTAAAAAAAAAAAGTAGAAGCTTAGAACTTGGACTCAAGCATAGCCTCTGTATAACAATTGTATCTTTCATTAATAGAGTTTTTTCAGTTTATAAGTTGACGTATATCCTACTTGACCCTTACAGTATCTCTTGATAGGTCGGTTAGGGCAAGTGGTACAGTCCCCCCTCTTCTGGTTGAAAGATACGAGTTTCACAGAGGTTGAAATATGAACCCAAGTCTTCATATCCAGTATTCTTTCTGCCATGCTGCTTGACACTTAGAGAAAAAAATTGCTGAAAATAAAGAATTTTAAAAATCCTTTTAAGTGCCATATAAAGAAGACTAGGTTTTGTTAATATTACCCTTTGCATGAGAGCATAATCTTTGAATTTAGTAAACTGAAGACTATATATATTCTGAAGACTATTCTGATAAATACATTTTCCCCATCTGGAGAGAAAAATAACTGTTAGACTATTAGTCTTTTGTTTCTACCAAGATCTTTAATAAGTAAGGCATCTCCTTAGAAATTTAAAAAAAAATTTTAGGGGGAAATAAATTTTTAACTAATTCTATCTTAGACTCTCTTATTACCAAGACCAACAGGAGATTTTTTTTTTTTTTTTTTTGGAACACATGTCTGGCTTGTGCTCTTATATAAGCAATAAGGTTTAGAATTGTTTTTAACTGTGTAATACTCATTTTCTGTCTTCATTTGCCATTGTTTTCTTTACATTGGTCCAGAACTTCTTGCTAATTCCTATTGTAAAAAAAGAGAATGCTGTGTTTATGTTTATCATCTTTAGTTGATTAACTTTTTTAAAGATTCAGACCATTAACTCTGTAAAGTGTTATTCCTTATCCTGATAATTTATGGCTTTTTGTCTTAATTGAAATTTGTAGACCAATTTTCTGTTTCAAAAGAGTATCGGCAGCATTTGGAAGCTTGCCACATGTTTAACTCATTATGGTTAAAAATCCTTGCCATTACTGAGGTTTCACGGAAATAAATTGCAGGATTTACTTCAGAATATTCCATTTAAAAAAGGGGGAAAGATGTACATTTATACTTGACTTCTCTTTCAAATATTCTTTACTAAGTTTAAGTCCCCTATTTTTTCATTTTAAATTCAGATGGTACTCAAAGAGATAGTGCCTTACCATTGCATCATTTTTATTGCAAATATCTTAGTGAAAAGGTATTTGAGGCGATGTTCTGGAATTGGGCCTGGTCATTCTGTGCATGGTGTGAAATGTGTTGAGTTGTGTATGTGCTTGGCTTTATGCACTAGGCTGTTAGTAACAGGCTGGTGTTGCAGAGGGAGGTGAGCACCCTGGCAGGCCAGTCCCAGCCACCACCACCACCTCCAAAATGGCCTGGAATGATTTCAAGTGAGCAGTTGAGCTTGGAACTGCACCAGGTGGAAAGGGAAATCGGGAAGAGAACCCGGGAACTGAGTATGGTGAGTGTTACGGTGGGAAAGGGTGGTGCCGGCTGGAGGGGCGGGGGTGTGACCAGAGAGCGTCTGTGTAGTGCTGTCCCAGAACTCAAGCCTCTAGGCGCATCACCCTAGGGCACTCCAGTGAAGGATTAATACTCTGAATAAGTCTTAGGAAGATGGGATGCCTCCTGGTTTTATTCATTCCTCTCATTCCCTTTTGGTTTGAGTATATTCTTTGTCTTAGGATTCTGCATTATGAAAAAACTTTCAGGGAAAACAGGTAGTTAATTGGAGGTTATTAAATTACTGTTAAACATATTGACTAGGGAAGCCGAGGGGTTGGTGTTGATGATTTTGCAATACCATTATGTTATAAAAATATGTATCCGCAAAAAAACATTCAGTTTTTATAGCCCTTTAGTTATTGCAGACCTGTTTTTTGTTACGAATGAAATACAGTCTACACATTTCTTCTTGAGGAGTTCTATCCATGGATGTGTTTGGGGTTTGCTTCCTAGCACACCAATACTGATTTTAGTAAATTGTCGATCCGTCCCCCCAGGTTGCATGGGTAATTGACTTTTGTTGCATAGTTTTCACATTCCTTCTAAGCAGATGAATAGGTGTTTTATTTTTCTGCTTTCAATAAATATATTATAGGTAGTTATTATATTTTGGCTTATCTTTTCTAAGGCATCAGGTTTTCTCATTTCAGGCATTTTCCCCCTTGTTTTCTAGCTTTTTTAGTGAGTAGATGTACTCTGTTGTTATGTATGTCTCTCAGGCTGCCTGTTCCTTTGGTCATTTTATAAAGACTGAATATGATTTATGGATCATCAGTTTATATTATCTATATTTGGTCTTCTTTCATTGGCATTATAAAATATATGGTAATTAAATTTACTTCCTTCTTTTTCCAAGGAGAACCAGTGTTCTCTGGACATGAAAAGCAAATTGAATACAAGTAAGCAAGCAGAAAATGGACAACCAGAACCACAAAGTAAGGTTCCAGCTGAGGACCTTACATTGACATTCAGGTAAAGAAAGGGACATTTTCCGTAGTCTTATATTATTCAGTCCTGACAGAAGTGCTCTCATAAATATGATTTTAAAATGTCATTATTCTGTATACATTGAGAAAAGAATATTTTTGTAGAAGTTTAGTTATAAAACTTATTTTTACTTATTTTTATGAGTTTTAAAACTTATTTTAGAACAGATCCAAAATTGAATTTTCTGTTAATACCTAACAAATGAATTTTTCTGTTCCCATTTCCTTCTTTCTCCTGTATTTTAATTTACTTAAAACCAACATTCACATTTTGGTGTATACCTTTCCGGTCCTTTTAAAGCATGTGGATATTTAGCTTCTTTCAAATCTACCTTCCACCCTGTCCCTCCCTCCCTTTTTAATGTTTATTTATTTTGAGAGAGAGAGAGAACCAGCATGGGGGAGAGGCAGAGAGAGAGAGAGAGAGAGAGAGAGAGAGAGAGAGAGAGAGAGAGAGAGAGAGAGAGAATCTCAAGCAGGCTCCATGCTGTCAGCACAGAGCCCAACGCGGGGCTTGAAACCATGAACTGTGAGATCATGACCTGAACCAAAACCAAGAGTGAGAAGGCTGAACCGACTGAGACCCCCAGGCGCCCCTCCTTCGGGTATTTTGGGGGCATTTGCTGCATAGTCCTGAGTTGTCTTCCTGGTGAGAATATAATAATCATTTCTAATCCCTGTTGCTTTCAAGCTTTGGTTTTAGCTATTTAAGTCCATGCATTGCCGTGGGTTCAAAATAATTTCTTATACTAGTAAGCCTGCTGAAGCAGGAGTCAGTACTTTTTCTTAAAGTCCAGATAGTAAATATTTAAAATTTTGAGTCTTATAGTATATGTGGAAACTCTCAGCTCTGCCATTATAGTGTGAAAGCAGCCACAGACCACACGTGAACAAATGGGCGGGTTGGGTTTCAGTAAAACTGTACTTTAGAGGAACAGGCAGGTGGCTAGCCTTAGTTTGTCAGCCCCTGTACTAAAGCATGATACGGAGCTGTAAATTAAAAGTTTAAAAGATAGTTGCATATTTTTCCATACTATTAAAAGAAAGGCCCTATTGGGGCACCTGGGTGGTTCAGTCTTAGTTAAGCTTCTGACTTCAGCTCAGGTCATGATCTCGCAGTTCGTGTGTTTGAGCCCCACGTCAGGCTCTGTGCTGACAGCTCAGAGCCTGGAGCCTGCTTCGGATTCTGTGTCTCCCTCTCTCTCTGCCCCTCCCCTGCTCGCGCTCTGTCCCTCTCTCTCTCAAAAATAAATAAACATTAAAAAAATTTTTAAAAAAGGAAAGGCCCTGTTGATTTTATTCTACTAATCATTTTTGTCTCTCTCCTTAAAATTCTAACTTTTTTTTTTTTTTTAATGTTAACAGTGATGTACCAAATGGATCAGCTTTGACACAAGAGAATATCAGCCTCCTGTCAAACAAGACCAGCTCTCTGAACCTATCAGAGGACCCTGAGGGAGGAGGTGACAACAATGACTCCCAGAGATCGGGAGTTACTCCCAGTTCTGCTCCCTAAATGATGAAGAATCCTGCTTTTATCTTCTGCTCCTGATCAATTTGTGGGGTAGGGTAGGGAGAACAGATAACTTCTAAACATTTTCTCTGAGAGTGGTCAGAGAAATCCAGGAAAAGTACCGGAGGCAATGTGCACAAACACCACTACTAAAAACAAACCCTGCACATAGTTCACATTAATGCATTTTTTAATTTAAAAAAAAAGAAAAAGAAAAAGAAAATTAGCAGTATCTGCAAGCAATTCAGATTAAATTTGTTTTTGTTCTGTGAATGAACTTTATTTTAATAACTTTGGACGCCTTGGATCCAGGGCTTAAAAAAAAAGAAGATATTATATATACACTCTGTTTGATTAATTGTATGATCTTAATGAAGTAGGTTTTTCTTGTATTTTGGTATTATTACATACCCAGTGTATAATTCCTGACCCCAATCCTTTCCAGCTTTGACAACCCCATAAATTAAAACACACAGAAAGCACCGGCCTGTCTGAGAATTCTGTGGTGCTTGAGAAACAAAGAGACAGTAGTAGACTACTTATTAGAAAATGTGCAGCAAACCAACTTTTCAAAGAGCCATTACTTGAAAGTCATAATTTTCTTTCCCTTTCTGGTTACTAGCTTGATGTGTGTTTTTCCATATGGCACTAAAACTTTTTGTTGTTCAGGAGGGTTTTGTTGTCTATTTCAACTTTCCAGAGAGATAATTACCAATTAATTTTTGAAGTCCTTTTCCACATAATGGATCCTTGCATTCTCTTAATCAGAAAGCCAGGCCAGTGTTTTAGAATGATTAGATTTAAATGGAGATTGATTTAAGAATGAACTGTAATTTATTAGTCCTGGGAGATACATGATTGGTATATTACCTGTATGGAGCTGCTGGTTAGAAATTCGGACCTGTGCTTTTTCAAATTTTAAACTTCTGCTAAAATCCTAGAGTGTTAAAAACAATAATAATAGGAAAATCAAGCATGTTTTAAAACCACAACACTTGAACCGAAAATGAACAGTCACATTATTTCAGTGGATGTTTTTGTTTTGTTTTACTGTCAAAACCCAAAAGTGTAAAATAAAATAAAAGTCCCTGGCTTTCAAATAGATTTGGCAAGGACAGACTGCCAGGATCTTAAGGATGGTTTATGAATTGACTAGCTGTTGCTGTTCAGTATCCTTAGCACCAATAGGTAATAAGTACCTAAAAGTCAGTTTTCAGAGACCTGACTTTACAATAGTGATGAGATTCTTTATGAAATTATTTAGTTCTGCTGCACATATTCTGATGCCATGTGTCTATACTGAACTAAAACCCTATAAAACATGTTTTGTGGGGATTATTTGATACAGTCACCCTCCCCCTCCCTCTGTTTGCCTGATTTTTAAAAATTCCCTTCTGGATTCTACTACTAAAACAGAAAGCACTGGTTATGTAATAAGTTACTGCATTGCTTTGGTTGGGTAAAAGCAAGAGTTTGTATTTTTCTTGTTTCTTATTTTCTTAACCCTTAACTCCTGCTGAGGTCATAACAACCTCAGTGTAAGCTCTGTGTCCATCATACTGTTAACTGAAACAAATGGGGGAGGGGGGGGAGGGAAATACAGTCCTGCCATTGCCTACCAGTAGGAGAGTCCAAACAGAACACTCTTTTGAGTAGCAATTATTTAATTTGCCCAGTCAAGGCACCGTGTTTATATACTATTTCACATTGAATTTGATTATGCCCTACAGACCTGGCTGGTCAAGGATTTGATATACACATATTGGCTTGGGATTCGAGCTTTCTTTTTTATTTAAATAAAAATTTATATATATTATATATATATATACATATATACATAGCTATATCTGTATATATATTGGGTATGTTTTAAGGATTTTTTCGCATGAGCGCAGCTGTTGCGATAAAATGACTGATTGGGAGGTAGAAGCACTGAATGAAGATGAGGCATTTCTGCAGTTGATATCCATAGTTTCCTTTAAAAAAAAATACACTTGCTTTTTTTGCTTTTTTGTTTGTTTTCTCTTTTGCTTAAAACCCTCTTACACATAAGTGCTTATTTTTTGGGAGAAGGAGAGAAACTGTGTGTGTCTGACAGAGTCCCAAGATTTTTCATTTCTTTGTATAACCATAAAAGGCAACATTCTTGGCCTCCAACCTTCTGTAGGCAGATTTGGGCAGGTTGTATTTCTCCTTTGGACATGTTAGATAATTCCTAAGTTTTAGAAGCAGTTGGTTTATTTGGAACTCAGTGAGTCTGGCACTGGAAGGGAATTTATGAGTATTGATTTTGTTGAGGTTCAGAATAAAAGTAAAAGTCCATTTTGGGTATCCATTGAAACATTTTATAACCCAACTTCTGTTCTTGTTTTTATATCCTTCAGATATACTCGTTGCTTTCACCATTTTGATTTTGTAAGCTAGGCAGGAATAGGCATTAACTTATAATAGTATTCCTGCTCTGAATAAAACCTGAAAAGCCACTGTTTTCAGTTGACTCAAAATCATCTCTTTCACTTTTTAAGGTAATTTCATTGGGGGTGGGGGGGGGGCTTTGGGGGTCAGGGCAGATCCCTTAAATTGTAGCCTTAATTCTAGCTGCACCTCAGGAAGGGCCCCGCACACTCTGGAGGAAATCTGGTTGGGTAGAAAGGCAGAAGAATGATCCCCTGCCCCATTGTGCCTATGACTTACCTGTTTTAAATTGGTCATTCTGCTTTATCTCATGGAAATTCTTAAAACTTTCCTGGTGTTCACAAACAGTTTTAGGAATTAAATAAAACCTCCAAAGTTTAGATTTTTTTTTCTTTTCCTTTTCTCTGTGAAACACTTTGTGATAATGATGAGCCCGTAAGGGTATGTGGCCTATTTGGGCAAAACTGCTGGACTCTTTAACTGCTTTTTTGTCAAAACCTGCGAAAGGCACTGATTTTTTTTTTTTGGCTTATTTTAAAATGTCTGCCTTTAGAGAGAGTAAAGAGATTAAATGAGTCAGATAGGAAATGCAGTTTTTAGGCTTTCTACTTATTAACATATAAATTTCTTCTGGAAATGACTTTTATTTGCTTTTCACTGAATTCAGAAGCAAGACTCTGACATCTCAGACGAACATGAGTAATTCTGAAAAGGTTAAGGTAGGAGTATAATAAGCATTGTGTTCACTCTTGTTTAGATTACAAAACTAGGATCTTAATTTTTTTTAAACCAGGATCTTATCATAGCTAGGAATATAAAAGTACTTTGACTTATTTTTTTTCAAGGTATCTCTGGAAAAGCGTAGAACTAAGAATAAGATATCTACATGCAGTTTCCTAACTTATATGTAGTTATTTTGCCTTACTTATAGATATTGTCACAAGATAAGTCCAATAGCCGCCCTGTCTTGGGTAATTTACAGAAGCTGAAGTGACCAAAGATCCATTCTTTGTTACTTTTGTAATCAAAAGAACAGTTAATTATAGCATAGGTTTCTAGTAATAGTATTCACATAAGACACTATTTCTAATGCCAGCTACAAATATTCACCTACTCAGAATGTATACAAAATTATTTGGTATGGCATTAATGTGGCTGATTCCCTTCTCTCATCTTATTTCCCTTCCCTTCTCCTGGTCTTTCCCTTGTATTTATTCTTTTGCCTAAAAGACATAGAATTGATATGATTCTCATTTGCTACCATGAATATGTAACTCCATCAGACTTTCCATAGGTCTTTAGGGTTGGAGCTCAAGGGTTGTTTTTTTTTTCCCTGGCCCTTTTCTATCTTGCAAATTCCCCCTTGACTTACCCACTGCCCTCCCCAATCTGCAACAGTGACAGTTTGCTGCCTCAAAACAGAGCATTCAAATGAATTCGCTTAGCCAATAACTTCTGTGAAGTTGCCTTTTCTAATGGTGTTATTACTCAGTGATGCACAAATGTGGTATTTGCCCTACTGGTAGGCAAACAAAGGTCTGGTTAAGAATGGTAACCTGCTGTTTTCTTTAAAGGAGAGCCAAAGACTTGTGCTTTACTCTGTTTTGGTTTGGGGGGATATAGCCATTTTGATTGTGAAACCTTTTAGTATTTGTGAGTTGATTGTACTGTTAAGTAGATTTATCTAAGTTAACTGTTAAAGGTAGCTGGCCTTATAAAATGTAAAAGTAATGAAAATTCATCAGTTTCTCTAAACCAGTGAATGTCATCTTTTACAATATTGTCTGTAAGCAGTCCCCCTGTTTTTTGAGATTATCTTGTCATTGTAGCATCTTGTGTGTTTTGGCTTTTCACTTGTGTCTGAAGGACAGTCTGTATCACTATGGTCAAGCTGTGGGACTGGGTAAAAAAATTCATGAGCATGTGACTGGTGAGAAATAAACTATAGTCACTGCATGTGAGATTATATTCAGATTTGGAGAAAAACAGATTCTTTTCACTACAAAGTATTTGATTGCTATTAAATCCAAGTGGTGATAGATAGGGATCTTACCATCGTTTTTCCACTTTCTTTCTGCTCATTTTAAAGAATTGAGTAAAGGTTTCATATGTAAAATCTACCTGTAAAAAAGTACCTGTAATGACCTATATTTTATTAAAAAGAAAGACCTGGTTACGTTTTAAGAGAAATTAATAATCTGCCTGGAAATTAACTGCAGCCTTTACTTAGATTTATACCCTGAAAGAGCCTGATTGTGTTTATTTTTTAGTTGGTGATACATGGTTATAGTGTTGCAAGATGATCTGTTCCCAGAAAAGTCAGCCTGTCCTTAAAAATTTTAGCAACTAAACTAAAGCAAATTTCCCTTCCGACATTAGGGAGTGGACACATATAAGCAATTTGCTGGTGTTAACGCTTTACTTGTATTGCTGTTCCTTCTTCATACCGTTCTGCCTTGGACAACTATGACTTTTCTGTTTATTTGTTGCTTCAGCTCAGCTTTATGAAATTTTCCTGCTGAAATTACTTATGGGGAGTTATAGGTGAATTGCAGTTAATATATTTTTTAATTCTTAATTCAACTTTTCTGAGCCATTTGAAAAAGAAAGCTGTTTTTGGCAAGGTACTATTATAGTAAATGCCAACTTAAGATTTGGGTTTTAAGATTTTATTGCTTTGACTGCTAAAGATGTTTTCATATATAAAAGATTCTAATTTGATAAGTAATACTAGTTATAATGTTAATAAAGAATAGGACACTGCCACCACCAGGAAGAAGTTACACCTTTTAATAATAAATGTGTTCCCAATAGGTGGATTTTCAATACTGCACTGAACAAAGTAGGTAAAGAGTCCTTTGAAATCCTATTGTGGTAAAAGGACTTAACCTCACCACTGGAATCCTTGTTTTCAGAGCCTCCCAATTTTCAGCCAAACACTGAATTTCCTTTAAATTTGTTTCCTGAACAAAACATCCCTAGAGTAATAACTTTTATTTTCACAAGAAAATAAGACACAATAACCCAAGAGACAGAAGTTAAACCTCAATATAATACTGTGCCCAAAAATGTGTATGTAGAAAAGTAAAATCCTGTGGAGTTAGTCTATTATATACTAGATAAGGTGACTTATTTTCTCGTATTGAGGTCTCTCTGTTTCTGGTTGTTTCTGTTTTGTTGTCTTTAACGCTTAGGCAGACAGAGCTCACAAGTCTTTGGCATCCTCTTTAGCTTGTATGCTCAGAGTCATCTTATAACTGGAAACTGTCAGGCAGGCCCTGCTCCCACCCCAGCCACTGCATAAAAGGGCCAAGGAAAGGATGGGACAGACTATTGGATAATTGGTTGCCTGCTTGTTGCTGGTCTTTGGTTTGGGGGGTTTTTTGCCTGTTTTTTTTTAAATCACCATTTATTAGTGTAATCTCTCTTCAGTGATTGGCTGCCATTCTTACAATAATATCTAAACAACTCTGTAAAATATTCCTCTAATTTAAGGTATTTTAAGCTTTTCTTTATCATTTTTACATCCTCTATTCACCTAAGGCACTGTCCTGAGAGCTATATTTTCCAGGTGTGTGGTTGCCTGCATTTTCTTTATCACCCCCTCCAGACCTCCCACACACACTCCCACCCCCTCATCCTTTTTCCTCTTCTCACCTTCTGGAAATGAAAGGAACTTGGGTGGCGGGGGATTTTTTTTTTTCTTCTTTTTTTTTTTTTTTTTTTCCCATTTTATTCACTGATCCAGGGGCTTCGTTGCTTACTTGATGATGATGTGACTTTTTGGAACAAGAGCAATGGAAAAAGTGAATTAAGATGATGAACAAAATCTTTTACCCACTTAAGCATTTTCCAGTTGTGAGATTCCTCTTTTTGTGTGCTCTCTTTCCCTTGTAACCCCTGCTACCCTTTTCCCCTAACTATGGTCAATTTGGTCTTTAGGCTCATACCAGTCTCCCCGAGACATTCTGCAGTCATTATCACCTTTTTGGGTGGATTTTATTTTGTTTTATTTTGTTTTTGTTTGTTTGGTTTTTTTAAAATAACTTTGTAACATTGATGCATATTTGCTTGGGATAGAGCTTGTGTAATTTACCAATCGTATTGATTGTATGTGATTGTGCCCTGCAGAGGTATATTTAACAAGACAAGAATAATCTAGATTAATAAAGGAGCCCATGAGATTTGAGTCAGGTTATAAATGACTATGAAATCACTTAGTTTTGGATAGTGAGACTTTATATCTCCTGTCCGTATAAATCAATGCTAGACAAAATACCATTTTTTAAAAGTTCTCTTGCATTCCTGTTTTTTTCCTTGCCTCAGCTCCCTGTTTTTTCTTGCCCGCCTCCACCTACCTGTTCAGAAATAAAAATATTGAGTCTTAAAGTGACAGCTGATTTTTAAATTGGTAACGTTTGTGAAATTTAACTTTTTCCAAATGTTTTCAACTTTTTTTTTAAGTGAAGATAAATGGGTTGGAATTTCACAAGCTATGAATAATCCTTTAGCGTCTAGCAAACTGTGAAATCTTATTTGAAGACTTTATCTCTTGAAAGTTCTTTTGGAATAGGAAAAAGAACCCTGTTTGAAATGGACCATTTTCTTCTCTTTTTAATGTGTTTATATTTCCAGTTTTTAAAGAGCCTTCAAAACAAGTGAGGTGGAAATCAAGAGTAGTAGGAAGATGTTTAGGGCAGCAGAAATCTGGGTCTGAACAAGTACATGTTCATTTGTTGGGTTTTTAAGAGGATTAGGGCCATCTTTTTCAATTTTGTATTATTTGTGTGCATGTTGTTTATATCAAAGATGCCACATTTTGTTAAAACGCTGTTTCCTTTCTTTATAACCTTGGAAACTGACTCAGCCTCATGTTGCTCCTGAGTAGTATTAAAAGCTCCCATGAGATGCAGATAAAAGGGTTATTTTAACAAGTAGAAGGAGGTGATTCACCTTTTGGTTTGTAAATACATGAAAATGTCTACAAGGTCTTTATCTGCTTTCTGTCAGCATTTATATTAAATGATAAATTAATGAGGAGAAACGTGTAGTCTTTTTTTGTAAATGAGTCTGTGCCATTTTCTTCTAACCTTGGGATTATCACACCTTTTAAATATTTTTTTAACGTGAAGAATAATTATGTAACACGCACAAGTAAACGCATACGTGCAGTAGCCAATTTTGTAGAGATACCACAGAAATTAGTCCAACCTTAATGATTATTTTTGAGAGAGAGCACAAGCAGGGGAGGGACGGGGGAAACAGAGGATTCAAAGCAGGCTCTGCAGTGACAACAGTGAGCTTGATGTGGGGCTCGAACTCACAAACTGTGAGATCATGACCTGAGCCAAAGTCAGGCACCCCAGTAAATGTCTTTTTTTTTCTTTTAATTTTAATTTTTTTGTAAACGTCCATACTTTAAGAGAAGAATACTACTCATGACCAGTGAAGGTTAGTTACTCCTCCTACTAACAATTAGCAATTAGGTGTCCTTTGTTTGGTACCATACTTGACCTCAAAGGAAGGAACCGTAGTAAAAAAAAAAGTTCAGGGGTATGAAGGATGGTAACTACTGCAGCCATCCTTGAATGTTACAAAATCTAGAGAGAGAATTCCAGGACCAGCCCTGCCATCTTACCATTTACCTAGGCCTACCCTCCCCACAAGCAATTTTCTGACCCCTTACACTGAGACCCACGTAGATTAACAGGAGTTTGTTTTTTGTATGTATTAGCACGTCATTTACAGTATCCAGCTAATCTGTAATGATCAGTTAGTAAATCCTACTTTCCAACATGGTGGCCCATTGAGTACTTAATAATATGTCCAATACTGAGAAGATAATGCTGCCTTTATCCTCAAGGAGCTTAGACTCCCAATTATGGAAATTGACGTGAATATAGTTTAAAAATTGGTAACGATCATCAACAAACCACTAAAATTACCAAAGTATTCAACCACAGTTGTCCTTGGAAGAGCAAGGAGCTGTGAGAATACACACAAAGAAGACTTAACCTCGCTTGGCTGGGCGGCAGAGGCTTTCCTGAGGAAGTTGCGCTGAAGGTAAGACTTTACGGATGGACAGAATGGCAGGTAATGCTGGAGACAAGAGAGTCCTAGTCAGAGAAAACAGGATGTGTGGATTTTTTCTTTCGAAAGAAGAATCTGTGCCCCTGAGACAAAGTGGTGGAGGCAAAAGTAGAGGGAGTGAACGGCCTGAGAGGAGGCACAGCTGGGTCACAGAGGCCTGCAGACAATGCTGTAGTATTTGGGTTTTATTCTGGAAGGAAATCCAAGGAAAGGTTGCACGCAGGGGAATGAAGGGATTTGATTTGTGCCTCTTTACTCACATTTATTGGAGAGCTTCTGTGTTGGTGCTTCTCGGACTTCACGTGCACACGCATTACCTGGTGCTCGTGTTAAAGCGCAGTTACTGTTTCAGCAGGTCTGGAGTGGGGCTTGGGATTATCTAATGTGCTCCCGGGTGATGCCGGTCCTGTTTGGCCAAGGACCACAGTTGTGAGTAGCAAGGTTCTATGTCACAGGCAATTTTAGAAGCAGAAAGACCCGGTTTCTGCAGTCAGACTTGGGGAGTGAATGAGTCGTAAGACATAATTAGCATGACCCGGGGACTGTTTCAAGGAAAATGCCTAGAGCTGGAGAAGCAAGGTGCTTCAGGAAAGTTTTTACATCTGAAGAGTTGATTTGTAAAGGTAGGAAAGGGTTTCTAAGGTGAGCAAAGTGGGGCGCAGACGCTGCATCCCGGGAGCGTGTACACACCCCCATGCATATGAATGTGGCCTTGCAATGGGAGACAGCTAGGAAAGTTAGTTTGAGGCCAGGCCTTGAAAAGCTTTGCATACAATTCTGAGCCATTTGGATTTTATCTTTTAGCAAGTAAAAATTAGTAAAGATTTTAAGCCAGACTGTGATGTGATCGCTGTGATTTCATGTGGCAGAGAACCCAGTGAATCGGTTGCCGTCAGTAGAGTTAACAAGAACTAGTAAGGGCCAGCCAGCACCAGGATGGGGAATGAAGAGGAGGGAGGAACTTCGCAGACAGTGTTTAATTGAGCCATAACTTGACAACACATGGTACAAGCATGACTGGCATTCTTAAATGCCCAAACAGGTGCCCCCAAAGTCAGTTGCTTCCCCTGCTTCCCCTGACCAAGCACTAGGTCTAGGTCTATTCCTATAACACCAGCTTAAAAGGGGGTGGGGGGGGGGGATTACCTTTGCAATATCAAAGCTCTTCAAAATAGTTTCAAGGAAAACCTACAGTCATCTCAATTTATCATCACCTTATCCTCTCAAATCTAAAACATTCAGGCTATTATGACCTAAAAGGTGCCCTCTGATTTTCTTTCGGCCCCAAGCCTGCCCTCCTCGTCATCTAACTGATTGGGCTTTTCGTTACCCTGACAAGCTAGGGAGACTGCTGAACTCTGGGACAGACCTAGGCCGTGATGCAGGTGGCCTCTCCAGAGTGGGCCGGCCTGTTGGCTCTAACTGAACCGCTCGGGCTTTCCCTTCAGCACCATTCCCTGGTTAGCTGAACTTCGGTAGGGACACAAGATGCTATTCCGTTCCATGTGGGAACAGCCTGTACCCAACCAGCATCTGTTGCTTTTTAGCACTAGCCATCAGGAAAGGGTCTGAAACCCACTGTGTGTGTCCTGATGGAATAAAAGCTACCAAGCCACATTCATCCCTAGACCCTCATTTCCACCTCACCCCTCAAATGGATTTGGATAGATTTGCTAAAGCAGCCCTTGGCAGAGGTGGGTGAGAGACGTCGGTCACATGATTGACCTGTACTTACCAAAAAACACCCTTGGCCTTAGCTTTACTGTCAGTTTCTTCCTGCTGCTTCTGGGTTTGTCCAACCCACCCCCTTTCTCCAGAGAACTTTCCCCCATACCTCTTCCTCTGCTCTCTTGCCTTTTCCTCTTCTCTATTTTTCTTTCCCCACCTACAACTTCCGGAACTGAAGTAAGACAATGAACTTTAACTCCATGTGACTCTCTCCCAGTATTTCTGAGTTCACACAAGGTGTCAGTGCTGCTGGATAATTAAGCATTTTTAATAACCTTTACATTTAAAGTATTTTTCTGTCAAGTAGGCAAAACTACTCTGAACCTGGGTTTCTTCAAACTCAAATATTTATTTGAGTACCTGGTACATTGAAGACCCAGTGGCATGTGCACTGGGCATGTTCAATAAATATTTGTTGCTTTGATTTGGTGTCCCTGAAACTAAAGCTGAACTTTCTAACAGTTGTGAGAACTTGAGCAAATTCCAATGAGATGCTTTGAGAATCTTACCTAAAAACTGCCAAATGATAATGCAGGATTATTTTGATGAACTTTATTTCACCCTTAGTTAAAATAGCATACTAGAAACTAGAAACCCGGGGGAGTTGGGGATAGCTCTTTTTCCAAAAATGGAAAGATGTTTTGCCAAATTTCCATGGAAGAGTTCAGCTGTGAGTTACTCAGTAACTGACGGCAGGAGCTCAGTTCTACTGTTTGTTCTCCACCAAGGTCTTACTCTTGGAGCCAAAGGGAAGAGTAAAACAGGGCAGGGACATGAGAGAATGAACAGCGAGGATCAGCTACCTGCTTAGGAGCTGCTTCTGAGCCTAGAGGCAAGGCTAGGGAAAGGGGAATTTGTTCATTTTGTTACTGAACTTGAAGGCAGCATTCACATTTTTTTAAGTGTATTATTTTGAGAGAGAGAATGCGCACAAGTGGGGCAGGAGCAGAGAGAGGGAGATAGGATCCAAAGCAGGCTCCATGCTGTCAGTGCAGAGCCTGGTGCGAGGCTCAAACTCCTGAACCATGAACCATGAGATCACAACCTGAGCCGAAGTCTGACACTTAACCGACTGAGCCACCCAGGTGCCCCTGAACTGTAAGGGAGTGTTTAAAAAAAGAGAGGGTGACTGAATGCTATATTCTTTCCTCTCTGTGGCCCCTAACACAGCAAAGCACAGAGAGGCCCTGGTTACCACTTGGAAAATGAAGTCTGCCTCCAATTGCAGAAATGGTTAGAAGTCACCAGGAAAATTTTGATTTAAACATATTTGTATATATCTAAATATAAACAATTGTTAAAACATGACAGAATATTGACGATTCTGTGGGTGGGAGGGGGAAACCCAGATTTGTTTGCCCAACTTTTTTTCCCTTTCCTCATCAAACCAGTCTGAGATGAACTAAGAGGAAAGGGGTTTCGGGGTCATGAAAGTCTAGACGGTAAAAAGGCAAGGGGTGCTGTATGAGACCCAGCGACTACGCTGATGTTAAAGACACCCAAGACCAATTGAAAATCTCGTTTGGGGGGGCGCCTGACTTCGGCTCAGGTCACGATCTCACGGCCTGTGGGTTCGAGCCCTGCATTTGGGCTCTGTGCTGACAGCTCAGAGCCTGGAGCCTGCTTCGGATTTTGTGTGTGTGTGTCTCTCTCTCTGCCTCTCCCCAGCTTGTGCTCACTTTCTCTTGATAATAAATTTTTAAAAATTGTGTTTTAATTATTGAAAAAAAGAAAATCTTGTTTGGAATGTGCATCAGAGACAAATGCTTTCTAATAAAATATGTGTAACCAAGAAAGAAGGTGGAAGTCCTTGGGTTCATTCCTGGTCCTGGATTTGGAGGGAATCATAGACAAACTTTATAGAGAATATCCACAGGAGGAGAACCAGGTGGTGACATATAACCCCTGCCCCAAGAACAACAATCGTACGCTGAGTTTTAATTTGGAGAGACAGACATTTTCTTCATATGTACCTTATAGGAGCACAAAACCCATGACACAGGCACACAAAGGGTCTGAATCTCAACTTTGCTAGCTTTGTAATTTGGGTCAAGTTCTTAACCCTTGTGAATAGCAGTTTTCTTATCTGTTAACTGGGCATAATATCTTCCTGGTATAGCTGACAAATGAATTATATAAGCTAATGCCTGTAAAGCACTTAGCATAGATCCTGGTGTATAGTGTTTTAAAGTGGCACCCATTCTGATAGTCATATTCAAAGATTTAAAGGATTTTACCTAAGCTAATGCAAAGTAATGGTTACATTATAGACCATGGAATAGTATACAGCCATTAGAAATTTTTTACCAGGCCGGGTGCACCTAAACACCTCTGTTCCACCTGTAGACACTGAACTGGGCGTCTCTCACTCTCCTTTTCTCCTTTGTTAGGAGCCCAGAGCTCATCCAGCTTCTAGATCCTCTCTGGTGCTGCCACCACCTTCATCGTGGCCTGGTTCTCCCCTCTCCCCAAGTCTCCATGGAATAAACACTGACACCCTTATTGCTCACAAAGTCCAGACTTGTATGAATAAGTGATACACGGGCATGTTAAAACGTAGAACGCTAGGGGCACTTGGGTGGCTCAGTTAAGCATTTGGCTCTTGATTTCGGCTCAGGTCACGATCTCATGGTTCATTGGTTCGAGCCCAGCGTCAGTCTCTGTGCTGACAGTGCAGAGCCTGCTTGGGATTCTCTCTCTCTCCCCCTGTCTCCCTCAAAATAAATAAATTTTAAAAAGAGAAAGTAGAATATGAGTAAGGAGGTACATATTGACAAGTCTTGCTTCCTCCCCTGACTATCCACCCCTCACCCATATCATCTGCACTTTGTGATACAAAAGTAGCATACTAAACACTGACCTGCAGCTTGTTTTCTTTCCCACGTAATTATCCTGGAGATCTTCCATATCGGTTCAGAAAAAGGATCTTTATCCTTTTTGACAGTGGCATAATCTTCCAGTGGGGATATACCTTGGTTTATTTAACTAGTCCCCTATAGGTGGAAGTTGTTTCTCATCTTTTGCTATTGTTACCCATCGGTTACAGTTAGTAATCTCACTGACACCCATGCAGATGTATCTGTAGGATACATGGTATTTTTGACATGTATTGTCAAATTTCCCTTCAAAGTTACAGGATTCTGAAAAAAAACCACCCAAAGTTACAGCATTCTGCACTCACTCCCCTTAGCAATGGGTACAAGGACCTATGTCCTCACACCCCAGCAGAAGAATGTGCCAGCTTAGTCTCTTTTAATTCTAATCATTTTCAGTGATAATCCTTTTCAGGGAATCAGATGAGAAATAACTGGGAAAGTACAGTGTTTAAAAAGTCTTGCAAAAGAATCGTGAGGGATAGTAAAATTAGCAGGTGAAAGTTTGATGAAAAACAATATTTATACACTCTCAAGTTATCTGCCCACAAGATACTTATTTAACAGAAAAGGGAGGGAAGCCTGGGTGCCTCCATTGGTTAAAGCGTCCGACTTCGGCTCAGGTCACGATCTCACGGTTCGTGACTTTGAGACCCACGTTGGTCTCTGTGCTGACACTCTGGAGCCTGGAGCTGCTAAGAATTCTGTGTCTCCCTCGCTCTCTGCCCCTCCCCCCGCCCATGCTCTGTCTTTCTCAAAAATATACATTAAAAATAATAATAATAAAATTAAAAATGTAAAATTGCAGTTTTATTGACAGAGAAAGAAAGTTGGCAGACACCATTGTAACCAAGTGATCAAAGTTAACATCACACCTGAAATGGAACAAATTGACATCATGTGTCTCCTGATATGATGCAGCGAGAAGGACACAATATCACTCTGTAGTATGCCTGCCCCCTAAAAGAGTATAACTCGAATCTAATCCTGAGGAAACCTCAGACAATACACAAATTGAGAGACATCCTTCAAAAATATTTGGCTTGTACTCTTAAAAAAATGACAAAAGAGAGCAACTTTTCCAAACTAGAAGACACTAGAAACATGACACCCTTTCAGCTAGATCCACCATCTTACAGTAATTTGCCAAAATGACCAACACAAAGGGGAAGAGTAGAGTCACCCACTATATGTTCTGTAGGAAACGAACATGGGGTTCTGGGAAACACTGGGTTGTTCCTTTGGCCACATATAGGCAACTCTACAAGAAAGATGATATTGTAGCCATCAAGGGGATAGGCACTGTGCTAAAAGGAATGCCTCATGAATGTTAACATGGCAAACCTGGAAAAGTCCACAATGTTACCCAGTGTGCTGTTGGCATTGTTGTAGACAAGTTAAGGGCAAGACTCTTGCCAAGAAAATTGATGTGTGTATTGAACATATTAAGCATTCTAAGTGCCGAGATTGCTCCCTGAAGCGTGAAGGAAAATCATTAGAAAAAGAAAGAAGCCAGACAAGAGAGAAAGGTACTTGGGTTTAACTGAAGCACCAGCCTGCTCCACCCAGAGCACACTGGGAGAACCAAAGGAGTCTGAGCTGATGGAACCAATCCTCTGTGAACTCATGGCAGGATAGATGTAGAAAAAATAGAAGACCTCTGGGCTGTAAAAAAGAGAGACATGACAACTAAATGCGATGTGTGATCCTAGAAAAGGAGAACAAAATGGAGGTGGGAGGCACTAAATCAATGTCTCCCAAAGCGTGGGGACTTCCAGGGCTCCTTCGTGTATATGTGAAGTCTAACTTTTAATATATAATTAAAAATTTTTTAAATGCTTTGTTTTATTTTTGGGAGAGAGAGCATAAGCAGGAGAGTGGCAGAGAGAGAGGGAAATAGAGGATCCGAAGCAGCTCCAGGCTCTGCTCTGACAGCAGCGAGCCCAACGTGGGGCTCAAACTCACAAACCACAAGATCATGGCCCAAGCCGAAGTCAGACGTTCAACCGACTGAGCCATCCAGGTGCCCCTTAATATATAATTTTTAATAATATTTAGGTGTTATTTAGCAAGATTACAAGGGGATCCTGAGGGCAAAAGTTGAGTAGGACAATTGGCAAGCTTAAAATATGGCTTATAGATTTGAATATAATACTACATCATCGTCAGCTTTTCTGCCTTTGATCACTGTACTGTGGTCTGGTAAGTAAATCCTTGTTTTTAGAAACTTCACACTATTTAGGGATAAAGGGACATTAGATCTGCAACTTACTCCCAACTAGCACAGAAAAATAATAATATGTATTACATATATAATATATGAATTCCTATGAGTATACCACCCTCAAAGAATCTTTAATCACACAAAAGGAGGCATGCTTATCCTGTGAGTACTGTTGCAGCAATCCTTATGGTACTGTTTTTGGCCATTTAGGAAGAGGAAAATAAAAATACACCTGCCCTTTATCCCCCTTAGTCTAAATTCATTTAATCTCCCCAATAACTAAAATAAGTAAAAATAACAATATATACAAAGAAATAGGATTTGGTTTCTTTGCTTTTAAAGAAGTATTTCAGGGGTGCCTGGCTGGCTCGGTTGGTAGGACATGTGACTCTTGATCTCGGGGTGCAAGTTCAAGCCCCATGCTGGATGTAGATTACTTTAAAATAAAATCTTTAAAAAAAAAATAAAGAAATATTTCAGCAGTAGCTTGTGTGTTTTTTTACCTGCCTCATACTTTGTCTCCTGATCCCCCAGTGGGATCAATTACTCCCTTGTGAGTCCTCGTCTGCGTCACGGACATGTTGGCTCTTAGAATCCTGAAGGCAGTACTTGTTTCAGAACACGCTCCCCTCTGACTAGATATTATGGACTCTTTCTCCTGAAAGAGAGCTGTGAAAGAGAGCATATTACACTGAGCAGGTGGAAAGCTAGAAGTTTCTGGACATTCGATTTGACTAGTTATATTCACCTATTTTCTGTCTCCTTGTTTCGATAACCAGGGGGAAAAGAAATTCCTGAAAACAAACTTCTCCTCAGGCATTTTCTGACCAAGTTTGAATTTGTGAACATTCCTCCTTTTCCTTTTCTGCGAAGATAAAGAAGAGAGTGAAGGAGTATGGGTAAGAAAGGTGGGCCTTGCCTTCCCTCGACCTGACTGAACTTTAAAACTTCTCTACTAATTAAACAACACGGGCCTGTACACTTTGCTTAACCCTGGAAGCTGGTCATCAGCCTTTGACCTCAGTTTTCCCCTCGTCACCAGTTCCCTCCCCCACCCGAGCTTCTGGAACCTCAGTCAGATTTAGAGGAAAGAACCAGTTTTCAGAGGGATTGCCTCAGAACACACTATCTCCACTCGCCCGGCCCCGTGGAAGATTAGCAACCATGTTTTCCAATGAGATAGGAACTGTAGCTGCTGGAAAAAGGTAAGAGAGGCGAGTTTTCTCTTTCGCATGCCTTCATTGGGTTTTCTGACTTTTGAAGGGTGGCCTCGACACCTTTGAGAAAACCAGGCCCTCTCCCTGGGTAGTTACAAAAAAAGATGTGTTTGGAAGACGTCATGCCAAGTGCCCTCCCTCCCACTCCCTCTTGGGGTAAGCCACACCTTGGGCTCTTAGCTCAAGAAACCGGGCATGTCTTCCCTGTGTCACAGCTGTGGCAGCGCCAGCCCTCACGGCAGCCGGGAGACGCTCCGGGGGAAATTCCCAGGCCCACCAGACAGCTGAAAAGAGGGCAAATTTAACCTATTTAACCTGTGAGGACCTCCTAACTCCTTTTTTCCTTCTCCTCCAGCTTGGTTGCCTCCCCCCCTCCCCCCCCCACTCCAAGATCTCAGTGACCTTTGGCTGAAGGATAGCAGCTCTGTCCCCTTGCCTCACGGCGAGGTCCCCTCCTCCCTCGATATCACACACATTCCCTTCCTGACCCGGGTTGTTCTGGGGGGCTGGAAGTGAGGCCGGGGCACACCGTATTGGTGATTCTTTCCCCCACGAACAAAGCTCCCAGATCCCCCTCAGCCTCCACTTGTATTTCCAAACGTGGCTGAGGGACCAAACAGGAAACAAAAGGCGAGCAAGACAGGGAGATGCATGGCAAGGGTCTCTGTCTCTGCTTCTTCACCCCGCCTCCTAAATCACCCTGAGCGGCTCCCATCTTCTCTCCCACTCCGTGCCTCGATTCTTAAAGGGCCGCAGAGTTTGCCTCGTCTCACGCAAGAAGCCAAGTCCCCCTCGGCGGTCCCCAGCTTCCGCAGCCCAACACTTGCCAGCAGGCCACCTCAGAGAGTCCTCTCAGCACTGTGTGCGTGTCTTTTTCTGTCGGGGGAAGGCTCAGTACCCACACGGACTCCCAAGTCAACCAGAGGAAGCCCCTGGTCTTTCTACAAAAATATTACAAGAGTTTATGCCTTGGTTTGCTTAACCGAGTGTTCCAATTTTCCTAGTTTGCCAGTCTCGTGATCTCACTTTTTTTGTTTTTAAGTTAAGATTAATTTCATTTGCTTTTAGTGAACCCCTGTTGGCAACTATGAAAATTTCCAGGCAGAGAAATGATGAGGGCCTGAACTAAGGCAGTGAGAGAGCCAGGGAACAGAATTAATGGAATCCAGGGTCTGACTAAAGAGGGTTTTCGAGGGAGGAATCCAGAGAGCCCGCCAGCTTTCTGGGTTGGATGTCAGCATGCACGAGGGGCCCATTTGTTGCTTTGGAGGATGTAGAAGGAGAAGCAGGTGGGCGGGTGAGAGTTGCAAGTGCAGTTTGGTCGTTTTTCACTAAGGAATCTTCGGGCCGTCCGGGAGGAATTGTCCAGCAACCGATCGGTCTGGAGCTCCTTGGGAGGTTAGGGCTGGAGCTAGAGGCCTGGGGAGGCTCCAGCACACAGATGGTGCTTTGCCCTGTTCATTCCCTCTCACCCCGTTGTATGACTGAAATCTCTGCTGCATCAGTCAAGATCCTTCCGATCTCTCAACATCCAGGTGACATTCAAGCCATTTCTGAGGCCTTTCCTAAACAGCTTCTGCCAATGGCTCCTCCCACCGCCCTAAGTTTTCACTGGACACTGAAGTCCCCTGCCTGTCACATGTGCGTGCCCCATCTCACCAACGGAAGCTTTGCATTCTTTATTTCTCCCAGCCTTGGGCACACGGTACTTTATAACCATCAGTCGCTTCAATAGTTGATTTTAATTTCAGCATGACTATGTCCAGGCGAGTAGAACTATCCTCTTGCAAGGAGTCCAGGACCGGGCTTGTCCTGGCCCCTTGTACTTTGCAAAGGTTTGGGCCCTCCTCCTGCCAGGTGGGCTGGAATCCCATGCTTCACTGGGGCAAGTCTGTGATGGGCAGTGGGGATAGTTTTCCCAGCCTAGCTTAACTCAGCTTTCTGTCTCCCTATAGGAGGATATGTCTTCTCTCCTTGCTCATTGGCCTCTGGGGCTGCGTGACCTGTCACTGGAGCCCCGTGGAGGACATCTGCACAGCCAAGCCTCGGGACATTCCTGTGAATCCCATGTGCATCTACCGTTCCCCAGAGAAGAAGGCAATGGAGGATGAGGGCTCAGAGCAGAAGATCCCCGAGGCCACCAACCGGCGGGTTTGGGAACTGTCCCAGGCCAATTCCCGCTTCGCCACTGCCTTCTATCAGCACCTGGCCGACTCCAAGAATGACAATGACAACATCTTCCTATCGCCCCTGAGTATCTCCACAGCTTTTGCTATGACCAAGCTGGGTGCCTGTGACAATACCCTCAAGCAGCTGATGGAGGTACAATCCGAAGTCTTTCTGCCTCATTACCGGACACGCAAGAAAACACGTATTGGTCTGGAGCCCGTTAGAGACTCTCTTTGTGTCTTTACCCTTCCTCCTCCCTCCCCTTTTTTCTCCTTTTATCCACATACTCATTTAGAAAACAGGGGCCGTTCCAGGCGCTGTGCTCGAAGGAGCTCACAACTGAGGTGGCTGTAGATAGGGGGCTAACCAGTGTTGTGTTCACCACCATGTTAGCCAGGCTTTTCCACCGTTTTCTTTTGGCTTCTACAGGTTTTTAAGTTTGATACCATCTCCGAGAAAACATCTGATCAGGTGCACTTTTTCTTCGCCAAACTGAACTGCCGACTCTATCGAAAAGCCAACAAATCCTCTGAGCTAGTATCAGCCAACCGCCTTTTTGGAGACAAATCCCTTACCTTCAACGAGACCTATCAGGACATCAGTGAGGTGGTATATGGGGCCAAGCTCCAGCCCCTGGACTTCAAGGTGAGTTGCAGACGTCATCCCTGACCTCAGAGTTCTTTCTCTCCACTCAGCTTGAGAGGACAGGGAGGCAGGATCCAGGATCCAAACTAACACAGCTCTGCTAGTTGAAGGCAGGCTGGGGGGTGGGGAACGACTGAAAGTCAGAACCTCTGGAATATATTTTCTTGCTTGAAACCTGAGGAATCAGTGGTATCTATGGCTTAGATTGCAGTAGTTGCTCTGAGAAAGTGGTATAAATAATAAATTCTTCATTTTGTCCACCAGGACCAAAAAGTATTCTGGAGATGCCAGTTCTACAAGGCTCCTTATTTAATTTTTGAAAGTTACCATGGTCAAATAAAATTGGTGTATGGTGCGTGCTGTATTCTCCTCTTGGAGATTCATGAAGTGCCTATTAGGTCTTCTGAGAAGTCCTGCAACAAAGAAATCTATTGGTTCTATTCAATCAGCATCTCTCAATTTTTTTTTTTTTTTTTTGGACCACATGGGCATCCTCTTTGCCCCTCATCCCTGCATGACTCATTAGTTTCCCACAGAGCATATCAGAGAAAATAACATTTTGTTTTCTTTTTCCCACACTATTTTCTTCTTTTCTGTTCCTTTATTCCTGTTTCTCTTTCTTTCTCTTTCTTCTGTTAATATTTACTAACCATGTGGAAGATTCCTGGCATTACACTAGACATGTGAGTCTCCCCAACCTGAGTTAGAGTGATCGCTTGGCCAAACGGTGGGAAAGGGCAGAGGGCTGATGAATAAAATAAACTGCTGTGTGGGGAAGTGGAGAAGCCCACTGAAACACGGGTGAGTAGGTTTGTTTCCTATCCTCCTCAGGAAAATCCAGAGCAGTCCAGAATGACCATCAACAAATGGGTATCCAATAAGACCGAAGGGCGTATCACTGATGTCGTTCCCCCAGAAGCCATCGACGAGCTCACTGTACTGGTGCTGGTCAACACCATTTACTTCAAGGTACTCAAAGTGGCCCTGAACAGACAGGCCCAAAGAACTTGCTCTTGTTCTCCAGCTCACTTTCTTTCACACCACGGGGCAGTAGGTAGATCTTCTCTGAGAAATGGTCGGCGCGTGGCCTGGGAAGAAATACAGATTTACCGACAGTCTAGAACCACGTCTAAGGCCGTGGCCGCTGGTCTGAAGTCTGGGAGTGCCTGGTAGTGTCTCTGGACCCAAGGAAGCCATGCACACACTCACAAACTTAGCTGGTCCAGCTGCAAAGCATGCATGGTGATGAACTCTCATATCCATGTGACCATTTTTTTGCTATCCATTTAACTCCATTTTGAAATCTGGAACAACATGACAGACTCTATTGACAGTCCTCAGGGCTGAGATTTTCTCCATCATCTGGAGCACCTTCCAGAGTGACTCAAAGTTCCCCTTGCCTGAAGCTTCAGAACCTCTAGGCTCACCTCAAACTTTGCAGAGTCCCTGTGATTTGATAGTGCAGATGCTTTTATCTTTCTCAGAGAACCAAGAGTTCTGAAGACTGTTTCGACTTCATATATTTAGGAAGGGGAATGAGGGAATAAATAGATCACTGGTACTTGGGAGGGCCACAAGTTTCAGACAGGCGGATTTGCGGCACATTTGCCCATCCTGGGCTGTGCTCCACGTGCATTCTTACCCCCGCACAGGGCCCAGAAGGTTAGTCGGTCACTGCTGTTGCCAACTACTTTGTCTCTTGGGGCCTCCCTCTCCCCAAGAGTGGAGTAGGTTGTATTTACACAATGTGTACTGCCTTCTACAGTTTACAGAACACTTTGCTATTTATTAGCCCTCTTTATTCTCACAAGATCATAAATGAGACCTTGGGCCTCTCAGATTACTTAGTTTAAATCCTGGCTCTTCCATTTCTGCTGTGTGAACTCAGTTGAGTTACCTGAGACCATCCTATGCCTTGACTACTGCGTCTATAAAATGGTAATAATGATACACCTACCTCACAGGGTTACTGAGGGGACTGAATAAGCGAATGCATGTAAAACACTGGCACACAGTAAGCATCCTGCAGATATGAGCAATCGCCAGCTCTTAACTTTACAAATGAGGACCCACCACTCAGAGTTAAATGACATGTCCCCAAATCAATGAGCCAGAAAATGACAAAGAATAATCACAGCTCAGAAATTTCAGAGGAGTGTCTTGAATCCCAGGGACCCTCCCTCTTTGAGTAGGAAGTTAGCCAGGACTCACCCTCTGCCTGGCAGTGTTCCTGAATGCTATCCCCCACCCCACCCCCAAACCCACCAGGTTATTATCTGCGTTTGGCCTTTATTTATCAGGGGTGGAGTCTAGCATTTTGGAGGATGGCCTTTGAGAAAGAGGCTGCTGGGAGGCAGAAAGCAAAAGGCAATAAGATTTAAACTCAAAAAGATGCTTGTGGAGAGGCCAGTAAGTTGTTCTTGGTTTTAGTTTTTATTTTTCTAGTTATAAAAGCAAAGGAAGAGCCACTGCAGAAAATCTGGGAAATACAGAAAAGTTTACAGAAAAAAACACTCATAATTCCATCATTCCGACATAGTCATTGTTAACCTTTTCATGCATATCCCTCTAATCTTTTTTCCTAATAATTCTGCTAACATATTTGCAGGAGAAAATAATGTGACAATTTCCCATGTCAATATTCTCCTACGGATGTCTTTGGTCTTCCTGCTTTGTGACTCTCTCCCGCCTCGTGTCTCCTCCCAGGGCCTGTGGAAGTCGAAGTTCAGCCCCGAGAACACAAGGAAGGAACTGTTCTACAAGGCTGATGGGGAGTCGTGTTCGGCGTCCATGATGTACCAGGAAGGCAAGTTCCACTACCGGCGAGTGGCAGAAGGCACCCAGGTGCTCGAGCTGCCCTTCAAGGGCGATGACATCACCATGGTGCTCATCCTGCCCAAGCCCGAGAAGAGCCTGGCCAAGGTGGAGCAGGAGCTCACCCCGGAGGTGCTGCAGGAATGGCTGGATGAGACAGCGGAGACCCTGCTGGTGGTCCACATGCCCCGCTTCCGCATCGAGGACAGCTTCAGCGTGAAGGAGCAGCTGCAAGACATGGGCCTCGTGGACCTGTTCAACCCTGAGAAGTCCAAGCTCCCAGGTGAGCCTAGGAAGGACGTTCCTCTTCCCTCTGCTCCCCTCCCCCAAGGCAGTCTGGGCCAAGGTGAAAAAACTGGGGAAAGAGCAGAAAAGAGCAATGGGTGAGGACACCTGGACTCTCATCCCAGTTCCACTGCTAACTCAGGGAGCCCCCTTCCTTCCCAAGGTCTGCTTCCTCTTCTGTAGACCGGGGAGTTTGCACTTGGCTCTCCATGGGCCCAGCTGACACAGGAATCCTTTGAGTCTGTAACTGATACGGGGGATTGGCCAGGTGGTAAAGAACTTGAAAAGACATCGGAATTCAAAGCAAAGATCCGATTCAGAGCTGGAGACATCTTGGGCCCAGCAAATAGGCATTAAGAGCCCTTCACCTGATATTCCAAAGGGCTCATGAGTTTTCCTTGAGGTCACTTGGACAACAGATGTGGCCAGACTTCTCTAGCTGTGAGACTTCAGTAACAGTGTTCTGTTGTTTTGGTTCCTCCAATCCACCATTCTTTAAAAATATGGTTTAAAATATCTTTTTAGAAAAGAGGTTAACAATGTCAGGTAATTGGGTTTGCCTTTAAGGGGCTGTCTTTAAATGAGGTCTAACCAGGGGCACCTGGCTGGCTCAGTCTGAAAAGCATGTAACTCTTGATCTTGGGGTTGTGTGAGCCCATGTTGGGTACAGAAATTACTTAAGTAAAACCTGGAAAAAATTTCAAACTACATCTGACCAACTTGCCTCTTGAAAACATTGCCAGAGTGGAAAGAAAGACATTCCTACTAGGTGGAGCGAGTTTTTCTTCAAGAACAGAGTCCCCTGCTACCTTCCGAAAGCTGAAGCATAAGATTAAATTCACAGGAGTCGGGCTGAACAAGCCCAAAGTACTTTTTATTATTCTTAATATGTATTTATTTGTTTAGGGAGTATCATTAGGTGATGGTTCAGGATTTCTATTAAAAAAAAAAAAGCAAACCAAAGGACCTCTTATTCAAACTGAATTTCTTTCTGTGTGTTGAAACCAACCTTCCCCGTTTTTGTAGAACATTCTCTGGTCTTCCTTCTAGGTATTGTTGCAGAAGGCCGGAGTGACCTCTACGTCTCAGATGCATTCCATAAGGCCTTTCTTGAGGTGAGTATACCTCCCTTTGCTCTCTCTTCTTATGCTGTTTCTTTATTCCCATGCTGCTTTATTTTTTAGTACATTGATAAGTCGTGCAATTTGTAACTTTGGAGTTCTTACACCACTTGGCCTTCTGGTCTGACAGCAGATGCACGAACAGCAGAACACGACTGTAGAAAGAGGCATGTTTCCAGGGTCCTTCAAACCCCAAATCTGTAGCCCCCCTATCCATGAGGCCTCCAGAATACAGCCTTCCCCTGAAGCCCTCGTCTTCCAATTGTTCCACACTCCCTCCTGCTACTTCTGAAGCAGGAACACACACATTTAGGGGAGGGTGACACAGGAAGAGAAGCCAACAGAGGCTACTGAGTTCAGAGGAGGAGAACCAGGAGAGTCTGGGCTCGTGGAAACCCAGGGAGGAGCCTCAAGAAAACAGAAAGTTATCTAGTAACAAGATTGAAGAGTGACGACAGGTTACCATTCCCCGAGGAATTTAGACAGAACAGTGGGGGCACATGCCTAATCGTAATCGGTGAAGAGCAAACGGAGGGTAATGAGGAGCTGATGAGTATGGGCCATATCCTAGAGTGTGTTCCAGAAAACTAGAGTTTTAGACTACCTGGCAAAACACGAAGTTAGGTGGTCAAATAAATGCATATCCTCTTCTTGGGAAATTAACAACGCACGCTGGCATTTTGGCATCTAAGGAGTTCCATGGTGAAAAAAATGGTTCAGTATTGCTTAACCTACCAGAAGGGAGGTGGGTGGGGGAATGGGTGAAACAGGTGATGGGGATTAAGGAGGACACTTGTCATGAGGAGCACCAGGTGATGTGTGGAATTGTTGAATCACTATATTGTATGCTTGAAACTAATATAACACTGTGTGTTAACTAGCTGGAATTGGAATAAAAACTTAAAAAAATATACTGCTGAACCTAGTGTTTCCCCAAGTCAGGTGCCCATGGAACTCTTTACTAGAGGAATAGCTATGTAAAGCCTTTAGAAATTCTGGTTCTCAAATACTGAACTATGGATCAACAGCATTAGTTAGGTGGGGAGCTTGACTCTTGGAGAATCTAGGATAGGGCCCGAGAATCAGCATATTTACAAAGGTCCTCAAGAGATTTTAATCCACAACTAAGTTTGGGAATCACTGTCCTTTGTGGGAACCAGGCTAAGAGGCAAATGAGATGGCCAATTAGAGAAGGTCACAGGATTGAGGAAATCGCAAAGAAAGAAGGGTATAGTCAAAGAGAAAGGTTTCAGAGCCTGATACTAGTAAATACAGTTGCAGAGTCCAAGCTCAGTGGGAAAGTATAGTTAGACGGAAAATGGAGAGATCAAAGAACAGAAGGAAGTCAGATTAATTGTATTAAGAGGAAATGCAATAGCTTGAAAAACAGAAGGTTAAGTCTGAGAGGATAGTGTCATTACTGTGATTTCACAGGTAATTCTGAGAGATGGCGAGTTTAAGGTGTGGCCATGGGGCCGGTTTGCTTAACTAGAGTGAAGGCAATGCTCATTGAGGCTGAGGGATGAAAAGTGGGAAGTTAGGGTGTTGAACGGGCCTCCTACCAAGGGATTTTAACTGCGTCAAATGCTAGCAGGAGTTAGGGTGGACAGAAAGGCTATGAGCTACGTGTCAAAATCTGCAATGTGGGGACATAATCTATGGGACAATAGATGTCCGTGACCTACAGGACAATAGCAAGAGCCGAGGGCTATATCTTAAATGTATTGAGATCAGAAGTGGGGATTTTACGTGAGTACCGGACTCATGGTTTTGGAAGCACAAATGACAGTACGGACCCCCTCTTCCATATGCATTATGAAGGGAAGAGCACTTAGGAAGACCGCAAGGGAAGCTATCCTCAGTATTTTAACTATGATTGAAAATCCTCTTCTAAGGACCCTAAAGAGAAGAGGTCGAGTCAGACACCCTTGAGGGCTTGGAGTTACCAGTAGGAAGAAGCAGAGGTCTGCGTTCATTTTATCCTCCATAGCCCACTAAACAACGGTACCAGGTTCCTCTGTAGCTCTTGGAACGAAGTTGCTTTCCTTGAAAACCTTGGGAAGCCAATATATAGGACCCCAACCGATTGGAGATCTCCTGGGAAGCCATTAGAAACCAGTCTGTGATTTGAGTAAGAAGATCCTGGCGTTGCAAAAGCTCCAGTCTGCTCATAAATCTAGTCCTAGAATGATCATGAAATAGCACAGGAAGATGGAAGGAAGTAGAGAAGAAGAGTGACAGGGAGACACTATCTTCCACCAGCTCCACAAAGCTCAGGGATCTGACGTGCTTTCATTAAGAGGCAGGGACAGAGTTTTAGTGAGATCCTGGGTCAACAAGCAGAATTTTCTGAAAGTATCTCTCTGGTAATTCTGCTTATTAGCAAGTCAGAATACCAGTGTGTCAGACTGTTACTCCAAAAAACATCCCTCTCATCAGCCAGAAATGGGCCAACCTTACGGGCATCCACATTCCTGGTCCAGGAGTTCTCTGAGTGGAACCCTTGCCCGTAGCATACAGCTCAAGGCTTGGAGGAACACAAGTGCTTATTACATCAATGTTCATTGGATGAAAGAATGAGTAAAAGTAGGGTTCTGGTGGGAATGCAACCTGACCCGAGTGTACTTTTCACTGGAAAACAAATAGCATTTTGAGGAACTGATGTGTCTGTGGATGACTGACCTGCCTGTGATGAACTGTAGCTAATGGAGAGGTTTTGTTTCCTACGTGGCCTGCAGGTAAATGAGGAAGGCAGCGAAGCAGCGGCAAGTACTGTCATTGGGATCGCAGGCCGTTCGCTGAACCCCAACAGGGTGACCTTCAAGGCCAACAGGCCCTTCCTGGTTCTTATAAGGGAAGTTGCTCTGAACACCATTATCTTCATGGGCAGAGTAGCCAACCCTTGTGTTAACTAAAGTGATCTTACTTTTTGCACCTCTTCCTGTTTTGGTTTGTGATAGAAGCAAAAAATAAATACAACTCCTCCCGATTATGAATGGACTCTGACACCTGAAATGAAGACAAGGAAAGGAGAAGTGGATATTCTTTTGGGCGTGTGGGAAAGTGAGTGCTTTCGATTGTTCTCTCTACCAGTGAGCACATCTGGGTCAAGAAAGTGAAGGAGGGAAATATGTCACTGCTGCGTCTTGAAAGATGGCAGGCGTCCTGAAAGGGCAGGGGGAGCCTGAAATGTCAGTATTCCCAACATGCTAAAAAAAGAAAAAAAAAATCCATAAATTTTAAATGAACATATCTCTATATACAGAGAAACCAGATATTCAGATCTGAGTATTAAACCATTTAATTCTCAAACCACTCACATGCATAATGTTCTTTTACACAGTGTTAAAATAAAGAGGAAAATGTATTTTTATACAAACAGAATTTCAAGTATACATTAATAGACTTCAAATTACTAACCAAGTTGCTAAGATTTCATTCACATTGTTCTTAAAGCTGTTCAACGAGAAAGCTTTTGCTAAACTGCTTTAAATATGTTTATATAAACCCATATCTTCACTCTTTTTCTGACTCTCCCTCCCCCCAACCCCAGTCTCTGCCCACCCTCCAGCCCTCCCCCCTCCCCCGACACAACAGGGCTTCTGGGGCTCTAGGAGACATGCAACCCCACCCAGGACTATTGGCTTGTCATCAGGGGAAGGGCAGAATCCACAGGAGGAGAGACTGAGAACACCTGTCAAACTGAGAGAACAAATCTAATACTTAGAAATGACACAAATCAGAATCACAGCTTATAGCCTCTGTGTTTTCACTTGACTTATGAAAAAAAAAAAATCTCAGCCTCCCACAAAACAACCTAGAAGTTTGTTACAATTTGGTAGCTGAGAAAATAACTTAATATTGGGTATTTTCTCCCAGGGAAACTTCTACAATCAGGGTAGGCATTTAAACTTTTCCATTTTGGTGGTTTCTTTTTCCCTGTGGCAGGGGGTGGGAACAGTGAAAGAATGGGTGTGATTTGTGTTTACATGAAAGAATTTGGTTGTCTCACAGGGTCTGGTAGGAGTTCTCCCTCCTCAACTCTCCTCCTGAAGTAATCTGGCTTCAGGGCGGGGAACAGCCACTCTCCTTAGGAATTAAAGTGCATTTGTTCAGTGAGAGGGGGGTGAGGGGAGGTGTGGTTTACACTTAAGTGATAATGATTAAAAGAGGGTGGGGTGAGGGGAAAATCCTATTCCTATATATAGGTATTTATAATTAAGGTCATAATAAGAACAGATATTTTCTAAGGAAATAAGATGCACAGACCCAGTCCAGCGCTCTCAGAGGTGGAAGACAGCTAGCCTGGCCCACTGACTTTTCCGAGGCATCTTTATTAATGGAGTAATAGCTTCAGATGAAAAGACACAAACCTCAAATGTTTGTTTTCTCAAAGGGAAAAAACAGACTGGTAGGTTCTTACACTTTAAAACCCTACCTCACTCCCTTTCAGGGATAACAACATGTTAGAAATTGATTGTCGGTTTTAATATGAATCTTTGATTAGCAAGTTGTGAAAAAATGTTACATAAGTTTGCTGCTTACAAATACGGTAGCCTTTAAAAACTCCGGAAGAGGGGGCATGTGGATCCTTGCTATCAGTATCAGTCGAGGGGAAGCGAAAGTCTCCTATGGTCTCTGTAATAGCTACCACCAGAAATCTTATTTTCTGGCTATTTTCCTTTAAATACTTTACTATTTCTTGGGGGACAAACCCCAGAGTTTTCCAAAGAGAAGTAAATGCTACATTGTTAGCTGAATGAAGAAGTGATGGGCTCAAGATGAGAAGAGGGACATGGTCCTGGGTTCTGGCCTCTGAGTCCAGTGTGATCTGCTTTTCACAGTGACCAGTGGGAAGGCACAGTGCCAGGGACAGGTAGATGGGGGACAGCTGTCACCCACCATATAAGCACCATAGAGAACAGGTGGACAGATTTCTTTCAGACCATGTCCATCTGAAGGAAACCAAATTTCAGCCACCTTGACCTTCTAGCTTTGAGCGCTCAGCTTCTCTTCCCCTCGCAGGGGCAGAGCATGAGTGGGCCCCACCCTGAATTACTAGGAGTCGGGAAATCTAAGTGCTCTCCCAAGTGTACTTCTCCCTTTACTCACTTATGCTGACATGCCCAAAATGGAGAGTTCCGGTTTTAAGATTTCTCAGAGGAGAGGCCATCGGCTCCTGACTGAATCGGCAGATGGACTCAAGTCCCGCCATTAGATCCCTAAGTCCTGCAGTGGGCTAAAACTGCGAACAGAGACCGGGGCAGATACGAAGTTAACGGACTGAGAACACATTCCTATAGCTTGAGAATGTTTTTCTTTTGTTGAGAGTAGGGGGATGGGGCCGAGTGGTGAAACTGTAGTCAGACTAGCATTTGTGTAGCCGTTTCAGAAAGGACTCCTTAAAAGTTGAAGAGGAACCAGCAAGCCAATCCAGTAGGGCAGAGAACTTGACCGAACTTCATAGTCCATAGAGAATTCCTGATAGGGAATTTGTTTCATTCCTTGCTTAAAACATAAAACAAATTTATATATATTTTTTACCATTACTTCCCCATCCTCCTCCTCTAATCCCCCCCCCCCCCCCCCCAGAAATCTTAAAATCCAGTGCGGTATGATTTGCATGAATTTCAACAATGTTTCACAGTACTCCACAATGCTCTTCACTATGAAACCCTAATGTGCTACTCTCTGGATGCATGCAAGTCCCAAAGGCTGCTGTTTGTCTGTTCCACCCCGTATCAGGAAGCCTTCAGAAATTTTCTAAGGCATAGGAGGCATTTTCTCTGAAAGACACTGCAACATTTACATGCTACGCAAATAGCTGAGCCTCAGTGTTATTTCAATGAAATGTCATAGCTTGATGCTAATTCAGTCCTCTGCACTTATCCAGTCTTTCCTTCTTGAACACACCACCTATTTGAAATGTAAAATATCAATTATTGTAGGCATTATATGAATGAAAATTTCTATGGTGCCCAGAATTCTCTCAGAAGAGAGACTACTATATCTGTGTGCTCTTAAACACAAATTTCTATCACGAATGAGAAATCACTTGGTAGCTAGTCATTTTGAACGGGGTGGCAGGGGGATGGGGGGGGGGCGGTGGAGGGAGAGTGTCTCACTTTTAAGGTAATCAAACAGTTCTCCCCTTCCCATTACCAGGCGTGAAGTTGCCATGGGCAGGCATCTTTACTACCTGGGGTGGGAACAAAGAAAAGTATGGAACCTCATTTGGGAATTACTGGGTTAGGTCCTTGACATCCTGGAATAAAGAGGCTAAAATGACTCATTTCACATTTCATCTAAAATTCAGAAATATTTAAGCCTTAGCTAGTGCATTTCATTCACAAAAAAAAAAACAAGGAAAAGTGAAAGTCACTTTACACTGAAATCCCACTTAGAAGACAGGCTAAGAGACAAATTATCAAATGTACCACCATCACCCCCAGGAAGGACCCTTCTCTTTTTCCATTAACTTTAATAATGCTACCTGTTTATTTTACAACTAGAAATCATCCTAGGCAGGTTGGGCTTGGCCCTTTCAATAAATTCAAGTGCTCTATTTTAGCTATCAGAGTTGAGAAATCTCCACTCAAATCACATATGCAAAGAAAAGAGGATTCTAGAGACCAGAGTTTGAAATCGTTTTGCTTACTTCTGCATACCTTGTTTTTGGTAAAGAGACAAAACTGGATGGATGGCAACATCTCTCTCCAGAATTACTCTGAGGACAAATGGATGATCCATTTTACCACCTGAGCGTTGGCCCACTTTAAACTCAGAGCCATGCGTGGGATATCAGTAAAGGTACCTTATGACAAAAAAGAACCAGACTGAGGTTATCCTGTCGGAGGCCACTCAAGATTACCTGGCCAATGATTTTCAACCTTGGCTGCCCATTAGAATCATCCGGGGAGCTTTTAAAGCCCACGTTGCACAGCAGACTGATTAAACTCAGTAATTTTTTAGATGCCCCAGGTGAGCCCAAAGTGCTGCCAAGGTGGGGAACTACTAGTTTGGGTCAGCTGGCTCTGTAATAAAAAGCATGCAGGCCGGTGATCACTCAAGCCAGAGGGAAGAAAGGTCAGACTCCGTGCCTCCTCTCAGATTCGCAGAATTAACACGCACCCCAAAGAAATTACCTAGGCATTGTTCACCTTTTTGTTTTGCTTTTAAAGAAATCACTTTGGCTGTAACAGGTCACACAGTCAACAGTAAATTATGGATTTAGGTAAGTCTGCACTTAATTCTGTGTTACGGCAAAAGAGCTGGCTGGGGACAGGCCTAGGACAGACTTGGCACAAACAAAAGAGAAGCCGGGGGAAGAATCTTCCTAAGCAGGAGTTAATTCCTGAGTCTAGGATATGAGCATGGCTTACAGGCTGACGATTATTCTACAGTTAGAATAACAGTAGCCGGGCAGAATGTCCTGCCCGCGGTCCTGTCCCTGTGCCTTAATAAAAACATGTGCTGCGCACACACACAAAAGAAAGAAAAGCAACAGCTGTGGTGAGTAGATTCACGTGATTCTACTGTCTCCTCTCCCTTCGGTACTCCCGCTGTTTTCGGGCAGAGGTGACTGGGTCAGTTGTCACCTAGGAGGAACGCCCAGCTCATTAGCTGCAATTTCACACGGCATCCTCTCATCGCCTGCTCTACCCAGTCACCAGGAAAGCAAACACTTACCAGCAAGTACCTAAACACAGAGGCCAACCTCCAAAAATCTGAAAACAAATCACTCTCTCCTTCTCACTCTTAACCTGAAAATCCCTGTGTCGACATCACAACCAGCCAGTGTAGAGTGAAAAGGTGGCGAGCATTCCGGGATAGCTGTTAAAGGGCCGACGGTCCTTCCTAGGCTGTAACACATGTTCAAAATGTAGGCCACCTGCCACAGCTCAGTGTACTCACGCCCCGGACAGTCAGGTGAATGTTACGACTGGATTTAAAGATCAGGCGGTGTGCCTAGTGACAATTTACTGCTGAAACTGAATTTCCTGACACCACAGCATTCAAAGGAGGCCATCGTGATTGGTACCACAGTATAGGCATTAAAAATAGGAATATCTCTTTGGAGTGACTGAAAGCAAAACAAGCCATCCAAAACCCACCTCCTGCAAACCTGTCAAGATATTGGCAGAAGGCTCACTATCGGGAAAATAGGGTTAATCATCTAGGTTCCCAGTAATGGGCTGCAATGGCAATTAAACACACACACACACACACACACACACACACACAAACCCTCAGGATTCAAACAAAAATGTTTACATCATTGAAAGGAGTTTGGTGCGTTTCTTAAAAAAACAGAAAGATTCCACGTGCACCGGCTGTTCTTGCCAAATAGAAGCCAGGAGAGAAAAGCACTAAATCAGAGTATTCAGACACTGTTTGGTTTGGGCAACAAAGCTGAACATGAACATCTGCCCATGACAAGGGGGACGGTGATACTGCAAACCCTAGATTTTGTGTCCGGCTTTCCTTTGCCTGCTACAAAAAGCACACTCTTTCTTCAGCCAAGTGCTCAGAGGTAGAGGAGCTGAAGCGAGTACAGAAGAGAATGAGGTGGACAGTGGCTGAGGAATCCAGCCTCCTGCCCAGAGGGCTCCAGGGCAATATTGGAATATGCTCAGTCTTTAATGGGAGGTAGACTACATCCTACATTGACTTCTCTGCCTTCACCAGACACCTTTTTCTCACACACACACGTAAAATCACACACACGTAGCTGGCAGCTCGCAATAAAATTACAACTTGCACACCCACTCCAACAGCTACTTGCAATCGAAATTCGATATTCAACCCCAGCTCTTCTTAGTAGATGCAAGCCAACTTTGTTCTTTCGAGGTCCCTTGTTTCGCCAGGCTTTTTAGACATACGTTTCACTTTAACACCTGCATCTTTTTTTGTCTCTAAACAACAGCTACACTAAGTGGGTGCAATGTGTTATAACATCTTTATAAATAGAAAGTGCAAGAAATAACTTCCTTAGCCAAAATACAAAGCGACAAAGAGCTCTCATAGCCTACTGTGCCAAGAATGTGATTTTCAGAATCAATGATACAACTAACAAATGCTTCTAATGCTACCAGGGTCATAGTGGATGAGTAAATATATTTATAAACATACATTTATGAAAAAAGATATTACGAAAATAGCCAAACTTCCCACAAAAGTTATTTGCATGAACTATCTTTAGTATACCACTTTGTGTTCGATGCACATGCATATACAATTGCATTATATTAGTGTTATTTTTATTGGGCCAGTTTTCCAAAAAGAAAACAGGCTCAGTTTTTAAAACTTCAAGTTACATGATTTAAAATCATTTTTGTAAAAATATTAGAAATACCATATAAATTCTAAATCTCTCTGCTATCAGACGATAGCTATGCTAGACGTAGGTTTCAGTCACACTCTTAGTGACCTCTGCTTGCGCATCTTGGCTTCCAGAGGAAACACATTTTACGTTTTGTTCCCTGTGTCGTATTTCTGGGCTTTTGCAGTAGTTCTTGGAGAACCACTACAGTTAGGATTCTATTCCTTTGTAGGAAACTCAGTAGATCATCTTCAAGTACGTCACAAACGCCTGCTTTAAAGATATAGCAGAGAGCAGAAATCGGAACCCTAAGGAATTTATACTCCCAATGGGTTGTTGTGACTGGCTCAAAATGGTTTGCCCTGCAACGCAGACAACAAAGAATATGCTGGCAGTCTCCAGGTTCCCCCCTTCTTCTGACTTTGTTCTCTTCTGCAAATCCAGACCGCGGCGCTAAATTTTTGTGCCACCACCAGATGACTTAAGAGTGACAGAGAATCTGGAGGAGGGCCCAAAGAGCCATAAAATACAGAACGAGAAACTTCTCTGCAGATCATCATGAGATATTTCATTCCCTGGGAATATATTTTCAAAGACTTCTCTGTCACCCAAAGCAGACTTTGACGTACATCAGAGTGGAAATGGGGATCAAAAAAGAAAACGTGAAGGCTCATTGATTTTTATTCACTGAAATCTGCCCCAGTCCTTACATGATAAAATCTAGTCTTGATGCCTAAACGCCTCGAACGTTTTGTCCCTGGTTCTCCAACTACAAATGCCAACATTTTTTCTTTCTCTTCCAAGCATTTTGTAAAGCCCTAAATTAAGTCTTCAGCCCTGAGTACCTTTTCCTGTATTTGCAATTCCTGAGGCCTGACCTGGGAAGAGACCTTTTTATGATACTTCGGGATAACTAGCAAGAAGCCCTCGCAGCTAATCCTCCAGGAGTCCACCGCACTTGGAATGGATGGATAATCCCAAATCTTTCTTCTCTTAGAAAGCTTGGTTTGGGGATGATCATTTTCAGAGCAGGATTTATTCTCTGCCCATATTTCTTCTGTCACAGCAATAGTCTAATGAGTGTAAGCCGGCAAGAGTTTAAATAAAGCACCCTAAATCTGACAAAAGTCCTAACAGTTCAATGATCTCTTATCTTAGATGAGAGGTTGATGGCAACTCTTGATTTTAAAGGATCAACAACATAAAAAATTGGGCAGTGAATTTTCTCCTAAGAAAGGTAATAAAAATGGGATGCACTTACTTATTCATCTTCTAGCACAAAACTGTGCCCAAGGTGGTGTGGTGGCAGTAAAGAGAGGCCTAGGGTGGGTAGGCGGAACTTGAAATGATCTCAAGAATGTGACCATGTAGCCACTCCATAGAAACTCCTGTCGAAAGAGATTTAGTAGCCATACGAATTTTCCATACCATGGGAGTTTGTGCCTATTTATAAACGTAAATACAGCTGACATCTCTAACAAACAAGCTTCTCTAACAGTAAGCTTTTTACTCTTTCTGGAGTACTTCTGGCTCAGGATGTACAGTCACTGCAGCTTCACAGGAAAAAAACAACAAACTAACAAATGCTCACAACTTGGAACTTGGAACAAAAGAAAAACATGGACATTTTGCTGTAAGATCAATGAAACTTGGTGGGTGGGTAGCTAATGAAACCTGTGCTTAGGTTATTTGTCTTATTCTCCCTCTAGCTCCTTTACTGACCCGTGGCAGATGAAATAAGTGGTTTCTACGGCACGGACAACTAGCCCAAATGAATGAACGCAGAAAATTCAAGACAAATCAAAAACCCAAGGCCACCTATGAAAGACTGAAGCGGCCCCAAATCCTTGACAGACACACGTGCCATCAGGTGGTATGTGCTCTTCCCTTGAATCCAGGCTGACCAGTGACTTCGCTGACCAATGTATGGTGGTGACTCTGCGGGCAGCTCTGGGCCTGGCCTAGGGAGGAGTGGCACTTTCTGCCCAGGCTCTTACAGGCCTGAGCTGCCATTTAATAAGTGTGACCGCCCTGATGGAGAGACCACATGGAAAGTCCCTGAGACTCCAGGGAGGGAGAGGAGGCCCGAGAGCCCAGACTCCTGCCCTCCCTGCCAAAGTGTCAGACATGCGAATGAGATCATCTTGGAAACTCCCGACCAGTCCAACTACCTGCTGAACACCACCAGGTGACCTGAGTCATCGCCACAGGGAGAAAGAGAATTGCCTGGATGAGCCTTTTGTGAATTTCTGATTTGCAACATCACAAGATCTATAAAATTGTTGTTTTAAGTCACTATAGTTTAGTTTGTTACAAAGCTAGGCAGTGGAAATGCCACCTTCCAATTTCTCCCTTGGTAGTAACTTGAACTGATTCACAACCAGACCTATCAAATGGGTGATTCCTATCAAACGGGCAATATCTCCAAAAATATTCACCATCAGCATCTGTTCAGAGACCATTTGCACTATCTTTTGAAGCGATCTTCCAATCATGCTTTCTTGAAAATTCACTAAAAGTAGTACTGTTACTGGCTATTATTTATTCCAGTTCACCTCAACTCTTTGTAAGTAAACAGAGTCAATATGATGTGGTGGAGACAGTCTGGGCTTTGGAATCAAGCCTGGTAAATATCGGTTTTGCAATTTATCCACTGTGTAACCTTGTGTTCTTGTGTTCGTCAGTTTCTTCATCTATAAATTGTGGTATAATGACACCTCTTAAAGGCAACATAGTCTATTAGAGTGTTAACTCCAGTGTTAGACTGCCTGGGTCAACCTCTCTGTGCCTCAGTTTCTTCCTCTCTAAAGCGAGGGTAATAAGTGTCCATCCTATTGGGACCACCACCAGGATTACATGAGTTAACAATATGAAGCACACGGACCTGCGCCTGGCACACAGTAAGCATTCAAAATCTCAGCTAGTTTTAGTTCTACTGTTACTACGTCAGGATTATTTTGAGGACTAACTGCCATTATGCCACTAAAGCACTTAGTACAGTTAATTCTGTCCCCCTCTTTTTGATCTCTGCGATGAAAAGTGCAGGCTTTTAAAAAGCATACATCCAGACTCTAACCAAGTGGATTTAGGACTCTCAAGTATAGGAAGCCACATCTAAACTATGTCTAAAATCAATTTTGTTGTATGAATTCCAAGCACACTGGTACCAATAAATACTTAATCTTTACTTTGTGGACCAGACTCTCCTGTATGCTACTTCTCACTTAAGGTATGTGATTTCACAGAATAGGAAACATTTTCCCATGAGATACTCTGACTTTTGGCATTATGGATTAATTCAGATTCTAAGATTCACAGTATACTAAATTGTATTGTTGTCCATAGAAGATGCTGCACGTGTATCTGTCTTAACTGGATGGGGAGTTCTAGCCTCCTCAGGAGGACTTACTGAGTAGATGTGAAAGAAGTGAGCATTAGAAAAGTTTTATTTTTCATGAACTGCTCTGCCTTTATAACTTAGCTTTGCTATTTAAAGCTTCCACCATTTGAGCTAGTAGGCCCTTAACTGTTAAGATGGGAAATATCTGCTAAATAGATAACAGGGAAGATGTGAGACAAGAAACTTATTCATGTATGTATTCTCTGTAAAGGCGATATACATTTCAAGTAATAATTGCCTTCTAAGTCATTGCTGTTCCTTGCAGTTGAGGGAAAAGGTAGGCTGCCTATACAACAAAACTGGATAGTCTGTACAAATGTTTTCCAGGTTTTGATATCACAGTTGTTATCAATAATTATACCCTTTGGAATGTAACTGAGTCAGGTGTCTTAAAGTACTCATAGTATCTATCCAACTTTGGCTTGTCCTGAGCAAGAAAACCTCCTTACTGCAAAATAAAAAGACTGGCTCTGGGAAAAGCACTACTTAAAAATGAGAGGATTGAAAACAGAAACAGACTCTAGAAAGCAAAGAAGGTAAAACAGAAGACTGATAATTATCAAAGATCTCGCTAGTGCTGGGCAAACTCAATTGTTCTGCAACGCATTCATACAGAAATGGCAGCTACTCCCCAGGCCTCACAGAAAGCTGCACGCAGAGGACGCATCGGGCTGTCTATGGCCAATGTTCTGTATGCCAGAAGGATCAGAATCGCAAATTAATCAGAAAAGCAACACTCCAAAATCTCTAAGACGAGGGCAGATCTCAGCTAGGCAAACATCCTAGAACCTTACAGGTAAGGATTATCTACTACTCATAGAACATTTCATATAAAACTTATGAATATCAAACGGGGAAAAACAACTTGAAGAAGGACTAGGAAGGAGGTGCCCTACGGGAGCTTAGGTCACTCACCCAAACTCTGTATGTATGGGTGGGGTTGCCGACAAAGTACAGGTGAAACTCACTGCATTGTGTCAGCCCGGCCTAGAACATTTTGTTCAGATAAATTTAACTCAGAAGTCTATGCATGGTGTCCATATGGGGAACAATTATATTCTCCTCCTGCAAGGAATTCTGTTTATAATCATCCTAACATTTTCCATTTTTGCACATCTGGCATAAATAAGCTTTTTGTGAACAGTAAGAATGAACATTCGGAAAGCAAATAAATAATAGCCCAGTATATATTTAGAAACATCATAGACAGTAACAGACGTCGGAAGACAGTGCTAAGAGGAATTTGAAATCTTCAGAGATTTCATTGTTTTAAAACATTCATTGGGGGAAAAAGAAAAGGAAGAACGTTGGGCTTTTTACTACTCCACATGGAACAGAGTGAGTTTATTTGAGGAAATCAAAATGAAGATTTGTAGTACAGGGAAAGGGTAGGGGTTTCTAATCTGGAAGGACAGTATTTTGGGTAAGAATCAAACCACTTATTCATAACAGAAGTTAATTTTTAATATTAGTGGAAATAAATTCATTGTCATCATTATGCAAACCAGTTCAAGTTAACTCAGAGGAATGGCAAAACTTACTTATAAAAACATTAATTTTTTTACAGTATTTTATGTAAACATGGTACTCATTTAACCCTACATTATTATGCACGGGGATTATATTTTTAAATTACTTTGTTACATCTGTAACTACCATCCTAAACTTTGATCTACCTGCACCTTTAAGGCAAGGACAGATCATAAGGCTATTCTAAATGCTTTTAAAGCAATGGGAATCATTAAGAAGGACACAAACAGGGTTCTGAGAAAAAGATCTAGGAAAAGATGGTAAGCTCTTTCAAGGAACTGATGCATATATGGCAACAAGAATTTAAAACCTCAACCAAACTATTACAAAGACAAAATGGCAGGAGTGACAAAATTCTGGAGTTAGCAAACTCTTCTGTCAAGTGACAAATAGTACATTTTCAGGTTTTGCTGGCCATGTGGTCTCTGCCACAAGCACCCAACTTTGTCATTACAGTAGCGAGTGGCCATAAACAATACGTGAAGAACAGGTATTCTGTATCACTTTATACAATCAGATGGCCTCAGGATTTGGCCCTGGAGGCTGCGGTTTACTCATCTAATTCACAAATGCTAGGAATATGCTAAGGGGTATCCTCTCGAACTCAGGGATTTACCTGACTTAATAGCTTGATGTCCCTTTTCTAAATCTCAACAACTACAATACTTCAATATTTTGCACTCTTTCCCAAATGGCATAAGAGCCCCATTTCCAAAAATGAGTTCAATAAGAACTTCTCGATTATGCCTTAAACCAGTAAGTAGATAAAGAGAATGGCATTTGAGAAAGAGAGAAAAAACAAACAAACAAACAAACAAACAAACGTGTCTGTTGTATCTGAACAAAGAAAAACTTCCGGGATTCCAACTCCTTTCTGATTAAATGCCTTCCACTATGATTAAGAAGACTGTTGCCTCTGTTCAGTTTAATTTCCTTTCCATTAACTGTTGTTTTTATTTTTTTAAATTAGATCTTCTAGTCAAACAAAATAGAATTTTTACCAGTTAAAAGAAACAAAATTAGTGTCAAGTAACAACTAAATTTTTTTAAAAGTTATTTCTTGACCAAAGACTATTCTGCTATTAAGGATGAGGTGTACTCTTCCACCAGACCACTTCCAACCAAGGCCGGATTTCAGCTATGGAGCTGGGAAGATAATAGTTTAGTTCTACTGTCGTAACATCTTTGGAAACCCTGTTTTACTGATGTAGAGGGAACTGGAAACATCTAAAAATACCAAAAAATAGAATAACCAGAAAACTTTCCTTAACTGCTATCTCCCTTCGCTTCCAACCTTATCATTTAGGAATGAATTTATTTTTACTTATTCAAGATTCGATTCAACCGTCTGGTACAATGATGGCTTGGGGGTAGTTGGCAAATTACATAAAATAAAACTCAACTCAGTTCAGAGGTAAATATGGTTCTGAGTAAAGAGAGAACAAGTCATTAGAAAGAGCCTTTCTGCCTAAGTACAGTGTTCCTGTTCATGCCAATGCTATATTTATCCTGGTATCCGAGTTCAGAGAGAATAAAAGGTACTTCTTAGAACGAAGGCAGATTAAGATACTGCCGTCTCTCTTCTTCTGCTGAGAATATTGGGTAGCTCCTTTGCTATCAAGTGCCACTCAACGAATGGAAACAGTCCCAGTGTTTGCTATTTTCATGGCATTAAAGTACTTACTGATGATTTAGCTCTCAATGCTAATGCAGTTCCCTTCACAAGGTGACACGTGCAAGTTAAGATTTGGTAATGAGTTTTCAGCATTAGCTACAGTCCATCTAGTACATCCTTAAGAGAGGTATCCTCTGTGCACACACCGATGCAGCTATTCATTAATGCAGATAGAACACTACTACTACTATGACCCTACAGTGATGTTAACTAAGAACTAGGACAACGTCACAGTGAACCTGGGTAAGAATCTTGGATAGTTATGCAGAATGCTAATACCTTTTCTAGCTAACACGGAAATTGCTTTCAGAAACTTTACTTCGTTTAAAAGCTAGCCTGGCTTGAATGTTCATGAATTCCATGGCTCCAGGCTAGGCCAATGAGGAGGTGAGAACCAGCCAACACGATTGTGCTGATGTGGTCCTAGAAGACCAGGTAGCACTCTATTCACAGTATCAATTCAGCAACACCTATTACAAGTGGATGAGAACGGAAGGGAACCCAACAAACACTCCCAGCATTTCCACATCTACTAGAGAGTCTCTACTTCGTTTAAAATGCTTGTTGCTAATCCTGGATGGAGTACTGACAAACGCTGCCAACCTTCTCTTTACAAACATTACTGCAGTTCACCTTTACAATTTGGTCATAGTTTAAAAAGCTCCATTTTCTCACAGAAAACCTAAGAAACTAACAAAGCACAAAGAACTTTCCAACATACTACTTCTCAAAAGTAGGATGGACTTAACATTTTTTTGGTAGGCTTAAAAGCTCCATCTACAGCAGCATATTCTGTACTTCTCACCTTCCTGCCTATTTAGTAATGGCAAACTGTTCACGGACAGACGTGATTACCAGCTAAAATGTTTCACTGGAGATTTTAGTCTAATTTCAAATCCACTTTTATGCCCACAGGGCATAGCTGGTCCCTAAGGTGGCCCTATCATTCTGTTGCCCAACTAAAGAGGAGAATGCTCTAGTCTACATCTCCTAAGGACAAAGCTTCAACGTATCATTTAAGGGAAGGCTCTCATCAAATGGTAGCATCATGGCATTCCTATTAAAAGACACATTGCTACGTTTTTCCAGAAGAGAAAATAACTGCTCTCTAGCAATATGGTGCAGCTTTATGTGTATATACAATTCTCAGATTGTTTGTGAGTTACTCTTTGCATTCTAACTTCCTATCATCAGAGAAACGCCATTCCGTTCCACCCACCTTTCCACATACCACAAAGCATTCTCAGAAAGGGAGCACGTACTACCATTCTCACAGATGGCTCACCAGTGCAGGCATGACCAGCCCCTCCCCGAATCTCTTTTACAATCATTCTGTGCCTCTGCACCAAGACAATTTCTTAAACCACTGCATATTTCAATACTCTTAAAAATTTAATGATTAAGAGAAGCTATATATTTTTCTCTTTCCTATTTGCATCTACTTGCCTGCATCCCTTAATAATCCTCCTTCATTTTCTGAATGCAAGACAGGGCATCTAAAACTCTACATGTTTGCTAAAGTTTTTCTGACTCTCAGTGCTGGATGAAGAATCTCAGAAATCCCCAGAATTACCAAAAAGGTCCCTTGAAGTTTTAAAAATCTTAGGAATGATTAAGTAACCAAACCTGATCAAATTGATCCCTTGATCAATTTATTGCAACATGATTGTGCCTGATGTTTTCTGGTAAATGCCCTGTAGTGTATTATTAAAAAGCAAAGCTCTTGGAGTCACCAGCAAATTTGCTGATGGTTGGTTTATGAATTACTAGGTTTGCAGACGCGAGACATGGATTTAGTGAGGTTCTTCTATTGGCCTGAAAATATAAACTATTACATACGTAGAAGGAAATGGAATTGTGGTTGCAATAAGAACCATAGTGCTGGGTTTCTTCAACCACAGTATTGCAGAAAAAATGTGTTTAAAACTTCATATAAAAGTTATCAAATATGGAGACCTGTAGATTTAAAAATACAGTCCAGGCTCATTTCACTAGAAAGTGACATTTCTGATGTAGAATATTGCTGTTCTGTGAAGGTAGGAGCCAGAGAGACTGGATGAAACTTTGGTAGTCAGCCTAACACATTAATTCATCTGGACTAGAGCCATTTCCTAACACCCAAAGATATTTAAGCACTATGGTTTACAAACACCAATCAGGAAGTTGCAGTACTCTGCGCCATTGGACATTTGCACAAAGCCTCACTTCTTTCCCCACTCCCCTCTTCCCCAACATGAAACTCAAGCCCCCAAATGTAGCAGAACCTACTGCAAACACTTTGTTGCTCATTTCCCTTCCAGTTGCCTAGAGAGCTTCAGGTGACGCTGCCCACGAGAACACCGCTCCAAGATGGCTGCTTACATGAAACAATCAGGCAAAGTGTCAGATGCCTAATCAGGGCAAAGAGAAGGTCTAACTTTTCAAATCAGTAACAACCACCAGGATTCTTCTTCTTTTTTTTTTTTTCCTTGAAATGTGAAACTGCATGTTCTGGCAGGGATGGAAGAGGAGAAATTCCTCCTTCTTGTCACCGTCGCAATTACTTCCTTCTCTCTTGTGGCTGGCTGGTTCAGATGACCAAGGCTCCTGCTGTGTTTTAGATGTGGGCAATTACAGCCACCAGGATGATATGGACCAAAGTACAGTGTTCAAACATGACTGGTAGATAAATGACCATTTATCACCGTTTTTTAAAAAAATTTTTTTTCTTATAAAGTTAACAAACCAAGGCTGTTGATCCCTGAATTAGAAAGTTGATTTACTTGATTATTTCCCAAAGTATGAGGTGGGAAGGAGGAGGGGAAGAGCCTCTCGTGCTTCTGCATATGTTGCTGATCCTCTAGTTTGGCAACATCTTGGGAGCATCTTCCGATCTAGTGATGTGGCATTTTGTGAATCTAAGTACCAGCCCGTGGCCCTCATGCTGGCTGCTTACGGCCCAAAGGGGAAGAGGGACTGCCCCCTCCCCCTCCATGTTTCAATCTGGCCCAGTGGTGGACACAGAGCCCTGGGCAGTTTCCCCAGGAGCAACTGTCTCCTCTTGTGAAGGTGACTCTTCCTCAGCTTGTCCTCGAGATGTGACAGTTGTTTCAGGGGAGATGCTGTGAGGCCCCTCCAGGGGAATACAGCCAGGGTGGTTTTTGCGAAAGTGCTGATTCAAGATGGCCTGGAAGGGGAAGCTTTTGCCACATACGTGACAGTGGAAGGGCTTGTTGCCTGTGTGCTTGCGGATATGATACTCCAGCTGATCCTTCCGGGTGTACTTCTTGCCACACATGCGGCAGACGAATGGCGTGATTCCCATGTGCAGGCGCATGTGGCGGTCCAGGCTCCCCTTCTGATTGAAAGATTTGGCGCAGTAGATGCAGGTGAGACGGGGGTTGTACCGGAACCACCGCTCAGATACTTCTTGCTCTCGGAGATACTCCACATAGCCACTCACTCCCATCATTGCGGACTCTTCTACCTGTGTCCAGTGAGGAAAGCAAGAACACATACGTGTAAGGATACATATTGAAAGAAATCAAATCTATTTTTACCTCTCATACCAGGCAACATGCTTATTTTTAGGAGAGACCCAAACAGGAAATTAATTACTACAAAAAAGTACAGATGTTAATATAATAATTAAAAGAACAATCTGAGGACACTCTATTCCATTACTTTAAAAGAGCAAGATGGGGGGCGCCGGGTTTCTCAGTCGGTTAAGAGTCCTACTCTTTTTTTTTTGTTTATTTATTTTTGAGAGAGACAGACAGTGTGCAAGCAGGGGAGGGGCAGAGAGAGAGGGAGACACAGAATCTGAAGCAGGCTCCAGGCTGCGAGCTGTCAGCACAGAGGCCGATGTGGGGCTCAAACTCACGAACAGTGAGATCACGACCTGAGCCGAAGTCAGATACTCAACCGACTGAGCCACCCAGGAGCCCCAAGAGTCCTACTCTTGATTTCAGCTCAGGTCATGATCTCCTGGTTCATGGGACTGAGCCCCATGTCGGGCTCCCTGCTAACAGCACAGAGCCTGCTTGGGATTCTCCCTCTTTCTCTGCCCCTCCCCTCAAAAAAGGGGCTCTCTCTCAAAAAAGAAATAAACATTAAAAAAAACAAACAAACATATAGGAGGCAATTATAGTTGTTTGGCAGAGGCTAAAGTACAAATGCAAAAGTTGACTCTGCATTAATTGGAAGAAGACTCCTCTAACTAGCAATTGGTTTTGTGTCCTTTTCTTTAATTTCTCAAACTGTGTTTTGTCTCCTTTCACATATGTAAACAGACAGTGCTCTTCATTTCCAACAGAAGCAGTTCTCAGCAGGTTCGGGAAGCAGTACGTGAAGCCAAGCGTTGAATAGTAACACTGAGGTTTTAGATGATTTCTGGTTTGTCTTCTATAACGTTTCCTTCTGCTCCATTTCCCTGGATAATCAAAACTGAACTCACATAAAGGACTAGGGATTATCCCACCAAAAGTTCCTGTGTGACCACGGACAAAGCACAGAGTAACTTCTCTAAGGCTTAGTTTTCTCATCCACAAAATTAAAAGGTGCCAGCTCTGCCGAATTCTCATGAGAATCAAACACAATAAAGGTACCTTGAAATATTTTGAATGCATGTTATTATCCTGTATAGCAATTAAGGATACTGAAACGTGGATTCAAATCTGCATCCTACTTATTGTATGACCATGAGCAAGTTATTTACTCTATGTGTCAGTTTCTTCATCTGTAAAATGAATATAACAGCATCTACCTAGTAGGTTGCAATGAGCATGAATGAGTTAATTCAACGAAGCACTTACTATAGTCAAGTAAATGTTAACTATTATTAAACATTACAAACTCACAATATTATTCATAATCTTGAGGGAATAGTCTCTGAAAAAACCCGCCTAACTTTTAAGTAATGTCATACCAGTATTGTCCATATGCAAATGTCATACCAGTATTGTCCAGATGCAAAGTCAATGTAGTTTAGTTACCTGTGAGATCTTTTTACATTATCTTTTAAAATGTATTTAACTTTTAAGTCCTTTGAATTAAAACGTGGGGTTTGAACTCACGACCCTGAGATCAAGACCTGCGCTGATATCAAGAGTCAGACACTTAACCAACTGAGCCACCTGGGCGCCCCTCCTTAAGGTTCTTTTTAAGTGAAGTATTCCATATAATGAATACATTTCATATAAATGAACGATTTCCATGTTGTCTAAAATTCCATCTAGATACTTGACATGGTCTTCAAATATGTTCACCATCTTAACTGTGAATTACTAATCAGACTCAAAGAACTGAAAGGACTTTAAAAAGTCATCTATTTGGTTCATTTTTATTTGAAGATCTCCAAAACTGGAAATTTCACAGGCAACCAAATAACCCCCTATTTAGGAGATGCCTCTTTACTTATCACCTAAGTAACCTTAGTTACTCAAAATTAGTGATAAAACATCTTCTATTTATTGGCCACCTAAAAAGGCCAATGAAGATTAGAAGATTAGAAAATGAGAACTCTGTCCTCAAGGAAATTTCAAAGTAGAAGGACACATAAAATTCATGCAACTAGAAAAAGAATAATTTTTATGAGTCAGTACAGAGTTGGGAAAAATTATACCATATCATCTGTAATTGCTACGGTGGTTTAAGGAGAGATCAAAGAGACCTGGGCTAGTTAGGGCACATGGAACCAGGAGCTGGGTCTTGGGGGAGCCCAGACACCTGGGAAGAACAGAGTATCCCAGACTGAAGTACGGAGACAGGAGAAGTTTGATGTGGTTCTGACATACAGAGAAGGTCTGATAAATGCTGATGAGTGGTGGAAGAAGCCAGGTTAAAAAGATTATAATTACTTGGAGAATTAAGCCAAGTATTTTCACCTTCATGTGGCAGACAAAGGAAAAAGCCACAGGATGTTTTTAAGTAAAGAAGTAACCATAGCAGTTTAATCATTCCTGTCATCAGGAAGCTCTTCCAAGTTTACCAGAATTTGTTCTTACTGTAATGTAACTGTAATGTAAGCCCCTGTCTTGTTTCGGTTCTCTGTGGCAGGGAAAAATAACTGTGGTGGAGACTCCCCATAATGAACTTCCACACATATTAAGGTGTATATTAACTCATCTCTTAATATCATCTCCAGACAATATTACTTATCTGCCATGGCTTTATAGCCTGTACCTTCTGCTTTGTTCAGGCAAACACCCTTGCAGAGTTCCCATATTTACCCCTATCCCATCTACATAAGAATAAGTTATCTCTACTTAAGAAAATTTTTTTAATGTTCATTTATTTATTCTTAGAGAGAACGTGAGCAGGGGAGGGGCAGAGACAGAGGGAGAGAGAGAATCTCAAGCAGGCTCCACGCTGTCACTGCAGAGCCCGATGTGGGGCTCGAACTCGTGAACTGTGAGATCATGACCTGAACCGAAATAAAAAATCAGACGTTTAACTGACGGAGCCACCCAGGTGCCCCTCTAGCCGCTTATTTAAAAAGTGCATTTCGTCTCTCTGAGTAACACTTTCCTGAGGAGACACTGATTCTAGCAGTTGCCTGTTAGCGCTTCTGTTCCCACAGCACTGCTCCAGAAGCCTCGGCTCTGTGACTTGTCCCTGCTTTGTGTTCTTGTTAGTCTGCCTTACCCACCCGGAAAGTGTGTGGTCTGTCTCACGCAGTACGTATTTGCACAACAGTGACTGCATCTTACCTGAGAGGTGAAGAGAAAAGGGGCCCTAATTATATGAGTAAAGTTACTTTTCCTCCAAGCTCCTAACATTTTTTTTTAAAAACTTTTTCAAATGTTTTCTATTTATTTTTGAAAGAGAGAGAGAGAGACAGAGTACGAGTGGGGGAAGAGCAGAGGGAGCGGGGGACACAGAATCTGAAGCAGACCCCAGGCTCCGAGCTGTCAGCACAGAGCCGACACGGGGCTTGAACACACAAGTTGCAAGATCATGACCTGAGCTGAAGTCAGAAGCTCAACTAACTGAGCCACCCAGGCACCTCACATTTTCTCTAACATCTTACTGAAACTAAAAAATTCTTGAAGCGCCTAGGTAGCTCAGGGGCTTGAGCGTCCGACTCTAGATTTCGGCCCAGGTCATCATCTCACAGTTTGTAAGCCCGAGCCCTGAGTCAGGCTCTGTGCGAAGAATGAGTAGCCTGCTTGGAATTCTCTCTCTCTGCCCCTCCCCCCTACCTCTCTCTCCAAATGAATAAACATTAAAAAGAAATAAAAAACTAAAAAATTCTAATACTTACATTCCTTTTCTGGTACCCTCACATGGTAACATGCAAGTAAATATAGTTTCTAACAAGTCTTACTGTTACTATACTATGTACACAATACACATCCAATGGCTTAAGTAAAAATCAAACAAGGTATTCTCATATAACGCAGATGCTAAAAACGTTAGCTACCCAATCTTAATCCACCAGTGTTTCCTTTATTTATTAATGTTTATTTATTTCTGAGACAGAGAGAGACAGAGCATGAGCAGGGGAGGGGCAGAGAGAGAGGGAGACACAGAATCTGAAGCAGGCTCCAGGCTCCGAGCTGTCAGCACAGAGCCCGATATGCGGGGCTCCAACTCACGGACTGTGAGATCATGACCTGAGCCGAAGTCGGATGCTTAACCAACTGAGCCACCCAGGGGCCCCCACCAGTGTTTCCTTTTAAAGGGCAAAGGTATTTACAGTTTACTGTGTTCCACTCTGTGAGTTCACAATCTTTTTAAAAATCAATCTTCAGTGATAGACACTTGTGAGAACAAACAAAAATATCAACCAACTACTTCAATTACTTGCTAAGGAGTTGCAAAGAAGATGGAAAACATTATTTCTATCCTTTCTAGAACATTTTAGTCTCTCAGAAGATTCAGGAGGAAAAAAAATGAAAAGACACAACCATACAAAAAAAGCAATCACATACAAAAGTGCATAAGCAATTTATTTACAAATACGTAATACTATATAAATCAGTAATTACGTAGTGTTATGCCCACAGAGTATAAAATCAGACTCTCTCCATCCCAAGTCTTAAATTACCTGCATGTAGTTTCCAGGGGTTATTTTATATTACTCTCAGGAATACAGACTGGTTCCTGTAACCAGGGAAGAGTCCCACAATCTTATCTTTTCTACTTCTCAAACTCTGCTGACACCAAAAGTGTATTTCCTGCACGCCCACAAGTAAGAAAGAAACAAGTAATCGAATACAGTATTTATTTAACGGGGTCACTGTTACCTTTCCTGTATCTTTCCTTTCTTATTCATTATATTCTGTTCACACACCGTGGCAATTTCTTCACCAACTGAGCAATCCTAACCCCACTACATACCTGGGAGCTGGGCTGCTTAGGCTCATCCATTCTCCCAGGAGACTCACTTCTGGCTCTGTGTCTCTCCGTCAAGGGAACAACACTGCCGGAGGGGCTAAATCTGTTGGAAGAGGAGCAAAAAGAGGACTAGTAGAAAAATAGCGTCAAGGAACTTAAAAAATGATGACATCTACCCCTTTTTATCCCTTGGCTGAGGAAGGGGGGAACAAACAGAACAACAGATTTCTAAGAAATACTTTCATAGAGTAAATATCAGATCTTAAGGTTAAAAGAGGTCTGCCCTAGTAAATTTAAGAAATACAAAATGGCATAGCAGATAGACCACATGGCCCGGTGACATTAAGGCTAAATACAAGCTTCTGTCCTTGAGGACTGGGAGACCATAAAAGCATAAATTAAAACTGGGTCTATGATTTTGTTTCTTCTATGTAACTATTAGGTTTTTGGTTGCTCCCTCTCCCACGCCCCTGGTAACTTGTTACAGATCTCAGACTGCTGATACAGATCATGGAAGTTGAAAATCTCTGCATCCAAAGCTATTACTTCTGATTCAGTTCTAACACTGGACAAAGGGTGCTAACACAGGGGAATAATAAGTACTGTCCTCAAGGATACTTTAACCGTTAAGGACAGGAGAAGAGACCACCTACAGGGGATATAGGATATGCCCTCTGAATTTCTGTGACACATATGCCTCTTTTAAGGCCAGATGTGAACCAAAGTAATAGCTTCTTTAGTTTTCATCGTTCATGCAATTTTAATTTATTTTTAAGAGTGGGGAAAAAAACAAATATTACCAATCGAAGTTGGTAATATTTCTTTCTTTCAACTGAGGCTTTCTTTCCATTTACTTAGATTAAAATTGTTACTTCCACTCCCCCAAAAATGTTCTGACAACCACAATATGTTAGAAAAAGAAAAGTGAAGCATAGGGCATAGTAGCACTGGTGAAAAAAAGAGACTCTCAGGCTTGTGGTAGCAGCAGTCATCGATGAAAGAAAACAGGGAAAGGTATTATCAAATGACAAATGAAAAAAAAAAAGAAAAGAAAAGAAAAGAAAAACTATCCAAAAAGCCCTTCTTTGGAATTACTCTCATTACACTAATTTAAAAAGAACGATCACTGCTGGTACCCTACTTCCTCTAATTGTGGTAGACGGGGGCAAAGAGAAGTGAACAGTGCTACAAAGGAAAGTCAAAGCCCCCCAGGCCACCTACCTGTGTGATAACATACCAAGGAAGGGCACTGCTGCCAGGCTCCCAGCTGATGATCAGCTCCCTGCCTGGAAATCCGAGGAGGCCCTGGCAATTACTGATCCTAGCGTGGCTGCAGCTGCTATTCTGATTCATGGAAGTGTCTAACTTTACCATAGTTCTCACAACACTGTGAATACTTCAGGACTAGGAGCTTCCTGCTTTAAAGAAATAAGAACGCAAGTCTTTTGGCACACCTCCGGTTTCCTCAACATCAACTTATTTTCGCTAAGAACATCAAGGAAGACACACTCTGTGCCACACAGAGGGCCTGCGTTAGTGACGTCTGCACAACAGCCGTTTAGACGGACAAAGAAAACAAACCGTACCTGTCAATTTCACTGCTTGTTGGCCGAGCCACCTTGGCTCCTGAAGATCCCAGAGTGTAATTTTCCTGCCCCACAGAACCATGGCCGGTGGTGTCAATCACCATGGCTGTGACTTCCTCGGCGCTACTCCCATCTTCTCCGGAAGGCTGATTCTCAGTCCCAAGCCACTCCTCCAGGTTTTCCGTTTTGATGTGGACTGCCCCAAGAACTCTAACTTCATCATCACTCCGGGCCCCCCGGTCTGCTACTCCCGTCTCCACATACCACTGTCCTGCTCGGTTGATTCGAAGAATGGGCTCCCGGCTCTCTACATCAGAACTCTGTTCAATTATCTGAGGGCTGGTGGACTCCTCAGGAGGACTGAGCTCCCTGATATCCAACACAGCACTAACCTGACCTCGCCGGTTTCCCTTTGCAGTATTATGTCGTGGGCTAAGGGAACGGTTTAGATTCGGTGTCACCCTGTGAGACTCCGGAGGCCTTTCTGGATGCTTTGTCCTCGTTTGACTTAATTCTGCTTCAACCTCTGCCACGTTAATTTTGAAGTGAATCCCCTCCAGGATCTGTGTACATTTGTCTATAATATGCTGCATCTGCAGAAAACTGGCAGCTGTCAGGTAGCTGATGATATCTGCCAGTTGCAGGCATATCCGCCCCGTATAACAGAAAGAAAGGAGCTGCTCAAAAACAGTAGGGTTCTTGATGACTGAAATGGAGACAGTACTCATCTCATTCAAGGACATGTGATCCCGGAAATAGGGTGAACTGGCAGCCAGGACCACTTTGTGAGCCCGAAAAGCCTGTCCCTGCACGTTGACCACAATATCACAGAGACGGCCCTGCATGCGCAGCTGGTTTAGATGGCTCAGGACAGAGTTGCTGAAGTCAGGGATCTCCAGTTGTATGTTCCCACCTTTCTCCATGGTCGTGCCTGAGGGTGTAGGCAGGCATTCAACCCTGCTGAAAGAGGAAACCAAGTTCATTAATAATTTGAATTTCACTCCTGCCATGCTCTCCAATTCAAATCTACTGAAAAATATTTTTTGGTAAAATTTCAAAATCTCCAAGTAAAAAGAGACAACTTCCCTTATGTTTGGATATGAAAACAAGATACCCTTAACAACCCAAATGTGACTGCTAGACTTCTACAAAGTCGACCTAAGATCATTACTCCCCTTACTAATAAGCTATGCAGCATCAAAACATAAGTTTAACAGAAAGGGGAAAACCAGTTGTGACAGTTCTTTTTTTTTCTTCTTTAATCACGAAGTATTCATACACTGAATATAAAATCCTGTGATAACTTTTCTTTGAAGGAGGAAAGAAATCAGCTCTTTGAATAAATGTAATTACACACTAATGGATTGATCCCTCTTGCTAATATTTTACTACATGCTGTAGAAGTTATGTTTATTATTTAGAAGGTGACTCATATCCCACATGAATGTACGTAAGCCATTATTTCGAAGCTTGAGAGTCAGAGCCCTCACACAAAGGCTTGGGTTTAGGACTCTGAAGCAAGGTCTAGGTTAGGAAACATGCCACAGCCGTGTCAGAACTCAGTGAAGATGCAGAGAACCTGAAGATGTTCAACCTCAGAATTAAGAAAGGGTAGGTACACTGCTTCTATCTAAATTCAAAGCTGGGAATTTCAGGGTGGTGATGATGCTGATTCTGAAATGTAATTCCCCAAAGCTGGTAGAAAATAGAGCATTTATCAATATGGCCAATATTTTTACATCAAAAATTTTTCTTTAAACAGCTGAAAACATTATGCCTATAACTGCATCCAACAGCCTTCAATGGTTGACACTAGTTTGTGTAAATCTCAACAGGAAGACGCTGACTTGAGCCCAACATGTTTCCATTTATCTGTAACTTTATAAGACATTACATAGTTAGCTAAAATCTAAAATTTCAGAACTGATCCTGACAAGCTCACAGTATTGCTCCGCACTTACAACACACTTAATCAGTAAATAGGGAAGTGTATACACTGCTTTTAAGAACCAACTTTAGCCAACCTGACCTTTTTCCAAAGCGTTTTTGTTTGTTTTGAAACTTTTAATCCAATAAGAGCCTCTGTCGATGCCATCATGAATTCAGATGTGTTTATTTTGGAGCCTACACCAGCGCCTTTTTTGTTTGCTCTTTCCGGCAATTCCCCAGTGAGGAGGAAGCCCCTGGAGTAAGGTCTCTCTCTACCGTCGGCACTGGAAGGGTGAGAGCTGTAAGAGGGAGAATCGGGAACGCCATGGGGTTGGCCACTCCGGTATTTGAGTGGCTTTAGTCTGCGATAGGAAGCGTGGGTAGTGGGAAACTGACAGAAGGGCGAAATGTCACCGAGGAGCCGGGGAGGAGAGGGGAGCAAGGCTTGGGGCCGGGGAGCGAGCAATCAGGTGAGGGCAGAGCACCGGGAAGGGGGCGGCGCCCCGGGACCCCGTCCAGGCGGTGTGCGTAGGCGGGCGGGGAGCAGCCCAGAGGTGGGTGTGTGTATCTGGGTGTGTCCGGGCTGCGGTGGGGGAGGGGGCCGCCCATCCCGGGGTCCTGAGGGAGGGGCCCGGCGAGGGGGCGGGTCCGGCAGCTCAGCCCGGCCCGGGGCCAAGGGGGTGGAAGGTCTCCGGTGCCTTGAGGGTGGGGTAAAGGGGAGTGGCTGAGCGCCCCAGGAGCAGGCTGCGGCGGAGCCCGGACAAGGCGGTCCCGGTGCAGGGCAGCGGGACCGGTGTGCGGGGCCCGAGCCCAGTCAAGGAGCAGCACCTACCTCCGGGGGTGGAAATGGGCCGGAATGGGCCGGAACACCGTCCCGGAAGTGAAACCCCCCACCCCCTCCCCCGGAGCGGGCGACGTGCCGGAAGGAAATCACTCACCCTTACACCGCCCCCCTTCCCCTCCCCCAGCGCTTTCCGTCCCTCGCGCCCCCTCCCCTCTCTTCCTTCTCAGCCGGTCGGAGGGCGGGAGCCTTGAGTCACGCGGGCTGTCGTGTCACCGCCCACAATGGCGGGTGGGGCGGGGCCAAGGGGCGGGCTTAGAGGAAGGAGGTGTGGCTGCAGGAGGAGGAAGAGATGACGGGAGGAGACGGGGAGGAGCTGAAGCCGGCGCTGGCGGCGGGGCGTGGAGGGGGGCGGGGGGAGGGTGCGTCATGACGTCATGAAAAGGCGTCCTTATATACTGGTGCCTGGCCCATATCTCGGTCTTTCGAGGCTAGGAATTGGTGTTTGGTATGTATATGGTCATTTTGCATAATGGCTTGTTGGCTCGAGGCCTTCAGCTCTTGGTAGTTAAAGTCATCTTAAACTAACTGGTATTTGTAGGCCGGTCGCGGGCCTTTGGAGGGTTCCCAAGATGAAGATGATAGAAGATTACGTTTTGGGTGCGGGCGCGGCCTAAATCCTACCGCTCGGGCAGAATTGCGGAAAAACCCGTGGGCTCGCGTTCCCTGCCTGTGATGAAGCCTGCGTTGGTAGGGACATCTGAGACTGTTGATGAACGCCAACGGCTCTGATGGCGGCGCGTGCCGAGTCACCCGAGTGGGCCTTTGTTAATCTCGGCCAGGGCCTCCTTTCGGCCTTTTGCTCAGGAAAGCCGGCAGTTGGGGTAGTCCACGTGCTTCTCTGAATGGCTGCATTCCGCAGTGCACCATTATTTACTTAAGTGGTTTCCAGCTTTAACTTTCTGCACTGCTCCTTTTGTGTAAACTATTAAGTGCGCTCTCTGTAGTCGTGAAATTATGGGTGGTGTAAACGATCTGTGGTATAGGCGATAGAAAAGAAATATGCTTAGACTGTAGAACAAATGATTAATTTTAAAGTTTGTTTGGGAAGAGCGAACAAGCGTGGGGGGCGGAGAGGGAGAGAAAATGCCAACCAGACTTAGCACTGTCAGCGCAGAGCCCAACGCAGGGCTCTAAGCGTAAACGGTGAGATACGATCTGAGCAGAAATCAAGAGTTGGACGCTCAAGGACTGCGCCACCCGGGGGCCCCAGAACAAAATGATTATTTTAAGAATCCTAATCTTTTTCCTAGAAATGGTGCTGGGCACGAATGCAAAGTGGCTTTTGATGGCTTCTGATGGGCAGGTAAGAAACGGGTTAATGCAGTGGAAAGGAATCCGATCTCCTTGGAGGTGGGGTCTTTTGTTAAGCCTGTGATGGTTTAAGAGTAGTGGACAGAAGGGATTTCTGAAAAATCCTATTCTGAGGCTTAACCATACCTAAAACCTTGATAGTTACTTTGGCTGCGCAGTATGTTTAATTGGATGCTCTTTGTTTTCTAGTTCTGTGCCAAAGGGGTGAAAATGGCTGCAAAGGTAAGTTACTGAAATTCCCTCACTAAGGGAAGTTAGGTTGAAAGTCCACTAAATGTGCTACAATGATGACATTGTATTTGCTACTCTTGACTGTGAGAATGACGAGAGTTACTACCACCATTCCACTTAACTGAGGCACACAAAATGGTGATTTAGAGAACTTGGAGATTGACACTACTTTTACATGAAGCTGTTTCTTCCTAGGTCCTAAAGTTCAAATTGCACATGCTACCCACGGGCAAACAGGTGAGGAACCTTTTAGATAGTCCGTGTTTACCCAGTCCTTTTCAATTCTTTTTTTACATGTGAATGCCTACACTCTGGTATTCTGTATGAAATGCTAACAACCTGGAACAGATACTATGATGGTTGCATAGTTCAGCAGATTAGATCATGAAGAGATAGCTATCTGTCTGATGTATCGAAGTTGATAAGAAAATTGGTTTGCTGTTAATAGCATAAGCAAAATGTAATTAACCTAGTTTCCTTCCTTCCTTTTTTGTAGGCGCTAAAGGGAGTTGGCTGGAAATTGAGGTGAGCAGAATTGTAATGGAGCTAAATGTTGGTAACAGGGCAAACATCACAGTACAGCTAATGGCTGTTTAGAGTTGCCTTATGCACAGGAAGCACTCCTACCACCAAGTGCTTGAATGCGTTGCTGAATGTAGTAAAAAGCAGCCTGGATGATGATAAGCAAATACTGACTGAACATGAAGGTCTTAATTAGCTCTACCTGATTTCAGGCATTTTTGACGTTGTGGGGAGAAAATTCATCTTTTGCCTCTTGTGAAACTGTCTTTATTTCTTAGGTGGACTTGAGTCTCAGTCATGTTTGGAGCAACGATTTATTTTGGTAAGTATTAAGCATTTTAGTAAGCTCAAAACTTAACTGAGTGCTGATGAAATAGAATGCTTAACTACCAAGTTAACTAGTTTACTGTGGCTACTTAGTGGGTGCATGTTGAGCATGCTGTGAATGGGGTTTTTGAAATGATGTTGACCAAATGTCTGACCTGAAGTGAGCATGTAGACAAATTTAACACTGAAGAACCCTGTGACAAATAACTCTGAGAAGAATTCGGTGATAATTAACATTTTAACGAAGTGTCTTGTTTTTTTTCTAGGTTACTGGCCACTATCCTGGATGGCTTGCTTGGGGTAAGACAAAACAGTTCTTTAGTTGCTGAACTCAAGTCAAGTTCATGTGTGGCCGAAATGTGCTATAATGTGTTAAGTGTGTTCTGGTGTTTCAGGGAAGATTCAGCCATTGTGAAGTGCATTTAATTTTTTTTTTTTTTTTTTTTTGGTCAGGTGTTGATTTTGAAGAACTTTTTATATAAAGGTATGTATTCTCTAAACCTTTTTTGGTTAACAAGCAAGATACTGTTAGTGATGATTTTTGAAATTAAAAACAGATGGGAATCTCTCTGAAAAAGAGTGAAGATTTCTTACAAGCTGAAACAGTATTTGGAAAAGTTGAGAAATCCACTTGTTACTACCTGTTAACTAAATTTGACTAAATTTCTGCAGGTGTGAAGAGTTAGTGGCTCACGAGGCCCGGAATGAGGAGTTTTAAGCCAAGGTATAGTCGTTTCAAGTTGGGTGTCTATATGAAGTGGTTTAAAGCCGATACAGTGATGAGAACATAGTTCAGCAGACTTGACAGTGATGAGCAACATTGTCTTTCGCTCCTATCTGACGTATCTGGCTGCAGCAACCCTATCCATACCCTTGAAAACGAGCCATTTATTCTACCACAGGAAACGTTCAGGGTTGGGGTAACTAGTGGCTTATATACAAATGTTTTTTTTAGTTTATTTTGAGGGGTGGGGGAGGAGCAGAGAGGGAGACAAAATCCACTCTGCAGAATCCAGCGCAGGGCTCCATCTCCCTGACTTCATGACCTGAGTCGGACATTTAATTAACTGAGCCAACCAGGCACCCCAAATGTTTCAATTTTACGATTTCACATTTTGAGAAGCACAGGTTAAGTTTTTCCAGGAAATTGTAATTTTTTTTGTAAATAAGCTTCATGTTTTAAAGCAGTTTCAATATTGACAACAAAATTGAACGTAGGATCCCATACGTCTGGTCTTCACGCCTTCCTCAACATTCAGCACTAGAGTGAGACTTTGGCTACAATTATGAACATACAGTGAGACCATTATCGCCCAAGTCCACAGCTTACATTAAGTAAGGTTCTTTTGTGTTACACGTTGTATGGGCTTGGACAATGTGATACATCCACCATTGTCCGTGTGTAGAATAGGTTTGCTGCCCTAAATGTTACTTTTCAGAAAGTTAAAAATGGGGAAAACCAGTACAAATTTTAAATGGCTTTTTTTCCCCCCCAACATATACAAACAGGCAGACTGTCAACCTGAACATTAAGAGGTAAGTTGGTCTGTGGTATATGTGATAAGTTAGCATGTAACCAGTGATGTAATGATTCTGCCAAATGAAACCGAATGATATCACTCATAAAACCGTTCCATTTTGTTTCTGAGGTTACTAGCAAACATCATGTGGGGTGGTTTTTGTTTTTTTCACCATAATTAACCTGCCATCGTTGCTTTTAGGGCATTTGTGAGGGCAGCAATCCAGTTAGGAGCGCAGCTTGCTAGTTGAAAGGTGAGACTAAAAACCTCAGTACTGTTGTCTTAATCCAGAATACATGATGATCTCACTCCAACTTGAACTCTCTCACTGATCACTTGATGATTATAAAAGATCTGATATTCTTTGTATTCAGATTGCAATTTGAATTAAAACATAAAAATGTGTCTAAAAGTTGCTGCTTTGTCCTTCCAGCACCTGGATGGATGCCCACAGGATAGAAGATCAAGCTTTTCAATATCAATAAATTTTTATAAACCATCTGATCAAGAGTGCTGATTTCAATTTAATGGGATGAAGGAAGGAAAATTACATCATTGTAATTAAGATCCTGTGACATTAGCTTAAAACAGTTGACATTGAGATGTATTTTATAGGATACCTTGGGCTTGAAGGTGCAGGAAAATAAACTACAGCCCTTTTCATGTTTAGAATGCAGAATGGTGGCATGATCTGAAGGATGAACTGTGTATTGTGCAGAAATTTTCTAAGGGGCTGAATGTGAAATCCTGCGCCAAAATGCTTCCTATTAAGCAGGATGGCGATGGGTCTCTGCAAGTGTTAGATGGTATAAGGGAAGTAACCTGGTTATCGCCTCCCACCACATATTAAAAGAAAGCTTAAAAATGGGACAAATACTATGGTCACAGCTGTTAAGAAATAGGAGTGCTGACTTCGCAAGTCAGAATCTCACATTGACCACGGATTGCCTATTGTATTCTGTAAATTACTGAAACTGCTTGGCCTCTGGCAACATAAGAGCCTAGATAACTAAAAATCTGATGAAATCACATTAATTTAGTACTTGGAAGTGTGTGGGAACATTTGTGTTGCAATTTAGGACTTTAAACAGGATTTAGGATTTTAACAAGATAGTTGCAGGGGTGCCTGGGCAGCTCAGTGCCCCATATCTAAGGTTACCTCCCTTGGCCCTTCCCCAACTTGCACATTCTCTTTAAAACACGGAGGATGTTGCAAATCAATCTGGACAAGATGGTCACTCCAAATGTTTCGGTCTGGTGGAGGTGAATTTTGGTGCTTTCAGAGTGAGGAAATTCTGTTAAGCACTTTCCTATAGTCACATTGACATCTACACTTCAATCTTTTAAATTCCTTCTACAGGAAAGGTTAGATAATCCATGGTTCATTATTGCTTTTGGTTCCAGTGCCCACCCCAGTGTCTCCCAACAGGCTCTGAGACCCTCTGAAGCAGGAACCATCACTTGGCTCCAGCTCTCCCCCTTTTCATTCAAATCACCAGTGGTGACCTTTCTTGGCATTACATATTCTTAGTTTCCTCTAGGAGAATGTAAACTCCGTGAAAGGGATTTAAATCTTGTTTGTTGCAGTATTTCCAAGCTTGTCATTCAGGCAGTCAGTAGATGGATTAGATAAATCTTTTAGAAATTTAGTGGGTGCCAAAAGATCCTCACAGTGAAATTGGCCTCTTCTGTCATAGCCTGACTTGGGTGACTACAAGTAGATGAGTTCATGGCTGGTTGAATTCTTCTGAAATGACTAACACAATCTAAAAAGACCTCTCTAGTTGTATTAGAAGCCCAATCTCGTTTAATAAGCCTGAGTGAGGGAAGAGAAAAATAGCAAGTTTTGAATGTTACTATACGTTAAAGGTGTTTTAATCCTTATGATGGCAGTGAGTTTCCATTTTGCAGATAAACGGCCTAAAGGATCAAGTTCTCAGAGGCCATGCAGTAAGTGGTAGTGCTAAGAACATATAGTAGCATATCTTAATTGACAACAAGTACACTGAGGATAATTATCTTGGACGACTGGAAGGGAGGGCCAAAATCACTACAGGCAGGAATGTTAAAAGTCTTGTTGCCTTCTGGTCTGAAAAGTCCCAATACATAATATACTTAGGGTCAGGGGAGAGCTAGCTTGAAAGAAGATTGGGAAAGACGAGGTTAATGGAACACAAACACCGTGATCTCCAAAAGTGGGGCTGGGCTGATTTAAAAAGATGGGCACCTACCTGGGTGGCTCAGTTGAGCTTCTGACTTGATTTTTGCTCAGGTCGTGGTATCCAGCTTTGTGTGGCTCTGTACTGAGTGGATCCTAAGATTCTCCCTCTGCTCCTCTAAACAAAATTGTAACAGCAAAAACCTTAATGTGACCTTAGCCTCTGGCACTGAGTGGGAGTTAGTACTACTCAAATTACGAGGTGCCCTCCAATGCTTGGAACCCATAATCCTATAACCCGTCACAGTGCTTCTACACTGAGGAAGGTGATGGATGGGTTGTGTAGAGTACTGTACTGTTACTGGTAACTTGAGTTTGAATAACATACCTACATTTATGCTTATATTTGATTTGGTTCCTTGAAAGTTACACCCATCACTAAGAGCCCATGTAAGTTATTGAGTGTAATGGAAATAACCCATTAGTTGACTCCACCCTACCAGAAAGCAGTTCTAATTTAGTACATGATGTTTTGCTAACTGCATATCCTGCCAAGCACATGAAGAATGGATCCCCGTGCAGTTATGCTCTCAAGCTAGAAAGTTGGGTTCCAGGATTCCAAACTAGTGCTTATTTATCCTTCAAATGTCGCAGCTTTTTAGGTAGATAGACTTTTCTCATCTTTCAAAAAGCTGTACGTTTATGTATTTTTCTTTAACATTTATTTTTGAGACCGAGACAGAGCATGAACGGAGGAGGGTGAGAGAGAGACACAGAATCTGAAACAGGCTCCAGGCTCTGAGCTGTCAGCACAGAGCCCGATGCGGGGCTCGAACTCACGGACCACGAGATCATGACCTGAGCCGAAGTCGGCCGCCTAACCGACTGAGCCACCCAGGCGCCCCTTTATGTATTTGAAAGGGATCCTCATGCTCCTGAGCTTGGAAATGATAAACTATGCTTCCTTCTTCTCTCTTATTCCTGGTGTAAAGCTATGGAAAGCGTTAGTGTAGCGTGCTGCACAGGTGATAAAGCTGAGACTGGACTTGTGTTCTAGTGACCTAATCATCCCAAGCCATTGTCTGAAAGGTCAGTGCTAGCAGAAACAGACCCATAAATACAGAGAACAAACTAATGGTTGTCAGAGTGGAGAGGGAGTGGGGGATGCAGACTTCCAGTTATGGAATGAATAAGTCAGGGATGGAAGGGACAGCATAGGGAATCTGGTCTATGGTGTTGTAATAGCGCTGTATGGTGATAAGAGGGTAGCCACGCCTGTGGGGAGCCCACTACAACATACAAAGAAGTTGAATAACTATGTTGTGTAACACTGTGTGTCAATTCTACTTCATTAAATTTTTAATAAAATTTAATGAAAATGAATTAACATGTAAAAAAATTAAAAGGTCAATGCTTGCTAAGAGTTAAGCTACCATAAGCTGCCAGCATGCCCTCCCCTGCCTGTATTAGTCGATCATTTAATTCACTCAAAAGAGGTTTTTTGAACATCTATTATATGCCAAGTAGTGCTGAGAATAGGTATTACAAAGAACAATACAGACAAAAATAAAATCCCTGCCCTCATGGAGCTTATATTCTACTGGGGCAAACAAAATACAATACACAAAATACAGTATATCAGGGAATGTGGTTAATAATATAGTACTACAGAGGAAAAATAAAGCAGGGAAAGGAGGGCAGAGCATGCTGGTGGGCAGCAGGAGCTCATTCAAATATGGTTGTTAGGGAAATACTCACCAAAAAAGGAAGTATTTAAGCAAAGGCTTGAGGTATTAGGAACTAAACAGTGCACTTATCTGGAGAAAACCTGCTAGGTGACAGCTGGGGCAAAGTCCTGGACGTGGGCTCATGACTGGAAAACACCAGGAAAAGCAAGGACACCAGTGTGGGTGGTACAGGGGGAGCTCAGGAGGAGATGGTCAGTAGGTAGCAGGTGGCGAGTCATGGAGAGCTTTGGAGGCCACTGTAAGGACTCTGGCTTTTCTCTAAGATGGGAAACGACTGGAGGGTTTTGAGCAGAGGAGTGATGGGACCCTTACTGAGACTGCTGAAGGGTAAGGATGCAAGGGTAGGAAGCTTTTGCTGGATCCTTTTTAAAGGATCAGATGCTGGATATATTTTGAAGATAGAGCTGACCTTTGAGACAAAAGTTTCTCCCGATTCACTTTTTTAAAAGAAGTTTATTTTTAGTAATCTCTACACCCAACATGGGGTTGAACTCATGACCCTGAGATTAAGAGTCGCATGCTCTTCTCATGTACCAGTCAGCCACCCCACCAGATTCACTTTCTTGATCTGACCATAAAACTGAGGACTAGTATGTGTTTTTGTTTTTAATTTTCTTTAATGTTTATTTAAAAAAAATTTCTTTTTTAATGTTTACTTATTTTTGAGAGAGAGAGAGCACGAGTGGGGGAGAAGCAGAAAGAGAGGGAGACACAGAATCTGAAGCAGGCTCTAGGCTCCAAGCTGTCAGCACAGAGCCAGATGTGGGGCTCTAACTCATGAACCATGAGATGGTGAGCCGAGCCAAAGTCAGATGCTTAACCAACTGAGCCACCCAGGTGCCCCTAACATTTATTTTTGAGAGGAGAAAGAACACGAGCTGGGGAGGGGCAGAGAGAGGGAGACACAGAATCCGAAGCAGGCTCCAGGCTCTGAGCTGTCAGCACATAGCCTGACATGGGGCTTGAACCCACAAACTGAGATCATGACCTGAGGTGAGGTTGGTGCTTAACTGACTGAGCCAGCCAGGCACCCTGGACTAGTATATGTTTACAAGATGACTTTGGAATGTCTGGGAAAAGGAATGTTACATATAATAAAACCACCTTTATGTGGCACTCACTATAGTCAGGGATATACGTCAAGGACTCAACTAGGTACCTTCATATACAACACTTGAGGAAAGGATCTGTGCCTCTGTGTAACTAAAATGGAATAAGTTGTTAAAAATTTATTTTACTATTTCCAGGCTCGTGTAATTTTTATGGTAACACAATGTGGCCCTATTCATTTTTAGAGTGTAGATATCAGTTGGCATGGTGGAAAAGACAGGCACCTGATGGCAAAAATAATGTTTCTAATAACGGAAAAAGGTCCCTAAAGAAATGTATTCTAAATGTAATGGAAGTTTTTCATATCTTGCTTTACTTTGGACTTGCTGCCTTTCTTCCAGGCATTAAATCCAAGACTCTGGTATGGTCAAACTCAGCCCTACTACATACAAAACAATTAAGGACAGGTCTTGCGATGAGGCTTCTGCCCTTGACTTTCTTATAATCTCAGGCAAACTGGAATTATAAACCATGGATTCTCGATTCCATCTTTAAATGACTGTGACAGGGCATGCGACTTAAATGTGTGTGTGTCCCCAAGTATTTGCTGTCTTAGTAATTGTTTCCATATATACAAAAGTCTCTGAACTTTCACTGTTTCTACCAATACCTGTTCATCACTCTAGCTTTACCATCCTTCCTGACATCTAGTGAGAAGATGCCCTCACCTTGTCCTTCCTCAGGTACAGGCAGCAGTATTTGGCTACTCCTGGATCTTTGTTTTTCCATAGAAATTTTACAATCTGCTCTTCAAGACCCAACTACTCCCCCAAAAGAGAAAGGTGTTCTGTTGGGATCTGAATTGGATTTTTTTTTTTTTTTTTGTATAGTTAAAAGATTATTCTTTACAATGTTATAGTAAGATAGATGATAAACTGCATGTATGTGAAGTGTGTAATTTGCTGAGTTTTGTGAAAGGATCAACAGGCCTGTGGCTACAGATTTACTGCACTCGTCCTCGGAAGAGGAAAAGAAAAAACGTGAAACGAAATGGCTAGTTCAAAGACCAAATTCCTATATTATGGATGTAAAATGTCCAGGTTGCTCCAAGATTATCACGATTCTCAGCCGTGCTCAGACTGTGGCTCTCTGTGGAGGCCGTTCAGCAGTGTCGTGCCAGCCCACAGGAGGAAAGGCCAGACTCACAGAGGGGTGTTCATTTAGAAGAAAGCAACACTAATGATCCACACAACCTCTTGAATTTGTGTTAAGTCACAGAAAGCCTTATTAGTTCAGTAATTCCAGTTAATCTACCAAAATACTGGAATTATGTTTAATTTTGTAAGGTATACAACAGTGATCTATTTTGGTGTCCGTTTTTCAATAAAGTTTTGATTATGGGCAAAAAAAATATTTAACAAATCTTAATTGCTACCATAGTGAAAGAGCTCTATAGAGCATTCTGAGGTTCTTAATAACTTTTGAAGATTGTAAGTGGTCCTGAGACCAAAAAAATTGAGGACTGCTGTTCTAGGTTAAGAAGCAGGGGCCTAGAGAGGTTAAATGGCTGGGTAAGGCTGCATAACTAGAGAATGGTAAAGTGGGAATTAAACTCAGGTTTGTCCAACTCACACAGGCTCTTTCTTTTTTTTAATTTTTTTTTTGATGTTTGTTTATTTTTGAGAGAGAGAGACAGAGCACAGGCAGGGGAGGGGCAGAGAAAAGCTGGGGGGGCGGGGGGGGGGTGGAGACACAGAATCCGAAGCAGGCTCTAGGTTCCCAGCTGTCAACACAGAGCCTGATGCGGGGCTTGAACTCACGAACCGTGAGATAATGACCTGAGCCGAAGTTGGAGGCTTAACCGACTGAGCCATCCAGGCGCCCCTCATGCAGGCTCTTTCTAACTAAGTTCACTGTCTTAGAGAAGAGTGACTCAGACATGCACTATCGCATGACAACAATTGTGTATGCAGTTGTTATACAGCTGTGCCATCAGGTATTTTTACTGTGTACCTGGTTATTTCTTGTGTTACAAAGTAACTTGCTTTCCTCAAAATGAGAAAAAAGTATCCTTAAGGCAGTATTTTGAGGAATGGTTTATACTTAAAAAAACAGTAGCAAGAAATGTGATCAGCGTTACAGACTTCTGGTTCTTCGGAGAAGGGAATACTGGACAAGACAGAGCAGCTGTATCGACACACTATTTTATTCAACCAAAGCCCAAGAGCATAAAGTAATACCATCAGACTCATCATCTGCCAAACCTCTCCCTGATGAGGAGAAATTGTTCATAAGACAAGGCTCTCTTGAAGCCAATAATAACCATTGATTATTTGCATATCTTGTTTTTAAAATTGGCACCACAGGATAAATCTAAATTCCCTACGAAAGTGGGGAGGTAGGATTTGAAATACAGCATCCAGTTTACAATCAGATTGTGCATTTTAAAATCCTACTTGTGTTGTTTTCAATCTTATTAAGTAGTTCCTTAGTTTTTTGAAAAAAGACTTAATTTAAAATTTTACCCCACCTCAATGATAAAGATCTAAAAGAGTGACATTTCCCTGGATTTCAGAATAAGCATTATGTTTTCTTCTTGAAAGGCAAGACTGAAGAAAAGCTGAGTGATGTCCAAAATGACTAGGTCTCAGATAACAATACCGGATTGTTTGACTTCTGAGGACAGGGGGCCCTTGGTATTTGCAGCCGAGAAAATACTCTCTGGATTTCAGGTGTCTTCTGTAACTCTCATTTCCAGGATAGAAAGACAACATTTTGGTCAGAATTAGGCTTTACACAGTCAATAGTGAGTTTGTTACATTTATCTCATGGGGGATAAATGGATGTGAACTGCACTTTCCCACCTCTTAAAAGGAATTTCTGGAACTTCTCTCCACTGAGAAAGGGTAGGCAGACTTGGACACCCTTTCTCACCAAGACAGCCCTGCCAACAAGAATTTTCTCTCTCCAGAGCACACTCGCAGATGGGGAGATAGGGTTCAAGGACAAACTTTAGAGAAAAGCTCCACCTAACAGTGAATCACTTTCTGCAGCTGTGAAGAACATTCACACTCTTGATCTACTGGGCATCACAGATTAGGCCTGGAAGTGAAGATGATTTTATTTTCCAAACAGAAACAACCATCGGATTGCACTGTTTTTAGAGCACTAAGAAAAATAGGCAGGGATAGAAGACTGATACTTGGTACTTAACTTTTTTTTTTTTTTTTTTTTAATGTTGTACTTCTTTCTGAGAGAGAGAGAGAGAGAGACAGACAGAATCCAAGTGAGGGAGGGGCAGAGAGAGAGGGAGACACAGAATCTGTAGCAGGCTCCAGGCTCTGAGCTGTCAGCACAGAGCTCGATGTGGGGCTTACAAACTGAGATCATGATCTGAGCTGAAGTCAGATGCTTAACCGACTGAGTCACCCAGGCACCCCAATACTTTGTACTTATAAATCAAAAGAATGTCAAGGCAAAAGTGAAGATAAAGTAGAAAAGAACATTTTCATTAATCAAGGCCTTGTTCTCATTTCATACTTATTAAATAATTAAAAGCTTTTATTTATGTCACAGAATGTATAAGAAAATTACAATAGCCTCTGTGTTCACTTTTCTATATATTCGAAGTTGGCCTAAGGTCAATATTTTCAATTACTTATGATTAAGGAGAAGTGTTATTCAGGGATTAAAAATAATTACTATTTTTAAAGATTTTTTTTTTTAAGTAATCTCTACATCCAACATGGGGCTCAAACCTATAACCATGAGATCAAGAGTTGCATGCTCTTCTGACTGAGCCAGCTGGGTACCCCAATAATTATATTTAAAAATAGAAACATAAATAGAATACTGATTAATAAAATTACTGTTTTTTTATGCTACAGATAATCAGTTTTATTTAATCTTAGACTATAAAATACATAGATGTATCTGTTCACAGATAAATAGTCCCATTTTCTTACATTTGTGTAATGCTTCATAGTTTTTCAAAGCATTTTCACTCACAATACCTCCACGTACATCATCTCTGGTTCTGGCAAGAAGAGCCTTGTGAGGGAGCCAGGGCAAGTACTGTTCCCATTTCATACAAGCAGGAAAGGAGGCTAAGTGATGTTTCTGTAACTTGTTCAAGGTGAAACATTAAGATTCTGTGATTTCCATTTCAGTGATTTTTTTTTTTTTTGCATTATATCATGCTGCTTCTCACTATATTATGCTGAGAGTCAACATGTCACTATCTAGCTTAATTTACAGGATTCTCTTGATAAGGCTGGTTGAACTGACCCCTCCATCAAGGGACTAAAGGGGCAAGCATTTCCCCACGTTTCACATGGTCTGATTATCTTTGTCTTCAGTGGACAACTAACTATCCAGATATGAAAAACATGATTAAGAAACACTAAGCTGTTCAATTCTCCAAGAAAAGGCCATCTTTACACCTCTCCAAGTCAGAAACTACAAAAGAAGTCCCAAACAAAAAAATCCTAATAATGCATGTTATCAAGTAAAAATTGGATACCTTCTGTTTCTTTACTGTGGTAAAGAATGTTGTCTGGGTTCCTTCCACCTAAAGACCCACTTACAGACCTGTGGCAGAACTCCACATCTGATTTCAGCCTTGGGGAAGCAAAGAGGACAAAGCTGAAAAGCTCAGCTTTCTGGATGATACGGCTGATTCAATGAGCTCTTTTCTGCTTCTGAGTCTGCTGGCCAGGAGACCTGGATATGATAGGGCTTCAGTTCCTCAGGAGGGAGAGAATCTGGGGCATTGCTCATGAGGTCATGCCCCCGGAAGGATTTGGGGAAGGCTATGACATCTCTGATGCTTGGTGCTCCAGTGACAAGGCATATCAGTCTGTCCAAACCTGGAAGTAAAATATCAAAGTTAACAGATGAGAATGTAACCTAAGGTTAAGTGACTAAGTTTTTCTTTTTTAAAAATATATATTTTTTTAACGTTTATTTTTGAGACAGAGAGAGACAAAGCATGAACGGGGGAGGGTCAGAGAGAGGGAGACACAGAATCTGAAACAGGCTCCAGGCTCTGAGTTGTCAGCACAGAGCCCGATGCGGGGCTCAAACTCACGGACGGCGAGATCATGACCTGGGCCAAAGTGGGCCACTTAACCGACTGAGCCACCCAGGTGCCCCAATGACTAAGTTTTTCTACAAAGGTTGTAGAGAACTATTTTAAAAAAATTTTTTAATGTTTATTTATTTTTGAGAGATAGAGCATGAGAAGGGGAGGGGCAGAGAAGGAGAGGGAGACTCAGAATCCAAAGTAGGCTCCGGGCTCTGAGCTGTCAGCACAGAGCCCAATGCGGGGCTTGAACTCATGAACCATGAGCTTATGACCTGAGCCGAAGTCAGAGGCTTAACTGACTGAGCCACCCAGGTGTCCCTGTTATAGAGAACTTTTAAATAAGAATAAAAAAAAAAATTATTTAATTTAACTTAATTTAATTTAATTTTATTTAATTTTATTTTGGAGAGAGCACAAGCAGGGGAGGGAAGTTGGGGGGAGCAGAGGATCTGATGTGGGCTCTGCACTGACAGGCTGAAGGCAGAGACCCTGATGTGGGGTTTGAACTCATGAACCGTGAGATCATGACCTGAGCTGAAGTTGGACATTCAACCGACTGAGCCACCCAAGCGCCCCTAAATAAGAATCTTTAACAAGTTGTGGCCAAGCATAGTTCCCTGCCTTTTTAGGGAACTTTTGTTTGAGAGGTTCTTTTCTCATTCTAGAAAAGTGCTCAGGATGAATATTGACATGCTCAAATTAAGTCACAGCAATTAGTCCTTAGCAACAGTTTTCTAAAGGTTGACAAAAATCAGATGCTGTGCAGGGCACTGCAAGAACACAGATGGAAGTCCTTGCTGTTGAGGGCCTACAATCTAGGTGAGCTTCTGAGAATTTCTCACACTCTTTCTTGCTTGATAAAACAAAGTAACCATGGCAGAGAGCACTGGCATATTCCTACTTTCACACAAGCTGAATAGAATGAGCAGTGCTTTCCAGATTCCTATGAATGTGCCTGTGAGACCCCAGGCATTTGAGAAATATTGACTTAAGAGTGAAGTTCTATTCGATTAAAAAAAATCTTTCAAATGCAAATTATCAGTCAAGTTTTATCTTTAACTGGCAAAATACACTTTAAGTATATATGAATGAAATGAAAATACAGATTTAAATTCTTATAATATTCTTGGGCTTGCACCCTATCCTTTTTACCCCTTCTCCTCCTCCGCCCCTGCCTGTAAACTAAGCCCAAATTTGAGACATAGGGTTATGGAATGAAATTTAGCTTGTAAAAGGATAGATTGTTTACCTAAGGCAATTCCTCCATGAGGGGGAGCCCCAAAATCTAAAGCCTGGAGTAGGTGGGAGAGCAATTTCACATCTTCCTGAAATTCAAAACATAATTCAATGTGAATACACACTGAGGGTCCATCGAATGCCACACAGTAAGCTTAGGTGCTAAAGGGAAAATAAAGCTGAGTTAAAAAAATACCTTAAGAGGTTGACAGTTTAGCAAGAGACTATGACAAGTCACAGATATTAAAACATGTAGAGACATGCCTGGCACTACGTGCCAGGCCCGCAGCCACACAGATTATACCGATAACGTAAACAGAGTAACACCAATTCAGGACATGGAGATGTGAGCCCAGAAAGGTAGGGTGAGAGCAAGAAACTGTCCTATCACAGGGCCAAAGGAGGAGAACATTAGTAAGAGGGGAATGGTGTCAAACACACCTGGGAGGTAGGACAGCTTGGTGGCCAAGAACAGGCCACTGGGTTTGGTGGCTCTGCAAGTTAATTCATGTGGGTCAATGTGTGTAGATATGTTGAAAGTGTATCTGACAATGGTTCTCTCACCAGGCTACACATCAGAAACAGGTGGGGACCTTTTAAGGAACAGATGCCAAAGTCTCACACTTAGAGCTTTTTATTTAATTGGTCTGGTGTGGACTAGTGGGCTGGTTTTTTATTCTTAACACTTTGCCGTTGATTCTGTTCTCATGTGCAGTAGGGCTGAGAACCACTGGTGGGAGGGAAGAAGCAGAAGTGGTGAATTCTCCATGGACTCATTTAAGAAGCTTAACAATGAAAGGAAGAAAATCAGCTGGGAAACTGATGGCTGGATGCCTTGAGTTGGGAGGAGAAAAGTTAAGGGACCTCACCATGACCTTAAAGCTAATGGGGAGTCTGGGGATTTAAGTTCTCCAATCCTGCTCTCAAAAAATAAAGTGCTTTCATCCTACCCCCACCCCTGTTAGTTAATCCCACAAAATGACCTTTCAGGACCAGACTCTCTTGGACACTTGCCATTCTGAAATCTATCCTGGCCTTCTATGGAATCGTCAAGAAACTGCAGATTCTTAGGCCCACATCTGTATAGACTCTTTTTATTTTTTATTTTTTAAAAAATGTTTATTTTTGAGTGAGAGAGAGCGAGAGCGAGCAAGCATGAGTGGGGGGAGGGGCAGAGAGAGAGGGAGACACAGAATCCGAAGCAGGCTCCAGGCTCTGAGCTGTCAGCACAGAGCCCAACACAGGGCTTGAACCCATGAACTGTGAGATCATGACCTGAGCCAAAGTCAGATACTCAACTGAGTGAGCCACCCAGGCTATCTTAAAAACATTTTTTTAAAAAAAAGAGGTTAGAGTGGGAAAGAGCCAAAGCATAAGAGACTGTTAAAAACTGAGAACAAACTGAGGGTTGATGGGGGGTGGGAGGGAGGGCAGGGTGGGTGATGGGTATTGAGGAGGGCACCTTTTGGGATGAGCACTGGGTGTTGTATGGAAACCAATTTGACAGTAAATTTCATATATTAAAAAATAAACAAACAAACAAAAAAACAACAACAACAACAAAAAAACAAAACACTTTTTTTTTTCAAAGTTTATTTATTTATTTTGGGGGGAGTGAGAGAGAGAGAGAGAGCAAGTGAGCAGAGGAGGGACAGAGAAAGGGAAGGTGAGAGAATCCAAAGCAGGCTTTGCACTGATGCTGTGAACGCGGAGCCTGATATAAGGCTTGAACTCACAAACTGTGAGATCATGACCTGAGCTGAAATCAAGAGTCTGTTGCTTGACTAACTGAGCCACCCAGATACCCCCTAAAAACATTTTTTTAATGTTTATTTTTTTTATTGTGAGAGAGAGGGAGCACACACGCATATGCGTGCATGTGGAGGAGGGGTAGAGAGAGAAGGAGGGAGAGAATCCCAGAATCCCAAGTGGGCTTTGTGCTATGGGGCTTGAACTCATGAAACCGTGAGATCATGACCTGAGCCAAGATCAAGAGTCAGACACTTAACCAATAGAGCCACCCAGTCACTCATCTTTAAAATGGGCAGAATAAGGGTATTTATCTCAAAAAGTAATTGTGAGGATTAAATGTATCAATGCAGATAAAGTACCTACTGCCTCGCATATATAGTAAGCACTAATAAACAGCTTTTATTATCATTTACTTTTCAAAGTCTTCAGTAAAAGTAGAGAGACAAGCCAACACTATTCTGTATCTACTGAATCCTTCATTCATAAAATTAAAAAAAACAACACAAACATTCTTGAAGGCAGCTATACTCACCACTATACCACCAACACCAGCTAAAACAGCAAATATTCTGGTTAAAACAAAAAAAGCAGGTTAAGAGATGATGTCACCTTTAGCAGTGTTGCCAGAATGTAACGCTGGAGCTCTGCGTCATGTATTCGGATAGAACCACCTCCTATCTCATTGCCATTTAAAACCAAGTCATAGTGTTGGCTACGGACCTAGAAGATTCACAGAGTCTTTATGTTAGAGAAAATTTCTAATTTTCTGTTCTACACGTTGAAGATGCTACAGCAATTCAGAGACAATGTATTAACTGTGGGCTCGAACCCGACAATTTTTTCCGAGGTTTCCAGAAGTGGGTCAGACTGTGAAATCTGAACTTCTTTGCCCTTGTTTCCACATTTCCTTTTAAACTGGAAGTACTGATACGGTACCTGTTTGGGTTCAGTGTGTAAGAGGTGGATGTCGTTGGGGTGGGGAGCAGTAAATGGGTGGTGGGCCGACTCCAGCTCTCCAGGATTTTCCTCCTTGGGGAGGAAGAGTGGGAAATCCACAACCCAAAGGAAAGAGAACAGAGCTGGGTCACGGAGCACCAATCCTCTTGCTTCTAGAAGGTCAGCACATTCCAGTCGTAGTTTTCCCAAAACAGAGCACTGGGAACAGAAAACACAACCACTGAGTTAACTGCGGTGACAGAGTAGACAGCAGATGACACAACCTGGACTCTATAGTCAGGCTATCCTCTGGGAAGGGATCAGGAAATTAACAGATGACACTCTGGGGCACCTGGGTCCAACTTCGGCTCAAGTCATGATCTCATGGTCTATGAGTTGGAGCCCCGCATCAGGCCCTGTGCTGACAGCTCAGAGCCTGGAGCCTGCTTCCGATTCTGTGTCTCCTTCTCTCTCTGTCCCTCCCCCACCCTCAAAAATAAATAAACATTAAAAACAAAATAAAAAAAAAAATAGATGACACACTCTGAGCCTCTCAGGAGACACAGATCTGAGGATGATCTGACCGCAATGTGGTTGAGAATGTCAGACTCAGCCGAGTGAGTAGGATTTGATAACAAAGTGATCGAGAGCACAGGTACCCCAGCTTGACTGACTTGGGTGTGTCTCAGTTTGCCTACTGACTAACTTCCCTACAGCTTTTTCTATAGTAAAATGGAGATAAATGTACCTACTCCGAAAGCCGTCGTGAAGACTGAGACAAGGCATGGAAGGTGCAATATGACTGGCAGCTATTGTGTTGTCTTCCTTACCGCTCCTGTAGGGTCGTGTGAGGCTCTGATGAGCGCCTGGCACACAGCTGATGGCCAGTACACGTTGGCTATTATTAGAGGGGCAGTACAGATTAGAGGTTAGTTTAAGAGTGTGACTTTTGGAACCGGACTTTGTGGGTTAGAGCTCTGGGTCCTCCACTTCCTAGTTGTGTGTGAGCAGATTTTTAACTTCTGTGCCTCAGGTCTCCTATCTTGGAATGGTAGCCATATCAGTCCTTCTCTCAGTAAGGCTGGCATGAGGATTAAATGAGTTAATATGCACAAAGTACTGAGAATAGTGTTGAGAAAATGGGAAGTGCTTCCTGAGTGCTAACTCTGATAAGCAGAACTTCCCTGAAAAAGGGCTGTCAGGACAAACTGTGCCTGGAGACATGCACAGGCGTCGCTTATATAGCCTCTTCATCTTACGTTTAAATATCCACACAGGGTGCTTGCACTGTGACATATTCAGAATGCTAATGCTATTCCACTTAAGTCTGGTTTCTAGTTCTTTCAAGAAATCCCGGTAGGAATTAGAATGGTACCTTCCTGAGAGAAGAATGCCAGTAGTTTCACTCCATACTAGGAGAGAGTAGAATGGCCAAATGAGTCTGCAGCAGGATTTCTGTATAATATAAAATCCTGTATAATATAAATTCTGTAAATATAAAATTCTGTATAATATAAAATATAAAAAATATTTTATATTATAATATAATATAAAATATCAATCTGTGATAAAGTGGACATTCCCTAGCAAGTTTAACAGTGATGTTCATGTCTAGTATTCAAAATAATGTTGAGGGGGCGCCTGGGGGGTTCAGTCAGTCGAGTGTCCGACTCTTGAACTCTGGTCATGCAGGGTTGTGGGATCGAGTCCCGCATTGGGCTCTGCACTGAGTGTGGAGCCTGCTTAAGATTCTTCCTCTTTCTCTTTCTCTTTCTTCCTCTCTCTTTCTTTCTTTCTCTCTCTCTCCCTCCCTCCCCCTTTGCCCTCTCCCCCAACTCATACTTGGTCTAAAATAAGAAACAAAAACCAAAAAAAACCCAAAACAAAAATAATGTTGATTAATCCATTGAAAAATGATGGTGGCATCGAAACAGATTTGTAATTAAATACCTTTCTTCACTCCACTATTGCAAGGGAGGGGAAGGAGAGTGGGTTACATTTATTTATTAAAAAAAATTTTTTTTAGATCTTATTTATTTCTTATTTACTCATTCATTCAGAGTAATCTCTACCCTCAACGTGGGGCTCGAACTCATGACCCTGAGATCAAGAGTCACATGTTCTTCAGATGGAGCGAGCTAGGCACCCTGACAGTGGGGTACATTCAGCACTGAAACTGAACTCTGAAACTTCTCCTTTGGAAGGAAACAAGGGTATGTATGGTGCAAATACAAATTAGAAGAATGAACTTGATAAAGTACTAATCAGACACCAATGCTATAAAGGAATCATACTTTAGTGCAAGAATGAATTTATATTACACTTGACCTTTCCAGTATATTTTCAACATTCATGCTTGACTTCTATTCCATACTTGTGTATGTTTTACATGGTCTCTATGGCCAAATCCAGTCTTACACAGATCTCCTTAAGCACAGAGATTTAGCCAGAGCGTGGTGGCACTCAGTACCCCCGGCTGCTGCTCCTGAGGAAGAGGGTCCTGCCCTGACCGAGCAGGGCCAGAGATGTCTGCCAGCCCAGTAGCCTTCCAGCATCTCATCTGTCCCTCCACAGGTTCAAAAGTTTGGGATTCCCAAATTTTCCTAATCTGCAACATCTCGAAAATGAAAATATTTTCCACAGTGATGATCGATAGCCCTTTACCTAAGTGGCCTTCCTAATCAGAGCCAGATCTAACCTGTGTGAACAATGCCAATGGAGGCTGGTAGCTGGTGAAACACACTCTAGTTTTGATACAGTATGGTAAGTGCCGAAAACATTTATTAATATAAAAACTCATGCAGAGCAGCTCCACTTATTGAAATGAACACTTTTAAGTATGTATTATATATGCAGGAGAAAAGAGGCATCGTTCAGCATCAACAGTACAGACATTTAGAGGTAGTGCTCCTTACTGCTTTCCTGTGCTCTCCGGCCGTGAGCAGGACCACACCGTCCTCTTGGATCTCCATCAGTCTGATTAGTTCTGATCTTTGCTCCTCCATTATGGACTTAGCAACTGGAGAATTCCAGTTTCTATTGGCTTTTGGGAATACAGGTAAGACTTCCTGTGATAAAGAAAAAGACTTACTCACATTTTTTTTTTTTTTTAAAGTGGGGTTGATTTACTTTTCTTGTAGTATATAAAGATTTCTTGTTCTCCACAGAACTGAAGATGGTCTTCATTCCCTCCCTCAACCCCTTCAAAATGATACTAAATGAATTACAAAAGGAATCTCAACATAATGAAAAAATGAAAGGGGATATAAGGTGGGGAAATACTGCAGATTTGTGGCAGGCTGCAAGGGAACAGAATAGGAAGGATCAAAGCAGCAAGACACAGGAAGCTCTGGCCTGGAGAAAATCAGAGCGGCCTCAGCACAAGAAGGAACTGATTTTAGCAGAAGCCTAGAGAGGCTCAGGACTCTTAGGAAGCTTTGGTTTCCCAGGGTAATGGGCAACGACTCTGCTGCTCCCACTAAACTGATCCTACCCATTCACAAAGCCCTTCCGAGGACCCCGTGCTCCCAAACAGCTTTAAAAAAAATTTTTTTTAAGTAACCTCTATACCCAATGTGAGCTTGAACTCATGACCTCCGAGATCACGCTTGTGAGTTCAAGCCCTGCATCAGGCTCTGCGCTGATGGTGTGAAGCCTGCTTGGGATTCTCTCTCTCCCTCTCTCTCTGCCCATGCACACACTCTCTTTCCCTTTCTTTCTCTCTCTCTCTTTCTCTTTCTTTCTCTCTCTCTTTCTCTTTCTTTCTTTCTTTCTCTCTCTCTCTCTGCCCATGCACACTCTTTCCCTTTCTTTCTTTCTTTCTCTCCCTCTCTCTGCCCATGCACACTCTCTTTCCCTTTCTTTCTTTCTTTCCCTCTCTCTGCCCATGCACACTCTTTCCCTTTCTTTCTTTCTTTCTCTCCCTCTCTCTGCCCTTTCTTTCTTTCTTTCTCTCCCTCTCTCTGCCCATGCACACTCTTTCCCTTTCTTTCTTTCTTTCTTTCTCTCCCTCTCTCTGCCCATGCACACTCTCTTTCTCTTTCTTTCTTTCTTTCCTTTCTTTTTCTCTCTCTCCCTCTCTCTGCCCATGCACACTCTCTTTCCCTTTTTTCTTTCTTTCTTTCTTTCTTTCTTTCTTTCTCTCTCTCTCTCTCTCTCTCTCTCTGCCCATGCACACTCTCTTTCCCTTTCTTTCTGTCTTTCTTTCTCTCTCAAAATAAATAAATAAACTTAAAAAAAAAAAAAAAAAAAAAGGACCTGAAAAGAAAGAGATAATTTAGGGACCAAAGGAGTAAGGCCCGAATCCTCAAAGGCAGTGAGAAATAGATTTTACCAATAAAAGCAGAATAAAGTATGATGGAAAAAAACAAGAAACAGCTACTGGGACATAAAAATGATTGGTTAAAAAGAATTCAACAGAAGAGTTGAAGAGATCTCTCAAATGAAAAGGACAAAGAGAATGAAGGGAAAGGACACAGAAAAAAAAGAGACATACAATTTACAAAAGGAGGTCCGAATAGAAATCAAAGAAATTCCAAAAAGACTACAGAGAATGATGAAGTCAAAACAATTAGTACTAGAAGAATTTTCCACAGATGACAGACATGAGCCATCACATTGGCTTCTAGAGTACACTGAATGCAAAATGACCCAAAGGTACACAAACTGAAATTTCAGAACATGAACAATCAGGAGGCTGAATGCTTCCAAAGGAAAACTATCAGGTTTGCTACAAAGGAATAAATTCATATAAGCATCAGGCTTCTCATCAGTAACAACAGGTACAGGAGAAAAAAACAATGCCTTCAACAAGCTAAGGCTGTGCTGGGTAATACAGTGGCCACCACTCACAGGTACCTATTGAGATTAATTGAAACGAAATGAAATTAAGAATTCAGCTCCTCAGGTATACCAGCCACATTTCAAGCACTGGATAGCTATGCTGGCTAATGGCTACCATATTGGATGATGCAGATACAAAACATTTCCACCATCACAGAAAGTTCTGTTGGACAGCACTGCTCTAAAGGGATATGACTGCCAATTTAGGATTTTATACCAAAGCCAAATCAGCAATCAAATGTGAGGTTTTGAACATAAAGACATTCTTGGACCAGCAAGTTTATCTCTTGCCTGCCTTCCTGGAAGTTACGTGAGAATCTACCTCAGCACAAATAAGAAAGAGGAAGATCTGGGATCTAGGGAAAGTGGCTTCAACTCAGAAGCAGGATGTAGAAAAGGTCAGAAAGACAGCTGTGCAGAAGGTACAGAGTAGTTAGGTGTGGCCTGTGTATGGGAGCTGTGTCTCTCATGCAGGAAGTTAACAGATAAAGTTCAAAATGGAGAAGTAAAAAAAAAGGCAGTATGTAGATGCATATCTAAAAATGGAAGCACTCTGGTTGGAGTGGGTCTGAAGTGGCATGAGCTAGAGCAAACACTTATTGCATCTCATTGTTAATCCTTCTTTACCATTTGTGTTTTTACCTATGTGCATGTAGCATATTGCTAATTCATACACATATTACAAATGTAAGCCAAGTTAGAATATATTAATAATACGAAAAAAACAGGGGAGCCTGGGTGGCTCAGTCGGTTGAGCATCCAACTTTGGCTCAGGTCATGATTTCATGGTTCATGAGTTCAAGCCCTACATTGGGCTCGGAGCTGTCATCACGGAGCCTGCTCCAGATTCTCTGTCCCCCATCCTCTCTCTGCCCCTCCCCTGATCACACACACGTTCTCTCTCTCAAAAATAAATAAACACTTAAAAACAAATAAATAAGTAAATAAATACATTGAAAAAACAGAAGCAGTGCCCATTTCTTCTATAAAAATCCAGGAAATTAGAAAAGTAAAAAAGAAAAGAAGAGAAGAGGAAAGCAGAAAATTTAATAAGAGTTCTATCAACTAAAGGCTACTGATCCTGTGGTTTCTAGATACAGATTTCAAACATTGGAAAGATAAAAGTGAAGAAACAAAATTGGGAGATCTAGAATTGCCAATTTTGAATTTTGTCAAGGGCATAAAACAAACCTAAAACATTATCTACTAGTACCTCATTTCATAAAAGAAAAAAAACTTCTACGTCAAAGAACAACGAGATGTAATGGATCATTCTTTAAACTCATTTAACTTTATGAAAAGCTTTTTATATTACTCTGACTTTTGTCATTTTGCCTTGACCTATTTTGGAAATCATTTTCCTAATCTTTTTCTTTCTTATTGAAAAATGCCTTTAAGCCTGAGGTATGATACGGCGGTGGGAGGGGTGGGGAGTCCATTTTCAATACTCAAATACTGTTTTTGTGTTGTGTGTTAGGTAGGCTTCTGGCACAGTGCAGAGACAAATGTAGGGCTTGAACTCACGACCCTGAGATCAAGACCTGAGCTGAGATTGAGAGTCAGCTGCTCAACTGACTGAGCCATCCAGGTGCCCCACAAATACTGTGTTTTTACATGGTTATGAGCAGTGTTTATTTAATTCTGTATTTTCCTTTTCATACAAATCATTACAACATGAACATTACCTCCATACTACAAAACTCGTTGGAGAAAAAGTTTTAAAAAACAACTCTAGGGGCACTTGGGTGGCTCAGTTGGTTAAGAATTCAACTCTTGGTTTTGGCTCAGGTTATGATCTCACGGTTCTTGAGTTTGAACCCCACATTGGGCTCTGCGCTGACAGCTCGGAGCCTACCTGGGACTCTCTCCCCTCTCTCTCTGCCCTACCCCACTCGTGATTTCTCTCTCTCAATATAAATAAACTTAAAAATAAGAAGCAATTTTATTTCCTTTGAGTTTACTTTATTTAATCATTGCCATATAATTTCATTTTATTCCTATTGTAAATGATACTATGATGAACATAGTCTTCTCATATTTAGAATGTTTTCTGTAAAGCATATCACAGAAAACCAATGACCCAAAGAGCATGATTATTTTTAAAGTTACTGATTCTGAAAAGGCTGAGGCCATCGACAGGTCCAGTGACAAGGTAAGAAGGCCCATCCCCCACTCCCGGTCCTCCATAGTTCAGTCCTACCATTCACCAAGCCAAGAACACACATGTGTCTGTCAAAGGTGTATTCCGGATTTTAAAACGGGTATGGGAAGAGCAACGAATGCAGGCTTTCTTTCAAACCTTGGGCACACGGGGCTCTAATCTACTCCTAACTGAATTAAAATTCCATATTTATTAAAAAATTTTTTTAATGTTTATTTATTTTTGAGACAGAGAGAGACAGAGCATGAGTGGGGGAGTGACAGAGAGAGAGGGAGACACAGAATCTGAAGCAGGCTCCAGGCTCTGAGCTGTCAGCACAGAGCCCGACGTGGGGCTCGAACCCACGAGCCGTGAGATCATGACCTGAGCCGAAGTTGGATGCCCAACCGACTGAGCCACCCAGGTGCCCTAAATTCCACATTTATTTTAAAAACTATGGTTGAACTTTCACATTTTGATTAATGGTGAATTGGGATTAGATTAACTTTAGTAATAAAAAGACAAAAATAAAAAGACAAAAAATGTTCTGAAGTAACAAGACCTCAAAACTAATGACTGTATAAGAGCTCTAACAATTATTAAAAATATTGGATCCCTAAAAGAGAAAAAAACTCTTGCAATTAAATCCTTACCTGATTAAAATGGTCAGCTGCCAATTTTCTAAGAGACTCAATGTCCTTCCTTTTTAAGTATTTCTGATGAAAGAAAATCAAAGTAAGCTTACAATATGACGGCTTCATAAACATGTCTATGATATCAAATGGGATACAAATATATTTTGTGTCCTTCCATCACAATAGTAAGATTCAACAGAAGTTTAGTTTCTGCTTCCAAGGGACAAAATTTTAAAGCTTGTAACAGGGCCTATTAACATTCCCCCTCCCCCCCCAATTATGCAGGCCTCACTGGAAATGGCTGTGAATGTATTCCACAGAAGATCCTGTGTGTGTGATATGGAGGGTAAATGTTCAAAACAAATCTTTACAACTGAATTGTGTAAGAAAAAATAACTTTCAGATCAAAAAGAGGACTCAGAATTTGCTTATTTCAGGTCTCAAAATGCTTTTTATATCTTACTTTTTCTAAATCATCTAAATCATCAAGCTTTGTAAGTGAGACGCCCTGACCATCATCATAACTAATATTCTTGGGGCACTAGACTAGGTATGGGAGACACAAAAAGGTGGAGACATGGTTCACAACCCCACACTTCCTATAATATGCATGGGGAAGACCGGGCATACACAAATTGAGGCAAACAATAACAACACACAATATACGTTACACTGAGCTTACCTGGACACATTCATTATGTCTAGAGTATGGACACAAATTACTTTCCACTAAACGTGAGGTGAATAAAAAGTAATGAGACTGAATTCTCATTCCCATTTTGAATACACTAATATGCTCCAGTATACAAACGAGTAGTCTTTCAAACTAGTAGTTTTCTTCAAAGTACTTCTGGAACCCCTCTTATTAAATTACGTTCAGCACAGGTGGGGTAACTCCAGAAAACAGACGTGTCTCATCGCTTCAGGGTCAGTGTTCGCCTAGACCAACCATTCCTTCTCCTGCCCTTGTTTTTCGTCTTTTGCTTTTCACAGCATCACTTCTTTTCTCCTCCCCTGTCTGAACGCAGACAAGACCAGAGCCCTGGGAAGACTGAGAACCAACATGCAAGTGCTGGAGCTGATAGGGGCTGGGAGTCTTTGGATAAACTGAGGCTGGAGCCAGGGTATGAACACAATTTCATGCTCATCACTGGTGGGAATGAGCCCAGATGAAGTAGAGGAGTACTTTATGGCATTTTTTAAAAGGAAGAAAAAAACCTCTAGATCTGGAGTGCAAACTCATACTCACAAGGTTTTATTCTCCACTTACAGTTTTGGGGACACTATTAGACTTCATATGAAAATATATATTCTTATGAAAAGAATTGTTCTTCTTGAAGTTTAAATGTGCCACTGTTGAACATATCTACTTCCCAAATATACGCTCTAGAGAAACAGAACTGTACATGACTTACTGCTCCTTCAGAGATACATATGGCCTTGACCGTTCCTTGGGGTTTACTAAGTGCATCCTGAAGAAATCCAACCTTTGTGTTTCTGAACACATCACTAATATCTACAATCTATAAAATGGGCAACAAAAAAGGGTAAGTAAAAAGTGAAGTGATTTTTATCTCAAAAACGTTTACAAACAAGATTCTAAAGAACCCAGTAGACCTTGTTAACATTTATAGAGTGCATTCATAGTGTTTACCATGCGTTGGGCACCATGACAAGGATTAATATTCTAATGTATTATTCATTATTATTAATTCATTTAATCAGTACAACAGATTCTAAGATAGGTACTCTCATTTTTCCCATGTAACATATGAGGAAACCAAGGCACAGAGAGGACACTAAATCAGCCAAGATGACACAGCTGGTGGGTGGCAGAGCCAGAATTTAACCTAAGAAGTCTGACTTAACGGGGGCACCTGGGTGGCTCAGTCGAGTGAAGATCCAACTCTTAATCTCAGCTCAAAATCTCGGTTGATGATGGTTCATGAGCTTGAGCCCTGAGCCGGGCTTTGCGCTTAACAGTGTGGATGGAGCCTGCTTAGGATTCTCTCTCTTCCTCCTCCCCCTCTGCCCTCCTCCCACTCGTGTGTGCCCACATACTGTCTCTCTCTCAAAATAAAGAAATAAACATGAAAAAAATTAAAAAAAAAAAAAAGAACCACTATTCCACATTACAAAAGAAGAAATAAAGAATGCTGAAGTTGACAGCTGTAAGCTGTTAGTTAGGACTTTGTATATTATATATTTTTCATCCTAAGACATCCTAATGCTGCTAGAACTTCAACTTCTAAGGAATGTGCACTGAGAAATGGGATACAGAAATGTCACCAGCATGACAGACACGAAGGGCTGTTCCTAAGAGCAAATGAATGAGAGGCTTTGCTAATGGAAACTGCTCTATAGAAATATGACCCTTAACCTTAGTTAAAAATGTGTAGATTTTGATACTTTGAATAAACATTTCCATATGTTTGAGGTCTTTATAGGCTAGGGAAAAAGAATAACTCTTTTTAAAAAAAAATTTTTTTTTTAATGTTTATTTATTTTTGAGACAGAGAGACAGAGCATGAATGGGGGAGGGTCAGAGAGAGGGAGACACAGAATGTGAAGCAGGCTCAGGCTCTGAGCTGTCAGCACAGAGCCCGACGCGGGGCTTGAACTCATGGACTGTGAGATCATGACCTGAGCCGAAGTCAGATGCTTAACCGACTGAGCAACCCAGGCGCCCCAAAAAAGAGTAACTCTTAATCATCTGTCTTCCAAGTGTCATTTTAGCCTAAGAAAAATTGAAGAGGAAAGAATAGGGCTTTTTTTTTTCCTTTCAAGTTACCGCTAACATCCACATAATTAATAAATTCTCAGTAATAAAAACTTTATAGCAAGAACCATGCTCTTAGAAATGGGTCTTAGAATACAGTAGACAGAAAAAAATTACTACAGTTTTAATGGGCTATTATTCTCTCTTGCTGTAGCTTGGTAACAAGGCTAAGATTAACAACAAAAAATGTAACAGTGTGTATAATTTGTTGTAAATTTCAAAGTGGTTTAAAAGACTAGGACTATGTGGGGCAGAGTCTTGGAAAAGTGAAGAGAGGTACCTTCATCCCAAAGCGAGTGTCAGGTTTATCAGTTCCATAGCTGGCCAATGCCTCAGCAAAAGTCATAGAAGGAAAAGGAACCACCACAGGATCTTTATCACTGGGCCAGGAATACTGGAGCAAGCCCTCAATTAGACTCCGGATTCCAATCTGGTCTACAAAAGACATCTCTATGTCAATCTGAAACCAAAATAACATATGGAAACTAACTTAAACAGCCATGATATTAATATGTACATATTTATATATTTCTCTGGTTTCAAGTTACCACAGGATTCTGTATAAAAATACTTAATGCGTGGATGAAGGTTGGGGGGACAAATATTACCGTACATCTGTTTTATGTCAGGCATTGTGTGAATGCTTTACAAATATCAGCTTGCTTAGTTCTCATCGCTATTCTCACAGCTGAAGGCTGGGAGAGGCTACGTAACTTGCCTGTGTACATGCAGTTAGTAAATAGTGAAGATGCATTTGATTCCAAGTCTGGCCAACTCCAAAGCTTATGATTTTTGCACTTCACCATACTGATTAACATGGTATCATACAACAATCAAATCATGATAGATTTGATGAGTCCAAAGATTAAACAGATTAAATACCAACATACAGAATTGTTGATTCGTAACGTACGAGATTTGTTTTAAGAACTTTATCCTACCATGGCCATTAAAACACTGTTGGAATCTCTGGCATTTCTTAGTTGATGACTATACTCCTTATAAAACGGACATATGGAATGGATCAAAAATTAAACCATTAGTGTCTCAACTGCAGGTTAGTTTAATTAAACATCTGATGAATAAATGTAATGAGCAGTAAAGCACCGGCATACACTAGAGATATTGTGGGTTTGGTTCCAGACCATGGCAAGAAAGTGAATATCACAATAAAGTTGGTCAAATTAATTTTTTGGTTTCCTACTGTATATAAAAGTTATGTTTAGGGCACCTGGGTGGCTCAGTTGATTAAGCCACCAACTCTTGGTTTCGTCTCAGGTCATGATCTCACGGTTCATGGGTTCAAGCCCCACATCGGGCTCTGTGCTGACAGTGCTGAACTTGCTTGGGATTCTCTCTCTCTCCCTCTCTTTCTGCCCCTCTCTCCCATGTCTTTCTCACTCTCAAAATAAATAAATAAAACTTAAAAAAAAAGGCATGCTTCACTATAGTGTAGTCTATTAAGTGTGCAATAGCATTATGTCTAAAAGAATGTATACACCTTAATTAAAAACACTTTATTGCTAAAAAAAATGCTAAGCATCATCTGAGCTTTCAGTGAGTCGCACTGGTCACAGATCACCAAAACAAATACAATATTCATGAAAAGTTTGAAGTACTGCAAGGATTACCCAAAACGTGACACAAAGACTCAAAGTGAACAAATGCCATTGGAAAATCTGTGCGGATACTTGCTCCACATGGGGCTGCCACAACCCTCAACCTGTAAACGAGGCGATGTCCGTGAAGCATGCGAGAGGGGAGTGCAATAGAACAAGGTATAGCCTGTGTATGAAATTACGGCCCGGTCTTGAAATGCGTGGCCATAGCAAGGCTGAGTAAGTGAGAGACAAAAGTGAACATAACTTAGTACCTGAGTAAACTCGGGCTGTCGGTCTGGTCTCGAACCTTCATCTCGATAACATCGGGCAACCTGAAAATACCTACAATTGAAAAATAGCACGATTTGAGGCATGATTCTAGGAAGATACACATACTTTTCCCCAAAAGTTCATGGCAGTGCAGTCTATGAAATAAATTAATAATGGTACCTGGAGGAACATAAGAAATTTAAAAATTCTTTATGATGCTCTAATCTAAGCAGATATACAGCAGACCCACAAGAAACTATACGTTGTCTTAAAAATATACAAGGGCACCTTCTGATATTCATATATTAGACTGGCATGCAAGGCAGTCTATAGTGCTTTACACACGCTCTTTGCTTTGCTTTGCTTTGGCCAAAGTGAAACACTTGTCGCTCCATGGCTTGTGCCAGGCCGTTCCCATTCTCATCTTCATCTGCTGAGACCCTGCATTATCCCAGAAGGCCTCGCCCACAAAGATTTTTTTCCTATTTCCCAAAACAATATCATTTCAAACCTCTTTATACCAGGTTTGCAACCCTTAACAAACTTATTTTTGGGTTCTATCACAGTTGGTTTTATTTATTACTCTGTCTTACTACATTCATTAACTCCTGGAGAGTGAAACCTATTCTTTTTGGTTTCTAATTCCCTGCACATCTACTAGCATAGAGCTTTGCATATGGTGGCCACCCAAAAAATCTTTACTCAATAACGACTATAATGTTTAGGGTATTTTACAAGTATTTTCCAAATGCTCACACATTTCCTAACTTCTTTTAAGAGATCAGATATTTTGTGTTCCCTTTTCTCCTCTCCACCTCCCTCCCCTTTCTTTTTCTGACAACGAACTACTAGCAATAGAGCTCACCTGTCTAAACCACCAACCATCAGAAGCTGCTTAAACTGTTGAGGACTCTGAGGGAGACAATAAAACTTTCCAGGTTCCCTGGATGGTATTACAAACTCTTTTGCACCCTTTTAATGAGAGAAGGAGAGCAGAAATATTGTTAACAAAATCAAACCTAAGGCCTGGTGGAAGTTAATACTTCAGCTCATCACTGAAATTAAAGATCGGGGAGCCTAGGAGGGCGGGCGTCAGTTAGGCAACTGACTTCGGCTCAGGTCATGATCTCACGGTTTGTGAGTTCGAGCCCCGCGTCGGGCTCTGCGCTGACAGCTTAGAGCCTGGAACTTGCTTCTGATTCTGTGTCTCCCTCTCTCTCTGCCCCTCCCCCACTCATGCTCTGTCTCTCTCTGTCTCAGAAATAAACAAACATTAAAAGAAAAAAAAATTAAAAAAAAAAAGAAATTAACTAAAGATCAATGACAGATCATTTCTTGCTTATCCTTTAGTCCCCCAAAAGGCTTGCACATAGTAGGCTTTAAACTATGTTTGCACATAGTAGGTAATAAATGTATGCTTGTTGAAATGATTTTCGAATTCTGTTACTAGCTTAAAGAATTTTGTGCAATTCCTTTCCAATAATTGCTAACTGCTTTTTTAAAAAAAATTCTTTTATTTTTAAAGTTTTTAAATGTTTATTTATTTTTGAGAGAGAGAAAGAGAGAGAGAGAGAGAGAGAGCTCAAGTTGGGGAGGGGAAACGAGAGGGAGACACAGAATCTGAAGCAGGCTCCAGGCTCTGTCAGCACAGAGCCCTTCGTGGGGCTCGAACTCACAATCCATGAGATCATGACATGAGCTGAAGCCAGACACTTAACCGACTGAGCCACCCAGGTGCCCCTCAAATGTTTTTATTTTAGAGAGAGTGAGAGTGCAAGTGGGGTCGAGGGACAGAGAGACAGAGAGAGACAGAATGTCAAGCAGGCTCCTCGTTCAGCGTGGGGCCCAATGTGGGGCTCAATCTCATGACCCTGGGATCATGACCTGGGCCAAAATCAAGAGTTAGACCCTCAACTGACTGAGCCACCCAGGCACCCCACTGACTGCTTTTTAAAATTAAACTACAGTTTTATAAGTCCATAGACTGTATAAATAGAGTAAATACCAATGTTTAGAAATTTTAATTCTTGGGTCGCCTGGGTGGCTCAGTCAGTAAAGCGTCTGACTTCTGCTCAGGTCATGATCTTATGGTTCGTGAGTTCAAGCCCCACGTTGGGCTCTGTGCTGACAGCTCGGAGCCTGGAGCCTGCTTCAGATTCTGTGACTCTCTCTCTCTCTCTCTCTCTCTCTCTGCACCTCCCCCGCTCATGCTCTCTCTCTCAAAAAATAAATGTTAAAAAAAAAATGTCAGTTCTTAATGAACAAGGGGTTTATTTTTAAGGAAACAATTCATTATTATTAATTTTAAAGAAATGCTTATTTATTTGAGAGAGAGAGAGAGAGAGAACGGAGGGAGGGAGAGAGAGACAGAGAGAGCACAAGTAGGGGAGGGGCAGAGAGAGAGAAAATCCAAAGCAGGCTCCACACTCAGCACAGAGCCAGGGCTCAATCTCATGACCTTGAAATCATGACCTGAGCTGAAACCTAACAGTCAAACGCTTAACCAACTGAGCCACCCAGGGGCCCCCAACTTTCTCAATTCTTAACAAAACCTAGGGGCACCTAGGTGGAAGACGGTTAAGCATGCGACTTCAGCTCAGGTCATGATCTCATGGCTCATGAGTTCAAGCCCTGAGTCGCGCTTTGTGCTGACAGCTCAGAACCTGGAGCCTGCTTCAGATTCCGTGTCTCCCTCTCTCTGCCCCTCCCCTGTTTGTGCTCTGTCTCTCTCTCTCTCTTAAAAATAAATAAACATAAAAAAAAATTAAAAAAACAACACCCAAACCTAGTTAATATGACCATCTTGAGGCAGTAAAATATATGGAAAAAATATAGCCAAGTGAATATAAAAACAAAGTGGTCCAATTTCATAACTAGTAGGATATTGTTAGTAGGCTGATTTAAGGAATATACATACCCCTGGAGTCCTCTTAAACAATGTTGGTGTTTCTATATCCACAAACCCTAAAAAGAGAGAAGCATCAGAATTTAACACATAGGAATTTGTCAAATATGTTGTCTACGATTCAATTCAACAAATCTGAGGCTACATTTTAATTAGGAATTTTGACTGAAATAAGTTACCATGCCTACTGAATACTGATTTCCACACATCCAAAAAGGAAGCTGAAGATTTTCATAAAACCCTATTTGGTTCATGAAGTGACACTTTTGTCATGAAATAATTCTAACTATTTGATGGATTCTTGTCTACTGAACTGTTTTGGTTTTCTAAATGTTCTGCTAGTATAGTAAAAATAATGTAAACATAGTAGGAAAAAAAACCCAGGACTGAATGAAGAGTCTAGTTTAATTCACAGGACATTTCTGAGCTCTTAACAAATTAGTATAAGCATGATAAAGAATTAAGAAAACTTAGAGATAACAGCCAAAGGGCTGTCCCACCTTCAAGACATCACCTTTAAACGGCTGTATTTGTGACCTAATAGAGAGCTAAATTATGCTCTAAGACACAACACTTGGAAATAAACCTTTCTTCAAAAACTGCTTTACACATTAAATGAATTCCAGACCTCTGGCAACTTGAGACCCAATGATGCTAAAGAGAGGACACGATAAAACTGCTGACGAAAACAGAAGACATGCTGAAAAGCTCATCGAGGTGTCCCTTACCATGTAGATTACAGAGATATTCCCGCATTTTCATGACCATCCGGGATCTCAGTCGCAGGTTGTACTGCATTTGGAAACTGCGCAAGTCTAAGTAGCGGTACTGCAAACGAAGAGCCTCTGTTTTCTATACAAATTTAAAGAGTTTTATGTTCAAACATTTTTTGAATACTAAAAAGATATTTAATGCAGAGCTTGACTTTTCAAAAACTTCAGTTTTATCTTTAGTTTCCACCATTTGTGAATAAATACAACACCATTCTTTTTTATTTATTTATATTTCATTTCCTTTATTTTAGAGAGAGAGATAATGAGCAGGGGTAGAGGGCTAGAGAGAGAGAGAGGAGAGGGAGAGGGACAGAGAATCTTAAGCAGGCTCTGCACTTAGTGTGGAGCCCAACTTGGGACTCAATCCCACAACCTTGTGTCCTTGGGACCCTGGGACCATGACCTGAGCTGAAATCAAGAGTCGGATGCTCAACCGCCGAGCCATTCAGGTGCCTCTAGAACACCATTCTTAATTCTGACAGCTGCTAAGTTTGTTACTAGCATAGATTTTACATTATTTTTTTTTACTATTATTATTGTTACCTTTTACTGATTGCAATTTGCCTACTCTCACTAAACATTTATCCATTCATTTAAGCCCACAGTTGAGTCTTGACAAAAATATTTGAAGACTTAAAAGATTTTTTAAAAATATACAGCAGGGGCGCCTGGGTGGCTCAGTCGGTTAAGCTTCCGACTTCGGCTCAGGTCATGATCTCACAGTTCGTGAGTTCGAGCCCCACGTCGGGCTCTGTACTGACAGCTCAGAGCCTGGAGCCTGCTTCACATTCTGTGTCTCCCTCTCTCTCTGCCCCTTCCCTGCTCATGCTGTGTGTCTCTCTGTCTCAAAAATAAATAAACATTAAAAAAAATTTTTTTTTAAATACACAGCAGAGTGCAAACAGCTATGACATTATCACCTGAGTTGGACTACAGGTAGAAGAAATGCAAGGGGACACAATCTCCATGGCTCAATGCATCGGAACTGGTGAGAAGGTCTGCTTATTTTCAAGTCTGTAAATCTCTGCATCTTTCTCTGTGCTGACAACTTTTTTTAAGTCCTTTTTCCTCAAATAGCTTATTTCTTTGATAATAGAAGAACTGTCACTTCATTCTGAAAGCTTAGCTGGGGGAAAAACTGGATTTCCTTTTTCCTCCCCCACAGAAAGATCAACCCTGTAATTACACTGCTTTTTCTACTTAAAAGATTAAGTTTTGAGAACTTAAATGTAACACTGACTATGCAATCAATTTAAAAACCTTTTCATAGATCAGTTTACAAATTAGATGTATATACATCTAGAACTGTAAATAATTGTGACAAAGCTCCAGATTATCTGGGTGTACTCCCCAGAGCTATTTAGCTCCAACAGCCCCTCAAACTTTGGCAAAGAACATCCTAAATTGCAATAATCAGATTTATATGCTTGGGAAGTCAAGGAAATGTTTTATCACTGTTAGAGGCTTAAACTTAAAAATGCAGGATCCCCCCATGCCATCTGACTATTTCCAAGCTTGACACAAATTTTCCTTCAAAATGTAAAACAGAAGCAATAAAAAACTTGAAAATAACAGCTCAAGTCTTAAAGGTAGAACCATGTTTCAAGCTGTCTGAAAAAGCAGCATGGGTGTTAAGGAACTGCAACAGCTTAATGCATTGTTGCTATTTCAGAACAGTTCACAGAGGAATAGAAGAGAAAACTTCAGGGGCACCTAGGGTGGCTCAGTCGGCTAAGCGTCTGACTCTAGATTTCCGCCCAGGTCATGATCTCACTGTTTGTGGGATTGAGTCCGGCATCAGGCTCTGTGCTGTTAGTGGAGCTGGGGATACTTTCTCTGTTTGCATGCTCTCTCTCTCTCTCTCTCTCTCTCTCCTCTGTTTGCATGCTCTCTCTCTCTCTCTCTCTCTCTCTCAAAATACATAGATAAACTTAAAAAAAAAGATTATAAAGAAAAAGAACACTTCACAACACATCTACAATAAAACACTTGATTTTGTGTTTTAAACTTTTTCTTTTAAAAACTCTGAAAACACTTTACTGGTTATCAACATTTTCTAGATACTCTATTATTTTTTAATAACAAAGGATGGCACCTTCACGAAGTCCTTAATTTCGAAGGGCAGCTTCTTGCAGGCATTCAGAAGTTGAGCTGATTTAACTTTGATTTCAATCTCACCTGTTGGCATTTTCTTAAAGAGAGAGACAGACAGAAGAGACCTATGTTTAAAAAATCACTCATCAGGACATGTACACAGTGAACATCTGTAAGACACATGCACTTATTTACATTTACATATGTAAACTGTGTAGGTGCTTAGAGCACATAATCCAAAGCATAAATGTATGTGCCAGATTTTGACATTCTTATGCATGTCTGTGGTCGATGTGCTCATTAACAGATGTCTTAACATGACCATCTGCACAGGTGTGTGTTTGTGGTGAAGATTTGGAATCTGTAGGATCATTCGTAGAACTTGCAGAGCTTTTTGTGCCTGATGTCTAGCAGGTGCTCAGTCTCTCGCTGAATGTGCAGACAGTGCAAATATATACAGGTCAAATTTATACACGGTTTCTAAACTACTCACTGGATTCTCTTGTCCTGGAGGTCGGGAAATTACCGTCCCGGATACTTGCACCACAGACTCCATTGGGGCTTCACATAAAATCTTCTTCACAGAAGCAGCAGACTATAGAATAAGAGAGGAAAACCGAACACATGAACTTAAAGGAATACGTAGTAACTACAGTAGTCTATGATTTATGGAAATAGAAATACTCACGGCTTAACTACTGTCCTTAAATACTGCCATAAATCCTGGGGCTGCCCTTAATGACTTTATTAAAGACTTTGGTAAATGACATCCCCATTTTGACTCCATAGAACACAGCCAGTAAAACTATTAGGTAAGAGTTTAAAAATTTTTTCCTTAAAGGAAAATGAGGAGAATGATGGATGTAAACAATTCCTACATACTTTTAAGGCAACTGTCTCCAGAGTTAGTCTTGGGGGCAGTTAAATCCAATAGCAATAATGGAGTACAAATGAAAGGAATTCTCCTGGGTTAGCTATGCTCTGGATCCTCATTCTTGAAAGATAATTCATTGCTCTTCACTTACTTCAAAGACTAAGAGCTGAATAAATCGTATGTTTCTTAGGTATACAAGCATTTGTAAACATTACAAGAGAAACCAATATTGCCCAACAAGTATCACATGAGCTATTTTTTTTTTTAATGTTTGTTTATTTTGAGAACGAGAGAGAATGAGCGAGTGCATGTGAGCAAGGGAGGGGCAGAGAGAGAGGACACAGAAAAAGAATCCCATGCAGGCTGTGCACTGGCAGTGCAGAGCCTGATGTGGGGCTGGAACTTATGAACCGTGAGATCATGACCTCAGCTGAAATCAAGAGTTAGATGCTCAATGGACTGAATCACCCAGGAGCCCCTGACACGGGCATTTTTAGTTCATCTAATTTTAATGGTAATTATTTTTTGAGCAGGTAGTACCTTCACACGGCTCAAAATTCAAAATTCAAAGGGTATGAATAAATATACAGTAAAAGTCCCACTCCCCAGAGGTACCCAATGTTACCAGAAACTTACATATTGTTTCATATGAAGGAACACTTCATAACAAACACACATACACACCCCTTTTTATGCAGGTAATAGGACTCTACGTGCTCTTCTGTATCCTGTTTTTTTCACTTGACAATATATTTTGGATTTTTTTCCAGATCAACACATAAAGAGTTTCTTTCATCTTTTTTCTACGGCTATAGCGATGTACGTCACTTCTTATAGGAGTCTCTTCTTAGGGGGGCATCAAGGTTTTCCCCCATTTTTTTCTATTAAAAAAATCCTGGGGTGTCTGGTTGGCTCAGTCGGTTAAATGTTCAACTCCTGATTTTGGCTCAGATCACGATCTCACAGTTCATGAGTTCCAGCCCCACAATGGGCTCTGCGCTAACAGCTTGGAGTCTGCTTTGGATTCTCTCTCTTCCTCTCTCTCTATCCTTCCCCTGCTCATGCATACACACACTCTCTCTCTCTCTCTCTCAAAAATAAATAAATAAACATTAAAAAAATTCCTGTAAACAGGGTGCCTGGGTGGCTCGAGTGAGTTATGCCTCTGACTTTGGCTCAGGTCATGATCTCGTGGTTCGTGGGTTTGAGCCCCGCATCGGGCTCTGTGCTGACAGCTCGGAGCCTGGATCCTGCTTCGGATTCTGCGTCTTCCTCTCTCTCTGCCCCTCCCCTCCTCACGCTCTGTCTCTCTCTGTCTCAAAAATAAACATTAAAAAGTTAAAAACAAAAAATTCCTGTAATGAAGAACCTTGTATTTATGTCATTTGCATTTGTGTAAGGTTAGGGGTAAGATAACTAACTGGAAATGAAACGAATGTTTTGAAACACTTACTAATTTGATATTGCCAAACTGCCCTCTGTAGACTTAGTGCCAATTTGTATTCCCCCACAAGAATGTATGAGTACTTGTTTTCCCAAACACAGTGTGCTATCCATCCAGTTTTAATGACAATTCTGTGTAGTTTTTTTTTTAATTTTTATTTTTTTAATGTTTTTATTTATTTTTGAGACAGAGACAGAGCATGAGCAGGGGAGGGGCAGACAGAGAGGGAGACACAGAATCTGAAACAGGCTCCAGGCTCTGAGCTGTCAGCACAGAGCCCGAAGCGGGGCTCGAACTCATAGACCGCGAGATCATGACCTGAGCCAAAGTCAGACGCCTAACCGACTGAGCCACCCAGGCGCCCCAATTCTGTGTAGTTTTAATTCACAATTTTGTACCTATGAGTGAGGTTGAACATATTTTCATATGCCTATTAAGCCACTTACGTTTTCTTTTACATAAATTTTATTTTCATATGCTGGGTTCATATTTCTACTGGTTCACTGGTCTTTTTGTTTGTTTGTTTTGAAGTAGCCCTTTAGAGAAATTAGCCCTTTGTGATATGAGTTGCACATATTTTTTCCCAGTTGGTCATTTGTCTTAGTGTTGCTTACGATAGTTTTTAGTTTCATTAACAATAAACTTCTGAATTTAAAACCTCCAACATACTTAGCTTATTCTACCACAGCATCAAAGAGGCTTTCAGACAACAGTAGGAAACCTACTATTACCTCATCCTGGGGAATGACAACTTGAACAAGCCCATGGAAATCTCTTAGCACCAGGAAGATGTTCTGCCTGATCAATGAAGAAAATGAACATGTTAAGATAAAATCTCTGCACCCAAAATGTAAGCAGGCAAAACAAATTAGACAAACAAAAAAACCCCATGCAATTTTCCATGTTTTTATAATACATAATTATGTGCTTTCATTAGCTACATTCATGCAATTATCTATGTAGCTAATTAATGGAAAAAAAAACGACTTTTCATTTTCTTTTCTTTTTTTTCTTTCAAGTAAATTCCAAGCTAAAGGCAGGACTTGAACTCACAACCCTGAGATCAAGAGTCACACACTCTGCCTACTTGAGCTAGCCAGGCACCCCAGAATTTTCATTTTCAATTTCAATTTTTAGCTGCTATATATACTGCTTACTAATGCCATCCAGATGGCTTGCATATCTATCTATCTATCTATCTATCTATCTATCTATTTATTTTGAGAGAGAGACAGAGAGAGAGTGCACAAGCAGGGGAGGGGCAGAGAGAGAATCCCAAGCATGCTCTGCACGGTCAGAGAAGAACCTGATGTGGGGCTTGAACTCACCAACTGTGAGATCATGACCTAAGCTGAAATCAAAAGTCAGACGCTTAACCACCTGAGACGCCCAGGTGTCCCAAAAGGCAAATTTTTAATTTTCACTGGCTTAAGTCTTTATAAGAAAATTTTACTAAAGTTGGGAACTTTCCACATATTAAAATCCAAAGAACATATTTTAGGATATTGGAAATATCTACTTGGTCATTTTTGAAATATAGCAGTATAAACTCTTTTCTCTCTCTCTTTTTTTTAAAGAATTTAATGTCTATTTATTTATTTTGAAAGAGAGAGAGAGAGGCCGAGGGAGAGGGAGAAAGAACCCAAGCAGTCTCTGTGCTATCAGCAGAGTCCAATATGGGTCCTGATCTCATGAACCATGAGACGATGACCTGCACCAAAATTGAGAGTTGGACACTTAACCAACTGAGCCACCCAGGTGCTTCTAAACTCTTCTCTTAAAATAAAAGATACAATTTCTAGAGGAGGTCCAACTACTAATTTAATACTTCTACAAACCATCAAAAGATCCCTCAAATTCCAACATTTTAGCATTCAACCTACATTTCTCATACTGCCCTTAGTACCAGGTGGAGGTACGGAAAGCCTCCTCAGATTTTGAGCTCAGGAGATAAAGTCACCAAATGTATGGGTCAAATATCCATCCATTTGGAACACATTCTTAAGGAAGTCCACACAATCTATGTATTTTGGAACTCTTCATTGTGAATTAATGTACTATTCAGGTACATGCTGGAATACAGAGATGAACAACAAAATGGGCTTTAATCTTAAGGAATCACTGTTTATCCTTTTAGGGTTTTTCTCTACCTAAATTTGGAATAAAATAAGCTTTTTTCATGGTAATGAAGCTTACCAGCTGGCCCATTCCCAATTACTGGTCCTAGGAACTCTTCAACTTTAGTAAGCCAAGGGACATTCAGTCCAGTGGAACATGCTTCGTTATTATACCCTTCAACAGATGTCATGCCAGTGACTCTATTTGGGTCTTTCAAAACAACCCTGAAACTGAATGAATTGTGAGAATCCTGCAGGGGCTACAAAGTTTGTACTGTTCTGACTGGTTGAAAATTAATAAAAGTTTGGAACTGACCGGGGGGGGGGGGGGGGGGCGGGAAACAACCACCAGGCATTCTTAAGCCAGTTTACCTTCGGTACTGAATCCATCCACACAAGGTGACTTCCTGGCCTAAGTGAGAAGAACGCAATTCTCCGCACGTGTTGGTCCGAGCAACAAAGCTACTCAATTCTTTAAAGCAGAAAAGATTAAAAATAGATCATTTGTGAATTGCTTAACATTAAAGACTCCTAAATTATTTCATTTTAGGTATTTCATGTCAATGAATTAAACTTACAAAGTAAGTTGGAAGTCTGTAATTTGATTCAATCACTATTCGATTTACCTGCAACTGTGTCAAAAGCCAAGTGAATTAATGGTCTTCATGTAAATTTTGCCCTGTCTTAGGAAATCTAAATTTGATCAGATAGCATTTGTGTTAAGACCTAAAATTAACCCTATTCTTAATAGTGCACATTTTCCCCAAATCGGACCTTAGGAATTACATTAGTTTGATGGTACGGTAAATGGCTTTAGTATGAATCTAGAGTGACACCAGTCACTTGTACACTAGAAAACACTATTCAAGATATTCTCAAATATTAAAGAATTTTTTAAGAATCCTTTTTATTAGTACCATCAGCTAAAAGCAGAATTCATGTGGTTACTTTTCTGCTTTGTTTGTTTTGTTTTTAACTCCAGGGGAAAATCTACATTATAAGACAGGAAGGAGTGAGTGATCTGTCTCTACACATAAGGATATCCAGTTAAGTCTACAGGAAAACGGAGTAAGAGCACTCCGGCCGTAGAGAACAGGAAGTACTGTTTAGAGGACAGAGCTCTTCACTGCTTTCAACCTGGAATTCTCCTCTGTGAACTGAGCATCAGTCTTCTGGAGAGAGAGCCCTGGATCAGGTGGGTGACCCTTCCGGTGGGTGTGGATAAACCCCTGCACAGCCGACTTAACCAACAGGAGAACATGTTGGAACCGCAGCAGGATGGCGAGAGACGCTTACGAATCCCAAGTTGCCGGTGTTGGATGGTGGTCAAAAGTCAGTTTAGGAAATATACACAAATCCCTTAAAATGCTAGGAGTTCCTGCTCTCTTCTCCAACATTTAAGCCATTTTCCGCTGAACATTCCAGTACACGTGTCTAGAAACTAGACAAATCTGCAAGTTCTTTAGCGTCCTTGGAGAGCGGATAGGGGAAAGACCTTTTTTCCACCCTCAATGCATCAGTTTCCACTTCTAACAAACCAAACTGCGGCCAGAAGAGCCGAAAACCATTCCACACAGCACGGCAGGGCGGGACTCCGCGACCATGCAGAGGAAGGGGCCGGTCACCAAGCGCACGCCCTTCCTTTCCTTCCACGCTTCCCCAAAGGTTCCCGCAGGCAGAACGGAAAACAGAAAGGAACTCAGCCTCAGGTTTCAAATCGCTCACACCTGGCGGTCGGCCTCCGGTCTTCAAAAAAAGGGAGGGCGAGCAAACCCCAAACACAAAACCTTCTCAGGGCCCGAACCCACACCCAGATCACTGCTGGGAGCCTAGCGCTTCTCATTCGGCTCCGCGAGCACCCAAGTTCAACCAATCAGAGCAGAGTTGCCGCCGCCATGTTTACTATGGGCGGAAATTTGAAGGAAAGCTTCGCGTAGATAGAAAAACGCTGAAGACTTAACTTCGCGCGATTAGCCAAGTTGACGGATAAGGGTTAGTCGCTCGACCTCAGTTAAAATGACGACCGTAGTTGCTTCACTAACGGGTAATCGACACCAGGGAGGCTTCCGGCGTCGAACCGCAGAGCGAGTCGGGAAATGATTTTAAACTGAGAAGGCGGCTGAAGGCTTGGTTGCCGCTTCTCAAAGGCGGGGTTTCAAAGCTAGCTGAGCTCCTGAAGGGCTCAGGTGGAGAGGGGTGAGTTGGGACCTAGTGTCCCTTGCCCTTCCCCTCCTGAGGCAGAAGCCGACTTCACAGGAGCGAGGGTCGCAGAGTGGGTGGCCGGGTCAGCGGAAATGTCCCTCCCGGGGTGAATCGAAGGACGTCTGAGGCAGCGGAGGTCTTCTTACAGGGGCGTTTGTGTTCCTGGTGAACCCACTTACTGTGGAGCGAGAGGGAATTTGGAAGGGCCAGGGGTTCCCTGCAACTGTCTCTGAGCTGCCATTTTGGCGGTTTTTTGTTTTTGTTTTTGTTTTTTTTTTGTTTTTTAAACTTCAGGGGACTTTAGTCTCGATCCACACTTTTGGAACCAGATTTGAAGAATGATTCGTGAAGCCGGAATGGGTGACAGCGTCATCACAGCATTTCATTGGTAAGACGCTTTGTGTTTGTCCAGGACGGGCAGTAAGTTCTATTTTGCCCTTTTGTGTGTTCCTTATCTTTACAACACTTGTGTGTGCTTGGCACTCGGCCGAGCATTGGCGGTGGGATTTAGGTATTGGTGGCAGTGTAGAAACGTGAATGATTTACCGCAAGAAACCCCAGTGAGTTGTAACTGTGTGTTATGAACTGCAGTGGCAAGGAGAGTTGGCTGGAGAGCTAGCTCTGTGGACCCCTGCCCTTTCCTGAGGACGCGAACCCTACAGGATGGATTGCATTTGGTCAGATGGGAGGAGAGAAGCACTCTTAATTGGCTATAGGCTGAATAAAAAAGTCGGGGAGCAGAGGCAAACTTGACAGGAGGAGTAGGAGGGTGATGATCAGTCTAGAGTAGGGCGTAGGGCAGTGGTTCTTAACCTTTCTGAAGATTGTCTGCTGGACCTTTCTCCATCCCCCTCCGCCACTAAATACACATGCCCACAACATTTTGCATAGGACCGGAGAGGGTTGTTGGATTTTGGAAAGTCCATTTGTCCACAGATCTTGGGGTAAGAACTCTTGAATCGGTAGATGAACCTGGATAGTAGCAAATAATAAGATCAGCCAAGGTAGGACCTTGAGACTCAGAGTTTTGACTTCATTTAAATGATGTGTGGGAATTGTTGGGATCTCCAGCATTGTAATGGCAAGATGAAAGGGGCGTCTATGCGTCCCTAGTTATGGGTTAGGGAAAGGGGTTAACATTGGGACACCGAAATGAGTTAAGGTATATTTTTAACCTCTTCATTATTGAGCAGGGTAAAATTGCACATTATTGAGTGTGGAGTGAGAGTAAAATAGATAGAAGTCATTTTCTGATTTTTAAATGTGTGGTTGGGCTATTTCACGTTATTACAGTATTATATACTTAAGGGAAATGTTTTCTCAAAACCAACCAATCAGTGCTAATAGTCTTTTCTCACCTACATGGATTTAAAAAAAATTTTTTTTTTTTAATTCATAGCATTTTTCTTTTAAGGAGTCAAATTCAGCAGGGCTTTTTTGCCTTGAAATTGATCTTTACTCAAATGCAGTGTGCAAGGAGATAAGAGTACCCACTCTGACTTTATACTGTCTGGGTTCAAGTCCTGGTTCTTGCACTCTTTAACTGTTTCTTTGTCTTCCCATCTATCAACTGGAAACATGATAACCCACTTGGTGGGATTGTTTGAGGATTTAAATGAGTGTATTTGTTAGGGGCTTGGACAAGTACCTGGCACCTAATGAATGCTCAATAAATGTTAGCAGTTAATCCAAATGACAAATTTGAAAGAAACGTTCTGTGTAGATGGGACTGATTAAGTTTTAAAAATTTCAAATTTTTATTTATTTTTGAGAGAGAGAGAGAGAAACAGAATGTGAGCGGGGGAGGGGCAGAGAGAGAGGGAGACACAGAATCCAAAGCAGGCTTCAGGCTGTGAGCTGCCAGCACAGAACCTGACATGGGGCTGGAACTCATGAACTGCGAGATCATGACCTGAGCCGAAGGTGGACGCTCAACCGTCAGAGCCACCCAGGTGCCCCAAATTGTAAAGAGCTAATTCAGTATGCGCTTAAAGCTAGAATGCTTTAAAGTAGTTGCTATTTAAGTTATGTGGTATATGATCTTGCTTGGGCATTATCTGAACATTGAGAACTGTATGTTTTATTTATGAAATTTTGTGCAAGACAGAGGGTGGCCTACTTGGACACAATGAAATTTATCTTAAATATAGAAATGGTATAACTTTTCATTTGTGAAAAACTTTCTTCAAAGGGTTAACTGTGCTAGTACTTGGGAGTAGTTATTATAACCTTATATATAATTCCTTTCAATGAAAGTTATAATTTCAGAGTTCTATGAAATTCTTCTGTTCAATTAAACCAATACTCGTTAACAGTTAACACTCAGCATTATATTAGGGTAATTATATAAGCGATATAAAAAGCATTGTTTCAGTCAAGGTATTTTAGTTGTGTTGGAAAGAGAAAAAATGCACACCAAAAAAAAAAAAAAAATACTACAAGGAAGTATATGAATATGGACCAAAATGAGTAGTACAGACTAGATGGTCAAGGAGAGCTGTGTGAGCTGGTGTATTATTAATCTCCAAAGATTGTATGAAACATTATTGAGAGATTTTGTTAGGCTCATCCAGACGGTTTTTGGGCTTTTAAACAGTATTGACCTTGAGATCTTCTTTTATACACACACACCCATACACCTATACACATTGCTTCCAGGAATGAACTATTGATACAGAGGTGTATAACATAGGTATTTTGGGGAAATTAACAAAATTCTACTTGGAAAAAGATCAAATTCGAGCATGATCTTAAAGGAGGTGAAATGATAAAAAGACACTTCAGATAGAGAATATGATTGATAGGCAAAAACAAGACAAGAATATGTTTATCTAGAAGCAGGATAAGGGCAAGCTGAATTATGAAAGACCTTAAATAATCAGCAGAAGAGTAGAATTTTCTCATCACTGTAAAGTTTTTTGCACAGGTGACGAAAGTGTCATTGCTGAAGAATGGATTACCTGTACATATGGAAAATGCTTAGTTGTGGTAGTAAGAACCTGGAGGTAGCTTTGGGAATGGATGACAAAACTGTTGAAGGAAAAACTCAGGAGAATGTGCTTAATGACTATCAGTTCAAGAATGAAAGTATCTTAAAAGAATTTAAATTAACATAGAAAATTGACAGGAATTTGAAAATGGACCAGCAAACTTTTGGAGAAGGATGTGAAGGAGTTGAATTTAGTTTGAACCTTCTGTTTGAAGTATCTGTAAGATATTCATAAAAATAGCCTATAGCAAATGGGAAATGTAGGACTTGGTTAAAAAGTCAAAACTGAGGGTGGGGAGGGGAAGGGAGAGAAATAATTCATTGATAGTGAGAAGAAGAATCAGTGAAACTATGAGCATGAGTTAACTTTTTAGTGTTCAGAATTCTGGTTTTATTTCTTTTCTGTAGACCATGGATCCTTATGATACACCAGAATCGACTCCGAGGCACGGTGCATCCTCAAGGCTTAAAGATTATTTTATAGGTGCCACCCCTTTGCGGAAACGATTAGAATCAGTCAGGAAGCAGGCTTCATTTGTCCCGACTCCACCTCGAAGGAAAATTCCTCAGTGTTCACAATTACAGGTATGCTTTTTGTGTTCCTTCATGTTACTCAATAATTGAGAACATTTGTGGATAAATTTTGCTTTTTATTACCTTTTAATGGTATTTTTTGTATCTCCTTAAATCTCTCAGATAATAAATGAGAAATAGTGAAAAATATTTGTGAGATAGTGAGAAGTAGTGAAAGTAGTTACACCATCAATACCACCTCTGTTATGTCTTTTTTAAAAAAGTTTATTTTGTGTACATAAGAGCGCAGGTACAAGTGGGACAGCGGTGGAGGGCAGGGAGCAGAGAGAAGGGAGAAAGAATCCCAAGTGGGCTTTGTGCTGTCAGCACAGAGCCTGACATGGGGCTTGGTCTCACACACTGTGAGATCATGCATGACCTCAGCCAAAATCAGTAGCTGGATGCTTAACTGACTGAGCCACCCAGGCTCCCCTGTTATATCTTTTAATCTCCAGCATTTCCACAGTATTTGTCCTTTATGACGTTGACGTTTTGAAGAATGTAGTTTCCTCCCTTATCCTTTTTAAATAGAATATTCTTTGTTTTGTATTTGACATTTCCTCGTGACTAGATTGAAGTTCTGTATTCTTGACTGGAATACAGCGTAGATGCTGTTGTCCTTGGGGATAACATCTGGTAGCACACAGATGATCAGTTGTGATCATCCTGTCAAGGTGCTGCCCAGTGGTTACTGTTTTATTCCCCTCTGCATCTGATAAGCAGTCTGTGGGGAGACACTTTAGGATAATGTAAACATTCTGTTCTTATCAAAATTTCCCCTTGCATTTAATATCCATTGATAATTTTTGCCTGATTCCATAATCAGTTATGAGTTATAAGAATTCATAACTCTGATGACTCATAAACAATTCTGAAGGTTTATAATATTAGTAATTTGTGATTTCGCTGGAACATGAAATAAAACCCTAGTTAGTGCAGGTTTGATGTGTGGTTTTGAGGAACTTAGCAGAGTCTGGCGAATCAGTCCCCCACACCTTCCCTGTAATCTTTTCTTGTCAGTGTTGTGTGCTTCATGTCTTTTGGGATATGAGAAAATTTTTGCTTCTTTCTGAAAAGTTTCTTAAATTACTAGCGATGGTGATGAAAGTGATGGTTCTTAACCATAGAACAGAAATTGTATATAAATTAAAGATTGGGATATCCAGGGGTACCTGGGTGGCTCAGTTGGTTAAGTGTCCAACTCTTGATTTTGGCTCAGGTCATGATCTCACACTTCATGAGTTTGAGCCCTGCCTCAGGCTCTGCGCTATTAACAGAATCTTGCTTGGGATTCTCTGTCTCCTTCTCTCTCCGCTGTTCCCCTGCTCACGCTTTCTTTCTCTCTCTCTCAAAAATAAATAAACATTTAAAAAGACAAAAGGATTGGGATGTCCAATTCAGTGCTTCCTTATCATACAAATAATTTTGTATCATATAAATTTTCTATCATGCAAATAGTTTTGCTGTACCTTTTGATAGTTATAAGAAAGTTTATAACTTATAAAAGTTTTATACAAATTTCCATGAATACTGTAGTCAAAACAAATATTTTTATCAAATGGACAACTGTAATGAAAGTTCCAACTATCCAAAACATAGTTGGAGCTGTAAAACTATGTCAGGAAGTATGAATTCTATAGAACAATTCAGGATAAAAGTAGGGACCTGTATGGGGGTGTATGTGAAGGCCCTCAATAATGCCATAGAACCAATGTGAAGGATGTGTTGTTGTTGTTTTTTTTTTTAAGTTTATTTATTTATTTAAAAAATTTTTTTAATCTTCATTTTTTGAGAGAGAGACAGAGTGAGCAGGGGAGGAACAGAGAGAGAAGGAGATACAGAATCCAAAGCAGGCTCTGAGCTGTCAGCACAGAGCGCCATGCGGGGCTCAGACTCACCACCCGTGAGATCATGACCTGAGCCAAAGTTGGACGCTTAACCAACTGAGCTACTCAGGTGCCCCTATTTATTTATTTTGAGAGAGAGGGAACGCACACAAGCGTGTGCACTGGGGAGGGGCAGAGAGAGAGGGAGAGGAGAATCCCAAGCAAGGTCTATGCTGCCAGTACAAACCAGACATGGGACTTGAACTCACAAACTGCGAGATCATGACCTGAACTGAAATCAAGACTCAGCTACTTAATGGAATGAGCTACTCATGTGCCGCAGAAGTGTTTTGTTTTTGATGGTACCAGTGGTTCTATTAGAGCATGGCAGAAATACTAAGTGTTTTTTTATTTGATCGACTGAATTTGACATTGGGTCATAGAATGGATTTACTGCTAAACATTTAAAACAATTACATAATTAACATGAATCAAATTTGATGCCCCAGGAATAGTTACTATTTTTTAAATCCATAATCTAAGTTTTTAAATGTTCATCCAATAAATATATATTGAACAACTGTTCTAGATGGCAGTGTTCTAGGTGCTAGAGATGTAGCGCTGAATAAATCGACAAAAATCCCTGTTCCCTTCAAACTCATACTCTAGCAGGGAAGACAGACAATAAAAATCACACAAACATATGATACCAGATAGTAATAAAGCATGTTAAGGAGATACAGAGTGACAAAATTGGAGTGGGTGCAGGTGCAACTTTACATAGGGTGGCCTCTTGAGTGACATTTGGACAAAACTGAGTGAAGGAAGGGAACATGCCATGTGAACACATGTGTGGAGAGCATTCCAGAGGGAAGGTACAGTGAATGAAAAGCCCTGTTCAGGGATCTTCAGAGTCCTGCAGACTCCAGTCTGGTTGGAATGTAAAGATCAGGTACACAGATTTGTAGTAAATATTTAAAATTCTTTGATTAAATTCTTATTTACTAATGTTTCCTAATTCTTAAACTACTGTTGTCTTGATTGTTTTTTCTCTCTAGGAAGATAATGATCCTCAAAAGTTTGCATTTCTTCTGCATAAACAATGGACTTTATATAGTTTAACTCCCCTATATAAATTCTCCTATACTAATCTCAAAGAGTATTCTAGACTTCTGAGTGCATTTATTGCTGCTGAAAAGCAAAAAGGGCTTGCTGTTGAAGTGGGAGAAGACTTCAACATCAAAGTGACTTTCTCCACTCTCCTAGGAATGAAAGGAACACAAAGAGACCCTGAAGCATTTCTTGTCCAGGTATGTTGTATAAACGGTACTTGCTTCTCAGGAAAAGAATCCGCACTGTCTTGGTTTAGAAATTGTGGTATTTTCTTACTGGTTAAAAATATTTTGAGCTTGTGATTTATAACCTTTTTTATGTCTTGTTTGACCAAATTGTAGTAATTAGATATGGCCAACTTAAAGATTTTTTTTGTGGGGGGCACCTGGGTGGCTCAGTCGGTTAAGCGTCTGACTTCAGCTCAGGTGATGATCTCCCGGTTTGTGAGTTTGAGCCCCACGTTGGGCTCTGTGCTGATAGCTCAGAGCCTGAGCCTGCTTTGGATTCTGTGTCTCCCTCTGTCTCTACCCCTTCCTCACTCACACTCTGTCTCTCTATCTCAAAAATAAATAAACATTAAAAAAAAGGTTTTTCTAAAATAAATATGATTATGATATCATGATTATGATATAATATCATGATTATGATATAATATTTATTTTAGAAAACTTAGAAAATACATAAAAATACAAAGAAAATTAAAAACCACAGTTTAACATTTTGGCATACATCTATTTGGCAATAGACAACCTGAGTAAGCTTCTCATTTGGAAAGTTATTAATTATTGGTTCAATTTCTTAGTTTATTAATTGAATCAATTCAGTTTCTTGAACCAATTCAATTTCTTAATTGAACCAATAATTAATAACTTTCCAAAATAGGAAGCGCCAGGCCCAGATAAGTTCTGGTAAAAGCTGCCAAAAGTTTAATTAAGGAAGAAATTATTTTAATTCTATAGTCTCTTTGGAGTATAGAACCAGAGGGAATACTTTCTAACTCATTCTGCCAGGCCAGTGTTACCCTAATACCAAAACTAGACAAAGATTATTTAAGAAACGACAGATTGATCTCTCTCATGAACATAGATACATCTGTCTGGCTATCTGGATCTATTAAAATTGGGATCATATTGCCCATACTTTTGCATTATGGCTTTAAAAAAAAAAATGTCATAGGTAATTACTCATATCATTAAGAATTCTACATTTTATAAGTATATCTGTGTAATTCTATGGTTTTTACTAGGACCAAATTCCTAGAAGTGGAATTTTAGCAAAAAACAAATATGTAACACGGGGCCCCTGGGTGACTCTGCCCTGCATTGGGCTCATGGAGTCTGCTTGAAATTCTCCCTCTCCTCCCATCCCCCCTCACTTGCACACACATATGCACACTCTTAAAAAAATGAAAAATAAAAAATAAAAATAACATATCATTATATATTGTGAAATGTTCAGTTACTCTTACTTAAAAGTAGTATGACTATCTTGATTTATTAAGAAACTGGATTTATTATTCATGCCTGCTACTTCTGTTTATTCTGAGTTAACTCATAGTCACCACAAATTAAATTCTGAAATGGTGAAAAGATCTAATTTTGTTTATCTGTATAGATCGGGTTAGAAAACTGGCCTGCAGGTCAAATCTGATTTGCTGCTTGTTTTTGTTTTTTGTTGTTGATGTTTTTCTAAATAAGGTTTTATTGGAACAGAACTCCTTTCATTTGTTTACATTATTGTGTATGGCTGCTTTTGTGCTACAACAGCACATTTGAGTGGTTGCTTACAAAGCCTAAAATATTTACTGTCTGATTCTTACAGAAAAAATTTGCTGACACTTGGTATAGATCTGGTGTTGGCAAGGATCTTCAGGAGTCTTAGGGGTAGGTTTAGCTGCATAAAACAGAAAGCTAAATAACAGTGAATTAGATGCCTATCTTGAGGTTAATTGATAGAGGTTTATTTGTCTTTTTATTTAAAAAAAAAAAATTTTTTTAATGTTTTATTTATTCTTGAGAGAGAGACAGAGCATGAATGAGGGAGGGGCACAGCGAGAGAGGGAGACACGGAATCCGAAGCAGACTCCAGGCTCTGAGCTGTCAGCACAGAGCCCGACGTGGGGCTTGAACTCACGGGCGGTGAGAACATGACCCGAGCCGAAGTCGGACGCTCAACCGACTGAGCCACCCAGGTGCCCCGAGGTTTATTTGTCTTACAAAAAAAGTGGAGTAAGCTGTTTAAGACTGGTGTATGCTTCATGAATTAATAACTTAGGCTCCTTCTATCTTCTGTATCATCCTTGGTGCATGGCTTCCATCCTTAAAGTCACATTGGAGTCTAATATGGCTCTTGAAGCGCTAAATATTAGATGCAAGTTCCAGGCAGGAGGAAGTAGGGGGAAGATGGGAAGGGCAAATAGGATGCCTGCCTGAGTAAGTTTTTAATGAGGCTGCTAAGACCCAACCACTTCTTTTTGCATCCCTGTTGGAAGACAGACTAGGAAATTTTTCTTTTTTAGTGGGTGCTTTGCTACCTCCTTAAAAGCATCTCATTAAAAGCACAGTTTTATTGTGGAAGGACAAGTAGGTACTGGATAGACAGTAGTCTTTGTCAAATGAAGCAGTTGATTTCCCAGAGAAGTGATGTGATTTGCATGTCAACAGGTAAGCAACTGTTCCAGTGCAGAATAGAAATGACCTCTTGAACTCTTAGCAGAGTGTCCTAATAGTTCGCAAATTAAACCTCATTTCTTCACAGGGTTCCCCAACTTTTAGGTTATAAAAGTGTGATAGACATGTCTGGCTGGGCTTTAAGGTTTTTGAGAATCGCTTGTAGTCTCTTGAACAAGAAGGCAAATATGCTAAAAGTAACTTTTTAAATGATGATCTCTAACGGGATCTGATACTGGGCTGTGTTCTTCACCTTATCCTGGTCAAACTTTAAAACTTCTATGAATATCTTGGGGCGCCTGGGTGGCTCAGTCGGTTGAGCATCTGATTTTGGCTCAGGTCATGATCTCATAGTCTGTGAGTCTGAGCCCCGCGTCAGGCTCTGTGCCGACAGCTCAGAGCCTAGAGCCTGTTTCGGATTCTGTGTCTCCCTCTGTCTCTGACCCTCCTCTGTTCATGCTCTGTCTCTCTCTGTCTCAAAAAAATAAATAAAGGTTAAAAATAAAACTTCTATGAATATCTGGAAGGTATGTTTATCATGTAGTTTATAAATTTGAAGTTTGAAGGGTTAGTCAGTCTGCTGGAAAATATAACCAAGATTCTAAAAAATCTGAATGGATTGGCACAATGGGTCAAATTGAGAGTTAAATTTTAATAGGAATACATGTATTCCTCTCTATATTATGGGAGATTTACCTATTAACAGCAAGAATGAATAGGGATAATTTAAAGCTGTCAACTAAAAATTAGAAAACTACTGCAATCTAAGGTTATATTAGTAGTAGTATAATCTAGGTCTTTTTGAAGTAATTATATTCACTTATGAATGACTCTCATGCAGAAGAATTTCAGAGTAAGCAGGATAATGTGTGTATCATAGGAGGAATGTTAAAGAAACTGGAGATGTTGAACCTGGCATTACGTATGATTGGGATTATCAGATATTTGAAGGGCTTTTTCTGTGGAAGAGAGAGTAGATTTGATTTGTTCTACATGCACATAAAGAAGAAAGCAGGACCTGTGGTAGATACTGTGTGCCTAACATATGAAAGAACAATGTTAAGTTGATAGAGCTGCCTTAGGAAATCCTGAATTCTTCCTCAATGGAAGAATTCAAACACATTGAATATATGACTTTTTATAGTCCCTTCTGAAGTTGAAATTTTGAGGGCCCCCTCTCCCCCCCAAGGATAGCATACTTGGTTATACCATATTGGCATTCCTTAATGTGCTTATTTTGCATTTTGGCTGCACCAAGATCTTGCCATATACCATGTCCTAATAAGAATATTAAGAGGTAGGAGTGCCTGGGTGGCTCAGTGAGTTGAGCGTCTGACTCTTGATTTAGGCTCAGGTCGTGATTCCAGACTTGTGGTATTGAGCCCCACATTGAGGTCCATGCTGAGCATGGAGCCTGCTTAAGTTTCTCTCTCTCTCTCTCTCTCTCTCTCTCTCTCTCTCTCTCTCTCTCTCCCTCCCTCTCTCTCCCTCTCTCTCCCTCTTTCCCTCTTTCCCTCTTTCCCTCTTTCCCTCTCTTCCTCCCTACCCTACCACCCCACCCCTTGCCCCTCTTCCTGCTTACATGCTCCCTGGCTCTCTAAAAAAAAAAAAAAGAAGAAGAAGAAGAAGAAATATTAGGAGGAAAGTCAGTTAACTTGATAAACCCTGATAATGATTAGGGAGATTATTCCCATTATGTTTTTTTGGCAAATAATACAATATATCTTCTTATTTTTTAATGTACTAATTTTGAGAAGGTGTAACTTAAGAGTAAAGGTACTTTTGAATTTAATGAACTCCCCCTTTTTTTTCTTTGTAGATTCTGTCAAAATCTCAGTTACCGTCAGAGAACAGAGGACAAAAAGTGTTGTGGACTGGTTGGTTCTGCTGTGTATTTGGAGACAGTCTTCTGGAGACCGTTCCAGAAGATTTCACCTGTGTACCTTTATTTCTTGCAAATGGAGCAGAGACGAATACAGCTATAGTTGGAACCTGGTTTCAGAAAACTTTTGATTGTCATTTCAGTTCCTTAGCAATCAATGCGTTTAATCTTTCCTGGATGGCTGCTATGTGGACTGCATGCAAAATGGACCAATATATGGCTACTACTGAATTTCTTTGGTCTGTACCGTGTAGCCCTCAAAGTCTGGACATTTCTTATGCCATACATCCAGAGGATGCAAAAGCTTTGTGGGACAGCGTCCACAAAACACCCGGGGAAGTTACTCAGGAGGAAGTTGACTTATTCATGGACTGCCTTTATTCACACTTCCATAGGCACTTCAAAATTCATTTATCAGCCACAAGATTGGTCCGTGTTTCAACATCTGTAGCTTCAGCACATACTGATGGAAAAATAAAGGTTAGTTTGAACAAATCTAGTTAGGTAATTTTTTCTTATTGCATAGTTTTCAAAATGTATAGAGATTGTATTTTCCACATTGAAGAAACACGTTTGAATGCTAATTCGAGACAGTAGAGAGATTTTATGCTTTCTAAATGATTTGCTAGAAAGTCTTCAGCCTTTAGATGCAGCTCTGTAATGGAAGGATACTATATACTGTGTGCTACAGGCTTTGGTAATAAAATGAATATAGTAACTTTGAAACTTTCAGAATTATGTTTTCTCAAACTTTGAAATAATTATCAGAGCGCCAGAGTATTTTTTGTGTTAGATCAGAAAATTATAGCCAGAAATACCTAACTAAGATGGCATCTTTATATTTTAGACTTTTCTGTCTCTAGTGGCAAAGAAATAATTGACATTGTTTTATTCTCTAGGAAGTTTTTTTTTTTTTTTAATGTTTTACTTATTTTTGAAAGAGAGAGTGTCAGCAGGGGAGGGGCAGAGAAAAAGGGAGACACAGAATCTAAAGCAGGCTTCAGCCTCTGAGCTGTCAGCACAGAGCCTGGCACAGGCCTTGAACTCATGAACCATGAGATCATGACCTGAGCCGAAGTTGGGTGCTTAACTGAGCCACCCAGGCACCCCTACTCTCAGCAAAGTATTTATTAGAGGACATCTCAGAAATAAACTGAGAGTAGGTACCTAAATATAATAAAATATATTAATATATTTAAAATGTATTAAACTATGGCCACAGTAAACACTCTGAATATTGGTCTTGTCACTGAGCTAGGATTCTAATAGACCTTAATTTTATTTTATTTATTTATTTATTTTTTTCAATATATGAAATTTTTTTTTTTTTAATTTTGTCCCTTGGATTTTATTTTATTTTTTTATTTTTTTATTTTTTTTATTTTTTAATATATGAAATTTACTGTCAAATTGGTTTCCATACAACACCCAGTGCTCATCCCAAAAGGTGCCCTCCTCAATACCCATCATCCACCCTCCCCTCCCTCCCACCCCCCATCAACCCTCAGTTTGTTCTCAGTTTTTAAGAGTCTCTTATGCTTTGGCTCTCTCCCACTCTAACCTCTTTTTTTTTTTTTTTTTTTTTCCCTTCCCCTCCCCCATGGGTTTCTGTTAAGTTTCTCAGGATCCACGTAAGAGAGAGAACATATGGTATCTGTCTTTCTCTGTATGGCTTATTTCACTTAGCATCAGACTCTCCAGTTCCATCCACGTTGCTATAAAGGGCCATATTTTGTTCTTTCTCATTGCCATGTAGTACTCCATTGTGTATATAAACCACGATTTCTTTATCCATTCATCAGTTGATGGACATTTAGGCTCTTTCCATAATTTGGCTATTGTTGAGAGTGCTGCTATAAACATTGGGGTACAAGTGCCCCTATGCATCAGCACTCCTGTATCCCTTGGGTAAATTCCTAGCAGTGCTATTGCTGGGTCATAGGGTAGGTCTATTTTTAATTTTCTGAGGAACCTCCACACTGTTTTCCAGAGTGGCTGCACCAATTTGCATTCCCACCAACAGTGCAAGAGGGTTCCCGTTTCTCCACATCCTCTCCAGCATCTATAATCTCCTGATTTGTTCATTTTGGCCACTCTGACTGGCATGAGGTGATATCTGAGTGTGGTTTTGATTTGTATTTCCCTGATAAGGAGCTATGTTGAGCATCTTTTCATGTGCCTGTTGGCCATCCGGATGTCTTCTTTAGAGAAGTGTAATAGACCTTAATTTTAAATGTTTTCTTTTTTAATTCTTTTTTAATGTATTTATTTATGAGAGAGAGAGACTGAGCGTGAGCTGGGAGGGCCAGTGAGCTGGGAAGGGCCAGAGAGAGAGGGAAACACAGAATCTGAAGCAGGCTCTAGGCTCCGAGCTGTCAGCACAGAGTCCAATGCGGGGCCTGAACTCATGAACTGTGAGATCATGACCTGAGCCAAAGTCAGAAGCTTAACTGACTGAGCCACCCAGGTGCCCCAATAGACCTTAATTTTAATCTTCAGAGCAACCCTGTAGTAGGTATTTTTATTCACATTTTATTTTTAAAACAAGGAAACAAGGCCAAGATAGGTTTTAGTGATACCTGCAAGATAGTTTGGTAAGAGGAGGAGTCAATATTTGAGTGCTTATCTCTTAGGTTCCAAAAAGTTCATACTCTATAAGCACTATATTAGTGTTTTTCAAACTGAAAGTCATAATGCAATAGTAGGTTGGAAAATGATGGGAAGAGAACAGCTTTAAAAAACAAAAGAAATCTGGGTGCCTGGGTGGCTTAGCTGGTCAAGCGTCTGACTTCAGCTCATTTCATGATCTTGCAGTTCATGAGTTCAAGCCCTGCATCAGGCTCTGTGCTGACAGCTCTGAGCCTGGAGCCTGCTTCTGATTCTGTGTTTCCCTCTCTCTCTGTACCTCCCTCGATTGTGCTTGCTCACTCTCTCTCTCTCTCAAAAGTAAATAAACATTAAAAACAATGAAAGAAATATAATGGAAAATATAAAAATGAGTATCACATGTGGTAAGGGTATATACATTTGCTTGTGCTGGATCATGATGTTAAATTTATTTCTTACTCTGATTTCCAGTAAAACATTTGAAAGATTATATCATGTTATTTTGAAATTATAAAGGGAAAAAATTCCATTTTAGCACCTCAGAATTCAGTGTTCATGAGGTCTGAATATATTTTAAAATTTTGTTTTCATATGCTCACCTCCATTAGTAAACTACATTTAAAAACTGTTTTGTAAAATGTGTTCTTATGAAGATTAACGGTGGTTCTTAAGCACATTTATTTTATATGGTCTATTGTAAATCTAAGAGCCCCTCTTAATGATGTAAGACAGTAACTGGCTCCTAGCTTTGCATAATGCCATGATGATAACTAACATTTATTAAGCACTGATTGTGCCAGCCATTTTTAAGCATTTTATGTATATTGTCTCATTTAGTTTTTCACAACAACCTATTTACATAGGTTGTAAAGAGAAAACTAACACAGGGAATAAGTAGGTTCCCTGATATCACACAGGTAATAAGTGGACTTTGCATTTGAACCCAGTCATCTGACTCGAAAGCTTATGCTTTTTTTTTTTTTAATGTTTGTTTATTTTGAGAGAAAAAGTGAGCTGGGGGGACAAGAGAGAGGGAAAGAGAGAATCCTAAGCAGGCTCCACGCTATCAGTGCAGAGCCCGACGGGGCTCTATCCCAAGACCCTGGGATCATGACCTGCGCTGAAACCAGGCGGAGGACACTCAACTGACTGGGCCCCCCGGGCTCCCCAAAGCTTCTGCTTTTAACTGCAACAGTGTACTGCTGCCAAGAATGATGTGTCAGCCAGGTTTCTGCCACCTGCTTAGTTTCTACAAGATACTTTTTTAAAAAAAGTTTTTTCATTTTTAAATGTTTATTTGAGAGAGAGAGAGAGAGAGAGAGAGAGAGAGACAATCCCATGCGGGGTTCTCATTGTCAGCGTGAAGGCCGATGCAGGGCTCAAACCCTTGAACCGTGAGGTCATGACCTGAGCCAAAATCAAGAGTCAGACACTTAACCAACTAAGCCATGCAGGTGCCCCTCTACAAGGTACTTTTGGAGTCTGTATCCCTTTGAGAAGAAGGAAGCTGTGGAACCTTTTTCTAGAAAATGTAGATCCAAGCGATTCGTGGATTCCCTTCTCTCTCCTTACTTCTTAGGCAGATAGCCTAACTGTGGAAGCCAGGATAAATAAGAACCTTAGTCTAGTTATTTCTAAGCACCACTGACTAATAGTTGTATATTTATTAAAGTTAGTAGTCTTCATTAAGTAAAATCTATTTGACTTAGAGCCACAGTGGTATGGGTTGATCTTAAGGTTGCAGATACGGAATTTTAAATAAGCCTGGAATTTTTATCAAACTGCTTTGTTATAATAATTAATTCTAACTTTAATTTTGTTTGTTTGTTTTTTTCAGATTCTGTGTCATAAATACCTCATTGGAGTCTTGGCATATTTGACAGAACTGGCAATTTTTCAAATTGATTGAGGTCTTGTGGGAACTATAAATTATGGATTATATAACTTTTTCTCACTGATTATTTGCCTGATTTCTATGCTGAGAGGAACTGCAGGAGAAACATGCATCTATATCTGCATCTGTTTTCCTCTCAGTGCCTTTGGAATTGCCCAGATAGAAGCCAAGAAGGATCTAGAACAAAGAAGGTGGTAGCGAATGAATCACAGCCAGGTGTTCGTATAATAGTCATGATGATCTGGGAGGCCAGTCTTTAGAAAATGCTGAGTTGTTATTTTCTTGGGCCATCTTATATCAAATTTTTAGGATTCAAATGAGATATCTCTAATATTGAGTGTTTTTGATTTGGGTCTTTAAAAAGCTTTAATCCCTTTTAAGCATTTTAGACTTGGATTCAGAGAGAATTTCTGTCTTCTAAAGACATTTTCCTACTATCATTTCACTGTAGAGAGTTGGCAATCAAAATCCTCTCCAAAGGAAACTAAAAATTAATATACATTTATTAAAGCCACTAATATGCTTCTGTTTTTAATGCTGTTCAATTCTTATTGCAATGTTGAATTAAATATTCACTTTTAAAATGAAGCAGTGTGTTTATCAGTGTCTTGGTGGCAGATCTTTAATTAATGTCTCAGGAATGAGAAGTCATAGGCTTTTTCTGTAGCACAAAGGTTACAAACCAGCAATTATATAGAACCATACTTATAGAATTGAAAGGGACCTGTGAGCCTCTTTTGAGAGCAGCAGTTATCTTGTTTAACTTTCATGTCCCTAATTTTGCTTTAGCACAGTGCTTGGTAAATGTCTGCAGGTTAAGTAAATGTATTTTAACCAACTCTTCCATTTTATAGATGAAAACTATGAGATTGAACAACTTAGGAGACTTGCCCAAGATGATATGTTTAAATCTCTTGTTTTAATTTATGGAGTATGGGAACATTTTGTTTTACTTTAGAAACTCTTTTTTAAAAGTTGTCTGAAAGGAAATTAATAGGCCGTCTTTCTAAAAGGTTAACTTTTGGAATGGAATATTATTTCATATATACTAGGAACAGCAGAGATAGTGGAAAAAGCATGGGCTTTGGAGTGAGACAGTCATTCATTTAACTAATATTAAGTTCCTGCTGTGTACTTAGAATTGTATTGGGTAACAGGGATATAGCAGTGAAGACAAAAAAGATCCCTGTCATTTGGAAATTACATTCTAGTGGAGGAAGGCAAAAAATAAATAATTTCTGTGGAGATAAATACCTAAGGCAGTACAATATGGAAAGGGGGTCTCTCTGGGTAGGTGACATTTGAGCTGGGTCCTGAATGCTGAGGGAACCAGCTGTGTGAAGATCTGTGGAAGGGTTTGCTAGGCAGGTGAAATGGCGAGAGCAAAGGCCTTGAGATAGGTAAGAGGTTGGCTTATTTGAGAAATAAAGGAAGTCTGTGTGGCTGAAGGAAGTCAGGGTGGAGTAGTATTAGATGAGACTGAAGAGATTGTGCAGCAGAGACTTATTCCGTGGGTATGTCTCCCAATTTTTGACTGAACATGTGGTTGTCCAGAATAAAGATGGTCTTTTCTGGCCTTTCTCATAGGTAGGTGTAGTCCTATGACTAAGTTCTGACCCATGGCATATAAATGGAAGGATCAGGAATCTTCCTTAAAAAACAGCAGACATATACCCCTTGGCTTTTTCTTATTCTTCCATCTTTGCTGCTTGGAACACATATAATGACTGGAATTCTAGCCACTCTTTTTGGTCACGGGGATGCAGGTCAGGTCATAGGAATGGTGGAACATGGCCTGAAACGAGTTTGTGCCTTGAGGACTTCTTGAGGCTGAACCCCAGTGCCACCCTTGGGCAGTCTTCCTATGGACCTGTGTGTCAGAGAGGTAAACTTTTATCTTGTGCAAGCTGGTGCTTAAAGACATTTTGGGTCTCTTGCTCATAGCCAAACCTAATCTTGATAGAAAGAGGCAGGATCTACATCATCTAAGTTTTTGTAGCTATTTGTGAAGAGGCTGGATTTCATTCTAAATGCAGTGGGAAGCCATTGAAGTTTTAAGCAGGAGAGAATATTACCTAATCTGTATTTTATAAGATATGAGGGAGAATGAATTATAGGTGGACAAGAGTGAAAGGGAAAACAGTTAAAAGATTGTTAGAAATGGTACAAATTCAGTGGAGAAATTAGCAATATCTAGCAAAATGTTGTAGGATTTACCCTTTAACAAGCAATCCCACTTCTAGAATTCTATCCCCAAAACTCCCTGGCAAAATATAAATGAAGCCCGTATAAGGCTATTTATTGCAATGGTGTTTGGTAGCAAAACCGAAAACAATCCAAGTGCCCATCCCATGGGGATTGTTTGAATAAATTATGGTATAGCGACACAATGAATTACCACTATGTAACCATAAAAAGGTTTGTGGAAGATAATCTAATACTACCATGGAGTGATCTTTTTTTTTTATATAGTTTTTTAATTTTAATTTTTATTTTTTGACTAAAATACTCATTTTATTTATTTTTTTAATATGAAATTTATTGTCAAATTGGTTTCCATTACAACACCCAGTGCTCATCCCAACAGGTGCCCTCCTCAATACCCATCACCCACCCGCCCCTCCCTCCCACCCCCCATGAACTCTCAGTTCGTTCTCAGTTTTTAGGAGTCTCTTATGTTTTGGCTCCCTCCCTCTCTAATCATTTTTTTTTCCTTCCCCTCCCCCATGGTCTTCTGTTAAGTTTCTCAGGATCCACACAGGAGTGAAAACATTACCATGGAGTGATCTTGATCTCTAGGATATGTTATGTGAAAGAGCAACTTGTGGACAGTGTGCTGTCTGTTATGGATGGACTGGGTGAAATATGAATATGTGTGTGTATTTCCTTATGTTTCCAAAAACCAATGGAAGAATAAACCAACTAATAAAAATGGTTACTAACTAGGGGGAAGGAAGGAACTGGGTAAGGGGGACAGAAATTAAAGTTAAAACTTATCTGAATGTTCCTCTTTTATAGTTTGGAACCATTTAAGTGTTTTATATAGTTCTGAAACAAAATTAGATCAAAAAGAAAAGGCAATCCTTAAAAATTGAAAACAAATGAACCTAACTATATTAAGTTCTTGCCATAATCACACAAATAATTATTTTTAGTATCTTTAAATCCTAGTATTTTGACTGTACATTGTCAGCTATGTCTTAGGAAAAGAAGAGCAGCAAAGGAATTTAAGTTGCACTCAGTTATCTTGTGATTAATAATATTGGTATTGTTGTTTTACCACTGTTTGTAATAAGATAAAACATGTAACAATGTTACCAAGATTTTGAGTGTAAAAGAAAAGACACAATTATAAAGTAAGCTAAGTAGAAACTCTGTAATGTTAAATTTGAATTGGAAATACCAGAGTGAACTCATTTACTTTCAAAATGCAAGTTTTTAATTTTGATGAAGTCCAATTTATCAGTTATTTTATTTCTTGTGCTTTTGGTGTTGTGTCTAAGAAACTGTTGCTTAATCTAAGGTCCCAAAGAATTATTCCTATGTTTTTTTAAGGATCTTATAATTTTAGGTTTAAATTTAGGTTTGTAATCCATTTTGAAGTTTTTTTTAAAGTTTATTTATTTGAAGAGAGAGCATGCAAGCGGGGGCGGTCAGAGAGAGGGGGAGAATCCCAAGCAGGCTCTGCACTGGAAGAGCAGAGCTCGATGTGGGGCAAGATCTCAGCAATAGGGAGATCATGACCTGAGCTGAAAACCAAGAGCTGGACACTCACCCAGCTGAGCTACCCAGGTGCCCTCCAGTTTGACTATTTTATGTATGGGGTGAAGTAAGCATCCAAATTAATCATTTTGCATAAGGATATCCATTTGTTCTAGTACCATTTATTGAAAAGACTGTTGTTTTAAAAGTCAATTGGCAAAAAAAAAAAAAAAAAAAGAATCAGAAGTCAATTGGCCACAGATATTTATTTTGGGACTCTCAATTCTATTTCATTGATGTCAGTCCTTATGCCAGTACCACACTTTTTTTTTTTTTTTCCAGTTTATTTAGAAAGAGGGTGCGTGCAAGCAGAGGAGGGGCAGAGAGAGGGAGAGAGAATTCCAAGCAGACTCCATGCTCAGTGCAGAGCCCAACATGGGTCTCAATCCCACAACGGTGAGATCATGATCTGAGCCAAAATCAGAAGTCAGATGCTTAACTGACTGAGCCACCCAGGCCCCACCATACCACACTGTCTTGATTACTGTAGCTTTGTAGTGCATTTTGAAATCGGGGAGTGTGAGTCCTCCAGCTTTGTCCTATTTTTCAAGGTTGTTTTGATTATTCTGGTCTTTTGCATTTCCAAAGAATTTTAAGGTCAGCTGGTCAATTTCTGTAAAAAAAATTAGCTGGGATTTTGATAGGGGTTGTGTTGAATCTGTAGATCAGTTTGGGGAGTACTGCCATCATAATTATATTAAGTCTTCTAATCTATGAACACGGGATATCTTTCCATTTCAGAATTTCCATTTTAACAGTGTTTTATAGTTTTCAGCATACAAGTATTGCACTTTTTTTTTGTTAAATTTATTCCTAAGTATTTTTTTATGCTATTGAGAATGGGTTTTTTTTCCAAAATAAGTGAAAATTATTTTATTTTCTATAGATAAGTAGCCAGGCAGTTTCGAAGTAGAGTTACATGTACATCTGTTCTAGATGATGACAGGAAGATAATTTTATGTGTTTTGTGTTTTTAAAGATGCGCCTTTCAAAAATATGCTTGCACTTTTATACATTTGGATTGATTTGTTAATTTCATTTTTTGGATTCTTTGTTGTGAGTATATATTGTTCTTGTATTGTGTGACCTTGCTGAACTTGTTTATTCTCATTTTTCAGTGAATTCCTTACAATTTTCTGTATACAAGATTCATGTTGTTTGTGAATAAAGACAGTTTTACTTAATCTCAATACAGATGCCTTTTGTTTCTTTTTCTTGCCAAATTGCCTTGGCTAGAGTCTCCACCATAATGGCAGATAGAAGTGGTGAGTAGTTTTTTTTTTTTTTTTCAATATATGAAGTTTATTGTCAAATTGGTTTCCATACAACACCCAGTGCTCATCCCAAAAGGTGCCCTCCTCAATACCCATCACCCACCCTCCCCTCCCTCCCACCCCCTATCAACCCTCAGTTCTCAGTTTTTAAGAGTCTCTTATGCTTTGGCTCTCTCCCCCACTCTAACCTCTTTTTTTTTTTTTTTTTTTTTTTTCCTTCCCCTCCCCCATGGGTTTCTGTTAAGTTTCTCAGGATCCACATAAGAGTGAAAACATATGGTATCTGTCTTTCTCTGTATGGCTTATTTCACTTAGCATCACACTCTCCAGTTCCATCCACGTTGCTACAAAAGGCCATATTTCATTCTTTCTCATTGCCAAGTAGTACTCCATTGTGTATATAAACCACAATTTCTTTATCCATTCATCAGTTGATGGACATTTAGGCTCTTTCCATAATTTGGCAATTGTTGAGAGTGCTGCTATAAACTTTGGGGTACAAGTGCCCCTATGCATCAGTATAGAAGTGGTGAGTAGTTTTATATTGTTCCTTAGTGGGGAAGCATATTTCATTATTAAATATGATGTTAGCTGTAGGTTTTTCATACGTGCCCTTTGTCAGATTAAAGAAGTTCTCTTCCTAATTTGCTGAGGGTTTTTATTATGAATGGCTGTTGGATCTTGTCAAATCATTTTGCATCTGTTGAGATAATTTATGATTTGTATTTCTTTTCACTTTCAGTTTCCGGTTCCTCATATGAAGAGCTTAGAAGTAGCCACTGTGTCCCTAACAAGGAAAAAGCTGAAGAGATGGAGAAAGCAACAGTTCTTCTTGGGTCCAGAGAGAGGGAAGGATACAGGATAAACTGCGTCCCCCTAGTTTGGAGAGTGGTATAGAGAACAACGGATTTGGAATCGGGATGTGGTTTGAGGTTCAGCTTCCACCATGTCCTTTTAACTTTCTAAGCTTCAGTTTACTTACTAATAAAATGAAGATGATTGCCAGCCCAACCCAACTCCAAGATTCTTCGTAAAATTGTGGAAATCACTATGCAAATAAGCTAATATTCTTTTATAGCAATGTCATTTATATAATAAGTACATATTATTCCATAATAAAACTGGACCACTTTCAGTGGAAGGAAAAAATAACTCCTTAGGCTCCAATGAACACTTTGGCCAGTACTGTAGTTGCTGGGTTTCTGCTCTTGAATCACTCCTGTGAATTGCTCCTACTAGGAACTTGGCTACTTATGGAGGGTCTAATCCCTAGGATTTTGTTCCTGTTCTTACTCCTCTCCTTTTCTTACAATTTATGCAATAGTAGAGTCTTGGGAAATATGTCATTTTGGTCTTAAAGACTAACTTGATACAGTACTGTAAGGATCTCATAAAAGTGTTTATAATTTTTTGATGTTACATACCAGATTTAGTCAAAGTCTGTTAGTATATTTAATTCTAGGCCCTGTTTCAAGTAGGCTTGGAGTAGCAGTGTGGCGTAGAAAGAGAAATGGAGTGGGAGTTTGGGGAAATGTTATTTAATGTTGGTTCTATTCATTGACCATATTTATTTACTCTTTGTGAGGACTTCTTTGGTTTTCATTCTTAGAGCAAATAAATGGGTTTGGCCCACATGACTGTTAAGAGTCCTTCTGGCTCAAAAGTATATAATTCTTGAGTGTTCCACCAGAAAATAAGTTTAGAGGTTAGGTGATAAAATACTATTATATAAAATATATAATAAAAATTCATAATTCTAGCTGGCAATCCTTTATTCCTTCAGGTTGAAAGTACTTACAACTTCACATATAGGAAATACAAATGATATAGAAACTAAATAGCAGAGACACAAGCACTAAAAAGCATTAACCAAAACTTGTTTTATGGTAAATACTACCTTTATTTAAAAAAGTTATACATGCTAGAAAAAAGCATAAATGATACATGTAAACAACTGTTTACCAAATACTTAGTTCTTTTCCTTGTAAAGGTGCAAATGATCTTTAAATGTAAACACAAAGTTGCCAAACATTTTTGTAGTTGGGGGGAGGGAGGAGAAGGTTATTCCTTTCGGTTGTGGTTAAAGTCTTATTCAAAGATTTTCCTGCAAAATACACTGAAAAAAATTGCTCTATGAACACAATGATAAAACTTTGACCACTGAAATTTGTATCATTTTTTTCCTTAAAAATTTTAACTTTTCACCAGAAAGTGCAATTTGAGAGAAGTAGTTAACAGTGGCTTTATAGAATGAAGATAATGATATATAGTTTGTATAAAAGAACCAAGGTTTTATTAATAAAATGCCTCAGTTTTACTCATTAGCATGTACTATTACACGAACTGAAGAATTCATTCCCTTGGAGGCTGTGATTATAGGTCAGCCTCAGCTTCAGCAGGCCTGAGCGTCAAGTGTAAATTGCGTAACAGTATTCACTGCTGGGGAGAAGACGTTTCTCCCTGCTGGTCCTTAGTAGCAATAAGGAAACAAGAAGGAAAGTTGTTTCAGTCAGTAATATTTTTGAGCAAAAAGTCTTGCAGAGTAGCACATGATTCTATCGGAGGATTCTCGACAGCATATAAGAATTGTATAGTGTTTTTACAGAGGCACTGAGCAGAGCTCTGGAGCTACCAGAAATTCTATGAAAATACTATCTTGAAAAAAGACTTTAAATATAGTGGAAAACAAGTTCGTATGGAAGGAAACAAGATGCAAACTTCCACTGATGAAAACTTTAGTGTCTGAGTCCTGGTTTTATCTATCCAATATTCCTTCTGAGTTGTACTATTTAAAATGAGTGTTTCCTTTCTGTTTGTTTGTTTAATATTTTCAAGTCTTCTGGTGCTTAGTGCAAGGATGATGGCCAAATAATACAGTTTGCATCCCTATCTTTGTCACTGGGTGGTCCTTGTAAGTAGTGGAGCCACGTGGATGGAGTGCCTGGCGATAACAACTAGATCGTGTACAGCCCTTCTCCCCTTATTAGTATTTTCAAACTTAGTATCTTAGAAATTAACTTTTGCTGCTTGGGAGTTTTTTACCTTTTTTTCCTATCCTTTTTTTCCTTTTTTAGTGGGAGGAAGGTTAAATCCGAAGCAAAACAGGACGAAACAACAACAAAACCCAACAACAACAAAAAAACCTATGATAAATTAAAACCAAAAATAAATATTCTGCACAGAATTGAAAATTTTTGTGCAAAGGTGGCATCTTGCAGTTGAAGTACTTTCACTGTATTTATATTTCCATATGTTGAGGCACCGGCAAAGAATAAAATTTGTTCTAATGTTTTCTTGAGCTGTACAAAGCTCCAAAGTCAAAGCTCTTCAGAATACAGAGGAGCGTATACGACTGTCTTCTAGATGTTCACCATATATGGGATTCACAATGTGTCATTTTAATAACTCCTACACCACCCCCCAGCCGACGGTAATTCATCCCGCCATATAACCTGCAAAGAAAAATAAAATCAGATTTCAAAGTGGAAAAAACACTGTTTCTTCTATAACTTATGTTAATAAAACACGTTTTCTATCACAACTAATATTTTTATTCTTTTAAAAGTTAATGTGTTTATTTTGACACAGTGGAAGAGAGAGCATGAGCAGGGGAGGGAGGGGCAGAGAGTGAGGAGAGAGAGGAGAATCCCAAGCGGGCTCCACACTGAGCCCAACACAGGGCTCGGTCTCATGAACTTGTGATCTCGTGATCTGAGCCAAAATTAAGAGTTGGACGCTTAACCAACAGAGACACCCAGGTGCCCTGCACAACTAATTTCGCTTCACACATCTCTTCCAAAGATTAGGAGCTGGAATTGAACACTGGCAAGTAGCAGAATTATTTAAGACACTGGCTGAAAAGGTCTCACTTACAGGATACTGTTTTAAGAATAAGAGCATCGTATCCACATTTCGCATCATGACTTTAAAACTTTTCACCTAAACTGATTTCGAACAATTACATAGAATCATATATTCTACATTTTTGTGTCTAATTTTGACCATGGCTATATGATTTTCCTACCCACACTTCCCTCTGCCTAAACAGCAACTATTTTTATCCTTTTGTCTTCTATGTCTTCTTACAAGCCTCCTCCTTTATGGAACAAACCTGGATAGGAGTGAATAAGGTCAGCATCGAGTTTGTGAACAAGACCATCTTCGAAAGTACAGATTTCCACGGAAAAGAGGATTAGATCCTTACAGCTGTAAGGTAAAACTGGTTTTAAGTCTGAGACAAAAATGGAGATCGTAATCTCTCAAAAGATGGTTCTTAAGAATTTCCTAAATATTACTTGGTCATATGTTACTAATTCTATTTAGTGATAGTTACTGAGAAATAGGTCATTACATAGGATCATAGTGATTAAGCAGTCAGAAGAAAATTTGGCTATCTTCTCAAATTTCCACTAAAAAAGGAAGCAGAGTGTGTAAGAAAATATGTCACAAGGGGGGAGGGGGCTCCTATTCATAAAAACCTCCTGCTCTCTCTCCCTTACCTCTACTGGGTTTTGCTAAAATGTTTACCTTTGCAGTGAGGCCTGCTAGGCTATATTTTAAAGTGGAAACTCCTCCTTGGACACTCCCACCCCCTTTGCTAGTCACCATAGAGCTTCTACCCCCCTGATATGTTACTTCCAGTCTCAGACAAGTTTGTTTGGGGTGCCTGGGTGGCTCAGTCGGTTGAGCAACGAACTTTGGCTCAGGTCGTTATCTCATGGTTCGTTGAGTTTGAGCCCTGCTTCGGATCCTCTGTCCCCCTCTCTCTCTGCCCCTCCTCCACCTGCACTCTTTCCCAAAAATAAATAAACATTAAAAAAAAAAAGAAGTTTGTTTTGTTCACTGTTGTATCCCAGAGTCTAGAACACTCACTCAGTAATACTATCTTTACTTAATGAACCAAGGTTGTGAAATGTGATGCAGAAGCCCAAAGTGCTACAATATCTGACTTTTAGTCTGACTTCAGTATTGTGACCAAGTCTTACAGAGACATGAGAGAGGCAGAATCCAAAGCCTATCATTTAAATATCTGTAAAAGTATGGCTTTCCCAGACATGAAGATTATAAAAAGATCTCAGTACATTCATTAGCTGAATCTTCTAGAATGACGAAAAGATCTGGGTGGGTAGTTACGGGCTCAAATTTACAAAATGTCTACTTAGAATGCAGCAGGAATGGACTACGAGACAGACTCTTGGAATAAGGACTACAAAGATCTCAGCTTATCTTTCATGTTCATGAAAAGATCTTTCAGAATGTCTGCTGCCTCATATCCCGGGCCAGACTGGGATCTGTGGTTCCCTTAAATGTATTTAGGCAAATAAGCCAAATTTATTGAGAAAGAAAACCCATGTTGCTTGGAAGGTAAAACTGTTTTCTTAGAAGGCTAATATTTGGAATTAAGTATAGACAGGAGGTACATCCAACCTATAGTATTAACATTTTGTATTAAGTTTGAGAATTAACTATATATTTGACATTTTAAGTTCTTGTAATATTTAAGCAACTCTGGCATATTAAGGCATCTATCAGATTAGTTTTTTGAATCGAGTATAAAACGTGTGATTGAGTAAAGATCTGGACTTATGATTTTGTTTTAAAATTTAAGAGAATTTTGCTAAATTTGTAAAAATTTTTGAAAAAACAAATGCATGAGTTATCTGATTTATGTGAATTTATAAGAAGTACTTAGGAAAGATTTGTTAAGATTGTTAAGACAAGGATTTAAAAGTAAAGTTAATCCTATATAGTTTAACATAGTTAAATCTTTAAAAAAAAATTTTTTTTTTACATTTATTCATTTTTGAGAGAGACAGAGCATAAGTGGGGGAGGGGCAGAGAGAGAGGGAGACACAGAATCTGAAGCAGGCTCCAGGCTCCCAGCTATCAGCACAGAGCCTAACGTGGGGCTCGAACTCACAAACTGTGAGATCATGACCTGAGCCAAAGTCAGATGCACAACCGACTGAGCCACCCAGGTGCCCCAACATAGTTAAATCTCTTCAATAAAATGTAGACTCCTCCCTAAAAGTGACTGTTAAAATTTAATAGACTTTAAAATAGAATAATAATATATTTAAAAAGATTTTAATTAATTTTTAAAATTTATTTACTTATTTTGAGAGAGAGAGAGAGAGAGAGAGAGAGAGAGAGAGAGAGAATCCCAAGCAGGCTCCATGCCAATGCAGGGCTCGATCCCATGACCATGAGATCATGACCCAAGCCGAAATCAAGAGTTGGTCACTTAACCGACTGAGTCATCCAGATGCCCCCACTTGCCATTTGCAACAAAATGGATGGAATTGGAGAATATTATGCTAAGTGAAATCAGTCAGAGAAAGACAGATACCATGTTTTCACTCATATGTGGAACTTGAGAAACTTAACAGAAGACCATGGGGGAAGGGAAGGGGAAAAATAGTTTCAAACAGAGAGGGATGCAAACTGTATGACACTCTTAAATACAGAGAACAAACTGAGGGTAGATGGGGGTCAGGGGGTGGGGAGAGGGGAAAATGGGTGATGGGCATTGAGGAAAGCACTTGTTGGGATGAGCACTGGGTGCTGTATGTTAGCAATGAATCACGGGAATCTACCCCCAAAACCAAGAGCACACTGTATACACTGTATGTTAGCCAACTTGACAATAAATTATATTAAAACAAAATGAAAGTAGGGGCGCCTGGGTTGCTCAGTTGGTTAAGCGACCGATTGTGGCTCAGGTCATGATCTCGCAGTTTGTGAGTTTGAGCCCCGCGTCGGGCTCTGTGCTGACAGCTCAGAGCCTGGAGCCTGCTTCAGATTCTGTGTCTCACCCTTTCTCTACCCCACCCCTGCTCACGCTCTGTGTCTTTCCATCTCTCAATAATAAATAAACGTTAAAAAAATTAAAAAAAAAATAGATTTTAAAAGCTTAAAGAAAACAATCAGCTTAAAAATGAAATAAACTATAATTTTTCAAAAGTAACTGCAATTTGTTTTTCCTGGGTATAAAGCTACCTACAAGAACACCAAAACATTGTGACAGATTAGGAGTGAAAGATCTAAGTTCCAATTTTAACTCTGTTGCTAACTTGTTCATTTCATTTCTCAGTGCCTCACTTTCCTCAGCTGCACACGACGAAGCTAGAGAGGAGACTTTTTTTCTGTGTTTGCCATCTCTACTATAACACTGGACAGTTACTAAAGAGAAGATTTTGTAAGATGTCAGCCACTTTCGAGCAATGAAGTCAAAATAAGCCATCAAATAGGGGTAACTTGGAGCTCTCTTCCTAGTACCACAAAAACACTTCTCAATGTACTGACCAGCCCGATTCTGACGGTCACGGGCAACCTCATGCTCATGATTTTCCAGTCAGCAGTGAGGTGATCTGCAATGTAGCTTAAACGTTACCTCCATGTATTTGCATCAGGATCAAAAACTTCAATGGTCTTCAAGTACGTTGTGCCATCGAAGCCTCCTACCGCCATGAGCTGCCCATTCACCACTGCCAGGCCAACCTGTAGGACCAAAACATAGTGGCTGCTGAAGAAGCCAGAGAATCACTGGGAAAATTTACACATAAATTTCTACATAAGTTTCTACATAAGTTTCCACATAAGTTTCTACATAAATCTTTACTAAAAGATATTTTTTAACGCCTTATATTATGGCTTACTTGAATACAGAGAAAAAAGTAATGGCAAAAATCTACATTGTTGGAACAATAAAATTATATATTCAATTAAAGTATTTACACAGAGTCAAAAACAGATTTTTAAAAATTTTAGAAAAGCATCACTGGGAGTAGGAACCTCCAAAGGGCTCTCACTTTTCTGGTATTTGCCTGTTCTAATCCACTACCTAAATTGCCACTAAAATTCTGTTTAAAATACCCATGCTGTCACTCTCCTCTAAAAACGAAGCCTCTCTACCGCCTAAGTTTAAAGTCCTTATTATGTTGTTCGGGCCCTCCAGAAACCCATAAGAGCCCATTCTAGCCTCACCTCCTTATGTGCCCTATGTTGTAATAATACTGATTTAACTGCTGGTCCCAGAAAATACCACACGTGTTCACACCTCCATACTTTTTTTTTTTTTTAAGATTTTTTTCTTCTTTTTTTAATTTAAATTTTAGTTGGTTTACATATTGGTTTCAGAAGTAGAATTCAGTGATTCATCACTTCCATACAACACCCAGTGCTCATCACAACAGGTGCCCTCCTTAATACCCATCACCCATCTAGCCCATTTCTCACCCACCTCCCTCCATCAACCCTCAGTTTTTTTTTTTAATTTCATTGTCTTTAAAGTATTTTCTTTTTTTAAACAAATATAATTTATTGTCAAATTGGCTAACATACAGTGTGTAAAGTGTGCTTTTGGGTTTTGGGGTAGATTCCCGTGGTTCACCACTTACCTATACGACACCCAGTGCTCATCCCAACAAGTGCCCTCCTCAATGCCCATCACCCACTTTCCCTTCTCCCCCACCCCCTCATCCACCCTCAGTTTGTTCTCTGTATTTAAGAGTCTCTTATGGTTTGCCTCCCTCCCTCTCTGTTTGTAACTATTTTTTTCCCCTTCCCTTCCCTCATGGTCTTCTGTTAAGTTTCTCAAGATCCACATATGCACACCTCCATACTTTTGCATCTTGTTCCTTGGCTGGTGTTTTGTCTCCCTCTTTTAGAGAATCTTTTTCTTCTTTTATGGCCTAGTTTACATGCGACTTTCTCTGGTAAGTCTCTTCACTGCCCCAAACACATTAAGCATATTCTCCCATGTTTTCCTATAATGCACGTGCTGTTACTATAATTTTTTTTGTAGTTAGCTGTAAACATCTCAAGTTCCTTCACTAAATTGGGAGCTCCTTGATGAGTCGTCACACTCATTTTTGCTTTCCTAGCACACGGTAAGCACTTAATAAGTATTTGCTAAAAACTGGTACAGCCACCCTGGAAAACAGTATGGAGGTTCCTCAAAAAATTAAAAATAGAACTATCCTACAACCCAGCAATTGCACTCTTAGGTATTTATCCAAGGGATACAGGTGTGCTGTTTTGAAGGGACACATGCACCCCCATGTTTATAGCAGCACTATCAACAATAACCAAAGTGTGGAAAGAGCCCAAATGTCCATCGATGGAGGAATGGATAATGTGGTATGTATATACAATGGAATATTACGTGGCAATCAAAAAGAATGAAATCTTGCCATTTGCAACTACGTGGATGGAACTACAGGGTATTATGCTAAGTGAAATTAGTCAGAAAAAGACAAAAATCATAAGACTTCACTCATATGAGGACTTTAAGACACAGAACAGATGAACATAAGGGAAGGGAAGCAAAAATAATATAAAAACAGGGAGGGGGGTCAAAACATAAGAGACTCTTAAATATAGAGAACAAACAGAGGGTTGCTGGAGGGGTGGTGAGAGGGGGGATGGGCTAAAAGGGTAAGGGGCATTAAGGAATCTACTCCTGAAATCATTGTTGCATTATATGCTAACTAACTTGGATGTAAATTTAAACAAATAAACAAATAAATAAATATTTGCTAAATCATCAGAATGTAGCAGTGAGAACAATAGGAGTGTGACTAAGAAGCTGTTAGCCACCAGTAATAAAGAGCCACAGGCATGGGAATGCTTTGACTTGCCGATGCCTACCAGTGGTATTCCCTGATTTGTGCGAACCAGAATTTACTCCCTTCTATCCTCACAGCACAGACTCTTTAACTACTGCTGCCTTTTCCCACCTGTTGTCCAACATCGATGGACTCTTGCCACAATCAGTGGTTTATGGATTACAGTTCCCTCTGAAGCAAACGCCCTAGGATGGATGAATTCTGTACTTCACCCTGAAAGTCTCGTGTAGTCACAGGTCACCCATGGTCTAGAACTTGACATAGGTCAGCCTGACCAGGTCTAGACTACAGATGGGATAGACTCAAACCTATTTGTGGGGACTGGTGGTGGGGCCAGGTATGTTTCTGCCTCAACATTTGAACTGGTGTGCCAACTACTTAGAATATTACCTAGAAACTAGTTAGAAATTAGTTAGGAATATTTAGCTCTAATTGAGAGGGATGAATATGGGTGAAGTTAGATAAGGTAGTGGATAAGATAGGGCAATGTCTTTTAGGAAAACAACTGATGAAAGATAAATCACAAAGAATAATTCTATCATTAAAGATATAATTGACTGAGATATTTAACCACCGGAGAAAACAGCAATTAAGAGAAATTACTTTTTTTTTTCCATTACAAAAGCAGCAGGGGTTGTTTTGCCTAAATAGTGCCCCTCCTTACTGTCCCGGTATTTTACAGATCAGAGCTCTCCCACACAACCGTCTCTTGGTGCTTTTTTCCCAAGTTTTCAGTAGCGAGGCACTTACTCCACTACGGCGGGATGTCATAGCCACCACTGGAGACCACTGGTTAGTTCTGGGGTTGTATCTCTCAGCGCTGCTAAGCTCTGTAGTATCATCTCTACCTCCTACGGCATAGATCATGTCCTGATACACTGCACAGCCTAGGTGTTTCCTCCGGGTCCCCATAGGGGCTATGGTGTGCCATCTGTTTTCCTGAGGATTGTAGCGCTCCACTGTAGGGGGAAAAGTAGTAAGTGACCATTCAACCATTTCTTCTCACCTCTAGTTTTCCTCATAGCCATTAAAATTTTGTGATAACACATATTTTTGATACACAATCTGATTTTTGCTTCTGAGACGGACTTGTATATCTTTCTACAATACCAATATAATCTCATCAGGGAAGGGTTTGGTTTGGGTATGGTATGGTGGAAAGGTGCCTCAGTTCTAGTTCTGACAATATGATTCATGGCCTCACCTTATCTTTTTTTTTTTTTAAGTAGTTTTCACGCCTACCACGGAGCCCAACTTGGGGCCTGAACTCATGACCCGAGCTGAGATCAAGAGCCGGACACCTAACTGACTGAGCCACCCAGGCGCCCCCACCTTATCTTTAAATGAGGAGACCGGACTGTAAGACCTGTAGGCACCATTCCATACTACTAATTTATTGTCATGATCAGACAGCTTCTGTGCTCTCGTACCCCTTTGCCTGTATTCCTACTGCACTATAAGCAGAAGACAAGATAAGTGACAATGAATCTGATGCGGGTGCCACACTAACAATATCCTTGGGCAAAAATATCCATTATCTCTAAAGAGAGAGGACTAACACATAAACCAGCTTACAGCTGTAAGTTTTTATTTATTCTTAGATTATAATACAGGTTTGTTTGTTTTTGGTTTTTAAGGAGAGATGGTTGGGGGTGGGGCAGGGAAATAATCCTATTGGGAAAACAGTTCTTTTATTCATTATAAATTCCAAAGCTTGCAAAGAGAAAGGAGAAAGAAATATTTGGGGAATACAGTAGAACACTATGGCTGCAGAAGGAGCCGAGGAAGAGCTGAGAGTTGTACTCTTTTAGGGGGCAAATAATTTTCAATTATTTAAATAAATATATTATTATATAAATTATTTAAATTTTGTAATTTATATTTGTAATTTAAAATTATAGGATCACCTGGATTTTTACACTTTTTTGTAGGGTGACTCTCCTGAGGAATATGCTGCTTTGGGGGAACCACACTGACCTTGGAAGGGACTCACCTGTGTTGAGTGGAGATGTCCCATCAGAGCCACCTACGGCATATAAGAACCCTCCTAACACAGCCACGGCCACGCCTAGTCTTCTGGTGCTCATAGAAGCCACTCGAGTCCATTTGTTTTCCTTTGGATCATACCTGCAGTGAGGGAGAAACCAAAGACTGCACACCTGTTTTGATTAAGTGAGGCCTTTTTCATAAGATGTGAAACCATGCTGAAGATATGTTGGATACATGCTATGGTCACATGCACAGTGAGAATCTAACATATTTTACTTGGTTATTAGGAAGAGAAATCTTAGAGTTTGTGCCTGTGTCTGTTATTCAGCTGTTTCCTATACTCTGCCTTGTGATGCTAGGGCTAGAACTCTGAAAAGAGCGTTTCTCCTCAGCCAAGCTGGCTCTCTGTTAGATTGTGCTGAGAGGAAGGACCAGACGCTGGAAGTCCAGGGCAGGAGAAGGGACAGGCTCCTTTCTGTGTGTTTGCCAACTCTGTCAGCTTTGTCTCAGCAAAGGCCCTTTCGCTCTGACGGAACCAGCGAATTGCAGCTTCTAGCCTTTTCCTGGCACTTCTAAAACTAGCCTTGTCGTGCCTCTTAGAGGTCTTAGTCATGGCTCTGTGAGGCACCTCCTCTGAGCTCCTGAGGTATGTGTACCACAGCTGTGTAAGTCACCCCCAAACTCAGGGATTCAAAAATAATTTTATTAACTCTCCTGTTTCCATGAGTCAGGAATTTGGGAAGGGCCTCACAGGGAAGCTCTGGCTCAGGTGTCTGGCTGCTCTCAGGCTGGGGCTGAGGCTGGAAGGGCAGGATGCTAAGGCAGCTAGGGGCTGGCCAGGCATCTCTCCAAGTAGCCTCAGGGTCTCTCCACGCCGGCTCATTTGGGCTTCCTCTCAGCATGGCAACCTCAAGCAGCTCAAGGCCTCAAAGGTGCCCCAAGAGATCCAAGTGAAAGATGTATCACCTTTTATGACCTAGCCCCAGGAGTCAAATACTGCCACTGTTGGGGTTCTTGCAAGGCGACCCAGAATCAAGGGAGGAAACATAAATCCCACCCCTCAGTAAGAAGAGTGTCAAAGTCAAATTATACGAAGAGCATATGAAATGGCAGGTATTGTAATCATCTTTGGAAAATACAATCTTCCAAAAATAGCCAGCAAGAGAACCCTTCATGGAGAAGGGTCACAGCTTTCAGAGCACCAGCTCCCTGGGTGCTGATGGTTCTGGCTCTGTGGGATCTGTCCTCTAGGCTTCTAGGCTCCCGTAACTCTGATCTCTCTCTTTTACGTTCCCAGATCTGGGTTCCTACAGTTACTTTGGTGTCTTCTTTTCACTTCTTTCAGCCCTTCGATATCTGCTGGCCAATTTTTGAACATTCCTTGTAGTCAAATAACTGATATAGCTTCCGTTTTCCTCAGTGGGTCCTGATTGATAAATTACTAGTGTTCAGAAGTAAATATGATAAAAATCGGAATAGTGCTGACATTTTATTACATGGGTAGGAAATTCTGTTAGTATATTTAAGTACTGTATAGCAAACTATAACAATATTGCAGGAAATATAAAATAAAATAAAGGATACTAAAAATAGACCTCGCTCTTAAGAAGCAAGAGAGGGAGATGGAGCATGTTCTCAAAGGAGAAACCTCCAAACAGATTCTGAGAATGTGGTAACTAATACAGGTGAAAGACGCAGAAATATAAATGCTGGAGAATGCAGGCCCTGGAGAAAGGTTATGGTTAGTGAGTGAAGGTTTCCTGGAGTTCATGCACTTTGAATACAGTTTATGGTTCATCACTTTTGGAAAATTCTCAGCCAAAAATTCTGTCTCCAAATATTGCTTCTGCTATTATCTCTCTTTTTCTGGGACTGCAGTTACATGTATGTTAGACTGTGTCCCATGAGTGTCTGGGACACATGAGAGTCTGTTCTTTCCATGCTGTTTTCTCTGTTCTTCCTCTGTTTCGGTATTTTCTATTAATCTGTCTTTGAGTTCATTAACTCGGTCTTCTGCTGTGTCTATTTCTACTGTGTCTAATTCATCTTATTTCATTGAGTTCTTAATTTTAGAGATTGTATTTTTCAGTTGTAGAACACATATTATTTTTAGATTCCAATTCTATATTTAAATTCTCCAACCTTTTACCCAGTTTTAATCTTATCCTCTATTTTATTTAATGCATTTATTATACTTAAAGTTTTTTTCTGTTAACTCTAAATGTGGATCACTTAAATGTCTGCTTCTATTTTTTTTTTCTCTCAGCTATTGGCCATATTTTTCTGTTTCTTCAGATGTTTCATAATTTTTTATCGTATGCTGCACATTATAAAGGAATGAAATCCTAGAAGGTGAAATTGGTATTACCCCCCTCATTCCCACACCACCTGCAGTGGATTCACTCTTCCCTGTATTAGGCAGGTAGGGTGAAATACTGATTGCCTCAGTCCAATCAGGAATTGAGCTTTTGTTAGACTCTGTCCACCTCTATTTTCAAATGTCTCAAGGATGCAAGCTGTCATGTATTTGTTGTAAGCCCCTCCCCACAGCAGGGCTTTATCTTCTAAGCACTGGAAGGTTGCATGAGATTTCACTCACCCTGGTTCCCTCGAGACTGAGCTATCCTAGCATTCAGAAAACATCTCATGGGGAAAAACAGCAGTATGTTTAGAATTGTCCTAGATTCCAATCTGTCATGTCAACCTGCATGACTGTTAAAAGTTCTACTGATATACCTCTCTTCCAGGAGAATCCTTTGGCCTAAGACAAGTGCAATATTCAACCCTTCACACTTGGCAAATGCCCCCAGGGAAGAAAATAGCTGATGATCTCAGCTCACATAGATGGGCTTCCTCTTCAGTAGAATTTTAGTTCATCTAGTCCTTGTTACTTTCACATGTCTCTGATGTTTAAAAAAAACCCAAACATAAAAAAACCCATACACATATGTATGTATATATGTATATATGTATGTATGTATGTATATATATGTATGTATGTATACATATATATGTATGTATATATACATATATATGTATGTATATACATGTGTATATACACACACACACACACACACATATATATATATATATTTAAGTTTATTTATTTATTTTGAGAGAGAGCAAGTGAGTGAGAGAGTGTGAGCAGGAGAGGGGCAAAGAGAGAGGGAGAGAATCCCAGGCAGGCTCTGCGCTGACAACACGAAGCCTGATGTGGGGCTTGAACTCACGAACTGTGAGGTCACAATCTAAGCTGAAATCAAGAGTTGGACTCCTAACCAACTGAGCCACACAGGAGCCCCTAAAAAAGTATATTTGTGCTCTCATTTTCCCCTAGTTGTTGCAGTGGGAGTGATGGCTGTCACTACTTACTGCATTCTACTTGGAAGCTGAAGTCTTTGCATAATTCTTAAAACTTTTTATTGTAAAATAAAACATCGATTTAGAAAGCCACACGAAACAAATGTATAGTTTAATGAGATATTACAAGGAAAGCCCACTACCCAGGTCAAGAAAAATAAGTTTGCCTGCCATACTGGAAGCCCTTTGGATGTATCCCTTTCCAAACTCAATGCCTTCCTCCACACAAGAGAACCATTATCCTGACTTTTACAGTAATCACTTCCTTGTATTTCTTTACAGTTTTTACCACCCAAGTGTGCATCCCTAGACACTTACTCTTGTTCACTGTAGTTTTTTTAAAGTCTCTTTTTACCTACAGGTTTTTCCTCCATAGCCCTTCTCCCCCCCCCCCCCCCCCCCCCAATTCATCCTTTAGAACCTGGGGTATTCAACCTGCAATTTCTCCCACAACATGGATTTGATTGACTGGACACTCATAGTGCAGTTCAATGCACTGGTCTGTCCTCTGTATGTTCTGCAAATTGGCAGAACTTCTGGATTCAGAAGTTTGATCAGACCACATTTGGTCCCTTTGGCAACACTACAGAAGGTGGTATGTTAGCAGCTGTTAATTATTAACACCTAGGTCTATTTATTTACTGAGTGTTGCAAAATGGTGATATTCAATCATTTATGTTCCTTTATTTGGATATTTTTATAAAGAAACAATCCTCTTATCTACTATTTTGTACCCAATTCATATGTGATACAGTTCATATAAGAAGGGTTGGATATATGCATGCTTCTTTCACTTTGTTTACTAGTACTCAAGATGATAAATTAATAATTTAGAAATAAATTAATTTCTAAAGGCAACTAAGTAGAGTTTAAAAAAATGTCAGTAGGAACTCATAGATTTAAATATATTTATTGGATTTTAATCAATCATAATTACTGTCTCTTTTAAAGTTTAAACTGTCCCATCTTTGGTCAAGTGGGAACACCTTCAAGTTTGTTCTTGACTCTCTTTGACATCTCCTAGTCTTTGATAGATGGCTTGTATTCTGGTATGACATGCTGGTCCGGGTTTATTTGTACATTTCCTGTCCTAAATCTGGAAACAGACATTTCTCCAAGAAGCCCTGGTTTCTTTTAGGGAAATGGAACTTCAAGACCCAGTCCAGGAATAGAGACGTTCACTGCCACTAGTTGGTCATTATTTCTAGGCCTCTTCAATTGACAGAGCTAGAATATAATTATTTGTAAATGAGGAATTTAATTCAAATTGAAATTTAGGCTACAAGGTCTTTTATTTAACTTCTATTTTACATTCATATTCTTCCACATCAAGAACTCTAATTTTCAAGAAACCTGGAGAGGATAGAATCAGAATAACCCATACCCATTTTCTTTATTCCACATATACATTGCAGTCTCAGAATAGCAATACTATCACTTCAACGTCCCCGAGAAGAATTACAATTCTTTTTGCATATCTCTTCCCATTCTCCTCCCACTTTTGAAAGTACTTGTACCACCTTTGTACTAACTGAGCATACAGCCAGTGCAAGCTACTCTCTCTCTGCACCCTTTATTCAGAGTTCCTGGATTCTCTGTATGTTTCATGCTCACCCTCTATCAAGGTCTCTAGCAATTTTGTCTGAAGTTCTGTGGTAGATTCCTCAGTAAGGACTCATGGGAACAGTGTTCCCTAACTTCTTACATATTAACAGTTTGTGGCCTTCATACTTCAGTTTCTCTGGGTATAAAATCCTTAGCTTACATTTTCTTTGATTAGCCTAAATATGTTATTCCATTTTCTTCTAGCATAAAATATTGCTTTCAAAAAGTCTGATGGTAAATCTAAATTTCTTTCCCTTATAAGTAATATGTACTTTTTTGTTGATGATTAAAGAATTTATCTCCTTTTTCTTCAAGGTCCAATAATTTTATTAGAATAGGTACTGATGTTGATTGTTCTGGGTCAGTATTCAGAAGGTACATCGCAACCTTTCAATTTCAATTGTTTTCAATAAACAATTTCCACTTTTTTTTCTTAGAACAGATTTGAATTATAGTTCTTAGCATCTGTTCCATTCTCTTGCTTTGGTTTGCTTCCTCATGGTCTCCTATTATTTGTATACTGGACTTTTACCTGTCTTCAATACTTATTGCTCTCTCTCAAAACCTTTTATTTCCTTTATTTTTTTATTTTAAAACATTTCCTCTTTCACCTTCTATTTATCTTCTGGGGTTACTTGTTTTATTTCTAGTTTAGTCTTCATTCTGAAGTGATTTTTCCTTTTATTTCTAATATTTTTCTGAGTTTTGCCACTTCATTTTTGGGTTTTTCTAACTCTGACTTATGTAGTGTTTTCATATCTTGCATCATTTTCCTAATGTCATTAAGCACATTGTGAAATAGTTGCTTACAATTTTGATCTGTTCTGTGGGCATGTCTTTCCGCTGTGCTTTTATTGTCTATAGAGATGTTATTCTGCTGCTTATTCTCTCTCCATATATTAACTCTGTATTGGATCTAACCTCAATGCTTTGCTATTGTTCATTTTTACATGAAATGAGTTGTCTTGAGGAGTGTTCATGATAATTTTTCTAACTTCATGGAGCTTTTTCTAGTTTTTTCCTATAGTGTTAAAAAAGTAGAGTGGTTTGCTTCCTGAGATTTATTGGTTTTATTCACTGGTCCTCCTTTTCATCTTGGTCTTCTCTTCCCATTGGATAATAACTCTGTCCTGCTCAATTTTGATCCTGCAGCCAGAAGTGTGGGAACTGTTCTGGAAGGTCATCCTGCTGGTCAGTTCTGAGGGTTCCTAGGGACTAGATGGCTCTAGGGCAGCTGGTTCTCAACTGCCGTGGCTTTGCACCACTCCTCTCCCCATCCAGGGACATTTGGCAGTGTCTAGAGACTTCTGGTTGTCACAACCAGGTGTGTGCCACTGGCAATTAGTGGGAAGAGGCCAAGGATGCTATTAAACATGTGAGAGTGCACAGGACAGCCCCCCACAACAAAGAATTATCTGGTGCAAAATGGCAATAGTGCTGAGGTTGAACAACTCTTTTCTAAGTCATTCAGATCTTATTATAGGTCGCTTGCACTTACTCTATATTAGGAGTGAGCAAAAACCCTTCTTAGTCTCAGCTGTTGGTCCTAAATTTTCCTCTCGCACTTCCTAATAAATATGTATTGTCTATTTTGGGGTTCTTCTGTTCTTATATATGTCATACTTTGATTGCTTTTCTGTATTTTCTCCTGCACAGACACTGATATCATGTAGGTCTTGTGGCTTTTGGTACTTTGCCTTTGCCCACTGGTGTTTTGGTGTTTATGGGGATACTCTCTCCCCTAGTTCTATTTTCAATGTTGCCCATAGGGCTTTTTAAAAGCTGTGGCAAAATATACATTAAATTTGCCACTGTAATCATTTTTAAGTGTACAGTTCAGTAGTGTTAAGTACATTCACCCTATCATCCAACCAAGTTCCATAATTTGTTCCTAGGTTTGTAGCTTTGCTATCTATTGCTCTGTTCTTATGTGGGAATTTAGAGAGATTACTTGTTGCTATCTTCCCAGAATCCTCTTGCAAAGAGTTTCGAAAGTGGAGAAATAAGTTTCTTAACAGAAAAAATAATTTTAAAAATGGCTTTCAAGAGTTACCTGCAACTTTATCCCTATTTAAGGCAGAGTTAAACTCTTCAACTTAAACATGGTAACCCAACCCGTAAATGCTATTTGAAATATTCTGAAGAGTCATGAAGCATTTCCTTTTAAGAAGTGAGAATGAAATAGGGTATGTTCTTGACAATAATCATAACACACAAGCCTCCAAAATCCAGTCTCTAGGGTAGAGTGACAAAAAGCTGATGGAGCAAGAAATTAAGAACAGAATCTATTTCACTAAAATTAACTGATTTGTAAAAGTATAAATCAAACTTTGAGAGCCAACCCAGATTTCCCTAAGTGGACTTCAAGAATTAATGAGAATCCATATACTTTGGGGTATTTGTAAGATGCGCTAGACAGAGTATTATTATTTTAATCATTGTTTTGGAGGAAGTCTGGGCAAAGTCACTAAATACACTTCAAGTACTGGGGAAAGAGAACAGATTGCAGAAGTGGTACACTTGGTATCATATATAGAAGGTAATTTAAAATATGATTCCAACTCTTCAATGTTAGGTTTAAGCAGTATAACAGTTTGGAAATCGGGTTATATCTTTCATCTTCCTACACTTAAGATCAACTGAAAACTTTTCCCCTAAAGCCCATGGGATATCCACTGAATAGTGGCTCCCCTGGTGTCCTAAGCTGTTTCTTAGGTCTTAAAGAGCCCTTTATATTCTTTTAAAAAAATGAAAATGATTTGAAGAGATCACCTCTCAACAATGTTGAGGCAGGACACGCCATCCTGGCCCCCCACAGCATAGAGAAAGCCTCCGAGCACCGCCACACCAACACTCGTCCTGCACGTGCTTGTGGGAGCCACATCGCTGCTCCATTGGTTTGTTTTGGGGTCGTACCTGCAGAGAACACATTAAGAGCAGAGTTTGTACTATACAAAGAAAGTCTGGCCATATCTACACAGTCTATGTTCTTTCCTGTAAATATGGACTGATTAATAACTAAAGCATATGTAATGCTAATTTATGTTTTAGTTTTTAAACTTAATTTTTTTATTTCAACAAGTTAGATATGAATATGTTTTCTTTTAAAACTTTTTTCAGAAAGTTTTGGACAAAGCTAAATTTCCCTTCGAGTTCCACCAATTTCTGGTCTCTTCCCATTGTGACTTGGTGTATGTCCTTCAAGACAATACTTTATAATACCACAACGTAGGAACTGTTTTCTCACTCGACATATTTCTGAGATCTACCCATGCTAATAGATATAGCTCTAGATTCTTCCAACATTTCATTATTGTGTGTGCCTTATATTATTTAATACTATCCCTACTGATGTATCCTTACATTGCTTATTACATTTTGCCATTAAAAACAGTAATTACTAATTTGACCAGTAAAAATGATTTTGGCATACAGGACCTGAATGTGAGACAGGAAACCATCAAAACCCTAGAGGAGAAAGCAGGAAAAACCCTCTCTGACCTCAGCCGCAGCAATTTCTTACTCGACACATCTCCAAAGGGAAGGAAATTAAAAGCAAAAATGAACTATTGGGACCTCATCAAGATAAAAAGCTTCTGCAATGCAAAGGAAACAATTAACAAAACTAAAAGGCAACCGATGGAATGGAAAAGGTATTTGCAAATGACATATTAGATAAAGGGCTAGTATCCAAAATCTATAAAGAACTCACCAAACTCCACACCCGAAAAACAAATAATCCAGTGAAGAAAAAGGCAGAAGACATGAATAGACACTTTTCCAAAGAACATCCAGATGGCCAACAGACACATGAAATGATGCTTAATGTCACTCCTCATCAGGGAAATACAAATCAAAACCACACTGAGATACCACCTCACTCTGGTTAGAGTGGCTAAAATGAACAGATCAGGAGACTATAGATGCTGGAGAGGATGTGGAGAAACAGGGACACTTTTGCACTGTTAGTGGGAATGCAAACTGGTGCAGCCGCTCTGGAAAACAGTGTGGACATTCCTCAAAAATTAAAAATAGATCTACCCTATGACCCAGCAATACTACTGCTAGGAATTTACCCCAGGGATACAGGAGTGCTGATGCATAGGGACACTTGTACCCCAATGTTTATAGCAGCACTTTCAACAATAGCCAAATTATGGGAAGAGCCTAAATGTCCACCAACCGATGAATGGATAAAGAAGATGTGGTTTTGTTGTATGGAAACCAATTTGACAGTAAATTTCATATATTAAAAAATAAAATTAAAAAAAAAAAAAAAAAAAAAGAAGATGTGGTTTATATATACAATGGAATACTACTTGGCAATGAGAAAGAATGAAATATGGCCTTTTGTAGGAACGTGGATGGAATGGGAGAGTGTTATGCTAAGTGAAATAAGTCATACAGAGAAAGACAGATACCATATGTTTTCACTCTTATGTGGATCCAGAGAAACTTAACAGAAGACCATGGGGGAGGGGAAGGAAAAAAAAGAAAGAGAGGGAGGGAGCCAAAGCATAAGAGACTCTTAAAAACTGAGAATAAACTGAGGGTTGATGGGGGGTGGGAGGGAGAGGAAAGTGGGTGATGGGCATTGAGGAGGGCACCTGTTGGGATGAGCACTGGGTGTTGTATGGAAACCAAATTGACAATAAATTTCATAAAAATAAAATAAAAATAAAAATAAATAAATGTGGAAAAAAAAAAAAAAAGACCTTACTGTAGGGATAATCATTCTACCCTACCCTCCCTATCCTCTTCTTTGCCTTGGCATTTGAGAAGTGACAATGGTTGAGAAGTCCCAGAACCTGTAGTGAAGATATTTAAAGCTAGGGACACTGTATTTTTTTGATTCTTTTAGTTTTATTCTTATAAAATCCATAAAACTCAGATTCTGTGAAAAGAAACTCTTAATACTAGATGATTTTAATGTCCTGGTTATTTGAGTTGGCAACTTCAATATACTCAAACATACTCAAATTAGAGTATATTCTGCATTGATAAATTATGGAATATGTACTAAAGAGGATTTATGTTATAGAAATTGGAATTAAATACTCCTCAGGTAAAGGTATGGTGGCAGTCTCTCAGCATAAATTCTTCTCTATTAGTTTACCAATCATGCCAATCCCATTCACTTTGTCAGTGTTGGTTTAGGAAAGGCATGTGACCTGATTCTAGCCAATGATTGATGGGGGAAGGTCTGCTAAGAAAAACTGGGGTTTCTGGTAAGGATTTCCTTGCTCCCAAACTTTCAGAAAGAAGACATGGCCCGTTTTCTCCCTGTGAACAGAGTTACGTCTAGATGTGATGCCCAAAACTGCTCCAGCCATCTTGATGTCTATTTGAGAAGGAATCCATATGTAAGCATTGCAGAGCTAAGGGAGATATCAGAGAGGTGGAGTTAAAGCCCTGAGAAACCGTGTTTCTGGAAAATAATAAATTATTTTAGCCTGCTTAATAGAAGTTTTCTGTTAACCTGTAGCTGAAAATATCTTAACTGAAAATTTGAGTGACAGAAACTCTTAATAATTGATAACCTATCCTCACACTCTCCTCTGTGAAAATGCTTCAAAACCTGTAGTTTTGCTGATATATGGCCATTCCTTGTAAATTTCTCTGGAAGGAAATGTGGATTTCAGAGTAGAGAAATATTATAATAAAATAATAATTAAAAGACCTTATTATTATCAAAAAACACAGTAATTACTCTTGTATATTTCTCCTTGTGCAAATGGATGATGACAAGTAGAATCAAGGGGCACAGAGTACAGTCATTTTTTTTTTTTTTTTTTTTAGAGAAACAGCATGTGAGCAGGGGAGAGGGCAGAATGGGGGCGGTGTGTGTGTGGGGAGAGGGAGGGAGGGAGGGAGGGAGGGAGGAAGAGAGAGAGAGAGAGAGAGAGAGAGAGAGAGAGAGAGAGAGAATCTTAAGCAGGCTCCCTGCTCAGTGTGGAGCCCTACACGGAGCTCCATCCCATGAACCTGGGATCATAACTTGAGCTGAAATCAAGAGTTGGACGCTCAACTGACTGAGCGTCAACTCAACTGACTCAACTGACTAGGTGCCACTCGCCCCACCTTTTTAAAAATATTTTAGTCCATCTATTCACATTTTTTTTTAGAGACAAGTGGACGAGGGGCAGAGGGAGGACAGAGAGAATCTCAAGCAGGCTCCACACCCCGCACACAGCCCAATGTGGGGCTCGATCTCATGACCCTGAGATAATGACCTGAGCTGAAATTAGGAGCCTGCCACTTAACTGACTGAGCTATCCAGGCGTCCCAAGTCATTTTTAATTTTATAACATACTATCAAAAAACTATCAAATTGCTCTTTTTGTAATTATATCAATTTTAATTGTTTTCAATCTCATTAATTTTTTCTTTGTATTTTCTTGGATTTTGTGGCTTTTTATAACTTCTTGATTTAAAAGAATGATTTATTTTCTCATCTTTCTTATTTTCAAATGTATGCATATTGTTATAATGCATATAAATTTGCCTCTGAATACTATCTTAGTTGCATCCCACACATTTTGATATATTTGGGCTTAATTATTATTAAGTTGTAAATATTTAATCATTTCCATTCTTATTTCTTTAATTCACTTTATTTTTATTTTTTTTAATGATTTTAATTCTTTTAAATAGTCTCTACACTCAATGTGGGGCTTGAACTTACAACCCTGAGATCAAAAGTTGCATGCTCTACTGCCTGAGCCAGCCAGGTACCTGTAACTCAATTTGTTTTTCAGCACACTTTTTTTTTTTTTTTTTAACTTCTGTGGAGCTAATCCCTCTGTTTGGTTTTTCAGCTCTATAATCTATACCTCTAGATTTTTTTTTTTTTTTGTAATTTTAGAGAGAGAGCAAACAGGGGAAAGTAGCAGAGGGAGAGAGAGATAATTTTAAGCAGGCTCCATGCTCAGCTTAGAGACTGATGCAGGGCTCAATCCCATGACCCTGGGATCATAACCTGAGACAAAATCAAGAGTCAGATGCTCAACTGACTGAGCCACCCAGGTGCCCCTATACCTCTAGATCTTTACATGCTGCAGGATTTTTTTGTTTGTTTGTTTCTAATATAATTTATTGTCAAGTTAGCTAACATACAGTGTATACAGTATGCTCTCGGTTTTGGGGAAGGATTCCATGATTCATTGTTTACATACAACACCCAGTGCTCATCCCAACAAGTGCCCTCCTCAATGCCCATCACCCATTTTCCCCTCTCCCCTGCTGCCCCCACCCCAATGAGCCCTCAGTTTGTTCTCTGTATTTAAGAGTCTCTTATGGTTTGCCTCCCTCCCTCTCTGTAACTATTTTTTCCCGTTCCCTTCCCCCAGAGTCTTCTGTTAAGTTTCTCAAGTTCCACATATGAGTGAAAACATATGATATCTGCCTTTCTCTGACTGACTTATTTCACTTACTGTAATACCCTCCAATTCCATCCATTTTGTTGCAAATGGCCAGATTTTATTCTTTCTCATTGCCAAGAGACCAAACCACATCTCAAACCACATCTTCTTTATCCATTCATCAGTTGATAGACATTTAGGCTCTTTTCATAATTTGGTTATTGTTGACAGTGCTGCTGTAAACATTGGGGTGCATGTGCCCCTATGTATCAGCACTCCTGTATCCCTTGGGTAAATTCTTAGTAGTGCTATTGCTGGGTGATAGAGTAGTTCTGTTCTTAACTTTTTGAGAAACCTCCACACTGTTTTCCAGAGTGGCTGCACCATTTGCATTCCCACCAACAGTGTAAGAGGGTTCCCCTTTCTCTACATCCTCACCAGCATCTGTTGTTTCCTGAGTTGTTAATTTTAGCCACTCTGACCAGCGTGAGGTGGTATCTCAGTGTGGTTTTGATTTGTATTTCCCTGATGATGAGTGATGCTGAGCATCTTTTCACGTGTCTGGATGTCTTCTTTGGAAAAGTGTCTATTCATGTCTTCTGCCTTTTTCTTCACTGGATTATTTGGTTTTTTGGGTGTGGAGTTTGGTAAGTTCTTTATAGATTTTGGATACATTATCTAATATGTCATTTGCAAATATCTTTTCCCATTCTGTCGGCTGCCTTTTAGTTTTGTTGACTGTTTCCTTTGCAGTCCAGAAGCTTTTTATCTTGATGAGGTCCCAATAGTTTACTTTTGCTTTTAATTCCCTTGCCTTTGGACATGTGTTGAGCAAAAAATTGCTGCAGCTGAGGTCAAAAAGGTTGTTGCCTGATTTCTCCTCTAGGGTTTTGATGGTTTCCTGTCTCACATTTGGGTCTTTCATCCATTTTGAGTTTGTTTTTGTGTATGTTGTAAGAAAGTGGTCTAGTTTCATTGTTCTGCATGTTGCTGTCCAGTTCTCCCGACACCGTTTGCTAAAGAGACTGTCTTTTTTCCATTGGAGACTCTTTCCTGCTTTGTCAAAGGTTAGCTGGCCATACATTTGTGCATTCAATTCTGGGTTCTCTATTCCATTGGTCTATGTGTCTGTTTTTGTGCCAATACCATACTGTCTTGATGATTACAGCTTTGTAGCAGAGGCTAAAGTCTGGGATTGTCATGCCTCCCACTTTGGTTTTCCTTTTCAACATTACTTTGGGTATTCAGGGTCTTCTGTGGTTCCATACAAATTTTAGGATTGTTTGTTCTAGCTTTGAGAAGAATGCTGGTGCAATTTTGATTGGGACTGCATTGAAAGTGTAGATTGCTTTGGGTAGTATCAACATTTTAATGATAATTTGTTCTTCCAATCCATGAGCATGGAATGTTTTTCCATTTCTTTGTGTCTTCTTCAATTTCCTTCATAAGTTTTCTATAGTTTTCAGCATGCAGATCTTTTACACCTTTGGTTAGGTTTATTCCTAGGTATTTTATGGTTCTTGGTGGAATTGTAAGTGGGATCGATTTCTTGGTTTCTCTTTCTGTTGCTTCATTATCGGTGTATAGAAACGCAACTGATATCTGTACAGTGATTTTGTATCCTGCGACTTTGCTGAATTCATGTATCAGTTCTAGCAGCTTTTTGGTGGAGTCTTTCATGTTTTCCAGGTAGAGTGAAAGTTTGACTTCTTTGCCAACTTGGATGCCTTTTATTTCTTTGTGTTGTCTGATTGCTGAGGCTAGGACTTCCAATACTATGTTAAACAACAGTGGTGAGAATGGACATCCCTGACATGTTCCTGATCTCAGGGGGAAAAATCTCACTTTTTCCCCATTGAGGATGATACTGGCTGTGGGCTTTTCGTATACAGCTTTTATGATGTTAAGGTATGTTCCTTCTATCCCGACTATCTTGAGGGTTTTTATTAAGAAATGATGCTGTATTTTGTCAACTGTTTTTTCTGTATCTATTGACAGGATCATATGGTTCTTATCCTTTCTTTTATTAATGTGATATATCACATTGATTGATTTGGGAATATTGAACCAGCCCCGCTATGCTGCAGGATTTCACAGACATGTTTAAGAAATGCCAAGAATCACTGTAAATCAGCATGGCTGAATGAAAAAGGGTGTATGTGAGCCAGAAGCCAGAAGTTATTAAAAATCAATTACTGTAGAATTCTAATGTGCCAGGCACTGGGATAGATATGGGAAAAGACATTTTAACAATGATAACCAATCAGATATGTACAAGTATATTCAAAATACTTATGAAAGAGCAGAGGAATGAGTAATCAATAGTCTGTAGGGAGTCAGAGAAGGCTTTATATAAGAAGTAAAAACATTGAGTCTTGTAGAGATATTCCAGGGAAGAAAGAACAGCAAGCATATGAGTAGGCAAAGAGAAATAAAAGGATTTAGCATGCCCAAGGAACCACAGGAAATTTGGTGGGTCTGCAGTAGCATTAGGGAATAGGGGTATGCCAGGGGAGACAGACTGGAAAAATAGGTCAGGTGGAAGTTAAATTATAAAGGACTCATATGTTATGCTAAGTGGTCAAGGCTGCCAACTAGTAGATGCAATACTAAAGCAGCAAAACACATTTGTTTCCTGGTTAACATCTCAAGTGAAAACTACATGAATAGCAGAGAAGAAAATTTGAAATTGACCTTACTTACCTTTCAACACTGTTGAGATATGAGGATCCATCATGGCCTCCTACTGCATATAGCAGGTCATCAAGAACACTGACCCCAACTCCACATCGCCTTTTGCTCATCGAAGCTACCATTCGCCATTCATTGGTCTGTGGATCATACCGTTCAACACTAGAAATAGCATCTCCACTGCACCAGCCACCAACTGGGGGAAGTAATACAAGTGGTCAAGAGAATACTTGTTCTAATGCACAGAATGTATTACTCACTTCAAAACTTCAAATCATGACCTATTGCTTGGACTTACCAAATATCTCTAGAAGCAGGTCAAAACATAAGTTATGACTTTTACTTATTCCACTGGGGTTGCGATAATCTTTAATTTTCTAAATAAATCCATTTTACAGAGAAGAGCAAGGACACCAGTTTAAGTCAGATTGGGAAGTAAGTGGCATTTAATGGATAAAACACTGAATTTAGTTAGAAGACTGGAGTTTGCGTGTTACCTCTGCTAAGTGATGTGATCTTGAGAATATCTTATAAACTACCTTACTTGTTAAATAAGGAACAAAAATTTAAAAGTGAAATAATAAATACATTAAGCTGCTTTCTAAAGAATAAAATACTACATAAATGTAATTTGTTATCGAAAGCTTAAAGAACTAAAACCTGACAAAAAATAACCAGCGTTGGTGAGGATGTGAAGAAAAGGGAATCCTCATACACTGTTAGTAGTAGCGTAAATTGGTGCAGTCATTCTGGAAAACAATATGGAGGCCTTAAAAAATTAAAAATAGAACTATCATATGACCCAGCAATCCCACTTCTGAATATTTATCCAAAGAAAATGAAAACACTAATTCAAAGAGAAATATGAACCCCTATATTCAATGCAGCATTATTTATAATAGCCAAGATATGAAAGCAACCTAAGTATCTACTGATAAATGAATGAGATATACTATATATACATAATTGAATATTACTCAGCCATAAAAAAGAAGGAAATCTTGCCATTTGTGACAACATAGTTGTATCTAGGGATCCAATCAAGTGAAATAAGTCAGACAAATGCTGTACAATTTCACTTACGTGGAAACAAACAAAACAAAACAGAAACAAACTCATAGATACAGGGAACAAACTGTTGGTTACCAGAGTGGAGAAGGGTTGGGGGGCAGGCAAAATAGGTGAAGGGGATTAAAAAGGTATAAACCTCCAGTATAAAATAAATTAGTCATGGGGATGTAATATAGAGCACAGGGAATACAGTCAATAATATAATAACTTTGTGGGGTGCCTGGGTGGCTCAGTCTCAAAAAAAAAGAACTATAATTCAGAAGCCTAGTTTTCTTTTTATTCTACTGGGGAAAGATTTTGACTCATCTATTCACAGTCTCTTAATAGGTCCTCTTATAACTGAAAATAACACAAAAATTCTTATGACTTATGCTATAAAATACTTTACTTTCTGTTTAATCTACACTCTATAGAGAATTCTACATTATCCAAACTGACATTTAAGGTCAGGAAATGTTTTGAAGAAACTACATTTTTGATAACCAGAATAACAAGTTCAAACTGAGTTCCACAGAGCTTCTCAGAGTGCTCCCTGAATAAAAAAGTGGTTATAGCAGATAATTTTAATTTATTATTCTTTCAAATCATCTCTATTCCAATCCAAAATAAGGGCTACATTATGGAGCTTAAAAAGTGAAGTCTAGGGGCGCCTGGGTGGTTCAGTCGGTTGAGCGTCCGATTTCGGCTCAGGTCATGATCTTGTGGTCTGTGAGTTCGAGCCCCGCGTCGGGCTCTGTGCTGACAGCTAAGAGCCTGGAGCCTACTTCAGCTTCTGTGTCTCCCTCTCTCTCTGCTCCTCCCCCACTCATGCTCTGTCTCTCTCTCTGTCAAAAGTAAATAAAACATTTTAAAAAATTAAAAAAAAAAGTGAAGTCTAACAATACTGCCACCCCTACTCCAGCTACTAAAACAATAGCCAAACAAAATAGATTAATAGATTAATAGATCTTCATAATAATCTATCAAAATAGATTAATAGATCTTCATAATAATGGGCGTAACTCCATAAAGATGGTCCTACTACTAGAATTCCCAAAAACAACATGACATCATGAAGACACAGGTACCACAAATAATTAGATCTTGCAGCCTTCTAATTTCAAAATAGACCATCAACTTTCAAAAGTGGGAAAGAGAAACTCTAAGACTGCTCTATGGGAGAGCAAGGATGCAGATGTATGTAGGTGCGAGCATGCAAATGTCTGTGTAAACCCACATAGCAGGTGAATATGTTCATGCATACATAGGAATAAATAAGAATAATAATACAAATTATAAATCTATTAATAACAGAGACATTTGGACACTAGATGTATGGGAGAATTCAGTGCATAATGAATTAATAATTAAGTTTGAAATCTAAAACAAAAATAAAGAAATTCTTCAAAAGAGAAAAAAAAGTCTGATGAGGACTGGAGTGAAAAAGAAAACCTGGCATCAATTTTCTTCTTGCAGAAATACTACAATCCTCTACATGAAGGAATTTAGATGAAAAAACTTAAAAGGAGAGAGCTAAAAACATAAATTATCAAATTTTCCCTCTAAAAATATAGGGGAAAATATATTCCCACAGGCCAAGAGAAAATTAAATTGGGAAGAAAAAAGATAGGCAGTGGTTAGGCTGATGGAAAAGGATACTAGGCCCCAGAGATTGCACAAAATTCCCTGATGAAAAGGAATAGAACACTTCATATATTAAAATGGGACAAAAGAATCCAAGGATGTCTACATCTAAGGAGCCATGGAATTAGTGAAAGTTGGGAGCTTAAATACAAACACTATGCGTCCCGGTTAGCTCCACGAATCAGAATTAGAAAAAAAATTCAGAGAACTTGCTACAGACTGAATGTATGTATGTCCCACCAAAATTTACATGTTGAAATCTAGTCCCCAGTGTGATGGTATTAGGAGGTAGGGCCTTTTCAAGGTGCTTAGGTTATAAGGGCAGAGCTTTCATGAATGGGATCAGTGCTCTTATAAAGGAGACCTCAGAAAGTTCCCTTGCCCCTACCTCCGTGTAAGAACACAGCAAAAAGATAAGAAGACCAACTTCCATGAAGAAGCAGGTGGGCCCTCACCAGACATAGAATCTCCTGGTGCCTTAATCTTAGACTTCCTAGCCTCCAGAACTGTGAGAGATAAATTTATGTTGTTTATAACCACCCAGTTTCTGGTTTTCTGTTAGAATAGCCCGATGGACTAAGACAGAACTAGTAAAAAGTAGTTTGATGCAACTGTGAGAAAGCTGTTATTCAGGTGAACAAGAGAGCTGAATTTACGTGGATGGAAGTGACATCTGAGGATGAAAGTTCTTAAAGATTAAGGAGCAGAGAGTAGGAGCAAAATGATACAGCAGGCTGTCTTGGGCTCAGTCTAGCTCAGTGGAGCTAGGAAAGTGTGTAACTGTTTAATGTAAGATAATGTTTTGTTTTTTAAACTTTTTTTAAATGTTTACTTATTTTTGAGAGAGAGACAGAGTGTGAGTGGAAGAGGAGAGAGAGAGGAAGACACAGAATCTGAAGCAGGCTCCAGGCTCCGAGCTATCAGCAAGCATGGAGCCTGATGTGGGGCTCAGACCCACGAACCACGAGATCATGACCTGAGCCGAAGTCGGATGCCTTAACCAACTGAGCCACCCAGGCCTCCCTGTAAAGATCATGTTTTTTGACAGTTCTAGGTAATTATGAGGTGACTTGCACACTGGTATATAAAAAATGCATATGACTCATTTTAACAAAATATCTACTGCATGGCATTTTTAGACTTACATAAAAATAGAGCACTCTTGGAGAATACCAGTGTTGGATCATGAGTTAAGGAGTCAAGCTACATGGTAACTTATTATGTGTTAATCTCTTATGACAGTGGATATCACAATTGTCCAAAGGACTACTCAAATGACAGTTTAACATGTAGGAAAACATTCAGTTTAATCACAGTATATTAAGACCCAAACCTGCAAAGAGTACTTCTCCACATCGGATAGGTTTCCGTGGTCTTGTCCTTGGTCCTTGCATCAGTGGTCGTTCTTGAGGTAAGAGGAGATAGTTTTTAGCTTCATCTACCAAGTCTCTGTGGAGAAAATTCTGCCTTTATTCCAAATGTCTAAATAATATTGTTAGTCAAATTCCAATATGGTTTAGGAATACGTAAATTGGCAAAGGGGAGCAAGCATAAATCAAACCAAATCATGAATGCCAGCCAATATTAAAAAGTCACAAACATGAGAGAAATGATGCCAGTCATACTATGAGTTGTAAATTGATTGGTATTTCCATCATGACTTCCTATCTTAGTGCAAATTTAGCCTGAAACTCATTATGCTTGGGACCACCAATAACTTATGGGAAACTAAAATTTACAACTCAATTACCAACCTGCATAGTTATTGCTTTCTCATGAATTTTACTAGATTCTGCAGGATACTGGCAGAGTAGCACATCAGCCTTGGCACTAGATAGTTGTTAGATTAATTAAATAATAAAACTAAGTCAAAAATTGGATTGTTAAGAAGAAACAGTGTACTGTCATTTAATATTAATTTGCTATCTGGTACTGTATGAAATGGTTTACTCTCAGCAAGTCTACTGAGGAGGAACAATTTTTTTCCCTGTCTCTTCAGGTACTTTCTGAGAAGAACCTAGTAATTACACTTGTTAAATACAATATCCTAATACAAACTAATCACATACGTACTTAGCTCACTTGAGTCCTCTCTCTGAGTGATTCAGGACCCGATTAGTGCAAACTCTGTTCTTTCCCAATCTTGAAAGTGTTTCCTAAAATATATTTTCATTTCTCTAGCTTTTTATGCTACAAAGAGTAATTTATTCCTCCAGGACCAATCCCAAGCATGACCCAAATATGTACTTCCAATATATGGTTTGATAGGGCCCCTTTTGAGTTTACTTATCCTAAAAAAAAAAAATCAAACCAAACCCCAAACCAACAGCTCCTCCCCACCCAAAACCCAAGCTGATGACCAAGAACTTTCTCAATCTTCCTCAGCCTTAAAAACAAAGACTGGGATCTCTTAATAGCCAGTTTTTAAGTGTTGAGGGTTTATAGTACTCTCCTAGAGAGAGTACTATAGAGCTAAAACTTAGCAAGCCAACCCAAAATTAATAGTAACAATGAGAACACTTATAGCTATGTGTCAGTCCTTGTTATAAGGGTTTAGTATATATTAACTCAACAATCCCCACCACTGGGGGTACTATTATTTTCCCTACTTTACAGATAAAGAAACCATAGCAGAAAGAGGTTAAGGTAACTTGCCTAAGGTCCCACATCTAGTAAATGGTGAGGTCAGGATATCAGTAAAGGGTTTCCTTTAAAAGTGACTTTGGAAGTACCTCTACTTGGTGCATCAGAATCAGTACAATCTGATTTATGTTTTATGGATGGGGAGCACTTTTGCATTGTTTCTTCGGATTTCAGAATCCGTAATTCCATATGGTTTTCCTTCTGCTACTATACATACTTGAGGGAATTAATTGCCATTTGTCTGATTTTTATTTAAAATACAAATATCAGGGCACCTGGGTAGCTCAGTCAGTTAAGCATCCGACTCTTGATATTGGCTCAGGTCGTGATCTCGCGCACCTGAGATCAAGCCCCATGTTGGGCTCTGTGCTGAGTGGGGAGCCTATGTGGGTTTTTCTCTCTCCCTTTCTCTCTGTCCCTCCCCCACTCGCTCACACACTATCTCTCAAAATAAACAAACATTTAAAAATAAAAAAATAAAACCCCAAATATCTAAAACCCCCTCTGACATTTCTTTCTAAGGGACAGGCTTCAGATTATAGAAGAAATGCAAACGAATCTACATGTTCTACTTCTGTTCTAGGGATTCCTAATACTAAAGCAAGTTTCTTTAGTCACTAAGGGAGACCCAAAGGTCAGTGTATTTCAAGGAGTTCTTTTCATTTTTATATATAGAACATGCTAGGGAAAAAATGGTTAAAAACACCATATAGTTTGATTTGAACCCAAATCTTAAAATCTATCAAACTGGGAAAAGTAATTTATCAATTTGTGTCTATATTACAGAGATAGCCCAATAAAACAGGTGTTTTGTTTATGTTATAGAAGCATTTAGAATTTCTTTTACGAAGAACATCATGAAACTACCCCACCAAGCTCTGGTGGAAACCCTTCCACAGCTACTTGACTAGCAGACCTTTGACTCTGTCCACAACCTCAGAAAGCAAGGCTGGTCCTATTCCCTAAGCAGCTATATGTGATGGAAGGAACAGTGCTCTTGGTACTTTGTGACAGATTCAACAGTGTTATTTATCTCAAGAAAAACATATATTAGCAGAGAATTGCCTCTTCAAATTCAAGCTTGCATTAAAATCTTAGAAATCTACCTCTTTATTGCCACTTCTACACCAATAAGCACCACACATAAAAACTAATGGAATGGAGTACTGGAAGCTCAGTCCTCTCTTCTTCCATCTCCTCCTCTTGACCCTAACCCAGAAGAAAAACCTGTTAAAAACTGCTCTGGTGTCAGCACTAAGAAATACAACATTTAGGAAGCAACACAAATAAAGAAATTAGAAGAAAACAGAAATGCTTAGTTGTTGATTTTTCCCACCCAGGGCCATTCATACCTGCACTCCTCATCACTTTTGATGAGGGGATCAGAGCCTACAGTGCCCACCAGGAACTTGGGACTAAGCAAAGGCAGACGAACATGCTGCAGCACCTAAGAGATAATAAATACCGTTAAAGGCACGAGCTCCCACCTGCAGGATATTTAACAGAATATGTAACACAAGTTCCCATAGTCTTTCCACTTGCTTTGGGATCTAACTGAATTAATTTGATTTAATTAATAAATAATAAAGACAGAGGGAAGGCATAAATACTAAACCTAAGTTTATTCCATCAATTCAGTAATCAGAATAGTCGGAAAATTGAAAGCATACTAAAATCATTTTAGAATGCCACTTTGAACTTTCAGCAATATGTTTTAAAAAAAAATTTTTTTTAATTTTTTTTAATGTTTATTATTTTTGAGAGAGAGAGAGAGACAGAGACCAAGCAGGGAAGGGGCAGAAAAAGAGGGAGGCACAGAATCGGAAGCAGGCTCCAGGCTCTGAGCTGTCAGCACAGAGCCCAAGGCGGGGCTTGAAGTCACAGATGGCGAGATCATGACCTGAGCCGCAGTGGGCCGCCCAATCGACTGAGCCACCCAGGCGCCCCTAGCTTTCAGCAATATGTTATAAGCTCTTCTATAATTAGCTTATATAACTGGACTGAAACAATCCAGAAGAATATCCTATTAAACTGCTAAAGACTATAGTCATAATAACGAGAACATTAAACATTCATTTAGTGACCACTTACGGCCCATATCATCCCTTTACTCTTCCAAATGTGATGAGATTTCCAAGCCACAAGGAAGGGAAGCATGATAATTGTCATCCTTGCTTTCTTTTGTTCATTTACACCTTTAGGTTCTGACTTGTACTATAACCCTAACCTAGAGTTGATGCAAAATAGAGAGGAAGCCAAGGAGCAAAAAGTTCAAAATGATAAACACTTAAAATGCTTCTAAACAGTATCTTCTTGATTATTTGGGATGGTGATTATTTGGGATGGTGTCTCTTACAGTCTAATATAAGGGACAGTGACAATCGCTTATTTTTTGTAAGTCAAACATTTATTATTTCATCCAGTACAAAAAGGGCAGTTACTTGAAGAAACATTTTCGCCATACCTGGGGTAACTGAGGACGTCTTTCTTGAATACTGTATTTGACCCAGGCCATCACTGCATTGAACACCTGTTCTTCACTGCGAACGTTTAGTTCATCACTAGATATTATATCAATGAGCTGATTGGCTGGAAGCAACATGAACTCTTCACTTTCCATCACCTGTTCAAAATTCAGTAAGAATAAAAGAAAAACAATTGTGACCACATTTAATTTACTCTTGATGATGATTTACTTGTCACTGTAAGTTCATCAGTTGTAACCAACGTACCTTTCTGGTGCAGGATGTTGACAATAGGGATGGGAGTGTGTGTGTAAATAGGGTACGTGGGAATTCTGTTCCATTTAGCTGTGAACTTAAAACTGCTCTAAAAAAATAACATTTATTCATTTAAAAAAAAGGTGGGGAACAAAGGAAAGTACTGAGGACACAATTAAAATTTTAGAAATAATAATTTGTGATTCAAGCAGTTTAAGAAAAATAAAATCTGTTTTTCTAAAATGAAGTATCAAAATCTACATTTAACATTAAAAATAAATGAAACTAACTACATCAAGTTATAATTCCAGAACTATGAGGCATATAAAAAAATCAGAAAAAGCTTTCAGAGGAGGATAAGTTGCTGAAAGAGAAACACTAAGGGGCCAATTTAAAAAAAGAATGAGGGTGTCAGCAATTCCGCAAGCAAGAATGAATATACTGAGAGAGACTCATGAAAACCTCTGAGGATCAAACCACTCTGATATACAGATATCAGAATGGAGGCGAAATGGCAACAAGGATATTACCTTGTTGTGCGGTCCAGCCACAAATCCCAAGATCTTGTATACCCTGTCATCAGTACGTAGAGTAAAAGGGTCAGGGTGCAACGTGGAAGAGGGAAACAGTCAGTGCTACCCTCCCTGCGGTTTGTTCTCATTCAGAAGATTGTGCTACACATGATGTCTATTATCAGCGCAGGAAGAATACAGTTAGGAGTGACCTCCAATGCAGATGATGTATTCTCTTAGGACAGGGTTTTTTCATGCTCATCAAAAAGAATATTACTGGGGCACCTGGGTGGCTCAGTCAGGTGCGCGACTGACTTCAGTCAGGTCATGATCTCACAGATTGTGAGTTCGAGCCCCATGTCGGGCTCTGTGCCGACGGCTCAGAGCCTGGAGCCTGCTTCGGATTCTGTGTCTCCCTCTCTCTCTGCCCCTCCCCTGCTCAAGTTCTGTCTCTCTTTCAAAAATAAACATTAAAAAAAAATTTTTTTTTAAAAATCAGAATATTAGGCAGGATACAAGATAAGCCATAGCAATTTGAATATTTGATTAAGACTGTTTTATCCCAAGTACATTAGAAACAAATGCAAATTCTAAAATGAAGCCATAAGGTTGGCTATACTTGTAGCGGAAAATATTAATGACCTCTCCAATTTTTATGGCACAGGTTTTCAAATCACCTGAGTGAGAGACCCTTGGGGTTCAGGAAATAAAATAGGTTACCTCCATATTTTAGCTGAGGTTGCCTACCCAGGTAACTTAGTAGTTAGAATGACTGCATTGTATTCTCTGTGGCACAGCTGTCAGATTTAGCAAATAAAAACAAAGGACATACATACACTACAAAATTACTTGCTGTGTATCTGAAACTTGTATTTAACTGGGCACCCTGTATTTTACCTGGCAACCCCAACTTGGCGGCTATAAAATCAAGGCAAAATTCGAGGCCTAGCCCTAAATTATGTGTGCTGGCCTTCACAGCATGCAGAACTGTAGCCATGACTGTATCTTCTTTCCTCTTTTTTCTCTTCTTCACTCTGATCTCTTAACTTAAACACAAGTGTGGTATCATATCTCTTTGCGAAGCAGTGCCTTAACATTCTTTTGGATCTTGTTAAAATATAAATTCTTTTTCCTAACTTAGTGATTATAAACCAATGATCACTAAGTTTAAACTTTATGAACAAACCACTATTATATTCACTACTTACTGGAAACATTAAATGGCAAGAAGACGTGAAAATCTATGTTAGAAAATATTTGTTTGGCACTAACAGCAAAGAGTAGAACTAATACTTTTGATAGTCTAGTTAAACTGTCACTTCTTTTTCCACCAAGAAGAAAAAAGATATTAGTGATCTACCATTAGAGCAAATCTAGAACTGGAGTCTATCCTTGACCAAACAACCAGGTTAAGAAAATAATGCTTTTTAAAGTATCTGTTTTAAATAAAAGTTTATAGGAGATCTGGATTTTAAGTCCCACATTATTATGGTAATGAGCTTACTTTTAGTTTCCTCTAATGAATGGAGATGCAATTTGAAAAATGAATAAAGCTGAAAACAATAAAAGCGAATAAGCAAAGTTAACTAGAGTTGTTCTACCAGGAGTGAATGGCGAACTTAATGTTGAAAGACAATTTTTTAATTTATCTTTATGGACAAATGACACCGTATGAATTAAGCCAGTCTAATGAAAAAGAAGGAAATTAAATAGACTTAAGTTAGAAAATAATTTAAATGAGTCACATGTGTTAATGCCCTAAATGGTGACTTTTTTTGCATCTGCACAGAACTAGTGCACAAACAAGTGCATTCTACTCCACAAATAAGGGGATTTCATCATGGTATAAATCAGGTTCATTTGAAAGGCAGGTTCAGAACTGGAAGGGATTCCAAATCTTTCTCTGTTAAGGATATTCTTCAGAATTTGCAACTACCATCAGATGTAAAACCCAAGCTATGGTTAAAGCAGGATTTTTTTTTTTTTAAGTTTATTTATTTTGAGAGCAAGAGGAAGCACAAGTTGGGGAGGGGCAGAGAGAGAGGGAGACAGAGAATCCCAATCCCACGCTTCGTGCAGAGCCTGAGGGGGCTGGATCACACAACCATGAGATCATGATTTGAGTCGAAATCAAGACTTGGACACTTAACCAACCGAGTGACCCAGGTGCACCTAAAACAGGAAAATTTTTAAAAATCAACCTTATTTATTTTAAGTGTACAGAACAATGAGTTCTGATAAATGTATATACTCATGTAACCATGACCACAATCAAGATATAGAATATGACGATCATCCCCAAAGCAGGGAATTCTTAATATGGGATCCAATGACTTTTGCAAATTATTTTGGAAATTCTCAGTGGTAGCAAATCTTTAGTTTTAGAGAGTGGATTTTCGTATGTGAAGACAGTGGGAAAGGGGCACCTGGGGGGGCTCAGTCCGTTAAGCGTCTGATTCTTCATTTCGGCTCAGGTCATGATCTCACAGTTCATGAGACAGCCTCGCGTGGGCTCACACTGACCGTGAGAAGCCTACTTGGGATTCTCTCTCTCTCCCTCTGTCCCTCCCCGCTCGCGCACACACACACACATACATTCTCTATGTCAAAAGAAATAAATATTAAAAAAAAAAACAGTGGAATGAAATTAAGAGTCAAATCTGTTAAAAAAAAGTATGAAGAATTTAGGTTATTTTGAATGGGAAATTAAGTGTTACTATAAAATACTATTAACTTAATGGAGGTATAAAATCCATTTAGTCACGGTGTAGTCACTTCCTATATTTAGTTGGAATCAATTTAGTAATATTTTATTAAAAATTTTCCCATCTAAATTAATGAGAGATCTCCATCTTTAGTTTTCTTCTAACGTCTGTTTTTTTTTTTTTTTTTTAATGTTTATTTATTTTTGAGAGAGAGAGAGAGCGCTCAAGCAGGGGAGGGGCAGAGAGAGAGAGAGAGAGAGACAGGGAGACACAGAATCTGAAACAGGCTCTAGGCTCTGAGCTGTCCACAGAGTCTGACCCGGGGCTTGAACAGCAGATCAAGACCTGAGCCAAAGTCAGACGCCCAACCGACTGAGCCACCCAGGCACCCCAAGTGTCTGTGGTTTTGATAGCAGGGTATTTTGTCCTTATTTGGCAACCTCCTCCTCCTTTTTCTGGAAGACTTTCTATAGGATTAGTATTATTTCTTCCTTAAATGTTTGTCACCATCTGAGACAAGCATTTTCTTTGTGGGAAGGTTTTTAAATTATTATTTCAATTACTTTCATAGATGTAGGGTTGTTCTGGTTTTCTGTTTCTTCTTGAGTCAGTTTCTGGAATCTGTGTTTTTCAAAGAATTTGTCCATTTCCTATCAGTTGTTGAATTTATTGGCAAAATGTTGCTCATAACACTTCCTTATTATCTTTTTTAATCTGAGGGATTTGTAGTGATGTCCTCTTATATCTGATATTGGTAATTTGTGTCTTGTCTCCTTTTCTTGATCTATATAGCTAGAAGTTAATCAATTTTTTTTTCAAAGAACAATTAATTTTTTACTCTAACCTTTATTCTTTTCTTCCTTCTACTTACTTTGGGCTTTAATTTGCTCTTCTTTTCCTAGTTTACAAAAATAATCACTAGAACAAAAACAAATGTTTCTATACATCAAAATAAAATTTAAAAAGCAAAGAAGACATCATATAGAAAAAGAAATACAGTAAATACAACTAAAGTATATACTATTTATAAAAATATGAGAGTTGAGAACAAACATATCAGTCATGGCAACAGATAAAAATGGGCTTTAATTCCCTATTTATTTTATTTTATTTTATTTATTTATTTTTTTTAATTTTTGGGACAGAGAGAGACAGAGCATGAACGGGAGCGGGGCAGAGAGGAGAGAGGGAGACACAGAATCGGAAACAGGCTCCAGGCTCCGAGCCATCAGCCCAGAGCCAGACGCGGGGCTCGAACTCACGGACCGCGAGATCGTGACCTGGCTGAAGTCGGACGCTTAACCGACTGCGCCACCCAGGCGCCCCTTATTTTATTTTTTTAAACGTTTATTTATTTTTGAGACAGAGAGAGAGAGAGAGACAGACAGACAGAGCGTGAGCTGGGGAGGGGCACAGAGAGAGGGAGGAGACACAGAATCCAAAGCAGGCTCCAGGCTCTCAGCTGTCAGCACAGAGCCCGATGTGGGGCTTGAACCCATGAATCATAAGATCATGACCTGAGCTGAAGTTGAACGCTTAACCCACTGAGCCACCCAGGTGCCCCTTTAATTGCCTATTTAAAGAAAAAGATTTTCAAACTGGCTCACAAAGCAAAACTTATCTCTATGCAAATTCAAGAAAAATACCTAAAACATTATGATGCAAAAATGCTAAAAATAAAGGGCAAATGGGCAAAGATACATCAGGCAAGTGGAAACAACAACAAAAAACAAATAGGAACTGAAAGCCAGGTATCAGGCAAAGTAGAATCAAGACAACAAAAGAATGAAATCTGACAGATGAGGATACTTCGTAAAGCTAAAGGTCACAATCTGTAATTAAGATACAGAATTATGATTATCTATGCATTAAGCAACACAGCACCCACCTATATAAACTACAGATGATGCAAAGAGAAATAGAACACACTAATAACAGAAGACTTTAACACACAGGTCTGTGGACAAAGTAATATAAAAGAGCTAAGCAACATAATCAATAAGATAGACTTTATGCATATATATATCAAATACTATAAGAATGAGACTAGAAAATATACCTTATTTTCATGCACATATGGAATAGTCAGAAAAACTGATAATGTGGGACTAAAAAAGTCAGTAAATTTCATGAAGTAGAACTACTAAAAATAACACTGACTGCCATGCACTAAAATTATAAATTAAAAAAAAAAACCCCACCTAAAAATTTAAAAATTTTCTATTAATAGTTCTCGGTAAAGAAAAATGCAGGGGTGGCTTAGCCGGTTCAGCGGCCGACTTTGGCTCAGGACATGACCTCACAGTTTGTGAGTTTGAGCCCTGAGTCAGGCTCTGTGCTGACAGCTCTGAGCCTGGATCCTGCTTTGGATTCTGTGTGTCTCTCTCTCTCAAAAATAAACGTTTAAAAAAAGAAAAAGAAAAATGTAAACAGAATTACTTAAAACAACAATAAAACGAGCAGTAAAGATAAGAATCTATTAAATGTATTTAAAACAGTGATCAGAGAAAAACTATGGCTTTAAACACTCAGAGTACTTAAGGTAAAAGAATGAAAATGAATCAAATTCTCAATCAAATGGCTAGAAAAAGAATACAGCAAGCCAAAAGAGAACACAAGGAAGGAAGTAACAAAAGTAGAACTAACATTAATGAAATAGACACAAAAATTACAGATTTAATTAATGAGTCAAAATATTGATTCTTTGGGAAAACATGAACAAAATAGACCTACCACTAGCTACCTTTGTCAAGGAAAGAAACATTGAAAGTACACATATACAAAATACAAAATATCAAGGGGTAAATAACCATTGATGAAGAAATTTAAAAATTAAAAGAAATTTGTACACCTCTATATAAATAAATTTGAAAACCTAGATAAAATTGATAATTTTGTACGGAAACATAGTCTACCAAAATTGAACCTAGTAGAAAGAGGAAATTTCATGGAACGGAGAAAATGATCAATAAACTACTTCACAAAAAAGCACCACACCTAGACAGTTTCACAGAGCAATTCTACCAAACTTGCAGGGAGGACATAGTCCCAATGTTGTACAAATTGTTTCAAAGCACTGGACATGAATGAAAACTTCTAACTCATTTTCATTAAGTATAACATGTATATCTAACCTGATAAAGTCAGCACAAGAAGGGGCGCCTGGGTGGCTCAGACAGTTAAGCATCAGACTTCACTCAGCTCAGGTCATGATCTCGTGTTCTGTGAGTTTGAGTTCTCTCTCTATCCCTCCCCACTTGCACTCTTTGTCTCTCAAAAGCAGACGAACATTAAAAAATTAAAAATAGGGGTGCCTGGGTGGCTCAGTTGGTTAAGCATCTGCCTTCAGCGCAGGTCATGATCTCATAGTTTGTGAGTTTGAGCCCCACGTCAGGCTCTCTGCTGTCAGCACAGAGCCTGCTTCAGATCCTCTGTCCCCCTGCCCCTCTCTCTCTCTCTTAAAAATAAACTTAAAAAAATTTAAAAAATAAAGAAAAAATAAAAATAAGAAAATAAAACTAGCACAACTTCTCATGAAAAAGACAGTACAAGAAAATTAAAGATTTATTAATCTTTTAATACCTATTAATATCTATTTAATATTAATCTTATTAATATCAACACAAAGACATTGTCTAAAATATTAGTGAATAGATTCCAACTCACATTAACAGTCCATCATGACCAAAATGTGTGTACTAAAAATGCAAAGATGCTTTAATTTTAGGACTTCATTTAAAAGAATTCATAATAATGGGTTTAAGGAGAAAATTCATATGATTATCTCCATAAATACTGACAAAACCTTTGACAAAATCCAATACCATTCCTTATAAAAAATATCCAAGAAAATAGGAAGTATGTGAGTACTTCCTTAATATGATAAAATATTCACACTTCAATCCTAAAACCAGTATATTCATTAATGGGAAAACACCAAAGTGATTCCTACTAATGCCAGAAACAAAGTATGTCCAATATTTCCATTACCATTTAACATTTTACTAGAAGTATTAAGCCAAACAACTGGAAAAAAAAAAGTCATTAACAACTGGAGAAGAAGAAATAAAACTATCGATATACAGATGACATGACAGGATGTTCAGAAAACTCTAAAGAATCAGTGTAAATAACTCAAAGAATAAAAAAATTCAGTAAAGTAGCTTTCATATACATTAATGGTAGTTGGTTAGAAGCTATAGTAAAGGGAAAAAAACCTTACATAGCAACAAAAAATACATTTAGAATAACTTAAGAAATGTAGAAAACTTAAATGAATAAAACTATAAAACATTCCTGAGAGATAAAAAAAAAAACAGAACTGAAGAAACAGAAAGGCATCTCTCATTTTTTAATAGAACTCAACATCATAAAAATAATTATTCTTCTTAAGTTAACTTGTAAATTAATGTGATCCCAGTAAATATACCAAGTTTTCTTCTCAAAGCTGGAAAAGGTGATACTAAGCTCATTTCGAAAAATAAACATGCAAGAAAGTTAGGAAAACAATGAAAGAGAGAGTTATACGGTAGTGGTATTAGCCCTACTATGTATTAAAATATACTACAAAGCCTCAATAATTAAAACATTGCAGGAAATAGCATGGGGCTGCTAAATGGCCTATAATAGAAGGTCTAGAACCAAGCACACACAGAAATTCAGTGTATAATAAAGATCTTATCTCAAATCACTGGTTCAAAAAGATTTTTAAATAAATGGTATTGGGACTAAATATTTAGAAAAAGATAATAGTAAGTCCATATTCCACACCCTACACAAGATAAACTCAGAGAGATCATACACATACTAGAAAAAATATGGGTGAATTCCTCTGTAACCTAAGTGTAGGAAAAGCCTTTCAAATTTTGCCTCAAAACCCAGATGCAATAAAGTAAAAGATTTATGTATTTGATAATATTAAAAAAAAAAAAAAAAAAAAAAAACTTTCCATGACCAAAAATTACCATAAGTAGAGTTGAAAGGCAAATGTAAACTGGGAAAAAAGAGTTTGTAACTTGTAGCACAGAGAGATGGCTATCACTGTTAATGCAGAGAGAACTTTAAAACACTGAATAGAAAAAAGATTTAAAAATCTAATAGAAAAATGGGCAAAAGATAATAAATAATTCATAAACATGACAGATATGAAAGATACTCAACTTTACTTTAAGAGAAATGCACACTGAAACACTCTTGAGATTCCACTTCCCATCTATTAGACTGGCAAAAATTCAAAACGTTGACAATATATTCTGTTAGTGAGGCTATGAGATAATATTCACCCTCATATTATTATGGCATATATTATGGTCAGAATGGTTCATCCTCATAGAGGGGAATGTGGCGATATTTAACAAAATTACACATGCAGTCAACCTTCGGCCCTGCAGTCTGATTTCTAGGAATTTATCCTGATGATAAACCTTCAACAACACTGAACTATTCATACACAAGTCTATTCATTGCAGCATTATCTGTAATGGGAAAACACTGAACACTATGCAAATGCTCAAACAGGAAACTGATTGAGCAAATTTGTGGTACACACAAGGAGAACAATGCTGCTGTGGAGAGAGAACTGTGAACTGATATGGAATGAATTCCAGAATAAATTAAGTAGAAGGCAAAGGCAACAAAGAATATACAGAATGCTACCTTTTGTGTCGGAAAGAAATGGAAATTTAAAAAAAAGCATATGTCTGCTTAATTTTGCAAAAATAAGCATAGGAAGGATAAATCGGACTATCAAGCATCAAAATAATAAATGGTAACAAAGGACTATAATCCATTAACTAGAATAAGAGTCTAGTGAGTCCATGATGCTAATCAATCATTCAGAACACGGAAAATTCTTCCTTAAGAAAAATGGAGTGGTTTTTCAAATCACCATTTTACAGCCATCATAGTAATAATTGATTTGGGCAGAAATGATCAATGTATATGAGTGAAAATGAGTGAAAGTTTGATAAGGAAAAGAATATTTACATGGATTTGAAGTATCTCCCTGTAAAAGTTTTTACTAACTACAAAACGAAAAATAGTAACTTAATAGGAAAGAAACTTAGGGGACTCCACTTAACCAAGTGGTTGAAGTTAAGTAATCAGTAATGGGACAAATAGATACCATGTACTTCCTGTGATGCACTGAGAATGACAAAGTATCATTTATGTAGTATTCCTGTCAATACTGAATCTACCATGAGGATACATCAGACAAACTCAGACTGAGGGACGTTTTACATTAATTGGCCTATACTCTTAAAGGTGGAGAGAACTACTCCAGATTATCAAGAACTCAGAAGACATGACAACTAAATGCAGAGCAATCATCTGCTCTGGAAATTGGACTGGAAAAAAAAAATTGTTACAAAGAACAATATGGGGACAGTTGGTGAAACTGGAATGGGGACTATGGATTAAATAAAGGTTTTTTTTTTTTTTTAATTTTTTTTTTTTTTAACGTTTATTTATTTTTGGGACAGAGAGAGACAGAGCATGAACGGGGGAGGGGCAGAGAGAGAGGGAGACACAGAATCGGAAACAGGCTCCAGGCTCCGAGCCATCAGCCCAGAGCCTGACGCGGGGCTTGAACTCACGGACCTCGAGATCGTGACCTGAGCTGAAGTCGGATGCTTAACCGACTGAGCAACCCAGGCGCCCCAGATAAAGTTTTTATTACTGTAAAATTTCATCAATTTGATAAATGAATTGTCTTTAAACATTTTTAATGTGTGCTTATTTTTGAGAGAGAGAGAGGGAAAGAGAGAGAGGGAAGGCAAGGGGCAGAGAGAAAGGGAGACACACACAATCCAAAGCAGGCTCCAGGCTCTGAGCTGTCAACACAGAGGCAGATATGGGGCTCAAACTCACAGACCACGAGATCATGACCTGAGCCAAATCAGATGCTTAACCAACTGAGCCACCTAGGTGCCCCAATGAATGAATTGTCCTAAGAGAATTCTATGTTAAAAGAAAAAAAAATGCCCTTGGTCTTAGGAAATACACACTGAAGTGTTCAAGAGTAAAGGAGTGTGATATATGCATATACTCTCAAATTGTTCAGAGAAAAATGTTTGATATAACAAGCAGAGAATGGTAAAGCAAATGTAGCAAAATGTTAACAACTGGTAACCTGGGTAACAGGTATATGAAAGTTTTTTCTTATAATTTCTTATAAATTTGAATTTTTTTCAATGAAGTTAAAAATTATTTTTCCAAACTGACAGTTTGAACACTGGTATATTATTGTGATGTATATCTCTTTAATTATGTGTAAGGGTGACTAAGCTTTCATATGTTTATTTACATTTGAATATCTCCTTTCATACATTGCTTATTCATACACTTTACCTATTTTTCTATTGTGTTTTTCATGTTTTTTCTCACTGAATTTGTATGACTTTTATGGAAAAAATTTTCTTTCTGTCATGTATGCCCCATGTATGAGTTTGACGCTAATTTTTTGACGTAGTTTATGGTGTTATTGTTGTTATTGTTATTATAAAGAACAAAAATTCCCAATTTTTATGCAATCAAATTTACCAATCTTTTATGGTTTCTGAGTTAAATCCTGCCTGAAAAGAATTAAGCCACCGTAGTTTAATTGCTATGAATTATTGTGTTGATGACTTCTAAATTTTAATCTCAGTCTAACCTCTTTTCTAAGATACAGACTCCTAAACAGTGGCCCGGCTCAGTATCTCTATTTAGACATCTCACGGGTGTCTCACACTGAATATATGTAAAATGAAACCCATGATATTATCTCCTCAAATTGCTCCCTTCTCCAGTACATTTGTAGTACAAATTCTCTAAGTCAAACAGTGTGCAAAAGCGTGTAATTTTGAAATATACTGCCTAATTTTCTTTCAAGAAGGTTGTATCGATTTATGTTCACACTAGCAATGCAGCTCTACTGCCTTGTCTCCATGGCCTTGTCAACAGGGGAAGGAATCAAACTTTTGGATATCTGTAATGTGATAGATTACAATTTTGTAATCTGAGAAACAAAAAATAGTACTTTGGTATAGTTTTGTGTTTCAGTTATTCTGAAAAAGCTGCATCAGATTTTCATATGTTTAAGAGCAATCTGAATTTGTTTACTGCCCATTTTTTGGTTAGATCATTGGTCTAGGTTATTGAACAACAGGATCTCTTGCTATATTAAAGAGAGTATTTACTGTGATAGGATATTTACTGTGATAGCTGCAAAACAGTTTGCACTGTTTTTTTAAAAAATGTTTTTTAATTTATTTTTGAGAGAGCACAAGTAGGGGAGAGACAGAGAGAAGTGGGGGACAGAGGATCCAAAGTAGGCTCTGTGCTGACAGCAGCGAGCCTGATGCAGGGCTTGAACCCATGAACCACGAGATCATGACCTGAGACAAAGTCGGATGTTCAATCCACTGAGCCACCAAGATGTCCCTGTCTTTTTTTTTTTTTTTTATGTTTAATTTTGAGAGAGAGAGAGAGAGAGAGAGAGAGAGAGAGAAAGAGAAAGAGAGAGAGAGAGAGACAGAGCATGAGTGGGGGAGGGGTAGTAAGAGAGGGAGACACAGAATCGGAAGCAGGCTCCAGGCTCCAAGCTGTCAGCACAGAGCCCAAGGTGGGGCTCAAACTCATGGACTGTGAGATCATGACCTGAAGTTGGATGTTTAACCGACTGAACCACCCAGGCGCCCCTGCCTTTTTAAAAGGATTTTATTTTGGGGCGCCTGGGTGGCGCAGTCGGTTGAGCGTCCGACTTCAGCCAGGTCACGATCTCGCGGTCTGTGAGTTCGAGCCCCGCGTCGGGCTCTGGGCTGATGGCTCGGAGCCTGGAGCCTGTTTCCGATTCTGTGTCTCCCTCTATCTCTGACCCTCCCCCGTTCATGCTCTGTCTCTCTCTGTCCCAAAAATAAATAAAAAAAAAAAAAAAAACGTTGTAAAAGGATTTTATTTTTAACTAATTGTCAGGCTCGAATTCACAACCCTGATATCCAGAGTCGCAATGCTACTGACTGAGCCAACCAGGCACTCCCTGCTTTGTCTTTAACTTTTGTCTGATTACTGTTATTTTGTTCTACCATGCAAAAATTTTTTATTTTTATGTAGCCAAATCTATCAATATTTTCTTCTATGCCTTCTGGATTAGTCAATTAGAAAGGCCTTTCTCACTTCAAGATTAAAAAGGAATAGCTCCATGTCATCTTCTAATATTTTCATGGTTTCATGTTGTATGAAATGAAATCTTTGATCCATAGGAGGTTATCCTGGTGGAGAGAAGAGTGACTGATATTAAAGTGTAAAAGGGACCATGTCTTTGCTTAAAGCCCTTTAATTGTTTTCTGTTGCTCTTAAGATTAAATTTCAAATTCTTAACATGGTCTATTAACTCCAGTGTGATCGGGCTCTGGTCTTTCTGTAAAATCGTTATGTAATGTCTTCCCTTTTGCTCTCTGGGTCTCACTGGGTTTCTTTCAGTTTCTCAATCTAGTTATGCTTTCTCATGTCTCAGAATTTGGCTTGATCTGTTCCAGAACCAAAGTTAAATCTGTCTGTAATATACTGCTAAATCAGAGTTTATAGTATAGGCTTCTTCTTTGTAGTACCTATTAATTATAATTAATTATTTGTGTGATTATGCATTAACGGCTATCCTCTCTGCTAGATTATAACCTCCATGAGAACACTCTGGGCATCTTGTTCACTACCATATCTCATCATTATCTTTATTAATGAATTAATAAACTGAATACAGTTTATTAATGAATCAATGAACTGTTTTCTGACTTATAAACTAGTTTATGAATATGGCTAGGGAGAATCAAATCCCTAAACTTTAACTTTTGCTGACAGAACATAAAATTGGCCTTTAAATAAAAACCAGGCTGAGAATTGATAATAACTTATTTCTTTGATATTATAAGTTAGAATCCGCAGTAAATACCCAAACGGGTACATGTTAGTTAGCAGAACGTGAACTCATATTGCTCTCCTGACAAATACATTATGAATGCATTCAAACCACCAAGTATAACTTACCTCTTGAAAGTTATGTTGAGTGAACTTGTCTGCTATCCTTAGCAACTCACGACATGAATGTGTGTCAGCAAAAGCCCGAATGCCCAGGCAATTAGAAGGATCTAATTGTCTCTTTAAGAATTCACAGCAGGCTTCCTGTATTTCTGCCAACTGGAGGAGGCAAGCAGCTGGCAGAAGGGTCTGAACATTGCCCTCTTCCACAGTTATCTGGGAGGTATATGCAAAGTCAATCAGTAGTTCCATAGCCCTCTCATCTATGTCTCGGATCACTACTTCCGTCTGACGGCTTTCTGCCAATTCTCCTGTAAACATAGCTCGGAAGTAGGGACTGCAGGCTGACAAAATGACTCGATGGGCATATATCTTCTTAGCGCCCACAACTAGCACCACATCGCATAGCTCCCGATGCTTTCTCAGAAGGTTAATCACTTCCAAGGTTTGTCGAGGGTGCTTGTCTGAAATATAGGGCATGCGGGCGGGTTGGGGAACCCCTTCTGGCAGTTTATTGGGGTCTCCAAGGGTGCAGCGGCTTGTTACATCCATTCCAGTCTCTCCTGGTCGAATGTTGGTACACCTACAGGAATGGGGGAAGGAGGGAGAAGAGATGATGGCAATATTATTAGAAACTCACTTTTGCCATAAAGTGTTCATAAGTAAAGAGATAAAGAAACCTGCAGGTAATCAAAAGGGAGAACTAAGTCCCCAAAGGGCTTCCATTCTAAGAACACGGGAACTCATAAACTTCCTTAAAGTCTTCTGAAGAACAGCATTAATGCCAAATCAGAGTACTTTCACTATGCACTCCCATAAAATAAAGGACAATTCCTTTTCCATCTCAGAAGTACTCAGACTAGAATGTCTTAGGCCACATCTTTTACAAACTACCTGTAATACATCAATAAAAATTTATGAAAAACATTTGTAAATTATTCTTTCTGCACAAAACAGACCTATGGACTTTAATTCCTTAATCTGGCTTAACCAAAATGTTGATATTTCTTTTCCTACAACACAGAAATGTCTATATCTCATTATAATGGCAATATTTTAGACTTCTCTCAAGTTCAGCCAAAGTTATAAAATATAGCTCATGCTGCATGAAAAGAACAAAAAGGGAGGCCAGGGCCCCTAATATTAACTTTGTATGTAGTACTGTATTTCCTTTATTCTAATATGCATAATTTTCACAGTTTATACAGGCGATTACAATTGTTCTAAGTAAAAAACAAACTAAAAGTAAACTAAAAAAAAAAAAAAAATCCTAAGCACAGGTTACAAAAACTAGTGTTAACAGGATGCTACAGATAATTACTGGTGGCCAGACATTCTTTTGTCTGTGAATGAGAGGAAAGCTTAGATAGAACTTTGTAACATTAAAGAAAACTGAGGTATGGGAAAATTATATGGACAAATACATGCTAGACTGTCAGCTAATAAAAGCTTTGCATACGTTTAATGCAACTTACACTACTAAGAAGTTATTAAACGAACCATATGACTTATAAGTGAGGAAGTATAGTAAATAACTATGTATTTAATCACATTAGTTTGTTCCTAGAAAGGGAAAGAATCAAACCAAATATTTTAGAAGCCATTCACAGGGAGAAATGAGTTAAAATTCCCCCCTTGTGTAAGTTCAACCATAGATGTCTCAAAAATATTTCACCATATCTTAAATTAAGATTTTCTTTTTCCCTTCAAGTCTAACCACTCTGAGGGTTGGGTACTATGGCTACTCTGTACCAGCAGCATAAAGTTTCATACACTGTAGAAAAGATGGGCCTGGGTTGAAATGCTAGTACTGACAATTACTGGGCAAGTTACTTATCCTCTGTAATCCTCAATTTCTTCGGCTGTAAAATGGGCATCTATCCTATATTGGCAAAGATTAAAGGAGATAATGCACATAAAAGCTTCCAGTTCAGGGCTTGCTACATTTTAAATTGCAGCTATTGTAGTAATAGAATTATTACGTTCCTTTCCAATGAGGTCATTATGCTTATCCATGTTAGAAATCAAGTCTGAGTTGATATGCTTCAATTAATATTTAAATAAATTTTGAATTAATAGTAATCCAGCAAGTCTGGATTGAAGTTTACCTTTACTTAGAAATCTTTTCTTCATAGTTTATGAACATTCAAGTGGGAAAGAAGATGGCAGGTGAAATATTTTTTTAGTAGGATTCTTAGGAGCCTCTGTACAAAGATTTTGTTAGACTAATTTGGGGACAGAGATATTAAATCTGACAATAAGCCTCATTCGTTTAAAAGTACTGTATATTTCCAACTGTTCCCACCAAATCAGTCAGAATCAAGGAAGGTTTACTATGGTTACAAAAGAAATATATAGGTCCATAAATAGACATTCCCCACTTTACAAATGAATACTTTTCCCAACATTTAATTTTATGTTAGGTATTTGGAGGCTTATATACTTCTATAGCAAGAGTGCTGTAAATGGGGGCTAGGTTTAGTTGTAAAATCAACTTAGTGTGTCATAAGCAACACTGAAAAAATGAAACATAAGAAAAAATATTGGCATATATTCCCTTTACGTCACTGTTTCAACTGTGTGTTGTATACACACACGGATTCATATATATCTGTATAATTGGGTCCCTTTGTAAGCTCTATGTTATAGCAATAAACTTAAAAGCCACTGACATAGAGTTCTGACCTGAATTTTGAAGTCTGAAGACACAAAGGCCAAGAGGTTCAAGGAGAAGGAAAAGAACATTTCTCGTTTTGGGATTGATTAAGGGTTTGTTGTTGCTGTTGTGTTCGGTGGCTTTTGAGTGGGATGATGGCTGGAGCTCGGGAAGCTACTCTTACACGCAGACTTTGGAAGTCTGTAAGTTGGGCATTTCCTGTATATGTAAGTATGTGTTACCCTAACTGTGCTAAAGGACACCCTCTTGAGAGGCTGTAATAATTATTTTCCTTTAAAAAGGGATCTGGAAAAAATGAGGGTGACAGCTCTGTAAATTTCTCAAATTTGATACACACAACATCATAGGATCAGGGTATGTGAGTGTTAATAAATTTTACATGTTAATGTTCTCCAGAAATCTTTAAATACTTTTTTTTAGATGTTTATTTATTTCTGAGACAGAGAGAGACAGAGCATGAGTGGGGGAGGGGCAGAGAGGAGGGAGACACAGAATCTGAAGCAGGCCCCAGGCTCTGAGCTGTCAGTACAGAGCCTGACATGGGGCTTGAAGTCACAAACCGTGAGATCGTGACCTGAGCTGAAGTAGGTCGCTCAACAGACTGAGCCACCTAGGCGCCCCATCCAGAAACCTTTAAATATGAAAAGCAACCTTGCTTGCTTGTCATAATTTGTTACCTAGCTTGAAGAATGGAGATTGAGATTTGGAATAGAATGCACCATCAGATCATCTAGCATAATACCCTCCTTTAACAGATGAAGGAACTGATTTGGTTAGGTGACTTCTTTAAAATCATGAAGCTTTCTTTCAGTAGCACAGCAGGCCTCCTGATACTCTAGGATAAACTACAACTATCTCCTGGGGCAATGTGAATATTTAATAATGTGACTGATGTGAATGCTGGGTTAGGGAAAGAAGGGAGATGTAGAATTATTTAACAATTCAAAGTAAGATTTTCAGTTTTTTCCTTATGGATATCCAAATTTCTGTACAACTTTTTAAAGCCCAAAAAGCTACAGTTAAATGCGATTAATTTGGTCTAGTCATCATGAAGAACTTCACCAGTGGACTATCAGAAGAGTCAAGTAACTTGGTAAAAGGACCACAAAATGAATGTCAGGCTTAAGGAAAATAGCATAACAAAATTGAACTTAAGTCTTTCCTTTTCCAGCTTAAAAAAACCTGGGATGGTCTAAGAAATTTTCAGAATTATCTCTAAACATTTCTAAAATAGTCAAAGGTTATTTATTACCTTTTAAAAAGTGATTCCAGGTAATATATAAGAGAAGCAAGTTTATACCTTATGTTCATATTTCATATGTAGAAATTGAGGTGTTAACTTCCTAGGTAAATGCCACCCACTTAAATTGACAAATAATTATAATGAAGATATTCAGATTTTCATAATTATCACACTGTATCTACCAGCATGAAAAAATCTATGTTCCTCTAAGTTGGTAATTATTCTTTTAACACATATTTACTAATTGCATATAATTTACAAAGCAGTTTGTTTGAAGTGAGAAAAAAATCAAAGGAATATAAAGAGGCAATCAGGGAATCTATCTAGAAGAGGGGATACATGAATAACCAGAGAAAGGGCAATCAGGATACAAATTGTGGTCAGAAAGGCAAAAATCGGTATAGTATTTGTTTATACTGGAAAGATCCTAGATCTGATTGGCATAAGCTACAAGGTTACTTCAAGGGTATGTATTTTTGTTGTGAAGTAGGAATATTACATTGGGTTATTCTTGAACTTAGGTGAAATATCCCATACCCATGGTCCAGATCATTATATTTCTGTTTCTGATTCTACACTCACTAAGCAGTCTTCTCATGAATAATTCTTCCAGAGATATCATGTTATTTAAAAGGAGGCATAGGTGACTCTGAGTTTTAGGTCAGCCTCATGTGAGTCTCACAGACTTAATCATCTATATTGAGAGAGTCTAACATCTGGCCTTCAGGGGACAGTTATCAGTTTACTACCCCTAAAGCTGTAGCATGGACAGGAACTACAGTATAATAAAACACCTGTGTTGAGAGGGTCCCCTGGGAAGGAGAGACTAGAAAAGGACATTTTGGGAAGAAGAAACTACATTTACATTACAAAGGCACAACCTGAAAACAAAGAACATAGTTTTTCCTTTCTCCAACAGCAATCTGTTTTTCCAAAGTACTTATAAATTCAAGCTTTCTATGCTTGGCCTTAGCCCACAGGTGATTCTGTATTCTAGAACACAAACTGTTCATAATTCCTGACATCTGGTAGAAACAGCACCATTTATGCTTGGTAATTTACAGACTGAAAAAAGCTGAGCAGTTAAAGGATAATTTTTGCCACCCATGTAAATAATCAAGAAAGCTTTTAATCACAATGCTTAATGATGCCTTGTACATGGTAGATGCTGAAAAAATAAATCACATGGTTAACAGAGGTGCAATCAAGCTTCTTTCAAAAAGAACCAACATTAAAGACAAGATAAATTCAAAACTTCCTATTTTAATATTGACATTGCATGTTGAAATGAAAACATTTTTGTTGCAACCATAATGATGTACAGATAGTACTGTTGAACTTAGATATAAACAATTTTTTATTTCACCTACATACAATAAGGAAGCTAATTTCTACATCTCTGCCTTTTCATTTAAAAGTATACCATAGCAAGAAAAAAAAACACCTGTGCTGTTAATTATTGTATGAGTACAGATTCTGACTTTTAACAATGGGTAATTTCTATGAGCACTGGGTGTGGTAGGTAGGTGATGAACCCTGGGAATCTACCCCCAAAACCAAGAGCACACTGTACACACTACATGTTAGCCAATTTGACAACAAATTATATTTAAAAAAAAAAAAACAGGTAGTTTCTATACTTTTATCAGTGGTCTGGTTTGCAAACTTGCTAAGAATTCCCTTAAATGAGGTCATTCTCCAAAGGTCTGTCCTCTCTGCTCTCTATACACATTCTTAGGGGGACCTCGTCTAACCTCATGGTTCCTATCATCCATATGTGAATGGCTAAAAGGGCCTTATCTTCTGTCTGAATAAATTCTGAATTTGGATCCATATGAATGTCTTGTATCACACAAGTGAAAATATCTCAATGATATATCTAAAACTGATTCCTTGATTCTCTACCTTCCTCCATGTCTCTCTTCTAGCCTTCCCCAGATTAATAAAAAGCAATTTTATTCTTCCAGTTTCTCAGGCCAAAAATCTTGGGCCTCTTCCCTTCCACACACTCTCAAACCCAATCCATCAGCAAATCCTGCCATTCTAGCTCCAAATAATATCTAGATTCCAACTATTTCTCTACATCTTCACCAGTCCCACCCTAATTCAGGCTATTCTCACCCTTTTTTAACATTGTAATAGTCTCATAAATAGTCTTCTTGCTTCCACCTTTGCCAATTTATATTCTCTTCTCTAAAGAACCTAACTGATCGTTTAGAAAAGTCAGATTACACCACTCCTCTGCTTAAAATGCTTTAAATACTCAGTCACAAACAAAGAATATAAGGTTTACCAGCTTCGACATGACTCTTCCCCTGGCTCGCTCTCTGAATTCATCTCCTATTGCTTTCCTCTTGCCCACTGTTCTCTAGTCACACAGACTTACCTTGATATTTTCTGGGACATACCAAGACTTCTCTTGCTTCAGACTCTTATTCCTTCTTCCTGAAAGTTTCTTCCCCCAAATATTTATGAAGCTCACTCTGTCATTTCTTTCAGATCTCTGCTCAAATGCCAACTTATCACACAACTGTAGGGGCCAAGGGCAGGCCATCTAAAGATGGGACACTTTGGCATGAACATTGAGTTAAAAGCAATCCTGGGTCACCTAGGTGGCTCAGTCGCTTAAGGATCTGACTCTTGGTTTCGGCTCAGGTCATGATCTCAGTTCATGAGTTCAAGACCCACATCGGGCTCTGTGCTGGCAGTGTGGAGCCTACTTGGGATTGATTCTCTGTCTCCCTCTCTCTCTCTGCCCCACCCCTGTTCTCTTTTAGTAAATAAACTTAAAAAAATAGATTTTATATATTTACATATATATATGTATATATATTTACATATATATGTATATATATTTACATATATATGTGTATATATTTACATATATACGTATATATGTAAATATATATGTAAATATATGTAAATATATATGTAAATATATATATATATATGTATATATATATATGTGTGTGTGTGTGTGTGTAAATAAAAGCAATCCAAACCCAGCAGATTCAGAAAAAGCTCTTCACCTCCCCTTCAACTGCCTGCTTTACCAGGAAGACAGCTATTGACAGAGATTTCTCTTTATCTAAGAAACTAATCTGCAGAATAGGATACCTTTGTTTTCCAAACATCTTTCCCTTCTAATGGTATTTCTCTCCTTTGTACCCTCAGTCCAATACCCCTTGCCTTAGCTCACATAAGCATAATGTTGCCTATCTTTGGGATTTCCATGTCTGTGTGGATTCCCTCTACAAATGCTATTTAATTTGATTTCCTCATTGTCTCATTGTTAATTTGATTCTAAGTCCAGCTTGAAGGACCTCGAAGGGCAGAGGAAATTCCTTCTCCCCAACACCACCTTATATGAAATAGTATCTCCTATTTCTACCACTCTATACCCTTTAATTTTCTTCATAAATATATTCCCTCCTGACATACTATATTGGTTTTATCGCCTAATTAGAATATAAGATCAATGAGAACAAGGCCCTTGTTTTCTTTTGCTCACTGCTATATCCCAATACTGGGGTCTAGTGTTCACTAAATTGTTGTTAAATGAATTCAACTTTTCTTTCTGCCAAAATAAATTATACCCTCCGAACTCTTGTCTCATTCTCTCAAAACCAGGTTTGTAGCCAGGCAAGCTTGTAGCCAGGTTCAAACCTTACCTCCATTACTTATTAGGTATAATCTTGGGCAAATTGCTTAACTTCCTGATCCTCAAGTTAATTATTTGTAACATAGGGATAATTACACTTACCTCACAAAGAGTGACAGTGTTGGGATTTGTCTGAATGTAGGTCCTCTGACTTTGAAGTCAGTGCCTTATAATTCCAAACTATCTTAGGCAACTGGATTGAGTGTTTGAAATAGAAATGACTCTGGTAATCTGATTTATGTGGTTGTCATTCTTAGAAGGGAAAAAAAGGCAAGCATATTGCCACATGGCTGGACCACACTGCCCTTTTAGGAGAATGAGAAGCAATGACAACAGGGATTACCTCATTTTAAATGTTCTGAGAAGCTGTATTTAATTCTAGCAATTTAATTCTAGAAGCCATATTTAATTCTATACACTAAGTTATTTCTCCTATGGTTCTGCTATTTGTTTTTGTAAATGTGTACTTTTAAAATTCTGAGTGCACATCCTCCATTATTCTTATTACAACCACGGGATTCTACTGGCAGAAAAGCGAGTTTTTTGGTACATTTTTCTGGGCACCTTTTGAAAGGAAGTTATAATAAGGGTCCTAGAAATAGACTGTGTTCACACCTTGTCACATCTATATTCACAACTTCTTTGTTTGGAGTCTGATGAAATAAATACTCTAAAGAGTTGGGGGTGGGATGGTAAACTGAGGTGTGATCTGCTCCCCAAGACAGAACCCTAAGAAAGGTTTTAATTAAATCTTAGGGCGGCAAGCTTTATTGTCCAAGTAAAAATTCATCTAGAAAAACAAGAAGATCTCAAATTATTTGCTTTTTCAATCTGTGGCTTTTTATTCCAATATTGAACAAATGACATTACAAATATACACAAAAAAGAAACTGAACTCAAATAACATTTTTATTAACTTAATTTACAAGATTAATCTATATGTATTTTAAGATTTAAGGAGGCAAGTGGAAAGGATTATTCTGGACTCTATCCACATTTAACAAACTAGGGAGACCAAACAGAGCTTTTGCCTTCTCCCCGGAAGACTCTGTCAATTCTGGGAAAGAATCAGTTTATCTAAAACCAAAGGGTATAAAATCTGCTAATAATAACTTTAGCAGATTTTGTATTCTTTTAGCACTGATGAAAAACATAACTTCAAGATAAATTCTATTAATACCATATTTTACCATCAACTCTCTCAAATTTTAACATAATCTTGATTTTGTTCCTCCTCTAGCCATGTGCTTCAGGGGAAGATGACCATGTTTTTAAGGATGAATCCTGACTTCTTTCAAATCAATTAACTGATGGCATTCTCTTACCTAAACTGGTCATCAAATTACAGGAACAGATTTACATTCCATAATTTAGGGAGTTTCTTCTGCAGGGCATTAACAAGGAAGAATGCAGCATTCTACACTGGTAGGTGGTAGTGGGATGGGAGACCAATTTTAGGGCAGGATTAAGCCGACACTGCACAAACTACACTGGAGAGACAGAGAACTTGGGTCCAAGATGATATTACCAAGTCACTGCATCAACCAGTCTTGGAGCCCACCCCGACCTCTGGCCTTCTGGTTATGTAAATAAAAGATTTCCATGTTGATTATGCTAGTCTGAGTCAGGACTTTCAGCCCAAAGCATTCTGATACCAAAAACATGGTAGTTAAAATGTGAAATGGTAAAATCAGCCACGCATTCTAAATTTCCTAACCAACTTGAATTTAGAAATTTACTCTTGCTTTGACTAGTAAATTAGTCTTTTTTAAAAAAATATTTTAAAAAAATGTTTATTTACTTTGATTTGAGAGACAGAGTGTAAGTAGAAGAGGAGCTAGGTGGTGGGGGGAGAGTGAATCTGAAGCAGAGCTTCGTGGGGCTTGATCTCAAAAACTGGGAGATTATGACCTGAGCTGAAATCAAGAGACGCTTAACCAACTGAGCCACCCAGGCACCCCCAACTACTCTTGTATACAGAGGGTCTTCCTCCATTATTATCATATTTTCTAAACATGGCACTGATAGATTTAAGATCATGGTCCGAATGTGTGGCTTTTCTTTCAAATGAAATGAAAATGTGAGAAGACTAGATACTGTTCTTTACTGACTGTTCAATTCCCACTAGGCTGTTATATTCACTTTTCAAATACTGTGTTTCTTTGACACCAGATATATGAGGGTGCTTAATAAAAATGCAGGTTCCTGAGGTGCTAGAGAATCAGAATCTCTGGTGATATGACTCTAGAATCTGTATTTAGCAAGCAGGTAATTTTAAACACATTAAAATGTGAATAAATAACTGACTTAATAAAATCTAATAAAATAAAAATCTCTTTTTCAGTGGAAGTCAGTTTTTACAAAAAGAATATACTGACCTAAGTTGAAGGGAAATTAACAGAGTGGGGAAAGCAAGAATTCAAAATGCAGCTATAAAGGGAAAAAAAAGTAAAACATATAAACATATTGTCAAACATATAAATTAAACAAGAAGGATTCACTTACCCAAAATGTCAATAAATCTAAACAATTCTACAAGGCAAACATCAGATATTATGGAATCAGTTTAAGAAACTATAATTACTACAATTGAATCTCTACATAGTGAGAAGAAAAAAACTGCTATAATAAATTTTCAATTATTGTTATTTTACATTCTGGGGAAAGGAACAGCATTTATTTCAGAGACAGATGCTGCTTTTGAGAAAACAAGTATTTAGGCCCTTTAATTATGAAAGGCAAGGTGAGGTCCCCCTAGAATGACAAAGACCATCAGAAGGGTTTTGCTTACAGGTTTTGTTTTGTTTTGAAATTGAAATTGCATTTGAGTACCATCAGGAGGGCTTGTACTCTTAGTTCGCCACAGTCCCTACCACTCTGTCTTATGTGAAGCCATGCCACAAATTCAATATGATCTAAAGATGTAAGATTTTGTTTTTTAACTGCTTCTACTAGAGATATCAGGATTGTAACAAAGAGACTAAACTGCTCACTATAATAAAGTAACAATAATTGAGAAGGGAGAATTATAACACAGGGGAAAGGAAAGGGGGGCACTGATAAAAATGGTGGCAGGTTGTGATCTAAGGGGAGACAGCCAGTAAGAAAATAATGAATAGTCAAAAAACTTCATTATCCCTAAATTTTCAGTAAAAACCTGAAGTTTCCAATGGCAGTGGTTAATGAAGGTAAAGAAAGAGATACTGGGTATGGAGTATTTCCAAAATGAAGTTTGCCTGTGACAAGAAGAGACCTTTAATGTCAGTTTAAAGTGGAAGAAGACTAGAAAATGATATATACTAAAATGAAGAATGAGAAACAGGGAGCAATTTAAAAAAATAATAGAGAATAAATGATGGTGCGAGATCCTTGAAGAGGGGGAGTATACAGAACCAAAATACAGAGGAATGACTCTTTGACAAAAGGTAGAAAGGCTTACATAAGAGATCAGAGGAAGGGAGTAAGGGGGCGGAAATAATGAGGAAACAGATACATTTATTTTGTGGTAAGGAGGTATCAGGGCCTTGGGAAAGTTCATACCTGATGGCCTCTATTTTTTCTGTGAAGTTGGGGGAGCAGGCCATTGCTGCCAGTGAGAGGGGTAGTGACAGGGTCATGAGAGAATGCATGAAGGTGTGACACAGCTGCTTCAGGCAGTGAGTACGCGTTAACTGGGGAATGGGTAAGCATTAACCAGGGACCTACAGATTTACTGTTGGATAACACTGTTGGCTCAAATAACATATGTTTTAATTGTTTATTTCTTATTTATCATTCTGAGAGACAGAGGAGAGAGAGAAAGTAGGGGGTGGGGGTAAAGAGAGAAGGGGAGAGAGAATGCCAAGCAGGCTCCACGCTGTCAGGGCAGAGCCTGATGCAGGGCTTAATCCCATAAGCTGTGAGGTCATGACCTGAGCTAAAATCAAGAGTTGGATGCTTAGCTGACTGAGCCACCCAGGCACCCCTGGCTCAAATATTAAAGATTCTGATTAAAGTAGCATGAATTCCCCATGGCTTCTTTTTTCTAGCAGTAATCAGCAGTCCAAATCAAGGAATATAAATGCTTGCACTAATCAAGAGTTGGGAGATGCCACACAATCTAGGGAGTTACGTGATGGCTAGAAAATGGTTGAAGTGGTTGCAGAAGCAGTAGGGGCAAAGGCATGTTGAACTGATAGAGTGGCATTCCAGAGGTTATTCTCAGAAAACAAGTTATGAAGACTTATTATCCCAGAGAGAAAGTTTTTCTCAGTGTGAATAGGAATGAATAGTCAAAATAAGTAAAGGTGAAAGTCATAAGAATGCATGTATGTATCTATGTATCTGTTTATTTATCAAAAAAATGTTTAATGTTTATTTCTGAGAGAGAGACAGAGACAGAGACAGAGCATGAGCAGGGGCAGAGAGAGAGGGAGACACAGAATCTGAAACAGGCTCCAGGTTCTGAGCTGTCAGCACAGAGCCTGACGTGGGGCTTGAACTAAGGAACAGTGAGATCATGACCTGAGCTGAAGTTGGACGCTCAACCAACTGAGCGCCCCACAAGAATGTATTTATTTATGTTTGTAGTCTATAGTTAAGAGTTTGTTTTAAAAGTCCCAACAATCTAGGAAGTCAAGGAAATGTGGGGTAGATAAAGAGATGGGTAATTTCCACGAACACTGATACCTCTACCCACCCAAAATGTGTAAGCCACCCTCAAATTTCAGGGCTACCATGTCACACATTCCTTAGACCTTTTACTCCAAAAGTAATATTCTTAGTTGAGGAAAGAGCCATTTTCTATAAAAAGTTTAGAAAACACAGTCTCTGCTTCTAAAGCATTTATAATCAAGTTTTGTCTCCTAGTCCAAAGACCTGCAAATCTTTTCTTAGCCTGGAATTGTGCTCCCTACCTAAATGAACATCTCTCCCTTTATACTTCAAAAGTTCATTCGGAAATTAACAGCCTTCTCTTAAAAAAACAAACAAACAAAAAAGATTCAGCTAAACTGACCATTATTTAAAGTCCTAAGCAGGCTCGAAAAAAGAGAAAACTACAGATAGTAGTATAAAAACCCTTAAGACAGAAATAATAGCCCAAAGTGCCAGCTCTGCTTACCAGGAGGGCACCCACTAGCACTACATAAATTCCATACCTGATTCCATACCAGGAAGCCAGGCTGTAACCCCTTAATCTGAAAACAGGTCATAAATGCTTTAGCCCTAAAATACCTCATCCCTGCTTATCGGGTAAAATGAATATCAGGATTGGTCCAGCCATCAAGGCATGAAGGAGGAAGAGCATGCAAACAAGCTAGCCTCCCTTTACGTCAGGACAGCCAGGGCCTCCCTAGGATACCTCTTAGCAGCTTCTGCTGACATTTCATTGGCAGCACTGTGTTATACGGCCATCTCAAATGCAAAGAAGATGATGATACCAAGCATAATATTTTATGTTCCTGTTTCTATATAGTAAAGGAAAGGAAGAACAGTTGTTCAGCAAGCTAACCTACAGTGCATGCCACACCAAGGAAGAGTCATTTTACACTAGCAGGTACATTTTACACTACTATTTTTAAACATGCATTTTAGACGGATTAAAATAAATAGGAAATTCTAAAGATATGAGACCTGAATGGGATTGTTATTGTTGTTTGAAGCAAGGAGAAACTCATCTGATCTTGAGGTTCTGTCCTTGGCATCCCCCTTTTCTGTTCTACCCTCATTCATGCCTACAACTTCAAGAACATTCTGTGGGCTGCTGATGTGCAATTTTTTGCATCTCTTCTGCTCTCTTGTGTCCCAAACCCATATTCCAGTTATATGCTGGCTATCTCTGTTGGCTGGTTTCCTAGACATAACAATCTTAAAACGTATGAAAGAGAAACTATTTCTGGCTTACTGAAACCTGTTGGTGCCTCTTCCTGTATTTTTGATCTCATCATGGCAGCACCTGGTTTCCCAAGCTGAAATCCTTGGAGTCATTTATGCTGCTACCTTTTCCTTATTCTATATCCACCAAATCCTTTTGATGTCACTATTAGACAAAGTCTTAATTCCATCTTCTTCTCTCAATCCCCACTGCCACAGATCTACTTCCAGTCGTCGTCAGGTTTCACCTAAACCACCACAACTCCTGTAATTAGTTTCTTCGCCATCATTTCTTCCCTCTTTCCAGTCTATGCCCTTTCCTCCCAAAGATCAGCCCCAAGAACAAATCTAATCTATATAACAATGTACACTGGTTCTTAAATACCTAGAGGATAAAGCTGAACTCTTTCCCATGGTTGCAGCCTAATTCTCTATGATTTTTCCCTGTTTCACTTTTTCTGCCCCCACATGCTCTACACTGCAGATATACTCACCATTCCATTCATGTCATATACTTGCAGGTCTTGGTGTCTTTTTTTGAGGTGGGGGCACAGCACAGATGTTCCTTCTGTTTATGGGGTCTTTAATTAACTTCCTTCTTTAAATTCGTATCTTTTAAAGTACATTCTTTACTTTAAAGCAAATCCTTATCCTTTCTATAAGATCCAGCTCAAATATCACCATCTCTGTGAAGCTCTCCTCATCTTCACAGAGCAGAAGTTCCCTTCTCTATGTTTACATCTCTATTAAAATTCTGTTCATGTTGTAGTATGGTGTCTATTCACATGTCTTTCCATCTCTTCATCTGCATATATACAGTATATGGGCATATAATCAGTTCTATAGAAATGTTTGGCGAGTGAACGAATCAATTCCTAATAAAATCAGGCTCAGTTTCCTATTTATATATTTAAGGAAGGAAATAATTACATTGCAAAATGATTTAGTATCTCTAAATGAAATACATGATTAAAAAATAATATCTTAGGGGTGCCTGGGTGGCTCAGTCCATTAAGCATCCAACTTCAACTCAGGTCATGATCTTGCAGTTTGTGGGTTCAAGCCCCATATCGGGTTCTGTGCTGACAGCTCAGAGCCTGGAGCCTGCTTTGGATCTGTCTCTCCTCCTCTCTTTGCCCCTTCCCTGCTCACGTTCTGTCTATCTCAAAAATAAATAAACATTAAAAAATAATATGTTGGGAAACAGGCATATTTTTGGTGAGACTAGATTGGTATAATCTCTAAGGAAGGAAATTTGTCAATATTTACCAAAATTTAAAAACACACATACTCTTTGGGCAATTCTACATCTAAGAATTTATTCTATGCATACACATTTGGGCAAAAACAACTGGCAAGGATATTCACTGCAGACTGGTTGTAATAGCAAAATATTGAAATAGCTTTAAGTGTCTCCGAAAAGGACTGGTTAACTATATGGCACTTACAGACAGTGAAATACTAAGTAGCTAGCAAAAAGAATAAGGTGGGTCTATATGTACTTGTCATAATCTACAAGATAATGTGTGAAGTGAAAAAAGAAAGATATAGTAGAATGTGCGTGGTATGCTGACATTAGTGTTTTTAGAAAAGGAGAGTTGTTGTGTATGCTTGTATGTCCATTATGTTTATGAAAAATGAATAAGAAACTGTTTGTAGTGGTTGCCTATAAAGAGAACTGGGAGCTGGGGTCAGCATTGGGAGACTTACTTTTCACTGACCATCTTATTGTATCTTTTACATTTTGTATCTGTACACATAATGGCTATTTAAATGAATTCAATAAAGCTTTACTAGTAAGATGTCAATCAATTTCATAAAACTTTGTAATTAAGCATTAAAATACCTTTAACGAACTTGTTTTCAGCCTTTTCTTGTTCATATTTTTTGGCAGGTAGCATGCAGGGAAAAAGCCTGCAGGTACTGTTTAGTCATTTAAATGATTATTCAGGAATCATTAGGCATCAGGGATGCAAAGGTATAGAAGACTCAAAATTCTCTAGTAGGGAGAATAAACGTGTATTCAAATAATCTTAATAGAGTTACTTCTTATTCAAAGCTTTTCCAATAGCAGCTAAGTATAAAACCAACATTACTGCACAGAGACTGCCTTCTGGGCTGCAGCTACAAGAATGACAGCCAAGCAGGGAAAGGTAAGCAAATGTAAAATTAAATCCGAGATCAATGGGTAGGCCAGGCTCTGGCCAAGTGATGGTGATGAAGAAAGAGCTGTGGTTTGACAATTAATGGCACAAGAATTCTCTCAACATGATTTTGAATAACTGGCAGTATTATATAATAAAGCAAGAAAAAAAAGCATGTAGATATGAGTGATTAAGTGAATATTTTATATAGAAATTACTGATAAACCAAAGACATTCCCACGCTGTGCCTTCTCTTTTTAAAAAATAATAAGCTCTTATTTTAGCAATTACATAAGATATGACATTTATGGCAGGTGAGGAACAGAAGGAATGAGGAAGAGAAGCAATCAGTGGTTTTTGCAACCATGATAAAGGATAAAGTGGTAAAGCATTTAATAGATGTTAATTTCTTCATGTACTCTGCAGTCAAATATTATTCCTACATGAAGTTTGATACAAATAAGATACTGACATTTGTTACATCATATCATCTTTAATCTGGAGATCTCAAAGCATTTGAAAGCATTCATTAGTTCCCAATATCCTGGTCAGATACATTAGAAAAATAAGTTGGGACACAGAGAAGGTAAACAGTTCAAGGTCAATCAAAAAATCAATAACAGATTTGGAAAACAATATATATTCTTGTTCCTGGTCCTAAGTCATAAGTCATACCCCCATCATTTAATGTTTCTTCTCCTAAAATGTTTTCTTCTCTTCTCTGGCTCTGCCAGAGCCATTTCTCTTTGATGCTAAGTAACAAATGATTACATACAGTTCAATAAATGTGAAATGAGTTTAAAGAACAAAGAAAAAGAACTGGGCTGATTTTGTTTTGATGACTCTAGATCTATTTGTTAGAAAATATTAAGAAAAAACATTATCAACTTTAGAATTGGGAGGGCTTATGATTGTCTATATAATCTTACACTCTGCTCCATTTTTCTATGGGTTAAGTTATTATGTCCACTACCTTTTTCAGTCCCCCAAGAATCTTTCCTGCAATGCAGCTATTTTAATTAACAGAACAAATGTACTATTGATCACCAAAATAGGCCAAACCATAATTAGGTATATGTACAGTGTATTACAAATTATTATTATTCTTCAATGGCAACAGAATCTTCTACATTCTATAGAGAATTGAAGACTAAGGAACTCAGAGAGTATCATATCACACTTAATGATTATCACAAAAATTACCATGCAAGAAGGAAAATTTAAATGTTAACAACTACGTAAAATTCATAACGTTCTTTAGACATGTAGGTACTATATCGGGCTCTTATTTAAAATGTGATTAATTCTAGATAATACTTTTGATTTATTTTAGAACAAGAATCATCAGTTCCAGCAGAATTTGGTAAAGTTTGAAAACCCTTTCAAAAAATTAAATGAAGTCCTGAATTATTCCATGTTGAATTTCAATCAGTGAAACTGAAGGTTTTCTTCCTAAAAGCCTACCTGCGCATTGGCTTTCCTTCCATGCACCATGAAAAGTACCCTTCACCACACTCTACAGCCGAACCTAAGACAACAGAAAAGCAGTAACTTAATAAAAAACTATTTCTGATCTTTCCAGTAACAATCTCTATATAATCATTTCGTTCAGTGATAAAAAAAAAACAACTTTATATCATATTATACCACAGGCCTTTTGCATCTGCACCGTCATAACCTTAGTGCCTTTAAGATGACTATCCTCAGTCTGGATATAGACATGGAAAGCTAAAACGATTATAAGTGAAAGTGAGGAAAGCGCGCTTATACAGTCCTGATTGCTAGGTTACTTTTGGCCTCTCCTCAAAAAGTGCTTGAAGACATTTAACTTTTGGCCTCACTATCAAGTATACCTACAGAACACATTTACCCACAGAAGTAATAAGAGGATAGACTGGATAGGGAACACGCTGGCTTAACAACGGATCTGAAGCTTTAACTTGTCCCGAAGTGACAGGAGCAGGGGGCGGCATTTGCCTTTAAAAACAAACGACTCGACTCCGCTTCCGACAGTCGGGCAGCACGAACGGAGCAGAGCTCTGGTTCCAGACTAACATTCTCCTTACAAGCCCTTCGTTCAGTGCCCGAAACAATGTCCACCACCCACTTGGCAAGACCTCGGTAGGTCCCGAGGGTTAAATGGGACGCACAGTACCCATTTCCTTCCCCCGAATTCCAGCTCTTGTCCGGGGAAGCTGTGCAGGGTAAGAACCCCAGCGTCCCCCAGGGCTCCCGGGTAGGGGTGTCAGCCAGCTAGAGCGCAGTCTGGTGCCCCGCGAGGCCCAGCCCCAGCGCCCCAAAAGCCCCGTTTCGGCGCCCACTGACAGGCGGCGGGCGAAGCACGGCCCCCTACCCCACCCGGCAGCTCAGCAACTTAGGACCAGATTTGCAAAGCAAGTTCTGGGCGCTGTCCACTGTCTCCTGCTCTAAGGCGGCTAACTCACCGGCTCTGTCACTTTCTTCTCTGCCGCCGCCCCCTCTCTGCCTGCTCCACTGCCGCCGCTAGCGCAGGCAGGATCAGATCCTCAAACTATTTCCTCCCCACCCCTCTCGTCTCTTCAGCAGCGGAAGCGGTCCTGCTCCTAAATCGTTCCTTCTGGAACTCATACAGCCCGCCAAAAGGTTCCGGCGCGGCTCAGGAAGTAGCCGCGCCCTTTGCTGGAGATTCGGATCGCCTCAAAGACTGCCTGTCCTCTTAGCCGCTTCCTCCAATCCTGAGGATGACCACTTTGCAAGTTCACAGCTGATCTGACAGTATTTGAATACCGAAGTTTCCTTCTTTCTTCTTTGTTTTCCCCACCAGAAGGCAATAGAAAAATGGGTGTAGTCACAAAAAGCTAGGAGTTTTTATTTATCCGTAGCTTGTAGGTCTCCTATTGCACCGTATAGGCACAATGTTGCCCCTCATTGTGGAGTGTATGATTGACGCGTGCGTAGGCGGGGCTGACATATCTCTCTTAGGCTCCTGCAATGTGCAAGCTGCTGGGGATACACAGCCAAATCAGAAATAGACCTGACCTTCCAGATTTCCCACAGTTTAGCTTTCAAGATACCAGAGTTTTATCCAAACACTTCACCAAGGACAGATTAGCAGGAGAAAAACAAAAAGTGTTTGTCCAAACACTTTATGCAGACATTTCAAACACTTCCTCTGTGTGAAAAATTCTTTTTCAATTTGTACTCTGCCCGATTTTACCAGACCACACAGCCATCTCATTTTTTACTACACATTTAGACAATATACAAGTGATAAGGTCGGGGACTCAGTTTCAGTAATATCAGTGAAAGACTGTTGCTGTTTTCCTGATATCTTGTAGGCTAAGCATGAATTTAGCCAGATTTTCTTTAGCTGTTCTTCCCATGGGATTGACATATTTGTCCAGTTGTTTCTGAAAGAGAAAGAATACCTTCTGTTAATTAGGTTGTAGTGGGAAACGTGTCACCTTTAGCTCCAGACCCCCATATTTTGAAATCCTAGTGCTGTGACTGACTTTGTGATCTTGGTCAAAGTTCTTAATCTCCTAAGCATTAGTTTTCTTTGTGTAAAAGAATAATAATGCCTCTTGTATAAAGTTGTTTTGAGAAAGAAATTATAATGAAGATCATGTTGTGTGTCTGGCACTTAGTAGGTATTCAACAGATGCCAATTTTGTTGCATGCCAAGTACTGCACTAGGCTTTGGAAATACAATCATGAATGAGATAGACAACATCCTAAAGCTCTAGTGATCATTTCTGTGGTTATGGTGGTTGTTTTCCATTATGAGTAGTTGATCTAAATCATCTCCAAGCAAATGACCCAATACTGACTAGTGAGAAATCAGAGGGAATCTAATGGGGACTGGGGACTTCCTAGTAAATTTAGAAGAGATGCAATAAGAGATAGCATCTTTTCTCTCTGGCCGTTGTTGTGTCTGGATGTGACAACTGGCACCACTACAACCATTTTGCAACCATGAGAGAAGCCAGAGGAGAGTGAAGCTAGAGAGTAAGGATGGTAGAACATAGAGGCTGAAAGAATTTGGGTCCTTGAATGTCATTTTTAAACTACTCATCCTTCCTTGCCCAGAGACTGCCCTATTGTTGGACTTCTAGTCATGTAAGATAATAAATTTCACATTTTAAAGTGAGTTGGGGGTTTCTAATACCTGCAGCCAGAAGCATACTAATTCATGTAAAAGGATATAGACAATAAACAAGTAAATAAGCAAAATAATTCCAGTCAGTGGCAAATGCTAGTAAGGAAGAAGATAAACAGGGTGATGTTAGGGAGAGTGATTAGTTAAGGCAAGGAGAGGCTACTTTATTTTTTTATTTTTATTTAAAAAAATTTTAATGTTTACTATTTATTTTTGAGAGAGAGAGAGACAGAATGAGAGTGGGGGAGGAGCAGAGAGAGAGAGGGAGATACAGAATCCAAAGCAGCTCCAGGCTCTGAGCTGTCAGCACAGAGCCCCACGCGGGGCTTGAACCCACGAACCGCAAGATCATGACCTGAGCTGAAGTCCCACGCTTAACCAACTGAGCCACCCAGGCGCCCCTATTTATTTATTTTTATTAAAAATTTTTTATTTGAGAATAGGTAACACAATGTTACATTACTTTTCAGTGTACAACATAGTAATTCAATATCTCTATACATTATGCTATGCTTACTACAAGTGTAGCTATTATCTGTCCTGTTACATCACTATTACAATATCATTGACTATATTCCCTATGCTGTACCTTTTGTTCCCATGACATTCATTCCAGAATTGTTGCCTGTATCTCTAACTCCTCTTCATCCATTTTACCCATTTCCCCATGCTCCTTCCCTCTGGCAACCATCAGTTTGTTCTCTGTATTTATACGTCTGATTCTGCTTATTTTTTGTTTATTTGTTTTGTTTTTTAGATTCTACATATGAGTGAAATCATATGGTATTTGTCTTTCTTGGTCTTATTTCATTTAGCATAAAATCCTCAAGGTTCATCCATGGGGAGAGGCTACGTTATTTCTGTTGTTGTTATTTTTAAATATTTATTTTTGAGAGACAGTGAGAGAGAGTATGCTCACACGCGAGCAGGGGAAAGGCAGACAGAGAGGGAGACAGAGGCTTGGAAGTGGGCTCTGCACTGATAGCAGAGAGCTTAATGCCGGGCTCGAACTAACGAAAGGTGAGATGATGACCTGAGCCAAAGTCAGATCTTTTTTAAAAATTATTATTAATTTATTTTCAAGTTAGTTAACATACAGTGTCGTCTTGGCTTCAGAAGTAGAACCCAGTGATTCGTCTCTTACATATAACGTCGAGTGCTTATTCCAAAAAGTGCCCTCCTTAATGCCAGTCACCCACTTAACACGCCCCTCCACCCCCACCCCCATCAACCCTCACTCTGTTCTCTGTATTTAAGAGTCTTATAGGTTTGCCTCCCTCTTGGTTTTTATCGTATTTTTCCTTCCCTTCCCCTATGTTCGTCTGTTGAATTTCTCAAATCCCACATACGAGTGAAATCATATATTTCTGACTTATTTCAGTTAGCGTAATACCCTCCAGTTCCACCCACATTGTTGCAAATGGCAAGATTTCATTCTTTTTCATTGCCGAGTGGTATTCCATTGTATGTATATGTATACATATACATATGCAAGTGGTATTCCATTGTGTGTGTGTGTGTGTGTGTGTGTGTGTATCTTCTTTATCCATTCACATCTTTATCCATTCATTGATGGACATTTGGGCTCTTTCCATAATTTGGCTATTGTCAATAGCACTGCTATAAGCAGTGGGGTGCATGTGCCCCTTTGAATCAGCAGTTTTTCTCCTCTAGATAAATTCCCAGTAGTGCAATTGCTGGGTCATAGGGTAGTTCTATTTTTAATTTTTTGAGGAACCTCCAAATTGTTTTCCAGAGCAGCTGCACCAGTTTGCATTCCCACCAACAGTGCAAAAGGGTTCCTCTTTCTCCACATCCTCACCAACATCTGTTTCCTGAGTTGTTAATTTCAGCCATTCTGACAGGTGTGAGATGGTATCTCATTGTGGTTTTGATTTGTATTTCCCTGATGATGAATGATGTGGAGCATCTTTTCATGTATGCTTGCCATTTGGATGTCTTCTTTGGAGAAGTGTCTATTCATGTCTTCTGCCCATTTCTTTACTGGATTATTTGGTTTTTGTGTGTTGAGTTTGGTAAGTTCTTTATAGATTTTGGATACTAATCCTTTATCCAATATGTCTGATATATCTTCTCCCATTCTGTTGGTTCCCTTTTAGTTTTGTTGATTGTTTCCTTTGCTGTACAGAAGTTTTTTATCTTGATGAAGTTCCAATAGTTCATTTTTGCTTTTATTTCTTTTGCCTTTGGAGACATGTAAAGTATGATGTTGCTGTGGCCGAGGTCAAAGAGGTTGTTGCCTGTTTTCTTCTGTAGGATTTTGATGGTTTCCTGTCTCAAATTTAGGTCTTTTATTCATTTTGATTTTATTTTTGTGTATGATGTAAGAAAGTGGTTCCAGGTTCATTCTTCTGCATGTCGCTGTCCAGTTCTCCCAGCACCATTTGCTAAAGAGACTGTCTTTTTCCCACTGGATATTCTTTCCTGTTTTGTCAAAGATTAGTTGGCCATGTATTTGTGGGTTCATTTCTGGGTTCTCTATTCTGTTCCATTGATCTGTGTGTCTGTTTTTGTGCCAATACCATATTGTTTTGATGATTACAGCTTTGTAATACAGCTTGAAGTCCAGAATTGTGATGCTTCCAGCTTGGGTGTTCTTTTCTAGGATTGCTTTGGCTATTCAGGGTCTTTTATGGTTCCATACAAATTTCAGGATTGTTTATTCTAGCTCTGTGAAGAATGCTGGTGGTATTTTGATAGGGATGGCATTGAATGTGTAGATGACTTTGGGTAGTATCAACATTTTAATGATAATTTGTTCTTCCAATCCATGAGCATGGAATGTTTTTCCATTTCTTTGTGTCTTCAATTTCTTTCATAAGGTTTCTATACTTTTCAGCGTACAGATCTTTTACCTCTTTGGTTAGGTTTATTCCTAGGTATTTTATGGTTCTTGGTGCAATTGTAAATGGTATCGATTCCTTGATATCTCTTTCTGTTGCTTCATAATTGGTGTATACAAATGCAGCCACTTTCTATATGTTGATTTTATATCTTGCGACTCGGCTGAATTCATGTATCAGTTCTCGCAGTTTTTTGGTGGTGTCTTTCGGGTTTTCCATGCAGAGTATCATGTCATCTGCAAAGAGTGAAAGTTTGACTTCTTTGCCAATTTGGAGGCCTTTTATTTCATTTTGTTGTCTGATTGCTGAAGCTAGGACTTCCAATACTATGTTGAACAACAGTGCTGAGAATGGACACCCCTGTCTCATTCCTGATCTTATGCGGGAAGCTCTCAGTTTTCCCCCACTAACGATGATATTAGCTGTGGGCCTTTCATGATGTGTGGCTTTTATGATGTTAAGGTATGTTCCTACTATCTCAGCTTTCTTGAGGGTTTTTATCAAGAAAGGATGCCATTTTTGTCAAATGCATTTTCTGCATCTAAGAATCATATGGTTCTTATCCTTTCTTCTATTAATGTGGTGTACCATGTTGATTGATTTGCAAGTACTAAACCAGCCCTGCAGCCCAGGAGTGAATCCCACTTGATCATAGTGAATAATTCTTTTTTTTTTTTTTTAAATTTTTTTTTTTTTATTTATTTTTGGGACAGAGAGAGACATAGCATGAACGGGGGAGGGGCAGAGAGAGAGGGAGACACAGAATCGGAAACAGGCTCCAGGCTCCGAGCCATCAGCCCAGAGCCTGACGCGGGGCTCGAACTCACGGACCGCGAGATCGTGACCTGACCGCGAGATCGTGACCTGGCTGAAGTCGGACGCTTAACCGACTGCGCCACCCAGGCGCCCCCATAGTGAATAATTCTTTTAATGTACTGTTGAATTCAATTTGCTAGCATCTTATTGAGAATTTTTGCATCTGAGTTCATCAGAGATATTGGCTTGCAATTCTCCTTTTTAGTGGGGACTTTGTCTGGATTTGGAATCAAGGTAATGCTGGCCTCACAGAATGAGTTTGGAGGCTTTCCTTCCATTTCTATTTTTTGGAATAGTTCGAGAAGAATAGGTATTAACTTTACTTTAAATGTCTGGTAGATTTCCCCTGGGAAGCCATCTGGCCCAGGACTCTTATTTGTTGGGAGATTTTCGGTAACTGATTCAATTGCTTTGCTGGTTATGGGTCTGTTCAAATTTTCTATTTCTTCCTGTTTGAGTTTTGCTAGGATATGAGTGTCTAGGAATTTTTTCATTTCTTCCAGATTGTCCAGTTTGTTGGCATATAATTTTTCATAGTATTCTCTTATAATTGTTTGTATTTCTGTGGTGTTGGTTGTGATCTCTCCTCTTTCATTCATGGTTTTATCTGTATGGGTCCTCTTTTATTTTTGAGAAGTCTGGCTAGGGATTTATCAATTTTGTTTATTCTTTCAAAAAACCAGCTCTTAGTTTCATTGATCTGTTCTACTGTTTTTTGTTTTTGATTCTATATTGTTTATTTCTGCTCTAATCTTTTTTATTTTTCTTCTTCTTCTGGCTTTGGGCTTTATTTGCTGTGCCTCTTCTAGCTCCTTTAGGTGTAAGGTTAGGTGGTGTATTTAGGACTTTTGTTGCTTTTGAGATAGGCCTAAATTGCAATGTATTTTCCTCTTATGACTGCCTCCCAAAGGGTTTGGGCTGTCATGTTTTCATTTTCATTTGCTTCCATGTATTTTTAAATTTCTTCTTTAATTTCCTGGCTAACCCATTCATTCTTTCATAGGATGTTCTTGAACTTCCATATATTTGGGGGCTTTCTAAATTTTTTCTTGTGGTTGATTTCAAGCTTCATAGTGTTGTTATCTGAAAATATACATGGTATGATCTCAATCTTTTTATACCTGTTGAGGGCTGTCTTGTGACCCAAAATGTGATCTATCTTGGAGAACATTCTATGTGCACTCTAGAAGAATGTGTATTCTGCTGCATTAGGATGAAATGTTCTGAATATATCTCTTAAGTCCTTCTGGCCCAATGTGTCATTCAGAGCCACTGTTTCCTTACTGATTTCCTGCCTAGATGATTTGTCCATTGTTGTAAGTGGAGTATTAAAGTCTCCTACAATTACGATATTATTATCCAAAAGTTTGCTTATGTTTGTGATTAATAGATTTATATATTTGGGTGTGTTGGGGGCATAAATATTTACAATTGTTAGCTCTTCTTAATGGATAGACCCCTTAATTATGACATAATGCCCTTCTTCATCTCTTGTTACAGTGTTTATTTTAAAATCTAGTTTGTCTGATATAAGTATGGCTACTCTGGCTTTTTTTTTTTTTTGATGTCCATTAGCATGATAGATAGTTCTCCATCCCCTCACTTTCAATCTGCAGGTGTCCTCAGATCTAAAATGAGTAGCTTGTAGGCAGTATATAGATGAATCTTGTTTCTTTATCCATTCTCATACTCTGTGTCTTTTGATTGGGACATTTAGTCCATTTACATTCAGAGTGATTATTGAAAGATATGAATTTGATGCCATTGTGTTATCTGTAGATTTCACTTTTGTGATGTCAATCGTCCTTTGTAGTCTTTGCTGCTTTCCACTCATGGAGCTCCCCTTAGGATCTCTTGCAGGGCTAGTTTAGTGGTCATGAACTTCTTTACTTTTTGTTTGTCTGGGATAATCTTTCTCTCTCCTTCTATTCTTAAGACACCCTTGTTGAATAAAGGATTTTTGGCTGCATATTTTTCCTATTAGCACACAGAATATTTCCTGCTACTCCCTTCTGGCCTGCCAAGTTTCAGTGGACAGGTCTGTTACTAACCTTATGTGTCTACCCTTTTGTCCTTGGCTGCTTTCAGAATTCTCTCTTTATCTTCGTATTTTGTCAGTTTCACCATGATATGTTGTGGTGTTGACTGGTTTTTATTGATTTTAAAGGGAGTTATTTGTGCCTCTTGGACTTGGATGCCTGTTTCCTTCCCCAGATTAGGAAGTTCTCAGCTATAATTTGTTGCAATAAACCTTCTGCCCCTTTCTTTCATTTTTCTTCTTTTGGACCTCCTGTGACATGGATATTGTTTCATTTCATGGAATTACTCAGTTCTCCAATTCTCCCTCATAATCTAGTAATTTTCTTTCCCTCTTATTTTGCAGCTTCATTATTTTCCATAATTTTATCTTCTATTTCACCTATTCTCCCCTCTGCTTTTTCCATCCTTGCTGTCACTGTATCTATTTTGCATTTCAGTTATAGCATTTTAAAAACTCATTGTGACTAGTTCTCAAGTCTTTGATCTCTGCAGCAAGAGATTCTCTGGTGTTTTCTATGCTTTTTTTTTCGAGCCCAGTTATAAGTCTTATGACTGTTATTCTAAATTCTTGTCCAGATATATTGCTTATATCTGTTACACACAATTCTCTGGCTGTGATTTCTTCCTGAATTTTCTTTTGGGGAGAATTCCTCCATTTTGTCATTTTGGCTGTTTCTGTCTCTGGCATGTTTTAAAAGCTTGTTATGTGTCCTGCACCTGCGAGTACTATTATATTAAAAAAGGGCCATACACTATCCAGGGCCTGGCACTTCAGGAAGTGTTGTTGGTGTGTGTTACATGCACTGTGTTGTTGCATTTTGGCTCCTCTATCCCACTGGTTGGTCCTCTGCAAAGTTCCTCCTTGCCTCTAGTGGTGGAGTGTTTGGACCTTCAACCAGGTGTGCTTTGATTTGTTTGTTGAAGTAACCCAGGAAATAAAGGGAAAAGTGGGGGGAAGGCTGATCCCATAAAAAGAGAAAAATGAAAGGGGAGAAAAGAAGACCAAACAGAGAATCAAAAAACTATAAGGCTAAATCCAAAAAAGACAAAGGAAAATAAAGAGGAAGAAGAAATAGAAAAGGTGTTAAAGGAGTAGAATAAAAATACCTGATTAGGGGTGCCTGCATGGCTCAGTTGGTTAAGTGTCTGACTTCAGCTCAGGTCATGATTTTACTGCTCATGAGTTCGAATCCCACATTGGGCTCTCTGCTGACAGCTCAGAGCCTACAGCCTGGTTCAGATTCTGTGTCTTCCTCTCTCTCTGTCCCTCTCCCTCTCATGCTCTGTCTCGTTCTCTCAAAAATAAATAAATGTTTAAAAAAATTTTTTTAAATGTATGATGAAACACACACACACACACACACACACACACACACACACACACTAAGAATTGACCAAAATCAAATCAGAAACTATGAGCTTGATTCCAAAAAAAAAAAAAAAAAAAAAAAGATGGTAGAAAGAAAAGTAAAAGGGGGGGGGGACCCAAAATAGTGGTCTGTTGGTCCCTGGGAGGGTGGCTGTGTTGGTCTGGAGGAGAGGCTGGTTGTGTTGGGTCAGTCAGTTTTACTCCAGTAGGTAAGCAGTTACCAGGCACCAAGGGGCAAGGCTTTGTGTAAGTGGGTCATCTCCCCTTGGAGGCCACTGCACTGCTCCCTGAAGTCCTACCATGTCGGTGAAGGGGAGAAGAAATGGCCACATCCCAGTCTCTCCCCTGACTGGGTGTCTCAAACCACGCTGTTCAGGCAGCCCTCAGAATAGCAAGGGCAGTCAGCTTGCCCTGCTCCAGTCTCCCCAGCTGCCTAGGTGTCTGCTGGGATTCAAACCCCGATGTCTTAAAGGACCCTGCACCACACGGACCCTGTTCTGATGTAGAGCCACTCTGCCCTGCTGATAAAAGAACTTTTGGCTGGCACCTGCAGAGTCTTTTGTCCTTGGGGAGGCAATAAACCCTCTTCCCACAGTACTTGAGGGAAGGGATCTTTCTCTCCCCTTGCGCCCCTGAGATCGCTACACCGTGATATGTGCTCTGGGGCCGGCTCATCCTCCCCAGGAGCACACACACAGCTCCCAGCTTTGCTCTGGAGAAAGTCATGCACGTTTGAAATCGCTGAATTTCAGCTCCTACGACTGTTTGCAAACTATAAACTGGCACTCTCTGTATTTCTCCTTCCCCAGTCCATGGTCTGGAGAGGTTTTCCTCTTGTGCTAACTTGATACCGACTTTTAGAAGCCCTCTCTCTTTCTCTCCCTTTTGTCTCTGCACAGAAAGGGTTCCCTCCCCTCTGTACCTATGCCATTTTATCTCCCCCAATTCACATACATGCACCTCGATCCTGCCAAGCTGTCTGCCTCCAACTATAGAGATCCTTCTACCGCTCTGCAGATAGATTTCCTGGGTGTTCCAAGCGATCTGACCTCAATACAGCTGTGTTTGAGGGATGAGGAAGTAGGGTCCCCCTACTTCTCCACCATCTTAGCTCTGCCTGAAGTCAGACGCTTAACCAAGTGAGCCACCCAGGCACCCCTAGAGGCTACTTAAATTTTTTTTTAATGTTTATTTATTTTTGAGAGAGAGACAGACAGATTGCGAGGAGGAGAGGGGCAGAGACAGAGGGAGATACCGAATCCATAGCAGGCTCCAGGCTCTGAGCTATCAGTACAGAGCCCAATACAGGGCTTGAACTCACAAACTGCGAGATCCTGACCTGAGTGGAAGTCCGACCCTTAACTGACTAAGCTACACAGGCGCCTCTAGGCTACTTTAAATTGCATGATGAAGGAAGTACTTTGGAGAGGTGGGTTGAGATCAGAAAGATGAGAGAGAAGCAATCCAGGTGGAAGGCAGGGAGAAGAGTGTTTCAGGTCGAAGGAATAGGAAGGGGAAGGACCTGAGGCACAAGTATATTTGTCTTGTTCAAGGAACATAAAGAAGGCCAGTGTGGGGGGTGCCTGGGTGGCTCAGTTGGTTGGGTGACTGACTTCAGCTCAGGTCATGATCTCACAGCTCGTGAGTTCGAGCCCCACGTCGGGCTCTGTGCTGACAGCTCAGAGCCTGGAGCCTGCTTCTGCTTCTGTGTCTTCCTCTCTCTCTGCCCCTAACCCACTCGCATTCTGTCTCTGTCTCTCTCAAAAATAAATAAACATTGAAAAAAAATTAAAAAAAAAAAAGAAGGCCAGTGTGGCTATAAATGGTATCAGACATGAAATAAGAGAAACAGACAAGAGCAAGGTCATATATTGTCTTGTAGGGTACTGTAAGAAGTTCAGATTTCATTATATATTTTATGGGAAGGCTCTATATAAATGGAGACATTATAGTTCAGTTTAGGTTTGACAGTTGATCCCAAATTCAAAGCTTTTGAAAATTAGAAAAAAGGAAAATATGGATGTTCTTTATAAAGTATAAGGGACAATTACATGTGAGAAATATTCTTGCTATCTTATTTCCTGTCTTGAAGAATAAAGGTTGTAATACATGTAAAGTACTTAAGAAGTCTCTGGCACATCATAGATGCTCAATAAATACAATTACCTGAATTTTTAAGTGAAAAATTCAATGGAAAACTCAATGACTCAGGTCACAGAAGAAGTCATCTTGAATAATTTTCTATGAAATAATTAAGATATAAAAATGTGTATTAAAAAAAGAGTAACAAGAACAAAACTTCCCTTCCCACTACGAACAACTAAAAACTGAAAAATACAAGAGACAAGCTCTCAGGCGGCAAAGAACAGTGAGCCCTTAGAGAGATGGTACAAACAAGGTGAATCCTACTATTGCCCCAGGTTATTGCATGGAGATTTTGCCACAGAGCAGGGAAGGACAACCGAGGTGGAGCCTGAAAGCCTTAAATTGATGAGATGAAGTTAGGAGTCTGGGAAGACTATGGCAGCTTGAGTTTGCAGCCCAGAGTACCAAACAGGAAAGAGCTACACTGAGTTCCAGAGAGCTTCAGAGGATTCCTCTGGAATCTTTTCCCAGCTGTACTGAGATATAATTGACATATAACATTGTGTAAGTTTAAGGTTGTACCCCCCTTGAGTCTTAATCTGAGTGCTGATCAGCATCTGCATGTGAAGAAAGTATCTAAGGCCAGGGAAAATATTATCTGGAAGGATTAGAAGAAACAATCTGTGGAATGCACATAATGGGATTATTCTCACACACCAAAGTGAAAAATTCTCATAGTTCACAAGATGGGTAAAGTACTTAGGAGAGTATTGGTGTTAGTAGTGGGGAAACTTTAGCTTTAGATTAAAGGCTGCTCTGATACTATGTAACAAGACTTAAACATAAACCTTGAAAGGATCAAATTGTTTCCAAGTAATTTAACTGCAATCCAGAACAGAGTTTAGGAATATTTATAGAAATTAAAAAAAAAAAAAAGCTATATGACACGGAACAAAGTAAAAGTCACAATGTTTGGTGCCCAATTAAGAATTACAAAGCATTCAAAGAAGCAGGAAAATATGGCTCATACTCAGGAGAAACATTAATCAACGGAAACAGGCACAGAAATGACACAGGTGATAAAATTAGGAGACAAGGATACTAAAAGAGTTATGAAATCTATATTCCATATGTTCAAGGAGGTAGAGGAAAGATTGGAAAATTTTTTTAACTTTTTTTTTTAGTAGTGGGGCAAATGTAGTCTACACAGGGGATATGAAGAAAGACTCAAAATTCCAGAAATGAAAACACAAATGTATGAGATGCAAGAGGCACTGGATGAGACTAAAAACAAATTAGACATTGCAGGAACAAAGATTAGTGAACCTGAAGATACAGCAATAGAAACCATCCAAAATGAAACACAGAGAGAAAGAGACTAAAGAAAATGAACAAAGCATCAAGAGTGGTGGAATAATTTAAAGTGGCCTAATATATGTGTAACTAGAGTTCCTGGAAAAAGATGTAGGCATGGGGCAGCATAAAAAATATTTGAAGAGACACTGATTGAGACGTTTCAAAATTTGATGAAAACTGTAACTCCACAGATCCAGAAAGCTCAATAAACTCTGAATACAAGATATGTGAAGAAAACAACACCAATGCATCAAATTGCTTAAAGCCAGTAATAAAGAAGAAATCTTAAAAGTAGACAGAAAAAAGAAGCACATTATATACAAAGGAACAAAAATAAGAATCACAACAGATTTTTTTTCATAGGAAACCATGTAAGCCAGAAGACAGGCAAAATATCTTTAAAGTATTGAAGAAAAAAACCCGTCTGCTTAGAATTCTATAACTAGCAAAAATATATTTCAAAAACCAAAGGCAAAATAAAGATTTTTCTGAGACACACAAAAGCTGCAGGAACTCATCACTAACAGATTTATACTACAAGAAATGTTAAAGGAAATCTTTTTGTTTTATTATTTTATTTTATTTTATTTTATTTTATTTTATTTTATTTTAAGAGAAAAAGCACAAGCAGGGAAGGGGCAGAGGGGGAGAGAGAGAATCTTAAGCAGGCTCAACACCCAGTGTGGATCATAACATGAGCTGAAATCAAGAGTTGGATGCTTAACCTACTAGCCAACCAGATGCCCCAGAGAAAATCTTACATACAGAAAGAAAATGGTGCCCTGTGGAAATCTGGACCTACATAAAGGAACAAAAACTACCAGATATGGTAAATATGTGAGTAAATATAAAAGAATATTTTCTCATATTTAATCTCTTTTGAGATTAATGACTGTTTAAAGAAAAAATAATAACAATGTTTGGTTGGGTTATAATACATGCAGAAGTGAAATGAATGACAAAAATAGCATAAAGGCCAGGAGGGGGAAAATGGAAGTATACTGTTGTAATTTCTTTTTCCCTTTTCTTTCTTTCTCTTTCTTTCTCTTTCTTTCTTTCTTTCTTTCTTTCTTTCTTTTTTCTTTCTTCCTTTTCCTTCCTTTCTTCCTTCCTCCCTTCCTTTCTTTTTTTTAAGGAGATAGGAGTTTATCGAATACATTGCAAGGAACCAGCAGGCAGGCCAACAACTGTCTGCAGGAGGCAGTGGTGGGGGCTATAGCTAAGCGGGGGAAGTGAGGTGGTATGGGAATACATGGAATTTCCCTGTTTTGGTAACTGCCCAGTGGTAAGTAGGCCCAGCTAGAGCTTATGGATATTTTGAGGTGTGTCACCCAATGAGCCTGTTTGCATTCAGTCCAGTGGTCACTGTGGGCCCTTTTACCTTACTAAGGTTTCCATTGCCCAAACCTGTTTCCTAAAAGCAGCTTCTACATCTTCCCCTGACAGATCGACAATGACAGACCTTTGGCATTTGGGTGGAAGTCTTGTCTCCAGTAGCTGCTTCATGCTGGATGGGAGGGAATGCTGTCCCTACCTAAACTTGTCAGTCCATCAGGGGTTCTGTGCAGTTATACACCAGAGCATGGTATTATATTAATGGGCGGATAGGTGATTTGAATGAAACTCCTTGGTGGCCAGATCCATGGGATTTAGTGGGAGGGGATCCTCTGATGGTATGGGCTGGAATCCTTGTTGAATCACCATTGTATATGGAATTATTGGATTCACTCAGATGTGTAGGAATGTATTTTGCCTGTAGATCAAGATGGCGACTGGATCCGTGGGAACAAAGAAAAAGATGGGGGTGGGGGGTGGGGGTGGGGACAAAAGAAGCTGGCTGAGAGCCAGCCAGCATCAGGAAAGGGTCCCAACCAAGTCCATAAGGTATGTGGATTTGCCCTAGTCAAGCTTCTGCTGCCTGTTGTGCCCCATGTTAGAAATGGAGACCTCAGAAGGACAGAGTGGGAGAGGAGGCAGGCTCAACAGGCATAGGCTGACCTGTTCTCTGTCAGACCTTCAGACCATGGAGCTGCCCTGGCCATAGACCTTCAGTTATCTGAGGAGTACAAGGGTTAACTGCCAAAGGGCTGAATAGAGAAAGGAGAGGGAGAGAAGGATCCTTCCAAAGGGCAAGAGGGGAAATCCTTCACCCTTTCAGGCAAGGGTAGTTTGGCTGGTTCCCCTTGGGGCTTCAGATCCTCACTGGAGAATGACTTTGGCCAGAGGTTGTCAGTTCCCCTAGGAGTATTAGAGTTGGTCTATCAAGGGAAAGTCCCAAGAAATTCCCTGGAGAATCTGAGGAAAGTCCTGAGGCAGCAGAGGTTCCCCATGAGGGCCACCAAATGCGGGGTGGCCTGATTGGGTGGAGGCCAGTGGCACAGGCAGTGAAAGAATTCAGCCAAAGCAGAACAAAGGATTAGAAGTCTACTGAATACACTGCAAGGGAGCAGCAGGCAAGACAAAGGGGAGACTACCTGCCTGTAAGGTTCTCATATAGACATGAAAGGGCTTTACTTTTATTTCACAGTGGACTCTAGTAAAGATGTATACTATAAACCATAAAACAACCACAAAAGACCCCAACAAAACAAAATGATATAACTAATATGGCAAAAAAAGATAAAATGAAAAATATAATATACTAAATTTATCCAAAAGGTAAAACAAAAAAGGAAAAAGAGAAATGAAGAATAAATGGGACAATTAAAAAACAAATAGCAAGATGGTGGAGTAAAAACCATACCATATCAATAATCACAGTAAATATAAATAGACTAAACACTCCAATTAAAAGTTAGAGATGATCAGATTGGATTAAAAGAAAAGATTCCACTGTATCTTGCCTACAAGAAACTCACTTTATTATTTAAAAATTTTTTTTATTAAGTAAGCTCTATACCCAACGTGGGGCTTGAACTCACAACCCTGAGCTCTAGAGTCACATGCTTTACTGACTGAACCAGCCAGGCACCCCCAGGAAACTCACTTTAAATATAAAAATGTATAGAGAATATTATAATAAACACACTATACCCACCATTGAATTCAAGAAATAAAATGTCATAAATACAATTGAAACATCCTATATACCCTTCTTTGATGTCTTATCTCCTCTCATCACAAAGTAAATATCATTTCAAAGTTAGTTATTGCCTTACCATTCCTACGCATTTTCTTTGTATTTATTGTGACTATATATGCAATATGCAGTGTGTGCGTGTATGGTTTTAAACTTTACATAAATGCTATCAAAGTGTATGTGTTCTGCAACTTGCTTTTATTACTGGACATTCTGTTTGTTAAGATTTATCCATGCTAATCAATGAAGGTCCAATTTAGTAATTCATAAAGTGTGGTCCTAGACCAGTAGTATCAGCATTACTTAGGAAATGTAATTTTTTTTACGTTTATTTATTTATTTTGAGAAAGAGAGAGAGAGCAGGGGAAGGGCAGAGAGAGAATGAGAGAGAGAGAGAATCCCAAGCAGGCTCCACACTGTCAGTACGGAGCTCAATGCAGGCCTCGAACTTACAAAGTGCGAGATCCTGACCTGAGCTGAAATCAGAAGTTGGCTGCTTAACCAACTGAGCCACCCAGGCACCTCAGGAAATTCAAATTCTTGAGCCCTATCACTGACGTCCTGAATCAGAAACTCTGGGGATGAGGCCTGGTAACCTGTGTCTTAACAAGTTCTCCAGGATTACAATGCATGTTAAAGCTTAAGATACAGCACTCTTATTTATTTTCACTGCTGGTATTCCACTGCATGAATATACCACAGATTTAAAAAAAAAAAACAAACCTATTATCTTTTAGATGGATATTTTGACTATTTTCAGTTTTCCCCATTACAATGCTACAATGTGAATTCTTGCACATGCTCCCTTGTGTACACATGTATGAGTTTCTCTAGGATAAGAAGTATGAGTAAACTTGCTGACTTGTATGCTATGTGTATCTTCAACTTTACAGCACTAGCCCAAGTGCTCTCTAAAGTGGTTGTGCTGTTTTACAACCATTCCTGCTGCTGCCGCTGCTACTAGCAAATACTTATATAACATGAACTATACGCCAGGCATTGTTCTGTTTTTCTTATATTAACTCATTATATTGACACTAGTCCTCTTAGGGTAGGAGCTATTATTCTATTATTATCATCATCTCAATTTTTTTTAACGTTTATTTATTTTTGAGACAGAGAGAGACAGAGCATGAACAGGGGAGGGTCAGAGAGAGGGAGACATAGAATCTGAAACAGGCTCCAGGCTCTGAGCTGTCAGCACAGAGTCCAACGCGGGGTTCGAACTCACGGACCGCGAGACCATGACCTGAGCCGAAGTCGACCGCTTAACCGACTGAGCCACCCAGGCGCCCCTCATCATCTCAATTTTACAAATGGTACCAAGATGTTAACTAAGCCCATGCCAGAGACCAGCTCCAGCAACCAGGGGTTCCCAAAGGAAGAACGGTGTCGGTGAAAATAAAATAAAACTAAAATAAAACACTGGAAAATAAAAAACTAAAATAAAAAGCTAGAACTAAAATACAAATGGACAGAGACAACAGCAGTGTGTTGAACTGGCCGATTTATTGCGGTAAATGTGGCATTATATATACTAGTGATTTCCTTGCAACATGCGTCATCTATGTTTTTCTAACATTACCCAATTCTAAAATTGTTCCTTTGTATGATCACCCAATAAGGAATAACATGATTGTTTTGTCATAACGTTCCCTCCTGCCTTTTGCTTATTGATTAATTTCTTTTATTGTTTTTATTATGTATCTATGTTTACCTATAATTTATAAAGTATTTGTTTTGCTGTTTTCACGAAAGGTCATTTATCTCTCAACACCTCAAGTGGAACAGTTACAGGGACATGACCTCTTAGTTGTTTCCCTGAACCATTCGTGGTTTTGAAGAACAAAAGTGTTCATCTGGGTCCAAGGTGCCAGGAAGGGGGCCAAGAGGGCCTTAGAAACCCACGCCTTATACATTCTCAGAGAGACAATGCACCTAGGAACCAATGAGCCATTCTGTACTTTAACCGACTAGGTTCAATCATCATCTGGAATGCCTCCTGGGGGCCAAGTGGGCCTAGGGGTCAGAGTGACCTGTGTCCATAGATACACTCCTTAGTTACCGAAGTGGGGCCTTCAGATCCATGTCTCTCCTTCGTTGGCCGCCCTTGCTGGCAAATGCATGAGGCTGTCCTTCCTGCAAGTAGAGGAGTCTCCACAGGGAATGGCAAGGGCTAAACATAAGGCCACACAATTTCTTGAGGAACCTTATTTTTTCCCCAATGGTTATTTTCCCAGGGGGCCTGCCGAGGGCAATTCCCCAACAGACAATACCCCAGGTACTCTTATGGCCAAATTACCTAAAAGCGGGAGTCCCAGAAGCTTCACTGTTGGCGGGCCGCCCTGCAGTCACCAATCCGTCCACAGCCCGGGCCCTGCCACTCAGGCTGGGACAGCTCGGCTTCCAGCAAGCCCACAGTCAGGCTAAGCCAAAGAGGCAGAGCCAGGACTTGAGACCAAGCAAAATGGCTCTAGAATCTGCTTTCAGCCACAGGGCTATGCTGTCTCTCCCACCAGCAGTTTATGAGGGTTCTTGTTAGTCTACATTATCATTATACTTGGTGTTTCCCAACTTTAAATTTGTTTTGCCAATCTGATGGGTACAAAACGGTAATTCACTGTGGTTTAGATGTGCTTTTATCTGATTACTGGTGCTGTCAAGGCATCTTTTCATACGTGTAGCTGGAATTCAGGTTTCTCTTCTAGAAATTGCCTGTTGTAAAACATAGCTTCAAAGGTGATCCTTAGCTTATTCCGTAACATGAGAAAATGATATTGAGGAAGGTATAAAAATGTTAGGGAATGCTGCTAAGCACTGACTGAATTTTCAAACTCTTACTTGGGATAAGAGCAGTCCCTCATAATTTTATAAAGCTGTGATTCATTCTCCGACCCATGGCAATCTGGTTTGTCCTTCTGCTAACTTTATTTCTTTTCAAAGTGGAGCAAGTCAGTGTAAATCAACCCTTTCTATATATGTCAAGGCCTAGAGAACTCCATCTAGAAATATGAATGCAATAAACCTGGAATTTTCAACAAGGGGGGGATTTTTGTCACCCTCAGTGAAACTATGACCACCGGGAGCCTGCATTTCTAGTTGAAAGTATCCCTAAAATAGATTTTATCTGGTTTGGGTATGAGGCAGTAGCAACAGCCAAAACAGCTCATCAGGGGTTGCTGAGTTTACCTGACAGTCTTTCAGTTAGAAATTATACATTGTTTGCCATGTATAAAATACCGTGCATGGGCCAGAGATTCAGCAGTTATCAAGACCCACGTGTTTACTTGTTTTATGGAAATTGCATTCTTGAGGAGACAGACATTCTAAAACTAAACCACAAACTGCAGAAGTTTAATTACTGTTGGGATAGTTTTCTGAAAGAGACCTGTAGCATGCTAAAGAAGCTATGTAGTAGGGAGCCCAGATCTGGTCTAGAGGGTATGGGGAGATGTACGGGTAGCCTCTGAGATGGCCCCTTAGTTCAGGCTGCCATAACAAAGTACTACAGACTAGTGGCTTAAACAACAGAAATGTATTTCTTACAGTTCTGGAGGCTGGGAAGTCCAAGATCAAGGTGTCAGCTAATTTGGTTTCTGGTGATAGTTTTCTTCCTGGCTTGTAGATGTCTGCCTTCTCACTGTGTCCTCAAAAGGCAGAGAGAGAGAGAGAAAGAGAGAGGGAGAGAGAGAGAGAGAGAGAGAGAGAGAGAGAGAGAGAAAGAATGGGGGTGGGGAGAAGGTAAGGGGAGAAGGAAGAAAGAGGGAGAGAGCTCCTCTCTGGAGTCTTTTCTTTTTCTTTCTCTTTTTTAGAGGGAGGGAGAGAGAGCTAGTGAGAGAGAGTGTGTGAGCTTAAGCAGAGGAAAGGGGCAGAGGGAGAAGAGAATCCCAAGCAGGCTCCATGCTTAGTGTGGAGCCCAATGTAGGGCTCGATCCCATGATGCTGGGATCATGACCTGATGCTGGGATCATGACCTGAGCCAATATCAAGAGTCAGATGCTCAACTGACTGAGCCACCCAAGCACCCCCGGAGTCTTTTCTTATAAGAAAGAACAAGAATTCTGTCAGATTTGGGCCCTATCCTTATTATCTCATTTAATTTGAATTACCTCCTCATAGGCCCTATCTCCAAATATAGTCACAATGAGATTTAGAGTTTCAACCTGTGAACTGGGGGTGGGAGTGGGAAACACAATTCAGTCTATAATAACCCCTAACGTTCTCTGTCTCATGGTATTCATGTCTTTGTGAAATTTCCTTGTTTGAGTGTAGGCTGCACCTAGCAAATAACAAATAGAACATGGTAAAAGTGATGAAATGTTGCTTCCAAGATTAGTTTACAAAAGGACTGTGGGTACTGATGTAAATTTCACCTCTCTTGCTGCCTGTTGGCCAGAAGTCTCTATCAGTTCCTTGCCATGAGAACCTCCCCATACGACACCTCATAATATGGCAGCCGACTTCCCTCAGGACAAGCAAGTAACTGAAGCCCTCAATCCAACAGCCCGTAAAGAACTGAATCTTGCCATCAGCAACATGAGTGAGCTTGGAAGCAAATCCTTTCCCGATAGAGCCTTCAGATGAGATTGTAGACTTTGCCTATAGCTTGACGGCAACTTCATGAGACCTTGAGGCAGAAGCATCCAGATAAGCCATGCCTGGATTCCTGACGTGCAAAAGTTGTGAGATAATACATGTTTGTTTTGGGGGGGATATCTTTTTATGTAGCAATAAAGACTTCCCTGAGGGAGTGCCACTTAGGCTGGGACATGAAGGATGATGGGGGTTACTACGTGGCAGAGTTAGAAGGGAGGGAGGTATGTTGTAGGCAAAGACACTAAAGTCAGAAGGGCAAGGGTAGCTTGGCAGGAGTGCACTTGAGAGAGTAGCATGAGACAAATCTGGTGAATTGGGAAGTTGTTTTGGAAAATTCAAGAACAGAGCAGGAGGAGTAAACACGAATCAGACAACAGGGCATTTTTCTAGTTCCCTAAATGCATCCATAGGATGATAGGGTGGTATAGCGGAGAGCACTATGATGGGAGAGTGCTAGTCCCAGTGCTAACTCTGTGGTCTCAAGCAATCACTTGGTCATTCTGGTCCTCAGTTTTCTCATCTATAAGATGGAATCTGAATTCTTTACAACTCTCAGTCAAGAGTTATTAGTTGTATGAAACCTGTATGAGGAAAACTGTAAGATACTCCTGAAAGAAACAAAAGTAGGCCTGAGCAGATAGAAAGACAGTCCATGTCATTGGATAAGAGGACTCAATTTTACAAAGGTAACAAGTGCTCCATAAATTAATTTATACATTTAGTGCAATCCAAGTAAATCAACATCAGAGTTTTGACAGCTAGATAAATTGATTATAAAGCTCATATGGAAGAACAAATGAAAATACCCAGAAACAGCCTAAAAATAGAAGCAGCAAAGGGGAAGGCTAACTGTAACAGATATATTTTTTTCCAAAAAATTTTTAAAGTTTTTTTTTATTTTGAGAGAGAGAGAGAAAGAGGAAGGAGGGGCAGAGAGAGAGAGTGAGAGAGAGAGAGAGAGAGAGAATCCCAAGCAGGATCCACGCTGTTAGTGCAGAGCCCAATAAGGGGTCTGAACCCACGAACCATGAAATCATGTCCTGAACCAAAATCAAGGCATTCACTTGACTGAGCCATCCAGGTGCCCCTATTTTTCCAAATTTTTATTTAAATTCTAGTTAGCTAATATATAGTGTAATACTGGCTTCAGGAGTAGAACTTAGTGATTTATCACTTACATATAACACCCAGTGCTCATCATAACAAGTACCGTCCTTAATATACATCACCCATTTTGCTCATCTCCCACCCACCTCCCTCCATAAGCCTTCAGTTTGTTCTCTATTGCTGCCCTCTCTCTCTTTTAATGTTTACTTATCTTTGAGAGAGAGAGACAGAATCTGAGTGGGAGAGGGGCAGAGAGAGACACACACAAAGAATTTGAAGCAGGCTCCAGGCTCTAAGCTGTCAGCACAGATACTGACGTGGAGCTTAAACTCACAAACCATGAGATCATGACCTGAGCTGAAGTCGGACACTTAACTGACTGAGCCACCCAGGTGCCCTTCTCTGTGTTTCCTAAATTACACATATGAGTGAAATCATATGGTATTTGTCGTTCTCTTATTTCGCTTAGCATAATAAATTCTAGCTCCATCTACATCATTGCAAATGGCAAGATTTCATTCTTTTTGATGGCTGAGTAATATTCCATATTGTGTGTGTGCATGTGTGTGTGTGTGTAAAACATCTTTTTTTTATCCATTAATCAGTATATGGACACTATGGCTCTTTCCATGGTTTGGCTATTGTTGAAAGCGCTGCTATAAACATTGGCGTACATGTGCCCCTATGAATCAGCACTACTGGGACCTCATCAAGATAAAAAGCTTCTGCACTGCAAAGGAAACAATCAACAAAACTAAAAGGCAACCGATGGAATGGGAAAAGATATTTACAAATGACATATTGGATAAAGGGCTAGTATCCAAAATCTATAAAGAACTTAACCCAACTTGACACCTGAAAAGCAAATAATTCAGTAATTTTTTAAAGTTTATTTATTCTGAGAGACAGAGCGAGTGAGCAGGGGAGGGTCAAAGAGAGAGAGGGGGAGAGAGAGAGAAAGAGAGAGAGAATCTCAAGCAGGCTCTGTGCTATCAGCGCTGAGCCTGATGCGAGGCTCAATGACCTGAGCTGAAATCGAGAGTCAGACACTTAACCAACTGAGCCACCCAGGTGCCCCAAAAAGAAAAAAAAAAAAATCAGTGCCTGAATATTGAAAAAGAAATGAGTGGAATTACATGCCAAATTGGTGGCATATTGTGAATCCTGTAACATGCCAGCCAAACATCCTTCAGAAATGAGGGATGTAATCCATCAGTCACTAGAAGTGCTGTTGACAGATCTCAGCTGTCAGCCTTTTCTGGGAAGCACTCCAGTAGAAGAGAGCTGCCTGCCCAAGGTCTCACTGTCATCCTGTGATAGCCTTAGCCAATGACTGGTTGATACAGGGGTACGAAAGCACATCTCCCTTGCCCCATCTTGGAACAAGTCATCCCAACTCCAGAGCTCCCCAGAGGGTCTGCACAGGCCTCTGTTGAGACTGCACTGTAGCCCAAATTCTCTCTCTGACCTGTTTCCTTACCTTTCTTTCCGGTCTTGATCCCAAAGGCAGTCTGTAATAAATTTCCTTCATGCCAAACTCCATCTCAGAATATGCTTCCAGAGTAGCCTAATAATGACCACTGGTGCTAGGTATGCCAGGAGTGATTTAAGCAGTAGTCAGGATGACAGGATTTTTGGTGTTGGATCATCTGTTGCCAGGCTAGCAGATAGGATATATCATTTTTGGTGGTAGAAAGAGTATAAACAGTCCCGGACACAACTGTAATGCAATTGTTAAAACTTACACTATCAGCAAACTGTGTATTTTGGGGGGGGGGGGGAAGCATTCTATGGGTGCAATGTATCAGGTGTCAGAAATATACAGAAGAAATGTGAGTGGGCTATTATTGCTAAGTTCATTTGATCCTATCTAATAAAATACAGAGTAATTAACTGGCTATTAAAAACTATGCATGAAAGCCAAAGCATTTCCCAGGTAACAAATATAGAGGTTCTCATGTTCTACAAATGGAGGACAGAAAAAGCTCAGGACCAGTTCTAGGACTTGATCGGAAGAGTAGCAGAGCCTTAAAGAAGACTGAACTCTCAATATCAGTAAGTCTGCTATACTAAGGACAGGGTGCTAGTTGGGAAAGAGTGGGAGATTGACATATGAGATGAAGACATCTGGGTTCATGCACCCCAAAATATTTAATTTGCAAAGATCCCTGAATCCTTTGTGCCAAAGAAGTGGCCGCCTCCTCCCTTGGACTAGTACTCCTTCCTTGCTGTAGGACAACATGAACCCTTTCAGGATCAGCCCTATTCTCCCTTGTCTAGGCTTACCACTAGACTAGTAAGTAGAATTAAGTCACCAAATAACCTGGCTAGGGATATGGTAGTCTGATAATGCAGGAAAAGGACTATGTCTACCCCAAGGAGCTCAGAATCCTAGGAGAATCCACATGATGATGGAGTAAAAGGAACTATATCCCAGGAGCTCAGGGTCTGGGTTAGTATACATGAGACTGAATTCTGAGGGCACTAGATCTAGAGAAACAGAATACAAAGTTGAATAAGGGAATTTAATTAATTTTGAAGCACTCTTCTGGGATACAGTATTTAATAACCTGGCAAGGATCTCAGGAGATGGTGCAAATATGCTGTAGACTGGCTTCATAAGCATAAAAAGTGATGGTCCATACTAAATGAAGGAAAGATGCCAGAATTGCCATGGAAAGCAGTAGAATAAGAGATTAAAAAGTTCAATGACAGGGATGTTCACTTTCACCACTGTTGTTCAACACAGTACTGGAAGTCCCAGCTTCAGCACTCAGACAACAAAAAGAAACAGAAAACAAACTGGCAAAGAGGAAGTCAAACTTTCACTCTTCACAGATGTCATGATACTCTACATGGAAAACCCAAAAGACTCTACCAAAAATTGTGAGAACTGATACGTGAATTCAGCAAAGTGGCAGGATATAAAATCGATGTACAGAAATTGGTTGCATTTCTACATACCAATAATGAAGCAACAGAAAGAGACATCAAGGAATCCATCCCATTTACAATTCCACCAAAACCCATAAAATACCTAGGAATAAACCTAACCAAAGAGGTAAAAGATCTGTACGCTGGAAACTATAGAAAGCTTATGAAAGAAATTGAAGAAGAACACAAAGAAATGGAAAAACATTCCATGTTCACAGATCGGAAGAATAAATATTGTTAAAATGTCTACATTACCCAAAGCAATCTACACATTCGGTGCAATTCTTATCACAGAGCTGGAACAAATGATCTTGAAATTTGTATGGAACCAGAAAAGACCCCGAATAGCCAAAGTAATGTTGAAAAGGAAAACCAAGGGGCACCTGGGTGATTCAGTCAGTTGAGCGTCCAACTTTGGCTCAGGTCATGATCTCGAAGTCCGTGGGTTCAAGCCCCACCTGGGGCTCTGTGCTGACAGCTCAGAGCCTGGAGCCTGCTTCAAATTCTGTATCTCCCTCTCTTTCTGTCTGTCTCCTGCTGGCGTGGTCTCTCTCTTTCTCAAAAATAAATGAACGTTAAAAAAAGGAAAAAAAAAAAAAGAAAAAGAAAAAAACACAAAGCTGGAGACAATACAATTCTGGACTTTAAGCTGTATAACAAAGCTATAGTCATCAAGACAGTATGGTACTGGCACAAAAACAGACACATAGATCAATGGAACAGAATAGAGAACTGAGAAATGGACCCACAAACATATGGCCAACTAATCTTTGGCAAAGCAGGAAAATAATACCCAATGCAATAAAGTCTCTTCAGCAAATGGTGCTGGAAAAACCGGACAGTGACATGCAGAAGAATGAACCTGGACCACTTTCTTACACCATACACAAAATTATATTCAAAATGGATGTAAGACCTAAATGTGAGACAGGATACCATCAAAATCCTACACAGAAAACAGGCAACAACCTCTTTGACCTCGGCTGCAGAAATTTCTTACTAGACATGTCTCCAGAGACAAGCAAAAATGAACTACTGGGACCTTTGCTTCTGTACAGCAAAGGAAATAATCAGCAAAACTAAAAGGCAACTGATGGAATGGGAGAAGATATTTGCAAATGACATACCAGATAAAGGGTTAGTATCCAAAATACAAAGAACTTATCAAACTCAACACCCAAAAAACAAATAATCCAGTGAAGAAATGGGCAAAAGACATGAATAGACGCTTTTCCAAAGAAAACATCCAGATGGCTAACAAACACATGAAAAGATGCTCAACATCATTCATCATCAGGGAAATACAAACCAAAACCACAAGGAGATACCATCTCACCCCTGTTAGAATGGCTAAAATTAACAACTCAGGAAACAACAGATGTTGACAAGGATGTGGAGAAAAGGGAACACTTTGCACTGTTAGTGGGAATGCAAACTGGTGCAGCCACTCTGGAAAACAGTATGGAGTTTCCTCAAAAAATTAAAAACAGAACTAGCCTATGACCCAGCAATTGCACTACTAGCAATTTAGCCAAAGGATAAAAAAAATGCTGATTCGAAGGGTCACATGCACCCCACTGTTTATAGCAGCACTACCAACAATAGCCAAATTATGGAAAGAGCCCAAATGTCTATCGACTGATGAACGGATAAAGAAGATGTGGTATACACACACACACACACACACACACACACACACACACACACTGGAATATTACTCAGCAATCAAAAATAATGAAATCTTGCCATTTGCAATGTGGATGGAACTAGAGTGTATTGTGTCAAGCAAAATAAGTCAGAGAAAAACAAATATATGACATCACTCATGAATTTAAGAAACAAAACAGACCAACATCAGGGAAGGAAGGAAAAAAGATAAAAACAGAGAGGGAGGTAAACAATAAGATTCTTAAATATAGAGAACAAACTGAGGGTTGCTGGAGGGGTGTTGGGTGGGGAGATTGGCTAAATGGGTGATGGGCATTAAGGAGAGCACCTGTTGGGATGAACACTGGGTATTATATGTTAAGTGATGAACCACTAAATTCTACTCCTGAAATCATTATTACACTATATGTTAACTAACTTGTATTTAAATTAAGAAAAAAACAACTGGGCTCCCTGATTGCAGTAAGGATGTCAGGATGGCCCCACTTCCCCCATACACACAATACGAGCTAGATGACATAACCTAATCCTCATAGGTCAGGTAGATACAATTATTATAATGCGCAGGAGGGTCAGAGCAGAAGGACCCTCTATAAGAGTTGTAGAAATGGTTAGTCTCTACCCCATGCATAGGTTGAGTGATGCTGCATGGCCCAAGGCCCCACATACCACATAGTTAGCATAGACCATCATAGTATATGGCTCAAGGGCTCCAGGTAAACAAAGACAGGCCCGACATTCCAAGGGCTTAGAAATTACCTTCCAGAAGCTGAGGGAAAAGGGCCAACTTTTCTCTGGACAAGAAAGAGTTAATTTTCTCCCCAGCACTTTCATCCACATGTACCTCTACCCTTCTGTCATACCAACTTCGGACCAAACTGGGTGTCTGAGCATTGCTGGAGAAAATCACTTGATTGTGCAGGTTGGGGTCACTTCAAACTCATGGTCTTCAATCTCAATCACCTCTTCAACGCCACCACAATTTTTACTTGTTTTTGCCAAATCTTCATGCTGTTCTCACCCCCCACCCCCTAACCCCTTCCTCCTTCAGTTTAAGCATACTTGGTCTAAGGTCATCAGGCTTGGTTTTCTTCAACTATAAATCCCATAGGATGAAAAATTATCCGTATCCAAGCCACTGTTACTTTTTTCACTTCAAAATTAGGAGACCAAGTGAAGTTCTTCCTATTTGAGGTCATAATTCCATAGATACTCTAGCCCTTTACCTTCTAATTTCTTTTAGGATCTTACTTCATCAGTCACCTCTTCCCCTAATGTTCTCTTTCTAACAGTTCCTTGCTGTCACACTATAGATACACTTAGGCTTCTGTGATCCTCTCCCTGCAGTGACATCTCCTTTGATACTTTGTATTCCTTTAACTTCTGAGCAATTTCTTTCTTCTACATCTTTTTCAAACTTTTCAAAAGAATAGCAGATAGTCACTGCCACCACTTTGTTTCCAAATATAGTTGTGAAATCAATTACCCTGATGTTACGTCTGACAAATGCCAAAATTATCTTACATTAAAAGTAAAGATATTTCCTGCAATTAGTTTTCTTAAAAAGCTTTTTATTCTACTTCTTCAGAGCTAGAATATTCTATTCTTAGTGGTTCTACTTCCTGATCTCCTTCATTCGCTCCTCAGTCCCCTGCAATCTTGATTTTGCCTACCACCCTTCACTAAAACTGATCCCATCAAGGTTACCCCTAAGTGCCAAATTCCATTGTCATTTCTTCAGCCTTTTTTGAAATGATTTCCTTGGCTTCTGTGTTGTTACACTCACCTGGGTCTGTTCATTCTCTCCCTATCTTCCCATTCCTACTCCTCAATGTGGCTGTCCCCCGGGCCTGCCCTGAGCCCTCTATGCTTTTATTCATTCACCTTGGATGATTCTATCCTCTTTGAAGGTTTTAGTTAACATTTATATGCCAATGACTCCCAAATTTATATCCCAGTCTTATCTATTGAGCTTTAGATACAAATGTATGTTGGCTAGAGGCACAATGAAATTGCTGCCCTTACTTGTCGAAGACTGAACACATCACCCTGATTCTAACTCTAAAAGTATCACAATATCTCTAAATTAGAAGACCCCTAGCCATCTGGTCATCCAAGATAGAAACTTGGGAGTCACTCTTGGCTTCTCTTTGTGTCTTGTCTTCCTCCAAACTGTTTTCCACATTGCCGTCTGACCTCTTCCAACCCCTTTAACTACATCTCTCGCCTCTCTCCCAACCACATATTCTCTGCCTGTTACAATCTACTTATGAATTTATTGTGCTATTTCTTTTGTGGCTCCATGCCTTTTTAGAAATTTCTTTCGGAATGCCTTTTCCCACTTCTTTGCCTATTACATTTCTATTTATCTTTTGATTTTAGATTTTCATTCTGCCATCCTCTATCACATTATTTACTATTCTGAGCCTTGGGTCATCTCACAAGTATGCCTTATAGGGCTATAATTAAGTCACCGACACAAAGATGTTGAGATGGAGAGGGTGATAGAACACCAGAGCATCCTGCTAGAAACCTGCCTCCAGGTTAACATTGATCCTCTAACCAGTGATATTCAAGCACAGTTGTTCATCCACCAGTGAAACACCTAACTGCAATTTTATCCTTCTCAAATTTCATGTATTTACCCCAAAGGATAGAATATTTCTAAAATAAAACCATACTGTATTTTTCCCCTTCCACATCATGGGGCACTGATATTGCAAGTTACAGAAATATAATCCTTTTTTGGATGACTCTGAAAAAAGTAGTTGACTGTAATACCTGAAAAAGGAAAATAAAAAATGGCTTCAGGCATGTCTACCAGCAGGGCTCAAGTGATGGCATCGGGTTTCAATCTCTTGTTCATTTCTTGGCTCTTCCATTGCTCTGTCAAACTCTCCCCACAGGGTGGCAAGACGGCCAGTAACAACTGAGGCTGACCTCATCAACCCCTGCTGAAGAAAAGAATGCCCATTTACTTACAGCTCTGGCAAAAATTCAGGATTAGCTTAATTGCATTGATTTGTGTTCTATGATTTTTTTCCTGACCTGATCGTTATAACCAAGATATATGATGTTATATCCTACGTTATAACCAAGTGTAGGAAGCACTGCTTGGCCAGGACTCAGTCTGGAGTGCGATTAGCTCCGCCCAACCACATGGACAGAGGGTGTACCAAGGAGGCTCCCTCCTGGAAAACTGGTGCTATAACCAGGGGTGGAAAGCTGAACAACAGGCAAAAACAATGGACGTTCTCTCAACTGTGGAGATGAGTGATCTGCAGAAGTAGTTCTTCAGCGACACTCCAAGAATGGCATTAGTATCTAATTACGGCCCAAAGAATGGCTCCAAATAGATCATTTTGAAATCAAATTACCATTTTGGACAGGCATCCCTAATATTTAATTAGTTTATAGCTAACCAGTGGCAATCTGTGGTGATTTAAACCAGGCTGCCTTATGTTCAAATCCTGGTTCAGCCCTTTTCTAGTTGTATGGTTTTAGGTAGGTGACTCAACTTTGCTGCGTGTCAGTTTCAAGAATAAGAATACCACCTTCGAAGAGTTGCTATGGAAATTAGCGATAGTAGCGTAGTACTTAGCATGTGATATGCCATCAATCAATGAAATATAATTATTAATTTAGCATATTAAGTTACCTTGGAGTAACTTTCAACTGGTTATTCTATCCTGTTATTTCATCAGAAATTAACACTGTATAAAGAACATGATTCCTAAGCTATAAACTATGGAATTCAAGAAATACAATAATAATTAACATAATTTCTATTCAGAAGCCCCGTTCTCTTAGGGTAGAAAAAAATAATTTCAATCAATTTGGAAACCTCTCCCCCTACCATAATTTTCTGGAGCAGACCTAATTTCCAGGGGGCTTGAATACTTTTTAACTCCTCTGCTCCTTCAGCTTTTGTATACCAGAACTTCACTGTCTTAGCTGCATTGTTAGTACAGTTGTTAGTACCCACAGGTTGTTGCTAAGATTTGTCTCTTGCACATCCATTTGGCCCCTTCGGATCCAATGGCTTTTTTTAATATTCTTATGCCAGGGGCGCCTGGGTGGCTCAGTTGGTTAAGTGTCTGACTTCGGCTCAGGTCATGATCTCACAGTTCGTGGGTTTGAGCCCCGTGTCGGGCTCTGTGCTGACAGCTCAGAACCTGGACCCTGCTTCAGATTCTGTGTCTTCCTTTCTCTCTGCCCCTCCCCTGCTCATGCTCTGTCTCTCTCTGTCTCAAAAATAAATAAAAACATTAAAAAAAAATAAAAGAAAATTCTTATGCCAAACTTGGGGGGCAGGGGATAGGAGTCAGAGGGGATCATGGAAGTCTTTCTGTGGCATCTGGGTCACCCTCAGGCCAGGATTCTCCTTTATAAGGCTGTTTCTAACCTGGTTTGCCTAATGAATCATGCAGCTGTTTTCTGACGTGGAGTTAAGAGGAGAACAAGGCCCTTTGCTTTTAGGTTTCTTGGACCTACTTAGAGTCTTTCTATCCTTTCTAGCATTCAGAGCACTAAAAACAATCTTTAAGAATTCTGTTTAACTTGCAGGATCTAAATCCATTTAAGCCTTTACATCAGCAGTCGTATTTGGGAATTCTTCAGACCCTATGAAGATTAATTAAAAACAGATTCATGCACGATCATTCACCAGAAGTCATCTTCCATCCAGATATTAAAAAAAAAAAAACTCCAACCAGGCTATGAAACACATAGTACATACATATTATAATACATTGTGTACCTAAATAGGTCTTGTTCCACCAACAACTTCAGGAGGAAACCGGTGCTTAAGCAGAGCAAAGGTGCTGCATGGTGATGGCAGGAGCCAGAGAACAGATGACAAAGCTTCTAGACTATTGTTCCTGTCTGTAATGCTGAACTTTAATATTTTGACTATTGTAACTACTCTGAATAAGAAAAAGTTAATAATTATAGTTAAACATTTTTTCAACTTTATTCTTTATTCTATAAGTTCAGATCTATGATAGCAATATTTTGCTTGGGTCTTAGAACAAATATTTATTTTAAAACAGGCTATTCAGCCTTCAGCTCAAATGTTCTGGGCTCTTCTAAAGTATTATCTCCTCAAAGGTTTTCTGGTAGAAATAGTAAAGAAACGAATGTTTTCCTTCACTAGTTGTCTTTACTACCAAAACTTCGAAGTCTTCGCTCTGTGATTAATATGGACATTTACACAATTTCTGGGTAAGCGTGACCCTTCTCTGCTGGCTTCTTTTTTTTTCTTCAATTTTTTTTTTTAACGTTTATTTACTTTTGAGACAGAGCATGAATGGGGGAGGGTCAGAGAGAGAGGGAGACACAGAATCTGAAACAGGCTCCAGGCTCTGAGCTGTTAGCACAGAGCCCGACGCGGGGCTCGAACTCACAGACCGCGAGATCATGACCTGAGCTGAAGTCGGACGCTTAGCCGACTGAGCCACCCAGGCGCCCCTCTGCTGGCTTCTTTTGATGCTCCAGTTCCAGCCCTTGTCTTATTCCCGATTAAAACTTTGTCTGTTTTGGATCTTAAATTCCTCAACCAAATGATAGGTAAATTTCCAAGATCCTCACACACATACTTGGCACTTGTGAGTTCTCAGGAAACGCAAGGTGACAATGACCACAAACCATAAGACAGAGACCCCCAACAGACTAGAAAATTAAGCAAGCTGTCCGTGTTATAATTACAATCTTTGCTAGTTTTCAGAAAGCATCCTCATATTTTTGGAAAATTCTTTGGTTCAAAGGCCAAAGAGAAGATTTAAGATGCGCCCGGCAACCAATGTGCACGCCTTATTTTTAAGTTTTATTAAAAAAATTTTTTTTTAATGTTTATTTTTGACAGAAAGAGAGAGACAGAGCATGAGCCGGGGAGGGGCAGAGAGAGAGACACAGAATCCTAAGTAGGCTCCAGGCTCTGAGTTGTCACTAGAGAGCCCCACGCGAGGCTCAAACTCACAGACACCGAGATCATGACCTGAGCCAAAGTCGGACGCTCAACCGACTGAGCCACCCAGGCGCCCCAAGTTTTATTTTATTTTTTTAAGTTGTAAACTAAACATAGACCATATTATAGAAAATTTTACCAAATAAAAAAAACACGCACGCCACCGATCTGGACGCATTTAACTCACTTGGATGAATTCCTACCGGTGTTCTCCCGCGCTCTCACCACACGCTGGCAACCTTGACCCTCGCGCGCTGCCGGAACCGCAGCGCTCGGGGCGGCGCTACGGCGCATGGGTGCGCCGTCGCCATGGTAACCGCGGAAGCCAGGGGCTTGACGAGCGGTGAGTCGGGGTCCCGCTTGGAGGGCCGCGGTGGGCGCTCTGGGTGGGGGCCGGGGACGAATGGGCGTCTCTTCATACTGCAGCTGGGGCGGGAGCGGCAGGGGGAGCGGGCTTCGGCCGCGGCGTCCTCGGGGTTTGCCTCTCACTAGAGCTTTCTGTAGCGGCTCTCGCCCCGCGGACAGCCTCGGGGATCCCAGAGGGTCCCTCAGGGGTTCAGGCCGGAAAGCGAACTCGGGTGTCCAGAAGTGACTGGCGCCCGCCCCGCGGGACCTGCTGGGACCCGCGGTGTGGCTGCCACTCTGTTTCCTCTTCTTCAGGCCTTTCTTTGTTTAACCCCCGGGGCCCAGGGCTGCCCTTTGGTGTCTTCTTGAGCTGGGACTTAAAGTCCTCGAGGGACCACGTTTTTTGAAGAAAAAATTCAGTTAGCCTAAAGGGCCCTTAAGATCTATTCCTCTGTCATAACTTCAAGCTTATGTGCCTCCTTGTCCTTTGTTTATGCTTCTCCTTCCCTGGATTGCCCTTTTCTCCTCATTTTAAGACTCCTACTCTTCCATGATGAGGGGTCACGACTTCTGGGAAGCCTTTTCCGAACTCCCTGTCTCCGAGTATAATTTAGCTGTCCAGCCTCTTATTCTGAAAGCTCTGTTCCATTATATCCCTTATCTCACTCTGTCTTTGCTGGTTTACTTACTCATGGCTTCCTGGGAATGGCTTAGTTATTGGGTAGAGACCACGGCCTATGTGATTTTCTATTATTAGTACTTTGGCAGCTTGAAAAGAGTTCACACTTTATAGTTAAAAGGAAGAGTTATGGACTTGTTTCCCAACACTAATTAAGTAAAGCAGAGCAGGCGCTACTCTCATTGCACAAATAAGGAGAGGGAGTTCAGAAAAGTCACGTAATTAATAAATACCAAAATAAAGACTAAAAAGCACGTCCTTCTGACGCACAGAAGTGAGGCAGCCCTCACTCTTAAAAAATTACTGATCCCAGGGCGCTTGGGTGGCTCAGTCCGTTGAGTGTCTGACTCTTGGTTTCAGCTCAGGTCATGATACGGTTAGTGGGATGGAGCCTTGTGTGGGGCTCTATGCTGACTGTACAGGGAATCCCTGTGCTTGGGATTCTCTCTCTCCGTCTCTGCCCCTCCCCTGCATTCTCTATCTCTCAAAATAAATAAATACACTTAAAAAAAAATTAATGATCCCAAAGAGCTTTCTTTTATGTGGGTTATACACAGCCATACAGTAAGCATTAAAAATATAGTAAGAATTAGAAATTAAAACGGAGAATTAAGAACATGTTTATTAAATCCTTTTAACAATAAAAAACATAAACCCATTATATGTTAGACGTAAATTACATATTTCTCATGGAAAATAAATATTTTCTAAAACAAAAATTTTAGTAAGGAAGTTGAGTTAAATAGAATATAGATACAAAGAAGAAAGGAAAATCTATATTATTATGATCATGCCATTAGTACCTACATTCACAATAAAAATGCTGTAAAATAGTCTAAAAATTCAATGTTATAAGAAGAAAAAAAATCATAAAAAATAGAACTCTTTGCTCTGTCTTCAAAATCAGTACGATGGACATAATCATCAGTAGACCGTCAAACGTATCACAGGAGAGTTTACTTTTATTCTCCTGATTAGATGTTGTCTTTCAAAAGGTAGGCTTAAGGATAAATGCCCTGGAAGACTTCACTTTGTCCTTTTATTTCAGAAAGGCTGACTGCAGTTTAGTCTAGATTTATACTAGAATAGTCTTGAGGCTTTGACTATAAACCAGAATGGCTTAAGTCCTAGGTATGTCCAATCCACTGGTTCTCAAAGTATGGTCTGAGGATTCCCTGGGGATCCTTAAGACATTTTTCAGGGAGTTTGCCAGTAAAGCTATCTTCATATGAACTCTTACACATTATTTGCCTTTGTACTCTTGTTCTCTCACATGTTACAGTGGTTTTCTGGAGGCTACATCACCTGTGATATCACAACATCACATGTCATGGCAGTGAATGCGGGAGCAGATATGTGGACCCGTGGCTTTTCTATTAAGCCAGACATTAAAGAGATTTGCAAAAATATAAAATAATGCCACTCTTCTCATCAACTTTTCCTTGTAAAATATAGTTATTTTCCATCAGCTCTGTTTTGTATGTTAACGTGTAATTGTTTTAAGATGAACTAATAAACATTTTAAAGATTTAAGTTTCAATTTCTAATATGCTAAATACTTTTTTCTAATATGGTAAATATTGGTAGATATAACCCACATAAAAATTTGGGGAGTTCTTCAGTTTTAAGAGTGTAAAGAGCGTTGATATCAAGGAATTTGAGAACTGTTGCCATAATCATGTTAATTGTGGGCTGATTTGGAAATAAGCTCCGTTCAAGGGTTTATCAAGGGGAGCTTTGAGTATTCTGGCCTGAATCATATTTCTAGATTTGATTTAGTTTATTTACAAATCTCTGAATTAACTTGGGACCAGACTGATCTCTAGATGCAGAATAATCTGTCTGTAATTGAGTGTTTATTGGTGGTAGAGGAGAAAACCATTTCCTCACACCCTACATAGGACAAATGTGTATTAATGAAAAAGAAGAAATAATAGCATTACCATCTTTGTTTTTGCTTCGTGAATACTTTTGCTGGAGGAATGATGATATAATGATGACGATGTTTTGCTGAGTGCTTACCATGTGCTTGGCATATGCATCTAATTCCCAGAAGAATCATATAAACCAGGTCTAGTGTTATTCCTACAAGAGGTTAGGTAAATCACCCAGTGTTATGCAGCTAATAAATTGCAGGACGGGATTGTGAACTCAAGTCTTTCTGACTCCAAAACCCATGGTTCTTGGCTGTGAAGGAAAGCAATGGGAATTGCAAGCTTGATGTTAAGAGTTATTGCACACACACGTCGAGAATTGTGGTAAGTCTAAAAGTGATACAAGGGGCGCCTGGGTGGCTCAGTCGGTTAAGTGTCTGACTTTGGCTCAGGTCATGATCTCATGGTTCGTGGGTTCGAGTCCTGTGTTGGGCTCTGTGCTGACAGCTCAGAGCCTGGAGCCCGCCTCAGATTCTGTGCCTCCCTCTCTCTCTGCCCCTCCTCCACTTGTGCTCGCTCTCTCTCTCTCTCTCTCTCTCTCTCGAATAAATGAATATTTAAAAAAAAATAAAAATGAATAAAAAAATTAAAAAATGACACAAGAGAAATGTAAGGATTGATTCTTGTACCCACCCAGTTTACAACCTAATTAAGTAGATGTCTTCTATACTTGAAACAAATAGAAAATAATATAATACCATATTTGGTAAGTTGTAGGGTACAGACTATATATAATGGCCTTTAAAGATCAGAGGAGGCAGAGACCCATGTGCATTCTAGAGAGGAGTCAAAGAAAGTTTTAGGAAGAAAGTAGGTTCATAGCTTGGCCTAAATAGGATTTGGCTAGTAGGAATGGAGGAGAAAAAAAAAAAAGTATTCTAGGCCTAGTAACAGGAATACATATGAGCTATAAATAGGATTTTCTCAGTATCTTCAAGGTCTCATAGGGCCCCTACTAGGCCAGTGAGGAAAGGCATTCTAAACACATTTTGCCTCTGTTCTCTAAGGTTTGAATACGGGTATCTATAGCAGATATGTTCCAGAAGATCACAGTGTTATTAATAGGATGACAAAACAACTAATTGTGTAAGAGGAATTGATTCCTTTGAGAGTAAAAGAAGACGCAATTGAAAATTACAGCAGGGGAACAGATGTAACTGGAACTGCTCTAGGTACATTGAAGCATATGTCACCCAAGCTATTAACCACAAACACATGCTGTCTAACTTCTGTTAAATTCTCTCTTGTTGATTTCCTGTTATAGTTCCGCAGAGGTTATTCAAAACTAATGTTTTTTCACAGTGTGGTTTGTGCCCCATTAGTGGGTCATGAAATCAATTTGGTGGGTGACACCCAGCCTTAAAAAATATAATGGAAATAAAAACATCAGTATATTACATGTAGTAAGGATAAATAGTATTTTGGTTAATAACATACATGCAAGTATACCCCATAATGCAATGTTCCCAGGACAAAGTATCCATTACTACTGAACAATAAGTTATTTGGTTACCCTATTAATAGAAATTATATATATATTTACATATGGAAAATTGAAACGAGATATAAACATATATATATATATATATATATATATATATATATATATATATAATACAAATAAAAATTATATGTACTAGGAAAACGCCTGAGTGGCTCAGGTTAAGCATCTGACTTCGGCTCAGGTCATGATCTCCCAGTTTGTGAGTTTGAGCCCCAAGTCGGGCTCTGTGCTGACAGCTCAGAGCCTGGAGCCTGCTTTGGATTCTGTGTCTTCCTCTCTCTCTACCCCTCTCCTGCTCTCTCTCTCTTCTCTCTCTCTCTCTCAAAAATAAATAAACATTAAAACAATTTTTTAAAAAAATTATATATACTATATACAATATAACATATTAAATAATATATATGTATTTGGACAGGACACCTACCTCCTGGTCTAAGTTAGCTGTGCAAGCTAATGGCTGTGTGCATGCTTGCAATCCAGTGAGAAGGAATTACACTTTCCTAGAAGTTTCATACTATATCACTACTTACATCTTATGTGTACTTTTTGGACATATGGCCACACCATGTTGCAAGGGAGACTGGGAAATAGTTGTATTCCAATATAAATATTGTTTTTTTTTAATGTGTGATTAAAAGAATAAAGAACAGGGCTCTATTCCTGAAGAAGGGGAGATCAGATTTGGGAGAAGATAGCTGTGTCCGAGTAATGTATCAGGGGCCCATATGATAACGAGGAGCCTAGAAATGAGCAGGAACCAAGGCAGCTCTGGAGGGGCAGACTGCAAGAACCAAAGCAGGTACCCAGGAGGAAGTTTGATCAGTACACTCTTGTTGTCACTGTGTCGAATGACTGGCCTCATGTTCATATGTCCCATGTTCATATGTCCCAGAATCAAGATCCTGGTCACTTACATGTGAAAGCTAAAAAAACTGAACTCACAGAGAATAGATGGGTGGTTGCCAAAGGTGGAGTTAGGGGTCGGTGAAATGGGTAAAGGGGGTCAAAAGGTAAAAACTTATAAGATGCGTATGTTCTGGGAATGTTCTGTACAGCACAGTGACTATAGCTAACAATACTGTATTGAATTCAATACAATACTGCATTGTATTTGAAAGTTTCTAAGAGATTAAATCTTAAAAGTTTGCATCACGAGAAAAAAGTTGTGTAATTCGGTCAGGTGATAGATGTTAACTTATTTTATAATCATTTTGTATTCATTTTATGATATATACACAGATCAGATTATTATGTTGTATACCTTAAACTAATACAATGTTATATGTCAGTAAAAAAATGCAGCGATCAAAAAAACAACACTAAAAGAAGTGTCACGATTCTGGGACTGAGCAGCTGATTGGTCGAGCCTAATTTGTGTTCTTGCCTCCAAGCTTGTGCTGCGATGGAGAGGAGGAGGGTCTTGTATCTGGCCTTCATGGTGGGACGTTAGCCTTATCTTCCACTAGAATCCTCTCAATTGGGGTTATCTAAGAATATGTGTGTGTGTGTGTGTGTGTGTGTGTGTGTGTGTGTGTGTGTGTTGGGGGTGGAGAGTTAGCTGATGAACCATTTCCACCTTTAAATTTCTTGTTATGTGAGAGAATAATCTTTTACTTTTAGAAGTTGATCTTACTATTTTTCTGTTATTTGTAATCAAAGAATTCCTAACTTCAACAGCCTACAAGTATATACATTTAGTGAAGGTAGAGATTAGTGTAGGGCTATGTGAGATAGAGATGTTATTCTGCCTCAGTAGATTTCCCTTCCTTCTGACTTCTGAATGACCAAATCTTTCCCATTCTCTATGGCCCAGGTTAAATGCCATATTCTTTACTAAATATATGAAGCCATTTATCCCATTTCCTGTGTCTTCCCCCTATCCTCCCACCATAAACATGATCCTGAATCTTGTGTTGAATTTTGCTTTTCTTCTTTTTAAAAAAAAATTTTTTTAATGTTTATTTCTGAAAGGGAGAGAGAGAGAGAGACAGAGTGCGAGTGGGGGAGGGGCAGAGAGAGAGGGAGACACAGAATTTGAAGCAGGCTCCAGGCTCTGAGCTGTCAGCACAGAGCCTGACGCAGGGCTTGAACCCACGAACTGCAAGATCATGACCTGAGCTGAAGTCGGACACTCGATTGACTGAGCCACCCAGGTGCCCCTTGCTTTTCTTCTTTTTTAAAAACTAGTGTTACTGAGTCTATTCACATTCCTAAAAAGTCCACTTTAATTTTAATTGCTTTGAACTTTACAAAAATAGATCTTGATACATATAGTCTTTTGGATTTACTTTTTCCTACTAATATTGTATTGCTAAGATTCACTCATATCGTTGTGTGCTTCAACTATTTATTTTTGTGTGACAAATTACCCCCAGACTTGGTAGCTTAAAACAGCACACGTTCTTTATCTCCCAGTTTCTCTGACTCATGAATCAGGGCACAACTTAGCTAAATCTTTTACTTTGGTGTCTCTCATGAGGCTACAGTCAAGGTGTTGCATGGGACCACAGTTATCTCAAAGTTCACCTGGGGCAGATCCACTTCCAAACTCTATCAATGATTGTTGTCAGAGTTAAGTTCCTCATGGGCTAATGGATTCAGGACTTCCATTCCTTACTGGCTGTTGGCCAGAGGTTGCCCTCTGTTCCTTGAAAGGTGGCCCTGTCCATCATACTATGTGAGAAGAGCCAGGGAGAGAATACCAACAAGACCTAAGTCACAGTCTGTTATAACTAAATTATGGAAATAACATCCCATCACTGTTGCTGTATTCTCATTAGAAGAGAGTTGCTATATCCAGCCTGCATTCAAAGGGAGGGAATTACACAAGGGTATGAATACCAGGAGGCAGGGTGAGGGTCATTGGGAGCCGTGTTATAAGCTGACCACATGGTATCACCCTAATTTATTCATTTAACTACTATATATTATTTTGTGTGAATATGCCACAGTTTATGCTCCTGTTCGTGGGCTTTGTTTTTTTTCCTGCCTGGGATTTTTGTTGTTTTGAACAGTGATGCTACAAGCATTCTTTTTTTTTTTTTTTTTAATATTTTAAAAAAATGTTTATTTATTTATTTGGAGAGAGAGGGGGAGAGAGAGAGCGCTAGCAGGGGAGGGGCAGAGAGAGAGGGAGAGAGAATCCTAAGCAGGCTTCATACTGTTAGCATGGAGCCGGACTTGGGGCTCAGTCTCCTGAACTGCGAGATCATGACCTGAGCCAAAATCAGGAGTATGATGCCTAACCAACTGAGCCACCCAGGTGCCCCTACAAACATTCTTATACATATGAAGGGGACTTATACATATGAAGGCTACTGTTCTCTGAATCATTACCAATTTAATATGTGTTCTGCCAGAGGGAACACTAAGAATTCTGTGATTAATTGTACCTGGAATTAATCTCATCCCTTCTGAACTACCATAGCATACTTCATGTCTTATGATACTTAACACTTGTTACCTTTTATCACACTTATTTTGTGCATGTGATATTTTCTCCTTTGACATAGTCACTGAGGCCAGGAAATAAATTTGATTCTTCTTTGTAATTTACTTAGTGCCTACATAGCACGTAGTATATTAGTAAGCTTTCAGTAAGCATTACTGAGTGAATAATTCTGTCAGTGTCAGTACCTAACGTTTAAAGTTTTAATCTGGCTCCAATAATCCCACTATATTTCTCACTTTTCCCCAACATGGACCCTTGTTTAGGCAGGTGAGTCTCTTTAACATTCTTTTCAATTTCTCTTTCAATCTTTTCCTAATGAATCTAGCCCACATTGATCTGTTTCTTCTTCTGTTCCTGTTGAATTTACTGTTATAATTATTTTCAGCCAGTTAAGTATTTTCATCCTATCTGTATTATCAGCTGACTAATGGAATAAACAAATACTGATTTGTTTGAGAGATTTCTATTACTTTTTTTTTTTTTTTTGGCCTCAGGTAATTTTGGAGTTAATGGAGCCAGACGGACCTCCAGAGTCAGAGAGTTCAGAAAGATCAATATTTTCCTCACAGCAAGAAGAAGAAGATGATGAAGAAGAAGAAGGTGATGATGAAGGAGAATCGAAAGAACCAGAAGAAACAGGCACCCTTAATCCTGTCTTACAACCTGCCCTCACAGGGGATGTAGAAGGTTTGCAGAAGATTTTTGAGGATCCTGAGAACCCTCATCATGAACAGGCCATGCAGCTACTCTTGGAAGAAGACATCATTGGGAGAAATTTGTTGTATGCAGCTTGCATGGCTGGGCAAAGTGATGTGATTAGAGCTTTGGCAAAATATGGTGTGAATCTGAACGAAAAAACCACCAGAGGTATTTTGTCTTTTTTCTCTCATCAGTATTACTTATGACTACCTAAAGATGCTATGTACTATATTTAAAGTTGGATGAATTTGCTATGCCTGCTTATATTTTACATATATTATATACATATGCATATATATGAAAATGTGGGTATCTGTGTACATGACGATATAGCTCAGTAGATAAGTACGTAGACTTCACTCGTGATTAGCAGTGTGACTTGGGCAAGTTACCTAATGTTTTGGTGCTTCTGTTTCTTCATCTGCAAAATGGGGATAATGATTGTATTTTCCTTGTAGGATGCTGTGTGGATTAAAAAAGACAGTAAATATAAATATCTTATCACTGTAATTGGCACATGCTAAGTTGATATATAATAAGTGCTTAATAATAATATTATCACTCCTTTGAAGATTTTTTAGTTTTGTAGTCATGATCTAATTATCTCTTTTTTTCAGTCACCTTTTTTTTTTTCAGGTTGCAAATATGGTCATTGAAGAAAATTAAAAATAACAATGACTTCCAGAAAATACGGAATATACATTTAAAAACATTTTAAAATATTTTTTAATGTTTATTTATTTTGAGAGAGAGAGAAACAGAGAGAGACAGAGTATCAACAGGAGAGGGGCAGAGAGAGGGAGTCACAGAATCTGAAGCAGGCTCCAGGCTCTGAACTGTCAGCACAGAGCCTGATGAGGGGCTCAAATTCATGAACTGCAAGGTCATGACCTGAGCTGAAGTCGGATGCTTAACCAACTGAGCCACCCAGGTGCCCCTGCCAAGAATTTTTCTTAAGTATTTATTTATTTTTGAGAGAGTGACAGAGAGTGAGAGGAGGAGGGACAGAGAGAGAGGGAGACACAGAATCCGAAGCAGGCTCCAGGCTTTGAGCTGTCAGCCCAGAGCCTGAGGCGGGGCTTGAACTCACAAACCTTGAGATCATGACCTGAGCCAAAGTCGGATGCTTAACTGACTGAGCCACCCAGGCGCCCCAGGAATATGTATTTTCTTAATGCTCCCATGGAACATTTTAAAAAATTGATCACAATTAAGTCCATAAAGGAAGTCTCAACAAATATCAAAGAATCTAGAGCATGTGTGTTTGTTCTCTAAACATAATTAAATAAGATTAGAAAGTAGTAATGAAAAGAGAACTGAAAATCCCCTATAATTTGGAAAACAGAAGCACTCTTTAAATTATGTGTTGGTCGTAGAAGTTACACTAGAAATTATGAAATATTTAGGTGACAAGAGGATCAGTCCATGTCAGAGCCTGTGGAATAAAACTAAAATTTAAATTCTAGCTTAATACATATAATAGAATATAAGAAACATTGAAAATCATAAGCAAGGCATTTAACTCAAGGAGTTAGAAAAAAAGAACAACTTTCTTCCAAAGAAAGTAGAAGAAGAGTAGGAAAAAAGTAGAAGTAATGATATTGAAAATAAAGAAACAATAGAGAGGATCAACAAAACCAAAATCTGCTTGGGAATGCAAACTGGTGCAGCCACTCTGGAAAACAGTATGGAGGTTCCTCAAAAAATTAAAAATAGAACTACCCTATGACCCACCAATTGCACTACTAGGTATTTATCCAAGGGATACAGGTGTGCTGTTTCAAAGGGACACATGTACCCCAATGTTTATAGCAGTACTATCAGCAATAGCTAAAGTATGGAAAGAGCCCAAATGTCCACTGACTGATCAATGGATAAAGAAGATTGTATATATGTATATATACAATGGAGTATTACTTGGCAATCAAAAAGAATGAAATCTTGCCATTTGCAACTACATGGATGGAACTAGAGAGTATTATGCTAAGTGAAATTACTCAGAGAAAGACAAATATCATATGACTTCACTCATATGAGGACTTTAAGACACAAAACAGATGAACATAAGGGAAGGGAAGCAAAAATAATATGAAAACAAGGAGGGGGACAAAACATAAGAAGAGACTCTTAAATATAGAGAACAAACAGAGGGTTGTTGGAAGGGTTGTGGGAGGGGGGATGGGCTAAATGGGCAAGGGGCTTAAGGAATCTACTCCTGAAATCATTATTGCACCATGTGCTAACTAACTTGGATGTAAATTATAAAAAATAAATAAACTGTAGAAAGTAAACAACAGCAACAACAAAAATCCCAAATCTGCTTTCAACAGAGTTGAAAAACCTTTGATATAATTGGGTGATTTTTGATATTTGATAATATCAGAGAGATCGAGAGCATAAATAATATTTGGAATTTTTAAAAATAGAGCATTCACAAAGGAAAAGCTAAGACTTCAAAAATCATTAGAAAATATTATAAATAACTATAACAATACATTTGGAAACTTGGATGAAATAGACAATTTTCTTACAAAGTGTAAATTACCAAAATTAATTCAAGAAAAAAAATAGAAATCTTGACTAGATCAATGGTTATTTTGAAAAAAAAAATGAGTAAGTAATAAAAATAGGCCTCCTTTCTCCACCCCCACCTTACTCTAGGCTCAGATATTTTAAAAGGTAAGGTTTATTGCACTTTTAGGGAATAGGTAATCTCTAGCTTATACAATGTTCAGAGAATATAAAGAGTTGGAAAACTGCTTAATTTATTTTATGAGAGATAGAACTTTTATAGCAAAACTAGTTAAGGAGAGTAGTAGAAAGAATAACTATAGGCCAATTTCATTTAATAACAAAGATTCAAACATCGTAAAATATTAACAAATTGAATCTAAGATTGTGTATTACAAAATGTATTGTACTAGGTTGGATTTATCCCATTAATGCAAGGTTGATTTTAACATTAGACAAAATATTAGTGTAATTCACTACATTAAAACGCTAAATGAACAAAATTGCATGATCATTTCAATAGATGTAGAAGAGTCTTTTTGAAAACAATGTTGCATTCATTCATCATGAAAGCTCTTAGGGAAATAGAAGAAACCTTCCTTAAAGCTCTCTATCAAAAACCTGAAGCAAGGTTACCTGATACTGAATCTTTAGAAACATTCATTAAATCAGAAACAAGACTATGATATTCACTATCATGGCTTTTATTTGTCATTATAGTGGCAGTCCTAGCTAGTACAGTAAGACAAGAAAAATAAATAAGAGACCTAACACTGTACTGTACTGGAGCTGGCTTTAACCTGCTCTTGCAAGCTGATTGTTAAAATTTCAGGGGGTTTGTAATTCGTTGACATCGCATTGGTAGCTTGAAGTTGGCCATGTTAGGAGTATATATATATCATGGAAATTGCTAATGGTACAAATCAAGGATTTCTTCCCAGAGAACTAGTTGTAAATATTTACCAGTAAACTACTGAATATAAGGATCTGAGTGGAAGAAATGAAACTCCCTCCAAGGGAGTGTACTATTAGTACTAATAGAATTCAATTTAGCAAGAATATGAACATAAGACCAATATCCCAGATCAGTAGCTTTCTATAAACCATCAATGATCAGATACTATAATAAAAATACAAATCTTATTCACAGCAAAACTGTACAGAGATTAGGAATAAATCTGATAAAAGAATTGTAAGACATTTATGGCAAAAACTTTAAACTTTATTGAATTACATCAAAGAATACCCAGATTAAATATATGTTTTAGACAGTGAGATTAAATATCATAAAGAGGCAATTTCTTCCAAATTAACTTATCAATCTAATTAATATCACATTAAGGTTTTTAAAAAATACAAACTGAGAAGCTGACCCTAAATTTCAGTGGGGAAATGATGAGCTATTTAATATGTGGAGAACAGTGGTTATTCATCTGGAAAAAAATTAAATTAGATCCTACGTTGTACTGTGCACAAAAATCAATTACAGTTTCATGCAAGATATGAACGTGAAAAGAGAAAACTTAAAACTTTGTGAAACATAGAGGAGGATTGTTATATTCTTGAGATATCACTCAGTATCTTAAAATAAGACATGAAAACAAAGCTATTAAAGGAAAAATATATCATATATATAAACATACGTGTGTATATATATATATATTTTTTAAATGTTTGTTTATTTATTTATTTATTTATTTAAAGAGTTTATTTATTTATTTTGGGTGAGAGTCAGAGCAGAGAAAGGGGCAGAGAGAGAGGATCCCAAGAGATAGGAACAAACAATTCACGGAAGAGAAATGTTCATGGCCAATAGGTATATAAAAATGTCCTCAAATTCACTATTAAAATGCAAATTTCAACAATGAGCTACCGCTACTGGTAGCTTGATAAAAATGTTAATATCTGACAGCATTGAGTACTGGTGAAGGTAGGGGAAGTGGGAATTCTTTTACTCTGCTGGAAGGAGTGTAAATTGTATAACCACTTTGAAGAACATTCATATAAAGTTGCAAATAGATGTACCCTATGATCTAGAATCCCATTTCTAGATATATATCTTTGAGAAAATCTCACACATCTCACAAGGAAGCATGTACGAAGATGAGTATTCAAGTACAGTAGTTTCCTCTTATCCCTGGGGCATACATTCTAAGACCCTGGTGGCTACTTAAAACTGCAGATAGTAGCAAACCCTATATATACTATGTTTTTTTTCTATACATATATATTCTATGATAAAGTTTAACTTATAAACTAGGCACAGTATGAGATTAATAATAACTAATAATAAAATAGAAAAATTATGCTATAATAAAAGTTATGTAAATGTGTCTCAAAATACCTTATTGTACTGCACTCACCCTTCTTGTGATGATATGAGATGATAAAATGCCTACGTGATGAGATGAAGTGAATGATGTAGGCATTGTGACATAGCAATAGGATGCTATTGACCTTCTGATGGTACATTGGAAGGAGGATCATCTGCTTCCAGACCGCTGTTGGCTGCAGGTGCCCACAACTGTGAAAAGTGAAATTGCGGATAAGGGGGGACCACAGATAGTTCCTGACTTAATGATGGCTTGTCTTACAATTTTTCAACTTTACGATGGTGTGAAACTGATACACATTCAGTAAAAACCACATTTTGAATTTTGATCTTTCCTCAGTCTAGCAATAAGCAGTGTGATACTTTTGTGATCCTGGCAGCAACCTGCAGCTCCCAGTCAGCCATATGCTCATGAGGGAAATAACCAATACTTATAGCCATTCTCTGCCCATACAACCATTCTCTTCTTTCTTTTGTCCTTTCCTTCCTTCCCTTCCCTTTTTCTTTCTTTCTTTCACTTTCAAATGGTTTTATTTTATAAGGTAAAACTTAACACATGGTTTTATTTTATTTGTTATTTATTTATTTACTATACATCCAAGTTAGTTGGCATATAATGCAATAATGATTTCAGGAGTAGAATCCAGTGACTCATCCCCTACATATAACACCCAGTGCTCATCCCAAGTGTCCTCTTTAATGCCTCTTGCCCATTTAGCCCCTCCCCTGACCCACAACTCCTCCAGTGACCTTGAGTTTGTTCTCTGTGTTTGAGTCTCTTATGTTTTGCCCCCTCCCTGTTTTTCTATTATTTTTGCTTCCCTTCCCTTATGTTCATCTGTTTTTTATCCTAAATTCCACCTATGAGTGAGGTCATATGATATTTTCTTTCTCTGACCAATTTCACTTAGCATAATACACTCTAGTTCCATCCATGTTGTTGCAAATGGCAAGATTTCATTCTTTTAGATTGCCAAGTAATACTCCATTGTGTGTGTCTGTGTGTGTATATATATATATATATATACAATGATGGACATTTGGGCTCTTCCCATACTTTGGCTATTGTCGATTGTGCTGCTGTAAACATTGGGGTGCATGTGCCCCTTTGAAACATCACATCCGCATCCTTTGGATAAATACCTAGTAGTGCAATTGCTGGGTCGTAGGGTATTTCTATTTTTAATTTTTGAGGAACTTCCATACTGTTTTCCAGAGTGGCTGTACCAGTTTGTGTTCCACCAGCAGTGCAAAAGGGTTCTTCGGCATCCGTACCAACATCTGCTGTTGCTTGAGTTACTAATTTTAGCCATTCTTTTTTTTTTTTTTAATTTTTTTTTTAACGTTTATTTATTTTTGAGACAGAGAGAGACAGAGCATGAACGGGGGAGGGGCAGAGAGAGAGGGAGACACAGAATCGGAAGCAAGCTCCAGGCTCTGAGCCATCAGCCCAGAGCCCGACGCGGGGCTCGAACTCGCGGACCGCGAGATCGTGACCTGAGCTGAAGTCGGACGCTCAACCGACGGAGCCACCCAGGCGCCCCTAATTTTAGCCATTCTGACTGGTGTGAGGTGGTATCTCATTGTGGTTTTGATTTGTATTTCCCTATTGATGAGTGATATTGAGCATTTTTCCATGTGTCTGTTAGCCATCTGGATGTCTTTTTTTTTGGAAAAGCGTCTATTCATGTTTTTGCCCATTTCTTCACTGGATTATTTGTGTTTTGAGTATGGAGTTTGGTAAGTTCTTTATAGATTTTGGATACTAACCCTTTATCTCATATGTTATTTGCAAATATCTTCTCCCATTCCATTGGTTGCCTTTTAGTTTTGCTGATTTCATACATTGTTTTAAAACATGAACATTTACAAGTTATCAGACAGATTCATACAAAGCTGTTTACAGTGATAATGAGAGAGGAACATTTACCAATGTAAAATGTCACAGAATCAAATCACACTTGGATCTTCAGTGGTTCAGCTGCTTTACCCCACACAATAAAATATGGTCAGTGTTAAGATAAAATTCCTCTTTTGCATATTCTCTTCCTAATCAAGGGCTTCTTTATTACCATCATCCCACACAGTAGGAAAGCTGGCCACGGAGGCAGTTTCACAGTGGTTATCCTGGTCTTTGGCGATCATTATGTAGCCATCCATGCCCTAGTCTATACCCCAGCTGTTCTTGACAATCCAGGATTTATTGTTACCTGATTTTGCTCCTTCAAAACCATGGCCAACCACTGGAATATCATGTCCAGGTCATCTTTGCTGCAGTTTGGATCATAATAAATGCCTTGTTCATAGAACTGTGAAGTATCCAGGCTTGCATCTATACCAACAGAGATGGGCCCCACAGTTGCCTCTGTGATCATAAGTTTGTTCTCCCTCCTAAGGATGTCCCAGAAGCTACTTATGTTTTTTTTTTAAGTTTTTACTTAAATTCCAGTTAGTTTACATACAGTATAATATTAGTTTCATGTATAAAATATAGCAATTCAACAATTCCATACATCATTCATCTCAGCAAGTGCACTCCTTAATCCCCATAACCCATTCCCCCCGCCACCTCCCCTCTGGTAACCATCAGTTTGTTCTCTATAGTTAAGAGTCTCTTTCTTGGTTTGCCTCCCTCTCTCTCTTTCTCTCCCCTTTGTTTGTTTTGTTTTTTAAATTTCACATATGAGTGAAATCATATGGTATTTATCTTTTTCTGACTTATTTCACTTAGTGTAATACTCCCTAACTCCATCCATGTCATTGCAAATGGCAAGATTTCATTCTTTTTGATGGCTGAGTAATATTCCATTGTATGTATATATGTATGTACGTATGTATGCATATGTACATACATACATGACAAATCTTTATCTATTCATCCATCAGTGAACACTTGGGCTGTTTCCATAGTTTGGCTATTGTAGATAATGCTACTATAAACATTGGGGTGCATGTATCACTTTGAATTGGTATTTTAGTCTTTTTTTGATAAATACCTACTAGTGCAATTGCTGGATCCTCAGTTAGTACTATTTTTAACTTTTTGAAGAACCTCCATACTGTTTTCCAAAGCGGCTGCACTAGTTTGCATTTCCACCAACGATGCAAGAGGTTTCCTCTTTCTCCACATCCTCACCAACACCTGTTGTTTCTTGAGTGGTTGATTTTAGCCATTCTGATGGGTGTGAGGTGATATCTCGTTGTAGTTTTGATTTTTGTTTCCCTGATGATGAGTGATGTGGAGCATCTTTTCAGGTATCAGTATGTCTTCTTTGGAAAAGTGTCTATCCATTTCTTTTTCCCATTTTTAAATTGGATTATTCATCTTTTGGATGTTGAGTTTTATAAGTTATTTATATATTTTGGATACTAACCCTTTATCAGATATGTCATTAGCAAATATCTTCCCCCATGCCATAAGTTGCCTTTTAGTTTTGTTGATTGTTTCCTTCCCTGTGCAGAAGCTTTTTATTTTGATGAAGTCCCAATAATTTATTTTTGCTTTTGTTTCCCTTGTCTCCAGAGACAACATCTAGAAAGAAGTTGCTACTGATAGCAAAGAGGTTACTGTGTGTATTCTCCTCTAAGATATTTATGGTTTCCTGTCTCACATTTAGGTCTTGTATCCATTTTGAATTTATTTTTGTGTATGGTTTAAGAAAGTGGCCCAGTTTCATTCTTTTGCATGTTGCTGTCCAGTTTTCCCAGCACCATTTCTTGAAGAGTCTGTCTTTTTTTCCATTGGATAATCTTTCCTACTTGGTTGAAGATTAATTGGCTACAGTTATGGGTTCATTTCTGGGCTTTCTATCTGTTCAATGGATCTATGTGTATATTTTTATGCCAGTACCATACTGGGTTTTTTTGGTTTTTTGTTTTTTGTTTTTCACAAGGTTGCTTTGGCTATTTGAGGTCTTTTGTGTTACATCTTCCTGACTTCTGGTCTTTTGGGAAATGCCTTGTTTTCTTATGAGGCCAAGGACAGATCTCTGTAGTTTGTTTATTGATTATGGAACCTCCTCTGGTTGTGGCCAGGCTTTGGTCACTAAACCCGACTGTACTCAAGCAGGCATAGCCAGAACAAATTATTGTTTAAAAATTTCTTTCCACATAAAATCAGCAAACATTTATTAAGGGTGGAGTAACAGCCAAGCCTTGTGCTCAGAGCTGAGGTTATAGAAATATGAATGAATTCAGACTTGGGCAAGTTCACAGTTTAGCAGAAAACAAATATGTAAATATATAAGTAATTACTATATGGTGAGATAAGGTATGAGATAGCTTAGAGGAGAGAGAAATCAACTTGACCTGGAAGTATTGGACACAGTCAGGGAAGGCTTCACAGAGGAGGCGATACTTATATTGAATCCTGAAGAATGACCAAGAGTTTACCAGTCAAAGGAGAGTTGAGGGATAAAGCATGGCAGGCAGTGTAGTAATCATAGTATCAGATTTTAGTATTACAATCTTGTGCATATTCTAGAATATTTACCCACTATTTTAAGGTAACTGAAACACTGGTCTTTTTATAGGTATAATAGTATTATTTTGTATTTAAAAAATGAAATTTGAATCACGTATGGATTGAAAACAAATGATTTAATTGCTCAATGTATACAAAAAGCCAAACTGAAGTCTACAAATTTGGATGGCCCATATTGTGGCTTTGCAAAATTTCTGTTGTAAGAATAATCTGAGTCCCAAAACTTCCCAACTAAGTCACATATGAATCTCATCATTTTGAATTTGATCAGAAAACTGAAATGGAATCTCTTTTACATGAAGAAACTAAAAAAGACAAATATGAACCAGCAATATTTTCTCTGGGGAAAAATTACAGCTTACTCTTAATAAAAAGATTGCAGTGTTTGCAAAAGAGCAAAAAGCTATTCAGAGATCTCTCTCTTCAAATTAGAGGTGAGATAATTTGAAGTAAAATACTTGGTTTTAGTTTATAACCACTTCCAACTAATGTTGAGTGAGAAAAACTTCAATGGCTAAAAAAAAATTGTTCAAAAATATCTTGGTGATATTGTTGGACATTTAGAAAAATCACATAATGTTTCACTTGAAACTTTCATGATTAATTACATTTCTTTATAGTGTTTTTTATCCTTATTTTTTTTCAGTTTGATAATTTATATTGCTAATATAATGAAAATATACACTTAACATATCGATTTCATACTTATACTTTTCTTTGATATCTTGTGTTTATACATTTTCATATTTAAAATGTATTAAATAGTTTCACTAATTTAAAAGAGTGAATTCTGAATTCCATTTTATAAAACACCAGTATTAATACTAAGTAAGCATTAAAGTTATACTGGTATTATTTTATTTCATTACTGTAATTATTATTTCAGGTAGAGAAAAACCCCAGCATATTCAAAGTTGTAGAGGCATGAAACAACATAATTTGGGCAATTCAAAGATTCTGGTAGTGGTGGTGGTAGGCAGGCTGTGAGAAATATTCTAGATAGGTGAGTATTTTGCTTCATGGCCTATTTTTTGTTTTTGACTCATCATCCCCATTCTTGGACTTTGACCTTACCATATACCTTCATTAATTTATAGCAATGCTGGGGGCTCCTGGGTGACTCAGTGTCTGACTTCAGCTCAGGTCATGAATGATCTCATGGTTTGTGACAAAGCCCGCTTTCGATCTTCTGTCCCTCCCCCCCCCCCCCGCCCCTTCTCACTCACTTGCTCTCACTCTCTCTCAAAAATAAGTAAACATTAAAAAAAAACTTACAGCAACCCAGAGAAAAGTACTTATCTTCTTTTTTTGTTTTCTTATCTATAAATGAGAACAATGCTAGTGCCTACTTTATAGGATTGTAGTGAGTGGATAACAGTGCCTGTATGGAGGAAAAGATTCCTTTTCTTGTCTGATCTTTTGCCTTACTATGAACTACCTGCTCAGTTGACTCCCTTTCTATTTAGTAAGTAGTAGTATTCCACAAAGGGATTATTTTTCAATTAGAATTAACCCTAATCTGCACTTGTACGCCAATGTGTATAGCAGCACTTTCAACAATAGCCAAATCATGGAAAGAGCCTAAATGTCCATCAACTGATGAATGGATAAAGAAATTGTGGTTTATATACACAATGGAATACTACATGGCAATGAGAAAGAATGAAATATGGCCTTTTGTAGCAACGTGGATGGAACGGGAGACTGTTATGCTGAGTGAAATAAGTCATACAGAGAAAGACAGATACCATATGTTTTCACTCTTATGTGGATCCAGAGAAACTTAACAGAAGACCATGGGGGAGGGGAAGGGGAAGGAAAAAAAAAGTTACAGAGAGGGAAGGAGGCAAACCATGGGAGACTCTTAAAAACTGAGAATAAACTGAGGGTTGATGGGGGTGGGAGGGAGAGGGGGGTGGGTGATGGGTATTGAGGAGGGCATCTGTTGGGATGAGCACTTGGTGTTGTATGGAAACCAATTTGACAATAAATTTTGTATTAAAAAAAAAGAATTAACCCTAATCCTTCCCAGTTCCATTTATGGTACCTTTCTTGCTACTAGGATTTCTAACATGTGGCCTTCCTTATATCCCTCTCCTGGGATCCATTGCTCATTGACAACATTATGGAGGACGTTAAGAAAATCCCTTTCTCATATGGATGCTTTTGAAATAATCTGATTTAAATATTTTTCTTCTTCTGGGACAGCAATGGGCTTAATGTACTACAAGTATCTGTGTGTTTCTTTCTAGAAAAGAGGCCATCTTCAACAAGGGGAAAAACATGTAAAGGTGTTTTAAAAACATGTAAATTTTTTGTTAAAATCCTCTTTTGTTTAGAAATATATTTTCTTGTTTTTAAACTATGCATATTAAATAGGAAAAAAAATTAGATGTTACCAGTGGCCTGTAACATTAGCCTTGAGAAAAGCAGTATAAGGAGCCAGAACATCTCACTTGGAATGTCTTCTTGGTCATATTAGCAGCATCTTGTCTGTAGATAGTGTTTCCCTCCCCCAGCAAATCAGGGGCCCTGGACTTTTCAGCTCATTGAAGACTTCATGCAGAAAGCAAGAATAAGGGTGGTATCAGGGTATTTCTTGCCCCACGCCCCCCATTTTGTAGAGGATAAAGGCAAAATGAAATTCTTGGGCCAGTGTCTATCTCTTGGTTTTTGAAATTTCTCACTTGTTGTGATACTAAAAGAAAGGTTGGGCCAAAGAGGGGAGGTAATTCCAATTTTGGCTGATCCGGAGTAGTTCACTTCATCTTATTTTTGATTCCTTTATTAACCCTTCTGGTTATGATATCCTCAAGCCAAAGGTAGTTTACACCTTGATGTAAAGCAGAACTGGAATTGTGGGAATATGGCAAGTAGGGAGCCAAGGAGAGGTTTCTCGAAGAAAGTGGAGGAATCATTAGCCTCTCTTTCCCTGCTGTACTCAGTGACAAACATTTAGGTGTTGTTTTCTACTACTTATAAACCCTTTATTTGGCAACAGACCTGGGTTTGAATCTTGCTTTGGCTACTTACTATGAGTGTGGCCTTGGGCAATGTATAGCATCTCTAACCTTCACTTTCCTCTGTATCTTTTAATGGAGCTAACAACACTGACTTCAGAAGGTTAGTGAAGGTGTAAATGAAGTAGTGGTACATAAAGTGCCCAGTACTTAATAGATTCAATACATCTTTTCATTCTTTTGCTCAATTCTTTTTATAGTAGTAGTATATGCCTCTTTGGCCAGTTAAATGAGTCATAAATACATCCTGTGGGTAGGTTGAAACCATGAACTTGTGACTTGATTTTTTTAAGCCAGTGTGAAAACATTTTAATGATGCCTCCCCGTTTTTCACCCCCATAGTAGTTGCCTCAGTTAGTCTAAAAAACAACTTTCTAATTTGATGGGTCATATTTTCAGTTTTAATTCAGATGATTAATTTCCAAACCAAAGGCACACATAGTTGTCATAATTTGTATGATTGTATTAACAATAATGCTAGCATGCAATCCCTATCAAAATAACACCAGCATTCTTCACAGAGCTAGAACAAACAATCCTAAAATTCGTATGGAACCAGAAAAGACCCCAACTAGCCAAAGCAATCCTGACAAAGAAAACCAAAGCTGGAGACAATACAATGCCAGACTTCAAGCTGTATTACAAAGCTGTAATAATCAAGATAGTATGGTACTGGCACAAAAACAGACACATAGATCAATGGAATAGAATAAAGAACCCAGAAATGGACCCACAAATATATGGCAACTGACAAAGCAGGAAAGAATATCCAATGGAAAAAAGTCTCTTCAGCAAATGGCATTGGGAAAACTGGACAGCGACATGCAGAAGAATGAACTTGGACCACTTTCTTACACCAGACACAAAAATAAACTCAAAATGGATGAAAGACCTAAATGTAAGACAGGAAGCCATCAAAATCCTAGAGGAGAAAACAGGCAATAACCTCTTTGGCCTCAGCTGCAGCAATTTCTTGTTTGACACATCTCCAAAGGCAAGGGAATTAAAAGCAAAAATGAACTATTCGGACCTCATCAAGATAAAAAGCTTCTGCACTGCAAAGGAAACAGTCAGCAAAACTAAAAGGCACCCAACAGAATGGGAGAAGATAGTTGCAAATGACATATCAGATAAAGGGTTAGTATTCAAAATCTATAAAGAAGTTATCAAACTCAACACCCAAAAAACAAATAATCCAGTAAACAAATGGGCAAAAGACATGAATAGACACTTTTCCAAAGAAGACATCCAGATGGCTAACAGACACATGAAAAGATGCTCCACATCACTCATCATCAGGGAAATACAAATCAAAACCACAATGAGATACCACCTCACACCAGTCAGAATGGCTAAAATTAACAACTCAGGCAACAATAGATGTTGGTGAGGACGCAAAGAGGAACTCTTGCACTGCTGGTGGGAATGCAAACTGGTGCGGCCACTCTGGAAAACAGTATGGAGGTTCCTCAAAAAATTTAAAATAGAACTACTCTATGACCCAGCAATTGCACTACTAGGTATTTATCCAAGGGATACAGGTGTGCTGTTTCAAAGGGGCACATGCATCTCAATGTTTATAGCAGCACTATTGACAATAGCCAAAGTATGGGAAGAGCCCAAATATCCATCAACTGATGAATGGATAAAGAAGACTTAGTGTGTGTGTGTGTGTGTTTGTGTGTGTGTGTGTGTGTGTGTGTGTATTACTCGGCAATCAAAAAGAATGAAATCTTGCCATTTGCAACAACATGGGTGGAACTAGTGTGTGTTATGCTAAGCGAAATAAGTCAGTCAGAGAAAGATATCATATGATTTCACTCATATGTGGTATTTAAGATACAAAACAGATGAAAATAAGGGAAGGGAAACAAAAATAATATAAAATCAGTGAGACAAACCATAGGCACTCTTTAAAAAAAACTTTTTTTTATGTTTATTTACTTTTGAGAGAGAGAGAGAGAGGGAGACACAGAATACAAAGTATGCTCCAGGCTCTGAGCTGTCAGCACAGAGCCTGACTCAGGGCTCGAACTCGCGGACTGGAGATCATGACCTGAGCCGAAGTTGGATGCTTAACCAACTGAGCCACCCAGGTGTCTCCATAAGGGATTCTTAAATATAGAGATCAAACTGAGGGTTACTGGAGGGGCTATTGGGTGGGGGGATGGGCTAAATGGGCAAGGGGCATTAAGGGGGGCACTTGTTCAGATGAGCACTGGGTGTTATCTGTAAGTGATAAATCCCTAAATTCTATTCCTGAAATCATTATTACACTGTGTATTAACTAACTTGGATTTAAATTTTTAAAAATAACAATAATGCTAGCAATTAGAGTTTGCTGACAATCCCTTAGACTAAAGTCATTGGTCTAATTGTGCTCCAAAATAAATTACTGCTAGGGATGTTGCTGTCTTCCTTAGAAATGTTGAAAAGCTTAGACTTCAGGCTGCCTGTGTTGGTATCTTTCACCTGTCATTTACTGGCTGTGTTCCTCAGGCAAGTTTCTGGACCTCAGTTTCCTTATCTTTAAAGTGGGGATTATAATAGTTCTGACTTCATAGGGTTTTTATGAAGTAAATGAGTTTACTATATATAAAGTACTTAAAATAGTGCCTGGCCCACAGTAATTGTTTAATACTTGATTGCCATTGTGATCTTCTGTTCAATAAAATGGCCTAAAACAATGTAGTCTATTTGACCTGACCATCTTCATTCTATTTGTTAGGTTACACACTCTTACACTGTGCTGCAGCCTGGGGTCGTTTGGAAACTTTGAAAGCACTTGTGGAATTGGATGTTGATATAGAAGCTCTGAACTTTCGGGAAGAAAGAGCTCGAGATGTTGCTGCTCGGTATTCCCAGACCGAGTGTGTTGAATTCCTGGACTGGGCAGGTAAGGAAGCCTACAAGGTAGTGGTGTAACTGAACCAACATGAGTTTGTTCCTTGGTGAGTCACAGATAGAAACTACACCAGGAGAGTTGTTGCACAAAGGAAGCTTTATTTGCAGCAAATTAGGAGATCACAAAGAAGAACTTCCAAAGCTGCGACTCCCCAAGCAAGGGTGAGTGGGTTTCTTTAATTTAGGGCTAAGATGAATATTTAACAAGGGGATCCTTGTCATGGTTTGTAGAGGTGCACATAAGATCCCACATGCACCTTAAGGAAACAGGCCTATACATACGTTGTATGTTATGCAAATGAGGCTCGTGCTCCTCCTTGGGTGGAGATTTTAGTATTATAATAAGGTAAAGGTAGTTGTCGATCATTTTGGAGGTCACTCTACAGTCCATCTGCACAGGCATGAGTCAGGGGTTATGCTGAAACTATTCTGCGTGGTCTGGGCTGGTGGTCTTTCAGGGCAGTTCCTGTACTTGAGGGGTGGTTTCGGTTTCCATTTGCCTGAGTTAAGAGATAAGCCAGAAAGGAGCTTAAGGAAAAATGTGCAACAGGGATTGGTGAGTACAAGCAAGTGGGCAATGAAGGTCAGGTCTTGGGATCTAGCTAATGACAGTAGCAAACAGACTGAGTGATGGATTTTTTTTCCCTATGAGTGATAGGTTATACCATCAACAAAGCAAGAGATGATTAGCATTTTCACCTTTTGCCACCATGTTTTATTTGTAGATACAATCACAAGTCACTGGTGGTGATGTGTGAAATCTTCCTTTTTTTTTTTTTTTTTTTTTCTATTTTGCTATTGGCCTCCAACATTGTACTTAATAGAAACTGTACATATTGAAAGCTAGTTGATTGACTAACTTCTAACAATTTCAACAATAATTTCCTATAAGAATATATATATATATTATATATATATATGATATATATATATATATGGTTTATGTTGAGGGCCATTTCCTGAGAGACTTAGGTTGAATGGACCATTCCTCAACTTTTTTTTTAAATGGCATATTTGAGTCATATGTTTGCTTTCCCAGGTAGAAAGTTATAATAACTTAAAATGATTTTCCAGGCAAAATTAATCTATAGTGTTAGAAGTCAGAATAGCAGTTACCTGTCTAGTATGAGGGAACTTCTAGGATGTAGTAGTTTTTTTCTTAATCTGGTTGCTAGTTACATGGTGTGTTCATTTGTGAAAATTCATTGAGTTGTACATTTATAATTTTTTCACTTTTCTGCATGAATGTTAATGCTTCAGTCAAAGGTCAGAAAGCTATGTGCTCTTTTGAATTTTAGTGATATTTTGCTTAATTCATTTTCGCAACCCTATAGAACATAGCTTAGAGATTTCAGGGAGATAATACCTGTGTAACTATGTATGTGTATACACACTGGTTAAAAAAATCCAGTACTTGTGAAGTTCATGGCATTCATTTTGGATAGTTATCTGCAATTTTGCTTTCGGCAAGGATTTATTAAATGCCCACTATGAGCGTAGCATTGTCGTAGGTACAACGGGTTGTTCCTTCCCTCTGTACATTTGTTAGGTGGAGGATGATAAGCTATAGACATAAGTAACAACATAAGAAAGACTATGAGTAAGGGTTAAAATCAGCAGAGCAGGTGGTACATGCTATGGGGTTGTCAGAGAACGTGAAGTCTGAACATGTTGGAGTTGAGCTGGGCCTTGGAGAATGAGTGGGATTTTAATCCAATAGAAGGAGACAGGGTGTGAGCAAAATCTGTGGGCTGGGAATGAAAGTGGCATTTTGGAGGACAGTGATGAGATTGCCTTACTGGAAAAGAAAATCATAATCTGCAAGGGTGGGTTACTGCACAGATGGAATTGTAAAAGAGTAAGTACATGCACTTTTGAATCAAATTGCTTGAGTTTAAATACTGGTGTTTCCACTTGAAACCTATGTGACCTCAGACAAGATCCTTAAATTCTTTATACCTTAGTTTTATTTTCCAGTAAAGGGAGCCAATAGTAGTTCCTACCTCTTGGGGTTAGTTGTGAGGAATGAAATGAGATGATATAAAGCACTTACCACAAGGCCTGGTGTGTGATCAGCACTTGAAAAATGCTGGTGCTATTGGAGCACCTGGGTGGCTCAGTTGGTTGATCGTCTGACTTTGGCTCAGGTCATGATCTTACTGCTTGTGGGTTCGAACCCACGCATCGGGCTCTGTGCTGACAGCTCAGAACCTGGAGCCTGCTTTGTATTCCGTGTCTATCCCTGGCCCTGCCCTATTTGTGCTCTGTCTCTCTCTTTCTCAAAAAATAAAAACATTAAAGAAAAATGTTGCTGCTATTATTATAGCCAGATTATACCCTTAAATGTCAGGCTAAGGTGTTTTCATTTCATTTCTGTAACTACTGGGAGCCATTGAAAGTTTGTATGTAGAAAAGGAAGAAGATGAAAGTGATATTTAGGAAGATTCATCTGGTAGCAATAAGGAACTTGCTTATCAGTAAAATGAGAGGGGGAGCTTGGAGAATAGAAATAAGGAATTGAGGGGGCGCCTGGGTGGCGCAGTCGGTTAAGCGTCCGACTTCAGCCAGGTCACGATCTCGCGGCCCGTGAGTTCGAGCCCCGCGTCAGGCTCTGGGCTGATGGCTCGGAGCCTGGAGCCTGTTTCCGATTCTGTGTCTCCCTCTCTCTCTGCCCCTCCCCCATTCATGCTCTGTCTCTCTCTGTCCCAAAAATAAATAAAAAACGTTGAAAAAAAAAAAATTAAAAAAAAAAAAAAAGAAATAAGGAATTGAGGCAAGGTAGCACTTTTGGGAAGAAAAAGATGTTATACTTTGTGCATTACTTTATAGATAATTGCCCACTTGTACTAATGTTTTCTAGGGACAATGTTTTTATGAATACCTTCAATTTCATGGTTAGATCTGTAAGTAAAAAGAAAACAAATAGCAAAGAATTGATCCCCCGTGAATAGCTATTGTAGGTGAAATTCATATTGTATAATTTAAAATCCATTTTTGAAGAATGACCCATGATACTTAAAAAAACACAAACCAGGGACAAATTTTACTGTAACTTTTCTGAAAAGAAACAGTTTGGGGCTTTTGGGTATGAGCTTCCATTGGTTTTCTTCTTCCTAATACCCATCTGCTTCGTTCGGGTCCTTACATTCCTGGGGGAATTATACCTAATATTTCCTAATAATTAAGATAAAAGAAGACTATAATACTATAAACTAGCATTCTGTTTTCTGATCAGTGATGGAATTGTAAGGACTGGAGCTTCATGGTAATGTATGGGATGTCTGAAACACCAACTACTCAGAGAAACATTTAACATTTGTTTGCTTCAGACTTAATGAGAATTTAAACCACTGCTATTTCTTGTTCTAGTGATTAGAGTAGGGGTCACCTGGAGAGGTTTAAGGGGTAGAGGACTCCCTATGCTGTCAGATGGACTGGGGAGGACTCCCTGCCCCCTGCCCCCTGCACCGGGACCCTGAGGCCTCTGTCTAGCCTGTCCAGGGATGTCATTGAAGGCTCTTGGCATCCTCCCAAGAAAGAATTCAAGGACAGATCAGACAACAATCAAGAGAAGCAAGTGGGAAAGTTTATTAAAGTGAGGGTACGCTCTCGAGTTGTGAGAGGGGGTGAGCTCAAGGGAGAGCTTTGTGCTCTGGTTTTGGGTCACTGTCTTTTACTGACAATTGTTAACTAGGGGATGGAATATTCAGCACTTGGGGAGGGAATTTCTTGGGAGCAGGGTTTGGCACATTTATTCCTTTACCTGGTTAGGGTTTCCAGCCTTCTTTGCCTTGGGCTTGTGTGGTTTGATCCAGTGTCTTGTAGCTTTGTTTTAGAGTGCCCTCGGGACAGGTCTGTAACTTTCCCTCACCCCATAGCTGGCCACAACTCCCCTTTGCTGGCCTCCAGGCATCCTGTTAAAGCCCAGTTTTGTACTCTAATACCTACCCTAAAAAGAATTCCCTTTATACTGTTGAAAATTCCACTGTTAGAAATTTCTTTGGAAAGTTTTCGAGGTTTGGAGACTTTGCAAGTGTTCAAGAGTCCCCATTAGAAGAAATGTGTATACATGTTCTTTTAGAGGGAATTGGTTGACAGGTCAGAAGTCTGAAGGGATGGAAGAATCATTTTTGGAGATGTAGGAGTAGGGTTGTGGTACGGGAGAGAGGAAGGAAGGACAGTCTGGAAACTGGAATCATAAGCAAACGTTTAATAATCCACAATAACTCAAGGCAGGCACCATCCTATGCCTTGTAAAGACTATAGAGTTATATGTTACTGTCTCAAGAATTGTTTTCTAAAAGTTTTTCTCCTCCCTTATATTGATGGGAGGTATGTTATGGAGCTGGCATATTTTTCTGGGGTTTTCAACAGGTTTTAAATCAAATCTTCTTTCCTAGTCTCAGACAAATCTTCCAATTTGTAACCATACTTATAAAAATGAGGTGGCTGATCAATAAAAGTCTGGATTACTTTTTAAAAATTGAGCAATCTTAATCAACCAAAGACTAAAAATTTTTAAATGTTGATACTTACTTCATCATTTGTCATAACGAAAATGGAGAAATTTATACTTTAAAAAATTAATCCATTTCTTTTTTAAATTTTTAAAATTTGTTCTCAAGTTAGTTAACCTACAGTGTGGTGTTGGCCTCAGGAGTAGAACCCAGTGATTCATCACTTACTTATAACACCCAGTGCTCATTCTAACAAGTGCCATCCTTAATGTCCGTCACCCATTTTCCCCACCCCCCGCCATCAACCCTCAGTTTGTTCTCTGTATTTAAGAGTCTCTTATGGTTTGCCTCCCTCTCTGAAAATTAATCTGTTTCTTAATATTTCCATACTATTTTGGCAATATGAGATGGGAAATTAAAAGTTTCCATGTGGCCCAAAGATCTGCTCAGAAAAGTAAGAAAAAGCACAAATATTATTTAAATCAGAGATTTATTGAAACACTAAAGCAAGATTCTGTTCTACATATTGGTTAATGATTAGCAATCTAACACACTAAAAAGAAAAAAATACTTAAACACGAAGAAGTGATAGTACGTAATCTTTTTCTCAGCACTATAGTAAGTTTGGGTGCCTTTTCAGCTGAATAGAAGTACTTTTTCAACCCATACTTGTTTGGAAAGTCTTGGTAAAGTAAGTAACAGAAAATTACAAAGGCTCTCAAAGAACATTTTTATCCTTGAATGAGTTGTCTCTAATCTCCATATTGGACTGAGATATGTTTGCATATGGATAGGTCTAGTTTCCTCTGGCTCCTTCTCCTCCCTCATTCTTCATCCTCTTTAGTTTTCGGTGTTTGACTTTCTTAGCTGGAGGATGACAGGACACCTGATTCAGGTACTTGGACATCATTGATGTTGTGGCCACCAGCCGGCAGAGTATTTGATCAATGTCATATAGGGACTGATTTTCTGGATCATTACCAAATGTATCTGAGGAGGCTGGTTTTTTTAGCTAAAGGGAGAAAGACAGATGATATTATAGATTTTTTTCTTATTGTAGTTCAAATTACATTTGCTTTCTGGATATATACACTTAAAACTTTTTTTTAACATTCATTTATTATTGAGAGACAGACAAAGAGTGTGAGCAGGGGAGGGGTAGAGAGAGGGGAGACACAGAATCTGAAGTAGGCTTCAGGCTCTGAGCTGTCAGCACAGAGCCCGACGCGTGGCTCAAACTCACTAACTGTGAGATCATGACCTGAGCCGAAATCCGTCGCCTAACCAACTGAGCCACCCAGGTGCCCCTGGATATATATAAATTCCAAAAATGATACATTATTTATCTACACAATAGAAAGGTTACTATAGAAAAAAGGAATAAGTGTAGAAGAGATGCTCTTTTCTGTTCGCCCCCATGTAAGATTGTGGTGATCATTATCACAATCAGCAAGCATTTAATATAAGCTTGTTACGGTTAGAGCAAATACTATTATTTGAATATTAGCAAAATATTTTCCTTTACTGAACAGTAATGTATAATGCAATCAAATCATAGCAATTTTATAAATATCTAATAGTTGTGAAGGTCAGTCAGCTTTTAAAATTGCCTCAAAATATGGTGCATTGGGGGGGGGGGGTGTGCCAAGTGGGAAATTGGTTTAAAAGTGCCATTTCCCAGAAAGTTATCCTAACATTAGAAATAAGTTTACGGTCTATTTAAAAAAGAAAAAAAAATACACGTGCACTTTTACATACTTAGCTTTCTTAGATATATCTGGAAGGGACTTAACAGATCTCTTGTCCAGATGCTTCATTTTATGGTTGAGGCAGCTGAGAAAGATCAAATGACTTACCTATGGGCCCAGTTTCATTTCCTATCCATTCGACTCATTTCATTTCGTATCCATTCTAGCTCACTACTTTCTTGATGTATTTTGTAACTTGAGAGGGGTTGAGCTACATTGTTTTGAGGACTTCCTAATTCAATACACTTTTGTCGAGCCCCTAGTACATGCAAGACAACAAATTGTACTACATGTTGAGGGATGAGTGGTGGGGGCAGGGAGATGTTACAAAGAGGTATAAGACATGGTACTTTCCCTCAAAGAAGCTGATAATCTTTTGTTTTAAAGGCTTTGATATTTTATAACTATTACTATTTTCATCACTAATTCACCTGTTTTTGGCGTTTTTTCCATTTCATCCACAGGTAATGCACAGATAAAACAGACAGGATTAAAAACAGAGCTTGTACTAAAATATAAACGAGGTGTAAAGAACTCTCCAGTATATCCACATTAGCAAAATTGCAGCATAGTTTGTCCAGAGGGTAAGGTAGACAGTGAGATGGAGAAGGCTTAACTTTCAGACAATGCATTTCTTCTGGAAAAATCTCCCATCCAACCTTTGTCCAGATAGTTCCATCACAAATGCAGAAGCTCTCCCTAAGGAAGCAGATCAACAACAGAGAAAAAGACAGGGATAGTCCTTGAATGGACATCTTTCTCAATCGGGGGGGAAAAATCTATAGCCAAAAATTGGTCACAGAGCAGAACTGCTCTGAGTAGAGGTTAATATGCTCTACTCAAAGCATTTAAGATTCTAGTGAGCACAGCATACACTGATGATCATTATAACATCATCAGTTATAGTGATTCAGGGTTAAATTCAGTGATGTCACAAAGAACCACACTGGAACTAAAAGGTGTCACCTAACCAATCACTGGGTTTCTTTCTTTCTTTTCTTTTTTTTTTCTTAAGACTCTATTTTTAAGTAATCTCTACACCCAGTGTGGGACTCAAACTCACAGCCCTGAGATCAAGAGTTGCGTGCTCTGCTGACTGAGCCAGCCAGGTGCCCCTACTGGGTTTCTTAGGGATATTTTTTCTTGTTTTTGCCAGAATGTGTTGAACCTCTTCACTTTTCTGAAAAATGAAGACTTTACTAATATTTTACTTGCTAATAAATTCTGTAATTGTATTAATAGATTTTCTTGGAAATAATTTACCTGTATCTCCTCCAAGCCTTCTTTTACTATGCCAGTTTTATATCTACTTAAAAAATTGCTATAGCCATACCATTTCACACAATTTAGCATCTGCTTCTATTTTTTCACTCTGGAATGCCCTTCCCTTCAAATAGCTAAGCAAATATTGAGTCCCTCCCCCTTTCATTTATTTTAAAAAAAAATTTTTTAACGTTTATTTATTTTTGAGACAGAGAGAGACAGAGCATGAACGGGGGAGGGTCAGGGAGAGAGGGAGACACAGAATCTGAAACAGGTTCCAGGCTCTGAGCTGTCAGCACGGAGCCCGACGCGGGGCTCGAACTCATGGACCGTGAGATCATGACCTGAGCCGAAGTTGGCTGCTTAACAGACTGAGCCACCCAGGCATCCCAAGATTCTATTTCTTGGTGTGTTTCTTTCTTTTTTTCCCCTTTGATCCTTTGTTTTGTTTCTTAAATTCCACATATGAATGAAATCATATGGTATGTGTCTTTCTCTGACTGACTTATTTTACTTAGCATAATACTTTCTAGCTCCATCCATGTCCTTGCAAATGGCAAGATTTCATTCTTTTTTTTTTATGGCTGAGTAATATTCCATTATGTATATATATGTGTATGTATATATATACCACACCATCTTTACCCATTTGTCCGTGGATGGACACTTGGCCTGTTTCCACATTGTACATAATGCTGCTATAAACCTTGGGATGCATGTATACCTTTGAATTGGTACTATTGTATTCTTTGGGTAAATACCTAAAAGTGCAATTGCTAAATCCTAGGGTAGTTCTATTTTTAACTTTTTGATGAACCTGCATACTATTTTCCATAGTGGCTGCACAAGTTTGCATTCCCACCAACGATGCAAGAGAGTTCCCTTTCTCCACATCCTCACCAACACCTGTTGTTTCTTGTGTTGTTGATTTTAGCCATTCTGATGGGCTTATCTCATTGAGGTGATATCTCATTGTAATTTTGATTTATGTTTCCCTGATGATGAATTATATGGAGCATCTTTTCAAGTATCTGTTGACCATCTGGATGTCTTCTTTTGAAAAATGTCTATTCATGTATTCTGCCCATTTTTTAATTGGATTATTTGTTTTTTGAGTTTTAAGTTCATTATATTTTAGATACTAACACTTCATCAGATATTTGCAAATATTGCCCCCATTCCTTAGGTTGCCGTTTAGTTTTATTGATTGTTTCCTTCCCTGTGCAGAAGCCTTTTGTTTTGATGAAGTCCCAAAAGTTTGTTTGTTTATTTATTTAGTCCAATGGTATTTATTTATTTATTTATTTATTTATTTATTTATTTATTTTGTCCAATGGTTTGTTTTTGCTTTTTTTCCCCTTGCCCCCAGAGACATATCTAGAGAGAAGTTACTGTGGCTGGTGTCAAAGATGTTATGGCTTGTGTGCTCTAGGATTTTAATGGTTTTAAGTTTCTCATTTAGGTCTTTCATCCATTTTGAATTTATTTTTGTGTACAGTGTAACAAAGTGGTCCAGTTTCATTCTTTCACATGTTGCTGTCCCGCTTTCCCAACACTATTTGTTGAAGAGACTGTCTTTTTCCCACTGGATATTCTTTCCTGCTTTGTCAAAGATTAATTGACCATATAGCTGTAGGTTCATTTCTGGGTTTTCTGTTCTGTTTGATTGATCAATGTGTCTATTTTTGTGCCAGTACCATACTGTTTTGAATCACTACAGTTTTATAATATAACTTGAAGTCCAGAATTGTGATGCTCCAGCTTTGCTTTTCTTTTTCAAGGTTGCTTTGGGTATTTGGAGTATTTTGTGGTTCCATACAAAATTTTAGGATTGTTTGTTCTAGCTCTGTGAAAATGCTGGTGGTATTTTGATAGGGATTGAATTAAATGTGTAGATGGATTCGGGTTATACAGACATTTTGACAATATTTGTTCTTCCAGTCCACGAGCATGGAATGTCTTTTCATTTATTTGAGTCCTCCTTAATTTCTTATATCAGTGATTTGTAGTTTTCAGAGTACAGGTCTTTCACCTCTTTGATTAGGTTTTTTCATAGGTATATTATGGGTTTTGGTGTAGTTGTAAATGGGATTGATTCCTTAATTTGTCTTACTGCTGCTTCATTATTGGTGTATAGAAATGCAACAGATTTCTGTATGTTGATTTTGTGTCCTGCAACTTTACTGAATTTGTGTATCAGTTCTAGCAATTTTTTCAGTTTTCTTTATACAGTATCAAGTCATCTGCAAATAGTGAAATTTTGACTTCTTCCCTGCCAATTTGGATGCCTTTTATTTGTGTTTGACTGTTTGGATAAGACTTCCAGTACTATGTTAAATAATGGTGGTGAGAATGGACATCCCTGTCTTATTCCTGACTGTAGAGGAAAAGCTCTCAGTTTTCCCCCACTGAGGATGATATTAGCTGTGTTTTTCATTTATGGCCTTTATTATGTTGAGGTATGTTCCCTCTAACTCTTATTTTGTTGAGGGTTTTTATCATGAATGGATGTTGTACTTTCTCAAATGCTTTTCTGCATCTATTGAAACAGTCATATGGTTCTTTTTTTTTATTAATGTGGTGTATCACCATGATTGATTTACAAATATTGAACCACTCTTGCAGCCCAGAAATAAATCCCACTTGATCGTCGTGAATGATTCTTTTAATGTACTGTTGGATTCCATTTGCTAGTTCTATTGAGAATTTTTGTATCCATGTTCATCAGAAGTATTGACCTGTTGTTCTCTTTTTTAGTGGAGACTGGTTTTGGTATTAGGGTAATGCTGCCCTCATAGAATGAATCTGGAAGTTTTCCTTCCATCTCTATTTTTTGTAACAGTTTGAGAAGAATAGGTATTAACTCTTCTTGAGATGTTTGGTAGAATTCTCCTGTGAAGCCATCTGGCCTTGGACTTTTGTTTGTTGGGAGACTTTTTATTATGGGTTCAGTTTCTTTGCTGGTTATCAGTCTGTTAAACGTTTTTTATTTTTTGTTGCAGTTTTAGAGTCTGTATGTTTCTAGGAATTTACCAATTCCTTTCAGGTTGTCCAGTTTGTTGGCATATAGATTTTCATAATATTCTCCTATAATTGTTTGTATTTTTGTGGTGTTGGTTGTTATTTTTCCTCTCTTATTTGTGATTTTATTTATTTGGGTCCTTTCTCTTTTCTGTTTGATAAGTCTGGCTAGAGCTTTATCAATTGTATTAAGTTTGTCAAAGAATCAGCTCCTGATTTCATTGATTTGTTCTACTGGCAGGGCTTGAACTCATGAGATCATGATCTGAGCCGAAACCAAGAATCTGACGCTTAACTGACTGAGCCATCCAGGTGCCCCTCTGACTGATTCTTTTTTAACTCTTATCTCTGTGGCAATTGTCTCCCTGAAGTCTTCCATTCTTTTCTCAACCCCTATGAATATCCTTATGACTGTTGCTTTAAATTCCTGATCAGGCATGTTACTTATATCTGTTTTGATTAGATCTCTGACCATGATCTTATCTTGTTCTTTCATTTGGGATGAATTCCTTTGTCTTGGCATTCCTTTGACTTGTCTAAGTCTCTGCCGCTGCCGACGTCGTCATCGTCGTCATCGTCGTCATCGTCGTCATCGTCGTCATCGTCGTCGTCGTCGTCTTCTTCTTCAATATGGCCTCCTCTCACCCTTTAGTTGTGGAATTGTTCTGTTAGTCTTCAGGTTCATTTCTGGGGTATTTAGGATGATTTGACAGTTGTCTATTTGGGTTTGTGGGATGAGGCAAGTGTAGCGTCCTCCAACTGTGTTGCCATTTTCTTCTGTATAGTGATTTTGTTAAAGTCTCTCAAAAACTCTTACGTGGAGTTTCATGAAATTGTACGCTGATCATGGTAGACTGGATAATGGCCCCTGAAGATCTGGTCCTAATCACTGCAAGCTGTGAATGTTATAGGGCAAAATGTGCCCTATATGAATGTGCAAGCTGTGAATGTTATAGGGCAAAATGGACTTTGCAGATATGATTAGGGATTTTGAGAGTGACACATTATCCTGGATTCTCCTGATGGACCCTAAATATAATCACAAGTGTCCTTGTAAGAGGGAAGTAGATGTTTGACATGAAGAGGAAGAGGTGAAGTGATGCTAGAAGCAGAGATTGGTGTGATGCACTTTGAAGGTATTGGGAGAAGTCACAATCTGAGGAAACAAAATTGCTAGAGGGTGAAAAAGGCAAGGAATAGGTTTTCTCCTCAGGCCTCCAGAAGGAATCAGCCCTACCCATGCCTGACTTTAGTCCAGTGAAACCAGTCTCAGACTTGTGGCATCTAGAATTATAATAGAATAAATTAATGTTTTAAGCCATCAAGTCTGTGATAATTTGTTAGAGCAGCCATAGGGAACCAATGCAGATTTCGGTGTCTGGAAGTGAGGTGCAGCTGTAACAAATACCTAAAAATGTAGAAGTGGCTTTGGAATTGGGTAATGAGTAGATGGAAGATTTTTGAGGTGCAGAATAGGAAAAGCCTAGGTTGCTTTGAGCAGATTATTGGTAGAAACATGTTAGAGATGCTGCTGGAGAGGGCTCAGAAGGAAATGAGCATGTTATTGGAAACTGGAGGAAGGGCGGTTATGGCCGAAAGCTTGGCTGAATTGTGTCCTGTCCATATATGGAAAGCAAAACTTGTAAGTGGGGAACTTGGACATGTAGCTGAAGAGATTTCCAAGCAAAGTGTTGAAGGCATGGCCTGGTTTCTTCTTGTTGTTTATAATAAAACGTGAGAGGGGAATGATAAATTGAGGAAAAAACTGTCATGTTAAAAGGGAAACAGGACTTGATGATTTGGGAAATTCTCAGCCTATCTAGGTAGCAACAGTGCTAAAATTAGAAGATTCACTGTTAGGAAAGTGTGCTTTGTAGAAAAGGCATGGGTGTGGTTGGACAGTGTTTTGTGGGTGCTGAGAAGATTGGGTGTGTGACTCATGGCTCCCCTCAGCCATCTTAGCAGAAGTCAGAAATAGAAATGAAATTATCCAAGAAAGACCTGTGGAGGAGCCTCTTGTTTAATGAAACGAGTCTCTGTCACCTGCAAGGAGACTCACAGCATTTTTGAGAATGTTATACTGGTAGGAAACATTGTCAGTTTGAACAGAGGGAAGTAGAGAAAACAAAACAGAAAAAGGCTGCTGGACTCCCCAAACCCTACAGACAGTAAATGGACTGATGAGACTATTCACCTGTAAACACATGCTACCATTCCTCAAAAAGGATGACAGGCTGGAGCCTTGTGCCACAGAGGATTCTTGCTAGGTTTTGACACCTAACAGGATTTGCATTGTGGGATTCTAAAGTTGCTTGGGACTGGTGGCTCCTGTTTTCCTTTCACTCTCTCCCTTTATGAATGCCAGTGTCAACAATTGTTGCCATTATATTTTGGAAGTAGAGAACTTGTTTTCTAGTTTCACAAGTCTATACAGATGGAGAGGAATCTTACCCCAGGATTATGGATCACACCAAAGTTTCACCCATAGCTTGTTTAGATGATTTAGATGATGAGATATGAGACTTTTGAGCTGATGATATTTTAGATGAGCATTGGACATGGGTTAATTTTGTAATGGGTTGAGACTTTTGGAGGTTAGGGTGGAGTAAATGTATTTTGCTTGTGGGATGGATGTGAACTTTAGGGCAGGCTGTGATGAGCTAAAAAATGGCTACCAAAGATATATATGTCATTATCCCTGGATCCTGTGAATGTTTCTTCATATGGCAAAAGGGATTTTGTAGATCCTTCAGTTAAGGATCTTGAGATGGAGAGATTATTCTAGATTATCCAGGTGAGACCTATGGTCCTTTGAAGATGGAGGAAGGAACCCCCCCCACCAGTCAAGGACACAGGCCACCACTGGCAGTTGAAAAGGGCAAGAAAATGGGTTTTCCCCTTAAGGCCCTCTGAAGTATTCAGCCTTGCCAACAGCTTGACTTTAGTCCACTGATACCAATTTCAGTCTTCTGGCCTCTAGAACTGTGGGAGAATAAATTTGTACTGTTGTAAGCCACCAAAAATTTGTGGCAATATGGTATAGCAGCCACAGGGAGCACATACATCAACCTCCAAATTAATTTGGAGTTTACCTACAATTTGAAATATTCAGTTGTTCCATCTAGGAATATGGTAAGCCTTTTCATTTATTTGAATCTTTTATTTCTCTCAAAGTGTAATTGTATTCGAACAAGTCTTGCACATTTTGTGATGACATTACTATGGGTGCTATAGTGAATGGAATTATTTTAAACACTTTTTTTTTTTTAAAGAGAAAAGCTATTTTGGAATTTATTTTGAAGGATCATGAAGGGTAAAGCAAGTGACAGTTTGTCTATTGGAAATGAGTTTTTGTTCCTTTCTCCAGAGTAGATTATTTTTATGTTTATTTTTATTTATTTTTATTTTTTAGAGTGAGAGAGTGAGTGTGAGCAAGGGAAAGGGGGAAAGAGGGAAAGAGAGAGAATCTTAAGCAGGCTCCACACTTAGTGTGGAGCATGACAGGGGGCTTGATCCCATGACCCTGGGATTGTGACCTGAGCCAAAATCAAGAGTTGGGCGCTCAACCAACTGAGCCACCCAGGTGCCCTTCCAGAGTAGATATTTTAATGGAATATGATCTCGTTGGGATTAAGTATCACATGTTTATTTGTCTTCAAAATTTTAGGAATTATTGTAGGAACACAGTGAGTGTCCCAAAGCACTGTGCTAGTTGAGTATTACCTATCTTGAAATTCAGTGAAAGCAACCTCAACAAATCTCCTACATACAGTCTTTATAAACTCTGGATGTATAATAGTACAGTGGAAATAGTTGAGCATATTTTTTAGTCTTTGTCTTATTGTGCTATTTATTGTCCTGTTCCTTCAGATGCAAGGCTGACTCTGAAAAAATATATTGCAAAGGTCTCTGCAGCTGTTACAGACACAGAAAAGGGACCAGGGAAGCTCTTTAAGGAAGACAAGGTACTGCATTGTGACTACTGTTTGTTCAGAAGTCTTTTGAGATTTTTGCCTTTTATCTTTAATTTCTTATACTAATGCTCTAGAGGTAGGTCGTGGTCCTTGCTGGTGTCTTCTCCCTCCCTTGCTTCCTCCCTCCCTCTTATCTACCCTTACTCCTTCCTTCCTTCCCTCCTTCCTTAGTAAACTAGTGAAAAGAGAATGATAAAAATTAAATGAAATGATATTAAAGAGTGACATAGAGATACATGTACTAAGTATTACATCCAACAACATGAATACATTTTGAAATATATTGTTGAAGTGAAGAAAAAATCACCAAAGACTGTAGAGATTTTCTTATGAAATTTGAGATTTATAGCTCAAAACCAAGCAAAATGAAACTATATTGTTTAGGGATTTGTACATATGGGGTAAAACTATTAGAAAAGAAAAGCAAAGTTATAAACACAGATTGTGATGATCTGTTGGAAGAGGGCAGGGGGATAAGTTAGGGGAGAAGCACAGAAATAGTGTTAATAGTACCGGCCATGTTCTGGTTATTCTGTTGATTAGTGAGTTCTACTGATACTCATGTCATTAAGTTTTGCTTTAAAACTTACATATACATCATATTTTAGTATCTATGTGTATATACATTACATATTTCTTAATGTTTCATATTATACATGATGGTAAACAAAGGCACAAATATAAAGACAGCTAATTCTAAAGCCAGCTTGCCACATTTACCATATACTAAGCATTACATGTGGACTAATTTATTGCTTTGGATGTACACTAAAATAAAAAGATATGCTCCAGGTACTAGAAATGTGATTTGGTTTTAAAAGATCTCTTGCATTTCTGTGCAAGATGTTCTGTGAATTCCCTGTGACTTCTAATTCTGATGAAAAAGAATTAGCTATTGCTAAAAGTGTAAGACAGCTCCAAGTCTGAGAATATGACACATTTCACTTGTGGTTCGTAAAACAGTTTACAAAATCTCTTATGAAACCAACAAAATATAGGCCAAGTTCTATTAGAGTAGCTATTGCAGCTATTAAATCTGAGAAAGAAAAATTTCCTGGCACAGACAGTACTCTGTTCAACTAGGTACTATAAAAGTTCTTTTAATTTCAATTTTTAAATATTTGGTTATTTGAGCTAGAAAATATTATATACAAATAGTAATAATTAGAATAAAATTGAAATGCCTAAAGCAAACTTACTAGCTTTCTTTCTTCCATTTCCAGTCTTACTGTCCTGGGGTTCTGATAACAATCTTGTGTTAGTTTCACCATACAAATTTCACCATTTCAGTTATATAAACACATGTATTCACACATACAGTTTTATAAGATTTTGTTTTTTATAAAACTATATATTTATAAAATATATAAATATAAATACAAATTTATATATATTTTTTTATATATTTTGTTTTTTATAAAACTATATATTTATAAAATATATAAATATAAATACAAATTTATATATATATTTTTATAAAACTATATATTTATCCTTAATTTGCTTTTTTCTTTTAATATATTATGGCCATCCTTCCAAATCCACTTGATTTTACATATGTCTGCATACACTACTGCCTATTTAATAATAGGGACAGGACATGCAAAAAATGCATTCTTTTCTCTTTCTTATTATGAACCACAGAACAATAAACATCTTAAATCAGACACCCTCCGTTTGCTGCGTGTGTGCCGAGATAGCTTTGATGCAAATTGAGAAGTTTTCAGTGAGGTGGAGCTCTTCTTGCGTTTCTGGCACTTCCTCTCTTCTGAACCCTCTGAGAGGGAATAAACTTCCTGTTGGGTTGCATCCAGTTCATACCATCCACCTATTCTCCAACCTTTGCAAACACTTCCCTTTGTCACAGGGCTCAATGAAAATAAAGAATTAGGGAGAGGATGTACACTGGCCCAGGGCTTCAGGACTGTAAATTATGAGTTTTATTTTACACAACATTCTACTAATGTTAGAGCTGCACTGACCAATATAGCAGCCACTAGCCGCATGTAGTTATTTTAAGTTAGAACTGATTAAAAATTAAATAAATTGAGTTCCTCAGTCACACTTGTCCCTTTTCTAGCACTCAGTGGATAACTGTCAAATGGTGACTACATTGGACGATGCAGATAGAGCATTTCCACCATCACAGAAAGTTCTCTTGCACAGTGCTAGTTCAGAGATACTATAGAGTTTTATTTTTTAATAAACAAGTAGAAAGTAAATTCTGTTTCTATCTCTAGAATACCATCCTCAGTGCATGCCGTACAAAAAATGAATGGTTGGAAACCCATTTGGAAGCTTCTGTCAGCGAGCTTTTGGAGCAGAAACAACAATTGGAAGATATTGTGACTCCTATCTTCACAAAAATGGCAACACCGCGTAAGTTTTGGATAAAAATGGTTTGAATGTCAGAAAAGATGAATATTCAATGTTCAATGTTATTCCTGAGGTTAACAACTTCTGATTTTGACAATCTTCATTAACCTTTTACAAGCTCATGAAAAAAGTATGATATAACTCCCTAGATTTATTATTAGCTTCAATATTAGTAACAATTATTATTTCTGTAGAGAATGTCTAATATTGATATTGTTGCCATTATTTATTAATTTTATATAATTTACTATGCCTTTGATTTTCAACTAGGAAAGCCAGTCCTCCTAGGAGATAGAATGGCAGAATTTGAAAAAGCACTTTCAGTATTATAACTGTGCTTTGAAAATCCTGTTGGGGGAACAGTCTCCTATCAATGGGGAAGCTGCACTTGGTGACAGGCATCCCTAAGAATTTTTAAAATATCAGTTTATTGAGATTTAATTCTTATACTATAAAATTCACCATTTAAAAATGCACAATCCACTGGTTTTCAATATATCCACAGAGTTATATAATCATCACCACCATCTAATTTTAGAACATAAACACACCAAAAGGAAACACCATACCCATTCGCAGTAACCCCTTCCCCCCGCCCTCCTTCCCATAAGGCTCCTACAACCATTTATCTTTTGTATTTCTATAGAATTACCCATTCTGGACAAGATTTGCCCATTGTGGACATTTCATGAATAGAATCATACAATTTGTGCCATTTTGTGTCTGGCTTCTTTCATTTAGCATGCTGTTTTCAAGGTCCATACATGTTGTAACATCCGTATTCCTTTTTGTTCTGAATAATATTCTTATATGGATTCAAACTTACCCCAACTTACCTATATATTCATTAGTTGATGCATATTTAACTTTCCATGCTTTTGACTATTGTAAATAATGCTGCTGTGAACTTTTGTGTACAAATTTGTATGACTGCATGTTTTCATTTCTCTTGGGAGAATTGCTGGGCCATATGGCAAGTCTGCCTCTTCATTTGAGGAACTGCTGAATGTTTCCAATAAGCAGGGTATATGAAGATTCCAATTTATCCACAACATTATCAACATCTATCATTGTCCTTTTTTAAAAAAAAAATTTTAATCTTTATTATTTATTTTTGAGAGAGAGAGAGAGAGAGGGAATGAGCAGGGGAGGGGGCAGAGAGAGAGGGAGACATAGAATCCGAAGCAGGCTCCAGGCTCTGTGCTACCAGCTCAGAGCCCCATGCGGGGCTCGAACCCACAAACTGTGAGATCATGACCTGAGCCGAAGTAGGACACTTAACCAACTGAGCCACCCAGGCGCCCCCTATCAGTGTCTTTTAAAAAGCTTTTAGCCATCCTAGTGGGTGTGAAGTGATACCTTAATATAGTTCAGATTTGCATTTCCTTAATTATTAATCATGTTAAACATCTTTTCATGTGCTGACTGGCTATTTGTATATTTTCTTTGGAGACATGTCTATTGGACTCCTTTGCCCACTTTTAAATTGGGTTGTCTTTTTCTTGTTGACTTGTAAGAGTTCTTTATGTATTTTGAATTCAATTCCCTTATCTGATATGTGATTTGCAAATATTTTCTCCCATTCTGTAGATTATCTTTTCATTTTCTTGATTGTGTCCTTTGAGGCAAAAAAGCCTTTAAGTGTGAAGTCCAGTTGACCTTAGTTTTCCTTTCGTTGCTTATGTGTGCAGTGTCGTATCTAGGATACATTGCCTAACCCAAGGTCACCAGCATTTACTCTTATGGGCTTTTTGGTAAGACTTTTGTAGTTTTAGCTTTTTTCATTTAGCTCTATGGTCCAATCTAAGTTATTTTTTGTGTATGATGTGAACCCATTCTTTTGAATGTTGGATTACGAGTATGCAAGATTTTTTTTTTTAATCAAAAGGGGCTATGGTTTTTTAAAGGTTAAGACAATCTAATCTAGGTAGTATGGCAGAGTATCCCTTGCCATCTTTACCAGACGTCTATTGAGCATATGCATAGATAGCACACTCCTAGGTCCCCTGAAGGGAGACAGATGCTTTACACCGTCCTTGTCTTTAAGCAGCCTACTACCTAGTTTGTGAAAACTACAAACTAGAAAAGATAAACTCAGTACTGTGTATGTTCAGAGAAGCCTAGCTATTAGGAGGAAGCATCATGAATAAAGAGGAATTGTCTGAAAGGATGGGTAGCCAGGCTGGAATATGAAGGGAGTTCTGGAATGAAGGCACCATAGGATGACAAAAGGCTTGAAGGTGGGAGTGGGGAAGTGGCCAGGATCCATCTGGCTAATTATAGTGAAGTCTGTGAGGAACAGTGAAAAATAAGGTTGAAAAGTTAACTGGTGCTCATTTCATTAAAAGTACTGAATTATAAGCTTAAAAGTTTGGTCTTTATCCAGGGCAGAGGGCTGCCATTAAATGCTTTGGGGTAAGCAGAGAAGAAGGATTCAGTAGGAGAGAATAATATGGCTTTCCTTATAAAATGGATGGAGAAGAGACTAGAGGAAGTGAGACCAACATAGTCCAAAAGTGAGATGACTAAGACCTGGTACAATCTGGTTCTCACCCTCTCTCCCTGTCATTGTGGTACAATCTGGTTCTCACCCTCTCTCTCTGTTCTACCACTGCTGTTAGCCTGGTCCATCACCTCTCCCTCCTTCCCTTCTCATCGCTAAGGAAGAATCACCTCTCTGCCCCCCTCAGGTCTTCTATACCCCCTCCAAGCACCCCAGTATCTTATACCTTCACATGATGGAAGTGTTCGTCTTGATGAGACCTCTCAAATGACCCCCTCAAGTTACAAGGAAGAAAGTGAAGACTGGTGAGGTTAAGCAGTTTATTCAGTTATTCTATTCAATGGCAGAATTAGGAACAATAATACCAATTATATGGGAAATGTGACCTCATACCTTTAAATTAAAAAAAAAAAAAAAAGGTGGAGGAGAATACTAGAATTGACATACCAACCCCAAGGCTTGATTAATGACTGGTTCAGACTGGCAAGTATTTGACAACTGGCTTCACTTTTGTTTTATATGGCAAGCTAATTAAATTTAATTTTAAAATCTGCTTCCTTTCAGGTCAAGTGAAAAGTGCCAAATCTGTAGTCTAAGCCATGGTCAGAAAAGAAGTCAAGATCTTACCTTCTACTGAATATATATTTTGTAAAAGACCACACTTTCTTCTAATATTTATAAAAGCAAACTTACTCATGCCAACTGAAGTTAAGAAAATACATGTAGGGCTTTATAAGAATGTTTAGGTATGAATCACCCTTTTTTTGTTCTACCCTATTCAGCACGTGTAATTCCAGACGCTCTGTCCTTGCCTCTGCTTCAAGTGTGGCTCCGTGTGAGTTCCACATGCTGCTCCCAGACAGTGTGGGTGTGAATCACTCACAAAGTCTCTCTGGAAGCTCTAAAAGCTATATAGAGAATCTAACGGTTTTCTAACAGAGGCAGGAAATTTCCATTTAACTGAGGAATTCTATTAGAAAAGACATATTAGCTATTTCCAGAGGGAAAGTTTATTCTCCCTCTTTCAAAAGAAAAGCTATGGGAAGACATTCTGGAGCAAGGATATATTAAGAATGGTTTGGCTCGGGGTTTTCGTCTTCTTCTTCCTTCTTCCTTCTTTTTTAATTATATGGTTTATTTATTTATTTTGAGAGAGATCACTCAAGCAAGGGAGTGGAGTGACATAAATGGAGAGAGAGAGAACCCCAATCCCAAGCAGGCTCTGTGCCCAACATGGGAATCAATCCCACCAACCATGATACCATGACCTGAGCTGAAATCAAGAGTCGGACAGTTAATTGATGGAGCCACCCAGGCTCCCCTCAGGGTCCTCTTCTTAAACAACTATTACTTTTTTTGTTTTGTTTTAATGTTTATTTTTGAGAGAGACAGAGAGATAGAGAGAGAGCAAGAGCACCAGCGGGGAAGGGGCAAAGAGAGAGGGAGACACAGAATCTGAAGCAGGCTCCAGGCTGAGTTGTCAGCACAGAGCCTGACGCGGGGCTTGGACTCACAAACTGGGAGATTATGACCTGAGCCGAAGTCGGATGCTTAACTGACTAAGCCACCCAGGCGATCCTACAACTATTACTTTTTATATCCAAATTAAAATTTACCTGTGAGGTGGGATTTAGTCTTTTAGTAAAATCTGCTCATTTCTTTAGCTTCCTCCTCCTCCTCTCTCTCTCTCTCTCTCTCTCCACACACACATGTATATTTAGATTTCCCTTATTCTGTAGGTTTGACAATATAGATATTTTAACTGGACTCCATGCTATCTTTCTTTCTGTTCTATTTTATATTTTTTATGATTAAAATTTTTTTTTACATTTATTTATTTTTGATGAAGAGAGACAGAGCACAAGTCGGGGAGGGGCAGAGAGAGAAAGAGACACAGAATTGGAAGCAGGCTCCAGGCTTCGAGCTCCAAGCTCTGAACTGTCAGCACAGAGCCTGACGTGGGGCTCGAACTCACCAACTGTGAGATCACGACCTGAGCCGAAGTTGGATGCTTAACCGACTGAGCCACCCAGGCACCCCCTATTTTTTATGTTTTAAATATCAGTGTTGGTTTGGTTTCATATTAGTGGTTTGGAATGTCTTTTTTTCCCCTAGTTTATCTAAAAGCCCCCAAACCTTCTACTACTCTGATTTTCCTGAAAATTTTTATAGAAACAACATGTTAAAAAAAAACAACCACATTTATGTGTTGTTCTTAAGACCTTTTCTTTTTTGTCCTACACTAAAAGCTAGTTTTTCATTATAGAGGGGATGGCAAAGAAAAAAGCAATTCAGTAATTGCTCATCAGCTGACACTTTCTCAACTACGGTTTTGAGATAACACTTTAAATTTGTGTCACAGATTTTTAAGTTTTGAGATCTTTTTTATGCATGATCAATTCCATTTCAGCAATTCCATTCCATTTTTGCCTTAAGCAAAAGAATAGGGCAATAACTCTCACTCCCTCTGGTAGATCCAATGGGTGTTTGTGGAGTTCTACAAGGAAGGAGGTCTATCTGTGTTGGCTCTGCTCTCTTACTATTGTACATTGTGAGAAGTCTGTTACCTTTAAGGACTGCAGTAATTTGGGACAAGGCTAGTTGCCATTTTTATTGTTTCTACCGTATTTTCTGAGACTTGATCTTGAGTATGTCGTTACCTTCCAGGCAATGTGGTCCTGATGATTAGGGGGATGATTCCTGAATCTTACTTCAAAGATTCGTAGATAAAACTGAGACAGTTCTGGAGATCCTTAATATAAAATAAACCTCTCTCTCCTTTATTCACCTTTTAGTTCTTCTCTTCCAACTTCTTGAAGCTTTTGACGTATGTAGTAACGCTGTCTTTTTAAAACTCCTTGACTGGCACCCTTATGTCATTGTGGTTCCTTTACTGCTTTTCTAACTCCTTTACCAGCTGCTGTGGTCTGAATGTGTTGTATGTCATGCCCCCACCCCTCCCCCCCTGCAAATTCACATGTTAAAATCTAATGCTCAAAGTGATAATATTAGGAGGTGGAGCCTTTCGGAGGTGATTAGGTTGTGAGGGCAGAACCCTCTTGAATGGGATTAGGTTCTTATAAAAGAGACCTCCAGACAGTTCCCTTGCCCTTAGCACCCATGTGAGGTTACAGCAAAATGAGCCGTATAGGAGGTAGGCTCTCACCAGACACTGAATCTTCTGGCACCATAATCTTGGACTTCCCAGCCTCCAGAACTGTAAGAAATAAATGTTTGTTGTTTATAAAGTAGCCAGCCATGGTCTTTTTTTATAGCAGCCTGAACTAAGATGCCAATTCCTATTCTTCATCTTGCCTCCAGCAATGGAAACTTCTCAAAAGTCAGTCTGTCTTACAAGTTTCTATGTCAGTTATGCCTCAATAAAGATGAAAAAAAAAAAAAAAGCCTATTCTGACCTTTGGCAAAGCAGTCTATAATTCTTCACCCTGTGACCTTTTTTATCCCCAGTGTTAGGAAGAACTAATCCCTCCTTCTCTGGAGTATCTGTAGTGCTAATAGCCACATATATATTCTATTTAATTGTTCACATATTTGTCTTCCCTTGCGGATTATGAGCTTTTTGAGGGTAGGGGATTTGTCATGTTTTTCTTCATACCTCAAGAGCCCATAAGGTAGTAAGTTAGTAAATAACAGTTGAATGAATTCTCTTTTGGTGCTACCTTATTCATAGAGTTCTTTCTAAAAATGACTCCTGAACCCTTCACTCCATTACCTTCTTTGTGCCGGTGCCCTGTTGCGACTCCCGCTTCTCCGGCCCCACGCACGTACAACGTCATGACTGTGTATCTAGTTTCTCCTCTGTTTTCTGACCTTCATCTTGAATGCTGTACTAGTTTTTAGGCATGTGAACCTGGTGATTGCCAAAGGATTCCTGGATCCCATGTCAAAGATTCCGCTGATGTGAGGATCTGAGTTTAGAGAGATATAGTACTTCTTGTGATCTGTTGTTGCATTGAATTATACATTTATTCATAGGAGAGTTCAAATGCCCATATGCTTTGAGTTTGAGCTGCTACACAGGTAGGTGCAGGACTTCTTCTGAACACCCGTAGAGTAATTACAATTTCAATGTGCAGACTAGTAAATTAAATTATTTAGAAAGGGGTCAAGTAAAGGCTAAATTCAGTGCTATGATAAACGCTAGACAGTGGTTCCTGAGACTTCTGTAGTTTGATTGGAAAAATGTGAAAAAATGGAGGAGATTGATATGACATCATTAAGAAAACAAGTACTATCTGCTATCACTGTTATTTAATAAAAGAGAAGATTTTAACATCAGAAAAGAAGGGAAGGTGTGATTTCATTGTTAGGTTCTGTCCTTTAAATTGAATAAATTAAGCTTTATTATGAACTGTTATATTTTTCTCATTATGCCATGTATGATGGAACTTTTGTCATGAATCACCACTGGTCTATGGTCCAGCCTTTGAGAACTGCTCTAGACTGAGTTGAAGCAGGCAGAATGCTATTAAGGTGAACATGATGCCCCAAATTATAAAGGGCTGACAATACACTCTGATTTTTTTTAATCTAAAATGTGATACATTGTATTTTCCAAGTTGGCCCCATCTCCTGTCCTACATGCTCTTCTTACAATGTAATAGTGACATTGCTCACATAGAGAGGTGGGTCTCTACTCTCTCCTCTTGAATCTGGGCAGGCCTGTGCTTATCGTGGAAGTAATACTATGTGATTTCCATAGATCATAAAAGGTGATGCAGTTTCCAGCTAGTTCATTTGAGATGCTCAGTCTTGGAAACCAATCTGTGTGGAGAGACCCATATGGACAGAAACTGAGGTCCTAACCCACAGCCCTGTCTGAGCTTCAGCTAACAGTCACTGCTAGTGAGCCATCTCGGAAGCAGATCCTTCAATCAAGCCACCACAGCCAATGCAGTATGGAGCCTTCTCTGTTGAGTCCTGCTAAAATTGTAGATGTCAGCTAAATAAATGATTGTTGTTGTTTTAACCTACTAAGTTTTGTGTCTCTTTGTTATGCAGTAATGTATAACATACACATTTTAGACTGTGGAAGCGAGAAAATGACATAACAAACCCCTCTCCTGGGGGAGAGGATTAGATTGGAATGACAAAGGAATGAGAGTAGAATTTCATTGTCACAAGATAACTTCCTTGAAAATAAACTACAAATTGATGAATAATGTTCATTTGTTTAAATTTATACTATATTTGTTTTTAGTGATTGTATTTGAGGCAAAAATCTATTAAGTTTGGCATCGCATAATTGGGATACATTTGACCTCCTATGAAGAGTAATATTGTTTCTTCAAATTAAGTACCAGAAGTACCTAAAATATGTGATATTGCCTTTTTGGAACCCCAGAGGGCCTAGAGGAGAGTGTTCGTGAAAGTCTGCAGAATCTTTAAAGGTCTCTGGGAGGTTATTAGTGGGAGTTTATAGGAAGGGGAAGAAAATGTTATTAGAAACTGGAGAAGAGAGGCCCTTGTTATGTGATGGTGGTAAATTTGACCACACTGTTGTCTAAGTAATGAACTCAATGGTCCTGCTAAGGATTTTTCTAGATAGTGTTCAAGTGCCACCTGGCTGCTTCTGCTACAACATGAGAGGAGAGAGATGAGCCAAAAAGGAACAGTTCAGTTTTCAAATGAAATTTAGAAGAAATATAATGGAGCCAGTACCCACTGAGTTTAAAAATAAAAGTGTTTCTCATTCCCAGCCTTTCTAGAAGGCAAAAGGTCTCAAAATAAGAAATGGATTCTGAGAAAAGATAAAATCTCAGGCGGGATTGTGAGGTCATAAGACCTCAGAGATATCTAAGGTGGCACCTTCTGGAACTGCTCCGACTTGAGGTGGACTTTCTCAGTGCATCTGGGAGGATGACCTCCAGCTGCTCTAGGCAATCATTGTCATAGCTAGAAACCAAATGCAAAGAGAACAGCTCTCTCTGTCTCGACAGTGATATATACTAAGCTGAGGAACCATCTAAATGGTCCTGAGTCCCATGCCCATCCCTGAACCAATCATTGTATTAGGGGGATGCATTAGGGTTATGACTAACCAACCTTGTCTCAGTCAGATACTATAATCTATTATCAGAATATGGGAAAGAGAAAGGATTCTGATAATATAATCTATTATCAGAATATGGGGTTGGGGGAGAACATCCTGGGCAGCCCCTCAGCCCTCAACTCCTAAAGCTGTCACAGTCTACTCAGCTGGCTCTGCCAAAAATGGTGACACACAGATTTATTATTGCTTTTCTTTTTTTATTCTTTTTTAAATTAAAAAAAAATTATTTTTAGAGAGAAAGAGACCAAGCGAACGTGCATGTACACAAGCATGGGGGGGGGAAGAGGGAGAAAGAGAATCTCAAGCAGGCTCTGTGCTGTCAGTGCAGCACCTCGTGCGGGCTCCATCTCATGGCCGTGAGATCATGACCTGAGCCGAAATCAAGAGTTAGACGCTCAACCGAGCCACCCAGGCACCCCTATTATTGCTTTTCTTTAAAGCTCTATGGGAAAGATTGTAATGTAAAGGAATTTGATCATCTCTGTATTTTAGTTATGTGCGATCACTAGAGGAACTATGTGTAACCTAGAGCCAACTATGAATTTTGTCCAAGTATTCTTGAGGTATGAGGATTTTTCTAAAAACCATGGAGAAACTGAATTTTGAAATGTAAAGCTTCATGAGACTTACCTGTAGGGTCTAGGTGACCCAAGTGAGCCTGAGGGGACAGCAGGATAGGAACTAGATGGAAGGTGGAAGGATGTTACTCAAAATTATATGAAGCAGTTGAGAGAATTCAAGGCAACAAGTGGTATAGATAACACAAAGATGAAAATGGGAGAAATGGTAGTAAACTTGGTAACTAGGAGACTTAAGTAAGGGCATGGGAAAGAGAAAGGAATGGGTCTCTCAGACCCTGTGATAAGACAATTTAAAAAAAACAAACAAAAAAACATGTTCCTTGGAATTTATGGGCTGAGTGGTTTAAAAGAACCATACCAGACAACAACAAAATGCAAATATTTTGGAGAATGGTTTATGGGCAGCAACCAATGGTAGTTGCTGCAATCAGGGCCAGACATAGAAATGTTGACTAAAACTCTTTAAAGTTTCAAGTAGAAATTGAGACTTTCATTTGTCAAAGCTTCTTTGATACGTAGTGATGGAGAAAAAGGATGACAAATTTAGTAATCTCACTGCTGTGGCGGTATCCATGATGCCCTGGGGGAGAGGATTAGATTGGAATGACAAAGGAATGAGAGAGTAGAATTTCATTGTCACAAGTAACTTCCTTGGAAATAAACTACAAATTGATGAATAATGTTTATTTGTTTAAATTTATACTGTCTTTGTTTTTAGTGATTATATTTGAGGCAAAAATCTATTAAGCTTGGCATCGCATAATTTGGGATACATTTGTCCTCCTATGAAGAGTAATATTGTTTCTTCAAATTAAGTACCAAAAGTGAGAAATTCCCATTGAAAAGGAAGGATAGGTAGAAAAAGAGAAAATGGAAAAGGATAAATGAAAAAATCAGAAGGGAGACCAGGCAGTGTTAAAGAGGATTAGGGCTGGAGAAAGAAAAACAAGAATATATATTTAAAAACATGTAGGAGGAGGTTCTGTCTACATGGTGTATGACCATGGCAGGAAAAAAAATCAGTTAAAACAGTTGTGGGTATAGACACAGCTTGAGCATTAAGAAATGCAAGCTTCTCTGGAACTGGATCACTTAGCTGCTTCTGGATTGGGAGTGGGGGATGATATATGTAGCCAATCAGAATGAAAGTAAGTTGGCAAGCAACCAATGGGAATTAGGTATGGAAATGGCTTTCAGTGTGATATCAGTTGGCAGTACTGTCCTTGGCAAACAGACGCAGAGCTGAGCGTCGTTCGTTCTTTGTGATTTTCAAGAGCCTTCATCTTGATTTCCACTCTGAACCAGCTTAGTCTTGAAAGATGGTATCTCTGGTCTTGGTAGCTTGGAGAAGAACTTGATCTGAGAGCGGTGCTATAATGACAGGTGGGGATAGCAGGATGTGAGAATGCCAGGGATGTGGAGGGTTATTTGAGGGACATGTGAAGTGATTTGAAGATGCAGCATTTTGAATCTCATTTCTGCTTCACATCAGAATATGGCTTATAGACAGGTGCAAAACAAAGAACCAAAGATTAACTCTAAATATTATTGGGGATACTTCAGGAATCTCTAGGAATTTTTAGGTTAAGGTTAACTGCAAGGAAAAATAAAACAGAATGAGTCCTTCTCAGGACCACGAAATAGATTTGTGCAGGCTATGTTCTACACAAGGGCACCAGCTGAGGGTAGGTACTGGGGCTGAAATCCCTGCACAAACCATGTGCCCTGTCATCAGGAAGGGGGACTTTTTCTAATTCACTTAAAGGCACCATATGATAAAACCTCAAATTTAATCTTTTCCTTTGTTTTTACGTTATTTACCCTCCTCCCCTGCCCCACCTTATCGGTGTGACTCAACATTGACCTCCCAAAATGGGAAACCATTTTGGATTTGGAAGGGCCCAAGAGAGGAAAAAGGGGATATAGGATTGAAATAGTAAAGGGGAATTCCAGAATGATTTATACCCATGGAGGAAGAGCTCCCCCTCAAAAAGTTCAGTTCATCAAATATTATAGAGAGCCTATTATGTGCCTTGTACTGTGTGTAAGAAAAATAATATTCAGCCCTGGCCCTTGAGAAACTCACTGTCCAATGTGGAAGGCAAATACATCACTAGATCATATGAAGGTTAAGTGCAGAAATCAATGGAGCCACGCCTCCATGCATGTGTGGAAGTGTGAGGAAGAAACACACTGCTGTTAGTGTTCCTATAAAATGTTCTTGGATGGGGTGCCTGGGTGGCTCAGTTGGTGAAGCGTCCGACTTCAGCTCAGGTCATGATCTCGTGGTTGGTTTGGGAGTTTGAACCCCGCGTCGGGCTCTGTGCTGACAGCTCAGAGCCTGGAGCCTGCTTCAGATTCTGTGTCTCCCTTGCTCTCTGCCCCTCCCCCGCTCACGCTCTCTCTCTTTCTCTCAAAAATAAATAAACATTAAAAATTTGAAACATTCTTGGAGCAAGAGGTAGAACAGACAGTATCAATGTGTGCCCTGTGGCAAGAAGAAATGTGCTGAGACCTGAGTGTGGTACAATCTTAGGTAGGAAGAATGTGGATGTGCTGGAACTTGGCAAGTCTCATTGTCTTCTTTTTGCATCTTATAACAGGTTAGTCTGTGGTAGTGAAAGTAGTAACTCACATCTGAATTCATCAAGTTAGGACTGAAAAAGCAGTGTCAAAAATGAACTCTTTCTTCTGGGTGCAAAGAGAAGGTAACAGCAGCAGGACAGAATTACTCTGCGGCAAGACAGCTGGCTACACTATTGTAAATGGGCATTTCACAATGCTTGTGTGTTTCACGATTGTCCTGGGAGGTAAGAAGTAATTTCTAAATCTCATCTTTCCTCTGCCCTCTGAACCTTTCTTAGTGTAGAAAGTGATCACAACTTCCATAAAGAAGAAGTCCAATGAAATTGTAAGATGTGAGTGAATGCTGACAGTCTAGTTTCCTTTAATTATAAGTAGCATCTATACTGTGTCCCTTCCTTCGGTGACATTTGCTGAGCACAGCAGAATGGTAGGCAGAAGCGGAAATAGTCCCCTCATGGGGGAGACAGGCAAACAATAATTACAATACAATGTGGTAAGTTTAACTGTAAAGTTGTGGTCCAGAATCTCTGGTAACGTGGAGGAGAGCCTCATGCTGCCTGCCTGCCAGGCTTAACCTGACCAATAAATCTGGGATGAGGGGACGACGACTGGGGCAAATAAGACCCACACATACGTTTCACAATTTGCATACTTGATGTCATCACTTCTGTCCATTCTATCATGGCTTTTGAAGTGATTTTCCTTCCGGGAGGATGCCATCCACCCCACACCCTAGTGGGCAATTAGGAGAGACTTCACAAGGAAAGGCCTCTTAAATGATAATTAAGAATTCAATACGTATGGGGCACCTGGGTGGCTCAGTCCCTTAAGTGTCCGCTTCTTGATTTCAGCTCAGGTCATGATCTCACTGGTCGTTATTTTGAGCCTCCACGCTGACAGTTCGGAGCCTGCTTGGGATTCTCTCCTTCTCTCTCTGCCCCTCCCCAACACATGCACATGCTCTCTCCCTCTCTAAAAATACATAAACTTAAAATAAATTTTTTAAAAGAATTCGATAGGTATGGTTAATGATATTCATGCAGATAAAATACCATATTAAAAAACACAGGTACTTTATTCCACAATTCAACACTAGTGATTGGAGAAAAGCTTCTAGTCCCCTTTAACATTTTTTTCTTTGGGAAAAAAGGTCAGCTGTTTTAAAATCCTTTCTTGAGGGGCGCCTGGGTGGCGCAGTCGGTTAAGCGTCCGACTTCAGCCAGGTCACGATCTCACGGTCCGTGAGTTCGAGCCCCGCGTCGGGCTCTGGGCTGATGGCTCAGAGCCTGGAGCCTGTTTCCGATTCTGTGTCTCCCTCTCTCTCTGTCCCTCCCCCGTTCATGCTCTGTCTCTCTCTGTCCCAAAAATAAAATAAACGTTGAAAAAAAAAAAAAAATTTAAAATCCTTTCTTGAATTAGGAAGAGTATAAAGAAATAATGAAGCAAACATTCATAAAACCTTCTTCAACTTTACCTATCATATCAGGGAGCAAAATTGCCTTTTCTGGGGTGAATCTTTAAAACACACACTAATGACATTGGTCTCCTGTCGTACTAAGAGGCGCTGGTGACCATGAATTTCAACAGCTCCAGATCCTTGATGATTACATAGGGACAAGTGCTCTAGCAATAAAGGGCATTACAGAAATGGTTCAAGAAACATTTCTTTAGCCCTATGCAAAAGAAATATTCAATTAATATCTACCAACTTGGCATGACCTGTAGCTGGAAGGCAGTGAATGGGATGCCAGAATCTTGCCCTAGGCAAGATAAATTAATAATAATATTAATAATATTATTAATTAATTATTAAATATTAAATAATTATAATTAATTATTAAAAATAATAAATTAATTGGATTATAGTCTATATATTCCTTCTGGAGATAAGAACTGAATAATCTTGGACAGAGGAGAGAGCTTCAAGGCAAGATAATACATGTAGGCAGAGAATAACACATGTCTTCTGTTACTTGTCTGGTGAAGCCAGTTTTCTCCATAGTTAGAGCTCAGTTAAAAGTATTTCTGGCTTTTAGGAAAACTATAGAATATATATTGCTGTAGTTTAGGATGAGTACTAATAAAAGGTGTAATAGGTTGATATGAAGTTTGGCTTTTCATAATTTCTCATCATCAGACCCACAGATAAGATACCTGTACAATGATCATAATGGGCCACTGGGTGGGCAAATGGGAGGTTGCTGGAATTTCAGTATTTTCCAAATTTACCTGTGAGAGATGCTTCATTTTGTATGTCTTAAAGAGACAGCATTTGTAACAGCTATCAATTATTTATTCATAGCGATATGATACTCAGGAAGTTTATTTATTAAAAAATTTTTTTAGTGTTTATTTTTGAGACACACACACACACACACACAGCATGAGCAAGGGAGGGGCAGAGAAAGAGAGAGGGAGATGAATTCGAAGCAGGCTGCAGGCTCTGAGCTGTCAGCACAGAGCCCGATGTGGGGCTCGAACTAATGAACTGCAAGATCATGACCCGAACCAAAGTTGGACACAACCGACTGAGCCACCCAGGCACCCTGACACTCGGGAAGTTTGAAATTAAGTACTTAGAGAAAGAGGATATTCAATTGTTTTGAAACTATACATTTTGTATAAATAACACATACATGTATTTCTTCAGGATTTTTGAAGACCTGTCTAAGGAATTCTGAAGTCATTGTTTTGATAATTCTTTCTGTGTCAGGATTTATGATAGGACAACTGGCTCACAGTTTTGTTCAGGTAATGTATGTACAATAAATTAGTAAATGAAAGAACAGAAACCAAAATCAAGGTCCACTCTCAACGCTATCCCTGAATGTATGGAATTTTAAAAAAATGTGAACAGGTACTGAAAAGAATTCATCTGCCATTAAAAATTTTGAAAATGAAAAACCATACAGTATAAGAGACATATTAGAGAAGCAGAAGATAAAATGCTAGTATGGAAGTAAGGAAAATTTGACTGCATTCTTGGGTTCTTCATCGTCTGCCTTTGGAGCCTTGCTCCTGTTTCCTTCCCCTCTCTGTATACTGGTTTCATCTGTGGAATAGTCTTCATTATTATTATTTTTTTTTTACATTTATTTATTTTTGAGACAGAGAGGGACAGAGCATGAACGGGGGAGGGTCAGAGAGAGAGGGAGACACAGAATCTGAAACAGGCTCCAGGCTCTGAGCTGTCAGCACAGAGCCCGATGTGGGGCTCGAACTCATGGACCGTGAGATCATGACCTGAGCCGAAGTCGGTCGCCCAACCGACTGAGCCACCCAGGCACCCCTGTGGAATAGTCTTCAATACCTGTGGAGCCTCTAGTTATAAAAGGCAGCTGTTACTGTCATAATGAAGCATGGTTACTCTTTTCTGACTGCCAGATTAAATGCAAAATGTGTCATGTAATATATAATGCAGATACAAGAAAAATTTTATTTATTAACTCTTGACTTCAAGTGCATAGCAGTGTGATCAGTAACGATTTGGCTCCACTCATTCTTTTATTTTTAAAAAATGGAGATGATGCTTGTACCTCTCTAGGATTGTAAAAACCTCCTGTTATTCTTCTAAACACCACCATTACTACTAACGTCTTTTGAGTGTTTGCTATGTGCCAGGGTCTCTTTTAAGTGCTTTGTGTTTATTAATTTATTAGTAATAAGTTATAGAAATAGTAGAATTAGTAAGAAATAGTAATATTTCCTTTTTTCCAGTGAAATATGGAGCTGTTTAATTTTAAAAATTTAAGTATGGTTGACACACAATGTTACCTTAGTTTCAGGTGTACAACGTAGTGATTCAACTTCTCTATGTGTTATGCTGTGCTCAGCTTATCATCAATTCTTGAGTTAATTCATTGGTCTTCACAGAAACCCAGTGGAAGTAGGTACTGTATCCCATTTTACAGATGAGGAAACTGAGGCACAGAGAGGTTAAGTAATGGAGATTAAACTATTAGTTGAGCCAAAAACTTTTTAGGAGGGAATATTTCCAGCTTTTCAATCATTGTTGCTATCTCTTCCATTCATCTGTGTACAACCTTCATGATTTATGCCTTATATTCACAATATGTGCTATTATCTATGTATTATTTTTCTCTACTTGACTCACTAAAGGACTTTATTTTTTTTTTTTAAGGCAAGAGCATTTCTTTTTATCTTTTAATGTTTATTTATTTTTGAGAGAGAAACACACAGAGCACTAGTGGGGCAGAGAAAGAGGGAGACACAGAATCTGAAGAAGTCTCCAGGCTTTGAGCTGTCAGCATAGAGCCCATCGTGGGGCCTGAACTCACAAACTGTGAGATCATGACCTGAGCCGAAGTCAGACACTTAACCGAATGAGCCACCCAGGAGCCCCGAGCATTTCTTTTTTAATGTTTACTTTTGAGAGAGAGTGAGAGTGAGAGAGTGCGAATGAGTCGGGGAGGGACAGAGAGAGAGAGAGAGAGAGAGAGAGAGAGAGAGAGAGAATCCCAAGCAGGCTCTGCACAGAGCCCAATGCAGGGCTCAGTCTCATGAACTGTGAGATCAAGAGTCAGATGCTTGACCAAATGAACCACCCAGGTGTCCCTCACCGAAGGACTTTAAAATCCTAAGCAAATGTTTGTGAAATCACAAGTACTGTGCAAGGTTCTCTTTTCTGTCTCAACGCCAATTAGAATAAACATCTAACAGTCAAATAAAAAATACTTGTGAACATCTAAAATGCTCTCAGGGATCACTAGTGGCAGGGGTATCACTTTTGAAAACACTCATTGCAGTACTTACCACACGCAGTGTTTGTGTAGCCCAAACTCACACAATTCTCTGATGAACAGTGGACTGTACATATAACTCATCTGGACAGATCGTGAAACCTACAAGACCCTCAAAACTGACCTTGTAGATAATCTCTCATTAGTTGCATATTGGAATATACTAAAACTTATATTGATTGATATAGCATCACTTTCTAATACCTCAAATTACCTAATTCTAATTTCTAATACCTAAAAATGGCAGCCAGCTAATTTCATATTTATCTTTGTTAGTTTAGGTGCACGAAATTGTCTACCCTCTTCTGAAAACACCAAGCTTTTCACTTTATTGTTATTTTTCACCTATAATTATATTTATGGCTGCTTTGGATGTGGACTTTTATATACTCAAGAATATGCTTTGGCAGGTAAGAACACATCTTAAAACAAATTATGGTCAGTCTTGTTTGTTTATGTTAGCAGAAAATATGTTTTGTCTATAAAGAAGATTAATAATTCACAAATCTCACATTTTTAGTTCTACCCTCCTTCTTCTGTGGAACCACTAAGTAGAGGGAATTGAAGAGAAGGGAGAAGGAATCTGTATTTGCTGAGTGACCAGTGTGATAAGGCACTGAGTAAATATTTCCATTTTATGTATCAACAAATTGTGGCTTAGAGGTCACAAACAAGGCTGATAAATGGCAGAACCTGAATTCTTCATCTCCACTATATCTGTAGATTTGCCCGTTTTCACTGCTAAAATTGTTTTATTTGTGGCTTTCTCTTTCTTCTTAATCATGCTTCCAGACGAGTTTATTTTTTCTTTCAAAGAATATTTTATTTTGTTTGGTTTTATTCTGTACTTTTTCTAACATCTTGAGGTAGACATTAGTTGATTGATTTTTAGGTTTCTTTTTTTTTGTATTTCGTACGTCTAAGGTTTAAAATTTTTCTATGACTACTCTTTTAGCTTCACCCACGTGTTTTGATTTTTAGTGTTTTCATTATCATCCCAAACCTATCTAAAATTTTTACTATACTTTTTTCTTTGACCTGTTGATTTTTTTTTCCTTCATGTGTGGAAGAATTTTACTTGTTTGTTTATTTATTTGTTATTGAAGTATAGTTGACATACAATATTAATTTCAGTATATCACAGTGAGTTAACAATCACGTACATATGAAATGCTCACCATGATGAGTGTAGTTACCATCTGTCATTCTACAAAGTTATTACAATATTAATGACTATCTTCATTATGCTGTACTTTTATCCCTGTCACTTACTTATTTTATAACTGAAAGCTTGTACCTCTTTGGCCCCTTCGGCTATTTTGCCCACATCCTCCAGCCCTCTGGTAATCCTCTGTTTGTTCTCTGTGTTATTGAGTCTATTTCTGGTTTTTGTTTATTTATTTATTTACTTTGTTTTTTAGATTCCACACATAAATGAAATCATATGGTATTTGTCTTTTTCTGACTGACTAATTTCACTTAGTGTAATAGGTGCATCCATGTTGTTGCAAATGGCAAGATTTCATTGTTTTATGGCCGTGTCTCTATATAAATGCCACATCTTCTTTATCCAACTTATCTATCGATGGACATTTAGGTTGCCTGCATATCTTGGCTCTTATAAATAATGCTGCAGTAAGGAGGGATGCATATATCTTTTTGAATTAGTGTTTTGTTTTCTTTGGATAAATACCTAGAAGTGGGATTACTGGATCTTATGGTACTTCTAGTTTTAATTTTTTGAGGAATCTCCATACTGTTTTCCACAGTGGCTGCACCAATTTCCATTCCTACCAACAGCACAAGAGGGTTCCCTCTTCTCTACATCCTTGTGAACACTTATCCATTTCTTGCCTTTTTGATACTCGCCATTCTGACAGGTGTGAGGTGATAGCTTATTGTGGTTTTGATCTGCATTTCCCTGGGGACTTGTTATGTTGTCTTTCATGTGTCTGTTATAAGCCATCAATATGTCTTCTTTGGAAAAAAATCTATTCAGGTCCTCTGCCCATTTTTAATTGGATTATTTGTTTTTAACCCATTAATTACTTAGAAGTTATTTTAAAATTTCCAAATATGGTCTTTTATCGTTATTTCTTTTATCACATTATGACTAGAGAATGTGTTTTGTATATCAACTCTTGTGGTTTGTGGAGATGTGCTTTGTGGCCTAGTACCTCACTTTTCCAAAATGTTCTTTGCTTTACAAGAATATACATTCTCCCATTGTTGAGTGCAGGGGTCTAAATTAGTTCAGTAGATTATTTTGTTTATTATGAAGTCTGGTTTCTATATCTTTGCCAGTGTTGTTTTTCAATTTAATATAACAAGCTTCCATTATAACTATGGATTTATCAATTTCTGCTTGCAATTCTGCTGGTTTTTACTTTATGTAAGTAGAAACTCTGTTATTAAGTGCCTACAAGGATTATTATTTTCCTAGTTAATTTTTTCCCATTATTTAGCTACCCTTTTATCCTAAATAATGCTCTTTGCCTTACATCAATTTCATCTGGTATTACTGTAGTTATACCAGCTTTCTTTTGCTTAGTATTTTCCTGATATAATTTTCCCATTCTTCCACTTATAAGATTTTGATGTCCTTATGTCTAGATTTTTTTTGATAATATATACTTAGATTTTGTTATTTTATCCATGTTGAGAATCTCTGCTGTTTTACCAGGCACCCGGGTGACTCAGTCAGTTGGTGTCTGACCTTGGCTCAGGTCATGATCTCAAGGTTTGTGGATTCAAGCTGGTGTCCGGCTTCAGAGCCTAGAGCCTGCTTTGGATTCTGTGTCTCCCACTTTCTCTGCCCCTCCCCCACTTGCACTCTGTCTCTGTCTCTGTCTCTCAATAATAAATATTTAAAAAAAATTAAAAACTAGCTTAATATTTATTGTGATTAAAAATAGATTTAGAGGGGCAAAATATTTTAACAGATTTGAGGCACCAAGGAAGATTGGAAGGAAAACAGTGTTTGGAAATATGTTCCACACTGTTAAGCCATTGGAGAAATACAAATTAAAACCACAGTGAGGTACCACTACATACCTATTAGAATGGCAACAGCAGAAACAATAACAAGCCTGATGATAGCAAGTGCTGGTGAGAATTCATGAAAATGCAAAATGGTACAGCCGCTTTGGAGAACGGTTTGGGAGTTTCTTACCGAGTTAAACATACACTTGCCATATGACCCAGTAATTCTACTTCTGTGTATTTACTGAAGTGAAATGAAAGCTTATGTTTACACTAAAACCTCTGTGTGAATCTTTGTAGCAGCCTTTTTCATAATCTGAAAAGTCTAGAAAGACCTCAAATGTTCCTCAGCTAGTGAATGAATGAGCACATTGTGATACATCTTACCATAGAATATCACCCAGCAACGAAAAAGGAACAGAGCTTTAATAGACACAACATAGAATTTCAAATGTCTTAGCCAAAAGAGGGAAACCAGACTCAAAAGGCTACCTATTGTATAATTCCATTCATAGACCTTCCTTCTAGCAAAGCCAAAAGAGTATGTTTGGAGAACAGATCATTTGTTGCCAGGCACTGGGGATAGGGAAAGAAATTAAGTACAAAGGAGGAGCCTAAGGACAATTTTTTTTTTTTTTAAGGTGATGGATCTGTTCTGTTTCTTAATTGTGGTCATGGTCACATGACTGCATGCATCTGTCAAGACACCTATAACTCCACATCAAAAGAATGAATTTCACTGCATGTGAATTAAAAATAAGTTAAAAAATCAAAAGAAATCGATTTGGGTTTATTTCTCACATGTAGTTTTGTACTTTGCATTTGCCATGCTTCACCTTTGCTTCTCCTTCAGCCTTCTCAATCAAGTTGAGTCGGTTTTCGTTATTCTTTAATTCCTTCTTCTTGTTTAAGAGTTTTACATTGTTTCTATTTCTGAGGCAGACACTGCTAATTGCCCATCTGATATGCATTCTCTCTTTCTCTCATTAACAGAAACTTACTGGATTTTGTTTGGTATACTGGTGGGCCCAGTGTGAAATATTCTGTTTCTCAGCAAGTGGTAGCTATGTAGCCTCAGAAAATAGTGTGGCTAATGAAATGTGCACAAAAGTTTGTTGAATGAGGCTTCTAGAAAGCCCTTAATAAGAGGGCCAAATCAGCTGGCATGTGGTTTTTGCCCTTTGTTTTTACCTTTCTTTCTATGTGGAGCCCTGCAGATCAACACCAAGGAAACCAGGAAATGTTTTACACAGAAGCAGGAAACATTTGCATTCCATTTTAAGAACATTTTGATGTTGGGAACTATTAAGCCGGAATGACAACAAGAAAGATTAGTGAATTGTTCTTGTAACAGTAAAATAGAATCTCTTTTGTTTGGAAGGGATGGTTTCTTTGAGGCAGGTAACCCTGAATACCTTTCAAAGTTATTTTTTAGAGTAACTGTACAAAATGCATAACCAAGGTCTGATTCTTACCTAAGTAAATGTAGTCGTGCCATCTTTAAATGTCAAATCTAATACTGTGTTATGAATTGGTTTCACAGGTCTTCCTAACAGGATTAATAAGCTTTGTTGTGGCATTCATCGTAATTGGATACGTAGTTCTGAGATTCAATGAAGAGTCATGGGATTTGCAATCTTGCCTACTCTTTAGCATGACCCTTGGCATTACAGATCCTATTTTTTCTGTGAATTCACTGAAAACTATTGGTATGTCAGATTTATTTCTCTCTCTTACATTTAAAAAAAATTTTTAAATATGAAATTTATTGTCAATTTACATTGAAGATATGAGGATAAATTATTTTTCTTTGGATCTTGTTTTGTTTTTGTTTTTTGCACAAATTGTGCATCTGGCAAGTAGATATTTATGCTATTTTTCTTGGCGATGGGGCATTGATGGACTTGAAAGATGCAATGCAAATAAGGCAATCCAAGATCTGGGATAAATACACCAATTGTAATCTCAAAGGATTTTTTTCAAGACGAAAAGTAACCTTTCTAGAAGGTGATGAAAATTAGCATTCTTATTCCATTCCACTGAATTCTAACCCTCAAGGTAGAAACTCTGCCATACCCCCAGTGAAACTCTTCTGAGGCCTTACTGTCTGTTGTTAGAACTGCCTCCCTTTTGGACCAGCTAACGGTAAGCAGGTAGTGGAAGGGTGTGTAGTTTATTTAAAAGATCTTACTGTGAGTAAGATCATAGTTTGGCAAACATGTTCAATAATAGCTTAGTCCTGGGGCACCTGGGTGGCTCAGTTGGTTAAGTATCTGACTCTTGGTTTCGGCTCAGGACCTTCTGAATCCTGAGATGGAGCCCCAGCATCGGGTTCTGCATGGACAGTGTGGAGCCTGACCCTCTCCTGCTTGCATGCTCTCTCTCTCTCTCTCTCTCTCAAAATAAATAAACTTAAAAAAAAAAAGTAATAGCTTATTCCCAAGAGGGTTTGGGGACCTTCAGTACTTCCCCTCTTATTTGGTAAAAGATGATTTCACTTGGAAATATCCCCCTGTTGTCATGTTTTATTAACACAGCAGTAAAAAACATGAAATGGTTAGGTGCTCTGGTTTCAGTTTTTGACGAAGAAATATTTTCCTAACCAATTTTAAGGTATTGGTTATATTTAATGGAAATATATTGCCTTATGATTGGAATTGGAAACCTCCAACCAATCCGATAAGTGATATTCCCGATTTTACACCCATTTACACTTGCTATTGGGAGAACATTGATTTTTAAGGTGGGAATACCCTAAATTGTCATATTTCTCGAAGAGTCTGATCCTGTCCTCTTTTCTTTCTCTCTCTCTATTTTCTTGAGAGGGAGAGAGAGACAGAGCACGAGAAGTGGAGGGCCAGAGAGAGAGGGGGACACAGAATTCAAAGTAGGCTCCAGGCTCCAAGCTGTCAGCACAGAGCCCGACGCTGGACTTGACCTCATGAACCTTGAGATCATGACCTGAGCCGAAGCTGGACACTTAACCAACTGAGCCACCCAGGCGCTCCTTTTCTCTCTCTATTTTCTAAGTACAATCTTTTTTTCTATTTTTCCTTTACTTGTCTTTCTCTTTCAGCCATTTGTATTTCCCAATTGTTTTATTCACCTCATTTTTTCCCTGCTCCCTTTTCTGAAACTCTTGACTGTAAGTGCCTATAACAAACTATAAACTTTAATTATTTACTGCAGTTTCTATATTCAATTTTTTTCCAAAAAAGAAGTATAATAGAAAGTCTTCTATTTCTTTTTTTTTAATTTTTAAAATTTATTTTTATTTTTATTTTTTGCGAGAGAGAGCACACACACGCACAAATGGGGTAGGAACAGAGAGAAGGAGAGAGAGAATACCAAGCAGGCTCCACGCTGTGTGTGTAGCCTGACACAGGGTTCAACCTCACAACTTTGAGATCATGATCTGAGCCAAAATCAAGAGTCAAATGCTTAATCAACTGGGCTACCCAGGTACCCCGAAAGTCTTCTATTTTTTAAAAAGAAAAACTAGTGAGGGTATTTGGCTCTTAGTTAATATTTTCTTTATGTCATTAATGCTCAAGGTGGTGCATGGGTTTTGGATCCAATAACAATTTTTCCTAATAAGACAAATTTGACTCATTTTTTTGGGGGGGGTAATAAATATCACTCTTGCTTATTTATGGTTTTGGCAGAGTCACCATATAGGCAATATATGTGAATTGGATAAATGGTTCTTTCTTCAAAACAGTTTACTTGTAATTGTCATAGTAATTTTTTAAGGAAAAATATTTTCTTCCATATGCCTAAAATTATCGTAATATACAAAACTAGTTCCTACAATGCAAATAGTGCTTCTTTTGATGTGATACCCTTGGGTACTGTAAACCCTGCACAGTCTGGGTGGCCTGACCTGTTGGAAAAGTAGTGGATATTCACATGCAAGTGAAAAGGAACTTGTCTGTTCATTACCTGTTTGAAAAGAATGCATTGGGCTCAAACAATTTTTACTTTGAAACAAATCTGGAAATTTACAACACAGGACACAAAAGATATTGGAAAGGATGCAGAGAAAGGGGAACATTTTTGTCCTGTTAGTGGGAATGCAAACTGGTGCAGCCACTCTGGAAAACAGTATGGAGTTTTCTCAAAAAGTTAAAAATAGAACCACCCTACAATGCAGCAATTCCATTACTTGGTATTTATCCAAAGGATATAAAAATGCTGATTTGAAAGGGCACATGCACCCTGTGTTTATAGCAGCATTATCAACAATAGCCAAATTATGCAAAGAACCCAAATGTCCATCAACTAGGTAAAGATGTAAGATATAGATATCATGGAACATTACTCAGCCACCAGAAAGAATCTTTCCATTTGCAACAATGTGGATGGAGCTAGACTATATTATGCTAAGTGAAATAAGTCAGTCAGAGAAAGACAAATACCATGTGATTTTACTCATGTGGAATTTAAGAAACAAAATGGATGAACATAGGGGAAAGAACATAGAGGGAGGCAAACCATAAGAGACTCTTAACCGTAGAGAACAAACTGAGGGTTGCTGGAGCGGAGGTGGGTGGGGGGAAGAGCCAAATTGGGGATGGGTATTAAGGAGGGCATTTGTTGGGATGAACGCTGGGTGTTATATATAAGTGATGAATTGCTAAATTCTACTCCTGAAACTAATATTACACTATATGTTAACTAAAATTTAAATAAAAACATGAAATATTTTTAAAAAACCCAAAAAGCAAATCTGAAATAGGACTTTGTAAAGGAATAAAATACAAGGTTTTGGTATGATCTCAATTGAGTAAAAATTTATACACTTAGAAAAAGACTTCAACATTAAGGTTGTATCTGAGCTGTGAAACTGTTAGGTGGCTTTTGTTTTATTCTTTCCTTTTTCACATTTTTCAGTGAATTAGTGAGTATAAGTTCTACATTATGAGGGAGTAATTCTTGTGGTATTTTGCCATTAAACACAACTACAAGGCAAATTCAATGCTTCATACTTCAGACCTTTCATTTTACTTGTTCCAGGTTGGGTTCCTGAATTTGAGGGAAGGATAAAAGGATTTCATGAGCAGCTAAATCAAATGTGCTAATAATCTCTAAATCTGTTTTGCCAGCATTTTTTTGTGGCTTCTGTCACAGTCAAAGCTAGCAACAAGTAGTAAACTGAATATTGGGTAGCAACCCTCTTGGGAGCTTCCCAGATGCAGTTTGAAACTGACCCCCATAGGCAGAGGGGAGGGAGAGACTGAAGAAAGAGGCAGGTTGGTAGGTTTTTATAAGCAGAAGAAACTTACTTACAAGGCTTGTCTTGGGTAGCAACAAGATGAAAGCATCCCTGCCCCTGCACTCCACATCTTAAAATGTATGTATTGGCCTCAACAGAGTCCAGTCATGTACACTGTGCAGGGGTTCTGAACACCCATCACTATCTCAAGGCCGTGTCCTTGGATCAGCCTCTGGGAGCAGGAAAGGCAAGTGGAGCTCACATTCCACTTGCTGAGGAGGGGCTGAGGAGCCTCTAATCACCCAGGTCCAAGTCAGCAGGTCAACTGTCAGTCATATCTTCGTTCCCCAACAACGAGAGGATTATAACTTATCTTGCCATTTGCTTTCTTTATTGGCTACAATAATGAAGCAAGAAGAACAGAAATAAACAGCCTGAATACATTGATCCACAGGCAGACACTGACTAATTAGAAATTCTGTATAATCCTGTATATCCTATCATTCAGGAGACTTTGGGAAAGATGGATAGAATCTGAATATTCTGATGTTTCATATCCTCAGATCAAACACTGGAAAGCAGAGATTTTCTTTCTTTCAAACTACATATAGTATTCTAGAAATAATAATAATAATAAAAAAATAATAATAATACCCCAGCTATATATATTTAATTATTATGTGTTTCAAAAACACCAAAAGAAAAAAATTAGAATTTTAATCAGATCCAGTTCTGTTTGGATTTTTAAAAAAAGTGTCACTGTGATCATTTTGAATTTGATGCAATGGGATTATATTAAACAGATGCTTTTAGAAAATATGTAGTTTTGCAATCCTTTCTATATCAATTTTTAATTATATTAGGATGCATAATGTACTATTGTGTGTCATATGTTCTTAAATTTGGGGGTTATGCCAGCTCCACAAACTCATCAGGGACACTGGGTCTCTCTGTTTATATATTCCTGTGGATATGGGGAAGGAAAACTCTTGAAGGAGAAGAGGGAACAACCCCTTTCATGTTTGTCACAGCCAGAGTGGAAAAACTTCATAATTCATGGGACATCAAGTAGAGGCCTTAGTAGCAGGGAAATTTTCCTTTAAACTAAAGGCTGCTCTGGTACTCTGTAGCAAAGCCTAAAAGCAAGTTATAAAAGGTTAAGCTATTTCCAAGTAATAACTGCTCTAGAACAAAAAATATTTATAGGAATACAAAAATATACAGCACCTAATAAGGTAAAATATACACTTCTGTCATGTGTAATAAAAAATTAGCAGGCATACAAAGGAGCAGGAAAATATGAGTCATAAAAAGTACAAAATAATAAGAGAAACAGATGCAGTAATGAGGCAGATGGTAGAATTACTAGATACAAACATTAAAGCAGTTATTGTAACTCTATTCTGTAGATTCAAAAAATTAGAGGAAGGATTAAGGCTGGGGTAAAACTTATTCCTGTCATCTTGTGAGAGCCCATTGTTAAATAATCACAAACTTTGCAAGCCAGTTGTTAAACCATCAATAACTTCAAATTGGCTATGATGGAAGTGTTTATACATGGAATTGGCAAATGCTACAAATCAGATGTTTTTGTTTTTGTTTTAATTTTGGAGAGGTGGTTTATCAGCATACCACTGGTAGATATAAAAAAAGACCTAAATCAAACTTCTAGAGATGAAAAACACAATACCTAAGGCAAAAATTCCACTGGATGGAAGTAGATTAGACACTGTAAAAGAAAGTATTAGTGAACTTGAAGGGGCAGCAATAGAAACTATCCAAAACAAAGCACATGGAGAAAATAAGTGAAAAGAACATTAGTGAACCGTGGGACAACTTCAAGTGGTTTGATATACAAGTCCCCAAAAAAGAGGAGAGAGAGTGGGAGAAACAAAAAAATACTTGAAGAAATAATGGATGAAAAATTCTGAATCAAGAAGCTCAACCTACATGAACCCAAGAAACATAAAACTACACTATGACATATAAAAATCAAGTTCCTAAAAATATCTTAAAGGCAGACAGAAGAGGAGACACATTATATACAGAGTAACAAAAATAATAATGACTTCTTTTCAGAAACAATGCAAATGAGAAGATGGTGGAACAACGTTTTTAAAGTACTCAAATAAAAACTTAGAATCCTCAGTGGAAATATATTTGAAAAGCAAAGGTAAAATACCTTCTTAAACATACTGAAACTAAAAGAATTTATCATTAGCAGATCCTCACTATTAAAAGATGATAAAGGAAGTCAGGAGGAATGAAACTGGTACCAAATAGAAATTTGGATCTACATAAAGGAATGAAAAGCCCTGTAATTGGTAAACATATGGGAAAATATTTTTTTCATATTTTTATTTTTATTAGAAAATTTTTTTCTAATGTTTATTCATTTATTTGAGAGACAGAGACAGAGCATGAGTGGGGGAGGGACAGAGAGAGAGAGAGAGAGAGAGAGAGAGAGAGACACAGAATCCGAAGCAGGCTCCGGGCTCTGAGCTGTCAGCACAGAGCCTGGTGTGGGGCTCAAACTCACGAACCTGTAGATCATGACCTGAGCCAAGTCGGCCGCTTAACTGACTGAGCCACCCAGGTGCCCCTGACTTTTTTTCCTTATTTTTAAATCTATTTAAAGTATAATATTTAAAGTAACAATGATAGTAATCTACCTTGGGTTTTATTTCTCTGCTCCTCCATTCTTTGTGTGGGGCTTCTACTCTCAGGATCACAAGTTGGCTGCTAAAGTTCCAGTCATCACACCCACATTTCAGGCAAGGAGAAGAGGAAAAGGGCAAGGGACAGAGAGAGATGCTTCTTTCAACCAAGTCACTTCTCCCTCCAAGAAATTTCCCCAGAGTCCAACTTGGTAACTTCCACTTATATCTCAGTGGCTACTCTTTGAAGCCCAGGATGTGAGGGGAAATGGTCATTTTGCTGAACACAGTGCCACCCTGGATAAAACCAGTTTTGTTACCAAGAACAGAGGATGGATACTGGTTGGGCGAGTACCAGTCACTATCACCCTACTCATAAGTTGTGTATCACTAAGCAATTAATTTGATTATATTTTCCATTAAACTTAACTACTTGTGGATGCTAAGTGCCAATAAGATTTTGTACTGAATTAAAATTTTTTAAAAACAACTTTTTTGAAATATAATCCATGTACCATAAAATTTATCCTTCTAAAGTGTACACTTCAGTGATCTATAATATATTTACAGAGTTATACAACCATCATCACCATCTAATTTTAGAACTTTTTTTTTTTTGAGAGAGAGAGCACACGAGCAGGGGAGAGGGGCCGAGGGAGAGAGAGAGAGAGAGAGAGAGAGAGAGACGGTCTTAAGCAGGCTCCACACTGGGTGTGATCTCATGACTGTGAGGTGAAATCCAGAGTCAGACACCTAACTGACTGAGGTACCCAGACACCCCTGGAGCAGTTTTATCACCATCAAAGAAATCTCCTGGCCATTAGCAGTCACATCTAATTCCCCTATTCCAAGCCCCTGGCAACCAACCACTAATCTACTTTCTGTCTATAGATTTGCCTATTCTGGACATTTCATACAAGTCAAACCATACAATATGTGTTTCTTGTGTTTGTCTTCTTTCCCTTTTTATAATGTTTTCAAGGTTCATCCATGCTGTAACATGTATCAATCAGTACTTCCTTCTTTTCTGTGGCTGAATAATTTGATTGACTATTACAGATAATGCTGCTATGAACATTCATGTAAAATTGTGTGGACGTAGGTTTTCAATTCTCTTGAGCATATGTCTAGAAGTAGAATCGCTGGGCCATCCTTTGTACTTATTTCTAAAATGTGATTTTTGTGGAGTCGAATGACTTCTGTTTATTCAAACTAAATATTGTGTCACGCTGAGAAGTACTTTGTCTCATTCTAAAACTCAAGCATGGTTTGAGGCCATGGACACTTCAGAGAATGCTCTTGTCATGTTCCCTTGTCGTTGGAGATATAAAAAAAAGCACATGGAGAAATTAAAAATGGTGGTTGCCTTACAGGCCCATCCCAGTCATGGCTGTTTTCTTTTTGTCAGCATATTCCTTCTCTTTTATTTTTGTGTTTCCTGTGCAAGAGCATCATTTTCATGTACCAAATTAAATTACATTTTATATTTCCTTTTCCAGGCATTTCCAAAATGTATACTGATATCATAAGAGGAGAATCAATGATAATTTGTGGCTTCACATCCATACTTTTTGGACTTTTTCGGAACAACTTACTCCACATTTCCATACTTAGAGGTAAGAGCATTTATTTTCCTGTGAATATTTTCTAAGATGTGAGTGCATTATTAAAAATTGTTCATTTATTTATGTTGAGAAAGGGAGAGTAAGTGTGCATGAGAGAGAGGGGCAGAGAGAGAGAGAGGGAGAGAGAGAGAATCCCAGGCAGTTTCCACATTGTCAGCACAGAGCCCAACGTGGACCTTGATCTCAAAGGTCTCAGTGAGGTCATGACCTGAGCTGAAATCAAGAGTTGGACGCTTAACTGACTGAGCCACCCAGGTGCCCCTCCTCTGCATATTTTCTGAAATCATTCTTCTATGATGCATTTCAATTCACACCAAAGTTAAAATACATTCAAGATGTCTTAACTTTACTGCATTCTCTATATTTTACTTTTGGACCAGTTAAAATAGCATATATCAGATAACAAGAAAATAATTACCATATATATGTTTTCTTGGACAGTATGGGGGAAAGAATGGTAAAAAAAATGATTTAGTTTCTCTCCCCACCACACACACATCATCTGGCGCAAAGTAACTGCTTTCCTGGATCAATCTGGATCTCAGTGAGTGGATGTTAAGAATTGATTAGGGGCACCTGGGTGCCTTAGTGGGTAGAGCATCTGACTCTTGATCTCAGGGTCATGAATTCAAGCCCCACGTTGGTGTGGAGCCTACTTAAAAAAAGAAAAAAAAATGGACTTGATCCTGGATTTGAGCCTGAGGGTGAAGGCAGAATGTGATAGTTTTAGGAGGAGAGAGGTGCTAAAAGGAGAAAGAAATATTGGTGATAAAGAGGGGTGTGCAGTGCTTCTCAGTGGGGAGCTATAGGCATTTGGGGTGGGACAATCTTTGTTATTTAGGACTGACCTTGGCATTGTCTGACACCCGCTCGCTGACTGCCATTGTTGCCCCCAGTTTTGGTGACTACAGAAAATTTCTCTTCTCCATTTCCCAAATGCCCTTGGGCTGGGGGTCACAAATGGACTTCAGATTGGTGGGGACCCTGGACACGATTTGCTTGGCCCTAATATAGTGTGTAAACAGTTTGAATTTGGATGTTTTTTTGGTCAGAGATTCACTTTCTAGTTTGTTACAGGCTTTTCACTTGCCTGGCTTCTGAGGACATTTGAGTCTGCTCTTCCTGGATAAGCAAACCTCAAGCTACAGACCATTAGGGAAATGTCCCCAGAAAGTCTGTTTTACCAGGCTTTCCTGAAACTCCCACTTGCTGAAGGACAAGGTCCCCATTCAAAATCTCAAAAGCAAACCAAAGCACATAGACCCATCTGCCATCAATGAAAGAAACGAAAGTTACAGTTCAACTTCTGTTCTTTCTTACTTTCTTTTTCTAGACTTACATGTAATCACGGGCCTCTGCTTGGGCATCTTTGGAAGCATAATATGTGGATATTCGTGTGCAAGAATCATTCAGTTTATATTGACTGACCTCTTTAGCAATACACTAACTAGTGTCATTCTTTGCATTTCAATGGTGTACCTGACTTTCTACGTTGGTAAGGCAGAAACAAACACAAAAAAATGCTGCCCTCAAAGTGAATTTTATGTACTTTTCTTCTTCGTTGATCTTGAATCCTTTGCTTCTTCCTAACTGCTTCCCCCTTGTTGCAGCCCCTCTGTGCATCTTGTCATGTTATTCTTCTGCTACTTCTAGCTCTTTCCTACTCTCTCTTAACATCTCCTTAATTTCAACCTCACGTCCCTTCCCTTTGCATTATTTCTCTATGTAATTACTCTCTTGCTCTTTTTTTTTTAATTAAAAAATGTTTATTTATTTTGAGAGAGAGAGTAAGCAAGGGAGGTGCAGAGAGAGAGAGAATCCCAAGCAGGCTCTGCACTGTCAGCGCAGAGCCCAGCTAAGGGCTCAAATCCACCAACCACGAGATCATGACTGGGCCAAAATCAAGAGTTGGACACTTAATTGCCTGAGCCACCCAGGCACCCCTCTCTTGTTCTTTTTGAACTCCACCTTTTGACCTTACATTTAGTCATTGGCAGTCCCCTGGAATCAGCTCAGTGCTGATTCCTGCTCTGACCCTTAGCAACCCATCTCTAAAATGAGAGAACCAGGAGAGATGCTCCTGAGGTCTTTGCAGCTCAGCTGCCTTTCATTCCATGGGCTTCACAACGAGGGGCCTGTAGGAATGGCGGCCCTCACCAGAGGCTAGGAGGCAGGAGAGTAGAGGGAGAAATCAGGTAGGTATACCTGTATCTGGAAAAGAAGCAGGAAAGTAGAATAATCGTAGGAGTCAAAGTGCCTAACTGGTAGACCTGCAATAATTTGCTAGCTTAGTCCAGAAGATTGGCAATTAAGGATTTTTACCAGCCTGATTGAGCTAACCAGTCCCCAAGAGCCATAGCAACTGCATCGAAACAGTCAAATCCTGCTTCTGCTCTCACCCCACATAGTGGGGCAACTCACACCCATGAAAGACCTCAAGCATCAAAAGCTTAATTACTCTTGTCATCTCCAGTTACCTAAAAGCTCTGCTTCCGCTCTAGGTAGATTGCCACCTGGGACTTGCTTACTGCCCTGAATCAGTAAAAGTACAGAAGGCATTCACTGAATGGTCATTTCCTTCAGATTCCTAATTTTCTTTATTTTTTTTCTTCTCCCTGTGAAACTTTTATGGATGCCTTAAATATCTGGAGAAAAAAATTTTAAAAATTGATGTGGAAGCTGTCTCTTTTTCATCTTTTTATTTATTCTCTTTTCGGTGTTCTCCCAGCCAACCCCAGTGCTTCCTATATGCCTGAAAGTAATTTGACACATGTTGGTTGAATACACTGATACTAGCCCTTGAAGCGTTTTGGAGTTAGGCAGACTTGCATTCAACCCCCACCTTCACGGTTTATTAGCTTGCTGACCTTGGAATATTACTTAACCTCTCTAAGCTTTAGTTAGTTTCCTTATCTATAAAAGTGATATAGAAACACCTAACCTGTAGGGGTACTCTTGGCACTAACAAGATAATGTATGTCCGATGACTTGCTCATGCTGATAGGCTGGAGACAGCTCTTAGCCGCTTGCGAGAGCTGACTGTACACATCTCTTTCACAGCTCTGTTCAGGTGACATCATGTTGAAATTGGTCATATTGCGAGTATTTACACCATGGAAACTGGCCGACACTGTCCATCAGGGACTTTTAAAAACTCGTTTAACCTCCGGAGAGCTGCTTTTAAACATTTACTAGCTCACCACTGAACTCAAGTTCGGGCAGCTAACAAACGTTGGTTCCCTTCCACTTTCCTTCTGAAAGAGGGAGGTGCTTCTGGTCAGTGCTTGGGAGGCCTGGACTAGATTGTCCCTTTCAGTCTCAGGAGAAGCCACTGCTGACGGAGCCTTGATGTTGGACCTGTGGCCTCGGGAACTTGTGAGGCAATAAATTCCTGTTGCTTAAGATAGTTTGTGGAACTCTTTTTCAGCAGCGCCAGGAAACCGATATTCTCCCTCCTCCATTGCACTTTCCTCTGCTTCAGGGATTAAAAAACCACTTTGGGTGGTCCTTTACTCTTATGTTTAATTATTTCAGTGATAGACATGTTATCACGAGAAGTTCCATTGCCAGAAATTCCATTGCTAAACACAGATAAAATTCTAATGCACACGCTCTCCAATGTTACATTTCTGTTATGTTATCTAATTTTGTTTTTTTTTCCCCCCTTCACTAATGTACACTCAGTCAACGGGCTAAAGCCCAGGGAGCCTCTGATTGAGGTTACAATGTCACCTCTTTGAGCACATACAGTAATTTCCATTTTTGTCTCTGTTGTGTTCAGTTCATGAAACCTGGACTTGTATAAAAATATTCATTCTTTTCCATGAAACAAAACAAAACAAAAAACAAAACAAATGGCACAGACATTGCCTCACAAAAGGCACAATGCTTCTGGAACATTGTTGGTTCACAGGTAGTGCAGTTGGAAATATTCATATATCAGCCCATGGAAGAAAGTTTGAATTTAGGACAGAAAAGGCACTTTAAGAGTCAGTGTATAATTCATGAAACATGGTAGGTTTTATAAAAGCCAGAGGTGTACCAAGAGAGGGGCTTAATCTAAGCATGAGGAATATTATATCAAGTGATGTTATTCACAATTTCCGGGGAATGAAGATAATAAAGAGCAGACAACATTTAAAGTTTCATTGTTTCAAAACTCTCTACAAACAATGCATCTCCTTCTTGCCTGTGCTGATGCTCTCCAGTGTCTCTTTGTATAGTCATTGGTCTAGATTATAAAGGCCCTCTGTCATCATCCAAATATATTTTAGTTAGAAATACATCCAGTCTTGAATCCTGGTGCTTTTAGGGAAAAAAAATTTCCCTTTGATTCTCCTTTTAGGGGGACATTCACTTTTTCTAAACCAGAGAGAGGAAGAGAGAGACAAAGATTGAGAGAGCCACTTGTCCACAGCGTCAGTTCTCTGTGGTAGTTTTTTCCATTGAGTCAGAAAAACATTGAGTTCCATATGACTACTGGGGTTCGTGCTGATGAAAATTACTTTCTTTATTACATGGTCCATGATTTTCCCCCCCTTCAGAACACTTAGAATATTATTGAATATAATAGCATTTGTAATTTTGTAAAAATGTCACCTAATTATAAAAGTAATGCATGTTTATTGTAGAATTTTGGAAAAATTATGAAAAGTCAAAGAAAAAAAATCACCAATAAACCTATGTTATAAATTAGACTATGGATACATTTTGGTATATGTCCTCAGCCTTTAAAAAATACATATAAACACACATACATATATTAATGTATGCATTCATACCATGTAATCCTATAACATTGGGATTATATGAAATAAGATGACATCAGTTTTAAATTTTTTTCATGTTTATTTATTTTTGAGAGAGAGACAGAGCATGAGCGGGGGAGGGGCAGAGAGAGGGAGACAGAGAATCGGAAGCAGGCTCCAGGTTCTGAGCTGTCAGCACAGAGCCCGATGCAGGGCTGGAACTCACAAACTGCGAGATCATGACCTGAGCCGAAGTCGGTCACTCAACCGACTGAGCCACCCAGGCGTCCCAATGACATCAGTTTTAAATAACGTCATTTACTGGTTTCCTCATAGCAGACGTTGTCTCCAAGTACTGTCTATTACTGAGAAAGATGAGCTTTAAAATCCAGTAATACTGGAGCACCTGGGTGGCTCAGTTGGTTTTGGCTCAAGTCATGATCTCACGGTTCGTGGGATTGAGCCCCTCGTGGTCTGTCAGCACAGAGCTTGCTTGGGATTCTCTCTCTCTCCCTCTCTGTGCCCCTCCCCTGCTCATGCTCTCTCTCTCACTCTCAAAATAAATAAATAAACTTTTAAAAATAAAATAAAACAAAATACAGTAATACTAATTATGGGACAGGGGAACTAAGATTTTGAGAGACAATTTCCCTTTCAGCACACTTCTGAGCACTACTGGTTTTACTGTCATTTGTTATTCATATTATATCAGTTAGATAAGAAGGTAAAAAGAAATCTGGGGCTCCTGGGTGGTTCAGTCGGTTGAGCATCCGACTTCGACTCAGGTCATGATCTGGTGGTTCATGGGTTTGAGCCTGTGTCGGGCTCTGTGCTGACAGCTCAGAGCCTGGAGCCTGCTTCAGATTCTGTGTCTCTGTCTCTCTGGGCCCCTCCCTCGCTCATTTTCTCCCTCTCTCTCTCTCTCTCTCTCTCTCTCAAAAATAAACGTTAAAAAAAAAAAAGAAATCTAAAGTGGACTGAAGTGATTAGATACACCAAAGGAATAATAAAATCCTCTTCAAATAAACAGTATTAATTTACTAAGCAGTAAAGCGGATGTATAAAAACAATGGCATAATAATAGTGACTATCATATATATATACTTTTTTTTATTTAAAGAGGTGCCAAGCAATTTTCATGTTATTTAATTTAATCCTCACAACAACTCTATGAGGTATTATTCTCTTAAACCCATTTTACAGATGCAGGGGTGCTAATAGAGGAAAAGGAGGTCACATTCTCAGAGCAGTCAGGTCTGCCTTGCTCCAAAGTGCCTCAAATTTCTGTCTATTATTTATCAGGCATCCATTCATTTACATATTATCTATGGCTGCTTCTGCACTATAGCCGCTGAACTGAGTAGTTGCAACAGGGACCATGTGGTCCACAAAGACTAAATATTTACTATATGGTCCTTTACAAAAAAGTTTGCTGACCCCTAATCTACAGGATTAGGCCAATCCCTTGAGGCAATATTCCAAGAAATAGGACTCTTCAGTTTCTCACCAATTCTTCTCAAGATAAAGTACCTCCGTGTGCAGATTTGAATGCAACTAATTTTGTTCACTTTTTTCTCTCCAGTGGAATCTTTGGGAATGTCAGGAATGATTGCGTTAGTCACTGTAGGACTGAATTTAGATTCCTTAAGCTTTAAACCGAGGATTGAGTTAACAATTACTAAGTAAGTCTCCTATTGTATACTTGGTATAGATATCTTAGAAGTTTAGTGCTTAAGTGGTTCTGCCTTCTTGGACACATTTCATAACTTTTTTCACCTTTTTCTTTTTAAATTCATTACCAGTTATATTTGAAAGAACTTAAGGTACCAACAATTGTTGACATCGACACGTTTAACAAAAAAGACTACAAACGGCATGAAGCAAAAATTGGCAAATTTTAAAGGAGAAATAGACAAACATTATATCTGAGATTTTTTAAAAAATTTTTATTTTTTAAAATTTACATCCAAATTAGTTAGTATATAGTGCAACAATGATTTCAGGAGTAGATTCCTTAATGCCCCTGACCCATTTAACCCATCCCCCCTCCCACACCTCCTCCAGTAACCTTCTGTTTGTTCTCCATATTTATGAGTCTTTTATACTTTGTCCCCCTCCCTGTTTTTATATAATTTTTATTTCCCTTCCCTTATTTTCATCTGTTTTGTCTCTTAAAGCCCTCATATGAGTGAAGTCATATGATACTTGTCTTTCTCTGACTGACTAATTTCACTTAGCATAATTCCCTCTAGTTCCATCCATGTAGTTGCAAATGGCAAAATTTCATTCTTTTTGATTGCCGAGTAATACTCCATTGTGTGTATGTGTGTATATATATATATATATATATATATATATATACATCTATATATATATATATATATATATATATATATATACCACATCTTCTTTATCCATTCATCCATCGATGGGCATTTGGGCTCTTTCCATACTTTGGCTATTGTTGATAGTGCTGCTATAAACATTGGGGTTCATGTGTCCCTTTGAAACAGCACACCTGTATCCCTTGGATAAATACCTAGTAGTGCAACTGCTGGGTTGTAGGGGAGTTCTATTTTTATTTTTTTGAGGAACCTCCATACTATTTTCCAGAGTGGCTTCACCAGCTTGCATTCCTATCGATTGATATTCTTTTTATGAATAACGTATCCGTGGCTCAGAAGCTGTGGTCATTTTATACATAACTCTTTGATAAAAAAAAAATTTACTTTGGATTGTGGGAAGTTTAAAAAAGACTGCATTCCTTTGTTTCCTTCATAAGGTACATGAAAGACAGCATCCTAATATGGGAAGAGCTGGGAAAGAAAAGTGGCAGAAAGATGCAACACTAGCAAAACTCTTACTTGCCTTTTACATTTGGTAATGCAAGGTGTCATATGAACATCTCTGGATGGAGGGAAAAACCATTTGCTTGTCTTCTCAGATAAATGAATTAGTCTGTCTCTGAGAGACTATGCTAAATTACAGGATTGTTTCAGAGCTATTTCACACCAAGTCATAGCCTAGTGTGGATCGAATGAAAGCAAATGTTAAAATAAGAAAAATAAGCCATAATTTTGAGTTTTCCCATGAAGATTCTTTAAAAAACTTTAAAAATGTTTTTAAATATCTATTTTTGAGAGAGAGAGTGTGAGCAGGGGAGGGGCAGAGAGAGAGGGAGACACAGAATCTGCAGCAAGCTCCAGCCTCTGGGCTGTCAGCACAGAGCCCGATGTGGGACTCGAACCCACAAACTGTGAGATCATGACCTGAGCCAGTCAGATGCTCAACCGACTGAGCCACCCAGGTGCCCCAGATTCTCTCTCTCTTTTGTTTTTTTAAATGTAGAGGACTATCCATTGTTCTGAAATTATGGCTTGCCTACATTTTTGGTGTTTAAATGTTCATTCTTTTATGAAATCCCAGTGATAGAAGAAGGTACTTATTTTTAGAAAAATAACTTCACTTGGAAAAAAAAAAAAATTGGCACCTGTAACTCTTCTAATTTTGTGTTAGGTGAATGACACTTAACTGGTCTTTAGAATCCAGAAGCTTGGGAATAAATAGTTCACAGAACATACACTTTTTGTCTGAATTTGGACATTTTCCTGAGCTCAGTCATACTGTCAGTATCATTATAAATTACTCATTATGATTCATTTAATTGTTTATTATTGAACCTATTAAACCAATCTTTTCTTAATGTTTACCGTAACCTGGACATTGTATCTTAGGTTTGAGGCTTTGTAACTGAGTCCCTTCTCAGAATGCACTCATTGTTAAGTGGTGGGCATGTTTCTGTAAGAAGCTAGTAAGCGTGAATAATTTTATATATTTATTGGGATCCTACTATATGTAAGGCAGTTTTTTAGGTTCTATGGAGACATTTGAACAAGTTTTCTACTCAGTTATTCCATCATTTCTGAATTTCAGAAAACTAAGCTTTGGGGTTAGAGGTCCCCCTCATACCCTTCCTTTCTCTGAGTTCTAAATCTGATGAATCAAGAGCTGGGAATGAGAGAATCAGACCATCTACTTAATTGGGGAAATGCAGTGTTAGAGAACATGGTTTCCATCTGCAGCCCAAATGAGGCTTCCTAATGCTTCTTTCCAAGTGTAGATCTTGAGACCCACCTCGAGGGAGACTGGTTGGTGGAACAGACCCACTTGCCTAGTTAGCTGAAAGGGAAAGTCCCAATGGAGGGAGGCCCAAGAGCAAGTGGAACTTGACATCTGCCTGTAGAAGTCAAACCTGGCTTGAATGCAGACATGTTACCGCACGGAACCAGAACAGGCCTGTGCCTTAACCACTGTGTTCTAGTCTGCTCAGTAAGAATCTTGGGGAGCGGGGCTAGGTGTGTGGCTGTTTGGGAAGCAATAAGGGGGATTCTAAGTCACTTGTCTGCTTCTGAACTATGGTGGTATAGAGAATTGGCACTGTAAGAATTCAAAGGAGGATCACTTCCAACGAGAGTGCTTAGGATGAAGAACACAGGATTCGAATTAGCCTTACAAGGTTTTTAGGAATTCAGTAGATGGGAAAGCAGACTGGAGAGACTTTCAAGGTAAGAGACTTTCAAGAAAATCATGAAGGGAGAAATCCTGCAGAGGGCACTGAAGTGATCCAGTCAGCTATCGAAAAGTCAAGGTTAACCAGGTGGTTCTGGGTTCAGCTGTGGCAGCCCCAACAGTTTGATATGATGCCGGCTAATCTTGGCAAAACTGCCCCATCACCAACCGGAAGAGGGGGTGGAGATTCTTAATATTATGCCTTGCTTTTACTATTCTCCTATGAGAGGCAGCCCATGGGCATTGGTGTGATGAGGGTATTGGAGAATATGGAGCTAGGTGTATTTTAATTCCAACAAAATACTTTTAAATGTTGACTGCAACAGTGATGGAGGCAAGGACCTCTGCTAAGACAAGCATCATAGAATGTGATACATGCTTTTATGTGCAAAGGCAACTATCTTAAAAACACCTGGCTTAAAACATGTTTTATTTTCCATTCATCCTAGGTTCCTAATAATGTTTTCAACTGTATACCAACATTTAATATATACTTTCTTTGGCATTGTAATTGGATGTGGACAAAACAAGTATTTGGGATTTCACAGTATGGTTTTCATGTTCATTTTATTTACAACAGTGAATTTTGTAAGGTAGGAATTATATTTTAAAGTTTGCTTACTGGACTTAGGTTCTTCAGCCCAGAATAAGAATTGCCCACTGGTGAGGGCAACAAGAACTCTTTGGATGTAGAGTCAGAAAACCCATGTTGTTGTCAAGGCCCAGAAAATAACTTGCTATGCGATTGGGGGAAGTCTGTTTACTTTTCCAGGTCCCATCTGGAAAATGAGAAGGGGCTGTGGTATCAGCACAACTCATGAAATTTATAGAGATGAAAATTCATGGGCCATCTCAATGTACTGAATTGCATCTCTGGAGATGAGATCCAGGAAGCCATTTCAACATGTTTGTTAATGGTTGAACAACACTGGACCTTATTAATGGCTCCTAACATTTTTGTTGACTTTCATCCTCATTTATTATCACCTATAGCTATGATAAAGCCATTTGTTAAGCCCTTACCACGTACATTATGCCATTAATACTAATACAACCTTATGAAGTAGGTGTTATTGCATCATTGCACAGATGAAGCCCAGGGAGGTTAAAAAGTTGCCTAGAGTTGCCCATCTTGAAGTGCAGAATTGGGGTTTAAACTTGACCCCCAGTAGCACATTTTGTCTTGAACACCATTGCCCACTCATGATGGTCATGTCTTCAATAAGAATTCATGACAGTGTCTCTGAAAACATTGTCATTCCCACTCAGGACAGGCCTGGCCAACGAGCTTACTTTGTAAGATGTTCTCATGGGACCTTGCTTTTGCTGACTCTGAGGTCACTGCACGCCACTCAGTCACTCTCACACGGAAGGTTGTGTATGCAATTTGTTTCTTTCTACCATGGAGGCTTATGTGCAAGTTGAGATTGGTCACAGAAAATGAAGAAAGATAAATGGCTTTTTGAACCTTTGTTTGACTCAGCTGCACATCTGGCATCTCATTTCATTTCATAAACACTAGGAAATGAGAATTTTATAGATGAAGAAACTGGCCAACAAAGGCCAAGTACCTTGCCCAAAGTCAAGTGGCTAGGAAGTACTAGAGATCTTGTGGGAACTTATGGTTCCACCTCCCCAGAGGAAAGGCTTTAATGGAAGGAGTCAACCTAAGGGGACCTCAACGTATGGGTCAGCTTTCCATAAGAGACTTGTTGAGAAAAACATTTTAGAGGATGTGCCAAACTAAGGCCCCTTACATAATTACATAAGACATAATTATTGCTAACATGTTTTGAGTGCTGACCACATTTGAAATATCATTCTAAGCCCTATGAATGTTGCCCCATGTAATTGAAACTTCACAATAATCCTTTGAGGCAAGTACAATTATTATTATTGATTATCTCCACTTTACAGGATGAAATTGAGGCTTAGAGAGGTTAAAGAACTTAAGTTTACATGGTTAGTGAAAGAAGCTTAAATTTGAACCCTGGTAGATTGACTCCAGAGCCTTTGCGACACTGCCTTTCTGGTTTTGGTATCAGGCAGTGATATGAGTTGTTCCATTTTGGCTGGACTCAATGGTATTTCAGAGAAAGATCATTTAGTAAGGCTGAAAAGTTTGGTAAGAATTGCTTTGCAAAAGCTTGAATGGAAGGCCGAGGGGTTTACCCAAATTCATTATATACATTATAGATGGTAATAGCAGATTTTCTGTTTCTCAGTGATAGGAATTCTCTAAACTGTCTTGTGAAATTCCCAGCTGAGTAACTGATACACAATATATTTTTTGAGTCTAAGAACATGTCAGTTTTATTTCTGCTGAAATCTCATTTGAAGGATAGTACTGATATTCTTTTGGTGAAGATCCCCTAAAGATAGATTCTACATTTTTGATACAGAGTCTTATAGAAAAATTATTGGTAGACACTTGTGGTGAGCATAGCATAAGAATAGTTGTTGGATCACTATGTTGATAGTGGGTCAACTATTCTCAAATTAAAAAAAAAAAAAGAAAAGAAAAATGATCTGTAGAAAAATAGGCACCGATTGAAATTATTTATGTGACATTTAATTTATGATTCTCATGGAAGCTCAAGAAAAATTTGATTAAGCTAAGTTTATTAATGTGCCTACAATAATAATTACTTTTCGGCCATCATCTGTGTGTCCTCTTGGCCTCATTTCTGATCTAGTCATGGTCTTCCAGGGAATAGATGAGCTTGTCAACGTTATTTGAAGAAATTTCTCTCAGAAATACACTACCCAAATCCAAATAGTATATTAAAACTTCCAGCACTGTTTTTTGAGACTTGAGTATTATCTGAAAAACTTAGACAGTAGATTTGGTTCATCCCAGAAAAGTTGAACAATTTATCAATAAACTGAATTATTTTCTCTTTCCTGAAAAAAATTTCTATGAAATTTAGTTTTTAGTGGTGTCAACCATGAATAACATTAATACATAAGGTGTGACTTTAAAAAAAAATGTTTTTCTCTCCACAGGTTGCTTACTATTGTGTTAGTGAGCCCTCTTCTGATGCGTGTAAATTATGACTATAACTGGAGATGGGGAATTGTTATAGCATGGTCTGGAATTAAAGGAGTTTTTAGTTTACTCTTGGCTCCTGAAATTCATAATCTGGCTGATCAAAAAATAGAATCACCACAAATGGTAGGAAAAATCATCTCATAATATTTATTCATTTTGTTTATTTTGTAGCACTTGTCATAGTACCCAATAATAAAGTTAACCATTTACAAATTTTTTTAGTTTAAATTCCAGTTAGTTAACATACTGTGTAATATTAGTTTCAGGCGTACAATTTAGTGATTCAACGCTTCCATACAATTCCCAGGGCTCATCACAAGTGCACTCCTTAATCCCCATCACCTATTTTACCTATTTTCTCTCTTCTGTTCAGCTTCCTTGCTTTCCATTATTTTGTCTTCTTTATCACTTATTTGTTTCTCTACTTCTTCCAGCTTTGTGTTCATTGCATCAAGCCTGTTTCCAATCTCAGTTATTAAATTTTTCATTTCTGACAGTTTCTTTTTTAACTCTTTTGTCTCTGTGGTAAGGGTCTCCCTGAAGTCTTTCCATTCTTTTCTCATAAGAGTATACTTATGATTGTTGCTATGAATTCTCGATCAGGCATGTTACTTACATCTGTTTTATTTCACTGTCTTCTTCTCTGTGTTAGAAAAGCCAGTTTCCTGCTCCTGAGAGTAATGGCTTTATGAAGAAGAGGTCATATAGTGTCCAGGGCCTGTCACTTCCCGGGGTGTCTGTGGTGCATGTTGCGTGAGCTCTGCTGTTGTGTTTTGGCTGCTCTATCCTTCGGGTCAGCTGTCTGCAGAGGCTCTCCTTGCCCGCAGTGGCCACTCTTTGGTCCTTGGTCAGAGTGTGGTGAGTTTTAACTACATGTGCTCTGGTCTGCTTGTTAAATAATACCTGATACTGCTTCCAGTAGAACCGAAGCCCTGTAGAACTCTCTGATCAGGAGACATGGTGTGAGCAGGGGTTTCTGCTGGTCTTCTGGGGAAGGGGCTGGCTAAGCTGGCACTGAGGCAAGCTTGATCAAGAAGGGCAGTCCCACCAGAATGCACAGGTGTGGGACTTGGTGTAAGCAGTTAGGCAGCCCTGTGGGTGCTACTTTGCTTCCTGCAGGTGGCTCTGTGTTTAAGATGAGGGGCAGGGAAGGGAAATGGTTCCAACCAGCTCCTTTGTCCTCAGAGAGGCATCTCCATGATATCTGCCTCTCAGGGAAGCACACTGAGAAGAGTGAATAATTTCCCCACTGTCTGCTCCAGGCGTTTTTCAGATCACTGTTTCTGCATCATCTGCCCCAGTTAGTTTGCCTGCCTTCTCTCTGGGAGTAGGGCAACATCTTCAGGGCACAATCCCAGTCAAGGCCACTGATCTTTCAAACTCCATTCTTCAGGCCCCACTGATTGCAAGAACTCACAAAAAGTAGCCCCTTATGTTTTCCCAGCCAATGGTTTTGGGGAAGTGTTTTCCTTGTGCATTCCCCTGTGTGTTCCTCTCTCTCTCTCTCTTTCTCTCTCTCTCTCTCCTTTGTCTGTGACCAGGGCTCCCTCCCCTCCACAGCACTTGTGATCCATTTCTCCTCCAAACCACATCTCCGTACTTCCTACCTTCCTCAATGTGGCTTCTTCTCTCCAGAGTTTTAGTTATGGAGTTCATTCTGTCAGTCTTCAGGTTGATTTCTGGAGTCTTAGAATGATTTGATAGTTACCTAGTTATGTTCGTGGGGTGAGACAAGCCTAGGGTCCTCTTCCTCCACCATCTTTTCTCCCTTCTCCTTAGGTTAACCTAATTAAAAAAAAATTTTTTTTTAACGTTTATTCATTTTTGAGAGACAGAGAGAGACAGAGCATGAGTAGGGAAGGGACAGAGAGAAAGGGAGACACAGAATCTGGAAGCAGGCTCCAGGCTCTGAGCTGTCAGCACAGAGCCCAACGCAGGGCTCAAACTCACGAACTGCAAGATCATGGCCTGAGCCGAAGTCGGACGCTCAACCGACTGAGCCACCCAGGTGCCCCGAGGTTAACCATTTTTAAAATTAGATTTGAAAAATGCATTCTTTTAAGAAGAAAGGAACTTTCAGAGGAAAGTTTGTTTATGTTGATAGTCTGAAAGGGACCAACAGTGAAGTAATGGTGTAGGATGTGGAAATCAGATGGACTTGGGGTTGAATCCTGGCCCCCTCGTCACAGGCTGGGTGACCTTGGGCAAGTTCTCCAGATTTGTGGAACCTCAATTTCCAGTTGAGGATTGAGATGATACTTAGTAAAGTGTCTGCCACTTAGCAAATGCTCAATAAATGTTACAAACTCTCCCTCAAAGCCAATCTGGTAGTGGCAGTGTCTGTGGTACTGAGAATCCAGGGAAGATCCAAAGACCCCAGTACATCTGCCGACAGTGTTAGGGCCCCTTGTTATTTGTAACAGTACTGTGTGAGTTAGCTGGAGAAGTTGCTAGAAATCCCTGGGACACCCCCCTCCCCCACCTCCCAGTCAGATGAATTCCAACCCTGCTTCTGGGAGGGTTGCTTCTGAATAATGTGAATTAAGAACATCTGCCCACCTCCCAAGGAACTTTAATCTGCAGATAAATGTACAGAGTTTCTTGATATTGGCTAATTTCCAGCTCAGGATTTTATCTTCTTTGTCATTTCCCCCCTGTTCCAGAAGACAATATTTTTAGAATATCTTCTTTGGAGGATCAGTTATCACCCTCTCCATCTTGCATGTAGAGAAATTAGAACAAAGAGAATAGCACGTTAGGGAAAGAACTCAGGTGCCCTAACTCCCAGAAGAAGTGCTTTTTCAAAATGGACTACTATATTCCTCACCATCTTTCCTGAGAATTTGTACTTTATATCTATGGCCATCATCTGGGAATTAATTTGGAGTTCAAACAAACCTGTAATTTTTCAGACTTTGGGTCCTTTCATGCCCCAAAGGAAAAGTATCATAACCAACGTCTGAGCTCCTTCAATTTTCTTTTGTGCAAGGAATTCGCCTAAAACCAAGTCAACGAAATGCTAACTAGCATTTGAGTATCACTTACAGTGTTTTTCAAATCTGTCTGATGTTACATGGATCCCTTTAGCACCAGCCCAGACCTACACAATCAGAATCTGCAGGGAAGAAACCTGAAGTCAGTATCTTTTAGAAGCACTTTCAGTGCTGTTATCAGTCAAGTTTGGGAAACACTCTCCAGAGAACATACTGCTGTTGACTCCATTTTTTAGTGAGGGACACTGAGGCTCAGAGTGGTTAAGTCTACTGACCCCAAATTACATGGCTAATTAAAGTGGTAGAGTCAAGACCAGCAAACGTGGTTGTGTTTCCGCTTCTGTGAGGTGTCTCTCCAGACCCCACCACAGCTCCTGTAGGCTCCGAGCCTCCTGAGCAGCCATAGTAAAACCTGGTGGCAGACACACTTTCCCTTGTCTCCACAGTCACCACTGCTACTCACCATCTGCTGGTGGCTCCATGGCCACCAACCCTGCTGGCTCCATGGCCATGTCTGTGATGCCTACCATCCTCCTGGCTTTGTGTGGCTCCTGCTGAAAGCAGCAACAGTGGAGGGCTCTTTGACCAGTATTCTTATCCCTTCCCGAAATTACAAAATCTTTTCTCATGCACATTGAAAACTAATTTCTGCTCCAGTATATTATATTCAAGCACTGTCCACAAAACAACCCTTTGCCCTATCTATCAGAAGCAAGATTTTAAATGTGGATTAAGATAGAATTTTGTTGGTGGTTAATTGAATAATGATTCCCTTTGGAGAACTTATTCATTTGTTTTTCTTGGCTCTAACTATTTGTATGTTTTGTTTTTTAGTTTTTATTGTATGTACAGGTAATATCACTAATGACTATGGGAATAAATTCATACATGATGACTCATTCAGCCAGGACATTAGGTAAAGTATATTTATCTTTCATTAATTAACTGGAGAGAATAATGCAAACACATTGTTGTTGGGAGTCATGGGGACATTTCTTAAGGAGCTCAAGGAATTGATTATGAAATCATTCATTTTCATTCATTCATTATTTACAGATGCTGCATTAATTGGAATATTGGTTTAGCCAGTTTAACAGAAACCACATTCTCAGTGGCTTAAACAAGATAGGGAACTTTCTTTTCCTCTCCATCAAAATGTCCAAAAGAGTGGGTTGGTTCTGCTTCACGGGGTTGTCCATAGATCCAGGATCCTTGTATTTTGTTGTTGCTCCTCTCTGGAATGTTGCTCTTGTCTGAGGGTAGAAGCTGACTCATAACCACTATATATTCAATCCAGCCAACTAGAGAGAGAAAATGGGGAGCTGGGTGGAAATGGAGAGTAAGCAGCTTCCTTTTAAGGGCATAGCCTAGAAATTGTATATATCATCAGCACTCACATTCCATTGGTCAGAATTTAGTCACATGGTCACACATGGGTAAGAGAAGCTATAAAATATTATCCTTACCTGGGATAATGTAGGGATAATGGTGGAGCCATGGCTGGCCATGTGCTCAGCCAAGACTTGGAGATTCTATGGCAAAGGAAGAAGGGGAAAATGAATATTGGGAGTCCTTTGGCTGGAACCACCATCTTCCAGTAATTTGCCAAAATGACCAACACAAAGGGAAAGAGGAGAGGTACCCTCTATATGTTCTCTAGGCCTTTTAGAAAACATGGAGTATTTCCTTTGCAAATCTACAAGAAAGGTGATATTGTAGATATCAAGGGAATGGAGACTGTTTGAAAAGGAATACCCCACAAGTGTTACCATAGAAAAACTGGAAGAGTCTATAATGTTACCCAGCATCCTATTGGCATTGTTGTAAACAAAGAAGTTAAGGGCAAGATTCTTGCCAAAAGAATGAATACACGTATTGAACATATTAAGCACTTAAAGAGCCGAGATAGCTTCCTGAAGTGTGTGAAAGAAAATGATCAGAAGAAGAAGAAAGCCAAAGAGAAGGGTACTTGGGTTCACCTGAAGAGCCAGCCTGCCCCACCCAAAGAAGCACACTTTCTGAGAACCAATGGAAAGGAGCCTGAGCTGTTGGAACCCATTCCCTATGAATTCATGGCTTGATAAATATAAAGGAAAAAAAAGGTTTTAAGATTGTAAAAAAAGAAAAGAAAATGGATATTGGGGGATAATCAGCAGGCTCTGCCACAGTTGCTTATTTCCAGAAAACATTTGAGGCCATTGATAATAAAGTGCATAAGTTTGATAAAATCACAAATAGACACGTAGTCAATAGAAAAATCTAGGATAAGATAGTTGGTGGCAGTACAGTCAAGTGGGGAGGGAGAAGCCTGGATGGGATTACACAAAGTCTTCGAATAGGGCCTTAGTATCTCTCAATATCCCATGGCCTGATCCTCAGCTAAGCTGGTGCAGAGGATGATCCTTTCAGGGTATCTAAAATTGATCAGACTGCTGGAGATATACAGCACTCACAGGAGCATGTGGATAAAGCAGAAAATCAATTAGTTAATTTATAAAGAGGATGATTTCTTTCTATGTCTGAAATAATCGTGATCATTATTCAGGGTATTCATCTCTAAATACCAATTTCCTTGATAAACAAAACTAGTCATCAGAAGGTATCTTGGAAAGCATGGAACTAATGAGAGGTCAATGGAAGGATGATGTTGAAGGAGGGTTCTTCTAAACAGGGAATAGCCTGGTGAATTTTCCCTATCCTGCCCATGAGAGACATTACCTCTTTGCTTGTGTCTTTTCGCAGTCCTGCCCATTTCTAAAACTGCGCCCCGCCAGCACTACAGCAGAACTTCCTGTGACAGTGCCCTTCAAAGCCAAGGGCTCCAATATGTGAACTGGGCTAATTAAGTGGGGCAGATTTCTGGTAGCTCTTCTTTTCCCCTAGTTATGGATCTGTTCTTGTTCTCAGTGGAAATGTATGCTTGGTCGGCAAAAGCCTACGCTGGAGTGTGACCGAAGTTAATTTGATCTTTGAAGGCTTTCTCACACCTCCCTTCTCAACAATTTATTTTTGACTCTCAGGGATCCAGACCCACTCCATTCTCTTTGCTTAGGATATCACATCTGGATTTCTCCCATGCTTCTTTTCTTGTGATTCCTCCTACTCTGATACTCAAAGGCAAGATCAACAAGGGGTTTTACTGTTATGGTAATATTTTTTCCCCTCTTTTTCTTCCCTTATAACTTTTTAAAAGTTTATTTATTTATTTTGAGAGAGAGAGAGAGAGAGAGAGAGAGAGCATGCACATGTGCAAGCAGGAGAGGGGTAGGGGCAGAGAGAAAGGGAGAGAGAGAATGTCAAGCAGGCTCCACACTCAGTGCAGAGCCCAACACAGGGTTCGATCTCACAACCGTGAGATCATGACCTGAGCTGAAATCAAGAGTCAGGTGCTTAACCAACTTAACGAGCCTCCCACGTGCCCCACAAAATTTTTTATTGTAGTAGTTAAACCTCGGAATTTTCATTATAAAACAAAAGTATATGGTAAATACTTTCTTCTTGTAGAATCTATGCTCATCCTTTCTAGAAATACTACATGGCACACATTTAACACTTAACAGAGTTCAAGTTTTATCAGTAAGAGTTTCAAACCAACTACTTCTGTCTAGTCAAAGGCTTTGACAGATTCCCTCCTCACACTCTTCCAGGATCATCTTAAACACAGAGAATTCATTCAAATGTATTGGTGCCACCAAGTGGTCCACATATACTCATGTTTCCCCAGAGCAACTGGAAAGTATTTGTTTCTCCATCATATGGGGAGGATGTAGTTAGGCAAATGAAAAAAATTTTCTTCCTGTATGGTCTCAGCCATACAGCTTTGAATCCAAAGCTGACAACTTCTAACTTAAGCCTACAGTCAAATGTGTCTCTGCTCTGGACCATAGTGAACCAAGAGGGATATGCCTCCAGACCTTTGGGATCCCAGAAATTTCAAATACTGTCATTACACACAGTGTCCCATAAAGAATGCAGTAAAGTTAACTAAACGTTTGGAACTCATTTGGACTCTTTATGGAACATTCCACATGCAGTTACAAAAAGAGAACAGTTTTATTGAGATGGGATTCCAAGTGAGCAGGTTAAGCTCATTCACTAATTAAATTCTTCTTTTCAGTGAGTGAGCCTCATAGCTGTAACTTCAAATCCATACCTCAAGAAAATACAAATGGCTACAAGTTTTGAAACATGTGGATTTGCTGCTGGCCAGGAAACAGATACATATTAAATTTGAGGGATCTCTGTTGCAGTGACCTCAATATTTTAAATTTTTAAAATTTTATAGAAGAATCAGTTGGAGAATTGTTAAAATGCAATTCCCAATTGATTCTCTGGCTATGGGTTGGATCCGGGGAATTTGCATAGTTTAATAGGCAGTCTTCCTCTGTAGAAGACACAAGTAGTTTTCTATACTTCGAGAAATACTGATTGGGTGCCTTGAAGTAGCAAGTCATGTCTCTAGGTAAAGGGAATGAAAGGAAACGAAGAAAGCATTCCTTAGCAATTGAGTCAGATAAAGTTGAGTTATACAGCCAGGAGAAACAGAGTTGGGTAATTTTTTGGAAAATTTTGGACCAAAGGTGGTCCTTGCTTTTCTTTGAGCACTCTGGTTTGGCTATGCGAGTGATTGACTGCACCAACAAGATTTCACTACATCTTGCAGGGTTTTGCCTCTTGGAGTCTTTGCTGTATTCTATTAAGATCCTTGCTTTTCTTTGTCACAGGTTTGTGTGCTATTTCCCTCCCAAGGCAAATGGCCATGCAGAATGCCATTAAGCACATTCAGGAGATAATACAGAACACAATAACGCTATTTAAAACAGAAAAAATTTTGACAAATGTTAATTGGACCTTAGTAGAAGAAAAAACAAAGATTGAATACACCATTCCTGTGAGTTGATACCTGGCAAAAAAAAAAAAAAAAAAAAAAAAAAGAAGTCCTCCTTTCTCTCCTGGGTCTGCCTTTCTTGCTTTAGTTTATTATATTAAAAAAACCTTTATTCTGCTAATGGAATGTCAGAAAACTGAGGAGTCGGGGGTATATTTACTAGCTTTGCTATGTGGGTGAAAAGACTTCTTTGAATTCTCTCTAAAGAGAAGGTCTTGGTAATTTAGCTTTGTTTGCCAACATAGGAGAATTGGTGTTTTTACATGGCTGGTTGACTAACTGTACATGGCCTCTGCCAAGCTGATGTTTCTGACCGCTCGAGGAGCTGAGCCACCTGCCCTCACATTACTATAAAAAGCAGGAAACACAGGTTGCTTCAGAGAGCAGTCGAGCAAAGACAGGTTTGGGGGAGAATCTGACTTATAAATCTCTCTGAATTTACGACTTTTAAAGCACACAATTAAAAGCAACATTTCTCATGTGGAGAGCATACCCAGTTATGCATAGCCCTTCCTTTTAACCGTTCTGATTTAAGTTATTAGAATCTTTGTTGAGTGAAGTGCTTGTTTTAGCTACTTATTTTAGCTTATTTTTAACTTTATCTCTTTATGTTTTTAAACTTAGTCTGATACTGTTCAGTTTTCCCACGTTTCTCGTGGTAGTGAAACGGAGGAGTCCCCAACAGAAGAAGTTTTAATAGAAGAAGCCAGATTGCATGTAGCTATAATACAAATGGTTGGTACAGTTCACATAATCCACTATTTATTTATTTATTTATTTATTTATTTATTTATTTATTTTTAATTCTTGCAATACTTTCAATTCTTACCTCTTTCAGTTGACTAGAATGCCTCTTTCAGGGCTTTCAGGTGACTAGAAAAAATATTTTTTCAGTTAAAAAAATTTTTTTAAACATTTATTCATTTTTGACAGACAGAGAGAGACAAAGCATGAGTGGGGGAGGAGGAGAGAAAGAGGGAAACACAGAATCCGGGGCAGGCTCCAGGCTCTGAGCTGTCAGCACAGAGCCCAATGTGAGGCTCGAACTCACAAACTGTGAGGTCATGCCCTGAGCAGAAGTCAGATGCTTAACTGACTGAGCCACCCATGTGCCCCTATTTTTTCAGTTTGGATAGCATAGTAGTTGTTAAAATTTGTTTGATTTATAGACGTTAAAAATAACAATAAATGTCTTAGGCTTTAAGTTCAAGTCACAAATTTTATTATCCTGTTCTACGTCTTGTAATTTTTGACCGTTCACTTTTGAGGGGACTTTGAACAATGTTTGGTGCTATTTACATACCTATTTAACTAAATATCTTCAAATATTTAAAACTGCTCTTATAAACTTAATGTATTTGAGTTTCTTTTATATAAAGTTCTCTTAAGTGCTTATTTGACTCTTATAAATTTAATAAATTAAAATACATCTAGTGAGCCAAAAATTCTCTTGAAATATTTAAGATTTAAGTTTTAAATGGTTTAATATAAGGAAGATTATATCTTTAAATTTATATATTATTATGTTATGTATTATTTATATTTAAAGTAAGGAAGATTACTAGGTAAAATCAAGTTTAAATCAACTTATCAAATTGCACATTTTAAATTGGGGTTATATTCTAATAAGACACATTTTATTCACTATTGCAAGCACACAAAAACATATACATATATTTGTTAAGCCAAGTCTATCTTTCTTATTTGTATTTTAAAACTTATTATTATGAAGAATTTCTAACATATACAGAAGTAGATATAATAGTGTAATGAATCCCTATGTACCCATGACCCAGCCTTAAAAACCAACATGAGAAACCTTGCCCCACCTGCAATCTCATTCACTACCCCACCTTCCGTATCATTTTGAAACAAATCCCAGATATTATATTATTTCATCTGTAAATATTTCAATTACAGATCTCTAAGTTTCAAAGTCTTTTAAAAAACATAGCAAAATATTAGTATTATACCTAGAAATTAATAATAACATCAAACATTGAGTGAGTGATCAAATTTCCAACTCTCATGAATATGATCAATGTGTATTTTCACAGTTCACATTTTTAAATTGAATTCCAGTACAGTTCCCACGTTGTAATTAATGGATAAGTCCTTTAAGTCTCTCTTTTTTTTTTTTTTTAATTTTTTTAACGTTTTATTTATTTTTGAGACAGGGAGAGACAGAGCATGAACGGGGAGGGTCAGAGAGAGAGGGAGACACAGAATCTGAAACAGGCTCCAGGTTCTGAGCAGTCAGCACAGAGCCCGACATGGGGCTCGAACCCACGGACAGTGAGATCGTGACCTGAGCCGAAGTCGGACGCTTAACCGACTGAGCCACCCAGGCGCCCCTAAGTCTCTTTTAATCTATAAATTCCTTCTCTTATTTTTTTCTGTTGAAGAACATACTTCTCCTTAATGCAAAAAAATTGATACCATATTTTCCTTCTTTTAAACAATTCTTTTTTTCTTCTTTTAAACATTTCTGAACTTAATTTAAAATATTCCCAGAGTTTGAAAATTTCTTATCAGAAGCAGTAGAGTATGGTCATAAATTTTTGATAGAGCCTCCTATTAAGAGGTGGTGCCTATATCCCTCCTCTTCCCCCCCCCCCCCACCACCTCATTGAATTTGAGCTGTTCTTGTGACCTGTTTTGACCAAAAGTATGTCAGAAGTGACTTTGGGAATGTTCTGGAGCCTAGGATTTGAGAAGATTTACAGCTTCCACCTTCTACTTTGAATACTGCCCTGAGATTATCATGTGAGCTGAAGAATGAGAGGCTGCATAAAAGTAAACTGAGGCACACAGCCAAGAGTCAGTACCCTACTACCAGACTTGTAAATAAATGTTAATTTAAAAGGGTGGGGGCAATAGACTCAAACTCTCAATGGTAGGAGATGCAAAGAATTGTGACCATATTTTTGTTTGTTTTTTCTTGTATGCTTCCCCCAACCAAGTTTTATTGAGTAATAATTGGCATACATTGCTGTATAAGTTTAATGCATAGAGTTGTGATGGTTTGATTTACATATATTGTGAAAAGATTACCACGATGGGTTTAGCTAACATCCATCTTCTCATATAATTGTAAGAAAAAGAAGAAAAGGAGAAAAGGAAAAAAGAATTAGGGTATAACCATATTTAATGTACTACACTGTGCTCACTGGCCACAAATATTCATATGCCTCCTATAAACAAAATACACTCATCCTTTTCTAAGACACACCCCCCTGCACCCCCTACACCAAGCTTCATCTTATTATGGCATTAGATTCAAAGTCTAGTATCTCATGATCTGCATTTGGTCTAGGTATGCTGAGGTTCCTTAGTTGTATCTCCTTAAGTATTATTCCTCTTGATCTAGAGACCTATGAACTAAGAAACACGTTATCTGTCCCCCACCCCCTCTCCATTTAGTGCTGATCAACAGACACTTCTGTTCAAGAAGGGGAAGAACAGGAAGTACTGATTAATCACTGGTGCATGGCAATTATGAAATCCCACTGGGCATAGGAACCAGTGCACCTCATTCTTTACATTTCCATAGAAAATAATCTATGTTTGTAACTGACTGGCCTTCTCAGTCTGATTTCTGTCAGTAGAAACTTGGGAGGTTTCTATTCATTTAGAATAGTTTCTGTCTCTTTTTGTCCAACCTGGTACAATTTAGTTAAAAACTTGTGTATTATAGTCCACTCCACTCCACAATTCCTTTTCAGATAGGCCATATGTCATAAGAGTCAGAGAAAGCCTTTGGTCTGCTTGAGAAGATAGACTGAGTACCAACTTTTAGTCTTTCAGTGGTCTTAACAAAGAGTCTTTGATCTTGATTTGATCTGGAACCTGAGGCCATATTTTACTGTCAGCACACTAGATTTGATCTTTACTTTTACATCTTTTGCCAGCTGAAAAGACTGCAATGAGAAACAAATTTTGTTTTCAACCTGGCAAATCGTGGAGCCTTTTTGCTAATTTCTGCTGCAGATTGAATTGTTTCTCTTTGCTTTCCCTAGCTCTTCCCATACTTTATCATAAGTAGCTTTAAAAGTTGATAGTTTTAGGGGTGCCTGGGTTAGCTCAGTGCGTTGAATGTCTGACTCTTGATTTGGGCTCAGGTCACGATCCCAGGGTTGTGGGATTGAGCCCTGCGTCAGGCTCTGCACTGAGGGTCGAGCCAGCTTAAGATTCTTTCTCTCTTCCTCTGCCCCTCTCCTCTGCTCATACTCTCTCTCTCTCTCTCTGTCTCTCTCAAATAATAAAAAAAAATTTAAAAAAAATTTAAAAGTTGATAGTTTTAATATTTCTAGAATGTTAGAAGTCTAGAAATGTTCTTAGCAGCCAGCTTCATAAGTTATTTGGGCACATTTTGCACCTTCGCAGTGTCCTCAGGTGACAGTATTGCCCATTGTGGTGCTCTTTGTAGCACAGCTTCCTCCCTCCCACCTCCAATACCAGTTTTTGTACTGTTCTCTCACTCTACTCACCCCCAAGTCCTAAAGCTAATGTTTTAGCCTTTGTTATGTAGGCTTTGAATAATTGGTACTGACTTCTGTTTTGGCTAGCCTTTTCTGTATATCAAAATGCCCCCGAACTTACTGGCTTAAAACAATGATTTATTATTTCTCACAGTTCTGTGGGTTGGCAATCTGGATGATTCTGTCATTGATCTTGGCTGGGAGCACTCATGTGTCTGTGGTCATCTCATAGTTCAGTGGGGTTGTGAATGTCCTCATTCACCAATTTGGCAGTTGATGCTGGTTGCCTTTCAGAGCACTTTGGTGGTCTTCCATATGGCCTTCTTTCTATCTTGCAGTAGAGTGGACTGGGCTTCTTCACAGCATGGTGGTCTCTGGGTTCCAACAGGGTGAGCGGAGAAGCTGCAAGGCCTCTAAATCCTGTGTTTTGGAACTTGAATATCATCATTTTTACTCCCATTCTATTAGTTAAAGCAAATCACAAAGCTAGCCAGAGTCAATGAGTGAAGAAGTGGACTCCATCTCTTAGGAGAAGCAGTAGCGTCAGTTGCAAAGGGGCATGGACACAGGAAGGCATGGATACGTTGGGGCTGTTTCTATAATGACCTACCACATTTACTTTTTTAAGCCAACAATCCCATGTAGTAGCCCACTCCATGTTGTCCTTTAATGGCTTTCCTGAGAGTGCCCTCTAGCGGCATTCCTCCCTGTTTTTGTGACCCCTTTCCTTTTTGGTCTCTTTCATGAGCTCCTCTCTTTCTTTTTATCTCTTTAATGTTTTCCTCAGAGCATGATTAATGTTTAATGTTTTCCTCAGAACAGTTAACTCTGTCCATCATTCTTCCCTTGTAATCTCTCCTTCTTTTTCCTTAGCTACGCTCATTTCAATGCTATCCACAGATGTTCCTCAAATCTATATTCTTCCTTCCCAAACTCTCACCACCATCTCTTTATACTCATAAGTTCAACTGTGGCTAGACATTTCTTAGACATATCGCTGGCACCTAAATCCACATTGAACTCATCTCAAACTGGCTCTTGTATTCCTAGTCTCAGTGAACGGGCTCATTACCTTATGTGATCACTCAGGTCAGTCCTCTTTCTCTCTCCCTCTCCAAGCTCTATCATTCTTACCTTCTAAATATTTGTCAAATATGCCCCTTTCCATTCTTGTGTCTATTAATTTAGGAAATTATAACCTCTTTCCTGAATAATAAGCTTCAACTGATCTCTCTACCTCCAATTTTTCTGCGGTCAAATCACGGGGATTTATCCAAAAGACAAATAGGACTATACCACCTTCCTGCTTAAAACCCTACAATGGCTCATCAGGTCCCACAGCATTTTCCTAAGTGAGTTCCAAAAAACATTTGCTCTGATCCACAGAATGTTGATAGGAACTGCATAACAACAACAACAAAAAGTTTCCATGCTCAAATTTGTTTGGGAAATTTCTCCAGGATAGATCATATGTTGGGTCACAAAGCAAGCCTTACCAAATCTAAGAAGATTGAAATTATGTCAAGTATATTTCCTTTATATCATTATAAAGTTGGTATAAAACTAGAAATCAATGGTATAAAATAGTATAAATGGTATAAAACTAGAAATCAATAACAGGAAGAAAACTGAAAAATTCACAAAAATATGGAAATTAGATAACACATTCCTGAAAAACCAGTGGGTCAAAGAAGAAATCAAAAGGGAAATCAGAAAATATCTTGAGACAAATGAAAATGAAAACACAACATAGCAAACCTTATAGGATGCAGCAAAAGCAGCTCTAAGAGGGAAATTTATAGTGATAGATGCCTACATTAAGAAAAAAGAAAGATCTCAAATAACCTAACTTTACACATCAGGAAAAGAAGAATTTGTTCTTTGGGCCCATTTTCATAAAGTTAGTAGGAAGAAGGAAATAATAAATATTTAAGCAGAAATAAATGAAATAGGACAAGAAAGACAACAGAAAAAAAATCAGTGAAACTGAGAGTTGTTTTTTGTTTTGTTTTGTTTTGTTTTTAAGATAAGCAACCTCACTGTAGTTTTGATTTTAGCCATTCATAACTCCTGTATATTCCAGCAACCTCACTCAGGGTATATGTCAGAAGGAAATGATAATAGGATCTCAAAGAGCTCTCTGGGCTCTCATGTTTCTTTCAGCATTATTTACAATAGCCAAGACATGAAAACAACCTAAGTGTCCATTGATGGATGAATAAAGAAAATGTTTATGTATCTATCTATTATCTATTTATCTATATCTAATGGAATATTATTCAATCATAGAACAGAAGGAAATCCTGCCATTTGTGAACATATGAATGGACCTTGAAGGCATTATGCTATGTAAAATAGACAGAGAAAGACAAATAGTATATGATTTCACTTGTGTGTGGAATCTGAAAAAAAAAAAAAAAAAAAAAAAAGCCAAACTCATAGAAACAGAGTGAAATGGTGGTTTCCAGGGCTGGAAGGTGGGGGAAATGAAGGAGGTGTTAAAATGTACACACTTTCAGTTATAAGATGAATAAGTTTTGGGGCTCTAATATACAGGATGGTGACTATACAATTCTGTATTACATACTTGAAAGTTGCTAAAAGAGTGGATCTTACATCACACACAGTCACACACACACAAATTGTAATTATGTGAGGGATGAATGTGTTAACTAATCTTATTGTGGTAAACATTTTCTGCAATATGTATGCATGTGTCAAATCATTACATTGTGCACCTTAAACTTATACAATATGTGTCAATTATATTGCAATAAACCTGGCAAAAAGGGGAAAAAAAGAACACAATTCACTTTTCTCTCCTGGTAGTTCCTTAAGAGGTTGAGATGATTAGTTAACCTTTGAATTAATACTTTGTACTATCCTGCTGTAGAAAGATGACACTGTGATACTATTTATACTACTGAGGAAAACTCTTTGAGTTGTGTAGATTTTGAGTTTCTGAAGCTAGGAAACTTTGTATCTTTTATTACATCCAGGATATTACTTTGCAAAAAATGAATATTTAGTAAATATTTAAATTGAATGGAATTTATTTCCTGCTACAGGAGATTTTTGCTAAAAGTATATTTTTCTATAATGAATGTAATAATAATAGTGACGGCTATGTAAAGGTCAAGTAGAGTATATTACATTTATGTTTTGGTCCTTTGTAATATTTATTTAAAATTGTATGTTTAGAGTAGCTTTGAAAAACAGTGTAATGATGGAACCCTCAGTGTAGAGGCAGCCCGGATATTGATCGGTGCAACCAAAAGCTATTGCCCCATCCAAGGAAAGTAAGTATAATATTTCTTAAATTGTTATTTCCAAAATCAAATGGGTATATGGATAAATAAAATTTAAAAGCTGAGAGTTAAATGTCCAGGTTGATCAATTTATCTCACCTATCCTCATCTATCTGTCCATCCATCTATCTATCCATCCCCTTATTTTACTTGTTTACCTTTTTTTCCCCTGAAGGTTAATAACTTTGGTGACATTAGGAGATTCTGGAAGAAGTGTAATTAGATAAGAGACTAGGGGAGCCATAAATGGAACTTATGTAGTTTCAGATACTATTATGATTATCCCATCTTTCTATCATATTTGCTAAGTTACTGGGTAGGGTAGGTAGGGAAGCCTGGAGCCTGTCATTAGGCTGCTTTCTCAGGTGGAGCAAGTCTTGAAGGAACTGACCCCACTGATGGAGTTAAATCTAGTGGGAAAAACTCAGGTGCCTGAGAGATATGTCAATATCTGGTCACAGTCCTGGTACAAATTAGCTAATGGATGATCTAAGACAAAGCTTGTGGGGGCAACAACGATAGGAAATTCTGTCTGGGTGATAGTTAACATTTCAGGAGTCTGGTAACCTATCTGGGAGATCTAACATCAGTTCCTAAAGTTTGGAAAGGGTAGAGCCTTCAGGGCCTTGGGGAGGCTTGGGTTAGGCAAGGCATGACAAAGGAGGGCTTGATTCTAGACCCCAAAAAATTGGTCTGGAGAAGCTTTAATTATGTGCTACCTCAAGCCAAGCATGGTTCAATGAACAGAGGCAGGAAGAGTTTCCTGTACCGTGACCATGAGTGGGTAGGTGGATGGATACAGAGGCTCAGGATGGTGCATTTAAAAAAATATTTTTAAGTTTATTTATTTATTTTGAGAGAGAGGGAGAGCACAAGCAGGGGAGGGGCAGAGAGAGAGGGAGACAGAGAATCCCAAGCAGGTTCTACACTGCCAGCCCAGAGCCCCACATGGGGCTCGAACTCACAAACCATGAGATCATGACCTGAGCCAAAATCAACAGTTGGGTGCTTAACCAACTGAGCCACCCAGGTACCTCCAGCACTTGACTTTTATTATAACATATGTGTATATTTTTCTCTGTTAGATTCATGAGTATTTACGATGTTTCAACTTACGTAAGAGCTAGAAGTTGGCTTATGAAGTTTAAAAACATGTTAACTTTTTTGGAATATCATAAAGATAAGGCACTTCTTATTCTATATGGGTAAGTATTATAAACCGTAATAGCAATAGACAAAAATATAACCTTTTCTACATTGTCAGCATTGATTACATTGATTTTCCTTATTAAGAAAAATCAACTAATAGTATGGTCAACTCTTATTGATTGAGTGGTGATGGAGCAGAGTTCTTGCTTCTCTTTCCCCACCCTGTTTTGGCAACTTTGCTGATATCTTTATTAGAGAGTAGGTAGAGAGAAGAATAAAAGAATGGTCACATTTGGACTCTTTAAGGGTTAACTGCCATGTCTAAAGGTCATGTTACAAACTGGACTGCTTTCACATCCTTCTGGTATTCTTCTGGGTATAACAGTGATCAGGGGAGAGAAAGAGCAAACTCATGGTCTGTAACTTCCTCTCAGTTTCATCTGTGCCAAGGGGTGGCTCTGTTGATGTCCATTACTAGGAAAAACACAACATGGCCTTAATAATAGCCGTAACCAATTTACCAACAATAGCTGTAACCAAACAGTCACAAGATACAGATTTCACTGAACTTGTGTAAAGTTTTCCCTTTAGTATATAAGTTGTGAACTTACATACTTTTTAGAGCAGGAAGACAGGTTTTTCTACTAAAGAAAGATGTCAACATGAGAAATGCCAGAAATATTAATGCTACTAAATTTTAAGTGGGCATTGACATACATTTCATAACAAATTCTGATGATTAAAAAATTTTTTTTCCATTAAGTTTGAAGAGAAATATAAGAAATTCAAATCCTAAGGTCTTGACATATATCCAGGTAACCTATTTTTCTTGGGCTCTACTTAGGATGGATTGAAAAAAACAAAAACAAAATGACATTATAATTACTGAATAAAATATTTTTTCCTGTTCTTATTTTAAATGATGCTGATGTTTTTCTCTAAATTTATTTGTTTCTTGCTTTTGATGTCTGAATCTTTGCCTTGTTTCCTATGTACTATTAGCTTTGATTTTAAAAAATCCTCCCCATCCTGATATAAATTAGTAAGAACTGTATTTTTTATCTTTTTCTATTATGATTATTGTGTATAGAAAGTATGCTTTAGGTTTTTGCTTATTTATTTTATGTTTGTGTACTCTTCTTCAAGTTAATGTTAATGATTTGTTAAAACAAATGTTGAACTTCAGATCTTAATTGTTATATTTTTAAAGTGATCTAACATTGTATTTGGTCTCTTTTTTTCAGAAATAATAAATTTCTGCTTTTTGTATATCACATTGTATTTTCAGAAGAATTTGAATATGCAGGACATGTTATAACATTAATATACATTTATCCCATGATAGTGCATCTATGGCCAATGGCAAGAGAGTTAAATGTGTCAGCACTTATGTCAATAAACTACTATTTTGTATTTTTATATATATTTCAATCAGCACTGAAGGTACTGTTTAAAATAGAAATGTATCCAATAAAAAGAATAATTCAGATATTTTTAATCTATTTTTGTCATATGCAAAAAATAAATAAGGGGATAAACCCAACTTGGTTTGCTAGGTCCTTGTCATAAGATGAGAACCATTTTTTAGGATAAATGCTTCAAAGATCATTTGTCAGCACCAGTGTTTTCATACTTTATTATTAATAGTATTGCAAAAACTCTGTTTACTGCTGTTTTTAACTGCTTGTTTTTGGCACTTCAACTTCATTATAGATTATATTTTGAATCAAATTATAATTTCTGATGTTGGAGATTAAAAATAATTTTTCTGAAATTCTAAATGAATAACTTAAAACTCAACTTTTGGAATGTAACTCACTTGTAGTTGAGGATTTAACTGTTAATGTCAAAGATCCATCACTGTATAGGTGCTATGAAATAACATACGTTCTCTTTGTTTTCCAAATAGATAATAATTTTGAAAAGGAAATATTTTCGTGAATATTGGAATACTTTGGACTTTTTTATCATGCTCCTTGGAATCATTGATATCTTTTGTATATACTTTGTCAAATTGAGACAAGACAATTTTGTTCTTATTCAGGTTACAGTAATACTAGGATATTTCAGAATACTTAGGTTTATTCCTCTCATCAAGGTAAAATGTCACATTTCTAAATATTGGGGTTTTTGTCCTACACTGTTTGTTAGATGTGTTAACAAACCTCATTATCTTGAAGGAAACAGAGAAGGAGCTCTCTTTTTTTTTTTTTTTTTTAATTTTTTAACGTTTATTTATTTTTGAGACAGAGAGACAGAGCATGAACAGGGGAGGGGCAGAGAGAGAGGGAGACACAGAATCTGAAACAGGCTCCAGGCTCTGAGCCATCAGCACAGAGCCTGACGTGGGGCTTGAACTCATAAACCGCGAGATCATGACCTGAGCCGAAGTCAGACGCTTAACCAACCAAGCCACCCAGGCGCCCCGAGAAGGAGCTCTCTTTACTTGGAATGCTGTCTCTACAGGTGTCTGTATGGTTCACTTTCTCATCTTCTCACAGAGGCTCCCCTGACCAGTCTGTGTAAAATGGCATCCTGCCTCCCCACCCCAGCCAGCTCTCCACCCCATGTTTCTGATGCTCTTGTACCTGCTTAAGGTTTAGCTTTTCCTCATAGCACTCATTACCTTTGTACTGTATGTTGTGTGTACTCTCCACAAGGTAGGGATCTTCATTTTGGTCACTGATGTAACGTCCGGTTCTAGAATGGTACCTAGCATGTAGTGAGTTCTTAATAGATATTTGTTGAGTGAATGAATGAAAATGGTGGTGCCACTTAAAGCAGGGTGACCCAGAAACAAATTCTCCAAGCTTTAGTAAAATTTGCTCATAGATCCCTAACTGTGCAGAAGCATGAAAGTTATTTTCCCTGCAGCCCATGTCTATATAGCATACCGCCTATGGAATTTGATTTTACTCTGGCCTTCAATCTCTGCAACAGATATTAGTCCTTCTTTCTATGCTTCTGGTTTTGATTTTCAGATTTCCAGTCTCAGCTCCTAAACCTCCCATCTTTCTTTCCAATGGAGTTGTCTTATACAGCTTTTAACTTGGGAGCTTTACCTTTTTATTTTTTAAGTGAATTAATTAATTTTGAGAAAGAGAGAACAGGGGAGGAGCAGAGAGAGAGAGAGGGAGAGAGAGAATCCCAAGTAGGCTCTGCATTTTGAGCATAGAGCCGGGCACAGGGCTCGATCCCACAAACCATGAACTCATGACCTGAGCGGAAATCAAGAGTTGGACGCTTAACCAACTGAGCCACCCAGGCACCCCTTAACTTGGGAACTTTAGATGGTTTTGCTTGCCACTGTATTTTTTTTTTTTTTTGAGTGGTTGAATTCTTATCCTGTCAAGTGAGTTTACTGGTATGTACTGAAGTTATAAAAGATTAATATTTTTTTCAAAACCTGCTGTAAACCCTGGTGAAAAAGGCATTCATTAATCTCCTCCATGTAGTTCCCATTCTCCAAGAAATTTAGTAGTCCTCTTAAAGACAGAATTGTTTGAATGCTCAGACTTGCACTTGTAGACTTTATTTTCTATTCCTTCCTTGATTCTGTGTCAATGTTACCAAGCCTCGGCGTTCATAAGAGTTATTACACAGAGTTGTATATACAAAAGCTGCTTTAAGTGGTAATTTTGATTATTCGTGATTTTGCTCTATGACTGAGTTTACAGCCAAGTGCCCACCTAAGGTATAACCCCACTGGAACACAGACTATTCTAGAAATCAGGATATGTAGCATGAGGCTAAGTCTTAAAATGGAAGGGAGAGGGGCGGCTGGGTGTGGTTCAGTCAGTTAAGCGTCCAACTTCAACTTAGGTTATGATCTCATGGTTCCTGAGTTCAGGGCCCGCGACAGCTCAGAGCCTGGAGCCTGCTTCAGATTCTGTGTCTCCCTCTCTCTCCGTCCTTCCCCTGTTCACACTCTGTCTCGCTCTCTCAAAAATAAAATAAATATTAAAAAAAATTTTTTTTAATGGAAGGGAGAAGTTTCCTTATGTCATCCATTTTTATACAGTGACTGTATGCAGATGAAGGTAAAACAATCACTGTGGAAGTAATACTTTGTGGAAATGTCTCTCTGAGGGAAGTAAAGATTTAAAGATGTGTTATTGTACAAGTCAAATCTATTCAGAGTATGAACCAGTTGCTGCTTCTGTCCAGCACACTTGACAAATCTCAATGAAGTATATTTAAGGAATTAATATAATCAGGATCAACTTTTTCTCTTGAGCATTTACTATGTTCCAGGAAGTGTGCAAAGAACTGTACGTTCGTGATCTAATTAAACGATTGCAATAACTCCGTGAAGTAGGTGTTACCACTATATAAAGTCAGGTGCTCTAATAGCCAGTCCTCAGCACAATGTGGCTTTCAAAAGAAACCTGTATTGGAAGGCTTGGAAGAATGATGGAGATTTTTACTTTAAATCCTCTTAGGAACAGCTCATGGGGGGATTAGTGCATCACAGAATGAAACTTTGTAAAAATCCTCTTCTATCTCTCCCTCTGCCCAAAGTTACACAACTATCAGAGTGTCTAAAAGTCTCTTCTTTCTCTGCTCTTATAATTCCTTTGCTATGATGTTCTTTTCTTCTTCTCATGTTCCTCCTTTGTTACTTGGTTCCTCACCATCTGCCCTGCAGTCTGATGTGACTCTCTCTGTAATTGACTGCATTCTTTTATTTTTTTAAGTTTGTTTATTTTTGAGAGAGAGCACGCAAGTCGGGAGGAACAGAGAGGGAGAGAGTGAGAATCTGAAGCAGGCTCCAGGCTCTGAGCTTTCAGCACAGAACCTGACGTGGGGCTCGAGCTCACGAACCACGAGATCATGACCTGAGCCGAAGTTGTGCGCTCAACGGACTGAGCCCTCCAGGCGCCCCTTGACTGCGTTGGTTTTTGAGGAGCACCTCAGTTGGACTTTGGGTACTTAAGTATTATTATCCTCATCTTACAGATGAGGAGACTGAGTCCTCAAGGTTGCAAGTAACTTGCTGAAGGTCACAGGGCTAATGAATAGTAGAGCTGGTCCTTGAGCCTAGGAAGGTTTATATTTAAAACCCCATTCTGTTCAGGGCACTTGGGTGGCTCACTCGGTTAAGCCTCTGACTTCGGCTCAGGTCACGATCTCACAGTCTGTGAGTTCAAGCCCTGTGTCAGGCTCTGTGCTGACAGCTTAGAGCCTGGAGCCTGCTTCGGCTTCTGTGTCTCCCTCTCTCTCTGCCCCTCCCCGACTCATGCTCTGTCTCTCTCTCTCTCTCAGAAATCAATAAACATTAAAAACAAAACAAAACAAAAAACGCATTCTGTTCAATCACCACACTCTCTTGTTTCAGCTTAGGATTTGAGAAATTTAGAGCTGAGAAGTATCTTTAATACCCACTGTTCCTTATCTTGCAAGTTAAGAAACTGAGGGGCAGAGGGATGATTGATTTAGTCGGTGACTATCATGCAGGTTAGGAGACCGCTTGTCTCCTGAAATCTGGGGGTGTGGAGAATGGGGGGTAAAGGCAGTGGTGAGGACTTCCCTCACCAGGTATGCATTGACCTTTCATTCCTTTGAAGAGTGGCTCTTAAACTTGAGTGCGCATAGATAGACTCACCTGGAGAACTGGTTAGGACAGATTTCGGAGCCCAGCCCCGGAGTTTCTGGTTCAGAGGGTCTAGAGGAAGGCCTGAGAATTTGCATTTCTGACAAGACTCTGGGTAGTGCCCGCTGCTCCCTCAGATGACACTTTGAGAATGCCCAGGGTGCTTCTATGTCTTACGTCACACTGCCTGCAAGAGGAGGGTGCTTTTCCTCATCAAATGTTCAGGCTTTTTTTTTTTTTCCTCTTCACTGTTCCAGATAATAATACCACTACTGATAAATATTGTCGATGTGCAGATCAAAAAGCGCCTCCACTTGATGTATAGTATTACAAAAGGTTATGTCAAAAGTCAAGAGGATACCAAATTTTTAATAAAACAAATTTCCAGCCGAGAATCAATATATCAGGTGAGAGACAAGCCCTGGTCACTTGGGAAAACAGTCGTTTGGGTGTATGTCTTTTAACACTACTTCTGAATGTATTTAAATTTTTTTTTAGCTTATTTATTTTTTGAGAGAGAGAGGGAGCTGAGGAGGGCAGAGGGAGAGAGAGAATCTCAAGCAGGCTCCACACTGACAGTGTAGAGCCCAATGCAGGGCTCGAACTCACAAGCCTTGAGATCATGACCTGAGCCAAAATCAAGAGTTAGAAGCTTAACTGACTGAGCCACCGGGGTGCTCTTACTTCTATAAGTGTTTGACCCAATGGATAAATTGTAGCAAGTAAAGGGCCATTCGATGGTTTATTACATTATCCGAGGTGCTGAGGTGCCACAGAGAACAGTCTTTGCTCTTTACCTTTCAGGTATCTTTATCAAGCTCATTTATGATCTTCATAGAAGACAATCTATCTCTTTGTTTTTATTTTCTGAATGCAGACTTGAGATCCGTCTGTCTTTGTAACCCTCTCTAAAAGGTAGGGCAAGTTGGAAAAGGCTTCCTGCAGGAATCAAAACTCGAATGAGCCTTCAAAGAAAGGGTAGGTCTAAAGTGGGGAGGAGGAGAGAGGGCAAGAGAACAAAGATTTGACAGTGAAAGCTGGAAATGCTGGTGCCGAGAAGTGGCCGAGTTGTGGTATGTATGTACGTATGTAATTGTTCAAGACCTTCCTTATTTGCAGGCAGTGTGACGTAAGTACCAAGTGGGAGACGAGGACGTAAGCATACTAGGTACTTGAAGATGCAGTGAATCACCTGCTAACTAGGTTCCCTCATGCCAGGCCGTCTGTCCCAGGCCCCTCTGCAATTCAGTAGAGTAATGTTCCTAAAGGACTATTTCAAGTTTCATATGTGACTTTCTGCTTTAAGAGTATTCAGTGGCTCTGCATGGCCCGAAGGGTAAGGTCTTTGAACCGAAATATGTATGTGTGTGTGTGTGTATATATATATATATATATATATATATATATATATATATATATATGTACGTGGGTGTGGGTGTGGGTGTAGAGAAGAGAGAACACAGAAAAGATGGTAAAAAATCATCATGCATAATTTTACAACTTGAAACTAATAAAATGTGAGAAATACAAGTATCCCTCCCTGCGCCCCACTTCCCAGAGACCGCCCTGTATTAACCGTTCTCGTGTTAATTCCTCTACTGCTTGCCACGATAATTTTAATAATATGACATGTATTTAACTCTTGATTCATTATCTCTAAACAGACTTTATTGACTCTCTGCCATGAAGTATAAGGAGATTAAGACATTGCTTTAGCCTTTTATTTTTCTCCCTGTCTTAAATTTTGGAGCCATTATTTTTACATAGAAAAGGTTTATAACATTTACATTCTATTCTGTAAGTATAATTAAGTCTTCATTCTTTTCAAGAAATGACTCCATACATGGAAAACCAAAAAAACAACCTTTACTTTGTTATGATTATGTATAAATATTATTCACTGTAGAAACTACCATTGGATTCAACCCATAACAAAGGAAATACGATCAATATCATTAAACATCTACTACTTAAAAGACACTCTTTTGAGTGAAACAGTCAAATGGTTAATTAAAAAAATTTTTTTAAACTATCTTCCTCTTTTCTTTTGCTTATGGATTCCTTAGCCACTCTTTCTGGAGTCCCATGCGAGCCTCCTTTTTGCTTTCCTTTCATCATGCTAGATTACGCCCATAAGTAATTTTTTCCATAGGTGATGTATGGGCTTCAGTGTGCAAAAATCTTTGTATTTTGCTCTTAGAATTATGGACTCCAAAGCTATTTTCTTGAAGATATCGCCATCCGTCTTTAGCATTGCTGGTACAAGTCTGACTTTACTTGTGCTTTTGTAGGTGACTTTTTTCTCTTCGTTTAGAGGCTTCTGGGATTTTCTCCTTGGAGTTCTGAAATTTCACCAGAATGTGTCTAGATGTAATTAAAAAAAAAGTTATTGAGGTGCCTGGCTGCTGGCTCAGTCAGAAGAGCACGTGACTCTTGATCTCGGGGTTGTGAGTTGGAGCCCCATGTTGGGTGTAGAGATCACTTAAAATTTTTTTAAAGTAAAAAAATAAAAATAAATGTAAAAACGTGATCCCACACAGCACTTGGTGGAGTTTTCATAATTAGAAGATTGCCATCTTCCTTCCATCACCTCTTTGATTGTTCCCTCCCCTGTTTCTATTTTCTCCTTCAGCAACCTTAATTTATTTATTTAAAAGATTAATTTAATTTTTTTTTTTTCTTTTTCGAAAGAGAGAGTGTGAGCAGGGAGAGGAGCAGAAGGAGAGAAAGGGAATCTCAAGCAGGCTCCATCCTCAGCGTGGAGCCCTACACCAGGCTCGATCCCACAACCCTGGGGTCATGACCTGAGCTGAAATCAAGAGTCAGACGTTCAACTGACTGAGCCACCCAGGCGCCCAGCACCCTTTTAAACACAGTTTTGAATTTCTGGATTTAGTCCTTGTTTCATGTTTTCTCATAACTTCCTACTCTTTCCTCTTTGCAGTGAGAACCCCCCACCCCGCTTGATTTTCCATGTTCCGAATTTAGTCTGTAGCTATGTTTATTCTGCTATTCAGCCCATCTATTACATTCTCTTTCTTTTCTTGACTGAACGCTTTCTTATCTCCACGTACTGTGATTGCTTCTTCTCATTGAAACTAGTTCCTTTATTTTTTTAAACAAATGTGATATTCCCTTGAATCTCTTTATTTAAATTTTGTTGTTGCTGTTGTTTCCTGTAGTAGTTCTGCTTCGTTGAGGTTCATTCTTATATTTGTCATGCTTGGTGCTTGTCTTTCATTCTGTTTTCCTCTGCCCAGTGTTTGGTGACTTTTGGTAGTATTTTCTCAGCCTAAGTGAGACTCTTGACTTGTAACCTGACAATGAATTTAAATCCTAATTACTGAGGACCTAGATCTAATGATCTGTGTGTGTACATAAAATCAGGGATGGCCTGGGGGTTATGTCTTCTGCTTGTTGTGCCTAATTTTTTGTGATGACTGTTAGTTACCTCAGGCCCTCAGCCAATAAAGAGAGGCTTTTTCTGAATGAAATTCAGGAGAGGAAAATAGGCTGTGAAGATACCTACCTTAATATTTTAATTTTAATTTCTAAAATACATAAAAAGATTAGTTGTTAAATATCTTCAGAATTTAAGATTTTCTTTTATAATCAGGGAACACTCTAGAATAGCTGAATTTTAGCAAGGCATCTGACATCTTTCATGACATCTTTATAGATAAGCTAGAGAACTATTATCTAGATTTATCAAAGAATTATTGAGCATTGGATCAAATGTGCAATAGAATCCTACCTTGTTGATTTACTTCGAATATTAGATAAGACAATTAAAAGAACTATGGAAAGTCTAGATTGATCTATAATAGAAAGAAGATAGAGCTCTTCATAGGAGAAAAGATTTCAGAAAGAGGAATAGGAGAGAAGAAAAACAGCTGCCAGTGGTGGGAGGTAATGCGTTTTGAGGAGTTGAGGAGAAGGCAGAGATTTGGGGGCCGTGGCCTCGAAGTGTAAGAGATGAAACAAATTCTCCTTTAGAATTTTTAAAGGCGACCTCAGTACCGATTTAAATATTTTTTGAGATATTTAGATATCAAACTCGTGTGTATTCTGAAAGTGTTGTGGTTCAAAAACTGACCAGTGACAGCTCACGTTTAGAGGAGTCACATGTGCCCAGCCTTAAGTGATTATATTCTATTTGTAGGTAGGCATCGGTTCCTATGCTGTCTCGCGCAGGTCATTCTCTGGCATTTTTACAGAGTTGCTATGGAGCCAGTTCAGTTTGAAGGGGGCTGTGCACCTGTGCAAGCAGGGCGGGACCACGGTTTGTGGGTGCCAGCTATTAATTTGTCACCTTCCCAATATTGATTCAATGTTTTCAAGTGAGAAGAAACAACTTAATAAAAATTGTATATCTCGTTCTTATATTCAAAATGAGAGATTTCTTACATGTGATTTTTCTAAACCAAAACAACAACAACAACGAAACTTAACTTCAGCTACTTAAACTTTATAATAAGCCAGTAAATAGCACCGTGTTAGCTACCGTTCCCTGTAAATAGCACTATGCCACGTGTTATTTGGGCACAGAGTTTCAGTCATCTATGCCCTACAATCCTGGGGAAATGTCAGTTGTGTGGTCCCGGGGCTGTTGTGTGGCCAAGTGCAAGCTCCAGAAAGATTAAAGGTGGAGAATAAGCTCCACGAAGAGCAGTAGCGGGGACATGGCAGGCATTTGACCAAGACCTATTGTATGATTGAACAGAGCTTACACCATGGTTAACCCTTGGAGTAGAGCTATTTCCTAGGTATGTCAGGAGTTCTCAGTAGGAAACATCAACTAACAAAAGCCATAGTTTCTCATTATTCTACTTGGTCTTGTGCTCCTGATAGACAGGCTGCCCAAACAGCTGCTCAGTTGGCTATCCCAAACCGGAGCGCTATCTGTGAGAATTCTCCTTGGTGCAGAGTGGAATACACACCAACCTTTCCTGGGGCACCTGGGTGGCTCAGTCACTTAAGCATCTGACTCTTGATTTCCGTTCAGGTCGTGATCTCTCGGTTTGTGAGTTTGAGCCCCACATCAGACTTTGTGCTGCCAGTGCTGAGCCTGCTTGGGATTCTCTCTCTCTCTCTCTCTCTCAAAAATAAATAAATAAACATTTAAACACACTAATCTTTTCTGCGAAATGCTAGGTCCAGTAGCTATGTAAGCTACTGACTGCATTGTATTTGTTGTAATATGAGGAGGAGCATGGGGAGAGCGGCAGACTCGGCACAGAGGGAAGACTTGAGCTAAACATCTTCCCCAAGTCACAAACTAAGTGGGATTTCTTCTTCTCAGATTTTAAAGGCAGACACACACTTGCCATAATAAGAAATTAATGTCTTTCTTAACTTCTTACAGAAATTATATGAAATTTTGGAAACCAACAAACGAGATGCCATCAAAGAACTTGGTAAGTAGTTGGAGTATCTGATTTCCTGAAATCACATGCTATTATCCCATCATTTAGCCACGGGAAGCCAAGTTCATACTCATCTTCGATTACTCATTTATTCATCCAATGAGCATTTACTGAATGCAGGCAGTAGGCCAGGTATGCCAAAAATGCAGAGCCAGGCGGAAGGTATGAGAATATCAATGGATAATTGCAGAAAGTTAGAGAAGGTCTTGTACTGGCCATGGGAGTGTAGAGGAAAGAATGAGGGGTGTGGAGAGTGGCTTAAGATGGCAGGTTCCTTAAGGCTGTCAGAAAAAGACACAAGGCGATTACATTTGACAAAGGGTGCTTTGTTTTGTTCTACTTTGCTTACAAGCATACTCAGGAATGTGGGGCTACAATCTCTTGACATTTCTAGTCTCTCTGCTTGCGTTGAAGCACACAGCAGGAGCCCTAGGGTTTTATACAAAGCTTCTTGGGTCTGCTCTCCTCATAAGGGGCTGTGGGGCAGGCTGTGACTGTGTGCCAAAGTATCTGGGAGAGAGCCCTGGCATATAGTAGGTTCTTGATAAACGGATGTTACTATAAAAGAGATGAAGTGAAATTACTTTGTACTCATAGCCACATTGTAAGATGCCAAATGGATTTATGAGGATCATACTTTCCAAATCAAAATTAGAAGAACATGGCCTAATGAATGACATTGTGAATTTGGAGACAATAGGTCAGAATATTTCGGCACTGTCTCAGATAACCCAGGACCCATTGTTGCCTTTACACATAGAGATAGATTTTTATTTCTGTGCTTTTATTTACTTATTTTTTAATGTTTATTTTTGAGAGATAGACAGAGCGTGAGCGGGGGAGGGGCAGAGAGAGAGGGAGACACAGAATCTGAAGCAGGCTCTAGGCTCTGAGCTGTCAACACAGAGCCCGATGCGGGGCTCAAACCCACGAACCATGAGATCATGACCTGAGCCAAAGTTGGACGCTTAACCGACTGAGCCACCCAGGTGCCCCTATTTCTGTGCTTTTAAAGATTAGGGGTGTAGGAGCTGCTATCTCATATTATGCTTTAGATTCATATGGAATATTACAAAGTTTTCTTGATTCAGTCCTGTAAAAGGGAATGCCTGTTCCCACAAGGTTACTGCAACTGATTATTGAATGCTAATTATGTCAGGAACTGTGTTATCAGCTTTATGTGCATTATCTCATTTAATCCTTGTAATTACTCCAAGAGGCAGATACTATTACTGTCTTCACTTTATAGATAATGAAGCTGAGGTTTAGAAAGTTTAATGCGCCTCAAGGCATGTGGGTGGTAAGTGCTGAGCTAGATCTCGAGCCCAGGTGCACCTGACACTGAAATCTGTTCGTGATCACGCTATCCTTCATTTTAGCGGCCAGCTCATGGTCGTTCAAAAAAAAGTTTGAGTAGCAACCTTGGGTGGCTCAGGGGATTAAGAGTCTGACTCTTAATTTCAGCTCAGGTCATGATCTCACCGTTTGGGAGTTCCAGCCCTGCGTCAGATTCCACGCTGACAGCGCAGAGCCAGCTTGGGATTCTCTGTCTACCACCCTCTCTGCCCTTCCCCAACTCATGCATTCTCTCTCTCTCTCTCTCTCTCTCTCTCTCAAAAAAATATACATAAACTTAAAAAAAAAAGTTTGAGTACCTTCCAGATGTCAGGCATTAAAAAAATTTTTTTTATGTTTATTTTTGAGAGAGAGAGAGAGGGAGAGAGAGTGGGGTAGGGGCAGAGAGAGAGAGGGAGACACAGAATCCAAAGCAGGCTCCAGGCTCTGAGCTGTCAGCACAGAGCCCGATACGGGGCTCAAACTCACTGACTGTGAGGTTATGACTTGAGCCGAAATCCGATGCTTAACTGACTGAACCACTCAGGCGCCCCGGATGTCAGGCATTTTGCTTAATGTCAGGATGACAAAGATGAAAGAGACGCTGTTTTTGCCATGTCTTCCAGTCCAGGTCATGACTTCCTGTGTTCATTAAAGAGGAAAAGCTATGCCATTTGATCTCAGAAATCCCCACCAGCTGAAGCCAGGGGTCTCTTTCATGAAGCCATTTATGCGTTCACCCAACAAAAGTTATATGATGTGAAGGATCAAATAAGTAAGGACCAAAATCCCACACTATAGTAGGTTCCATAATGGAGATATGTAGGACATGCCATGGGAATAAAGAGGAGAGAGTGATTCTCTCCTAGCTGGTGGGGGACGCCAGTTTTCAATATTCTCATCCATAAAATGCAGATGAAAATAGCTCTAGTCCTACCGGCCTCGCATGTTCTGTATGAAGCAGGAATAAAAGGATATTGTGTAAGCACTTTGGAATTTACAAACTATTACACACATATTAGTTATTATCATGGTTATGGCATTGTATGCTTACTGACGGTTATATTTGCTTCAGGACTCATAGAGCACGAGGGTCGTGATGTTGTCATTGCTTTGAAGACTAGGCAGGCAATCCGGAACGTGATTGCTAAAGCTCTGAAAAACCTCACCTTCCTTTGGTCAAGAGGCATTATTGATAAACATGAGGGCATCGAGATGAATAAGGTAATAAAGCAATTATCCACGTTGCTTGATTCCATGAGCCCAACACCCGAGGCTGCATTGTTACTTGAGCAGAATGTAAGGAGTGAGGGAGATTAAATCGGGTGTTAGCTGTAATTTGCCTGGAGCCTTTGTTAATGCCAGTGGCAGTTAGTGCCAGTGCGACCTGGTATACACCATGTCAAAACTATTTGGTTGCAAGTAACAGAAACCAACTTGAGCTAGACCTTGCCAAGAAATGGGGCTGGGGGGTTTATTATAAAGACATAAGAGTGCCTAACCAAACCCATGGTAGCCAGACCATATGGCCATGCCTGAGGAAGGGACCTGACTGTGGACCTGGAAAGCTTTCCGGGTTCTCCATTTCCTGTGAGGGTTGCCGTCTGTGGCCTCTTCTTTTGGCTCCCTCTACAAACTCATTAGATTTTTCTGCTTGTCTATCCACTGGTGGAATGTGTATTGCCCAGGCCAGGCAGCTGTGACAAGGGAGGTGGGAGTCACATAACGTTAACATGGTAGGGAAAGGATCAGCTTCCGTGTGTGCGTGTGTGTGTGTGTGTGTGTGTGCTTGTGTGTGTTGGTGGGAGTCTGGGGGTGCAGTTCTGAGAGAGGAGGACCCAGGAAGACACCATAATTGGTTAGCTGATAAACGGACTTTTGAAAAATGATAAATGTATTTGCAAAAAAAAATAGGAACATATGACAGAAAAACATATTTAATATTTAATGCTATCACTCTATCACATCCACCATCTAGACTGTGCATTTGTGCAAATATGATTGTTCTTCCTATCCTCTGCAAGAACCTATCAGTTTCCTAACAGAAAGCAGAAATATGGAAGTTCTAGTCCTACCTTCTGTCTGTGTTGACCACTGATAAGCTGCTTCTGGGTATCATATGCTTTTCCTTGTCACTGGCAGCTCCCAGCCAAGGGTCACATGCACTGTGCTTCTGGTCATTCCCTGGACATAGTCCCCTCTCCATGATTCCCAAAGAGAAATGGGTGTGGGACAGGCCAGCTTTCCCCTCTGAGGCTCTATCTCTTTAGGCTAATATTATGGAAAAGGACAAAATGGGTTATATGATTTCTTCTTAGTGTCTGACAGAGGGAAGAAAAGGGCTACTTTACAGTATCCCTCAAGTTGTATATACCTCTACACACGCTGTGGTTTGTATTCTATTCTTTTCATTTATCAGTTGAAGATTATATAGGATTCAATTGAATTCTTGTTATTCATTAATTAAAATAAATAAATAATAGCCCTTATAAGGAGAGAGGCTATTTTTTTCTATAGGTTTGTTTAGAAAGGTAATGTGTAAATCAATCATTCAACAGTTACTTATTGAATGCATATTAATTGCCTAATTGTCAGCCAGAGAGATATAATTATCTTCTAAGTCATAAGGAGCTAGTCATAAGGAATTACCTAGCTAATTCAATTTAATTGAGTAAATACATGTTGAATACCTACTATGTGTTATGGACTCTTGGGGAGATTGGATACTTAATACAACGATGACCCCAAAGTCCACTGGCTCTTTCTTGTTCTTTGATTTAATCCTTTATTCATCCAGTCAATCAAGTGATTATCTCTTACCTGGTGTGGGAAGCCAGAGAAGGTTTCTGAGAGCCCATAAAACTGAAACTATATCCTTCAAAATTAGAAGAATTTAGGGAAGCAAATAATACATACAAGAAAGATTTGAGGAAATGTGGCATTAAATTGTACAGTAGTCAACTGTGAAGTTTATTTTATTTTTTTATTTTAGAGAGAGAGAGTGTGTGAGTGGAGAAGCAGGGCAGAGGGAGAGAGAGAAAACCTCAAGCAGGCTCTACACTCAGTGTGGAGCCTGACATGGGGTTCAATACCATGTAGGATCGCTTGAGCCAAAATCAAGAGTTGGATGCTCACCTGCCTGAACCATCCAGGTGCCCCAAACTGAGAAGTTTAGATGATCTGAAATTAACACAGTGGACTACAGTGTTAACTGAATTATAAAGATAATAAATTCAATATGAGTTAATATATCAATTCATAGGGGCGCCTGGGTGGCTCAGTCGGTTGAGCGTCCGACTTCCGCTCAGGTCATGATCTCACGGTCTGAGTTCGAGCCCCGCGTCAGGCTCTGTGCTGACAGCTCAGAGCCTGGAGCCTACTTCGGATTCTGTGTCTCCCTCTCTCTCTTCCCCTCTCCCGCTCATGCTCTGTCTCTCTCTCAAAAATTTGGGGCACCTGGGTGGCTCAGTCGGTTGAGCGTCCGACTTCGGCTCAGGTCACGATCTCGCGGTCCGTGAGTTTGAGCCCCGTGTCAGGCTCTGGGCTGATGGCTCAGAGCCTGGAGCCTGCTTCCCATTCTGTGTCTCCCTCTCTCTCTGCCCCGCCCCCGTTCATGCTCTGTCCCTCTCTGTCTCAAAAATAAATAAACGTTAAAAAAAATTTTTAAAAAATAAACATTAAAAATATATATATCAATTCATAAACTCAATGAGTTAAGGGAAGAATAGGGACAAAAACGGTTAGAGGATAATTTAAATAGGGTGAGAGAAAGTATGAGTCAAAATTAAAATAAATTTACATAACAATAGTGTTTAAAGATTTCCTTAATTTTTACATAAATCTCTTTTCTGCTATAGGATCTGATCACCATTATTTTGACTGTTTTCAGGTACTTCTTAGGAAAATAAAGGCACTGAATGACTTTCCAATGGCAATCCCGCCACCAACTCCTGACAAATATCTTCATAATATTGTTTGGCTGGAAAATAAAGATGTTCTCATTGAGTTCTTCAAGGTAAAGATTCTGTCTTCTATCCTGGGTCACTTTTGATGATAATTACTTTCCACTCCCTAAGGCAAGATTAACAAAAAGTATATCCAAGGCAAGAATCCTGTGATGGCCGATGAAGTGTAAGCCAAAATGGAGGCCCAGCAAAACTCAGTTTTCCAGTTTTCTACTTTTTTTTAGAGCAAGGGTTTCAAGTTTAAATTACTATACAGGCAAGGTAGATAATATAAAAGTAAAAGAAGCTGTATAGTATTATAGGGAACAGCAAGAACTGTGGTATATTCCAGAGTTCATGCTCTGTCTAAAGTCAACGGTTATGGAAATTTAGACTCTTACAAGAAATATTTATTGAATCTTCTCCCTGTGCCAGAGGCAGTTCTAGGTTTGAGGATATGCCAGTGAATAAAGCAAATGAAGTCCCTGCTTTCCTGGACTTTATATTATACGCCTAGAGCTAAACAATAAACACATAAACACACAAATACATAGTCTGTTAGATGATCTATCAATGCTATGGAGAAAAAGTGAGAAAAGGGAATATAGTTGGGGAGCTATTTTATATGAGGTGGTCAGGGAAGGCTGCTCTAACAAGGTGACATTTGAAGTGGGATCTGCATGCCGTGCAGATATCTGGGAGGAGAGCATTCCAGGCAAGTGCAGTGCCCTGGTGCGGAGTGTGCTCAGTGTGTTCAAGGAACATCCCCAGAGCCCCTGTGGCAGAAGCAGTGATGGCAGGACCAGATGAAGTTGGAGAAGTAATGGAGCCTGAGTTTGTACAACTCTGCAGGCCATTGCAAGGGGTTTGGCTTTTACTCTGAATTCAATGAAAACTTAAGAGAAGGTTTTGAACAGAGACGTGGTATGATCTCACATACATTTCAAAATGACCACCTTGGGGATGTCTGGGTGGCTCAGTCAGTTAAGTGTCTGACTCTTGATTTTGGCTCAGGTCATGACCTCATGCACTGACTGTGTGGAGCCTGCTTGGGATTCTCTCTCTCTCCCTCTCTCTGACCCTCCCTGGTTTGCATGTGTGTGTACACATGTGTGTATTCTTTCTCTCTCTCAAAACAAATAAATAAACTTAAAAAAAAATGACCACCTTATCGCTATGTTGAGAATAGGTTGGTAAGGGGTCAAGGGAAAGCCAGAAGCAAGAGTGATGGTGGTTTGGATTAGTGAAAGTGATGAGTGGTCAGACTCTTGATGTGTTTTGGAAGGTAGAGCTGATAGGTGCTGATGGAAGGAGTGTTAGAGAGGATGACTTCTGGGATTTTAGTCTGAAAATAGGAATGGAGTCCCTGTTGACTTAAGTGCAGAAGAGAAGATTTATATGGAGGGCACAGGAGTTTGATTCTGAATGAGTTAAATTTGAGAAAGCGTTGAGACATCCAAATGGAGATGTTGAGTAGGCGGTAAGACATGTGACTGGAATTCAGGTGGCAGGCCAAACGGGAGATAGGTATTTTGGAGTTTTCAGCATAGAGATAGTATTTAATATATGGAGACTTGGTGAGATAAGTTAGGAATTATTATGGACATCCAAGGATTGAGTTCTGGGCTATCCAACATTTAGAGTGGAAATGAGGAGGAATTAGCAAAACAGATAGGAAAGAGATGAGATTTGTGGTTGCCAGAGGCAGAGGATAGGGGCAGGGAAAATTGAAGGAAGATAGTCAAAAGGTACAAACTTCTAAGTTATAAACAAGTACTAGGAATGTGCTATACAACATGATGACCATAGTTATTAGCATTGCTGCATGGTATATTTGAAAGTTGCTAAGAGATTAAATCCTAAAAGTTCTCATCACAAGGAAAAAATTGTTTTTGTAACTAAATGAGGTAATGGATGTTAACTAAACTTGTGGTAATCGTTTCATAATATATGTATGTCAAGTCATTATGTGGTATTCCTTAAACCTGAACAGGGCTATATGTCAATTACATCTGAATAAAACTGGGGGCGGGGCGGGGGGGGAAGAATTGAGGAGTAATCCATCATGTGGGAGGAAAACTAAAAGAGAGTGGTGTTCCAGAAGCCAAGTGAAAAAAGTATTTCATAAAGGGGAAAGTAAGCAACCATGTCAAATGAGGCTGAGATCAAATAAGAAGATTAGAAATTGACTATTAGATTTAATAATATGGAGGTCAGATTTTTTAGATCTGAATTTTTATGCGAAATTTCCAAATTTTAAAAATTTTGCACACATTAAAAATTTAAAAATATCCCGCAGGCCAAACAAAAAACATCCTCGGATTGGATGTGACCCATAGACCACCAGTTTGTGGTTCTAGTTTTAAATGGCTATAGTATAAATTATAAGATTTATAACTTTTTCATCAACCTGTTAAAACCTCTGTTAGATTTTTATTTTTATTTTTTTTATTTTTTAAAAAATTTTTTTTAATGTTTATTTATTTTTGAGACAGAGAGAGACAAAGCATGAACGGGGGAGGGTCAGAGAGAGGGAGACACAGAATCTGAAACAGGCTCTAGGCTCTGAGCTGTCAGCACAGAGGCCGACGCGGGGCTCGAACTCACGGACCGTGAGATCATGACCTGAGCTGAAGTCGGCCGCTTAACCGACTGAGCCACCAAGGCGCCCCTCTGTTAGATTTTTAGAATCAGAAAGACTCTGTGAGAAAGAATGGCATTTGTTTTACCATAAATTTGGTTGTACCATATTTTGTGATCTAGGCACGTAGATATGTAAGGCATCTGTTTGTCCACAATGAGGACATTTTCCTTGTTTTCTAGAAAGATAGCAGTCATAATGAAGTTCTACTGAGCTTTGAATATCTGATTCCTTTTTTGCTATACCAATGTTTTCTTCCTATCAGAAATTTTTGAATTTTTCTTCTGAATTGATTTCAAATGTACTGAATTAAGACTCCTTTGGTTGAAAGTAACAAGAGCTAGGGGCACCTAGATGGCTCATTCGATTGGGCATCCAGCTTTGGCTCAGGTCATGATCTTTTGGCTTATGACTTCTGGCCCTGTGTTGGGCTCTGTGCTGACAGCTCAGAGCCTGGAGCCTGCTTTGGGCTCTGTGTCTCTCTCTCCCTCTGCCCCTCCCTCACTCATGCTCTCTGCCTCTCAAAAATTAAAAAAAAAATTTTTTTTAATTAAAAAAAAGTAACAATAGCTTACTTGAATTAGTTTAAGCAAAGGGGAAGTTGACTGAAAAGACAAGGTGGTGGTATATAGAAGCTACTAAGAAATAGTTAGCTAACTAACCATGGGCAGGGTGGGATTCAGGCCAGTTTAGGAATATCAGTGGTGGGAATTTGTGGACCCTTCTTCCAGCACTTGGATATCATGGCTCAGTTCTCAATTCCCAGGCTCGTTGTCTCTCAGTTCCAATTCTTGAGAAAGAAGTCCAACTGGCTTAGCTTGGATCTGAAGTCCTGCTTTGGGGAGCACAAGTGTGGCTGCAATAAGGAGGAAGAAACCTGACGTGATGGCCAAGGGCTGTAGTGGGTAGTTTGAAAAATAGATTGCAAATAAATGCGTGTGGGAGGTGGGTGATGGACTTGGATTGGGAAGCAGGTGTCTCTAAAGTGTTTCTTATAATTTGCATTCTCCTTAGTTTTGTTAAAATCCAATTTAAGATACAGTTAGAATTTTGTTCTTTGTAGGTAATAATTTTCACAAGTGTAATTAACTGACCACCCAGCAGTGAATGGGGAGGAATGCCAAAACCAATGAGAAGAAGCTAACTCTATAGATTAATGATTCATAGACACCTGAGGTGAATCTGTCACCACAACGTAACCTCCTTCCCATCCTTGACTTACCATGCCTCTGCAAGGCTGTTGGACCCTCTCTATCCCCTTACAGACTTCTGTTACTCTATGTGCACCCTTTCCTTAATATTTTGGGTCTTGATAGCCATTTCAATCCAATTTTACCAGGGTAAAAATTGTGATGAATTGGGAGTACACAGCCCAGGGATTGTGTGACTAACTAGCTAAAATCCACAGGGTAAACAAAATAACACCCCTTATGGTAGACTGTGATTTCAAGTGTGGTTTCCATCACAGCTACAATGGTTAATTTTAACTACTCCTCCCTTCTTTCATTCTCCAGCCTGTGTGGTTAATTAGAAACCTAATAGTCTATAAAGAGAAGCCAGAAGTCAATGGTAGAAAATAAGGGTCTGAATAATACATAAGCTAGCTAATTGGTTTTATGTGACCTTTTTAAAAAAATCGTGAAGTTATCCATGAAGTGCATGAAGTAAAAAGTGAAAACTCATCACTCCTTACCCCACATTTAGAGATAACCACTATGAATGATTTCGAGATATGTTTCCCATATATCTTTATAAAATGCAGATCTGTCACCCTAATTCCCCTGTTACAAACCCTTCCATGGCTCCTTTCTGGTTTTGAGGAAAAGCCCAAACTCTTTAATGTGCCTACAAGACTCTTCAAGACCTGGCTTTGGCTCACTTCTCCAGTCCTTTCTCTACTGGGGCTGTGTTATGACTTTTCATGGGCCCTGGCACTTTTGCCTTAGTTGGCCTCTTCCCCATATAAAAGTACAAAAATTATACTTTATGACTGTGTTAGTATAAAGATAAATATATTAGTATTAAATGTTCTAGTATTAAAGCATTTTCTTCCACCTAAAAGTTTTTTTATTCCCTTCTGATTTTAAAATAAATGAAAATACTGTTATGAGTCCCTAATGTGTTGGGAACCCTAGGCACTATGCCTAGTGAAGCCTGTCTCCACCCCACCCTGCTGTGGCCACAGAATACCAAATCTACAGTTACCCCAACTGTAGATACTCTATTTGCTTCTGGGTCTTTGCATATGCCGAATCCTCTGCCCTGAATGGGGTTCAACTCATTGTATCCTGGCTATCTGTTACCCTTCCTTCAGGCCTCAGCTTGGCTGTTCTTTCCCCTTTAAAGTCTTCCCTGGACACCCAATACTGGGTCCTGTGGCCTTTCTGGACTTTTCCAGAGCATCCTGTTTCTGTCTCCTTTATCAGAAGTATCACACTTTATTGTAAACATCTACTCAACTGAGCACTTGTTGGGTGTTTCCATCAGTCACTGTGCCCGGTACAAATCACAAAGTCTACAATTTACTTGCTTGTTCCTTTCTTTTAAAATAAAATTGATGAGGCATGTCAGCATATTATAATTCATTAACAAACCAAAGCATACAATTTGTGGAGTTTTTTTTTTTTCTACTTGAAACCCATTTCAGCTTTAACATCTTATTTCTATTTAGAAAAGTAGGCTATGAAACTTTTGTGTTGACTCCTTTTTTATTTTTCTTTCAGGAAAGAGCCAAACTTGCCTACTTCGACTATGGAGATGTCATTTGTAAAGAAGGTGAAATGCCACAAGGAATCTACTTAATTATTTCAGGAATGGCAATTGTAAGGGACTATTCATTGTTTACTAAAAATGTACTTTGAAATATATATGATTTTAACATAAGGAGAAATTTAGGAACCAGGAAATTTTCATATTTTTAACATAATTTCTAAATGAAACCATTTCTGCTCAGAGTGAACACTACAGCTGAGAGATAATGATAATACCCAACATCTGAAAGGTGATCCTCATTTAACAAAATGTTTTTATAGTCTTTGCTTATTCCTCGTGGCAATTCTGGGAGGAAGCAGTCTTTTCCATGATGTTCTGATAAACAACTTGGAGTGGTTGAGTTATCTCAAGGAAATGAGAGTCAAGAATGATGGGATGGACCACAATGTCAGATCCTTACGGAGGTCAAATAGGATGAGGTTTGAAAATATGACTTTTACCTGACCAGTAGGAGGCATTTGGTGACCAGAGAGAGAAAGAGGTCAGTAGAGTGAGGGGGACAAGAGTTCTTTAGAATCTGAATGCTGGTAGCTGAATACATGGGTGAGCCCCAGCTTATGGCCCAAATAATTCCTAGATCCTAAATGATGGTGACAAGTGACAAACCCTTAGTATAATACACATACTATATCTGGCTCTCTATTTTTGGAAGGGGTATTTCAGACCTTAAAAATATCAAAATTGATCATGGAAATAAACTGTTATGATAAGTATATTATAATATTAACTAACACATACAGCCCTTATTAAATGTCTGGCACTTTTCATTCATTCATTCATTCATTCATTCATTCAACAAATATTTACCTCATTACCACCACGCAGTGGCACTATTCATTCTAGGCACAGAATTGACAAAACAGACAAAAATCCATGCCTTCTTAGAGTTTACTTTCTAGTAGAGGCATAGAAGGGGATGGGATAATGAACAAAATAAGCCGTTAGATATACAGTATGTTAGAGGTGATTGAGAGATGAAGAAGTTAGTTGTAATTTTTTAAAGGGTGGTCAAAATGGCAATATACTATGACAATTAATCCTTATAATAACCTTTTTTTTTTTCATAGAAAAAAGCTGATGTACAGAGAATTAATTTGCTTGCCCCTGCAATGGCACATAGTAACAGATCGAGAAAGGCTTTGAACCCGTAGAGTTGGCCTCAGTAATGTCCTTAGCCATTATTCTATTCTGCTTCCAGTAGATGTGTCATGTTCCTATTAGAATCATAGCAAAAGTACACTGCTACCTGTATTTATTAAGTATGTCGAATCAAACACTTAAAAGCTGCAACGTACATTTTCCTTTGAGGAATTTTCCTGCAATGACTGGGCTAGTTAGGTCTTCTTAAAGTATAAGTCCAACAATATTTGGGCTGGAGATGTTATTAGTGTTTAATCGATGCCATAGCAACTCAGGACAAATTTAGCAGTTTAGATTATCTCATAGTTCAGAAGTCCTATGGGCTTAGTTGATTTCTCTGCTTGAATCTCACAAGGCCAATATCAAAGGGTCAGTAGGGCAGTGTTCCCTTCTGGAAACTCTGAGGGCAGAATCAATTTCCAGATTCATTGAGGTTGTTGGTAGAATCCAGTTCCTTATGGCTAGAGGACAGACGTCCCTGCTTCTTTGTAGACTATCAGCCGGGATCTACCTCCAGCCCCCACACCTCCCTTCCATCTTTGCATGCAGCCCCCCCCCACCCCCCCACCACCTTAGAGCTGAGGTACCGCCAATCCCTCTCTTGATGCTGCATCTCTCTGATTGACTCTACTTCCTTTTCTACTTTTGAGGGCTTGTGTGATTACATTGACCCAGCAGCATAATCCAGAATTTTCTCTTTAGAGTCTGCTGATTAGTAACCTTTGTTCCTTCTGCAAAGTCCCTTCCCAAGCACTACCTAGATCAATGTTTGCTTGAATAACAAAGAGACAGGAATCTTGGAAGGACGTCTTTAAATTCTGCCTATAGATGTTATCTTCTTTTCTTGGTTGGTAAAAAGCCGAGATAGGGTTCACTGCTCAAAGAGCCTTTGAATTGCATTCAAAATTAAATTAGAAAAATGTCAAAGTCCTTTGGAAGCATGAATGCCTCTAAAAGTTTGAATGGTGATCACTGGCGGAGGGGGCATTTTCCTAGCAACTTCTTCAGTGACCCTCCATTCCCTGTTTCCTGTGTCCTGAACAATAGCCTTCCTCTTTGATGTGCACAGCTCAACTTTCTGGAAAATTCTGTAATCCTTCTGGTCGGTTCCTGCAGCTTCCTCCTGAAATCTGATAGCTTTTTTATTTTCCCCACCCATGCCTATCAGTTCTTTTCTTAAAGTGATTCAGTCACCCTGTCTGTATTCTCCCTAAAAACTTGTTCTGTTGATGTCCCATGGAAATTACTAACCATTTTAAAGGGCGACTAGGTTGTGCTGAAATCATGGCTTGATTTGGAGGCATGTTAATTCATGCTGTCTGATTTAGTCTTCTTCCACCAGAGGCACTAGCTCATTATAATAAGAATTTCTAATAGACTCGAAATGGCTGGTTGAGTTAGTTGCAGACAGCAATCACTACTTTTGGTGGGATTTTTATAGAAGGAAGGTGTAAGTCAGTAGAAAGTTGTAAACAGTCAGTAGAAAGTTGTAAATAGGGTCATCTGTGAAGATAAAGATTAGAAACGATCCTTCCTTTGGAGAATTGAGATGTGAAAGAAAATTGTGATTTTTTTGGGGGGGTACCTTAATTCCTTTTTCACACCTGAAAGTGTAGTAAAGACTCTTTTCCTTCCTGGAGGGGTGGTGGGAGGGGGGATGGGCTAAATGGGTAAGGAACATTAAGGAATCTACTCCTGAAATCATTGTTGCTCTATATGCTAACTAACTTGGGTGTAAATTAAAAACTTAATTAATTAATTAATTTTAGAAAAAGAATCTTTTCCTTCCGTTGTTAATAATTGAAAGAAACAGTGGGAGCTCCTGTGGCTTGGTTTGGTGAAAGGTTTCTAATTTTGTATTTCCCTTTGCAGTTGCATAGCTCACCTCCTACCTTTGGAATAGACAGTAGCCTAAGGTCTGATAGAGAGTTCAAAACCATGTTTACAGAATACTGTACCAGTGGAGACATCATTGGAGAGCTGAGCTGTCTGCTTAAGCGTGAAATTGAATATACTGCCATTTGTGAAACTATTTTACAGGTAAGAAACTGGTTCTGTCTGTATTGTGGGCTATTAGTTAATTCTTCCTGAAGTAAATAAGGAATGCCAGAATCTTTTCTTCCTTTGGGTTCCGTTATCTTATGCAGCCACCTACCCAGCTATTGTGAAGCAGTGTAGACTAGCTGAGAAAAGATTTAGTGTCTCACATCCTGGCTGTGGGACCTGGAGTGAGATATTTTAATCTCTTTGTGTCTTAGTATCCTTGTTTATTAAAAGAGAGAATGTCTAGCTTTGACGTTATGAAGATTAGGAAAATGTCTAAGTGCATGGCATGTATAGACACTCAATAAATGGCCACCATTATGAAAGAAGTATTTTTAAAGAATACTTGTTTTTTTTTAATTTTTTAATGTTTATTTATTTTTCAGAGAGAGACAGAGCATGAGTGGGGGAGGGGCAGAGAGAGAGGGAGACACAGAATCCAAAGCAGGCTCCAGGTTCTGAGCTGTGAGCACAGAGCCCGATGTGGGGCTTGAACTCACAAATCGTGAGATCATAACCTGAGCCAAAGTTGGCTGCTTAACTAACTGAGCCACCCAGGTGCCCCTAATTGGTTTTTTTTATTGTTATTTATGTACTATTATTATTATTTTTTTTTTATGTTGAAAAAATTTATATTTAGATTTAGCCAGCTGGACTCAGTTTAGATGATCCCAATTTTGTTGGCAACATCCAAAGCATCATAGTCAGGAGCCAGTTGAACATATGCTTTCTTTTCTCCATCGGGCCTGATCAGAGTGTTGACCTTGGCCACATCAATGTCATAGAGCTTCTTCACGACCTGTTTGATCTGGTGCTTGTTGGCCTTGACATCCACAATGAACACAAGAGTGTTGTTGTCTTCTATTTTCTTCATGGCTGACTTGGTAGTCAGGGGGAACTTGATGATGGCATAGTGGTCAAGCTTGTTTCTTCTGGGGGCGCTCTTTCAAGGATATTTGGGCTGCCTTCAGAGATGCAGTGTCTTGGGCCGTCGGAATGTAGGTGACGTGCAGATCTTTTTTTTATAACTGTGGACGCCTTTCAGCACTGCTTTCTTGGCCTTCAAAGCCTTTGCTTTAGCTTCAGCTTTGGGAGGGGCAGGGTCCAGAGTCTTAGGGGTGCGTGGGACAGAAGGGAATGTTGCTTTATCAGTTTCATACCATTTAGTTTCTGGAAGAGGACAGGAGGCATGAATTTAGTCACAAGGTTGAAGTGAAGTCACTGAAGTCCATGTAGCTTGAATTCTTAAAGAGCAGTCTTCCATATTCAGGTAAGCAGTTGGCCTCTGGAAACAAATCCTGTGAATCAGTCTATAGCCAACATGCAGGGGTACAAGAGCACCCAGAGTGGGGCCCCAAGTCAGGTTCCACCACCCACTGCTGACAAAATCCAAAGGCAGAGAGACATGAGGGATGGTGAATCAAGAAAAAAAATTATTTCAGTGAGGCCAACACCAGGAAGATAGTGGATTAGCAGCTCAAAGATGATCTCCAATGTGCTGAAATACTTCCGGGTTTATATAAGGAAAATGTGGGGCAAAGGTGGATGGGTATGAGCAGGTGGACAGTGAAGGTCAAATCCATCACTGTCTTAGAGTTAATCACAGGTGGGGTCTTGCTGGCTCAGAGCAGTTCCTATTGTTTGAGGGGGTAGTTTCATTCCCAACTAAGGATGCTTTGTCCCCAAGGCCTTCAGCCTGAGCCAAGAGACAAGCTGGAAAGAACAACCCAACTATAAGTCTGAGGTCAAAATTGAGGCAGCAGGAGTCCTCTTTTGAGCCCACTTCAGCTACTGTGGCAGTAAAATAGATAAGTTTATGTGGCTTACTTCCTGAATCTTGGGCTCATGAGCTGTATCCTTTACCATAGCTATTGACTGGTATATATTTTCCTGGCTTATCACTAAGTGTATGCTTTAATTGAACTGTAAATTTTATCATCTTACATATAGCAAACAATTTCTCCACAGTACAATGCTTTTAAATGGCAGAGTATCATAATTTTACTAGAGTTGATGGTTTTTCTAAGGGGTCAGGTGAAGATTAAATCTATAGGCACCTTGTCTTCTGATGGCCTTATAATTTAGTTGTGAATCAAGCTTGCTGCTCGATATCTTGTGGTTTCAGGCCTGCTTTATCTCCCTGGAGGATTTGTATGAAGGCTTTGATGTCTTCTGGCCATCCTTGGAATATAAAATATGGCTAAAGCTTGCACTCAGTATTGCCTATCAGTATTTTGAATCAAGTCTCATTGATGAGGTAAGTTATGGGATTAAAATATGAATGGACTTTTATTTACTTTTTACGAAATGCATATCATATTTTTGAGACAGAGACAGAAAGGAAGGTTGTATCTGATATTCTAAAATGAGATTCTAGAATTTTAACCACACTTGTTCTGACTTCCTGCAGATCTTCAGTTCTCTTGTCACAGCTGATTTTCCAGGCTACCTGCAGTCATGCCTTAAAAAAACAGATTCAGCAAATATGAAATAGGTAGATTCCCAAGAACTAGGAACTCATATTTTATGTGTGCTTTCAGACTTTGGCATTTTTAAAAAAGCCCCCGGGTGTTTAGAATGTGCATCCAGGGATGAGAACACTGCTCTAAACTCTGTCAATAGGGAATACAAGAGGAATAGCAGTTTTCTGGAGGAAATAATGGTTCCTTTTCACTAATATACAGAAACATAACGACTTCTGCTTTCAAGCTCGAAATCCCCGGCATTATGAGCCAATCTACTCAGACCCAGGTAGATGCTAATTGAGTTTCCTCTTTGGACTGGGTGCTTGTTCTATGCAGCTTTTTGAATGATCTGTGTGAGGACTGATTGGCATAGTGTTTCTTTCTTTTAAAAAAAAATTTTTTTTAGTGTTTATTTATTTTGAGAGATAGAGCACAAACAGGGGCAGAGAGACAGGGAGACACAGTGTGACAGCAAATACTTGGTGCCCAGGAAGAGACAAGCCACGCACACTTGGGGAATCAGGAAAAGACTGTTTACTGCGCACTGGTCCTGGCCCAGCAGAGTCACCTCCAAAGGCTGAGCCCCGAACCTTGGCATCAGCCTGTTATTATGGCTGGGATGGTAGCAGGTTGAGAGACAAAAGACAAAGGGGAGGGGGCACTTATCAGTGGTGCTATCTGGGCAGTTCATGGACACAGGAGGCAAACAAGATTGCAGAAGCCAAAAGTATGCAGGGGAGTATCCAGCTTCCAACATCTGGCTGGCCCCTTTTATCTTGTTTTTATTAGCTTTTCTTCTCAACAGAATCCGAAGCAGGTTCCAGGCTCCGAGCTGTCAGCACAGAGCTCAACGTGGGGCTCGAACCCACGAACTGTGAGATCATGACCCAAGCCGAAGCTGGATGCTTAACCGACTGAGCTACCAAGGCATCCCTGGGGTGGTGTTTCTTATAGTCTCCTCTACCTATGTTAATATGAATCTACTGTCTTTTTAAAATCTTTATTGGGGTGACCGAGCCTCTTTTATGAACTTTTTCTCCAACAAGTAATAGCATTGGCATAATTTACAATCCATATTTATATCCTATTTAATAATTATTTGAGCCCCTATTATAAGTTAGGAACTGGGAAAGTGACAGACCAGAGTTCAACAATGTTTGTTGCATCTCAGTAAAATGAGACTGGATATGAATGTTGGGTTAAAAGATTCGCACGTGTGAAAAGAATGAGAAGACAAGTCACAGAGTGGGAGAAAATATTATTTGCAAAAGACACATCTGATACAGGACTGTTACCTAAAATATACAAATAACTTTTAAAACTCAACAATAGGAAAACAAACAACCCAATTAAAAAATGGGCCAAAGATCTTAACAGACCCCTCACCAAAGAAGATATACAGATGGTAAATAAACACGTTCTATCTACATCATATATCCTCAGAAAAATGCAACATTGTGATTCCATTATGCACCTATTAGAATGGCCAACATTTGGAACACTGAGCCCCAAACGCTGGTGGGGATATAGGGCAACAGGAACTCTCATTCATTGCTGGTAGGAATGCAAAATGGTACAGCTACTTTGGAAGACAGTCTGGAGGTTTCTTATAAAACTGAACATACTCTTACCATATGATCCAGTAATCAGTATCCTTGATATTTACCCAAAGAAGTTGAAAACTTATGTTCACACAGAAATCTGAACACATATATTTATAGCAATTTTATTCGTAATTTTCAAAACTTGGAAACAACCAACAAAAATGTCCTTTAGTAGATGAATGGATAAATTCATTCCTCTGTGGCACATCCAGACAATGGAATATTATTCAGTGCTAAAAAGGAATGAACTTGGGGCGCCTGGGTGGCTCAGTTGGTTGAGTGTCCAACTTCAGCTCAGGTCATAATCTCACGGTTTGTGGGTTCAAGCCCCGTGTCAGGCTGTGTGCTGACAGCTCAGAGCCTGGAGCCTGCTTCGGATTCTGTGACTCCCTCTATCTCTGTGCCTCCCCTGCTTGTACTCTGTCTCTCTCTGTCTGTCTGTCTCTCTGTCTGTCTGTCTGTCTGTCTCTCTCAAGATATAAAATAAACATTAAAAGATTTTTAAAACATTTTTAAAAGGAAATGAACTGTCAAGCTGTGAAAAGCCATGGAAAAAAAACCTAGACGCATATTACCAAGTGAAAGAGGCCACCAGAAAAGGTTACACACTGTGCGATTCCAATTGTAGGACATTCTGGAAAAGGCAAAACTACGGACACAATAAAGAGATCAGCGGTTGCTAGGAGTTGGGGCAGGACGAATAAATAGAGGATGTTAGGACAGTGAAACCACTCTGCATGATACTGTCACAATGGATACATGTCATTACACATTTATGCATAAAATTTACAACACCAAGAGTGAACCCTAAAGTAAAACTATGGACTTTGGCTGATTATGATGTGTCAGTGTAGGTTCATCAGTTGTAATAAATGTACCACTCTGGTGCCGGATATTGATAGTGGGGGAAATTATACACATGTGGAGGCTGGAGTATATGTGAAATCTTTATACCTGTCTCTCAGTTTTGCTGTGAACCTAAAACCACTCTAAAAAATTCTTTAAAAATTAGCATGTCATGCTAAGGAAGTCATGTTTCTGTACTATGTGGCAATAATTTTCAGAAAAATTTTAGTGGAAGGGCAAAAAGATTTAGATTCTTCTCCTTTCCTTTTGCTTTGCCTCTTCATGAGAAGGTGGACACGTTTAGGGTCTAGTATGAAACTCCAGAGGAGAGAATTAAGACCAATAGGTTGAAAGCGTACAGAGTCAGATTTGACTCAATAATAAGGTGAATGTCCTTTCATTTGTTTTTAATGTTTATGTATTTTTGAGAGAGAGAAACAGAGCATGAGCGGGGGAGGGGCAGAGAGAGAGGGAGACAGAATCTGAAGCAGGATCCAGATTCCGAGGTGTCAGCACAGAGCCCAATGCGGAGCTTGAAATCATGGACTGTGAGATCATGACCTGAGCTGAAGTCGGACCCTTAACCGACTGAGCTACCCAGGTGCCCCTCCTTTCATTTTTTAAGAAAACAATTTGAAAGCCATGCATATTTATTATCTAAATTAGAAAATACAAATACAAAACATAAGAAAATAGTAATAACTTTCTAGCCTGATTTTACTCCCCCAGAGAATCTCTATCTAACACTTTGGCTTATCTCCTTCTAGTCTTTTCCCATCAAAGAACTAGCCAATTAAGACTTTTAGAACCTATATAAAGAGGTTTAGAAACACTGATAAGCTTATGCTGCAAACCCTCCTCTAAATCATAGAACTCAAAATTTACGTGCATTTAACAGCCAAAATAAGGAGCTTGGGTGACTCAGGTGGTTAAGCATCCAACCCTTGATCTTGGCTCAGATCATGATCTCACAGTTCGTGGCTTCAAACTTCCGCATTGGGCTCTGCGCTGACAGTGTGAAACCTGCTTGGGATTCTCTCTCTCTCTCTCTCTCTCTCTCTCTCTGCCCCTTCCCTGCTCACACTCTCTGTCTCTCAAAATAAATAAACTTAAAAAAAAACCAAACATTAAAAAAAACCAAAAAGCTTATTTTTTAAAGATTTTCTCCTTGTAAAATTTTGGATATTTGCTAATTTTCTTATGCTTTTCATGCCCCAGGTGAGCTGCTGCTCTCAGCAGTTAAGTGTTCAGTCTGCCCATTAGGGACCAAGGTCTGAGGGCAGGGTCACATAGCTGTGCACGGAGTGAGGGCACTGTCCAGGGGATTCCTACCATGGGACTGACTTCTAAGCAGGTGTACTAGTTTGCTGGGGCTGCTGTCACAAAGTACCACAACCTGGGGGGCTTAAACAACAGAAATGTATTGTCTCATAGTACTTGAGGAGAAATCTGAAATCGAGGCGTTGGCAGGGTTGATTCCTACTAAGAGGTATGAGGGAGGGAGAATCTAGTCTAGGCCTCCTCCTTGACTTGGGGATGGCGGTCTTCATCCCACATGGAGTCCCCCTGTATGTGTACCTGTGTCCAAATCTCCCCCTGGCCTTTTTTTTTTTTAAAGTAAGCTTTATAACCAGAGTGGGATTTGAACTCAAGACCCTGACATCAAAAGCTGAATGCTCTATTGACTAAGCCAGCCAGGAGCTCCCAAATCTCCCTAAGGACATCAGCCATATTGAATTAGTTGTTCATCCTACTCCAGTATGACCTCATGTGAACTTAAACAATTATATCTGCAATGACCCTATTTCCAAATGAAGTCACATTCTTTATTTATTTAAAAAATTTTTTTAATGTTTATTTATTTTTGAGAGAGAGAGACAGTGAAAGCCAGGGAGGGGCACAGAGAGAGAGAGAGAGAGAGAGAGAGAGAGAGAGAGAGAGGGAGACACAGAATCCAAAACAGGCTCCAGGCTCCGAGCTGTCAGCACACAGCCTGATGCAGGGCTTGAACTCACGAACTGTGAGATCATGACCTGAGCTGAAGTCGGATGCTCAAGTGACTGAGCCACCCAGGTGCCCCAACAAAGTCACCTTCTAATGTACCGGGGGTCAGAACTTTAACATACAAATTTTTGGGGGACACAAGTCAACCCATACATAATAGCTCCCTTCCAGCTCTGAGGACTACAATTCTGAGCTTTGAAGTATGACTCAGACTCAGTATATTGCCTTGTTTTGTTTTAGCTTTTTGCTATTGTTTGTTCACTTGTTAAGTGGGGTGTTTGCTTACTGCTTGGTAAAACTGAATCCACAAAGCATAGCTGACCACCCTGCTGAGGCTGATTGAGAGGTCATGCCAGCCTGTAAATCAGGGCCACTAGTAGTAATGATGTAAAAACTCTTGAGTTATAATCTTGTCAGAGGCCATTCTGAACTCTAAATAAATTATTTCTGTTGGTCTTAGGGTCCATATGCCTTTTGACAAGCCTGTAAATCAGCGAGTTTGCTTTCTTCTTGATTCCATGTGTCATCTGGTATGATTCATAGAAAAAATGTCATTTTATTGTAGAACTTAGAGTTTCAAAAGTGTGCGGCGTCCAATCTGGCATATGTGGAGACTTTATCAAGCTATAACGAAATGGTCATCGATAATGTGACTATGAAATTCGTTATTATTGTGTATGGCAGTGTGATTGATACTAAGACAGAGGTACAATATCTTGCACCTTGCATTTTGCCTAAAACCTGTGAGCAGGTAAGGACCGTTATTTCTAAAGAGTCATTTGCTTTCCATGGTGCCCCATAAGTGACTTTAAAACTCAACTGACCACCCTAAAAAGAAATTTAACCTGTAGTTCTTACCGCCCTTAACAAAACAGAGCATGCTGAGGGCTTCCCATGTACAGGTGTGAGGGTTGGGCCCTACACAAGAGTGTGCCCAAGGGGGGAACCGAGAGCTGGAATCTGCCTACTCTCTGCTTGCCAAGCCATTTGCCCTGGAGTAGGGTTGTACTTCCCAAAGGACGGGAGACATTTTTCCTTAGTTCACACCGAGGAAATGACACCATATGCTAGTGTGGCTCTGAAGGGGTCTGCACTGGTTAGTAAGAAGAAAGTTGAGTAGGGGCCACATCACTTCGTTGCCACGTGAGGGGCTGTGAGCATACCTTGACAGTGGGCCCTGGATATCACCATTCCATGGATCTGTGAGGGAGAAGAGCGTGAACACCAAGGGTGTGATAGGATGGGGTGGCAGGAAGGTGGAGCACAGGAGCGGGGAGGAGGAAGAGGGAGTGAGAAGAGCTGACCTGTCCTTAATTGGGTAGGACGTTTCTCCTCTTGAGGAGAAACCCTTTCTGCCGGTTCATTTATTAAATGAGAGGTTGTTAACTAAATGAAGAATTTATGTCTTGGAAAAGTTGGTAAGCCTCCTAAAAAGTGCATTCGTCCCTTTCACAACATTGTTATTTTGTACCTCTCAGCAATTCCGAGGATGATGGTAATTTAAATGCTTTTCTAATAGAAAATGAAAATCGCTTTCGCTTTGAGGCAGGGAACAGCAGGAGCTGTTTGGGATCAGGCATACTTGGGTGTAAAGCCTGGCCCTTGTGCCCACCAGTGTGGGAGCCATAGGTGACCTGCCTTCTGACCCTCAGTTTCCTATTCGTGAAGTTAGGAAAACCTTAGGTCATCTCCTAAGGTTCTTGTGAGGATCCAGGGAGAGGGGACCTGGTATCTAGAAACGATAGTTATAATTGTTACTTGCACCCTACTTGCCTTCTGGGAGGGCAAATTTTGGAGGACACACAGGGCAAAAGTTCTGAGAAAAGAAGACAGTCCTGCTGTCTGGGACGGCAGGGCCCTGAGCCCTTGGACATCCATGTAGGGATAAAAGTAAATTGAGTGTATGTTGGGGGTTTCCCTGTTTTCCCAAACAGAATTTCCAGTCTGGTTACAAGTAAGGTGTGGAAAGTTCCTTCCTGATAATTGTAAATGTGCAAAAGGTAATTTTCTGGGCCAAGACTTCATGAAACCATGTTAGAGGGGATTTGAAATGAAAAAGAGAGCTTAGGGTTGAAGCCCAGTTCTGAGTTTTGGCTTATTTCTTATATTCTTTGAAAAGGTTAGGAAGCAGCCAGCTTAGAGATCAAAGTCTGCTCTTTTGACTAACTTCTTTTCTTCTTTAGATTCAGGGAACTTCAGATTTAAGCAAGCTGCTGGTTATCCAAGCATCCAAGCCTGCCAAAAATACCAATGACTCCAAAGTCATGGGTAAGGAGTAGCCCTTTCCGTGATAGGAAAACCATGAAACATTCATCTAATTCTAAGAAAATGATCTGAGGGTATTGCGTGGGTTTATCACCAGTCTCCATCCTTGGGCCCACCCTGGCCTCCATGTTACTTCTGGGAGGCCACCTGAGTCCTCCAGACGCTGAGGTAGCCTTTCTCTCTCCCGTCCCTTCCTTCACAGCTGGTGTAGAGCAGCTTCTGTGTGGTACTCTGTTCCCGTCCTGGCGGCCTGGAGACCCACCGTGCTGCTGGGGGTAAAGCAGGAATGGGGCGGGCATAGACTTTCTCACAGTGCGTCCAGGGGTGGAGAGCTGGTGTGTTCCCAACAATCAAAGGGAATATGGAACCTGAACCAGGCTCTTTGACTACTCCAAACCAGTCGCAGCCACAACTCAGCTGTCTTGCTTGAGGTGCGCTTCCATAGTTACAACCTGATTACAATCGCTAAACGTGTATTAGTGCCCCGCTGCATGTATCACGGTGCTAAGCAATATTACTGAGCAGATGAGGTAGCAAGGCCTTGCTCTAGAGAAAATGCGCTGAAATCTTTCACGTAGTGCTCGGCATCCCTGCCTTGCCAAGCCCAGTGTTTTCATTTCCCCAACTGCCTGAGCTCGGAACCAGGCAGCCTTAATATGCCTCTCTAATTGGCACCATCCTGGTGTTTCTGACCCGCATGATCTGCTAGCTTAGAGGTTATGCAGTTCTTCACGAATTGTTACTTCGGGGGGAGGGGCTTACATGATTTCAAACTGCGTGCAGAAAGTGAATTTTATTAATATTTTATACCTCATTTCTCATTTGCACGATTCTTGTAAGACGCAGCCCCATCGTGTGCTGGGCACTGTGCCAAGCGCTAGGTGGTGAGCAAGCCAAACCAGGTGTCTGCCCTTATGAGGAGGAGAGACAGACATTCAATAAGTGATTCCACTTCTGCCCTAGCAGCAAATTCAACCTCAGGCATTCTTGTAGCTTACTTTCTAGGCCCTGTTCTGGGTCACGTGCAGCACTTGATTTGGGGGAGTTCTCTGTGTTCCCAGCTCTCCTGTCCAAGCTGGCTTAACACTGAGATAGTCGTTACCCCTAGCCCTCACAGTGTCTTCAGTTTGCCTTTCACAGCACCCTTGGGGCACTGGGGTCTAGGGTTTGGAGCTCAGAGCCTAGCGTCAGCCCCCTTGGGGCACCCCGAGGGCTTTTGAGTCAGAGATCTTAGCACTGCCAGAAGCAGGGTACAGGTCCTCCTCTGTTCCTGGGCCTGTAGGCCTCTCTCTTTCTTCGGGCTCTCTGCAATCACTTTTAGACCGAGGGTAATATATCATGCTTTATTTCCCGATGAATTTGGAACGAGAATCATAAATGGTAGGTCAGTGCACTGGATTGGGCCCACATATATGTTTTCTTTTAAAAATTTAAAATAAGTTGCAGGGGTGCCTGGGTAGCTACGTCGGTTGGGCATCTGACTTCAGCTCGGGTCATGATCTCGTGGTACATGAGTTTGAGCCCCTCGCCGGGCTCTGTGCTGACAGCTTGGAGCCTGGAGCCTGCTTCTGGTTCTGTGTCTCCCACTCTCTCTGCCCCTGCCCCCCTCACACTCTGTCTCTCTCACTCTCAAAAATGAATAAATGTTAAAAAAAATTTTAAAAATTTAGAATAAGTTGCAAAAGATGAACATCGACAAATTTCACATAAAAAAAAATCCAGATTTTGAGCTTTTCCTGAAAAACTCAGAAAGTCTGCTAACGCTTGGGCCTCGTTCCTGTATGTAGCAACATTCAGAGCTGGTTGTGGGGGAAGCAGATAATGTGCAGTTTGCCACAGTCCACACCTCACCCTCTTGTCTTAGGTATGGCCTGCTTCCTCTTTTATGTGACCTCCCTGTTCTCATTTGAGTTTGTCGGCCCTTCCATTAGGTTCTGGGGACCCTAAGAGCAAACGGCCTTGAGGGAAGAAAGGGAAGAAAGTAAAGAGCTCATATGAAAGGGGGGGAAGGGAGACCTACTGAGAGAAAGCAAATTGACATTTCAGAATATTCTTCTGCTACCTTTACTCTTAAATTCCTAATTTAGTTTTTCTGTCTGATGCATGTATTTGGATTGGTTCAGTCAACACTGGTCTTCGAACAACCCACAGAGAATATAATTGGAAGAGAAAAAAGGAGGTAAGAAACTTGACACATGGATTAGATTTTGTCTTACTGTGAATATTAAGCCACATAGCTGGAATCAATTGTGAAGCCAAGTAGCAAAATGTAGGTGGTAAGAAAAGAGATTCATAGTGGCAGCTCATTAATTTAGAAAAATTGGGATAAAACTCATCTGGATTATTAAAAATATTTTTTGAATGTTTATTCATTTAAAAATTTTTTTTAAAATTTTTATATTTATTTATTTTTGAGAGAGAGGGAGAGACAGAACGTGAGCAGGGGAGGGGCAGAGAGAGAGGGAGACACAGAATCCGAAGCAGGATCCAGGCTCTGAGCTGTCAGCCCAGAGCCCGATGCGGGGCTCAAACCCATGAACCGCGAGATCACGACCTGAGCCAAAGTCGGACACTCAGCCGACTGAGCCACCCAGGCGCCCCTGAATGTTTATTCATTTTTGAGAGAGAGAGAGAGAGAGCGAGAGAGAGAGAGCGCAAGCGGGGGAGGGACAGAGAGTGAAGGAGACACAGAAACCGAAGCAGGCTCCAGGCTCCGAGCTGTCAGCACAGGGTTTGAACACACAAACTGTGAGATCATGACCTGAGCCAAAGTCGGGCACTTCACCGACTGAGCCACCCAGGTGTCCCTCACCTGAATTATTTAAAGATGAAAATGATAGAATGTTTCTGCAAGATGTGATTTTGCCCTGGGCTGCCCCCACCCTCTGGCTCAGTTTCCCCCCTGTGCACCTCCTTCCCAGTAGCTCAGTAGTAGGGATCTACGGGTTAAAGATGGGGAGGGTCATGCCATGCGCACAAACTAGATGTTAGCATCCACAGGCCTGTGCCTCTCCGTGTGGAGTGTGTATTCCCTGAGGATGTGGGTGCTGTGCCCGGGGGATGTGCAGCCACAGGCTGATCCAGGGCATCTTCCTAGAGTATCAGTTTTACTTGGTGCTCTTTTAAACAGAGGAAACTCATTTAACCATTAGATTCTTTAAAATGTTTTATATTAAAACACACATGGAGTAGGATGACAAATTTGCATGAATTTTTAAGATAAAATAGAAGACTTCAGGCCATTTTATTATGGAGGGTCACTTAGGTTTTGCCCTGACATCTTTTCCTACTCTCCTCAGCAATCAGGGCTAATTTGGAAAATTTTGAGAAGTCCATGTCTGGAATGGGAGGGGGGAGGGCTGGTCACATCAGGCCAGGACAGAGTGGAGGGAAGTCTGGGGAGTGGGGGACCTGTCTGTAGGCCTAGTTACTCAAGGAGTCGCTGTCAGGGCCCCTAACAGAGGTCGTTTGGGCCCAAGCCCCCTGCACAGTAGAGGAGAATGTTGTTCTGACAGGGCGACGGGGCACTAGGTGAATGCAGAGGTGGGCCAGGGAGCAGTAAATGGGGCCAAGGATGGGCTTCAGCGGCCTCCAGCACCCTCTCTCTCCCAGCTGCGAAGTCACCCCACGTAAATACGTTTTCCAAGGGAAAATGGTATGCTGTGTAAGCGCGGCTTCAAGAGAAGACCCTTGGGCCACCACATCTCCAACCAAGGAGTCCTCCTAAGACCCTTTTAACAGAAATTCGGGGCCTGCACTGTCATTTATGACCGTCAGAGTGGTGTGCAGAGTGTTTGTTGGGGGAAGGAAAGTTGCATTGACCGAATGTGTGATTAGTGGTTCCTTTAAAGAGAGCAACTCAGTTCTTTTTAGGCAGCCTTCCTAAATGGGAAAGGACCCTCTTTCACAAATGGGAAAGGACCCTGTTTCATAAATGGGAAACCTAATGGGGGGTCAAGTAATTGGCTTCATTGACTCCTCATTTTCACTGTTCTTTTCCAGGCCCCATTATTTTAAAAAGTTTCTCCTTGTGATTTAGGGACAAAGTTTCCGGTTACCTGGGAATCAGTCACAGAGTTACCCGGAATTCAACTCTCCTGACATTTCTCTTTTCCTGAAGTGCACCTTTGTTTGACTACTCTTAGTGAATTAATGTAGTATCTCTTTCCAAGATGATGCTTGATAGCACAGAGATGCATATGTATTTACTCGTAACTGATCTCTCAAAGCCCTTAATATGTAAGATCTTTTAGAGGGAACGTTCCAGATAATAAAATGTGAATTTTCAGTTAAGTTTTCTGATTGCATTTTGATAGTTCATGTTTTTTCCTGAAATGCTCATAGTCTAATATTTTGCTTTTGACTTTCCTTTATAGTTGGAAACTGGACCCTATTTTAAAAAGGAATACTAATGGTGCTAAGGTGATATGTGGAGTCAGGTAAAAGACTGAGCTAATATCCTGGCTCACGTGCTGAAGGATCACCTGGCAAGGAGGTTACTCAGAAGTTGCTGAAATGGCTAATAAATACTGCTGTATTTATTTCACAAGCAATTGAGCTGCTGGAAAAGCTCTAACTTTAAGCAGTTGCATTATACTTGAGATGTTCAAAATTCTTCAGGATGATAATATAATTCATGGCCTACCAAATGAAACCAAATAGAGCCATTTATGAGAGTTCAAGTAATCAGAAGCATTGTACACTTAATGTATTACTGACTGAAGCATACAACTTATATAATTTGATTTGCTGTTAATGACCCCCTAACATTTTCCAGTGAAAAGTTATTCCCTCCCTCCCCAATTTAGCATATGTTGAAAAATGGGACTATGTTCTCTAACCTTAGTTGCTGAAAGCAAAGTTTAGGAGAGGTTAATAGTCTTGCATTGCATAATACTCTTTGATATCACTTTTCAGTTTCTTTTTAAAAGTCAAATAAAGTTGAATGTTATGGTCTGATTGTTTATTATTTAGAATCCATTATGCCTTTTCATTTCAACAAGATTTCGAAAGGATATTTGATGCTCTACTCTAGGGAAAACCCTAAGAGAGGTAAGAATAAGAAGAAAACGTAAGACAAAAAGTCAGGCCTATTTATTAGAACCTTTTGGACACCTGCCATAACAGGACAGTATTTCAGCGTGGACTGAGGATCACCTGAGTGTCAGCAAATACTGGATGTGGCTGCACACGTAGGAACCCGGCCACCGTGACTGAACCACAGAGGCTTCATTTTTTCTCTTTTTGATTATAGTTGATGCACTATGGTTACATTAGTTTCAGGGGCACAACATGGACAAGTGTAGACGTCACGCCGTGCTCACCACAAGCATAGCTACCATCTGTCACCACACGATGCTACTCTAACGCCATGGATGATATTCCCTGTACCTTCCATCCCTGTGACTTACTCTAATTAAAGGCTTCATTTTTCTTATAGTAACAAAACATCTAGAAATAGGCAGAAAGGGATGGGTGCAGCTGGTTGAGGAAGTAAGTTATCACGGACTAGGCTGCAGCCTCCTCATCCTCGGCCTGTGCCTTATCCCCAGGGTGGCAAAGTGACATCTGTACCTCCAGGCATCCTATTTGCTTTCCAGGAGGGCAAGGAGCTTTCTCTTTGCGAGGTTTTGCCTTTGAGTCAGGAATGGACCTCATCCCAGGCCAGCACGGTCATGTGCCTAAACCTCTCACCTTAAGATGAATTTTTGGCTGGCATCTCACTCTGCCACCCTTAATAATGATCTGGGTGGTTTTAGTGAAAAGTAAGGGGTAAGTGGATACTGGGTTAAGGGCAGTACCTGCTGTGCTCTGCGCCAGTCACATGGCTTGTTACAAATGAACACCAGCTGGCCACCTGCAGAGTCAGTCCCTGGGGGTAGGCCCCGGGCTCTGCATTTTCACACTCCTGTGGGATTTAGTGCATTTGAAACTTGAGATACTTTGCTCTACAGTCTTGCTTAGAGGCTCATTAGCATATCTGATGCAACTAGGACATAATTCCTCCCACATACATCAGTTAGGATGCGTTTGGCCTAAACCCAACTCAAAAAGGCTTATGTCCTAAGGACATGTATTATTTTATGTAGTGTCAGTCAAGAGGTAAGATGGGTTCATGGTTGAGGGACTCAGCGAAGATGATGATCAGATTTTTTTTCTCTCCACTTTGCTGTTGACCAGCCTCATTCTGTGGTTCCCCGTGCACAGGTAGTCAGATGGCTGCTAGCAACAATCATGTTTTGTGTGAGACAAAAAGGAAAAAAAAAGGTCTCCAATTGCTGTCAGGATAGAATTCTTCTAGAAACTCCAATGATCCTGTTTGTGGCTCATTCTCAAGAATTGAATCACGTGCCCATTTCCGAACCAGTTACTGCCAAGAAAAGTGGTAATGACCTTTTGGCCAGTTAATACACCCTTTAAGCTAAAATTAAAGTTGTCAGGGGCGCCCGGGTGGCTCAGTTGGTTAAGTGTTCAACTTCAGCTCAGGTCATGATCTCAGTTTGTGGGTTTGAGCCCCGCATCGGGCTCTGTGCTGACAGCTCAGAGCCTGGAGCCTGTTTCGGATTCTGTGTCTCCCTCTCTCTGCTCCTCCCCCATTCATGCTCTCTCTCTGTGTCTCTCAAAAATAAAAAGTTAAAAAAAAATAAAATTAAAGTTGTAGTTCCTCAATTCGCATTGCCCCAAAGGGGTGGAGCCAAATGGGAGTAAACGACACAGCCATTCTGGCTCCCTGCCCCTTTGCTGAGTATCTCAACGCAGATCCCTACACTTAGGGTGGAGGTGAGAGGCGAGATCAGACTTGTGGCAAGACCACACAGGGGGCCACAGATTTACCACTGTGAGAATCTTAGAAGACTGAGAAGGCAGTCCCATGGACTTCTCACGCTTCTCTCATAATCACAATTGTCAAATGTGAATTCACTTTCAATTAATAAATCTTGAACACATAATGCAATTTATTCTGTTCTTCCATGAAAATTGAGAGCAGCAACTCTTGATGGGAACTCTATTCTCCATGCCCACTAGGGCACTGAAGATGTACTTAGGATCACTTCAACCCGGGAAATGCGTATTATGTCACATTTTACATCTGGAAAAGAATCTTTTCACAAAGTCTCATGGCTTCATGGTGACAGAGCCAGAAATCCATTTGGGGATACCTGGCTGCCTTTTCTTTGAACCTTTTCAGCGTCTTTGTATTGACATCATATATGTGGACAGAGTAGAGATGGCCAAAAAAACACCAGGGTTTGGGTGCCTGAGTGATGAGGGGAGCAATACATTTATTGGGGGAAGTTGATGAACTTGATTTTGAATTTGCAAATCCAATGGCACACGTTCCATCCGCCAATAAAGATCAACACTCAAGTGTTGAATAACTGAAAAATTAACGTTGGAGATTTAGATGCTGGATTGTCACCATGAAAGAAAGTTGAAGCCAGACTCCAAGAGACAAGGACAAGAGGCATCAAATAGCCAAGGGAAGAAAAGAGAGCAGCAAGGAACTGAATAGTTGGAAAGGTGACAGGAGACGGAAGATCCAAGGACTAGTTAGGAGATATCCTATAAGAGGACCAGGTATTGGTTCTTTAAGGGCAAAGTATATTGTGACTCGAAGAGGTAAGAGCAAGACACATTCCTCTTGGGTCTTTCAGACCAGGACTCCTCAGGATATTGGGTAACTTGAAATTTTCACTACCTTCCCAACCTTCTTGGTGTCACTCAAATTTTACATGTGGAAAATTCAAGGAAACTAAAGACTTAATGACTCATCTACCATATGGCACCAGGCATCATGTTTTACATTATTCTACTCAATAAAAAAATATGGAGGGCTACATGCAAGGGACTATACTAGGTATGGGACACTTCTTTCTAAACCCAGGACTTATCAGCACAGCCTAACAAAAGTCTGAGAGACCATCAGTTCACAGTAGTTAGTATTCTTTCCAGAAACGCACAGGTGTACTACTCTCCTCAAGATTCATATTCTTAAGCCTTGTAAATCCAATTAAAATAATATGTTAGGAGAGCTCTTTACAGCAGGGGGGTCACAAACCCAAGGACCCAGGGAAGTAACAGGAAGGAGCGAAGTGGGCCAAGAGATGTGGTGAAATCTCCTTGTTCGTCAGCTGCTCCTCCACTTTCGTCACATGAAATTTCACGTATCTGCCTTTGGAGAAAAGTACTGATGCCGATCCTAGCGAGCGAAGCTCTGCCCTTCGGGTCAGGAGTCTAAACTAGTACTTCAAAACGTGACAACAGAATTCTCTGATCCAGTTTTAACAAAGAATTTATTTGCTGATCCCCAAAAAGCAAAGCTCAGAAAACAGCCCCATCCCCTCACTGCAAGAATAGTTCTATAACAAAACATTTTCAATCATTTCCTCCTTTCTTCCCAAGTTGTGCTCTTGCTCGCGCCCATCAGTGTAGAGCAGACAGACATATGGAAATACTCTGCGTGAAAGGCACATGGCACTGTCGCATCGCTCACACCTCCTGGTCCACCTCCCTGGCAGGCAGGCAAGTGGAGCCTCTTCTATAGCCTCTCTTTTTTAATAGAAATTTCTCGAAAAATTTTCGTTATAGCAAAATATTTAAAGATTCCTCCCCCGCTCATCCCACTCCAGTTATCTACTGAAAAAGTATAGAATTGAAAAGTTTGTTGCCCCCGCTGCGATCAAAACCCTGAAGAGTGGAGAATTTCTGGATCTCTACAGGTTTTTGGGTTATATACTCATATCTACAGGGGAATTTGAACGTCAAGTACTGGATTTGATTGGAACAGCTGAAAACCTGACAGTCATTCTATGATGGAGCAGAACAGACTTTCTCCACCATCAACTGACACTACCTCATCGACCCCACATCCTGTAGACATCCAAGACTTGAATCTCACATACAGACTACATTTCAGAGACAGCAGAGAGTGCTACGGTGCAGGAACAGAACAGAATGCTGGTGAAGGCACAGAGGAAAGGATCCCAAGAAATTTTTAGTGCCATTTTGTTTAATAAGCCAGTAGTATAGCAACCTAAAGGCCTTGGCTGTGATCACACCAGGATGTTGTTATGGAACAGGTGCAGGAGAACATGACTGGCAGCCGGCATCCCCTGGCTCACTGTGCTAACCACCTCCTTGGGGGACTACGGCTGGGGCGTGTAACGGAGGTACTTCTTGCCAGACGGGAGCTCTTTGGTGAAGACTCCTTTAGGGAAAATTTTTTTGGCTTCATCTTCAGGGATGGTTGGAAGAACCATCACGCTATCGCCATCCTATTGAAAGACATTGAGAATAATGAAATTCACTCTTACAGTGAAGCCTGAAGGCCAAGAAGTAGCTTCAGAAAAGTAGCTACAGGTGCTCATGAGAATAACCCAGTATTGGCCACTCTCTCCCCTCTGAGGAATTTTGTTTTCACAGGATGATCTTCGACACTTTGCTGAGAGAACAATGTCCCCATCTTAACAAGAAATGGTCTTGTTTTAAACCCAGTGACGTCTTGGCACCACACTTTAAAATTTAAATTCTAAGTCCTTACCGCTGCCCGGTGTGAATGAATCGTGCCTCCTTGCCCCACCTCCTGCTCCTGCTCTTCCAGGCACGCTGGTTTTCCTCCCTCATAAACAAGCACGACTTGGTCCCTTGCTTTCTTCATGTCCTTCCCAAAGTTCCCTTCAGAGAAAGGCCTTCTTTGACAGCCAATTATAAAACCTACTCTCCCACCCCTATGCTCCCACTGTCTCCACCTCTGCTTGATTTTTCTCAGTCACACTTATTGCCACCTAAAACACGGTAAACTTGCGTACTGTTTGTCTCCGCCCACTGGCATGTAAGCTCTCTGAGGGCAGGGACTCCTATTTACATTAATATTTATATTGTTCGCCATTGCTGTAGCCCAGAGCCCACTGCCTGGGCTCAATAAACACATGTTCGATGGACAGATACAGACTTTAAATGATTTGCCTGTCAGGAAAAACAAATCAACACAACCTGGTATTCAGGTGAGCATATTTTAAAAAGGTAGCAATGTTAAGATGCCCTTGTGATATTATCCCTGTCTGAGAATTCTACATGGGGTTTGAAAGGCTAATTGAAGCTTAAGAGAAGTGAAATGCTCCAGACATTCATACACCAAATAGTTTTATAGCCATGACTCAAGTGGCCAATCTAAGTTTTGCTATAAATATTTTGCCAACATTTTGCTCGTTTTGGGAAGGGTTAAAGGTTTTTTAAAAAAAATTTATTTTATTAAGAAATCATTCTGGGTGGCTCAGTTGGTTAAGTGTCAGATTCTCGGTTTCAGCTCAGGTCATGACCGCACACTTCGTGAGTTTGAGGGCCGCCCCAGGCTCCATGCTAAGGGATTCTCTCTCTCTCTCTGCCTCTCCTCTCCCTTGCTCGTGCTCTTCCTCAAAATAAATAAATAAACTTAAAAAAGAAAAGGAATCATTCTGACCAATTAATTTGATCAAGTGATATGGAAGTTAGAAAGCAATACGGGGAGTTTGTATTTCATATAAAAATACAAAGAAGACCTTGACAATGGCCTCATAGTAAATCTGAAACTCAGCCATAAGGAAAAGTCCTGCCAGTGTGTGTGCGTGCCAGAAAAAGAGCCCCAAGTAAGAAAGACCCAGAAGATAGCCATTTAGAGACTGGCCCCTTAGGCCTTGAAGGTGAGCTGGGTATCTGCCCTTTTAAGGTCTTTACCTTCCAATCAACGGGGGTGGCAACCCTCTTTTCCGCTGTCAGCTGGAGAGAGGTAATTACCCTGAGAATCTCATCAAAGTTCCTGCCAGTGGTTGCTGGGTAGAGGATAGACAGCTTCAGCTTCTTATCAGGACCAAAGATAAATACCTGCAAAGCACACAGATGCATAAATAGGAATAATTCTTTTAAGTGTTTTTGATATCAAAGCCTCTTTGAAAGCTCTTTAGTTATTAGAAATGTTCAAGGGTGTAGAAAAAACCAAAACCCAAAACCCTGCCCCCACCCCTGCCCTCAGCAAACATCTAGAAGGATACATCAAACTGTTAATCTGGGTGGCTTCAGTGTAGATAATTTTCTTCTCCAGGTTCTTTTTCTTTTCTTTTCTTTTTTTTTTAACGTTGATTTATTTTTGAAGGAGAGAGAGACAGAGTGTGAGTGGGGGAGGGGCAGAGAGAGGGAGACACAGAATCTAAAGCAGGCTCCAGGCTCTGAGCTGTCAGCACAGGGCCTGATGCAGGGCTTGAACTCACAAACTGCGAGATACGACCTGAGCTGAAGTTGGAGGCTTAACCAACTGAGCTACTCAGGCGCCCCTCCATGTTATTTTTCTAAACTTAGAAGGGAATTCTATTTGGTTCTGGGTGTCTCAATAAGAAAACCTGATATGCAAATTGAATCCAGGAAAGGCCTCAGGAAGGTACTATGTTAACTAGGGATGATTACCTTAAAAATATACTAATGGGGGTAGGGGACACCTGGATGGCTCAGTCGGTTAAGTGTCTGACTTTGGCTCAGGTTATGATCTCACAGTTCCCGAGTTCAAGCCCTGTGTCGGGTTCTGTGATGACAGTTCAGAGCCTGGAGCCTGCTTCATATTCTGTCTCCCTCTCTCTCTGCCCCTCCCCCGCTCGCACTCTGTCTCTCTCTCAAAAAATGAATAAACATTAAAAACCTTTAAAAAAATATACTGATGGGAGTTGATACCGGTCTTCAAATAGTTGTATAGTTTTGCAGATGACGGATTAAGTCTGTTCTCTAGTAGGTAAGGACAAACAGCAATTCCCAGCCACAGTTGCCTTATGAAGAAGGGTATTATGGCCCACCACTTTAAAAGAGAGGGCTGTTAGGAGAGCTGGGGAAAAGATTCCTCAATTCTAGATGATATCTTATGATCAACTACTTATTTTATGTACATTTCCAAAAGTTATCAAATTTAGCTGAAAATTTTACTTTGCTTCAGCAGTACGGATGGTCAGTGAGATTGCCCCTAATTATCTCATAACTGGAGATATTCCCCTATTCCTCGAGTCGGTGTAAGCACTCAGCTGTACATGGAGCCTGGCCAGTCATGAGGACAACTAATGGATTTCTACAACTCACCACACGAGCTGTCACAGGCATGCCCTTTTCGTCCTTCTCTGCTGGGTCCAGCATGCCTAACAGGATGGCAAGGTCCCGATTCTTATCATCAATGATGGGGAAAGGTAATTTTTCTGTGGGCTCCTGACCATTGTAAGCATTGATATCCTGAAATGCAGGTGAAAGGGGAAAAAAAAATCTAAACCAGGCACATTCTCTGAATTCAATCAATGAACATCTTGCGAGATAGGGAAGAGGAACACAATCATAATTTTCTCTAAGCGATTTTAGTAAAAAAAAAAAAAAAAAAAATGAATGAATGAACACTCCTCATCCCAATCACTCACTGACAGAAATAACAGTACAGTACAGTACTTAGGTTATCACCACAGACCCTTTTCATGCCCAGGTCTCTTAAAATTTGGCATGATTTTACTGCCCACGGAAAGCAGAAAGAAATGCTTTAAAAGTTGAATGCTGCAGAGTTAGATCCCAAACTAAGGTACCTCTGAGTACCCAATAAGTAAATACCATCAGAAATAATGTGTTCATTAAGTCCATCACATCTAAAAGTAATGCCACATGCAAAGATAATTCTACAGATCTAGTCCCTGCCCGCTAAGAACCCCGACCCAGACATTAAGCTACTATACAGCAGATATTAAGAAATGAAAAAAAACCCCATAAAATTTGAAGCAAATCCAAGAATGGAGAGTTGAATATATACTTTAAGGACAAGTCCAAGGTAAATTTACACTAGGGTGAAATCCACATAGGAAACAAAGCATTTCAGGTCTGAACTGAAAGACAATAATGTACTTTCCTCCTCATTCTACTCTCTTCCCCTACTAAACTTCACTCATTCACTCATTCATTCCTACTTTTCCTATCCCTAGAAGCCTTTGAAAAAGAAAATCTAGCTCCCATATTTGATCAAGTAATGATATAGCACTTCCCGTGGGGTAAGCACGAGGGCAAGTGCATGTGGATGAGTGAGGCGTGGCACGTGCCTTCAAAGAAACTTCTACTTTGGTTAAGATGATTCCCATGTGAAGTAGCAGCAAATGCAAGACTCTAATATTTACATGGCAGATTGTAAATGCTGAAGTATACTAATGTCCCCACTGACAGATAGGTCTCCTGAGTTAGGAAAGACTTCAGGAGAGATTCTACCTGGGGCCTTGAAGGATGGATGAGATTTTTCACAGGGAAGAGGAGCAGTATTAATGAAACATGCAGGCAGGTCTGAGCATAAATAACTGAGAAGAGAGTGAGTAACTTAGCTGGGTAGAGCTTTAGGAAGCAGTGGGAGAGAGGATTTAAGGTTGGAATAAGGTCTGTTTATTATGTGGAGCCTTAAAAGTAACATAGGGGTTGAGGTCATGGCGGATATAGAGCCTCTGTCAATTTCTCAGCAGAGATGCGACAGGACAGAAGTGGTACAGGTGAACTTTGAAACGGGTAACAACACATTTTGACGTGTTCCTTAATTTTGTTATCTTAACTTCCTTTCTGTTGTCACTGGCCCCCCATCAGCTCATCACAACTAAATAATAATCAAAAGGCTTTGTGCTAGAGGCGTCCTGAAGTTTCCTATGTAACCAGTTGAGTGCCAAAGTTTGGCCACTGCTTCTGATAGGTGGGACTTGTTTCCTGTTCAGTGCTCTCACAATTCTGAAAATTCAAGGCAGAGGCTCACAGGCTAAAATGAGTCTGGGCATGCTGCTACTTTAAAAGGTGTTTTACAAGAGGCAATCAACTCTTCCTTTGGTGGTTTCTAGTTTCAATGGCTGCTGTACGGTAATAAACGGTCAACACTGCCACTTCCCTGATGGGCATTACGTTATATCCACGAACACCAAAGAACCACATGCTTTGGCTTTATTCTAGCCTAAATCAGATGAATTCCTACTCTCTATCATGTAGTATCAATGACAGCATTGGTTTGAGGTTCCAATTGCACTGCCATCCTTTCCTAGCCGGCCAACCCTGAGCAAGTCCCTCCAACTCTGTGGGAGGAAAAGTATTCTCACTGGCAAACATGAGAGCATAGTGCAGAAATGCACTTACCAGTCGCAGCCAAATGTAAGGGATGAAAAAAATGCCACCGTAAGCAAGAGAAATCCCCTTCTCTTTTCTCCTGTATATGATGCTTCTAATCTCGGGCACTTAAAATTAACTAGCAGGAAATGGCCAAGGACTGCAGCCCCAGGTGGCCAGCTCACAAGTCAGTACCACATCTTTTATTCAGTTGCATGACAAGTGCTTGACAGAGTGCCTAGTACATTGTAAGCATCCTTCAGAGCTTACCTATCATCACTTTTTAGTGGCACATCGTCGCAAAGTCATCAAAATGTCCTCAAGTTTAGACCACCACGTTTGTTGTCCAAGTAAATCGTTTGTTGAAAGTAGACAATTCCTTCCGTTTGTGCATTCAACACACAGAGACTGACTGCCTAGGATACACTGAGTGCCAAACACTGTTTGGCAGAGCACAAAATAGGAGTCTGCCTTGCTGAGCCTGATGGGTGTGGACAAATGAACAAATGAAACTAGCAACGTGCAGAACATTTTATTTTAGATGGTGACAATGCTAAAGAAAAAATCACAGGGGGATAAGGAACGTGGAGGGGAGTTATAATTTTAGATAAGGAGGCCATGGAAGAAGGCCTTGATGAGGTAGCATTTGAGTCAAGACTTGAAAGCAGGAAGGGCACAAGCCACAAAGCTACCTGAGGAAAGTCTTCCAAATAGTATTTTGCATCATTTTAAAGGCAGAGCAGACAAGTTTACTGATGAACCAGACGTGGATATGGAAAAACCAGAGGAATTCAGGATGATGCCTAGATTTTGGCCAACTATGAAAACGCAGTGTCCATTAGCTAAGATGAGTAAGATCTCGGATTAAGAAAAGGAAGCCAGTGTCAGACATACTAGGTGTGAGATGACAGGACATCCCAGGGGAGATGGGAGTTGACGGTGGTCGTAGCAGGCTGGGAACCAGCAGTGTCTGGCCTAGAGATGGAAATTCGGGAATCACAGCATTTAGATGTGAGTGGATGAGCTCACCACGGGGAAGGGTATAGATAAAAAGAGACGGTGTCCAATAAATGAATTCAGGGCAACTTTAGCATAACTAGGAGTTGGGGTTGAGGAAGCTCACTCTGACCATAAACAGGAATAGCTCAAGATGTGGTGTCTGGAAGCCATGAGAGGAAAATGTTCCAGGATATACAACGACCAGTGGGTTGAAGGCTGCTAGTGGGCCGAGAAAGACGAGGGCTAAAAACCGAGCATTGCATTTAGCAAGGTAGAGATCACTGTGCAGTTTAAGTCAGATTTTCAAATAATAGGTGAAGTCTGAACTTGAAGTTACTTGTACCTTTACCTCAAAAAACCCAAGCTACTCTACATAATTTATACCTTGATTTATAACCTCAAAGCACATGCCAATTGGTACTATACCTTGCTCCAGGCAAGATGGTCTTCAACACTATCCACTGAGAGGGCAATCATTTTCACGTTCTTCTTGGCAAATTCGGGTGCCAGCTTTGCGGCTCTGCCAAGCTCCGTGGTACACACGGGGGTGAAATCCCGAGGGTGCGAGAAGAGAATGCCCCATCTGAGATGAAGGAAAAGGAAGCCACAGCTTATTGGAGGGATTATCACCGTCATGTAGAATGAGAAATCACAAATCCTATGTCAAAAATGACTTCCTTTTTAAATAAGTGCTTATGAGGACAATTACTTTTAAATTTTTGTCGAGGAATGCTTTTTGATCTTCTGACTTCCAGAAAAGCCTATGTTGAAAGCCCGATTCAACCAAACATATGAAATTCCACATGATAAATGTCTTAGGAGACTGTAATTTAAGGGTGTTGCCTCCTTAAATAACTACAGGGCCACCCTGACTCTTTTTCAGCTCATAAAATCTGTGCTACTCAAACCAACAAGCTTACTGAAATACCTTTTCCCCCCTTCTTACCCACTTCTACTTTTTTTCTAGGCTATAATAATGGATGTCCCAATATGCCCCAATCCAACCAAATGCCTGACTGCAATAATAAACAGGTTACATAATCTCAAATAAATAGGCTTCTATCCTCTATTTATATGTAAAATTAAAGCTGACACTTGGCTTCTTTGTAGTGAGTGGATATAAAAACTTTTGTAAAGCTACCAAGCCTGCCAAGCAGGACACCCAATCTCTGCACCCTGACGAAGCTACCGCACTTTTGAGTTTTACCTGTCTCTTCCTTTGCAGTTTCTTTTCCTTTTTGCTTTAGTCCAAGTAGGCAAGAAAACTGGCTGCCTACAACACAGATTTTGACAACTACAGATTCTTAGGTAAACATGAATATCTAAATCATCATTACCTAGGATGAAACTTTATATAGATTTTTAACCATATTTCCAGCTAAAAGTCACCAAGAACTTTTGGAATACCATTTCCTTCTCCTTGGCAACAGAACTACTCTTCTGACTGAAAAGGAAAATTTAACACCGGGTTCTCCACACCCCGCTGGACTTGTGTTAAACCAGGATCCTAAACTACTAAATAACTCAACTCAGTCTAGATGCCAAGCTTGACCTCTCAAAATCTGCCAAGTTTCCTGAGGCACAAAGAACAAAGCAGAGACAAGGGTACCTCCCTCCCACCTACATCTGCCACTCAACTCCCAAGGCTTCAGGAAAGGAAAAGCCTTCCTACAATGAGGATAGAGGGCCCTATGGCAAGACTGGGAAGAGAGAGGTAATATTTTGAAGATTCTGGAGGTTTGTGGTATGTTTACTTTTTTATAAAGGACAGTAAGAAGGCTATACATCTTGTGATATAAATAATCTAGGTATGGGTAAAAAATCTAGGCCTTTGATTCTATGGTAAAGGATCTGCTTAAGGGTCAGATGAGACTTACGAGAAAGTTTCCAAGAGTTGAGAGAAAAACAGGGCATTTCTTCCTGAGTTGTTAAAGGGTTGATGAATTAGAAGCGTCAGACACACTCTTTCCATTGTGCATCGAAAAGGTTTTGCTGAATTATGCTAAGGAACTCAGTTTAAGCCACTTCACATCCTGTCCCCCTCAGAGGCCAAACTCCAGTGTGCCACATGGCTAGGAAGAGGGTAAGTCTGAGGATGTCTTACTATGGTCTGCATTCCCCTCTAAGTCTCCCTAACTGTGTGTGCTCTTAAGAGGAGTTCAATTACATTATCCCATTTCCTTCCTTCCTCATTTTCAAAAGACAAAAGGTTTCCTCCTTTAAGGGAAGGGTCCTCACTCACTAACCCCCAGAAAACCCCAGGAAAACAAGTTTTGTTTGGTGAAGATGTACTGTAAAGAAGCTGCTTCTACCATATACACAAAGAAACAGAGCTAAAGCTCATTAAACTCACCAAATGAAGCACCCAAACCCCTTAGTTGTTTCCAGTTGTCAGGGGTAGGGCAGATACCTGTAATGTTTGAAATTATTATTTTTTTTCTTCTCCAAAAAACACCTAGATCAAAAGCTGACCTCTGAATTGAGATCACACACAGAACGGAGTCCCTGGGGAAATTGCATTAGGCAAAACCATGTATTATAATTATAAAAAGAGCTCAAACTTCTTTTCAAGGTAGGGAGGGAACACAATCCCAGGCGTGACCTGAGGCAGACTTGTTATATTTTTGTTTGTAGATGCAGATATTTTTCTCATCTTCCTACTGGTGGCTCCCTGAGAAGGCACCACTTTTAATAAAATCAGGATAGACCCAGGGGCAAATAAACAACAGCAAGAAACCCAAAAAAGTAGGGTTAGCTTAAATAGTGACGGCATTTATAATTATTGCTATAATAAATGTTTTATGTCAATATTTATCTTTATACAATCAGAGTTCTGATAAGATTTTGTTCTATGGGGATGAGGACTGTAGATAGGAATGGAAAGGAACATACTCTAAAAATCCCATGGACTTTAGGAGAAATACTAATACGAGATTGGACACAGTCTGTATATCTCTCCCTGCCTTTAAGGTCTGAATGTTCCATTTTTCATCTTTTTTCTAGCCTAGTCCTCTCTTTCACAAAGCTTAGCTTTTCCCTTAAATTGGCAGCTGGAAAATAGACTTAAGAGAGTGTAAAGGGCTGTGGAGGCCTAAGTGGCTAAGAACCCCTCCCAGGTTCTCTGCATAGCCCTGTCCAGTCATTGATGAATGTCATAAACTTCCCTCTCTCTGTCTATACACATATATATCTGGACACTGTAAATAAAATAAGGACACAAATCATGGAGGATTTGTTAAGCCTCAGAACACCACAGTGCAGAAAATATGAACAAAAAGCCAGGAGCAGAGTCATAAATGCAGAGAACTGGTGGCTGCCAGAGGGGGTGGGGGGGATGAGTGAAATAGATCAAGGGGATTAAGAGGTACAAACTGCAGTTATAAAATAAATTAGTCATGGGGATAAAAAGCACAGCATGGGAAACACTCAATAATATTATAATGCATGGTGACAGACGGTGACTACTTACTGTGATGGGCACTGAGTAATGTATAGAATTGTGTAATCACTATATTGTACACCTGAAACTAATATAACACTGTGTGTCAACTATACTTCAATAATTAAAAAAAAAAAAAAAAAGGGAAAACCAGTGTGGTGGGACCACTGGAACTCCAGAGCCATAATATAATGACACATATCTGGGAGGTTTCAGATTAAAACCAAGCAACTTAAAAGCTTGCTGATTCAGGGGCTGTAAAACGTAAAACCTGGGCAACACCAATTTACTCCCAGTCATAATGGTCTGACTGCCAGGCCAGATCTGGCTATCGCCGGCAAGGCCACGTGCTGGAAGCAAAGCAGTGGGGGGAGGAAGCAGTGAGGGGCACACGACTGGGAAACAAAAGGGTCTCAAAAGCGGGGAGGTCCAGGCGTCCAGGAGCCTGCAGTGGCCTACCGCGGCAAGAACAGGCCATTGCAACTGAGCAACCTCAGAAAGCCCTTCACTTCAAGTGTTGCAAGTTCTGGAATGAAGGACACACCTACATACAGAATGTTCTTGGTTCCTCCCAAAGCTGTTATCAAATCATATCCCAGCCACAGGAGGAGGCTCTGGACAAAAAGTCTTTCAGCCACTTATTTGGCAGCTGGTGGTTTAAATTTTTACATTTTGTGTCGAGAAGCCTGCAAATACCACTGCAGCAAGCAAGTCCTCGGCGCGCTGGGCCGTCCCGAACCTTCCGCCCACAGCAGTGTCCTCAGACTCTGGCCTTAGACACTCACCTTCCCCCAGGGAGCAAATTCCAGCACCGAGGGAGGGAGTGCGACCCTGGGCACAAGTCCCGGGAAGTGACCCCTGATGCAGCCCGGCCCTCGCCCCAGCCGCCTCAACTCGGCCACGCTCCTTGCACCCCTTACCAAACCGAGTGATACAGGCAACAAACCCTCCGCATCGGCCTCGGGTGCCCGTACCTTCTGGAACCCAATTTCGTTCCCCTCCCCCTTTCCCGCCGCGCAGCCGGCTCAGCCACATGGGGGCCGCCGGCGGAATGGGGTCGAGGGGCCGGCCCCCAGCAGCGCTCGGCCGACGCGGGGCAGGAGCCACTCGGCCAGAGGCACGTGCAGGAACCGGTGCGGGGAGGAGGCGGGCGGCGAGCAGGGGGCTGAGCTGGGAGGACGGAAGGTAGAAGAAATAGGGAAGGCACCTCCGAGGCCGGGCGTAACCCGAGGACGCTACGAGGTGGCCACTTACGAGTCTCCCAGATAGTCGTGGAAACGGATACGGCCGATGGTAGTATTGGCCTCGAAGTTGGGAGCCTCGTCCCCAAGAAGGAGACCTCCAGGCATGGCGGCAGCAGTGACGCGGGAAGACGAGGACGCGCAGCAGCGGCAGTCACCAGCTTGCCGGCTCCGGCGGTGTGGGTGCCGGCCGCAGAGTAAGTGGGGCCGCGAGGGGCGGGAAGCGAGCGGCGTGGGCGGGGCCAGAGGCGGAGTCTGAGCGGGGCGGGGCCGTGGCACGGCGAGGGGCGGGGCGGAACCGGGCCGCCGGCCGAAGGACAGAGCCGCTGCTGGCGCGGGTGGGATGGAGGCCGGGGCAGGCCGGAGCAAGGGGCGGAGCGAGGGGCGGAGCAAGGGCGGGTCAGTTCTGGGTCCTGGTCTCCTGCCTCTGAACCTGCCGGGAACCTGTGGGCGCCGGCGCCTGTCTCCACTCACGTGACGTGGGACTCAGTGACCCCTGAAGGCTTGGGGGTGAGAAGGTTTGATCGTGCAGTGCGTCTGGGCTTTGGTGGTGCAAGGAAGCGGGTCGCAGTAGAAGGGGAGCCCCAAGGCGGAGAATCAGGGTGGGGGATGACGAATCCGCGATCCTCCTGTACGCTCACTCTTGGTCGCCTGACCCCTCCACTTACCCCTCTTTAAGTGTGAGCTTCTGGAATCCTGACCGCCCCAGCCAGCCTAGCCATCACGAACTCTGTATATCAGAGGATGTGGCAAGACCCAGACGTGTAAGGGACCTTATGTCAGAGGAAGTGGCTTTCGTATTGCAGCAAAAATTCCAGCACATATGTCAGTCAGTGCTTGGGGGAATGTGACTAAACTTTTATTGCCCTCCCCTCTCCCAGAGTTCATTATGAACCATAAAATATTCAACACAATTATCCTGAAATCTACATATGCATTTTAAAACATACTTCTTGTGGTCTGCTGTATGCAAGTCAACTCTACTACCCAAGGAAGTGGGAAGGTTTTTTTATATATAATTTATTGCCAAATTGGTTTCCATACAACACCCAGTGCTCATCCCAACAGGTGCCCTCTTCAATGCCCATCACCCACTTTCCCCTCTCCCCCACCCCCCATCAACCCTCAGTTCTCAGTATTTAAGAGTCGTTTATGGTTCGCCTCCTTCCCTCTATGTAACTTTTTTTTCCCCCTTCCCCTCCCCCCTGGTCTTCTGTTAAGTTTCTCAGGATCTACATATGAGTGAAAACATATGGTATCTGTCTTTCTCTGCCTGACTTACTTCACTTAGCATAATACCCTCCAGTTCCATCCACGTTGCTACAAACTGCCAGATTTCATTCTTTCTCATTGCCAAGATTCCATTGTATATATGTATAAACCACATCTTCTTTATCCATTCGTCAGTTGATGGACATTTAGGCTCTTTCCATAATTTGGCTATTGTTGAGAGTGCTGCTATAAACATTGGGGTGTAAGAGCCCCTATGCATCAGCACTCCTGTATCCCTGGGGTAAATTCCTAGCAGTGCTATTGCTGGGTCATAGGGTAGATCTATTTTTAATTTTTTGAGGAACCTCCACACTGTTTTCCAGAGTGGCTGCACCAGTTTGCATTCTCACCAGCAGTGCAAGAGGGTTCCCATTTTGCCACATCCTCACCAGTACCTATAGTCTCCTGATTTGTTCATTTTAGCCACTCTGACGAGTGTGAGGTGGTATCTCAGTGTGGTTTTGATTTGTATTTCCCTGATGAGGAGTGACGTTGAGCATCTTTTCATGTGCCTGTTGGCCATCTGGATGTCTTCTTTAGAAAAGTGTCTATTCATGTCTTCTGCCCATTTCTTCACTGGATTACTTGTTTTTCGGGTGTAGAGTTTGGTGAGCTGAAAGTGGGAAGTTTAGGTTCATTTATTTGCTCTCTATGTGCCAAGTGCGAGGTAGATAGACAAAATGACTGTTCTCTTGGAGCTTTCATTCTAGTGGGGGAGACATAACTAAACGAGAACACATTAGATAGCAGTAAATCCTATTTAGAGAAATAAAATAAGGTTATGTGCTACAGGGTGACTGGGGTGCTGCTTTGCATTGGATGGTCTGGTCTGGGAAAGCCTCCAGGATAATGTAGGTAAACTACTTAGCACATAGTAAGTGCTCTGGAAATGGTAGCTGTTATTTGGCTGATGATAATGGCTTATGCAATACATCTTGCTTTGCCAACTATGTGCATGGCACTGTGCCAGGCCTGGTGACTGCAGTCCCTGCTCTTATAGGAAAGGCAGATGTACATGCAGTTTTGATAAAATTATGGAGTAAATGCTGATGGGAGAGGGTGCCAAATGGTTGGAGTTCAGAAGTGGGAAAAATCCTCTGCATGGAGCTCCTTAGCCTTAGGAAGGCACATGGTAGTGTTAAGAGAAGTGACTCACATACTGCAGTTTTAGTTTGCATCGTAGTGCTGTGTGTGGGGTGCGTGCGTGTGTGTGTGTGTGTGTGTGTGTGTGTGTGTATGCTAACCGGATTTACTCAGTTCTCCTCTGAACAAGGATTTACAGTAAGATTATTGGTAAAATTTCTAGCCACTCTAGAGAACTCCATAAAGCTACTGTAATTTGATATCTCAACTAATTTGATTCCAGGCTTTGGTTTTGAAAGTGCTATGTCTTAAATCCTTTTGCGGGGGAGGGAGAAAGAGAGGAGGGAAAGGAGGGTAATTTTATCTTAATGCACTATTAATAACACCATGGAGATAGCATAGGAAACACAGATATACCACAAATATGGAGAATGAATACAAAAACAGACTACTGATCGCTATAAAAAGCATAATCATGGAACTGTCTGTTGTAAATTAAGCAAATGCACGTATAATAAAATCTGATAAATGCCTGTTAGCATTTATAGCTCCAGAGACTGCACCCCGGAAATCCTCATGCACTCTGCATGCTTATTTGCTTTGTCTTTGTAGCATTTTAAATTCTTTTGAATTAGCTGACAACATTTGAAAGATAGATCTTTCTTTCTTTCTTTCTTTCTTTCTTTCTTTCTTTCTTTCTTTCCTTCTTTTTGCAAAAATATCTGGATTTCTGTCTCCTGGAAAGGCAGAAGGTCTAGCCACACTGGACCCGTATTCCATGTGGGTGAACAGTGGCTGGAGAAAAGCCTTCTAAGGGTACAAATGTTCCCTGTTATTCAGAAGGTCCTTCGCCACTTACTGACGTTAAGTGCCTATTGTCATTTTAACCCCATTCTTGCACTGTTGTTTTTCTTAGAGTAGAATTAGGAGGAAAATGGATCCTATCCTAATGTATCCCTATTCTATCAAAATTGTGAAAATGAAAGGTTGACCAAGGGCCATACGTTTCTAGGAGGAACAAGATAGAGCATATCTTTGTCAAAGTAAAGAATATTCCCATATACTTAATGTGCAAAGTTGAAAGAACACCATCTGTCCTACCTGGCCCTTGTAGGGAGTTAGTCTAACTTCCATACTACATGGAAGGCGGATGCTTCATGGGCTGAGGCCATTCCAGAGGGAAGAAGTGCCACGGAAAAAGGAGGAAGGGAGGCAGGGCAAGGAAGACATTCCAGGGAGAGGCCAGAATGTGGAAAAAAAGGAGATGAGGCTAAGGGAGGGATTTACTTTGCAGAGGGGGTAGAGGCTCTGATATCAGGGGGAAAAAAAGTTGTCAGGCTGCTGGCAGGGTTGGGGAGAATCTTGAAGTCCTTAGAAGTAACTCCCTGGTGACAGGAAGAAGGGGATTGCAGGGATTTTCAGAGGGCTTTGACTCCTGTCTGATTGATAGGCTCTTCTGTCTTTACTGCTTTGGACAGACTGAAGGAGAAGGTGAAGGAATTGACAATGGTCATTTGGAAAATCAATAGTGCATTACGTTTCTCTCTCTCGTTCTCTCCTTAGGTTGTGAACTCCTAAAGGCTTGACCATATTTTTTTACTGGTAAACATTTGTGACCCGTTAGATGCGGTGGGCATTGGGCTAGATTACACAAAGTGTTGGAGAAGCATTTGTCTACCTCCTGCAGCCACACCAACAAAGTCTGTCTGCCTGCAGCTGGAAATAAAAGAGCAATGTGTCCCTAGTTATAATTGTAGCTAGGGAAAAATTCTTATGCGTGTAGGAGGAGATACGGAAAACTTGAAATTAATGTTAGGAAGGTGGGCTTGGGTTTTTAAAAGCAGTTCTTATAAGCTCTCGTGTTAAATCTGATTGTCTTTTTCAGAAATAAAAATAGAAAGAAGGCTGGCCCACAGGAAACTGTTCCTGCTATTCAGGACAGTGCAGTCCACCTGCTAGTGAGTAGGGCTGTTAATCTCTCCACTGCCCTTCTTTGTCTTGTGTAACGCAGTTGCTTCTCCCCTACTGTATCTGCTATAGGACATCTGCATTCTGGAAAGAAACCAATGTGGGAGAGAAAATGAAAGGACGACAGCTTGTAAAATGCTAGACTGATGAATAACTCTCAGTAGGGCTCTGGAGTAGTAAGTTCTGACACTTATTTTCCCAAGTAAAGCACCCTAAAAGTTTACCGTTTACCCTGAAAGAGATTCCTTAGTAAGTTTTCACAGATAATGATTGGTGGGGGTGGGGTGGGGGTATTTGTTACAAAGGGTTAAAGGATTAGGTTTAGAGATGTCATACAATCATGGGTAACTAAAGACCACATGCCAACTTAAGTTTATTTGGTAGCCAGTTCTCTCATCTGCTTTTAGTTGAGCATAAGGGGCCCGAGGCTATATAGGGAAGAATTTATTACTGTTACAGAGCAGGCAGTGAATATGAATTTGTGAAGCTTCGTATCTGGAGATCCATAGAAACTGTCATAGAGAGGAAAGAGGGGAAAGGGGAAGAGAGAGAGAAAAGAGAGAAAGCGGACAGCACAGAAGTCACAAGAGCTGGTGGGGAGGAGACAGAAGGAAAACAAGGAGAAAGGGAAGTTTGGAGAGGAACAAGTTTGGATGCCTGCCCGCCTTGCCTGGACCTCCCTCCACAGGAAAGCCGGCCACATGGTCCTGCCACTCTGGCCATTGGTGATTGCACAGGTCTGGGTGTCTGGCCCAAAGGCAGTTCAACCTCTAAACTGGCTAGCAGCCCGTGAGGGAGCCTGGCACAAAGTGTTTTATTATGGGATCCTCTCTTGGTGGCTGGAATGCAAGAGCGCAGATTCAGTCAGCAGTTCACGGCCGGGACAGAAGCTGAGAGATGGTCAGGGAGGGTAGTAAGCAGAAGCCATGACGCGGGCCTGAGAATGGCAGGCACTCTAGAAGCAGAGCGGCAGGTGACTGATGCTGAGGGGAGATAAGCACGGCGTCACTACTGGCCTGCTAGCTTCCGAAGGCAAACTCTCTGAGGCCTAGTGCCAGGAGCGAACTAAAGGTCAGTGGTGGGAGAAGACCTCCCCAGGGACAGGGAATCAAGTTATGCATCGCCTGGGAATTTAAATGTAATAAGATCAGTCTGCTTGTTATTATTAACAAAATCTGGCACTTCTAAGCAATGTTGGTGATAAAACAGTCCTAGAAAAATCTGGATGTTGGTCTAAATTGTCAACAATTGCTTCAGTTCTTGTTGAGTTTTAGGAATGTATACATAAGTTCCAGCTTAGCACATTTTAATTACTTCTTCTTTGGGGAATAAAAGTATTCTGCATACAAGTTAATTTGGAGAACTCTCCATCATATAGTCAGCTCTGTATATGTGGACCTCATTTATTTCAAGATTCATTGTGGTTCAAACTGTCTTCCAGCACAGTTTCTGCCGATAACTCTGGCATTTAATAATTACTGCATTTAAATAGTAGATTTGAAGTAAATAACATTAGCGCAGTCATTGTAAAGGAACAGACCTTAAGTTATTTTCCTGTGACTGCTTGAAAGTTTTGTGTTTAAAATTTAAAACACATGTACACCAAAAACTATAAAACATTACTAGAAGAAATTAAAGAAGACACAGATTAATGGAAAGATATCCCATATTCATGAATTGGAAGACTTAATATTATTAAGATGTCAACTACCCAAAGCAATCTACAGGTGCAGTGTAATTCCTATCAAAATCCTGAAGTTATTTTTTGCAGAAATAGAAAAATCCATCCTAAAATTCATACGGAACATCAAGGAACCCTGAATAGCCTCAAAATTATCTTGAAAAAGAACAAAGCTGGAAGTCTTTCGTTAAAAACTTTTTTTAATGTTTATTTATTTTTGAGAGAGAGATAGGCAGAGCGCGAGCAGGAGAGGGGCAGAGAGAGAGGGAGAACAGAATCCGAAGCAGACTCCAGGCTCTGAGCTGTCAGCACAGAGCCCAACACAGGGCTCAAATTCATGAACCGCGAGATCATGACCTGAGCCGAAGTTGGACACTTAGCCGGCTGAGTCACCCAAGCACCCCCAAAGTTGGAAATCTTGACACTTTTCTGATTTCAAACATATTATAAAGCTATAGTTATCAAAACAGTATGGTACCTGCATAAATACAGACGTATAGACCAATGAAACAGAATAGACAGCCCAGAAATAATCCCTTACGTACATGGTCAAATAATCTTTGGCAAGAGTGTCAAGGCCACTCAATGAAGAAAGACAGTCTCTTAACAAGTGACATTGGGAAAACTGGACATCCACCCACATGCAAAAGGATGAAGTTTGACCCTAACTTACACCATGTACAAAAAAAGGTTGGGAGGGGGAAGCTTTTTAAGAAAACATACTACTATGAAAACTCCCTTACCCAAAATTTAGTCCACAGCCTCCATAAGATTACATATCAAGGGCAGATACAAATCCTAAAAGTCTTCTGCATAAATAATAGTAAAAAAGTTTTAGCAATCTGAGTGGGTAACCTAACTTGTTCCATCTGCCAGAAACACAATTAGATCCAACTGTTCTTTTACTTGTGAGTTTCTGTGTTATCTTGTCTCATTCCTAAAATGTTCAAATCAGAGCTGTAAGATTTCTGTTTGTGTCTGTATGTTTATATATGTCTACATATGTATGTTATATATATGTGATACTTTTCTACCTCCAGATGGTATTTTACCAAAAATAAGTTGTAAAAGGGCTCTATTTAATTGGCTTAAAAAATAGGCACTTACAAAAATTAAGACTAGTCAAACGAGCTTATGTTGTCTCTATTAGATATTTAAGATTATAAAAGTTTGAAATCATCCTAAGAACAAAACATGTAATAAAAATAAATTGCTTAATGTGTGTTAAGCACAGAAGTAGAGAGGGAGACAGAGAGTGAGAAGCCACATGTTTAACTTTATAGATGCTTTGCTTCTATGATGTTTGATGTTACAAAAATTATCAGCAAGAGAAATAACTTAAGATTATGGCTAACTTTGTCTAATGTGTCATGAAATGTTCATGAGTAATCTAAACATAATCATTTAGAACACGTGAATTAAACACATGTAAGTGGAATAAGTTTAGAAATGAACTTTTCCTTGGGGCGCCTGGGTGGCTCAGTCATTTAAGCGGCCGACTTTGGCTCAGGCCATGATCTCACGGTCTGTGAGTTCAAGCTCCGCGGCGGGCTCTGTGCTGATAGCTCAGAGCCTGGAGCCCATTTCAGATTCTGTGTCTCCCTCTCTCTGACCCTCCCCCGTTCATGCTCTGTCTCTCTCTGTCCCAAAAGTAAATAAACGTTAAAAAAAAAAAAAAAAGAAATGAACTTTTCCACAATGATTATGTTTTATAAAACATGTCTGCTTAAAAATAGTTTCCAAAATCTTTTTGGGAAGTTGAATCTTTAAAGTTGTACTAAGTTAAACTAAATTAACATACTAGATATTTGTTGAATATCTAGATCATTTCCAGTCAGATAAAATGCTGAAACATTAAATGCTAAATATAAATTTATCTACTTTGGCTTCTTATATTAAAGAGGCAAATGATATTTGGGTCTGTTAATAACACATTCTTCTTGCCACACTGAAAAAATTGTCTATTAAAAAGCATATGCTCCTAGAAATTATGAAATTATGTGTTTATTGTACATTTGCCAATCTACTACAGAACATTGGTGCATCATAAACACTTCACAATAGGCAGCCTCCTAGTTTTCACTAATATTAGGGTTCCTGAGAGTTAAAAATTCTAATCAACAGATGTAACTAAAAGTACTAGAAATAATAAGGAAAAAAAATCTGCAGGCAAAATATGCAAATAAGGTAGGATATGTTTTTGGTAAAAAAAATATAACGGATGAAGATGTCTCTTGTTATGGAAAATGGAAAGTAATATTGTCCTAGTTTAGAGGCTATTTACAGTTTGTTTCCAAATTAAAAGATAAAAAGGAGGATAAAGGAAAAAAACTAAATAGATATAGAAAGTTGGGAAGAAGACAAGGAAGGAGAGAGAAATCTTATTTTATGTAGTCAAGCTGACCCAAATTAAATGAATTTATTATAAGGGTTTAAAAAATCAGCTTTAATATCACTGCATACCTGTGCAAAGAAACGGAATGTCACCCCCAAATACGCCTCTTTGACATAAAATTTATTTTGAGCTGAAGGCAATGAAGAAGTGGCAAAGTCAGAAAAACCTCCTTTTCTTCATCAAGGCAGGGCCTAAGCTCTCCTGTTGCTGGAGGCAGACTCTTACCACTTTAGAGAAGGCACTAGAGAAATCTGCAAACAACCCTACTCAGTTCTGTTCCCTCCTGCCTATTTACCTTTGTGCAGGATTTATTAGAAATGCGGATTGTCAAGCCCCATGCCAGACCTGCCGAATCAGGAACTTTGGGGGTGGGACCGAGCGGTATGTATTTTACCAGGTCTTCCAGGGGATTCTGATGCTCTGGACTAAAATTGTACCGTGCCATTTACGGTTCAAGAACGGGCATTCAATCCAGTTCTTGCTAATGAGACATAACACCCATTAGGAGAACTTCTGGCAAAACTGTTTTTGATCCTGAGTGAAAATCAAAGAAAGTCAGTTTTTTCATCTTTCTCTGGACATTTTGCCTGGATACTTACAAATATTGCAGTTATGGTGCTACAAACCTAGGAGTGACAGAATACCAAGGGTGGCAGAGCAGAAAGATGGAAAATATCTGGATTCTTTATGGCATCATTGAACTACAGCCTGCCCTGAAACTTATTCTACCTCTAGACATCCTGCTGAGTCAAGAAATATCCTTATTTTTTTATTTTATTTTTACTTTTGAGAGAGAGAGTGAGAGAGCAAGCAGGGGCGAGGGGCAGAGAGAGAGAGAGAGAGAGAGAGAGAGAGAGAGAGAGAATCTCAAGCAGGATCCATGCTCAGCGAGGAGCTCAATGCAGGGCTCAGTCCCACAACCCTGGGATCATGACCTGAGCTGAAATCAAGAGTTGGCTGTTCAACTGACTGAGCCACCCAGGCGCCCCAAGAAATATCCTCATTTTTAAAGAGAATTTGAGTCAGTATTTCTGTTACTTGCCACAAACATATCTGATGGTCTGATACATTAGATTTGCTAATATTATACTTTGGATTTTTAAATGATTATTCATTAGTAAAAATGACCCAAGATTATATTTTTGCTGGCATTGTTAGCTTTCAGTATCAGGATTAAACTTCTTCATAAAGTAAATTGGGAAGCTTGTCATGATTTTTATTATCTGAATAATTTAAATAACTCAGGAATTAGCTGTCTTTTAAGATACGTTAGACTTTCTGGTAAAGTAATTTGAACCTAGTGTTTTTTTTAAGTTAGATCTCTTGCTACACTTTCAAGTTCTTCGATTATTTGGCTAATTTTCTCTCTTTGTGAACCAATATTAGTAATTTATCTTTTTAAAAAATCTGTCTATTTCAGGGTGCCTAGCTGGTTCAGTGGGTGAGGCATGTGACTCTTGATCTCTGGGTCATGAATTCAAGCCCTATGTTGAGCGTAGAGCTTACGTTTAAATAAATAAATAAATAAATAAATAAATAAATAAATAAATAAGTAAATATCATCTATTTATTGGCATATATTGGAAATCTTAGAATTACAAAAAAAGAAACTCCTTATTTTCAGTGATATTCCCTTTTTCATTATATATATTTATGTTTCCTTGCCCTTTTCCCCCTTGGTCAGACTTGCTAATGGTTTTTGTGCCATAGCATTCAAAGACAAAAAAAAAACCAACCCATTATTTTATTTATTGGGCCTATGCAGTTTTGTTTTGCTATGCTTTCTAGTTCATTAATCTCTCCTTTTGTTTTTATTACTTTCTTTCTCCTATTTTCTTGGCTTATTTGATTTTTTTTTAAGTGTCTTGATTGAATGCTAAGGTCATTTATTTTCAGTCTTCTATATATATTAGTAAGATCACTAAAAGCTCTGAATTTTCTTTTCAGTTAAGGTTTTTGTGGCATCCCATAAGTTTTGAAATGTAGTTGGTTTTATTAATTTCTGAACATTTTGTATTTTAGTGTTGATTTCCATTTTAACCCAAAAGTTATTTAGAAAACTGTTTTGTAATATTCATGTAATTGGATTGGGTTTGCTGTCTTTTTCTTATTAATTTCTTATTTTATTGCAATTTGATCTCTACCTTCAGAAGCATATCAAGATTTTATTTGCAACCTAGGCTTTGATAAATGTTTATTAACCTTCAATGGCAACTTAAAAAGAATGGATAGTGTCTGTTTAAAGGATAGGACAAATATCTACCTATGTACACCTGTCTTTCTGTCTGTCTGCCCTTGATTGCACCCCTCCTCCCACTACTTAAGCTTATTAAGGTCTTCCCTCTTCTGCTTACAGTTTTTCTTTCTACATCATCGATCTCAGCTTCTCTTTTGGCCATTCTGTTAGCATGCAAGCATGCTCTAGTACAGTTCTCTCCAACAGGAATATAATGTGAGCCATCCCTGTAATTTAAAATTTTCTGGCAGCCATGTTAAAGAAGTAAAAAGAGAGGTAAAATGAATTGTATTGTAGTTTACTTAACCCAACATATTAAAAAAATCATTTTAATATGCAATTAATATAGAAATTATTAATGAATATTTAATATTTTTTGTATCAAATATTTGAAACCCGGTGTGTAATTTGCACTTACAGTGCCTCTCAGTCTGCACAGGCACATTTCAAGTGCTCAATAGCCACCTGTGACACGTAGCTACCATATTAGACAGCTCAGTTTAGAAGTCCCAACATTTCCTCCTGCTATCACCCATTTCTCTGATCCTCTCTTTTTCTCTTCCTCTATCCATTAAAACTCATCTTGTTAAATCCAGTGGATGCTTGTCTTCACTTTCAATGTGTTTGACAAAATTGATCACTTTTTAGGGAAACCAATTTCTTTGCTTCCATAATACCAAACTCTCCTGGTTTTTTCCTCTTCTCTCCTGGCTTCTCTGTTTGCTTTACTGACACCTCATCTCTTCTCTGATTTCTACAAGCTGGAGCTTCTCAGGGCACATTCCTTGACCATTTCATCTATCTACATTTCCTTTGGTGGCGATATCAGTGAGACCTGTGACCCTAAGTAACCTCTATATGCTGATAGTGCTCATTTTTATCTTCAGCCAGACCTCAGGTTCGTATTGCCACCTATCTGCCCATTTGACGCCTTGACCTGAGTGTGTTGTAGACATACAACATCTGCCCCAGATATAATTCTTAATTCCCTATCTTCCCCATGAAAACACATTTGATACAAGACTGAGCATCCCCAGTTTTCTCCTTCTCTCTAAAAGAAAGTGATCCTGACTCCTTTTACTCCCCTCCGAAGAGGAAGTCCAAGTGATTCTGCCTCTCACGTGTATCTTGTAATTGTTCACCTCCCTCCATCTTTACACCCAGCCCTGGGATTTAGGTGTTTCAGTTATTAATTTATTTTCCTTTAGACAAAAATCCACCTTTCTTCGACCTACTTTGTGATCCCGGACCTGTACTCTGCAAACTATAGTTTTTCTCTGCCAGCAGGGTTGATGTTAGGCTCCATCTAAGGGTGGGGGGTGTGCTGAAGGAATTCTCAAGGTTGGAAGGGGCTTATTTTCTTCCTGCTTTTTTTTCCCCCCCTTCACATGACTATGAATGGATCAGCACACAGCTGGCCCCAGCAGTATTCTTTGTGGTAATGGATTGCTCCCATGGCTCCAGCAACTACATGTCCTCTGGAAGGTTTCTTCTTAATCCCAGTGATGGGTGCCATGTTTCTTTAGCAGCTAAGCCATCCTAGAGAGGCCTGAATCTTAGGCTGGTACGTCCCTTCTCTATATTTTGAAGTTTCTTCCTTGTTTACCATTCCTTCAGCCCTAAGTATGATAGCTGTAGTCTGTGGTTGCCACCTCCATTACACCATAAACTTCTCTTTTACCACTTTCAGTAGCTAGCCACTTTTGAACCAAATGAATAGTTCTTTATGTTATGCTCTCCCTGTTTGAATAGCTGGTGGTTTCCATCTCTTGACTGGAGGCTGACTGAAATAAAAATTGGTACCAGGAATAGTCCTAGGACAAAAACTCAGCGATTGTTTTTTGGGGTTGGTTTGGTCTGAACCTCTTGCCAGTGGGAAATACAATGCTGATAACACCTGACATTCGGTGGCATCACAATAAGATGATCACACATGGTTGATTTGGATGAAATCCCAACTGAAGCATGTGCTTTGGGGGCCCCGGGAGCTGCCAAGCTGGCCCTTGGCAGTGGTGATCACCACAAGGGCCACAGTGTAGGTTGGTCGTATAGTGGAGTGGTTGCAGAAAAATGAAAATCTCGGGTCCCTGAACTCTTGGTTCAGTTCTTGGTTTGAGACTCAGAGAGCTTCTATGGCCCACCTAAAAGGATTTTTTATTTCTTATAGCCACAAGGCTGATAGAGTTGAAAAATCAAATGCAAAACTTAATTTTGTTGGTTGCAGAATTACATCAGTTTCAATTCACAGCCTTGCCAAGTTTCCAGTGTGAAGGGAACCAGAAAATATCCGAAAAGAATAGGACTCTCACACTCTAAATAGGGAGTTCTGGTGAGACTCACATGAAGTCTGAGTCTCTGAGGAGTCTTCCCTTCCCCCAAACCCTGTAATCCCCTCACCTGGAACTAACACCTCACAAAAGAGAGGATGCCCATGCTCCTTAAAACCTATACCAAATACCCCTTATTGCTATTAGACCCACAGCCGGGGTTCAATTTCATCGTGTTCTAGTGGCCTGGCGGCAGCAGTGGGTCTCTCAATGTAACTGGTGCCCAGCCCAGGTTTCCAGATTTGCCCCTTGTTCCAGAGAGTCACGACTTGCTCCGCAGAGTGTGTATGGGCCTGGAAAACCTCAATAAATTCTTAGACTCAAGATTCTCAACCAGTATCTTTCAACACCATGGTTTTAGAAAACTAAATTTGAGGGGCGCCTGGGTGGCTCAGTAGGTTAAGCGTCCGACTTCGGCTCAGGTCACGATCTCTCAGTCTGTGAGTTCGAGCCCCGCGTCGGGCTCCGTGCTGACAGCTCAGAGCCCGGAGCCTGTTTCAGATTCTGCGTCTCCCTCTCTCTCTGACCCTCCCCCATTCATGCTCTGTCTTTCTCTGTCTCAAAAATAAATAAACATTAAAAAAACTAAATTTGAGAAGTAATTTTCAGTCTCTTACATAGAAGAATTCATCCTAAAGAGCCACATCTACGGTGACTGTTTTCAGTCCCACACCTGTCAGCCTTGTCTCCTTCCTTAACTTTCAGACTGTTTGTGTGATATGTAGGTGGCATATAGACATAAATCTGGACATACAGAATGGGGTGTTTAGCAGAGGCAGTGCTCTCTTTCTCTGCCATTTGTTCTTCCTGGGCTTTCTGAGCACTGAGTTATCTTTAGCAAATGGCTGGGATTTAGCCATTGAAAGAGAAGCTCTCTATGTTCCACGGAGAAGGAATGTGGGCTTGTCGTAGTCCTTAGATACTGAGCTCAAGTGTCGCTAAGCTAAATTCTTTCATTGCACAGAGAGCTAGACAATGAAGGCTTTATCAACAAAGTCTTTACATGTACTACTCAATCAGTGACTGCCTCTTCCAGGACTCCCCGTGGACAGATAAGTTTACTGTTTCGCATACTCACTTAGGTATGTAGTCAGTTCTTGTCAATAAGCATTCAGCCTTCATTTCCATCTCATGTTAGTTAAGAATACAGTTCCAGGGCAAACCAAACCATGGCTTCAGGCCTAGTTGGGAACCTGTTAACTTTGCTCTGTTCCATGGTCCTATCTCTGGGATCAATACCTTGATCATAAAGGGAGCTGGGCGGGATATATGGCTGATTCACTTGAAATAGAGGCTACCCAGTAAGAAACACACACTTCTTTTTTATTTTTTTTTAATGTTTTAACATTTATTTATTTTTGACAGAGAGAAAGAAAGACAGAGTGCGAGTAGGGGAGGGGCAGACAGAGGGAGACACAGAATCTGAAGCAGGTTCCAGGCCCTAAACTGTCAGCACAGAGCCCAGCGCAGGGCTTGAACTCACAAACTGCGAGATCATGACCTGGGCAGAAGTCGGACGCCTAACGGACTGAGCCACCCAGGAGCCTCCAGAAGCGCACACTTCTGACTGGAAGAGCTGGAAGGGAATATCATTGGTGTTGGCTTTTTATATAAAAGCAGATTTACTTGCTATTTAAAGAGACTTATTGAATATTTATAAATAGTTACCAAGTTAAATTATTCATACATGTAGTGTCTCTCCCCTTTCCCCTCCTCATTCACTTGTTCGTCCATTCAGCAAGCATTTGTCTCTCTATGTGCAAGCCATAGTGCTAGGTGTTGGTACAAGACCTCAGTGAACTTAGAGTGTAATGCTTTTTCCTTACTTCTCAATTTTTTCATCCTTTTCCTCTAAACATTTCTTCTGTCCTATCCCATTTTTTCTTTTACATGTTTTTTTTTTTAATTTTTATTTCAGAGAGAGAGAGAGAGAGAGAGAGAGAGACTGAGTGCAAGAGTGGGGAAGAGGGCCAGAGGGAGGGAGAGAATCTTAAGCAGGCTCCACATTCAGCATGAAGCCGGATGGGGGCTTGATCCCATGACCCTGGGATTATGACCTAAGCCTAAATCAAGAGTTGGATGTTCAATGGACTGAGCCACTCATGTGCCCCTCTTGTACATGGTTATTCAAGCATATAATAAAAATAATTTGCTGCCTATTAAGAAACAGTGAATTCAAATCAGGAAGATTTGGGTAGTTCTTATAGCCATCATGGGCCACACTCCATTTTATATCAGTCACTAACAATGCCTGCTTGTAGGACAACTGGAGGCATGGGGGTGATAAGCAGTGCTAGCTGCCTTACTGAGATCAATTCCCTGGGTCTGGACGCTATGCTCTAACCATCTGCTCCTTCAAATATCATCTACCTTTGTCATCCTCCAGCATGAGGATAACCCCTACTTCCCTCAGAAGCACTTTTAGGGTATTCTGTCTGCACAGCTACCTTGCCCACGTGGAGTCTGGAAAATTCCATCACCTAGAGGTGTGTCACCCACTGAAAAGAGTTTGGGAATGCTCCAGTAAGCACAATCTGTGAAGACATAAAGGCATGTGTTTACTCTTCATCTAGAATGGACTCTTGAGGGTTGGGGAGTGGGGCTTTGGCTTTGTATTTTCTTATAGGTATGTAACATGTGATCTGTTTTACTTGCCCAGTAAGTTTGTTGTCATTACTTAATAAATATTTAATGACAGCAGTGAATAAAAACTAAGAAGCTAGGCTGGGTATTTCAGTGGTCAGGTGGACGAATTCTGTTAGAACAAACTTTTCCACCTTCCTTTCCAAACTTGTGTTTGTTTTGTACTTCAGCCTTAGGTCCTAAATTGGAGCCAGAAACTGTGGGTCAAAGGAGGAAACAACCACTGAAAATAAACAAGGCAAGAGATGGAAGCTATGCGTACCTTAGGCTATTTCATATTTAGGGAGGACATGTTATTTAGATTATCTTGGCCCATACATGCTCTGCAGAGCAAGTAGTGACTCCCTGGAGGAAGGGGCAAATCTGGGAAGCTAGACTCAGCAGAGGCACCTGCTGTCACTAACAGGCCACTGGAACACATTGAAAGGTAATCCAAGTTATGGGTCTAGTGGCCACAAGGGCGATTGGAGTAGGTTTTAAGGAACGTGGCCGGCCTCTCTTTTGTGAGGTATCTGCTCCTGGTTAGGTAATTGCAGGGCTTTTGTAGGGGGAAAAAAAGACTCATATGCAGAAGAGCAAGTAACATTTTTTCTAGAAATTAATTTGCATTTATGCCTATGATCCGTTTCAAGTTGATTTTGTGTAAGGTGTGAGGAATAGATGAAGGCCTATCTTTGCATTTATGTATGTATGCATTTATTTGCATCTGAATATCCAAATGTTTCAGCATTATTTGTTTAAAAAATACCATGTTTTCTCCATTGAACTGCTTGGCAGCTTTAGCAAAGAACAATTGACCATAAATAGAGGGTGTATTTTTGGACCCTCAATTCTATTTCATTGATCTATAGTTCTTTTTTCTTTTTTTAAAAATTTTTTTTGTATAACTTAACTTTATTTTTTAAAATTTATATCCAAATTAGTTAGTATATAGTGAAGCAATGATTTCAGGAGTAGATTCCTTAATGCCCCTTACCCATTTAGCCCATCCCCCCTCCCACAACCCCTTCAGTAACCCTCTCTTTCACACACACACACACACACACACACACACACACACAGGAAAAGAAACCCAGATTCTCTCCCATATTCTTTGCTCAAGGCACCGCCTTTCCCAGTCTTTCCAGACACAGGGTCCTTTCTTGAGGTGTTAGCTGTCTGTGGTACCACCATTGTAGCTCTGTTGCATGACTGCCCTTGGTTCATCACTGTGAAAAAAAAAAAAACCAGGAAATGAAATGAGAGCCCCCCGGGCGCCTGGGTGGCTCAGTTGGTTGGGCATCCAACTTCAGCTCAGGTCACGATCTTGCTGCTTGTGGATTCTAGCCCTGCATCGGGCTCTGTGCTGACAGCTCGGAGCCTGGAGCCTGCTTCAGATTCTGTGTCTCTTTCTCTCTCTGCCCCTTCTTCACTCACACTCTGTTTCTCTGCCTCTCTCAAAAATTAATAAGCATTAAAAAAATTTTTAAAAACGGGAGCTCCATCCCTGTACAAATTGCTTTTCCAGCTTTTGACTCCCCTCCTAACTATGACTGGGTTTCTTTACTTTTCAGATGCTTTAGGTTGTTGTTTTTTGCATTTCATCCGCAATTTGTCACTGTCGTCAGCAGAAGAGACAGGCGCTAGTGAGCTGCCTCTTGACTGCACTTTCCTTTGTGCTCTCTTTCCACTTCCATCTCAACTGCCCCTGTCACAGTGCAATGACAGACCCCTACCCTATCCTTGCAGTCTGTGAACGGAAACCACAGCTGTCCTTTTAAAACTATACCTTTCAACTTCGTGTTTTACTTGTGGTTTTTACATCCTGGCTAACTAGGTAAAGCTTTATTAGGTGTTGTAAAATTCAAGAACTTCACTTTGAAGTTGACTGATTGCTAGTGGAGTTTACCACTAAAATGCAAGTATGCAACCACACCAATGGATCATCTGTCTCTCTGGTGTTTTTTTTTTGTTGTTTTTTTGTTTTTTTGTTTTTTGAGAGAGAGAGTGAGTGGGGGGTGGTGCACAGGGGTATGTTGGGGGAGAGAGAGAGAGAAAATCTTAAGCAGGTTCTGTGCTGGGGCTGGGGGCTCAATCCCACAACTGTGAGATCATGACCTGAGCTGAAATCAAGAGTCAGAGGCTTAAGCTACTGAGCCACCCAGGTACCTCTCTCCTGTGTCTTCATAATCAGTCTTCCTCCTCCTTCCCAATCCACCTGTCCAATCTCTAATTCATTCTTCTGCTCCCCTCCCAGTCCACTTCTTTTCCCAACAAACTTACCCATGTTTATTCTTTCTGAAAGGACCTTATCCTTTACCAGAATTTCAACACTAACTTCTAAGAACCAATCCCACCTTTGCCTCACGTCTCTATCCACAATTAAATCTCTCAAAAAAAAAATCCACAATGAAATATCTCAGAAAAGTAAAGTGTTATATTTTCATTTTCACTTAAAAAGGGATCATGGTTATTCTGGAAAATTTACGCATTTGTTACGCATTTGTTCATAAAAACAAAAAGAATTTCCCATTAGTTTGACCATCCAAAGAGAATATATGTGTGGCCTTGAGTGTAATTTAAAATTTGAGTTAGAAAAACTTATAAATTATCCATATCCTGTGTAGAAAAAACAGAAAACGTAAATAATCAAAAAGGAACAAAACTCCCCCATAATTCCACCCAGAGGTAAATACTGTTTTTAGTTCAGTGTGTGTTTATACACACACACACACGCACACAGACACATTTATGTGGGTTGGTTGGTTAGGGAGGGCAATTGGTTGGGCCTGAACTGGTATCACAGCTTTGCTGTGTTGGAGAAAGGGGTTGGGTAAAGCAGGTGTTGATTTGCAAAGGTCGATATGCATAAAGTATTTTTGATTTTGTTATTTGGACAAGGCTGAAACTTGGAACAGATGGAAACTCCTGGGGAGCAAAATGTAGGGAATAGAAAGAATTTAATCATGTGTGTTATGTGCCTTCTTGTCTTTCTCTCTCTTTTTTTTTACCTGCTTTCCCCAAAAGCTCACCCAGCCGTTCTGTAAATCTTAGGCCTGTGGAGACAGAGACTATGGGCAAAAGGCTTAGATGACAAAGGAAACAGGAATGGGAAGGGGCTTCCTTCACATTTCAGTCAGAGCATGGCCGGTCTCCAGAGTGGTGCACGCTGAGGTCAGCTCCATTTTGTGCTGCATCGGTCTGTAGCTTCCCGGGCCTGTAAGAGGCAACCTCTTTTGTCAGGAACCAACATTCTCCCAGTAACTCTGGGCGGACTGTGGCAGAAGCCAAGGGAGGGCTGCAGTGGAGGAATGTGAGAGCATAATTTATGCCGCGAGAGCATAAATGAGGAGCACGTTAATAAAAGCAACTCATGGAGACTCCAAAAAAGAATGCGAGGTGATTTTACCGGGGAAGGGTCCTGGGGCCAACAGTTTGAAGAAGTATGTGAATGTGTTTATTTCTATATCTATTCAATTTCAAAAATGGGACTCTTCCACACGTACTATTCGGTAATCTTTTTTCTTAGTAATATGCCTTGAACATCTTGATATGTTAAATATAGAGATATTTTTATCATTTTAAGGCTGTATTCCATTACATGTGTTATGTACACGTGTCATAATGACTTTAACCATTCTCTACCTTTTAGGTTGTTTTCGACTTGTTAGTATTATTATCAATTCATTTATTGTTGGTAATTTATTAGTAAAATAATAATGCATTTTCTTGTTTTTTAAAAAGAAAGGAAGCCCAAACACTGTTCGAGCTCCCATACTTTCAGTCTTAGAATCCTATTTGAGTCCCTTTACCTAGTTTGGTGCCACTTAAAATGTTTTACTGATTTCTACACATCTTTTCTGTATATGTTAAATCTATTCTCAGTTTGAGTTCCACAGCCACTAGTGCTGCCCCAAAAAGAAAAACAAAATGGGCCCTAATAGTGCCCGTATATTTCTACCCTCCCTCCTGGCCCATCTCTAGGCCCACTGTCAGGAAAGGGGCTCACAGACATATATTCTAAATATAAATGTTATAAAACTGAATAGACTAGACTTCCCAGGGACAATTTCATTTTAAAGGCAACAAAGAAGTCTTGGAACCAAATGATTAAAACTCTTATGTATATGGCAAAGGTATTTGGGTTTGGGGTGGGGTGGGGAGAAGGGTAGAGAGGAGCTGGAGAGCAGGGGCACTGAGATACCCTTGAATCCCACAGAACGTGACCTACTTTTTCCGATGAAAGATTGTTCCCGGCAGTACTGGATTTGAAAGGATTCTCAACGTCTTCTTCTAAAGGTTGTCACAGCAGTTAAGCTTAATGATCCATTCTTGTCATGATCAAAGACACTTTCATGATTTTTGCACCCACAGCACCAGTATTTTGAGATTAAAAAAAAAATCAAACATGTATTAATTACCTCTGCTTCTAAAAATAGAAATACTTAAAAAGGCTTTTTCTAATAATCAAAGAAATATGTGCAGATTGTACCAAGATTCAAGGATTATAGAAATGAACAAAGTAGAGAGAGTCCCCAGAATCCAATCCCCAGATACAAATAGTTTGTACATATCTGAATAGATTTAATTCTGTGCCTGTATATCTGCCCCCCCAATACATAAAAGAAATGGAATCATACTATACTATTTTGCAAATTGCTTTTTTTCACATAAAACATATAATGGGAAGATTTCTCCATCCATTCCGATGGAGGTATTGTATAGATTTATGATAATTTATTTAACCTATTTTTCTTCATTGATATTTAGATTCTCAATTTTTTTTTTTGATATTTTAAACAATAATGAGGATTCTTATAGTTGCACCATTGTTGACTTTCTGTTTTTTTTTTTTTCTGAAGGAATTTCTAGAAATAGAATTTGTTGTATCAAAGGGTATGAGTATTTTAAATTTTAAAATATATTGCTTAATTGCTCCACGAAGGTTGGAGTAATTTATATTAGTCCAGGCTTCTTGTAAAGCAGAAATAACCAGTTAGAAAACCTGTTTATTTCCACACTTCCTTGCCAACAAAGGGGGTTATCAAACTTTTTAATCTTTGTGGATCTGACTGGTAGAAAAATTCCTAATGTGAATTAATTGCTCTAATTTTCAGTGCTCCTTTTGCCGTATGTTAAGTTTCCTCCAAAATCTAGGACTATTTTTAGGCTCTCTTTTCCATTTTATTGGTCTTTCTTTTACTTTACCAGTACCATACTGTTTTATTAACTTTTCTAACGTAATTTAGATTTAGTAATATAATTGTTTTGATAGCTACTTGGGATGACCTACCTTCAGGAATTTCTTTTCTAAAAATGACTTCTTGCTTATATAATCTTCCATATAAACTATATTTTTATCTATGGATCCTTCCATATAAACTTTGGAATCAATTTGGCACTTTTAAGAAGCAAATACATAAAAAACACAAGAACTGGCAAAAATTAATATTGGAACTACATTAAGCTTGCCAATGAAGTTGGGGAAAGGATTGATATCTTTTAAATAGTAAACTTTTTCATTTAGAGACTTGGTAGGTCTTTCCATTTTTCTAAGACTACTTTTATTTTTTAATATATAAAGAACACAATTTTATTTAGATAGGCATAGCACATTTCTTGTTATTCCAAGTTGTTCTCTCTTTTTAGTTGCTCTTGTGAAAGGGATTTGTTCCCTGTTATGTTTTCTAACTGGTTATTTCTGCTTTACAAGAAGCCTGTGTATTTGTATGTAGTTATCTCATAGCTTGCTACCATAGTGAAATCTCTTTTTAGCTCTAATGGCTCTCGGTTTACCCTCTTGAGAGTTTTCTCATTGTGAAATAATAATGTATGCAAAAAACGTGTTTTCTACTTTCCAATGTTGTTAATTTTTCTTATCGCATTGAATTGTGAAACAGCCTGCGGAACAATGTTGAAACATAGTGGCGATGGTGGGTACTTTTATCTTTTCTCATGACTTTAGTGAGCATTCCATTAATTTGGTCATATAGTCATTTATATTTATTAAATTAAGGAAATTGTCTTCTAACCTTAGTTCACCAAGTATTTTTAGCAGGGATCGGTGTTGGATTTTAATAGACACACTTTTAGCATCTTTTGAGCTGTTGGTATGATTTTTCTTTGTTACTCTACCAATAAAGTAACACATATTAATGGGCTTCCTTATATTGAACCACACTTTCAGTCCTAAAAAGAAATCTACTTGTCATGTGCATTTGACCTTGAAATACACCACTGATTCTGGTTTATCAATATTTTTGTTGGATTTTTGTATCTGTAAATGTGAGATGTTTAGGGCTTATTTTTTTCAACTTTTGGTGTTAGCATTATGCTCAATTTGTAAAATAAATGAAGAATTGTTTCTTTTGCTATTATATATGTAAAACACCTTTAATAACTTAAGTATTATCATTTTCTTGAAGGTATGATAGGTTATATGTAAACCATCAGGGTCTGGATAATTTTGGCAATTATTTCCATTTCTTCTATGGTTATTGGTATATTTTTTGTTTTATCTCTTTAGTTAATTTTGGTAACTTTGCTAACTAGCTTTTCATTTTCAAATTAAAAAAATATTTACATTACATTTAAAAATGCTTTAAAAATTTCCTCCATGTTGTGGTTATGTTCCCTTGTCTGGCATAGCATTACATATGTGTTTCTCTCTCTCTTTGGGGGGGGGGTCAGATTTGCCAGAGATTTGTCTATTTTACTTTTCTTTCAAAAATACCGGCTCTTGTTTTTATTCATGAGTTCTTCTATCTAATTTCTTTGTTTCATCAACCAATGGCATAACTGCCAATCAAAGTCACAACTCAATACGCAGTAACTAGCGTCATCAACCCAACTTGAATTCTATCCCAAAACAAAGAAATTTGACATTTTATTAATCTCTGCAATCTTATTGTAAATGAAATAACAATTTTACCACATTTTTCTACTGTGTTCCTCTTGATGTTATTTACACTCATCGTATGAACAGTGGGCTTACTGGGTATCTACCCCCAGCTCAGCATTCAGTGATGTCACTTCAGTAGCCTGAAATTGGTCATTCCTCAGTTTACCAGGCTGCTGCACAAAATTCACTCTCCAGCCCTACTTTGGAGCAATGAGGAACCCCAGCGTCTTGATCTGTCGTTTTGGAGCTGCTTCATGTGGAAGATGGATAGGACCAGTTTCGGCAAACCTAGTATCTGTCCATTGACAAAAGATGATGGAGTTCAAGCAGGTTTGATGGGGCTGGTCCAAAGAAATACAGTCCCAGAGCAGGTACCCTTTTCTCTTTCAAGGTCCACTAATCCCCAACGGGAACATGATGAACACACATGGGGCACAAAGAAACACACATCCATGTGCGCCCACACATAGAACAGTAAATTTTTATCTTAGAGTGAAAAAGAGAAAATGTTCAAAGCACCTACTTTAAAAATTAAAACGCAGAGTTCTCAAAACAAGTAATACCAATTTATCTTTGGACTTAATTTTATAGTCTTTGAATGGCAAGGGGTGGGAGGCATAAGAGAGGTCAAGACCTGAGACTGAGGCAGGAAATGGGAAAAGAGAGGGGAGAGGAAAGGGTATGGAACAGAGGAAGGGCATGGGAAGAGAAGGAAATGTGTGGAGAGGACAGGTGTGAGAAGCGTGCATTGTGGGATGAATAGGAGCCCGCTGGGTGGGGGATGGAGTCAGGCGACTCTGGTTCCACTTGGCCAAAGGGGCAGGAGAAGAATTGCCCCTGCTCTGACTAGCACCCTGAGGGGGTTGCGACCATCTGAGAAGTAGCTTTTATTCTTGATAATGAGAGTATTTTCTCATGAACATCTTCACCTTGTGGCAAAATTATCTAGAATTTAAGATTTTAGTAAAGTGGGCGCCTGGGTGGCTCAGTCGGTTGAGCGTCCGACTTCGGCTCAGGTCATGATCTTGAGGTGTGTGAGTTCGAGCCCCGCTTCGGGCTCTGTGCTGGCAGCTCAGAGCCGGGAGCCTGCTTCCAATTCTGTGTCTCCCTCTCTCTCTGCCCCTCCCCTGCTCATGCTCTGTCTCTCTCTGTCTCAAAAATAAATAAAAACATTAAAAAAAAAATTTTAGTAAATTATTTTAGGTTTTGTAAGTGTAGCCTGTATTTTGCTTTGGTGGATTTAAAATCTGACAGGTGATATTATTTTAAAGAGGGATTCAAAATGCCTCATTTCACCATGTCTAGAGATTACATTTGGAATCAGTGTTTATTTAAAAATAAAGCTGGGGGTGCCTGGGTGCCTCAGTTGGTTAGATGTCTGACGACTCTCAGTCCCCGCTCAGGTCTTGATCTCGGGGTCATGAGTTTGAGCGCCGCGTTGGGCTCCATGTGAGGTGTGGAACCTACTTAAAAAAAATCTTGGGGCAACTGGGTGGCTTCATCAGTTAAGCATCCGACTCTTGATCTCGGTTCAGGTCATGATCTCATGGTTCATGAATTCAAGCCCTGCATTGGGCTCTCTGCTGTCAGCACAGAGCCCACTTTGAATCCATTGTCCCCCTCTCTTTGCCTCTTCCCCTCCCAATAAATAAACACTAATTTTTTTTTTAAATCTGTTTTCAGTCTTTTTAGGACCTAGTATGAAGAACATACAATGCGAACAAAGAACATGAGAAAAGACACTTTCACAGGAAGCTTCCCAGGTTTATTGTTTATTTAACTGCTTTGAACGAAATGCTTGGGTCTTACCTGAATGAGAATGTGGACGAGACGCAGTCATCATGAAGATGAACACTGTGTTCCGGCTGAAGCTTCTGCTGTTGGACAACACTGTCTCTTGTGGCGTGGAAGACTAGCATCATCTTAAAGCAAGAGGGAATCGAGAACAAACAGTACTGGGTCCTACCCAGGAGGAGGGTAAGTTCGAGTAATTATTGACAAGCCTCATGTTTGGTGCTGGGGGTGGGGTGGGCAGGGTATCGTGCCGCCCCCTGGTCACAAGCAAATCTGCAGAATCATTCCACAGCTTTTCTAGTGAACTTAGCCTGTGTCCTGACTGTCATTGACTGGAACCGAAAGCTGTAATTGGTGGCCTTTGACTTCTCCCCGCATACATGCAACTTTCCTCTCTTCCTCCACCCTTTCCTTGCCTCTTCTCTCCTGACTTCCATGAGTGACTGTGGCAACCGGCATGCGAGAGTGACGCCCAGGAATAGCATCTGATCTTTGATGAGACCAGGACCTAGAGGCTGCGGGTGCCCCTGTCAGCACACAGGGCAGGTGGTCGGTGACCAGACGGAAGGCACCTGTGATCGGCAATGTCAGTCTTAGTTTGAGATGTGAGGGCATGTGGAGAAGAAAAGTGTTACACGTCACTGAGTCACTAGGATTGAATGCTGTAGGTAGAAAATGGCAGAGCGGAAGAAAGAAACACGGGGATACAGGACGGAGCGTAGAATAATTGTGGCGGGAACAGCCCAGTTGGCTGTAACAATGTCACATGTCTGCGTGTAAGGCGTGCTGTTGATTAGAAAAGAGACTCTTTGTTCTGAAATGTCTGCATCAGTGAAAGTCAAGGATGTGAGCTCGGAGGGGGCACAGGGAACTCAAGTGCACTCCTTTGCCTTGAGAGGGTCTCAAGGCTTGGGTGCAGAACTCAAGTCGCATTTTGGAACAGCGTCCCCTCTCTGTCGGGCTACATGCAACACAAGAGATGGTCCTCCTGTCAGCCTGTATTGGTGGTGGAGTGGACTCGAGCTGTCTCATAGACGCAAGTTTTTCACTCTGTTAGGTCAAGGATTGTGTGTCATATTTCCCTTGCACTCCCATTTATTTGTCAAATAGTAGGTACGCAAAAGCTCGTGCTAAATGGACATAGTGCAAAGGGCTCTGAACTTGGAGGCACGACAGCCTGAACTTTGATACGGTTTTACACCTGTCAGCCCTGGGAGCTCCGGCAAGACTTTGGGCTTCTGCGTCTCTCCACAGAGAGGAGGGATCTCTGCTCTGCCTGCCTTGCTGGGTTAATGAAAGAGTTCCCAACACATCTCCTCTCCTGAGCTGGCACTTCCACAGAAATGTAATACACCCGTCCTTCAGGTCTTTATTCAGCTGTCATCTCCACTCTGAGAACTTCCTGGTTTTTTAGCTGGATCAGGGCTTGGGAAAAGCGAGACAGCCCAGGTGGTGTGACTGGTCGCAAGCCCGAACCTGCCCTTGCCTGTGACACCCTGATCTGAGGACAAGCTACTTGCAAAGTCTCGACTGTTTACTTCTTTTATTTCTAAGGCTGGGTTTTTTGGTTTTTTTTAATGTTTATTCTTGAGAGAGAGAGAGAGAGAGAGAGAGCACGCATGCACGTGCACTAGCACACTAATGGGGGAGGGGCAGGGGAGAGGGGAGCCGGAAGATCCAAAGCAGCATCCAGCTGACAGCACAGAGCCGGACACGGGGCTCGAACTCATGAGCTGTGGGATCATGACCTGAGCCCAAGTCGGACACTCAACTGACTGAGCCACCCAGGCGCCCCCCGAGATGGATTTTAAAAAAGCTTATAGTCCAGTGAGGGAGGCAGGGCACACAAACAAGGAGACATAGATACAGGATTAGGAATTGTGCTAAGTGCCAGGAAGAAAACAAGTACGGAGGATAAGGTGGAGGGAGACCCATTTCGAGCAGTTGGAAGTGTTCTCTATTAGCAGGGACCTTCGGCAAAAAACAAGCTGGCCAGGCAGAGATAAGATAACAACAAACATTCTGGGCTGAAGGAACAGGAAGGCCTGGCTAAAAAGTTTTCTAAATGAAGATTTGCAAGTTGGCGGGTGAGGCTGGAGTCTAGGGCCGAGAGGAAGAGAATGGCCCAGGATGCGTTCAGAGGGTAGACTGGGGCCAAGTCCTGAGTGACTGAAAACTGGAGTAGGTAGTTTTAAAGTGACCTCATGGTCTGAGTCTAGGACATTTCTCTGTCTCAAATTCGAACTAAAAATACTGCCTTTGATGCTCACACTTACATACCCATCGACTGGGAAATATTCTTATCTCCCCCCTCTCTCTGACCACCCCATTCCATATCCAGTTTGTCCGAAAATCCTGCTAAGTCCATCTGCAAGTATCTTTCCAAATCCGTCCACGTATGTTCACCTGCCTCTCACCACCCTACCTCAAGCCACTGCCCCTCCTGCCTGGTCTACTGTAGAGGCCTTCTTGATAGTAGTGGGCTGGGAAACTGGTCAGGAGGGTGGGAGGGTGGGGAAGCCCCGATCTGTAGCCTTTGCAAGTTTCTTTGGTATAAAAACTCACACCATGGCCCATTTCAGTCTACCAAACTGATGCCACTAAATGTGGCCGTGGGAAGATATGTGCACGGTCCACTTTCTCAAGCCAGAACAAGCCAGCTGCAGCACCACCACTGCTTGGGTGATCCTGTTTCCTTCCCCCGCCAAAAGGAAGAAAATCCTGCCATTTGACATGGGTGGACCTTAAGGGCGGTATGCTAAGTGAAGTAAGTCAGACAGAGAAAGAAAAATACTGTATAATCTCACTTATTTGTGGAACGTAAAAAACCAAAGTCATGGATTTGTGGTTGTCAGCGGTGGGGGAGGAGGAGTTGGGGCAGGGTGGTTAAGGGCACACACTTCCAGTTTTAAGGTAAGTAAGTGCTAGGGGTGTAGCGCACAGCGCAATGACTGTAGTTAACTCTGCTGTATGGGTATTTCGAAGTTGCTAAGAGAGTAAATAATAAAAGTTAATTTTTTGGAACTATATGAGGTGATGTGTGTTAACTAAACTTCTGGTGGTAATCATTTTGCAATACACGTAAGACAAGTCATTATGGTGTACACCATAAATTTACACAGTGTTGCCCATCAATTATATTTCAGTAAAACTGGAAGAAAAAAATAAGTACAAATAAAAATAACTCTTATTTTTCTACCAACATTACTCAATTTATAAATAAAATAACAATTTTAATTTGTATCTAGTCTTTTCCAGGAAAGTTTTAAACTCTTAAAACTAGTTTTGGGGCACCTGGGTGGCTCAGTCGGTGAAGCATCCGACTTCGGCTCAGGTCATGATCTCGTGGTTCGTGAGTTCAAGCCCCGTGTCAGGCTCTGTGCTGACAGCTTGGAGACTGGAGCCTGCCTCGGATTCTCTGTCTCCCCCTTTCTCCCTGCCCTTCCTCTGCCTGTGCTCTCTCTCTCTGTCTCTCTTAAAAATAAGTAAAAAAAAAAAATTAAAAAAAGAAAAACTAATTTTAACTAAGGGGTACCTGGATGACTCAGTCGGTTAAGTGTCTGACTTTGGCTCAGGTCATGGCCTCATGGCTCATGGGTTCGAGCCCCGCATCAGGCTCTCTAATGACAGTGCAGAGCCTCTTGGGATTCTCTCTCTCCTTCCCTCTGTCCCTCCCCTGCTCATGCTCTGTCAAAAATAAATAAACGTTAAAAAAAAACCAAGCTAGTTTTAACTTAAAGATCTTTTTTTTTAGTGTTTATTTTATTAGTTTTGAGACAGAGAGAGATAGAGTGTGAGCCAAGGAGGGGCAGAGAGCTAGAGGGAGACACAGAATCCGAAGCAGGGTCCAGGCTCTGAGCTGACAGCACAGAGCCCAAAGTGGGGCTTGAACGTGGGAACGGCGAGATCATGACCTGAGCCAAAGTCGGACGCTTAACCAACTGAGCCACCCAGGCGCCCCATTAACTTAAAGATCTTTTTAAACTAAGTTTTAAAATGTATGACTTTGGGAGGCTCAGTTGGTTAAGTGTCCTTAAGTGTCCGACTTTGGCTCAGGTCATGATCTTGCAGTTTGTGAGTTTGAACCTGTGTCGGGCTCTGTGCTGATAGCTCGGAGCCCGGAGCCTGCTTCAGATTCTGTGTCTCCTTCTCTCTCTGCCCCTCCCCCCTCATGCTCTGTCTCTCTCTCCTTCAAAAATAAATAAACATTAAAAAATTTTAAAAAACAATTAAAATGTATGACTTTGATAAACTAAGTATCACTTGAAAGACAGGAAACTGTCAGGGATCCTTTCAGTTTGCAAAAATCCCTTCTGACATTAAAAACTCAATTACCACCCCTATCTAAGTAGGGGAAATTTCTGGAAAGACAAAAATACAGTGGCTACCCCAACTCGGGAAGGAAGATTTACATTTTATTGTATAGCCTTTTGTACTGTTTGAATTTTTAAAGCCACACGTCTGATTTCTTTTTCAAGAAGAAATAAAAACCAGTTGAAGAATGGCCTTCTAAGCTAGAAGGAGAAAAACTCCTGATGGAAAGAAGGGAGATAAGATGAAAGTAGGGCCTCCCCAGGGGACTAGAAGAGCTGGAAGGAATTGCTTCATATAAAAAGCACTGAAGTCTTATAGACTGCACAAACCTTTGAACCAGCTGAACTTTTTAATCATGTACAAATATTCCATTGACTCCACATAACTTGCATCTAACATTCTTTCTCTTTCTGGGTCTTAACACTGCCCAAGGTGGAAATGTAGGCCGGGCTTGTGAATACCCTCTGGCCAGTGATGTTGAGTCATTATGGAGCTCATGAACCTGGTGCACCCAAAAGTCAAGACAAGAAAAGACAGGACTGTCTTACCCATCTTTATTTTGCTAGCTTATCTTTTCAGCACATGGTAGGTGCTCAGTAATTGTTACTCTTCTTTTTCCCCTCTAGATGCAGTGTTTAATTTGTTGAAGGCCATGCGTGTAAGCTAAACCGAGGTACATGTCTTCCCTGGGAAGTGCTGTAGGTAGGAAGCTTGTGCGGTTCAAATGCGGGGCATGACTCTAGGGGAGGCTGCGGGTGTCCAGATAGTGCTTGCCGAGGACAGGCTGAACGGGCCAAGGACAGCAGGTACCACCTTCTCCTCCTCAGCAAGAGAAGTAGCAGATTATGAGTTAAATCATAGGCTAATTAACGACTACACTCTTTGACCACTGCGGTACAGTATACACAGTACATTCATATAGGTTTTCCATTTAGCTCTCGAGACAAGCCCATGAGCTCCACCATTTTATAAGAGGGGAAGCTGAAACCCATTAAGTGATTTACCCAAGGTCAAACCATTGGTAATTGAACAAGGACTTCACTCCAGGTTTTTCAGACGTTGAACCTGATGGTCTTAAGACTGTACAATATTTGCTGTCAGGAGAGGTTTTTCCTGCTTCTTAGTTCCGCCGTACAGATAGTATGTTGCTGGAAATCTTGGACTCCAAACACATTTGACTTCTCAGAGGTTCATGTTTCCCTGTGGTAGAGCAGCTTTCTTGTAAGAATGTCAAACTTGTGACTGTAAATTAATTCCTTGTGCCCTTGGGGGATTGAGCCTTCCAAGTAAATTGTAGCAACACATTTTTACAGATGCTGTTGGAAAAATAACCTGGTTAGCTCTGCAGACTTTCAGAGGGCTCACAAAAGCCCCAGCAGGGCAGCAACTGGCAGCCGAATGATATTCCACATTCCCTAATCTAAAAGGTACCTTGTTACATACACTAGTAAGAAGGCTTCAGCTGTAATTGCTATAATTTTTCTTCATAATGAGAACATTTTATTACTCCACTGAAGGGTGTGTGCCAAGAAATTCTGTACTTAAAAATTACTAAGCAAACAAAATAGCTTGGACACAGAATAACTTCCTAAGAGAAGATACCCATTGGTCAAGGTATAGACTCAAACCAACCAACTCTTAAAATTCAAAACAAAATCCAGTCTTTACTTCAGTTATACCATACACTGGTACAAATCCAATGTGGATTAGGGAATTGAGATTTAAATAGGAGCTATAAAAGAAATAGAAGAACAAATATAGGACTACAAAAAGTGTACACAAACCCTCTATGATCTTTGAATTAAAGGACTTCTTGAATACAATGAAAAAACCCCACAAAGAATAGGTTTGCATAGATGGAAAAATTAAAAAATCTGTATAGCAGAAAATGTAGTAAAATTAAGAGGCAAAGGACATACTGGGAAAAATATTTCTATCTGGTAAGTCAAAGTGTTCTTCCTGTAGATTTTTTTTTTTAAGTAAGCTCCATGCCCAATGTGGGGCTTGAATTCATGATCCCGAGATAAAGAATCACATGCTCCACTGACTGAGTCAGCCAGGTGCCCCAATTCTTAGTATAGAAAATAGGCAAGGGGTCCCTGGGTGGCTCAGTTGGTAAAGCCTATGACTCTTGATTTAGGCTCGGGTCATGATCCCACAGTCATGAGACTGATTGAGCCCCAAGTTGGGATCTGCGCTGGGCAGAGAGCCTGCTTAAGATTCTCTGTCTTTCTCTCTCTTTCTTTGTCCCCCTCTCTCTTTCTGCCCCTTCCCTTCTATCTCTCTGTCTCTCTCTTTCAGAAAAAACAAACAAAAAAGAAAATAGGCAAAAGATAACAGTTCACAAAGAAGGAAATACAACTGGCCAATAAGTATATGTAGAATCATTCAATCTCATGAAAAGTCAACGAAGTACACATTAAATGCATAGTGAGATTCTTTTTTTTACTTGCTCAGTTTGGCAAGGGGATATTTTCAGTCTTATGTGATGCCGGTTGAATTGGAATCTTTCTGGAGGTAACCTAGCAATGTGCATTGAGAGCCATAAAAATTCTTGTTTCCTTGAGGTTAACAAGAAACTTGCTGGACGTGTATGAAGAATATCAATTAAAAATGTTTTAAATATTTTTGTGTTTACAGTGGAATGGTAAAGATGGTGTATTTTTCTGCGTGGAAAGATTCCATTTTGCAAATAGCATATCAGTTTCCTAAAATTACTTTTTAAGTTTACGTTCCAATGAAAAACTGTAGTAGGTTGTTATTTTGGAAGGCTGATCGGAATTGACAAACTGATTTAAATCTTTCTTTTATGTTCTGAGTACTGCATTTCCAAAGGGTGCAGAACATTTTATCATGGAAGAATAAATAGAGCAAGCCAAGAATATTTTATATTGGAATAATATGTAGGAAAGATCTATGCCATGGGATCTTAATATGTATTCCAAAGCCACAGAAAATAAAGACAGGGGTGATGAAAGAAAAAGACAGCCATGTAGATGGAACAGAATAGAGTGATCACATACAAACCCTAGTGTATGTGGGAATTGTGCATGTGATAAAAATATAGAAAAATATGATTATTCAAAGATGGGTCCATTGAGAAACTATTTGGAAAAAAGTAGCCATAGATGTTTACCTAGCAACAAATCCCAAACAGAATTAGGTAAATGAGAGGAAATGATACTGTAAAAACTAGAAAATAAAGATGAATGCCTATATGATTTTGTAGTGAGAAAGGCCTTTTTAAGTAAATAAAAACTACAAAGGGAAAGATTGATAGAACTGAGTTCACAAGAATTTAAAACTACCACAATTTAAATTATTAGGCAAACTAGTTACAGCAACAACAACAACAAAACCCCACAAAGTTGAGGCACCTGGGTGGCTCAGTCGATTGAGCGTCTGACTTCAGCTCAGGTCATGATCTTGTAGTTTGTGGGTTCAAGCCCCACACTGGGCTCTGTGCTGACAGCTCAGAGCCTGGAGATGCTTCAGATTCTGTCTCCCTCTCTCTCTGCCCCTCCCCTGCTTGCACTCTGTCTCAAAAATAAATATTTTTTAAAATTTAAAAAAAACCCCACAAAATTAAGTCCTTAAAAAAGAAAGAGCCTAGAGAGCTTGTCCATGACCACCCTCAGGTCCATTAATTCTCTGCAGTGACCACAGGACTCCGGAAAGTGCTATACTCATGATTACAGTGAAAGGAAACAGACTAAAATCAGCAGAAGTAAGAGACATATGGGGCAGAGTCTGTGAGGGGTCCAAATGTGGGGTTTCTGGTTGACCTCTCCCCCTGGAGTCATGGGTGACATCGCCTCCTGGTCATGATGTGTGACACACAGAGTATTGCCAACCACTGAGGCTCACCTGAGCTTTTGGCATCCAGAGTTTTTACTGGGGCAGGATCACATGTTGTCCGCCCAGCTGGCTCAGTCTTCATTCCCTCCAGGAAGTCAGACTAATGCCTTTAGTCTCCCGTCCCTCCTGGGGTTGAAACTGGTACAGCATGGCTCAACACCCCATCATAAATCACATCATTAGACTGGTGGCCAAGGCCCCCAGGCAAAGAAGCCACTCTTATCAGGCAGAGCTTTCCAGGGGCCTAAGATCACCCGTCTGTGTCCAAACACAAAGGACAGAACTCTCCTTGAGGAAGGTTCATTCTTTACTGCATAGAGAGAAACCAAGCATTTCTGGCCTATCAGGTTGACAAAGTATAGCAGAGACCATCAGTGCTGGGACCTAGCCTAGACACTTGACTACACCCCATGGGCTTCTAACTGCCAGTATCTCCATCTCTGTGCCTGAGAACTTTGTCTGCTAAAGAACTGTGCGTGTGTGTGTGTGTTTTGACTACAGAAGGCCCTCTGCCCCCTTCTTCAAGCAGCCCCACTTATAACGACTCTTGGAGGTAATAACTACCTTGTTCCATCCAGGTCAGATAGTTCTGAGGCATTTCATGCTCTTTGCCAAGGTTTCTCTACAAGATTAAGCTCTAGTTGTCCACTGTGGTGGCTGGCTTAGCAACACACTCTTCATCAGCTGCCTTTCCTTCTGAGTACCACTTACCAATGGAGTACTCTCCTTGTACTCCGTTACTCAAACTTCTTACATTTGAGGTTTCAGGATCTGCTTCTGGGACACACTCAATACAAAATTTAAAACAAAATTCAGGGGTGGCATGCGTGTTTGGACAGACATTCTCATCTGCTCCATCACGGAGTGTAAATTGGTTCAAACTTGTCAGTGGTACTTTGGAAATAGTTATCAAATAGCCTTCAAATGTGCACAGTCTTCAATTTAGTAATTCTGCAAATGTTTCTGAGAAATAGCCTGGGATGCATACACGATTTTATTTTTTAAACAATGAACTACTTTCAAAATGAGGAGAAAAACAATAAATAATATCCTTCACAGGTAAAACTAGTGTCTCATGTATTTAAGGTAGGATACAAATAATTGACTGCAATTTTCCCTTCACCAGCAACTAACAACCTTTCAAAATTTTTCTTCAGAGGTAGATTAACTTTTGTTGACTATAGGTGTCCATGGGAAATTATTAGTTTTCTTGTACACTGTATTAGTCTGCTCAGGTTGCCATTAACACAATACCATAAACTGGGTTGTCTTAGAGAACAGAAGTTTATCTTCTCACAGTTTTGGAGGCTGGGAAGTCCAAGATCAAGTGCCAGTGAGTCGCTGGTGAGAGCTCTCCTGGCTTGTAGAAGTCTGCCTTCTTGCTGTGTCCTCCCATGGTGGGGAGAGAGCGAGCAAACTCTCTGGAATCTCTTCTAACAAGGATACTAATTCTATTAGATCAAGGCTCCACCCTTATGACCCCATTTAACCTTAGTTACTTATTTACTCCAAATACAGCCACACCGAGAGGTTAAGGGCCTCAACATGTGAATTTTGGGGAGGCCTGTAGCATATATTAAGAAATATCTCAGTTATTTAGTGAGTGCCAGAACTTTCTTATTTGCTCTGCCTTGGCCATTTTGAGCCCCCCGGGTTATATCTAGAAACGATATCTCTGGTAGGCACAGGGCTGTTTTCCATCGCTTTCTGGATCCATCAAAACTTAATGTCATTACCCCAAAAGATGCAGCCTTGCTTCCCATCATGTGGCACAGTTCTGTTTATTTAGTGTTTCATGTCTCCTGTGGGAGCATGGGGTTGCTCTCCTAGCCCAGAGCACACTTATCACCAGACACCGAGAATTTCCCTGGATTTCCTTCTTTTGTCTGCCAGATTAGCTCTCGTGCTAATCACCATGCTTAGCTCTCATCTGTCACCATGCTTATATTCGTCATTCTCTTCAGACACTGTATATCAATTACTCAGATGGCATTATGGGTGCCAGCCTCTGCAGAGGAGGGTCTTTGCTGGCATCCCCCATGTAGACCCTATGACATTGAATGCCTACATTTTAATATCCATCCGATTTCATGATCCTAAAACTTCCCAAACATTAAATTGTAGTTTTTAGAAAACAACCAAATAGTGGGAACGCCCCTGCCACTCCCTCCAGCACATCTATGAGCCCTCACCCAGGCTCTACCCCATTAAAAAAATTTTTTTTAATGTTTATTTATTTTTGAGAGAGAAAGAGAGAGAGAGAGTAGGGAGCCAAAGCAGGCTCCAGGCTCTGAGCTGTCAGCACAGAGCCCCACGTGGGGCTCGAACTCATGAACAGAGAGATCACGACCTGAGCCGAAGTCAGACGCTCAACTGACTGAGCCACCCAGACGCCCCTTAATTTTTCTTACTGTTTATTTTACTGCGCCCCATATTTTATTCCCACTCCCACACTGAGCCTCACTAGCATCTTCCACTGGTTCAGCACTTGGTGATTAAAAAAAGGTGAAAGGTTAGTGGTCAAATTGGCTACATCAAAATATCCATTATGTTGCTGCACATCAGTTTGTTGGTTTGCTCACCAATTTTTCTGCCAGGTCCCCTAAATCATCTTTTGTATACAAAGAAGAAAAGATGCCACAAGGGAAATTATATGAGGTTCAACAGGGACCAAAAAGCAACTAGATCATCACCACCATCATAATTATCATGCTCATGTATTATCTTAATCAGACACAAGGCAAGAAAAGTAAAGGAAGGTAAAATCATTCAAGTTGTTTATATATTAGTTTTCTAGGGCTGCCATAACAGAATACCACAAACGCATGGCTTAAACAGAAGTGTGTTGTCTCAGAGTTCTGGAGGCAGTAAGTCCAAGATCAAGGTGTCAGCAGACTTCGTTCCTGGTGAGCCTGTCTTCCTGGCTTACAGAGAGCCCCCTTCATGCCGTGTCCTCACATGGCCTTTCCTCTGTGCAGACAGAGCTCTCTGGTTTCTCTTCTTCCTCTTATAGGACACCTATTGGATTAAGGCCCTACCCTTATAATCCCCTTCCGTCTTAATTACCTCCTTAAAGTCTCTACCTCCAAATACAGTCACTTTGGGGGTTAGGACTTCAATATATGAATTTTGCAGGGGACACAGTTCAGTTTATCACACTCTGGTTTTGACTGCAACTTTCTAACAAAGATCCAGCTGCCTTGGGCTCCGCAGGGTGTCTGAGAGGGCTGGTCTCTGGATTTGGATGGGGTCCTTCTGTGGGGAAGAACCTGTAACTCTGACCAGCTGTGTCTTGCTTCGCATTATTTATGCACCAAATGCTCATTATGGAGGGGTCTTTTTCCTTCACCCTGCCAGCCATTAGCGATTTGGTGTTAGTTATCAATCCTCATGGCTTCCTCCCCCCACTTTCTGCCACACTCTGCTTCTTTCTCTTAGCTGTTCTCATCAAATACACGTTCTGACCAGAGGGGTCCATACTGAGCTTTAACAAGAGCCCTTTGTTCATCAGACACCTTTGGTCACAAGTGAAGCTGGAGAACAAGTCCGCTGAGGAAATAAGCACACGCCCTGATGACTCACCTTGGCCCTCCCCTTCTGACAGGAAGACCTCTAGTAGCCATCACAGAGGGGAACCTGGGCTCTTTCCAGTTCCCTTTGTCTCCATGACTTGGATCATGGGTGGCAGGAGGCTGGGGAGACAGACTCTTCCCTTTATCTGGCTTCCCTTTTCAGACTTGCCTCCCACAGAAAGTTTCCCTGCTTTCCTACCTCTTGGTGTTGTATGTCCTCACCTCGAGGCCCCTGTATACAAGAGGAGAGAAAGGAAGCTAACATACTTTGAGTACTTACCCAACAGTGGGTGTTTCTTATACATCACCTTACTTATTTTCCATATAGTCCATTCTGTGAGGATCAGTGGCGCTCACAGGTTAGGTAATGTCCTCAGGTTGCCCGAAAGCTAAACACTTGGCTGGGATCTAAACTCAAGTCCAAACTTCATCCGAATCAGGTTATGGTCCTGGATCCTCTTTTTATCCCATCCGTCCTGAGACCATGGAATATTTCCAGTGGAGGACGCATGCAGGGCAAGGCATGGGAAAGCAATCTGTCAACTGAGAAATATTCTTTTCAGAAATTAGTAGTATTGGCAAAAAGGATCTTTCTAGCAGCCAGCCTTCCCCCTGGGAAGGGGGAGAGCTGAGGTTGGCTCACGAAAGGCAGATGAATCGGCAAGTTGTAGCTGAGAGCCAACAAATGCATAACAAGGCAGTGTTTTCGGCTAGCAGGAGGGCTGGGCAGAACCCAAAGCCCAGGGGTCAAGGCAAGGCTCTTCTTCAGTTGCCTGGGCAACAATTCCTGCCCCAACATGCTGAGAGCGCCCTCTTCTGCCCAGCATCTTAAGATGGAGCATAAAAACTTTTAAAAACCTTGACCTGAAAGGCGCCACGGTATTTCTGAATTTCAAACCCAATTTGAAGGTTATTATTTAAGGAAACCAACATGTTTTCTTAAAAAACTGATTGTTCTGAATGATATTAAAAATGTAAAAGTATTCTTCAAAGAAAATTGGAAACAACTACAGTTATTCACTCTATGTTTGTAAATCATAAATATTAATTTAACAATATGAATAACATGCTCTTTAGCCCTTTGGAGGGTAGCAACAGGGAAAACTGAAAAATAATGATCTAGCCACTGTTGGCTGAACCACATTTTAAGAAATCTAACTAGAGGTGCTTGGATGGCCTCGGCGGTTAAGTGTCCAACTCTTGATTTCAGCTCAGGTCATGATCTCACGGTTTGTGAGATCAAACCCTGAGTCAGGCTCTGCTCTAAGAGTATGGAACCTGCTTGGGATTCTCTTTCTCCCTCTCTCAGTGCCCCTCCTCTGCTCACATATGTGTTCTCTCTCTCAAATAAACATTAAAAAAAAAAAAAAAAAGAAATCTAGCTAAGATGAAAGATGAAAATTCAAAATTCAAACTGTCCCTTGGGAGGCTGGTTATACCTGGATTCTTCATTTTACAAAAGACTTTGGTTTAGGCCTAGGCTTGGCTACCAATTACCCTAACTAACCCCAGCAGAGTTTTGAGAGCCTGAGAATGATAGGGGTTTGTGGGATCTTTGGGCATTGGGAGAAGAGTGTCTAGATGTAAGATTTTTCTGAGATTAGGTACATAGCCTCTGAGTTACATCTGACCTAGTTAACAAATTATCTAAATGTTGGGATCGCATATGATATAATACAATTATTTGTGTGTGCAGAGTATGAAATTAGTGCCTACAGCGAACACCTCCACAGTCTCTTCATCAGAATATACTACCATTTAAATGGAATCCTATTTCCCATGCACACACTTTTAGAAAGAATCTGTAGGGAATGGGAATGTCAAATTAATCATTCTTATGAGAAACAACATTAAGGAAGTAATGAAACCCCTGTTGCGTCTCCTCCCCCGTAGCACTTTCCCTTTCTTTGCCAAAAGTGCATTCCCTCTGGGAACCTGCAAGGCCATTAAATGTTTTTCTCAACTATGCTACCAGTTTCATAACCTCTGCTCTTGACACAGGAAAAGTGTAAGACTTTATGCAACTTGTTTTTAACAGCAAACATACAAATGTAAACAAAGGTCCATGACCAACAGGCGTGTGTTAAGAAAGCAATTGTGAATTCTGCTCCCTGGTTATGAAATGAAGTGTATTTGCACACGATAGATAGATACCTGGCTGGGTGAATAAAGGCCAGCAAACTGGCCCCACAGCTCTTTCTCAGCACTGCCTGAGCACCAGCTGTCCCTTCCGGAAGTCTGTGACCCAGAGGCCCTTTGAATAGCGAGCCCTGCAATTCACTCTTCTAATTTTTTTAAGGTATTTTTTTCTCCTTAAAAAAAAAAAAAACACTTTACTGAGGTGAGATTGACCTACAGAAAGCTATACATAATTAATGTGTACAACTTAATGAGTTTGGGGATAAGTACACACCTGTGAAACCATCACCATGGTATATGCCATAAACATAGCCATCTCTTCAAGAAGTTTCCCCTTCCTTCCTTCCTTCTTTCCTTCCTTCCTTCCTTCTCTCCCTCCCTCTCTCCTTTCTGTCTGTCCGTTTGTATTTATTATTTTTGTGATAAGAACACTTGGCTTAAGACCTCCCCTCTTAGCGGGTTTGTAAGTTTATGATGATGTGGTGTTGTTAACTCCAGGCGCTGTCCTTCAAGGCAGCCCGAGCAGGAGGGGTGGAGACAGCTGGAGGTTGAGGCTGTTGAACTGTGGGCCAGGCCATCCGCACTCCACCTTGAGGACTGTGGTAAAGGTAAAAAAAATAATAACATGCAGCATTTTAGTGGGCTTCCTGAGCACTACCTATTTAAATGTGGGATTTATTTGACAAAGCAGTAGCTGATAGCTTCAGCCCATCACCGCCCTGAAAGTTCTTGCTAAGACACAGAGCCCCTACGTCTGCTGTCGTGACGTCACTTTATGGTTGGGGCAGTTCTGCAACAAGACTGTTGGAGGAGGGTTGAAGATACTGGTAAAGTTTGGTAAGACATTTAATTCATGCTCACTTAAGAATTAAACGCATTGAATCGACTTCCCCCCTCTCTTCCTTGGGAAACATTTGAAGGGTACCCACCATGTGCCAGGCACCTGCCAGGTGCTGGGGATTCACAGGTGACGCAGCCTAGTGGTCTTTTTTCCAGCAGGCACTGTGACTTAGCCTGTGCCCAGGGCTGGTGCGAGGCTTTTCAGGATCAATTCCTCCTTGGGCTCCTGTTTCCAAGAGCCACAGAGAGCTAGCATCTCTCCCTTTGCAGGTGAATGCCACACACTTTAAATTGGAATGCTTTCTTATTTCTTTGGCACCTAACAAATGGTAAGAGAATTCTGCGTATTTTTTTTCTTTTCTGTTTTGGTTGGGGCACAATTCTAAGCATTGCAAATGTAAGCAGATCATCTGGAGAGAAGAGGAAATACAGGAGAGGGGGAGAAGACCATTTTCTCTATTGCTGAAGAATAGAAAGTTTTCATAGAAATAGACATTATCATAATTGTCTGTAAAAATGTTTTAGAATGGAAAAATTTAAACATGCATGAAAGTAGAGAGAACAGAATAATAACCCCATGTACCCTCTGCCCGGCTTCAACAATTATCAACTTGTGTCCTGATATGATTTTATGCACAGCTCCTCAGCTGTATTATTTTGAATCAAATTTGATATATTATTTCATCTGTAAACATTTTAATATGTAGTTCTGATAGAGACTCCTTTAGAAAAAGTAATCACAAGATAATCATTCACCTAAATTAGCAATAATTCTTTAATATGGTGAACCATCTAGTCAGTTACTTAAATTTCTAACTGACTCATAATCATATATGTGCATATTTTACAGTTTATTTGTTTGAATTAAGATCCAAATCATCTCTACTTATTGTACTCGGTAGATCTCTGAAATCTCTTTTATTCCATAGATTTCCAATCGTATCCCTCTGTCTTTTATGACACTTGTAATGTGTTGAAAAACTGAGAAGTTCATCCCATAGATTTTGCTGATTGGGTCCCTGGGGTCCTATTTTACAAGGTCCTCCACCCTCTGTTTTCTGTAAACCAGCAGTTGGATCTGGAGGCCGGGTCAGATTCAGGTTCCATTTTTATGTCAACATGTCTTCATTAAGTGGTAGAATAAGTTCTTTCTTTGGTATTCTTTATAATGCTATTGGTTTCTGAATTTGGTTGCAGCCTGTAAGACCGTGTTTCTCGATCTTTAAATGTTCAAGTGTTAGTCAATTGACCATAAGGCCTTGGCCATCCACTACACCTGTTGTATTAGTTTCCTATTGCGGTAATGACAAGTTACCACAAACATGGTAGTGTTTAAAACAGTGCAAATTTATTATCCTATAGTTCTCAAGGCCAGAAGTCTGAATTGGGCTTTACTTGGCTAAAATCAAACTGTCAGCAGGGCTGGACTCCTTCTAGAGGCTTTAGGACAGAATCTGTTCCCTTGCTTCTTCTAGCTTTTAGAAACTGCCATCATTTCTTGGCTCATGCCCCTTCCTCCATCTTCAAAGCAAGCAAGGTAGTAACATCAACTCTGTCTGTCTCTCTGTCTCTGTCTCTTTCTCTCTTTATAAGAATTCCTTAATTCCCTTTATAAGAATCCTTGTGATAGCCCACTGGAATAATCCAGATAAGGCCTCCATTTAAAAATCCTTAACTTAATCACAGTTGTGAAGTTCCCTTTGTCATGTAAGGCAACATAGCCACAGGCTCTGAGGACTAGGACTGGACATCTTTTGAGAGCCATTATTCTGCCTTTCACACCCATATGGCAAAGAATCCGAAGGAGTGGAAAATTCATCAACAGATTTAAAGAGTGATCCTAACTGAAAAGAGAACAAAAGTGTGTAGAAAGTAGGACCAGTCATAATTTGGTCATAGTCCCCAGGCTTGGCCTCCATGTTGCTCATTCATAGAGCCTCCATGGACACATGGAAGGGTGTGTGTGTGTGTGTGTGTGTGTGTGTGTGTGTGTGTGTGTGATTTACCACCTCTCATTTCTCCCTTGAACAGGACTAAATTTCTAACTACTGGAGGAAAAACCAGAGCTGGACATAAGGGGTAAAAAAGATTTCCTTTAGAAAAACTATTTCAGCAGGAGAAAGGCTGGCCATAGCAAGTACAAGTGGAGGGAGGTTAGTAGCTAAGGGACAGAGTGGGGAGGGGGGAAGTCAGTGGATGGAAAATTACTAGGAGGAAACATTAGGGGCGAGGGAGTTGGGATTCTGGCTAAACTGACTTAGCAGGATTCTTGCTAAAGTGGAACAATGCAGAGATGAACACAGAAGCTCAAAAGGGCCTGGTTGAGAAGAGAGTTCAGGGGAGCCTGAGCAGGGTTTTGTCAAGGAGAGAATCTGTCCCTGCCCCGTGCCCTTTTCTGTCTGGTTGCACTACCACTGGTCCTTCAGACTGAATGTATCCCAAACAGAGTCACTGACTTCCCTTCCAAACTTGCTCCTTTTCCCTCTTCACTGGTTGTATTAATGACACTAAGTCCTTCTAGAGCCCAGAATTCAACCTCTTCCTTTATCTCTTGTCACATGTCAGTTGTTTGCTAAGTCCGAGGGATTCCATTCCCATGAGAATTCTAAAATTTATCCTTTCTTCCCTGTCCCCATCACCATTCTCTTATTTCAGGCCTTCGGATTCTTTTCTTGGGTTATGAAATAGTCTTCCTAAATTACCCCCCAACCAGTCTCCGTGGCTCCAGTTTCTCCTCCTCCCAGTTTATCCATCAATGATAATAATGGCCATTCTTATGGAGCATGCTCCATATATAATCTCATTAATCCTTACAACCCTTCTGTGAGCAGAGTTGAGCCAAGGGACAGGCCAGAGGGGAAGAAGTTCAAAGTCGCAACCAGTAAGGGGTGCCAAGACATCATTAGAAATGAAATCGAGCAGAAACTCCTGGTGGAAGGTGGGTACCCAGTTTAAAGAAAGAAGACTCAGCTTAACTATAGAGTAATGTTTGGCTGGGTAGAACAGTGAAATTACTTGGGACAGTAGAGGAAAGGCAGAGGGTCTCTGCCTGAATCAGGGCTCAGCCTCTCTTAAAAAAAAAAAAAAGTCGAGTCAATAAAGAATCTCTGCTAGAAGGCACAGTACATTATTGCACACCTGGGGACCCACCTGTCTTGGTCCCATTTTACAGATGAGGCAACTGAGGTTCAGAAGATTTAAGTAATCTGCCCAAGTTCACACAGACTGTAAATGCAGAATTGGAATTTTATCTTAGGACTCCAAAGTTCCATGTTCTTTCCACCCAATTATCTGGTTTTACCTGTGTTTGGAACTTAATTTCCCACTCTTTGCTTTCTATCTCCAATGTTACAGTAAAACCAAACTCGTCACTCCTCTTTGCTGGACCTTGAGTTTTTCCACCTTTATGTCTTTTTGTGTGTGGTTTCCTTTGCCTTCCAGAATGACCTAGAATCCATCTCTTCATCTTTGCAAAGGCTATCCTCCTCACAAGCCTGGCAGCAACACCATCGCCTCTAGGAAACCATCATAAAGACTCCCACCTGGAAGTGATGGGTTTTTCCAATGACCCACAGCAGCCCATACCTTGTTTATGACTGTTTCTACTCTGTACATTTTATTACAGATATTTGTGCACGGGTCATTCTCTTAGTGAACATGTCTGTGAGGGCAGGTCTGTGCTTCGTGCATCTTTGTGCCTCCCACAGAGCCTTGCCCGTTAGAGGCACTCAAGAAGTATGTGTGGCCTAAAGGAGCAAGTACAGAGATTCTGCAACCAGAATTGTCTATTACTCTCTAATTATCAGGGATTTGGCAAGACATAGTATTGAAGCCGGAGACATGGAAGGGGGGGTGTAGTTTTATTTTACTTTGATTCTGTGCCTTTGTACAGATGGTTTCTTCTTTGCTTCCTATATCACATGCTTTTGTCAATTCATAGCTACCACTTTCTTCAAGATCTGGCTCAAAGCTTAGCCCTTCCTACAGGAGCTCTCTCCGGAGTCCAGGCCACCGTCATCGCTTTTTACCCACACAGATTTGTAACTGGCAGACAAGCAAATCATTGATCATCATTGTCAGTCGTCAAACTGTTACTGAGTATTTGGTAAATGAATGGCTGTGCTGTGTGCTGCGAGGTCAAAGAAAGCTTTGCAGGGGGTGGGACCCAAGCAGAGTCTTGAAGGCTGTGTTTCAGTTAAAGAGGTGGAAAGGAAGGGGAAGTAAAATTAAGTGTGATACTGAAAGGTTCAATTCCTACTCTTCCTGTTACTGGCAATCTTGAGAAAAACCATTTAATCTCATCAGGGATCAGTTTCCTCTAATGTAAGATGGGGATAATAAAATTAATGTGAGGATGGTTATGAGAGTTAATGTGGGAGTCCCATGTATTGGTTAGCACTGTTTTGGTTACAAGTGATATTAATGCAGTTAATTAAGATGTGACATGTAATAACATTTTCAGTGGTTAGTATATGGCGCTGAAAACCTGTCAGTTTATGGTGCGGACACACTCTTTTCTCCATGTCACCAAATCTTTTGTCTTGTGGTATCCACTTGGCTGATGTTGGCTGAAGATGTTAGAAGTCTTGCATTTGGGCTTCCTTCCGCAGGGGACCACAATTGGCTATCTGTCGTGCTAGTTGCTATGGATTGCCCAGTAATTGGCTGGTTTCCCAAGGGAGAGAGGAATTGAATTGTTTCCATCTTCCCTGCACACATTTCACTGTTTTAAGTCTGTGCCTTTACTTAGTGTTGCCTCTTCTACCCGGAATGTGCAGTCATTCGAAGCTTAGCCTGGCCAGCTCTCGCTGCCCCAGTAAAGGACGGCTTTAGAGGTGTTACTTTAGGAAGTCACCTTGACCCCTTTTTGACCACCTTGAGTGTCCCAGGTGCCCCTTGTCTCTGGGCATCACTCTCTCATTGCACAGTTATCACATGGTGCCATAAAGACCTGCCTCTCTCACTGGACTCCCCAGCCTGTCAAGACCGGCGCAGAGCACTCATTTATTACATGACTATTAAATGAACGAGTGGACTTCCTCCATTCTCTCCCAGTCTTATCTTCTTTTTCCCTCTGGGCACCAGAGGGAAAAAATAGAGTTTCTTCTCTATTTTTGTGCATTGTTTATGGCCTATTAGTTACAAAACTGCTTCCTGACCTGGCCATCAATACCGTCCCCATGTTTTAAAATTAATGATAACATTAGCTCACATCTACTGAGCACTTACTGTTTGCCTGGCACTGTTTCAAGCACTTTACATGGATAAACTCCTTTAAACATTCTTTGTTGTCGAATTCTTCTGGTAGAGGTTAACCTTGACCTTGTGAATGGAGTTGTACTGTACTACTACAGTCCCTCCATACCGCAATAAATGCTGTAATGAGACAAGTTAGCTGGATCTACTATCATTCAAATATCGGAAGATACGACTAGAAGCAACAATAACAAAAGGCTATCCTTATGGTGCAATAACACTAGGGGGTATTTTCCTCTTTAAATTTAGCTTTAAATTACTATATTATGTTTCAAGTAATGTAAGCCAGAAGGACAAGTTGGGATGGACTATTGTATTTAAATTTCAGTTTACAGACATAGGCTTGAGGGATTTACAGAAATGTGAGTATGAACATGAAAAACATGAGGGAGATTTTCATTCTTTTTTTCAAAAGAGGTAAGCTAGCAAGGAAGATAGATTTGGGAAAATTAGTCGTGAGAATTCACCTTTCAGAGAATCCTTCTTGGCTGGGAAGGAAAGCTTTTCTTCTAGTGGGCTAGGAATGGTGGTGGGGTTATTCTACCAGAAGGAAGCAGCTGGCAGATGAAGAAAACTCCCTGGACAAGTGGGGGCAATGTAATATGGAAGAGATGGGGTTCAGTGAGTCTGGGGATCAGAGCTTGGCGACACTGCTTACCAGGTGTTAGCTTCCATCAAGTTACTTTATCTTCCTGAAGGCTGGTTTTCTTATCCATAAGGGTCAGGTTACCAATTTTACCAAATAGAAATATAGGATGCCTAGTTGAATTTGAATTTCAGATAAACAGAAATTATTAGTATAAAATATGTCCCATGAAATATTTGTGCCCCATGCAGTAAGTATGTCTTTAGTATTGCATAGGACATATTTACGCCCAAGTATTATTCATCGTTCATCAGATTCAAATGTAAGTGGTCTTTGGGTTCCTGGATTCAATCCTGACATGTACGTGGGGGCCTGGGGGTACCTCCAAGCAAGTCTCTGGACACCAGCTAGGTATCCTACCATTCAACTCAATTCTGACCCTATCTACCCAGGGATAGCATCAGAGTCTACAGGTTGAAGGCTCAGTCCTACAAGAGTGTTCCCAATATCCTCCACTTCAGATACCAGTGGCAAGTGCTTCTGACTGGCTACAAATCCGGGAAGTTCCCATGATCCTTTCCTGGGATTCTGTTTGATTAATTTGCTAGAGCAGCTCATAGAACTCAGAGAAACAATTTACTTACTGGATTACCAGTTTATCATAAAAGGAAATGAAAAAGAATACAGATGAACATCCAGGTGAAAGATACATGGGACAAGGCATGAGGAAAAGGCACCGACCTTCCATGCCCTCTCCAGGCGTGCCACTCTCCCACAGCACCTCCGTATTCACTGACCTGGAGGTTCTCCATACCCAGTCCTTTTGGGTTTTTATGGAGGCTTCATGGCCTAGACAAAATTGATTAAATCATTGGCCATTGGCAATCAATTCAACCTCTCGCCCCTCTTCCCAGAGCTAGCCCTCAGATCACAGGGTTGTCTCCATGACAACCAGCCCCCATCCTTAGGAGCAGTCTGAAAATCAGCTCATTAACATAACAAAAGACACCTTTCTTATTCTCCACACTTCGGAAATTCCAAAGGTTTTGGGAACTGTGAACCAGGAAATAAAGATCCAATGTATACTGCTTAATATAAATCACAATATCACAACAGGGCATCCTATGTTTTATCTGTCAGTGGGGTGTGTGATAAGAATGATTATCGTGTAAGGGTGTTGTAAGGATAAAATGATACCATACTTAAGTCTTAAAACAGTAACTGGTACATAGTCAAAAGCTGAACAAATGGATGTTATTAATATAATAATAAAGGTCTTTATTTTAAAATTTCAGCTTTCTTGAGGTATAACTGATAAGCAAAATGATAAAATATTTAAAATGTACACACTGGTGAATTGATATATGTGTGCATTGTGAAAGGACTCCCTCATCTAGTTAATTAACATGTCCATCACCTCACATATTTATTTATTTTTTTCTTTCTTTGAGAACATTTAAGTTCTACTTTCTTAGGAAATTTCAGTTACACAATGCAGTGTTATCAGTTATAATCACCGTGTTTTACATTAACTCCTCAGACCTTATTCATCTTATAACTGAAAGTTTGTATCCATTTACCAATCCCCCCCTAATTCCCCCACCCCTAGCCCCTGACAACCACTTTCTACTCTCTGTTTCTATGATTTGATTTTGTTTGTTTTTAAGATTCTGCATATTAGTGATATCGGCAGTATTTGTCTTTCTCTGTCTGGCTTATTACACTTAGCATTTATTTGCCCTCAAGATCCATCCATGTCGTTGCAAATGGTTCTTTTTTTATGGCTAGATAACATTCCATTGCATAACCCTCTTATTTATGCATTCATCCACTGATGGACACTTAGTTTGTTTCCATTATCTTTGTTATTGTGAATAATGCTGCCATAACATGGGAGTGCAAATATCATTTTGGTTTCCCATTTTCATTTCCTTTGGGTTTATCCCAGAAGCGAGATTGCTGGGTCATATGGTAGTTCTGGTTTTAATTTTCAGAGCAACCTCCATATTATTTCCCTAGTGTCTGTACCAATTTACATTCCCACAAGGGTTTCCTTTCTCCACATCCTCACCAACACTTGTTATTTCTTGTGTGTTTTTCTTTTTTTTGATGATAACCATTCTAACAGGTGTGGGGTAATATGTCACTGTGGTTTTAATTTGCATTTCCTTGATGATTAGTGATGTTGAGCACGTTTTCTTGAACCTTTGGCCATTTTGTATGTCTTCTTTGTGAAAATGTCTATTTAGGTCATCTGCCATTTTTAAGTTGGATTTTTTTCTATTGAGTTGTATGATTTCTTTATATATTTTGGATATTAACCCCTTATCAGATACATGTTTTGCAAAAATTTTCTCCCATTTCATAGGTTTTCCTTTTGTTGATGGTTTCCTTTGCTGTGCAGAAGCTTCTTAGTTTAATGTAGTCCCACTTATTTGATTTTGGTTTTGTCGCATTTGCTTTTGGTGTCACATCCAAAAAATCATTGCCAAGACCAAAGTCGAGGAGCTTACCCTTAAGCTTTCTCCCTAGGAGTTTTATAGTTTCAGGTCTTACATTCAAGTCTGTAATCCATTTTGAGTTAGCTTTTGTGTATGATGTAAGAAAGTGGTGCATGTAGCTGTCCAGTTTTTGTCCTTTTTTGCATGTAGCTGTCCAGTTTTCCCACCGCCACTTACTGAAGAGATGGTCCTTTCTCCATTGCATATTCTTAGCTCTGCTGTCATAACAGACAGATGCATGGGTATATTTCTGGGCCCTCTATTCTGACCCATTGATCTATGTGCCTATTTTATGCCAATACTACATTCTTTTGATTAGTATAGCTTTGTAGTATGTTTTGAAACTGGGAAATGTGATGTCTTTGGCTTTGTTCTTTCTCAAGATTGCTTTGGCTATTAAGGGTCTTTTGTGATTTCATACACACTTTAGGATTTTTTCTGTGAAAAATGTCATTGGAATTTTGATATGCATTGCATTGGATCTGTATGTCACTTTGGGTAGTGTGGACATTTTAACAATATTAATTCTCCCAATCCTTGAGCACAGAACATTTTTCCATTTATTTGTATCTTTTTCAGTTTCTTCCATCAACTTCATAGTTTTCAGTGTACAGATCTTTCACCACCTTGGTTAAATGTATTACTAGGGTTTTTTTTTATGCAATTGTAACTGTCATTGTTGCCTTACTTTTTCCTTCTGATAGTTTATTAATAGTGTATAGAAACAACTAATTTTATATATTGATTTTGTATTCTGCAACTTTGCTGAATTCATTTATTACTTCTTATAGATTTTTGGTGGATTCTTTAGGGATTTCTATATATAATATCATATAATCTGCAAATGGTAGAGTTTTGGTTCTTCCCTTCCAATTTGGTGTCTTTTATTTTTTTTTCTTGCCTGATTGCTCTGGCTAGGACTTCCAGTGCTATGTCGAATAAAAGTGGTGAGAGTGGATAACCTTGCTTTGTTCCTGATTTTAGAGAAAAAGCTTTCAGCTTTTCAGTATTGAATATAATCTGTTGAAAGTGGGGATATTAGAGTCACTACTATCATTGTGTTGCTGTCTGTTTCTCCCTTCAGGGCTTTCAGTATTTACTCTAAATATTTAGGTACTCTGGGGCACCTGGGTGGCTCAGTCAGTTAAGTGTCCAACTTAGGCTTAGGTCATGATCTTGCAGTTCGTGAGTTTCAGCCCCACATTGGGCTCTGTGCTGACAGCTCGTAGCCTGGAGCCTTCTTCGGATTCTGCATCTCCCTCTTTCTCTGCCTCTTCCCTGCTTACCCTCTGTCTCTCTCTCCCTCAAAATAAATAAACATTAAAAAAATTTATAAATATTTAGGTACTTCTAGGTTGGGTGCATAAATATTTACAAATGTTATATCCTCTTGGAATTGATTCCTTTATCTTTATATAATGACTCTATTTTCTTTTATTAAAGTCTTTGTCTTAAAGTCTATTTTGTCTGATACAAGTATAGCCACGCTTGCTTTCCTTTCGTGTCCATTTGCATAGAATATCTTTTTCCATTCTTTCACCTTTTCCCATTATTTTCACCTTCAGTCTCTGTGTATGTCCTTGAAGCCAAATAGTCCTTTTTAGGTAGCTTTAGTCCATTTAAATTTGAAGTAATTATTGATAAGAATGAATTACACATTGACAAATTTGTAATTATTTTCTGGCTTTGCAGTTCCTTTGTTTCTTTCTTCTTCTCTTGCTCTCCTTTGCAATATGGTGATTTTTCTCTAGTGGAATGCTTCGTTTCCTTTCTCTGTATCTCCTGTGTATCTGCTATAAAATTTGCTTTGTGGTACCATGAGGCCTACATAAAATAGCTTGTATTTATAATGGTCTATTTTCAGCTGATAACAACTTAACTTCAAATGCATGCTAAAAATCTACATTTTGGGGCATCTGGGTGGCTTAGTTGGTTGAGCATCCAACTCTGGATCTCAGGGTTATAAGTTCAAGCCATGCAATGGGTTCCACACTGGGTGTGGAGCCTACTTAAAAAAAAAATCTACATTAAAAAAAATTTTTTTTTAATGTTTATTTTTTAGAGGGAGAAAGAGCACAAATAGGGGAGGGGCAGAGAGAGAGGGAGACACAGAATCTGAAGCAGGCTCCAGGCTCTGAGCTGTCAGCACAGAGCCTGACTCAGGGCTCGAACTCATGAACCATGAGATCACGACCTGAGCCAAAGTCGGAGGCTTAACCGACTGAGCCACCCAGGTGCCCCCCAAAATCTACATTTTTACTTTCTCTCACACATTTTATGTTTTTGATCTCAATTTATATCTTTTAATCTTGTTTATCAATTGGCAAATTATTATAGTTATACCTATTCTTACTGCTTTTTGTCAGCTAATCTTCATATTAAAGTTATAAGTGATTTACTCATCACCATTACAATACCAGAATATTCTGAATTTAACTATATATTTACCCTTAATGGTGAGATTTATACTGTCATATATTTTCCTGTTACTAATTAGCATCCTTTTGTTTCAACCTGAGAAATTCCCCTTAACATTTCTTGTAAGTTTAGTGGTAATGAACTCCTGCAGCTTTTGCTTATCTAAAAAACTCTTTATCTCTCCTTCAATTCTGAAGCGTAACTTTGCTGAATAGAATACGCTTGGTCAGCAGTTTTTGTCGATCAGCACTTTGCATGTATTATGCCACTCCCTTCCGGCCTGCCAAGTTTCTGCTGAAGAATCTGCTACTAGTCTTATGGGGTTTCCCTGGTACATAACAAGTTGTTTTTCTCTTGCTGCTTTTAAGATTCTCTCCTTTTAACTTTTGACAGTTTAAGTATAATGTGTCTTAGTGTGTGGGTCTATTTGGATTCATTTTATTTGGAACTTTCTGGGTTTCCTGGATCTGGATGTCTCTTTCCCCAGGTTAGGGAAGTATTCAACCATTATTTATTTGAATAAGTCTTCTACCCCACTCCACATCCTTTACCCTATCCTCTCCACACCCCCCCCCCCCCCAATATTTTTCCTTCTGGGATCTCTATAATGTGTATATTTGTCTGTTTCACAATGCCCCATAAAGTCCTTAAGTTATCTTAATTATTTTAAATTATTTTTTCTTTCTGCTCCTTTGGATGAATTCCACTGCCTTGTTCTTGAATTCACTAATCCTTCTTCTTTCCACCAGATCCAGTCTGCTTTTGAACCCCTGTAATGAATAGTTCAATTCAGTTATTACATTTCTCAGCTCTGTGATTTTTTTTTAATTTTTAAAGTTTTATGTATTTATTTTGAGAGAGAGAGAGAATCCCAAGCAGGCTTCACACTTTAGCACAGAACAAGACATGGGGCTTGAACTCACGAACCATGAGATGATGACCTAAGCTGAAATCAAAAGTCAGACGCTTAACTGACTGAACCTCCAGGTGGCCCTCAACTCTGTGATTTCTGTTTTGTACTTTAAAAGTATATAATCTATCTCTTTGTTGAAATTCTCACTTGGTTCATGTTCTTGTAACCTTAGTGAGCAGCTTTATGACTATTATTTTGAACTCTATCCAGTAAATCACTTATCTTTCTTTCTTTAAGGTCTATTTCATGATTGTTTTCTTGTTCTTTTGTTTGGAACATAGTCCTCTGTTTCTTAATTTTCCTTCACTCTCCGTATTGGTTTCTGTGCATTAGATAAAACAGCCACCCTTCCAAGTGTTGATGAAGTGGTCTTGTGTAGAGGATGAAATTATTATTATTGTTATTGTTATTATTATTATTATGTTTTATTTTAGAAAGAGAGCGCAAGTGCATGAGCAAGGTGGGGAGGGGAAGATGAAGAGGAAGAGAGAATCTCAAGCAGGCTCCATGCTCAGTGTGGAGCCTGATGCAGGGCTCGATCCCACAACCCTGGGATCGTGACCTGAGCTGAAATCAAGAGTCAGATGCTCAACCGACTGAGCCACCCAGGTGCCCCTTGTAGAAGACGAACTTTATCATTCATCCTGATCATAGATGCTCTTGGGTGTCTCTTAAACCTTTGTGATTGTCTGAGCCACCTTCTTTGTTTTTTGTCAGTCCCAGTAGTTGAAGGTGTACCAGTCCTGTGGGTATTTTCTTGTTCACTCAATGTATAGGAGTCACTTGGCTAGTTTCTAGATTTCTTTCAGAGGGAATTGCTCCAAGGGTAGCTGTAGATTTGGTGTGCCTGTGGGAGAAGGTGAGTTCAGGAACCTCCTGTGTCACCCTCTTGGACCAGAACTCTTTCAACATCCTTCTCTCATTCCAGCTCCTCCATGAAAGCGTTTCCTGAACGGCCAAGACCTTGGCAGCAACGTCTCGGTACGTTGTGTACCTTAATGTCATTCTATTGTGCTGAGTACACTGCTCTCAAAGTAAGGTGCTAAAGAAAGATTTGCCCCTTCAGCAGAGGTACAGTCCAGGAAGGCACACCAGCACCCCTAAACGTCTTTAAATGGCAATTTGCCCTACAGATAGTCCTTGGCGAAAAGTTTCCTGCTATAATCTAGGGGAAGGTGAATTATAATCAAGGATTTAGAATTACATAATGATAATTGGGAGGAGGGAGGGGAATTAGTAAATTATGTCATTTAATACATGGGAGATTTTCCTTAAAAGTTTGTTCGGTAGGATACTATTGCAATGGGGTTTTACAGGGGAAGAGAGATTGGGATCAATTCCAAATATAGCATGAGCAGGGAGGAATTTAAAGCCAAGAAGCTGAGTAGGGTTTAGTGGATGGAGAATTACCAAGAGGAAACATCATGGGTAAGGGGGATTCTGGCTAAATTGACCTAACAGTGTTCTTGCTGTTAGGTCAGCATGCCAGGGTGACCAGACATTACCTTGGGGATGCTGGAGGATGAGTAACCTGATCAGATATTGATGGTGATCAGATATTGAGAAGGGGGGTCCTGGTTAAACTGACTTAGCAGGGTTCTTGCTAAAACTAGATTTTACAAAGTTTACAGATGGGCCTAGGAGAAGGCTCAGGAACTTGACTAAAGTTTGGTCAAAGACTCTTTGTCAGTATCATTTAAAAATTATATTTAGTTTATGCTAGTCAAGTTTATATGTTTGTGGTTTTAGATATTTATTTTCTTTGTTTTGTTTTTAAACAGAGGGAAAGTATATTTAGTTTTATCTTATGAAAATTATGTGGTCATGTTAAAACTGCTAAGCTCTTCTTTCAAGGAAAAAGGCTTTTAGTGACACCTGGTGGCCATGACTTCTTACTGCAATGTTTTCAAGAGCAGCCTCAGAGAAAAGTCAGCATTCGAACTTTGCCAAATCCTGAGGGCACGAAGGATGTGTCATGACAACAAGAGACATGAACAACTCTATTCTTTCCCCCACTCCCCTCTTTCCCAAGGCTTGAGGTTGAGAATGAGCAGCTTGCCAAGGGAGGCAGAGTGAAAATGCTGAAGTCCATACCCTCCCCCTTGCTACTGAGGATTTCCAAGCCTGAAGTGAAAAGCCAGAGAAGGAAGCTTTGTGTTGAGTGGAGTACTGATTATTACAATGGACTGGTCTTTTAAAGGACAAGACAAAGAGCCTCTTTATTTCATGGCTAAAAGGGGCTAGAAAATCCATGGTGTTGCTCAGCTTTCATCCGAAGGGCAGGGAAAGTGCAAATCCAGATGGTGGCATCTAAGGGACAAAGAAAAAAGAAACAATCGTGGGTTTCACTTGCATCCCATTGTGTGCAGCTCATTCAATAAACATGTTTCAAATGCATAAATGTATTGTAAGGAAAAAACCCAGTGGGAAAGGAAGCACGGTGATTCTGCCAAAGAACAGGCAAACTGAATTAGATTTGGATTCTGTCTTCTCATCTCACTCTTGAACAAACCAAGGTCAAAATCAGAGGAGGCATGAGCCCAGGGTAAAGCAGGACTCATAGTAAATCCATTCAAAAAGAAGTCTGAAAAAATTCTCAAGTCCATTATAGCTGGGACAGGAGCAGAGTCTAGTCCTGGTCTACTGACCCTGACCCAACCATGGCAAGAAGAGTTGTTTCTTTTTGGCCTCTCTTCCTCTCCCCGGTGGGTCTTTTGCAAGCACTGCAGAGAAGCATGGGGGCTGCTTGGATCAGTGCCTCTTCCCCAGCCTTCACCCTTCTTTCTTTTCTATGAACCGTCTGTCTTCTGCCTGTTCCTCCAAATAATGCCTAACTTTTGAATCCTGTCTGGCAGTCCGCCCCTGTGTTCACACCCACTGGCTCAGTGAGTCTTTCCTGCCTCCCAGGGAGGCATTATGTCTCTATTTGCAGGGGGAGTGTCCCCAAGAGCAGGGGCTGACATGCCCAACGCCATCACACAGCTTTAAGTGGCAGGACCAGAGTGAGACTTCAAGTCTAGAGCTCTCTCCATTATATTTAACTGCCCTAGCATCTCTGCCGTCTTTTTCTGGCTTTCCGTTTTGGACTATGACCCTTTTTTGACTTTTTTTTTTTTTTTTTTAGTGTGAAAGTTTTCAAGACGCCCACGAGTGGAAAATGTACTCCCCCCCCAGCCAAATCAAACTCTGCCAGATTCCTTACAGCTGTGTGCCGTTGAAATGACTAATGAAAGCACCTTCCACTGCTGGTGGAACTTTCACATAGGGCACTGCTTGCCAGGACCCGACCCTGCGTATTTACATACTGGATGTCACCCCAAAAGCCCCCCGACCAGGGGATTTCCGGGATGTAATGAGAACGCCGCTCTGGGCCTTGGAAGGTGCACTGTCTGAGCGCTTGTCCTGCAGGGAAGGAGGGTAGCATTTCGGACCCCAGCTGGCTCTTCTGGGGAGATGTGTATTTCAGTCACAGATCCACTGGTGGCAAGATACTGCCTGTCTGCCAAGTGTTAAGGTGCTGGGAATACCTGCGTGAGACTTCAGGGCCCCTGTGCATCTGGTGCTTGGTGCTTGGCTAAGGCAAGAGATACAAACGCTCTGACAATCTCAATCTGTAACATGGGTAAAAGGGGGGCATTCTGGGAGCTCACGAGAGGGGCACCTAACTTAGGGGTGGCCAGGGAAGGCTTCCTGGGACTTGTAATGAAAGGGCTGAGTCTTCAAAAATTTTTTTAAAGTCCTTTTTCTGGAGAATAAGAAAATCTAGTTACAAAGGTAATACATCCCCTTGAAAATACTTTACACTCTGTAGAAATATGTTCCTTTAGAAAGTTTAGGGAATGAAGAAGAAAGAAAACTTGATTAGTAGGATTTCTACTCAGTTGACACTGGCTGTCTTCCTGAGAAGTTGTGTGTGTGTGTTGGGGGGTGGGGGGGGGGGCGCCTGGTGGCTCAGTTGGGTAAGCGTCTGACTCTTGATTTCGGCTCAGGTCATGATCTCATGGTTCATGAGTTTGAGCCCTGCGTTGGGGTCTGTGCTGACAGTGTGGAGCCTGATCGAAATTCTCCTCTCCCTCTCTCTCTGCCCCTTTGTCTTTCTAAGAAAAAAAAAAAAGTGTGCATAGGTGTGCATGTGTAAGGGGGTGGAGTAGTGCCCAAAAGAGAGAGGTGAAGACTCTAGGGGAGGCCTTCCTTGTCCCTGTGGCCACAGCCTCTCTCTGTGACAACAGCCAGCCTGAATGAGAAATCAGCCACTTACTGGGTACCCACCCACTATGGGACTCTGGTTTTTCAACCTGATTTTCCAGATTTGGGTCTTGACTCTCGCTGTCCTATAGCTTCGGAATCTCCTCTCTGCCCAGTCTCCGAACAGTTTATCATGGTGTTTTTCTATGTGAAATGAATCTCTCCCTAAAAAGCATTGGAAGACCTGGTTTAAGATGTTCATATTGGGGCGCCTGGATGGCTTGGTTGGTTAAGCGTCCAACTTCGGCTCAGGTCATGATCTCACGGTCCGTGAGTTCGAGCCCCGCATCGGGCTCAGTGCTGACAGCTCAGAGCCTGGAGCCTGTTTCAGGTTCTGTGTCTCCCTCTCTCTCTCTGCCCCTCCCCTGTTCATGCTCTGTCTCTCTCTGTCTCAAAAATAAATAAACGTTAAAAAAAAAAAAAAAAAGATGTTCATATTTAGCCTGCTGCAATGCCAGTAAGAGCTCTCACTTATTGAGGACTTTCTGTGCCGAGAGCTTTATGACTTCGTAACATTAATTCTTACAACCTTCCGAAGCAGCTGTTTCATTATTCCCATTTCACAGATGAGTCAATGAAGGCCATTGCTTGGTTCAACCACGTGGCTGATAGTTGGCAGAGCCTGGTCTCAAACCCAGGTCTGTGTGACTTCTAAGTCTACACTCGTGAACGTGATCCTCCCCTGCATTATTTCTCAAGCATATTTGGCCACAGAAGTGTTTTTTAATTGCATGACCCTCATCTCTTAGCATTATTATTACGATGCCATGGATCACAAGTTGGGAAATGATGCCCCAGGGAGAGGCCTTGCGCTTCCTGTAGAATAGAGATAATAACATAGTCTCAGTGCTGTGATGATTAAAACACGTTTCAGAAAATCGATGCTGATGGTACTTCCCTTCCACGAGGAATGTGCATGTTTTAAAAATAACACTTGTAATGACCTTGATGAAATGAAGCTGTGTTTTGGCTGGGATGATGGTTCTTGAGCCCAGAGAACCCCTGGCCCTAGGGGTGCAGGGCTCTGCATGCTGCCCACACCTCCTTGGTCCCTCAGGTCCCCTTCCTTCCTTTTACCCTCTGATTCTCTCCCCCTTCCCCCTGCAATGCTTGCCTTTGTTCCATGAACAGTGGCTCAGTTGTCTACTGCTGGGGCGGGGCCTTGCTCTGAAGCACTGCCTCCTATCAGGTCAGCCCCAGAACCCTCCTCTGCAGCACTGTGTCTGGAGCTCCAGCTGTAGGCCAGGCCTCTGTTACTAACTGGTCAGACCTCCCATGGTCCTACTGCTACCACCCGACAGACTGCCAGGCCTATGTCGGCCCAGAGAATATGCAGCCACCCCAGCACCATCTACCACATTCCAGTGATGGGAGGCCTTTGGAGATAAGGACCAACCTAGAAGATGCGGGACTCAGCTGCAGCTCCCTGGCCATTGCTCTGGGCAGCTCACCAACCCCCAACGGGGCCAGTCTTTCAGCCTGGTTAGTTCCCTACCTGCTCCTGGGATCCCGTCCTGCCCCATCAGACTGTTCTAGGCGGGTGCACCTGGCGGCCAAATCATGACATTCCTTCCTCCTGTGCATCCATCTTCCGCAGCTGTTATTTTTCTTTTGAAATTTTAGCAGTCCCACATTTCAGGGTGCACTTAAAGCACACTAGAAGTAAAACAAAGAAACACAACCAGGCCCTCAGCCCCAGCTCCTTAATTCTACCTGGAAAAAGTATTTGCATTCTTTTTGATAGATATCAAACACTACTGAAAAGGAAAAAAAAAAAATCCACATAGTTCTTTCCTCGCACCTGTGAAGGGGCTGTTGATCTCATTTCACACACAGAGAGACAGAGGATCGGAGGGGTTCAACGTCCTACAACTAAAGGGAGAGAAGCCAGGGTCAGAGCAGTTATCCGGTATTTGTCCCTCTGCCAAACACTGCCCCTTGGCCTTGGGGCCCATTGAGGTCGGGGCCCTTTTCTCCTGCAGTGGCCCAAAGTGGTTCTAATTGACTGTGACATGCGTGCTGGGTTCCCTCCATTTTCTTCTCTTTGCCCTCTCCAGCTTTCTGTTCCAGGGTTGATCCCACCTGCCACTCTTCACGGGCATCAAGCTGTTTCTTGGGCTTTTCTCAGTAGCCAATCCATGGGTTTCTTTGCTGTCATTCACCTGCCCAGCCACTCACTCACCTTTTGACAAAGTACCAGTGGAACTACGTGCTAAGTGTTGTGGAGATATGTGCAGGGAAATATGAGACATGGGTCTTGTCCTTAATCAACTGTCAAAGAAAAATAGTTCTGACAGTTGTAAAAAAATGGCAAGGAATACTTCATTCAAGATTATTGAACTCCACTTTTATACAATGGGGAGATTTGTAGCCAATGAGCAGGGTTGGGGAATGGGTAGAAAATTACTAAGAGGAACTTGATTATCAAGGGTGAAGGAAGAGGAGATTGACTATCAAGTTAAGCTTGATCAATACTGACTGGCTTAGGATTCTTTGCTAAAACTGGGCTCAGCCAGCCAGGGGAGGTCTGATGGAGAAGAGGGTTCAGAGCTTGACTGAAGTTTGTTTCAGGAGGGAGTTATTGTCAGTACTCCTGAAGCAGCGCAAGAGTCAGGACCCAGATATAGGACCCAGAATGATGAGAGTCAGGAAGCATGTGCTGGCCATGGACACAGATGGAGCTCAGTGGGGCACCAGTGGGTGTATCTGGGCTATTCCAGACACTGGCTGCGGGGCTGACCTTTAGACATTCACACTGGCTTCCTCCCATTTTTTTTTTTTTTTTAATATCTTACTACATCCACATACTTTCTTCTAGGGCTTTGCAAGCTTTCATTTCTAGGATTTCATACTTTCTGCTTCAATCGAGAGTGGCAAGAACAAAGGTTTTATTTCAACCTTGGCCAAGGTTTTAACCTTGTTTTAACAAGGTTTTAACCAAGGTTTTAACTCATGTTTCTCTTCTTCAATATTGGGACCATATCTGTTATCAACTGACTTGTGTCCCCTGAAATTCATGTATGGAAGCCCTAATTCCCAACATGATTCTATTTGGAGATAGGGCCTCTAAGGATTAGGTAAGTAAGGTTGAATGAGGTCATAAGGGTAGAGCCGTTATCTGAGAAGATTGGTGTGCTTCCAAGAAGAGGAAGAGAGACCACAGAGGAAAGGCCATGAGGACACAGTGGGAAGGGGTTGGCTAGAAGCCAGGAAGAGAGGCTCACCAGAAACTTGAAGTTTACAGCACCTTCATCTTGGCCCTCTTGCCTCTAGAACTGTGAGAAAATAAATGTCTCTTGTTTAAGCCACCCAGTGTGTGGCATTTTGTTATGGCAGCCCAAGCAGACTAATGCAGGCTCATCTCGTGGGTTCATTTCGAGAACTAATATAACACAAGTTGAGGACCTTACAGCAATCCACACATTTTAGCTCACTCAGTCCCTTGTCTTCCCGTTGTGTGATTTGTGGCCTGTTTGCCACCAAACATCTTTCTTGTGACCGAATGATGGCATGGGATATTCATACAGCAGAACAACTTCTTTGCATTCAGGCTTTGTCTCCCCATGTTGCAAGTAACAGAACTTTCACAAACTAGTATAAAGCAAACGGGGAATTTTCTGGAAGTGTGCTGTTATCAGTTAGGGTTCCTGGTTTCAAGTAGCATAAACTAAGTCTGGTTGACTTAGGCTGAAAAGGAACTATTAAAGGGATACTGAATCTAGTCAGGAAGACTGGAGTCCCAGGTGTGGGGCCTCATTAGGCACAGCATGTAGAAGGATGAGAGAGGACCACTAAGCCACACTACTGGGCGCCTGCTGCTGCTGCTGCTCTGATGTCTCCAGCACTGGACTGCACCGGCACTGGTGGACCATCTTGCAGAGTGAATGTTCCTGTGGTCCCTGTAGTTCAGGAGCAGTGCTATCTTCTTGGCAGAAACTACATTACCATCTGCTACATTCTAGCTGCAAGGAAGTTTGGAAAAGTGATTTGACATTTTCACCATTGATAGTGGGAGGTGGGTCTGCCTCTCATTGAGATTCGCAAGGTGGGAGAGCTTTCCCAAACAATAAAAGGAGGTTCAAGATGCTGGATGGCCAACAAGAATGAGAAGTTTCCTCACAGATAGGGAATCTTACAGAGCCTGAAATAGGGAGTGTAGCTTCACTCATAGGACCAAGAACCAGAAACTGGAAAGCCAGAAGCTGGATTTTTCCGTGTCTCTCTGTACCCTCTCTGTCTTCCTGAGGACTGGGTTCCTGACCCACTTGCTCCTGGTGAGGGCCACCTCCTTCTTGACTGTTAGAAATTAGTTGTCTGTGTCTCCTAGGATGTCTGTGTCCTCTTCTTCCACACTTCCCTATTCCCTTTTGGGGGCCCCCTCCTCTGTCCATTTATGGTCTGGGTGGGCTCCATCACCAGCTCTAGGAAGGATCTAGACCCATGATCCAGGTCCAAGCCAATCATTAGCCACAGTGATCTATCCAAGGATGGACATATGACCTAAGACAGCCGGGCACTTTTAAAAATTGCACTATACCTTGCATGTTATAAAGTGCACAAATTTTATACAGCTCTCAATGAATTTTATGTATTTCTACACTTGTGGAATAACCACCAAGATGGAGCTATAGGACATCTCCAGCAGCTCAGAAGGCTCCCTTTCAGTTACTCTGTCAATACTCCATCCAAAGATAATCCCTATTCTGACTTTTGTTACCATTGATAGAAATCTTACCTTTTTTTGGATTCCATTTAAATGGAATCATATGGTATACATAATCTTTGGTGTCTGGCTTTTTTGCTCAACATTATGTCTGTGAGATTCATCCCAAGTTGTTTTACAGTGTTGGTTTATTCATTTTCACACCTATATGGTATCGCATTATATGGATTTTACCACAATTTATCCATTTTACCATTGATGGACGTTTGGGCTGTTTCTGGTTTGGGGCTATTAAATAATGTTGCTATGTACTTTATTGTATGTATCTTGGCAGATACAAGCACTCATTTCTTCGGGTATATATCAAGAGTGGAGTTTCTAGGTCACAGAAAAAAATACATAAGGTATTACCAAATAGTTTCCCAAACGATTGTACCACTTTACACATTTGCCAGCAATATATGGGACCTACAGTTCGTTGCTATTCATGTTTGCCTATCCTATCCTTATTGTTGGACTTCTAAATTGTGGCTGTTTTGACTGGGGATCGCAGTATCGCACTGTAGTTTTAATTTGTATTTCCACGATGACTAATGGTGCTGAAGACTTTCATATGCATATTGGCCATTTGGGTATCTTGTTTTGTCAAGTGGCTGTCCAAGCTTTTGCCCACTTCTGAAGAACACTGGATTGTTGGTCTTTTTTCTTTTTTCTTGACTTGTAGCAATTCTTTATGTATTCTCGATACATGTGTTTTCTGAATCCAGATACAGATATTTGCTTGATAACATAAATTGCAAACATGTTCACCTACTCCATGATTTGCACGCTTAGTCCCTTAATGATGTCTTTTTAGGGGCATAAGTTCAATGTATTAGTATTTTCTATGGTTACTGCTTTTTAACTTGCTCTGTTTAAGAAATCTTTGCTCACTCTTTAGCAACTTTGAGGGAGATAGAGGTAAATGGCTCCTTTGTGTTGAATTTGAAGTTGTGAGAAGGTGAGGCTGAGCTAGAAATGGGGGCAAAAAGCAGCAAGACTTGCAGGTGGTCTTGGGGGGTTTAAAGGGGAGGCCTTGTCAGAACATGGCCAGTCTGAGCCTCCTAGGAGCTGTCCACTATGGCTTTGGCTGAAATCACAAGGCAGTCCAAGAGGGCACCAGATCTCTGTGAAGATTCATCTAGTCCTTCATAAAGTATTTACCGAGTGCTTATTCTGCATCCTGACGCTCTCATGGAATTTATGAACTACAGGATTTCAGAAATTATTTGAAAACACTTTCTTATATTCCAGATTTGGAAAAGAAGGTTAGAATATGGTAAATAATTTTCTTGTCATCATAGCTGGAGCAGAGCCACTGGTAAACCAGAACCACAGCTAAAACCCAAGTCTCCTGGATTGAACCCCTCTCCCCCACTCCCGACTAGTCTGTCAAAGAAAGGTATGAGGGGTGGTGGTGAATGATGTCCCTTTTGTTTCAGGGACATCAAGGTAGATGGTAGACCAAGGTAGGTGGAGGTTTTCCTCTCTTCCTTTGACCTTGGGCAAATAGGAAGGGAGATCCCCTTTAGTCTGCAGTGGCAGAGGCTTCAGGAAGCCCACACAAGTCAGAGGGCCAAAGTAGATCAGTGTCAACAGGCAGAAATTAGAGGGACTTCCCCCAGGTCCTTCCTGTCAAAGAAAGAAGCGTTAGAGATCTTTGTGAAGAGAAAAACACCTCGAGGTGAGGTGAGACTGCTACTCCTTGGGTTTTATCCCAAGACACTGGGATCCATACCACTGTGGTCAGTTTGGGCATCTGGGATTGAAATCTAGATGCTTCAAGCAAGTGCTCATCCGAGACTCAGCTCCAAGGAGCAACAGGGTCTTCTTATTGGCAGCAAGAGGGAAGTGATGGACATTTGGATGCCTTGGTATTCAATGATAAACTGGAGATCAGTGTCATGGTGAGATAGGACATGAGGCCTTTCTGGCCTCCTCTCCCCAGCTCCTGGCTTTCAGCCCATGACTGTAACAATCGGCACCACAGGAGCTCACTTAGACATGCTCATGACTGTCAAAGTGTCACTGGGGTCTCTTCCGACAACAGACAATTGCATTTTGAATGTCTCCTCCCACAATTAGAGAAAAGCAGCATCTTTCTAAGTGGCTCCTAAAATCAGATGAGTGGACTGGTGCCAGGCTGTGTAAGAATTACCCTTGTGGGTCATGGCTTGGGCCTGAAACCTGGGATTGTTTTTAAGGCTGTCCAGGTGATTATGATCAACCGATGATTCTGAAAATCATTTTGCTACTTAGAGCTTGGACTCTGACAGATGGGGCTTTCAATTCTGCCTCTGCTGTACCCCTTAGCAATTGCATTTTCTTGCACACAAACAGCCTCGTGAACCCTCAGTGTTCTTGTCTGCAAAATGGGGGCTAACTATACTATGCACCTCATGATGTTGTCATGCAGACTAAGTTAATGTGAAGCATGTAAAGCTGAAGCACAGGGCTTGCCGCTCAGTGAGTCATAATACTATGTGCTACTATCGTTATTATTTATTATTAGTCCAGATTCATCTCTTTCACCTCCTTTCTCCACTGTCATGGTTTATTTTTATGCCCAAATGACATATTAACGTTGCTTAGTTATATGAAACCACCCACACTAAATTTTACTTAACACAAACAGAACAAAGAACGTATTAGCATTTTGATTTTATAGGTGAGAAAAGAGGACAGAGAAGTTACATGATCTTCCCCAAATCACATAACTTGTAAGTACCAGGGCTGAGGTGTAAACACAGGACTGTGGGTTCTATAGCCAAGAAGGGTGACCTTGACAGAAACACAGCACAGCAGCAAGAGGGGACACTATTCACACCCTTCTCTCAGGCTTCATGTTCTATGTTTTGAGTGTTTGCGTCATTGTAAAGAGACTCAATGAATTCATCGTCCACTTGGTTTTAACAGATTAACTCTTTCTCACAAAGGGGAAGCAAACATGAGGGCTGGTCTTTAACACCTGGCTGACCAGGAGAGGCCACCGAACAGCAGCACCAGCACCAGCATAAGCACATTAGAAACGCAGAGTCGCCGCCCCACATTTGAACCCACATTTTAACAAGGTCACCAGGTTGAAGTCTGAGAAGCAGTAAGAGGAGGCAGGACCACTGTGTGGAGGAAAGGGGTCCAAGTGCTTGTATAGGGCAGTACTTGCCCGGTTCAGGGAGTTGGGATTTCTAGGGGAAAACAACACCCTTGGTGAGGAGGACGCTTTGCACATGCAACACATCACACAGTAGATGCATTCCCAGTAGACACATTCCTTCTTATTTTTACTCACATCCTTGGGAATCCTGCCACACGTATGATTTAGACAGCAGTACCACGGGGCCTCGCTTAGACACACTCCTAACTGTGCAAACATCCTTGGAGTCTTCAGATTGACCAAGTCCCTGTACAGGAAACATCTTTGAATGTCTTTGAATGTTAGAATCTCTCCTCACGTTATTAGAGGAAGGCAGGAACACAGTGGTAGTAAAATCGGATTCTGACAGCTATCTAGCATACCTGTAAGAGAAGATGACGTGGAGAGCTGATGAGTGAGCGTGGTTTTTTGAGCGTGGCCTTCTGCAGTGACCTTCCCTTGAATTTCTGTTGAACCACAAACTGAGAGCTTCATTGTAGGTTACTTTTTTGTGTGCTTCACTGTTGATTTGTGAGTGTGACAGATGTAACTCTGACAAAATTGTTGTCATCTGGTGTTTCTGGTGGTTTGTGGATTTTTTTAAGATGAGGGACTATGTCTCTTTTTGTTTCACTTAAATTGAAATTTTATTGATACAACATACAGACAGAAAAGAGCACAAAGCTTAAGCATGAAGCTCGAGGGAATACATAAGGATGCACCCAGCACCTAGGTCAGGAAACAGAATGCTAAAACAGCAGAAGTTCCTCCTGGCTCTCTTACAGTCACTACTTCCTCTTTCTCCTCCCACCGGCGGGAACCAAAGTCCTCGCTTCTCGAACCGCAGATTCGTTTTGCATGTGGGAGCCATACTTTTAGGTCAGCAAAAAAACCAAAAAACAAAAAAACCCACTTCATTTAAAAAATATTATAAATCTTTGAAAGCACATGTTCTTCAGGGAACACACAACACTTCAGTAACAAATTCTGTAGTCCTTGGCTAAAAGTCCTGTAAAAGTTGGAAGATTTTCAATTTAATTTTATCTTCTTCTATTGAAATGATTTCAAACTTAGAGAGAACTTGCAAGAACAGTGTAATAATTTTTCTCTCGAAACATTTGAGGGCAATTTGCTGGCATCGATGCCTTGTCACCACTGCCCCCCGCCCCCCACCAAACGTCTTAGTGTGTGGTTCTCTCACAAAAGATGTCCTTCTACATAATGAAAATACAACCATCAAAATCAGCAAAATAACGTGGATACATCATTACCATCTAGTCTGAAGACAGCGTTCAAGTTTTGTCAACAAGTCCAGAATCATGTACCACGTTTACTAGTCTTCTTCAAAACAGGAGAGTTCTTCACTCTTCCCTGGACTTCTTCTAGAAACTTCACACTTTATAAAATTATGCAGCTATTTTGTGAAAGGTACCTCGATTTGAGTTTATCTGATATTTCTTCATAATTATATTTAGAGAACGCTTTTTTATTTTTTACTTTTGGCAGGAATGTCACAGAAGGGTTGGTCTTCTCATTGCCTCCAATAGGTGGTGCACAATTTTAATTTGTCTTATTAATGGTAACATTCACTTTGACCACTTGATTAAGAGTACCTGCCAGTCTCCTTTACTGTAAAAGTATTCTCTCTCCCCTTTTAATTAGTATTTTGTGGGAGGTGTTTTGAGACTATTTAAATATCCAATTCTATATCAAATGTTCACTCATGAGTTTTAGCATCCATTGATTATTCTTTTTTTATTCAAGTATAATGAACATACAGTGTTATATTAGTTTCAGGTGTACAATTTAGTGATTCAACAATTCTATACATTAGTCAGTGCCCATCATGATAAGCATACTCTTACTCCCCTTCACCTGCTTCACCCATCCCCCATCGACCTCCCCTCTAGCAACCACGAATTTGTTCTCTATAGTTAAGAGTCTGGTGGGTTGCATGTGTGTGTGTGTCTTTTTATCTTTGTTTTGTTTCTTAAACTCCACATATGAGTGAAATCACATGGTATTTGTCTTTCTCTGACTTATTTCAGTTAGTGTTACACACTCTAGATTCGCCCATGTTGTGGCAAATGGCAATCTTTCATTCTTTTTTTTTATGGCTGAGTAATATTCCATTGTATATATGCCACATCTTCTTTATCCATTCATCTTTGGATGGGCATTTGGGCTGCTTCCATATCTTGGCTATTGTAAATAATGCTGCAATAAACATAGGGGTGCATATATCTTTTCAATTGAATGTTTTCATTTATTTTGGGTGAATACCCACTAGTGGAAATACTGGATCATATGGTAATTCTGTTTTTAATTTTTTGAGGAACCTTCATACTCTTTTCCACAGTGTCTGCACCAACTTGCATTCCCACCAACAGTGCGTGAGGGGTTCCTTTTCCTCCACATGCTCGTCAATGTTCGTTATTTCTTGTGTTTTTGATTTAGCCATTCTGGCAGGTGTGAGGTGATATCTCATTATAGTTTTGATTTGCATTCCCTGATGATGAGTGAGGTTGAGCATCTTTTCATGTGTCTGGTGGCCATCTGGATGTCTTCTTTAAAAAAAATATCTATTCTTGCCCTTTGTGCAATCCAGTGATTATTTTTATCTGAATCAATATTATTATGATGGTTGCCAGACAGTGGTTTTTAATCTAATCATTCATTCTATATTTATTAGTTGGCATTCTGCTGTAAGGAAAAAAATTTCCCTTCTCCTTATCAATTAGTTAATTAACTCATTCATATCGGTATGGACTCATGGATACTTATTTTATTCACTGGATTCTAATCTCTTGTTATCATTATTTATCAAATCTATTATCAAATTGTCCCCAATTTGGCAGTGTCCCTATCATTTTTTTAGTACTTCCTTACTTTCTGGAGTAAGATATTCTATGCTCATTTGTAATTTTCCTGCGATTTCTTCTGAGAGTCCTACTTCCTTTTATTTTTACTTAAAAAAAAAAGTTTATTTATTTATTTTGCAGGGGGAGGGGCAGAGAGAGGGAGAGAGAGAGAGAATTCCAAGCAGGCTCTGCACTGTCAGCACAGAGCCTGATGTGGGGCTTGAACCCACAAACTGTGAGAACATGACCTGAGCCAAAACCAAGAACCAGATGCCCAACTGACTGAGACACTCAGGTGCTCCAGTCCTACTTCCTTTTAAAGGAGAATGATGTTTAGAAATCAAAATGTGGAGCTAGGTATGTTTATTGTTACTGGAACGTCACTGCTCCCAGCTTTTCTCAGTGACTAGCGCTAAGGCACACATACACACGCATTCCACTCAGGCTTCTGACAGCCTGCACTAAGCTGTGAGGTCACTCTCCTCATCTCTTGCTCTATGATCTCACCTTACCACCCTTACCATTTGCCCAACCCACAGCTAGATCCTCTCTTCGCCCTGCTCAGAACCTAACATCCCTCACTAAGCTGCTGTCACTGTCTCCACACAGTCATCCTCTTTACCCCATTGCCACAGCCCTCTCTTCCCCAATTTGGAAACTCTTCATAATTACCCTTCAAGACTCCCACACCCTGGAATTCTACCTGTCATCCCCACCTATCAGCCCCTTTGAGTAACTTTTGAATTATGCAGGATTGGGGAGCCTGGGTGGCTCAGTCAGTTAAGCCTCTGACTTTTGATTTCGGCTCAGGTCATGATCTCACAGTTTGTGAGATTGAGCCCCACGTCTGGTTCTGCACTGACAGCATGCAGCATCCTTGGAATTCTCTGTCTCCTTCTCTCTCTGTCCCTCCCCTGATCATGCATGAGTACACACACACACACACACACACACACACACACTCTCTCTTTCAAAATAAATAAACATGAAAAAAACACGTTATTGAATTATGGAGGATGAAAGGCAGGAAGGCAGAGGCTGTCACAGGGCCAACATCTCCATTAGGCACATAGACACAGTGCCCAAGGCCTATGACACTTGTAGGGGCCCACAACAATGTTGTAATTTTAATTTATTTTAAATTCAGAAAAAAACAATGAACATAATAATGAATCCGGGCTGAATTATATTTATTTTTATATCAAGACAAAATAAAATGTTTACTTTTTTTTAAGGTATGGAAGGCAATTTATTTAGCTTCGTGAAACTTTACTTTCACAATAATACATACCCTTGGCACTGTAAGACCTTATTAAAGTTTTGTAAATTGTGCTAATAAGGTAAATACTTAGGTTGATTTTATGAGGTTTTCAGACATTAAGTTTGAAAAAGTTAGTGGTTATCATAATTTGCACACATGATGACAATGAAAACAGTAAATGAAATCAATGAATACGATTTACCACCCCTGGGGCACCTGGTGGCTCCGTGAGTTAAGCATTGAATTGTGGGTTTGAGCCCCCCCATCGGGCTCTGTGCTGACAGCTCGGAGCCTGGAGCCTGCTTCAGATTCTGTGTCTCCCTCTCTCTCTCTGCCCCTTCCCCACTTGCACTCTGTGTCTCTTTCTCTTAAAGATAAATAAACATTTAAAAAATTATTAAAAAAATAAACAAACATTAAAAAAATAAAAAACTTGATAATTGTAAATAGGCTAACATTTAAAAATGTATACTTTGATAAATACATGAGTAATTAGGTAAACTTGACTAATTAGGAGGAGCTGACTGGGATACACACATTAAGCAATATGTGTTCATCTAAATTTTTTATATTTCATTTTTTTTTTTTTTTTTTACCAAATACTTATTCAAGTTGTTTCATGTATAACTTCTCATGTGCCATTTTGGAAGTCCTTTATATTAAAGACTATTATTCGTGTGTCTGGTGCCAAACAGTGCTTATTCTGGACGTCCATGTTTGTATACATTTGATTTCTTCTTGAGACACAAGTTTCTTGCTGGATTTCTGAGGTAACGTTTCAGTCTGGTGATTTACTTCCCTCAGGATGCTGTGAAATTGAATGAGAGCGAGATCACTGTCCTGCTGGCCTCAAAACTTCTGACACGTTTGGTTTAGTATTGTCTCTTCTGTCGGGGAGCCTTATTTTTTAAATTAAATTAAATTAAATTAAATTAAATTTTATTATTTACTTTAATTTAATTTAATTTTTGAGAGAGAGAGAGAGGCGGGGGGAGAGCACGTGTGAGCAGGGGAAAGGGGGAGAGAGGGAGAACCCCAAGCAGGCACTACACTTAGTGTGGAGCCAGACACAGGGCTCCATCCCACGAGCCTGGGATCTTGAGCTGAGCCAAAATCAAGAGTCGGATGCTCAACTGAATGAGCCACCCAGGCACCCCCTGTCAGGAAACCTTATTAATGGAGTATGTGCCTGAACAACCCTGCGGGCAGATGCCATCTCACTGCCCACCATGACCCAAATGTTTAATTAATTGTTATGGAGGAAGGAAAGTGCCTATTCCCCTTGAAAGCTGCAGTGCAGTCCTGCAGCCTTGATTAGTTTTGTAAGTCCAGTTCCTTGTAGAGTTTCTGGAACATAGCATATACTCGATAAATGTGAAATAAATGAATGAATAAGTGGCCAAGTGTTAGGGCTTATGTTTCTTGCTTTTCCCATGGCAGAAAAGAATAGAGCAGAAAAAAAACCATCATATTTGTTGATGGCCTGTTTACTAGGATGAGTGTTTTCTTTGCCCCCAGTAGTTCAAAGCTATCTATATATTCATCCATTAATTCAAATACTTATTGGCTCCCTACAATAGGAAGTGCTTCCTTTGTGTGTCAGTATGGGATTGTGGAATGTCCAGCTTGGTCTTAGGAGAGCAGGCTGTGTCTATAAGAACAAAATCCTGAACTAACCTCTCCAGCACAGCACTGTCGTCCACGGGCCCCACACGTCGGAAACACGCTGAGCTAATCCTCCAGTTCCAGTTCTACACATCCCCGCTCATGCGGCCTTTTCTATACCTTTGACACGAGCCAACTTCATCTTTTCTCAGCATGAGTCACTGTCAAAAACATACACTTTGTCATAACTGCTGTAGCTCTAGTGCTGTCCGTTGCTTTTTAAACAATCATAAAATCAAATCTAAAGCTCACGTTGAGAGCTTGTTTTATTGATGACGTACAATGGGAGACGGATGAGATATTTGGGGCCAGAACTGTTGACCATCTACCATCTTTATTGAGAAATTTCTGATTTCCAATCTAACTAACTCAAATGAGTCGTAATTCAGAGACGTGATAAAGTTAAATTTTCCTCTGTGCTGACTATGAAAAGCACTTGGGAAGCACAATAATAACAGACATGATTGTATAAGGAATGCTCAATATACTTAAAATAACACTTTCAAGTACCCTCAAATACTTTGGCATAAAATATTCCATTTGAACCTTTATTATTTCTAGGTCAGCTGTTGGCAAACTGTGGCCTGGGGTTGCATCCAGCCTTCTCCCTGTTTTTTTATGGCCTGTAAACTAAGCTTTTTTTTTTTTTTTTTTTTTTTTTTTTTTTTTACATTTTTAAGTGGTTGAAAAAAATAAAAAGAATATTCTGTGATATGTGAAAATTGCAGTAAATTCAAGCTTCGACGTCCATAAGTAAAGTTTTATTCAACTCAGCTATATCCATTTGCTTATGTATTATTTGTGGCTGCTTTTGAATGATGAAGGGCAGAGTTTAGTTGGAACAGAGACTGTTGGAACAGAGACCAAAGCCAGAAATATCTGCTATCTGAAACTGTACACAAAAGTTTGCCTTCCTGGGTTTGAGGTACTAGAGACACATCAGTGAACAAAACAGAGATCTCTGTGTTGGGGGAAGTCATCAAGAGGGCGTGACTAGCAGCTGATCCGAGAGCTAGACCCAGGTGACAGGAGGCTTCTTAGTCCCTCCCCATCATCGGAATGTACATTCTGAGCATCATTCCCGTAGCCAGAGCTGTTTCAAGGGCACAACCTTAAAAAAGAAATGTGTTGTTGAGACCATTTGGATTGTATATGGGACTGAACCCTGTTAAGCGCTCTATATAAACTTTTAAGATTCTGGCAGGTAGGTATGATGACCTACCAATCTGGACTGGCCTGCTTCTTTCTTTGGTCTCTCCTTGCCCTCTGTGTAGGGGGACCAGGTTTGAATTTCAGCCGGAGAACTCCCAAAGTTGCAAACCAACACCCTGCCCTCAGAAAACTTACATTCAAATACGGGAAGACAGGAAACAGTAAGCATAAGTACATTATATATAGTATTATTAGGATGTGATAAATGTGATGAGAAGAAAAGATGTAGAGGAGGGTAAAGGGAATAAGGATTTTCTTTTTTTGGTGGGGGGAGGATGTTACACTTTGGAAGACAGCAATCAGGGTAGACCTCGTTAAAAAGGTGGTACCTGAGCAAAGACTTACTTGAAAAGGGTGAGGAAGTGAGACACATGGGTGTCTGGGGAAAAGCATTGGAGGCAGAAGGGATAACAGCAGCTCCTCATACGGTTGTTGTGTAGATTGAGTTCATGTATTTAACTAAAAATAGCGCCTGGCAAATGGTAAATTCTCAAAAAAAAAAAAAAAAAAAAGAGTTCTTTTTTAGAACGAGCTAGCTGTAGACGCTCCTTTCCTCTCTGCAGTGGGCGGATGTACTGAGTGCCTTTTGGTAGGCGCTCACTATAGCAGAGAAAGGCTCTCCTAAGTACTCGGGGTCTTGATAGCTTTATCTATCCCAGGATTAGCTTTCATCCCTGGGGCTTAGCTCTCAGGGGCAGAGCCATCCTGAAGAATCATGAGCTCGGGAGGTATCATACCTGTGGTCTGTGTACTTATCAGATACGGATCCCGGAGTCTGTCGGCACACACAGGCGCAGGGACTTGCCCTACCGTCACACAATTAGTCAGCAGCAAAGCTTCGATAGGCATGGGGTGTTTTGCTTCCAGGTCTGGTGTTCTGTTCCTGCTCTGCGCTCCTCGTCCTGCAATAAACCTATTTTTACACGGCTTATTTCTTCCAGTAAACTTTCAGGTGTCTTTGCGCAGGGACCACGTCTTACTCATTTTTGTTTTCCCCTTCAGAATCAGGCACTAAACAAACAAAAAACCAAAACCGTTGCAAGAACAGTCAGTGCTTGAATTTGTTGGGTACCGTTTCAAATCGTAACCACTACCTGTAAGTCTGTCAGATAATGCCAACGTGGGACCGACCGTCCCTAGTTTCCTGCGTTTGTATAAAGCATGGGGACATAAATTGTCCTACCAATCAGGGAGCTCCCAGAAGAGATACCGGACATTTACATTTTCAAACTTTTTTATGTTGCTAAATATCATGTGAAGATCCTGGAGCATAAGATGATTCATGAGCTTTGGGCTTTGATGAGCAGTAGCGTCAGGCTGCTAGATAAGAGATGGCATTTCCAGGACAAAAAATGGGGCAGACGATGCGGGACAAACACTTTGTTGTCCTTTGTCTTAATCCAGGGCGGGTTCTCAAAGTGTGGTTTATGGACGGGCGGCATTAGCATCACATGATGCTCGTCAGAAATGCAAATTCTTGGGGTGCCTGGGTAGTTCAGTCCGTTGAGCGCCCGACTCTTGATTTCGCCTCAGGTCATGATCCCAAGGTCATGGTATTGAGCCCTGTGTCGGGCCCCACGCTGGAGCTGAAATAAAAAAATATAATAAAATAAATGCGTTCAACAAATTTTTTAAAAATGGGAGAAATAGTTAAGGATATGTGAACTTCCTGGGGACTGCTGTGAGGTGACACTGGATTACGTTTATCACCCGATTCCCATATGCCCTTGCTCAGACTGGCCTATTTTAGAGTGGTGTTACAGGCCCTAGGAATTCGTATTCAACTCAAGAGTTTGTAGCCAACATTTCCCAAAGATTTGGTGGGTATTTTTTAGGTAAATGGCTGCAGGCTCATTTGGGTAAAGTTATGAAATTTCAAGGTCCTGATGTTTGAACAGTCTGGCTTCTGTAAAATATTTGCTTGTAAAGTCCTGCTTTTATTTTATTTTTGTAATAAAAGACACTCAAAACCTCTCAATTTTTGTGCTTGGAGGCTCCATGCTCTACAAACCAGAGTTAGAAATCTCCAAGTGTCAGGCCACTAATTGCTATAAATATTTCATGGTAATTGCCGATCATGCCCATTCTTTTTTAGAGGTTTGTTTAAACCCTTGTTTAAACATCAGTTCTGGGTAAATAAGGCTGAGATGATCTAGGAGTACATTTTTTTCTTTTTTCTTTTCTTTCCAAGGAAGATGGACTATGCTAGTGGGAAAGCCTTAGATGTGTCAAACATTTTGATGAGATGTGTGTTCATTTGAGAAAGGAACCAGAGAGAGAGAGAGAGCCAATCTGGTGTGTACTGGAGGGAGAGAGAGAGAGAGAGAGAGAGAGAAATCTGAAGCTGAGGATGGGGATACATCAACAGGGAGTGTGAAAAAAGAGCCCATGAGACCAGGTACTGCATTGGGAGGGGCCAGAGCAAGAATCCTCTGATGGCAAAACTGCCTGGAAGGCTGATAATAGAAATATTAAATGTAGATTTTTAACACGTCTGCTGTGTTTATATACTCTTCAGCAGTCGAAGCAACAGGAGAACACAACCAGTTCTGTGATTTACAGTTTCTCTTAACAGAAGAATGTCAAAATTATGTTGGTAATAAGAGCGTTGATAAAGGATTTTGCCTTTCCACTCTCATATGAAGTTGGAGAAATGCAGCGATTTAGGTTTGAGAAGAGAAACAATTTGGAGGATAAATTTGGTTTTGTCTTTAGGTGACCTAAACTTGAACAATAAAGAGTAACGAGGACTTCTGTTTCCAGCGATACGGCAGACTAAGTTATCTGTTACCTCTTCCAACGCAAAACACTTAAAAATGCTAGACAAATTACAACGGGCATCCTTTTCGGTGCATAGCTGAATTTATAAGAAAGAAGGGGAAACTCCAGGGCCAAAACTTGAGAGTCAAATGAAAAATTGGAAGGGTTTGTAGGTCTCAATAACCAATATACTGGATTTTAATGGCGTCACAAGGACGGAAGGCAGGTTTTAGGTCCATTGGGTAAGAAATTGATGGGACTTGCAGTGGCAGCAACAATGATGAACAAGGTGGACTAGAAAACAACTACTTTTGGCTAGTCGCTGACCAAAAAAAGCGTTTCCTGATGAATGGTAACTGCAGGACTATTCTCACATGGTTTAGGCATCCAAATTTATTTTGTCCACATGCTCTAATAACATTCAATCAAAAACTTACCATAACGGTGCATCCTTGGACACCTGCCAGAAGCACGTGCCACATCTGGAAGAGCATGCTCTCAGTCCAGGCCTTTGCAAGACAAACGACAGGACTAATCCCCAGGGTCTTCAGATTTTGGAATTATTCATGTCTTTAAGTATGTTCAAGTGAATAAATAACTAAACAAATGAGGGAATAACAATCATAACAGAGAAACAAAACCTTACGAACAGAAGATACAGTAAAACCTTGAGTTGTGAGTAACTTGTTCTGAGTTCTGCAAGACGAGCGAGTGATGTCTTACAATAAGGGTAGTACTCGGTGCCGAATGTCACATGATCACAACTGAATCAAAGGTTCTTGAAATTCGCTTTGATATGTAAGTGCTTTGGACTGTAAGCACGTTTCTGGAATGAATTATGCTAACAAACCAAGGTTTTACTGTAGTAAGTATTAGAAAAAAGAACCAGATAGAACTTCTGGAACAATTATAGCAATCGACATTAGAAACTCCGTGGAAGGGTTAGTTGCAGATTAGAAGCAGTTTAAGTGAGAATCAGTAAGTAAGAAATACAGAAATAATCATGAATGCACCAAAGATAAGAGGGATTCCTTCTTTGGCTAGATTCATACATCTCTTTGGGTTACATTATAATTATAGTTATGTTGGCTTAGGAGCTGTGACAAGACTCGCAAAGAGAAGAAAATGAGTTAGCACTCTGAAGTCTTTACAACTATCTTATTAGCTTAAAGAGAAGGTGATGTCAAAAAATTAAAAATGGAAATTTTCTTATGGTCATAAACATGATACAAATTTCTCTTACCCTGTCATTGGCAGGTGAACAACCAAAGAAAAGTGGGTGTCATTGAATGCCTCAGTAACAGCTGGGATAGTAAACACAGCATCCTCCAAGGGCTCTTCTAGAGGGAAGAGTTGGAAAGTGTGATGAAATAATGATCACTTTTTCTTATTTCAAAATTCTCAATGTGCATAACATACTACCATTTGCAAAAATAAAAATAATATGTCTTACATAATATTTATTTTACGTATATGCATGCAATACACAGGAAACTGGTAACGAAGGCTGCCTCTGGTGAGGGGAATTGTGTACCTAGGGGGATAGGTATGGGAGAGAGACTTATTTCTCACAGTTCTCAAACTTTTCTAGTCTTAGGACCCCTTTTGGTCTTTTAAATTTTTTTTAATGTTTATGTATTTACTTAAACTTTTTTTTTTTTTTTTTTTTTTAATTTTTTTTTTTCAACGTTTTTTATTTATTTTTGGGACAGAGAGAGACAGAGCATGAACGGGGGAGGGGCAGAGAGAGAAGGAGACACAGAATCGGAAACAGGCTCCAGGCTCCGAGCCATCAGCCCGGAGCCTGACGCGGGGCTCGAACTCACAGACCGCGAGATCGTGACCTGGCTGAAGTCGGACGCTTAACCGACTGCGCCACCCAGGCGCCCCTACTTAAACTTTTTTTAAACGTTTATTTAGTTTTGAGAGAGAGAGAGAGAGAGAAGTGGAGGAGGGGCAGAGAGAGAGGGAGACACAGAATCCAAAGCAGGCTCCAGTTTCTGAGCTGTCAGACAGAACCTGATGTGGAGCTGGAATTCATGAACCATGAGATAATGACCTGAGTTGGACGCTTAACTGATTGAGCCACCCAGGCACCCCAGGACCCCTTTTGGTCTTAAAAATTATTGAAGTTCCCCAAGTGTTTTTGTTTATATGAGTAATATGTTCATCAATATTTACTTTACTAGAAGTTAAAACAGAAATCTTAAAAAGATCTATTTAATAATTCACTTAAGGGGCATCTGGGTGGCTTGGTCGGTTGAGCGTCCGACTTCAGCTCAGGTCATGATCTCACGGTCCGTGAGTTCGAGCCCCGTGTCGGGCTCTGTGCTGACAGCTCAGAGCCTGGAGCCTGTTTCGGATTCTGTGTCTCCCTCTCTCTCTGACCCTCCCCCGTTCATGCTCTGTCTCTCTCTGTCTCAAAAATAAAATAAACGTTAAAAAAAATTTTTTTTAAATAATTCACTTAAAAGTAAGAATAAACCCATGATTTGTTAACATAAATAATATCTTGTTAAATAAAAAATAAAAAGAGCCTTGAATAATAAATAAAATAAATAATAAAGTAAATAAATAAAATAAAATAATAAATAAAAAATAACTATATTTTCTAAAATAGAATTTAGTGAGAAGAATGGCATTGGCTTTTTTTTTTCTTCCTGCAAATCTTTCTAGTGTCTGGCTTAAGAGACAGCTGGATTCTTACATTAGCTGCTGTATTCAGTGTTTGCGATCTTACACATCATGGAGATTCTGGAGAGCAGCACTGTACCCTTGAGAGAGAATCAGAGTGAGAAAGGGAAACAATATCTTAGTACCATTATGAAAATAGTTTTCATCTCACAGACCTATGCAAAGGATCTCAAGAACCTTGGATTGCACTTTCAGAATTGCTTCTGTATAAAATCTGTTTGAATTCTATACCATGTGCATGGATTAGCAAGTCACAATACATCCCAACTTACATACATGCAAATATCCATACATGCATATGCATGTATAAATGTACACCTTTCAAGGCTCTCTTCTGATCTTTCTGGAATGCAAAAAGAAAGGTAACTGGAGGTTTCTGTGAAACAACCGTGTCACAGTTTTGATAATGCTTTTAGAAAGGAAAAGCGAATATATAGCTATTATATCTAGTATTTATTGGGTGCTTATTATGTACTGGACAGTGTGTCAAGAATTTTACCTGCCTTATATAATTTAATCTTTTCCTGAACCATATGAGAAAGGTGCTATTATTTTCTTCACTTTATTAAGGACAGACCGGGACTTAGAGAAGTTCAATCATGGGTCCGAGATCATGCAGCCATTAGGATTTTGCTACGTCCAACTCCAAAGCACATCACTTTCAAAAACTAGAGTCTAAATGGTTGTCTTTTTTCTTCTTTTAGTGTTTAAAATTGTGATAAAATACACATAACATAAAATTTACCATCTTAACCCCTTTTGAGTGTATCGTTCAGTAGTATTAAATACTTTCATAATGTGCAACTATCACCACTATCCATTTCCGTAATTCTTTTCATCTTGTAAAACTGAAACTCTATACCCATGAAAAGATAACTGTTCTTTCCACCCTTCCTCCAGACCCTGGCAACTACCATTCTTTCTGTCTGTACAATTTTGACTACTCTATAAATGGAATTACATAGTATTAGTCTTTTTCACATAGCAAGGTGTCTTCAAGATTCATCCATGTTGTAGCTTATATCAGAATTTCTTCCTTTTTATTTTAATATATGTGCTGCTGAAGTGAGCACAAAATTACCTCATTTTTAAAAGCTGAATAATTTTACACTGTAGGCATCTATCACATTTTGCTTATCACTTCCTCCATCGATAAACACTTTGGTTGCTTCCACATTTTAGCTATGGTCAATAATGCTGCTGTGAATAAAGTCTTTAGTTTAGTTAATATTATTATTATTATACCAATGTTCTTAAGTTTGACAAATGGACCATAGATATGTTAATAACGGGACAAGACAGTTTTGGTGAAGGAATTCTGTGTATGTTCTTGTAACTTTTCTGTAAATTGCAAATTGTTATAAAAGAAAGATATCTTTAAATAGTGAATGACAAACTTTTAATATTTGGTCAGTAATAAATATACCTTCAGGAAGATTCTTCTCACATGTAATTTCTTTCTACTTCAGTATAAGCATGTATTGCTATTTTTGTCTATTTCCTGTTAGTCATTAAGAACCTCTGCTCTTTACTTGCCATAAAAAGTGTTTTTTTATGACTAAAAATTTGAGAATTACAACAGCTTTTCACATATATTTGCATTTTAAACAATTCATGTTATTTAAACAACCCAAAATCATGGTTCAATTTTAATCCCTGTATAACTATTTGGCCATATTCTTTGGCAATACTGTCTTAAAGTCACATAAGTACAGCAAGCTGACAATCATTATGATTGGCTTTATTTTTTAACTTTATTGAGATACAATTGACATGGAACATTATGTAAGATTAAGGTATACAATGTTTTGATTTGATACACTAATATTTTGCAAAACGATTACCACCCTAGTGTTAGCTAATACTTCTGTCACATCATCTAATTACAATTTATTTTTTGTGGTGAGAACATTTGAGATTTATTCCCTTAACAACTTTCAAGTTTATAATACAGTATTGTTAGCTATAGTCCCCATGCTGTACTTTAGATTCTTCAGAACTTACCATCTTATGACTGAAAGGTTGTTCCCTTTGATCATGTCTCCCCACTTTCCCCACCCCACCCCCTAGTAATCACCATTCTACTCTCTGTTTCTATGAGTTTGATGTTTTTAGATTCTACATATAAACGAGATCATTCAGCATTTGTCTTTTCTAACTAATACCCTCAATTAGCATAATACCCTCAATTTCTATCCATGTTGTCACAAATAGCAGGATTTTCTTCTTTTTTAATGGCTGAATAGTATTCCACTATACCACATTTTCTTTATCCAGTCATCCACTGATGAATACTTAGGTTGTTTCCCTGTGGCTATTGTGACTATTGCAGCAAAGAACATGGGAGTGCAGATTCCTTTTTGAGTTAGTGTTTTCATTTTTTTTTTTTTTTTTTTTTGATAAATTCCCAGAAGTGGGATTTCTGGATCGTATGGTAGTTCTATTTTTAAATTTTTTCAGTAATCTCCATACTATTTTCCATAGTGGTTGCACCAATTTATATTCCCTCCAACAGTGCACAAATACTACACATCCTCACAAATACTTGTTATCTCTTATGTTTTCAGTGATAGCCATTCTAAATGTGCATGAAATCACAAGAACCCAACTAACCAAAACAATTCTGAGAAAGAAGAACAAAGCTTCAAACTGATGATGATCCAAACACTATGGTATTGGCATAAAAACAGACACATAGGTTCTAATTAATGGAACAAAGTAGAGGTCCCAGAAATAAACACAACATATACGGTCAATCAATTTACAACAAAGGAGCCAAGAATATGCAATGGGGAGAGAACAGTCTCTTTAATAAATGGTGCTGGGAGAACTGGATAACCATACACAGAAGAATGAAATGGGACCCTTATCCTAAACCACCTACAAAAATTAACTCAAAATAGACTAAGGACTTAAGCATAACTTGAAACCATAAGCTCCTAGAATAAAACATGAAGAAAATTCTCTTTGATATTGATCTTGGCAACAGTTCTTTTTTTATTTGACACCAAAAGCACAAACAACAAACACAAAATAAATGAGTGGGGCCACATTGAACTAAAAAGCTTCTGCAGAACAAAAGAAACAAGCACCGAAATGAAAAGACAACCTATGGAATAGTAGAAAATGTCTGCATATCATATATCTGATAAGGAGTTGCTATCCCCAAACTATGAAGGACTCCTACAACTCAATAGGAAAAAAAGAACAATTCCATTTAAAACTGGGCAGAATAACTTGACCAGGCATTTCTACAAAGAAGGCCTACAAATTACCAAAAGATTTATGAAAAGATGCTCAACATCACTAAGCAGCAGGGAAATGCAAACCAAAACCACAGTGAGAAAGCTAATTGTTGGTGTTAACAAAATGGATTCCACTGAGCCACCCTACCTACAGCCAGAAGAGATATGAGGAAATCGTTAAGAAGTCAGCACCTACATTAAGAAAACTGGGTACAGGCCCAGCACAGTAGCATTTATGCCAGTTTCTGGTTGGAATGGTGACAACCTGCTGGAGCCAAGTGCTAACATGCCTTGATTCAAGGGATGGAAAGTCACATGTAAAGATGGCAATGACAGTGGAACCACACTGCTTAAAGTTCTGGTTCTGCATTTGGCTACCCTCTCATCCAGCTGACCCTTGTGTCTGCCCCTCCAGGATGTCTACAAAATTGGTGATATTGGTACTGTCCCTGTGGGCCAGGTAGAGACTGGTGTTCTTTTTTTTTTTTTTTTTTTTAAATCTTTTTAATGTTTATTTTTATTTTTGAGAGAGACACAGAGACAGAGAGAGACAGAGAGAGATAGAATGTGAGTAGGGGAGGGGCAGAGAGAGAGGGGGGACACAGAATCAGAAGCAGGCTCCAGGCTCTGAGCTGTCAGCACAAGCCTGATGTGAGGCTCAAACCCATAGACTGTGAGATCATGACCTGAGCCAAAGTCAGACGCTCAACTGACTGAGCCACCCAGACACTCAAGACTGGTGCTTACACCCAGCATGGTGGTCACCTTTGCTCCGGTCAATTTTACAGCTGAAGTAAAGTCTGTTGAAATACACCATGGAGCTTTGAGTGAGGTTCTTCCTGGGGACAACGTAGGCTTCAGTGTCAGGTATGTATCTGTCAAAGATGTTCATCGTGGCAATGTGGCTGATGACCGCAAAAACAACCTACTAATGGAAGCAGATGGCTTTATGGCTCAGGTGATTATCCTGGACCATCCAGGCCAAATCAGTGCCAGATATGCACTGTGGTAGATTGTCACACAGCTCACATTATTTGCAAGTGTGCTGAGCTGAAGATTTATTGTCGTTCTTGAAAAAAGCTGCAAGATGGCCCCAAGTTCTTGAAATCTGGTGCTGTTGCCATTGTTGATATGGTCGCTGGCAAGCTTTTCTGTGTTGAGAGCCTTTTTGCTGTTTGTGACATGAGACAGACAGTTGCTGTGGGTGTCATCAAAGCAGTGGGCCAATAAGGCAGCTGGAGCTGGCAAGGTCACCAGGTCTGCCCAGAAAGCTCAGAAGTCTAAATGAATATTACCCCCAATACTTGCCACCCCAGTCTTAATCAGTGGTGGAAGAACGGTCTCAGAACTATTTGTGTCAACTGGCCTTTTAAGTTTAATAGTAAAAGACTGGTTACTGATAACAATGCATTGTAAAACCTTCAGAAGGAAAGGAGAATGTTTTGTGGACCATTTGGGTTTTTGTGTACATGGCAGTTTTAAGTTACTAGTTTTTAAAAGCAGTACTTTTTAATGGAAACAACTTGACCAAAAATCTGTCACAGAATTTGAGACCCATAAAAACAAAATTTTAATAAGGAAAAAAACTACAATGAGATATCATTTCACATCTGTTAGAGTGGCATGATAAGAGATAACAAATGTTGGTCTTGGCACTTGATTTTTTTCAATTCGTCACCAAAAGCAAAGATAACAGAAACAAAAATAAACAAGAGGGGCTGCATCAAACTAAAAGGCACTGCAAAGGAGGAGAAAGAGAAACCCTTTTGGATTGTGGGTGGGAATGTAAACTGGTGCAGCCACTCTGGAAAACAGTATGGAGGGTCCTCAAAAAATTAAAAATAGAGCTACCCTACAATCTAGCAATCATAGGGTAACGATCCTAGCACTACTAGGTATTTATCCAAGGGATACAGGTGTGCTGTTTCGAAGGGCCACATGCATCCCAATGTTTATAGCAGCACTATCAACAATAGCCAAAGTATGGAAAGAGCCCAAATGTCCATCAACAGATGAATGGATAGAAGATGTGGTATATATACACAACGGAATATTACTTGGTGATCAAAAAGAATGAAATCTTGCCATTTGCAACTATGTGGATAGAACTGGACTGTATTATGCTCAGAGAAATTGTTCAGTCAGAAAAGACAAATATCATATGATTTCACTCATATGTGGCATTTAAGATACAAAACAGATGAACGTAAGGGAAGGGAAGCAAAAATAATATAAAAACAGGGAGGGGGACAAAACATAAGAGACTCTTAAATATACAGAACAAACTGAGGGTTGCTGGAGGGGTTTTGGGTGGGGAGATGGGCTAAGTGGACAAGGGGCATTGAGGAGGGCACTTGTTGGGATGAGCACTGGGTGTTATATGTAGGGGATGAATCACTGGATTCTGCTCCTGAAATCATTATTGTATTATATGCTAACTAACTTGGATGTAAATTAAAAAAAAAAAAAAAACACAGCAAAGGAAATCATTAACTAAATGAAAAGGCAACCTACCTATTGGGAGAAATATTTATTTTATCATCCTGTTTAGCTATTGCAGTGTGGTGGGAGGAAATGTTTAAGTACTTGCTAGGCCTTTCTGCCAGAGTCAGGCAAACAACTTCTGAGTTGCAGCTTTGATCTTGACAGCCCTCATTTGTTAAGGCACAGGCTTTGAAATGGGAAATTGGGAAAGACTTTAGAGAAAAGGTGTTTATTTCATGGTTATATATGGGTATGGGTCTTTACAGAACTGAATCTGTGTTATCAGCCAGGCTGATAGGATTGGGGAGAAGCCAAGGTTAGTGGTTATGCGGTTAGTATCTATGGCTGCTGGTCTGTGTGGTCATCATAGCCGGAGTGGAGTGGACAGTATGATAAAGGAATCATTGACTCTGGTTAAATGGTCTGACCCATGTTTTCAGATCAACGAGCTTCCCATCCAATGTGCTCTGGATACTCATGTACAGAGAATGAGTTATAAGGTTAACTTACTACATTATAAGGATAATAGCGAGGAGAGAGGGTAAGGTGATCAGATGGTTAAGGAAGGCAGCAGAGGCAGTGATTTGAGCTTTGTAAGATGGAAAAAGCAAGTCCTTGAATTTTCCTTTTTAAAAATAACTCTGAGGGGGTGCCTGGGTGGCTCAGTTGGTTAAGCATCCGGCTAAGGCTCACGTCATGATCTCGTGGTTTGTGGGTTCGAGCCCGCATTGGGCTCTGGGCTGACAGCTCAGAGCCTGGAGCTTGCTTGGGATTCTGTGTCTCCCTCTCTCTCTGCTCTTCCCCACTCACACTCTCTCTGTCTCTCGAAAATGAATAAACGTTAAAAAAAATTAAAAATAACTCTGAGACTGTGAATGGAATTTGCTTATGTTTATATGTTTCCTTAAACTATGAACTTCTTGAGAATAGGTTCTGTTTTGGGGCGCCTGGGTGGCGCAGTCGGTTAACCGTCCGACTTCAGCCAGGTCACGATCTCGCGGTCCGTGAGTTCCAGCCCCGCGTCAGGCTCTGGGCTGATGGCTCGGAGCCTGGAGCCTGTTTCCGATTCTGTGTCTCCCTCTCTCTCTGCCCCTCCCCCGTTCATGCTCTGTGTCTCTCTGTCCCAAAAATAAATAAAAAAAAAAAAAAAAAAAAGAAAGAGAATAGGTTCTGTTTTATTTATTTATTAATTTTTAAATTTTAGTGTTTATTTTTGAGAGAGAGAGAGAGATGGAACGTGAGCAGAGGAGGGGCAGAGAGAGAGAGAGAGGGAGACACAGAATCTGTAGCAGGCTCCAGGCTCTGAGCTGTCAGCACAGAGCCTGATGTGGGGCTCAAACTCATAAACCGTGAGATCATGATCTGAACTGAAGTCAGACGCTCAACTGATTGAGCCACCCAGGTTCCCCACGGTTCTGTGTTTTAATAAATCTTTTTATCCCAAACAACTAACGCAGTGCCTATTGAATAATGTTTGTTGAAACAACCAAATTCCTGGGATCAGGATGCACATCTTTTGGCAAGTCCTTATTCGGCCTACTCATGTTTTCACCCCACCTATCTACAGTGTGAATTATTCTTACTTATGTGTGCCAGGTACTATGCATAACGGTGTGATGGAAGGAACTGCTTTGGAGTTACCACACCTGAGTCCCAGAACTGCTTCTAAGTAGCTATGAGGCCTTGGACAAGTCACTTAAATTCTCTTGGTTTTTGCTTTTTAATTTATGAAATGAGGTTTTCGGACTACATCACGGAGGGAAATACCTGGGGAGCAGCATACTGTCAACCTTTCCTCCTACACCTATAACAGGGATGACGTCTTCACATAGCCACTGCCAGGGAGCCAGAAGTGACACTGAAATAAGATCTATTTCCTCTCCCTGAACAAGATCATCTCAAAGGTCTGTGGCCTAAGCTGTGAAAACACATACACAGCTAAAACTCAACTAGCCTCATCATGGGTTATTGGATACCCAGAGTCAATTGATTCCTTTTCTTTTTCATATATTTTCTCCACCCCCCCCTCCAGTTTTTTCCTAGACCTATTAATTTGGCTAGTTAGTATTTCCTATTTCCATGCCTTTCCTTTGAAGTGAGCAGTTAGGGGCAAAAAGAGACATAGAAGACCTGAAAGGTCTCCCACATCATTTGTCAGTTAGGTATGAATGAGAGCTGCCCACACAGAAGTTCTGCCACCATGGCCAAGACTCCAAGCATGACCAGACTGTACTTGTGCTGATAATTTGTACTCACACTTACTCCTGTAGCACCTGTAGTTACATCGACCCCAACACCTATACCTACACCTATGTCTATAACTATACCGACACATACCCTATACTTACACTTACATTTGAAAGCTCATGTCCTTTTTTTTTCCCCCTTCCTAGTATACAGAGAACACTGCAACAAGCTATACTGTTTGTTGCCAGACTCCTAAGCCAGGAAGAATTCTCTCAAAAACAACTGGCAATGACACATGTGAAACACCTTACTGAGAGTAGGTGCAAAACATTAAAGACATACAGCTTGGACCATGAAAAGACTGCGAGACAAGGATGTGAACTACTGGAAATAATATAATGTAAAAAACAAAACAAACTCAAAACAATAACAACAACAACAACAACAACATGGAGAGACATAAGTTGCTCACCAGGAGCAAAGTCCAGTGCTAGGCAAACCTCAGAATACTCAAATAATCAAATTGTCTATAATATGTGATTTCTGGAATGCATGAAGAGTGACAGGCCGATTTTCTAGTAAGACAATCGTTCCTTTTCAGAATCTGCCCGGACTTGTTAAAACCTAACTCTTTCAACGATCTTTGGGTAAGATTTTCCAAAGAAGAGATCATCTTCCTGATTATTCTAATAGCTCACCTCATCAGAGTGGAATTTTGGATTACTTCATTTCATAAGCACAGGTCAGAGAATAAGCCTCTTGAGAACTGAGTTCCTCACTGGAAACTCTTGGTGGAGACACAGACAGACAGGCAGGGCTCTGGAATGGGCTATCTTCCCTGAAGAGTTAACACATCCCTCTCCTTCCGTATTTGCCCTCACATAAGCCCGTTTTATTTTCCACACACGACGTATTGATAGCTGAAATTGTTTTATCTTTTCTTTTCCCTTTGGGATGGCTCCCCTGTGGGTGATGGATGAGTGGGGTGCTGACCTTTAAAGTTGCAGGCTCATTTCTTTGGCCCACAGGGGAATATACACCAATTTTTGAATCTGAATGTTTTTAGGCAGAAACTCTCCAGCTCGACATAATCACCACTCCTTCCTGTCTCACACTTGCTTCTTCACACATCTGCGTTCTCTGCCTTATGTAGTAAGGCAAGAGTATGGGAACTGTGGCTTCCATACAGTGGGTCTCCTGAGGGACCTATAACTTCACAGAGTGGGGACCTCGTACGCACATCAGCATGTACAGTGGCAAATGTTCAACAAGTATGTGTTCACTGGGGTATAAAGTGAGAGGTTTTATTTTTGGCTCCTTCCAACTTGTAGGTCAAGGAGGGGGCATCTTACCCGTCTCATACTTTCACTTTTTCACCTGTAGGAGAATTGAATGAGGTAGTATGTGGAACTGAGAAGGAACTGGAAGGTAGAGTCCCTGTGAAGATTCTTTTAAGACCCCTGATCGGTACTCACCAGACAATGAAGAACTTCCTTGTAGGCCAACTTTCCAGAGGACAGAGCTGCCCCCTTAGATGGGGAGCAAAGCTTTATCAGTCTCAATATTGTAACGCCCCTCTCCATGAAAGATGAAGTCATGAAGAATGATGTGGCCAGTTTTATCCTTTTTGGTTGTTGTTGTTTTGCAGAGGGGATTTGCTGACTGCTTCATGGTGTCATAGCTACAAGCCCATCCCAATGGTACTTTAAAACCGTTTAAAAATTTTTTTCTAGTTGGTAGAAATACATTTTTTTTTTTTTGTATATTGGTCTAAATTCATTAGGAATTCTAACTGGACATCTAGTTTCTTTTGGATTTTTCCAAACATAATTTTTGACTAATGTCTGTTTTAAAAATGCCTTTTATTTCTTTTTATTGGTTTATTTCATTGGCTAGTATCTCTAATATGATGTTGAGTTGAAATGCTGAATGGGTATCTTAGCCTCATTTCCAGTCTTAGGGGCAAAGCTTTCAATATTTCCCTCTAAGTTATATTTGCTACAGGATTTTTGTTAAGTATTCTTTTTTTTTTTTTTAATTTTAAAAAAATTTTTTTTTTAAGTTTTATTTATTTTTGAGACAGAGAGAGACAGAGCATGAACGGGGGAGGGTCAGAGAGAGAGGGAGACACAGAATCGGAAGCAGGCTCCAGGCTCTGAGCCATCAGCCCAGAGCCCGAGGCGGGGCTCGAACTCACGGACCGCGTGATCGTGACCTGAGCCGAAGTCGGACGCTTAACCGGCTGAGCCACCCAGGCGCCCCTGTTAAGTATTCTTAATTACATTAAGGACGTTCTTTCTAGTTTTAAAACATTTTTTAAAAAATCATGAATGAGTGTTGAATTTTATCACATGCTTTTTATGGATTCATTGATATTATCATGCTAGTTTTGAATATTAAACGTTGTGTTCCTAGAATAAATTCAACTTGTTGATAATGCATTATTTTTTATATGTCTCAATTCATTTTGGTCACATATTGTTTAGAGTTTTTGAATTGATATTCATGAAAAGATTGTAATTACTCCCTCTCCCCCTTGTGATATCCTTACCTCGTTTTTGGTAATAAGATTATGCTGACTTTATAAAATCAGTTGAGAAGTGTTTTTATTTTTTCCAATTCTCTGTAAGGGTTTGAGTATATTAGTATTATTTCTTCCTTAAATATTTGGAAGAATTTATTAGCGTAGGTGTGTAGACCTGAAGATTTCTTTGTGGAGATGTTTTAAATTATAGATTCAATTTATTTAAATATATACAGTAAAACCTTGGTTAATTCATTCTGGAAATATGCTTGTAATCCAAAGCACTTGCATATCAAAGAAAATTTCCCCATAAGAAATAATGGAGGCACACTTGGGTGGTTCAGTTGGTTAAGCATCCAACTTCAGCTCAGGTCATGGTCTCATGGCTCATGAGTTTGAATCCTGCATTGGGCTCTGGGCTGACAGCTCAGAGCCTGGAGCCTGCTTCAGATTCTGTGTTCCCTCTCTCTCTGCCCCTTCCCTGCTTGTACTCTCTCTCTCACACAAATAAATAAATATTTAAAAAAATAATGGAAACTCAGATGATTCGTTCCACAACCCAAAAATATTCATGTAAAAATGATTACAATACTGTAATATAATACAAAATAATAAAGAAAATACAAAATATAAAGAAAAATAAATAACCTGCACTTACCTTTGAAAACCTTCCTGGCTGGTGTGAGGGAGACAAGAGAGAGGAGAGTTATGTGTAAGATGACTTTCACTATCACTAACATATGTTGACTACAATAAAGTATTAATAAACTCTTGTCATATACTGTATTTAATGTAACTGGCAATAAGGCAGCAGAGGAAAGGGTCTATGTCTGCAGGCAGCCTGACCTAGAATGAAGCAAAGTATCCTTAAGATTACTCTTGTATGGAAAAGCAAAGGACTGTCCATAGGTTCTTTGAAGTGACAAAAAATACACCAATGCCAGCTGTGGGCACCTTTCAATGTTCTGAAAAATCACTGATTTCTGCCAAACACCGCAGCCTGGGAACAAGCATCCGAGCATGGGAAATGATCACCCATAATCCTGCAATGAGAGAGAGAGGGGGAGAGAACCATTGGCTCAGTTGTGGTCATCTGACAGTTGATGTCACATACTACTCGTATTGCAAGATATTGCTTGTTTATAAAGTTAAAATGTATTAGAAATGTTTGCTCATCTTGTGGAACACTTGTACAACAAGTTACTTGCAATCCAAGGTTTTACTGTATTACTATTCAGATTTTCTATTTTATTTTGTTTCAGTTTTGATATTTTGCATTTTTCTAAGACTTGTCTTGTTTCTTTTTCTTTTTCTCTTTCTTTCTTTCTTTCGAGAGAGGGAGCAGGGGAGGGGCAGAGGAAGAGAGAATCTTAAGTAGGCTTTTGCCCAGCACAGAGCCCGATGCAGGACTTGATCTCACCACTGTGAGATCATGACCTGAGCTGAAATCAAGAGTTGAACACTTAACTGAGCCACCCAGGCGCCCCTGTCCTTTCTTTTTTAAAACAAAATTTTGGAGTATGTAGTTGACAAACAATGTTACATTAGTTTCAGGTGTATAAATAATGATTCTACAAGTGTATACCTTATGCTATGCTCACCATAAGTGTAGCTATAATCTCTTATCATACAATGCTATTACAATATCATTGACTATATTCCTTATGCTGTATCTTTTATCCTGTGATTTCTTTATTTCATAACTGGAAGCCTGTTTCTCTTACTCCCCTTCACTCATTTTGCCCATCCCCCACCTGCTCCTCTCTGGCAACCAGCAGTGTGTTCTCTGTATTTATAGGACACTTGACATTTTCATCCAAATTTTCAAATTCATTTCCATAACATTGTTCCTAACATCTCCTTATGATAATGTTTGTAGGATTTGTAGTGCTGTCTATTCTTCATGCTTGACACTAGTAATTTGTGCCTTGTTTCTTTATTGTTCTTGATAGGGCTATATAAATTTTATTAAAATTGTCAAAGAACTAGCTTTTGGCTTTGTTGATTTTTCTCTATTGTGCATTTATCTTTCTCTATTGTATGTTTATATTTGTTGATCTTTGTTTTTATCTTCATTATTTCATTCTTTAACTTGATACGGGTTTGGTATGCCTTTGTTTTCCTAGCTTTTAAAAATAGGTACTTAGATTACTGATCTTTTGTCATTCTTCTTTTCTATGTATTTGAAGCTATGTTTCAATCTAAGGACTCCTTTAGCTGCACCTCCCGAATTTAAGAATCATTGCCTAAGACTCGGTCTCAAGTTTATGCCAGTGATGAGTGGTTTTTAACTGGGGTGATTTTACTGCCCCCACCCCCTGCCCTCAGGAACGTTTGGCAATGTCTGGAGACAGTTTGGTTGTCACATCTAGGAGAGGGGAGCTACCAGCATCTAGTGAGTAGAGGTGAGGGCTGTTGCTCAAAATTCTACAATATACAGGACAGCTCCTCATAACAAAGAATTATGTGGCTCAGAATGTCAATAGTGCTGAGGTTGAGAAACCTTGTGGGTTTAGATCTACTTATTACCCATAAATGTACTTGCCCCCCTGACCCCCAACCCCATAATGCCCTCCACATGGCTTGTTTCTTTACTACTTTAGGATTCCCAAGATGCTACCCCTAATCACACTATACATGTAGTTCTGCATCATGCTATATAATCTCTACTGTTGTATTTTCCCTAATAGCACATTATGCATGTTATCATATGATGTATTATAAATACCATGTATGGCCATACATATGGAATGTTTATTTCTTCTTGCTTGCCTCCCCCATTAGAATAGAAAACTCCTGTCTATTTTGCTCACTGTCCTTCTCCCAATATCTAGAATAATGCTCAATGGTTGAATGAGTTAATATTTGTTGCATGGCTGATGCATTGTTGCATCTGAATGAGCGTTATTTCCAGTTTGAGGTAAATAAGGCAGATGTTGTGTTAGGGGAAATACAAACGTAAACAAGAAAATATTGAATTATCCCTGGTGCAAGAAGGGAGACTCCTCCTCCCCCTTTCCTTAGAGTATTTACTTAAAGAAAACTGTAATTTTGAGTTCTTTCTTTGCCCGTTTGAGATGTCTATAAACCTTTGTAAAAGGTAAATAAGCCTCTAGACAGTTTTTTTAAAATGTTTATTTATTTTGAGAGACAGCGTGCAAGCGGGGAAGGGGCAGAGAGACAGAGACAGAGACAGAGACAGAGAATCCCAAGCAGGCTCCATGCTGCCAGCACAGAGCCTGACGCAGGGCTTGAACTCATGAGCTGTGAAATCATGACCTGGGCTGAAACCAAGAATCAGACGCTTAACCAATTGAGCCACCCAGTTGCCTCTAGCCAGTTTTGTAAGTAGGGATCTTTTTCAAGAACTTGGGAGCCATCCTTTTGAAATGTAATTGAGGAAGATAGCACCTCTATTTCCCAGTCTCTGGGAATAGGGAGGAGCCCAACTTTGGTAGTGTGTGACCCCAAGTTGCTATTTTCCTTCTTGTCTCAAGTAAATAAGCAATGTATATTTCCTTTGGATAAAGGCACATTAGTAAACACGGTGATTTTATCAGGTAAATTTGGGAGGAACTATACGCGGCAAATGGTGTCGTCAAATGCTCTTCCTTGAGGACTAGTTATTGTTTGTCTTGAGAACAATGAAACGGGTTATATCTGCTTGACTACAGAAAAGGATGAGATTTCTTTTCCGCCTTGCGATCTCTTCAGTGGATTATCTGTGATGTGGATCACCTTCTGGTTTAATGTTTACTCAGTAAGAAGGCTGTTTTCTTTCTCTGGTACTTTTGTGGTGAGTTTTTCTGAGTTGGCAGGACACCCATGGTCTCTGGCTATGTTGGGGAGGTGGGTTTGTAATTTAAAAGATGCTCCTCTGCATTTGTTCTTATTGAAACCAGCACCCTGTCCTCACCTTTCTGTCTCCCTTGGTACTTGTCTCAGGCACATCAGTGCTTCTGAATCTGAGGGAGACCATGTTCCATCAATTCCCTTCTCCCACACCATCTAGGAGCTTCTGTAATTGTCTGGAGAGTGTATGCAAACTCAGTTTCAAGGTAGGGAATGAACAGTTTAATACACAAATGGACTCTTCTTTCACTCCTTCTAGTAGATGTGTTTTAGATGGCTCCTTAGTGGGAGCGGGGCAGAAACCAGAGGGATTTTTCTTTTCTTTAAAAAAAATGGTTTTTAATGTTTTTTATTTTTGAGAGAGAGATACACACAGAGCACAAGCAGGGGAGGGGCAGAGAGAGAGGGAAACAGAGAATCTGAAGCAGGCTCCAGGCTCCAAGTGTCATCACAGAGACTGATGTGGGGCTCCAACCCATGAGCTGTGAGATCATGACCTGAGCTGAAATTGGATGCTTAACCGACTGAGCCACCCAGGTGCCCCTGATTTTTTATTTTCTTAGGGGAGGTGGTCATCATGGTTGGTACTGTGGTCCAGCGATCCACAGTGGGGTGTGCGGGTATTTTTTTCTACAATCTGCTCCTTTCTGAGGACTCGTGTCTTTTCTGTGGATAGGACACATAATCTGATTTAAGATGTTTAAACAACCCCCTTCCTGAATGGTTTGAGTAAGTGTCCTACAGCTGCACAGAGTTGAGGTGGAGGTGAGAGGGTCAGAGGGAGGTGAAAGGTTGTGCCTTTGAGCTAGATTACTCATGGTGGGGGGTAGAGTTAGGTGGGGGCTCATGAGGGGTGGATATGGCTTCATCTTATGTCCTCAAGAAGGTGAACCACCACAAGGCTTCCTCATTCCTTCACTCTCTTTTTCTTCCAGTCCTACCCATTTTCTCTCATCAGTCCTCCCTTAGGTTGTTCTTCCCTTAGGTCCTCCTCACCTGAAGTCCCTGGCCCTTGCCCTCAGGATCACTCTTGCTCTTCCTTCAACATAATGAAACAACATGTTCAGACCCTTCCTAGGCTTCACAACTCAGGCATCTCAGGCACCAGTCAGTTAACACTGGGGTCTTCTTCTGCTGGCTGCTTGATGATTTCCCTGGGGCGAGGGTCACTGGTGATGGTAGCTGCTTTAACTTTGGTTCTCTCTCTCTGTTGGCAACGCTAAAACCAGTTTTTCTCCCAGAGAACTTGATGACAAACACACTTCTCTATTGGAGTAATTTTTTCCAGAAAAATTTTGGTCTATTCTGTGTGAAGTATGTGTGTTCTTCACGAGACCCTACTTCTCATGAAAACAAAACAAAACTGATCCCGGTGTTGTTATGTTACAGGCACATTTTTTTTTCTTCTCACCTAATTTTCATTACAAAGTGTTCCTGGATTAACTGAGATTGCTTCTGCCTAGCTTTTTGGATCAAAGAGCTCTATATTCAAATAGTGCCTCTTTTGGGGCGCCTGGGTGGGCTCGGGTTGGTTGAGTGTCCTGCTCTTGGTTTCAGCTCAGGTCATGATCTCACAGTTTGTGAGTTTGAGCCCTGCATTGCACTCTGTGCAGACGGTGAGGAGCCTGCTTAGAATTCTCTCTCCCTCTCTCTCTCCTCTTCCCCTACTCTCTCTCTGTCTCTCAAAATAAATAAAAACAAAAAAATAGCGTCTTTCTCTCTCTGACCCCAAATTTCTCCTATGACAGATGTGGTTGAAATTTCAGCTACCATATAAATATTCAGTATTGGAAAATATACTTGCAGTGTGAGAGGCAGAAATGTTCCAATGAGAGAGATTACCCCAACTTTTTGAACAGATATCTTTTTTCTATATATAGCTTTGCCAATGATTTGATGAAAACACCCTGTGATTGTGATAAGTCCTGTCTGAGTAAATGTTGAAAATATGTACAGAACTTTCAAAACTATTTTTATTTTGTGTAAGTGGAATATAAAGTAATTCAATATCCATTGTCTTCCTTCCTGTCTTCTCATAATACATTTGGTCTCCAGATGTTGAAGTGAGATATTTTTTTCAATGGAAAATAAAGGAGTCAGTGTGGGTTAACATAGGGAAGATATTAATGCATGCCTGAAACTGAGGCTAATGCGAATTTAAATTCCTGGGACCCCTGATGCAACCCTGGCTTATGTTGAACTTGGGACTGAGAGAGAAGGAAGCCCAGTGATGTTAAAGCACCAAGTATTCCAAGGGAGAACTGTAGATGTTTTCCCACATTTTATCCTATTACATTTTCTTGACAACCTTGCCAGGTAGGTTTTCTCTTCTCTTCTCTCTCTCTCTCTCTCTCTCTCTCTCTCTCTCTCTTGCAAATGAAGAGAGTCAAGCTTAGGGAGTTTAGGTAGTTTTCTCAGGCTTCCAGATATTTAGGTGCAAAACCCAAGAACACTTGACTTAGAAGCCCTTGAACTGTCCCACACCTGAAAGTCCTGCATGCCCAGTTCTATAGTCGTACCCTACAATGTTACTTCAGGACAAAGGTACTAGGGACTTGCTTCTTTACGGTTTCATACCGACATGCCTTTGAGGCCAGAGATCATGACATATCTAGCTTTTTCTTACCAGCTCTGAGCATAAGGAAAGACATTTAGGAAAAGCTCAATATAAGGCTATTAAAATAATGAAAGAAGGGGCGCCTGGGTGGCTCAGTCGGTTAGGGGTCTCACTCTTGATTTCGGCTCAGGTCACGATCTCACAGTCATGAGATTGAACCCCACATCAGGCTCCACGCCCGGCATGGACCCTGCTTAAGATTCTCTCTTCTCTCTGTCTCTGCCTCTTCCCGACATGCATGCGTGTGCATTTGCGCTCTCTCTCTCTCTCTCTCAAAAATAAATAAATAAATAAATAAATAAACAAACAAATAAACAAATAAATAAAATGGATGAATGAATTAGACATGGCCATCCTAAAAAACCTTTCCAAAAGAGCTCTTCTTTTACGAATTCCCATTTCTTGGGGCTAAGCCTGGCTGGCTCAGTTGGAGGAATGTGCAACTCTTGATGTGGGGGCTGTAAGTTAGAGCCCCACACGTGATAAAGAGATTACTTAAATAAATAAAACTTTAAAAAGTTCTATTTTTCTTAAGCCTTGCAGTTTTTAGAACCTATGAGATCACCTGAGGAACTCTTTTTCCATGCCCACTTTAACATTCATAAAATTATCAGATATTTCATTTTGCATTTACAATGTCTCTAACACCTGTTTCCTCCTCTTTATTCCCATTGCCATCACCTCTATTCCAGCTAGCCTCAGGAAGTAGAGAACTATCTTCTCTACTTCCATTCACTCTCTCTATTTTACTCTGTTTCATCCATCCATCCATCCATCCATCATCCATTTTTTCATTTCTTCAACAAATGTTTTGTGAGTTCTTACTAAAGACACAATAAACAGACTATCCCAAAACAGTGTGATAAATGTTCAAGAAAGGATTGTTTAGGGTGCTATGAGAATACAGAAAAGGGTCACTCTTACCCAGTTCAGGGAGGACAATTCAGAGAATTCTTCTTGGAGGAGAAGTCAATGTGAGCTGAGCCTTGAAGAATCAGTTGAGTTAGAAAGAAGAAGAGAATGGGGAAGTGCAAAATAATAACCATAGGGTCCCTCCCCTGTTGCCTCATCATTTATTTGCCCTTGTTTCGATTTTTCTCCATAGAAGTTTGTAATATCTGGCATAACATGTAGTTTACCTGCCATATCTCTTCTCAGAGTTATCCAATGACTTTCCTTCTCGCCCTCAATAAAAGCCAAAATAATCACAGTGGTTGCCCAAACTACTGTGGTGTGGCTTCTGTTAGTCCTCTGACCTCTTCTCTCCCTACTGTTCTCTTCAGTCACACTGGGATCCTTGTTGTTTCTTGAATGCATCAGGCTGCTGCCTGTCTTGGAGCCTTTGCACTCATTCTTCCCTCTGTGTGCAACGGTCATCTCACAGATGTTTGCATGGCTAACTCCCTCACTTCCTGCAAGACTTACTCATGTTATTGCACGGGGCTTCCCCGATTATCTTATTTGTAGTTATATCCATTCACCTCCTCACTGGAACTCTTCCCCCCCCCCCCTTTTTTTTTGGCCTAGAAAATAGCACCTTTGATCATACATTTACTTATTTCATTTACTCCCCAAAGAACACAAGCTTCATGAAAACAGTGGTCTTTGAGTCTTTTATTTTTTAAAAATGTTTATTTATTTTGAGAGGGGGGGAGGGGCAGAGAGAGAGGGAGAGAGAGAATCCCAAGCAGGCTCAGAGCCTGATGTGGGAGCCAAAATCAACAGTTGGACACTTAAACCACTGAGCCACCTAGGGGCCCCTTGAGTCTTTTAAAATCAATTCTGTCTGGGGCACCTGGGTGGCTCAGTCAGTTGAGCGTCCAACTTTGGCTCAGGTCATGATCTCGTGGTTTGTGAGTTCAAGCCCCGCATCGGGCTCTGTGCTGACAGCTCAGAGCTTGGAGCCTGCTTCAGATTCTGTGTCTCCTCCTCTCTCTGCCCCTCCCCTGCTCATGCTCTGTCTCTCTCTGTGTTTCAATAATAAATAAACATTAAAAAATTTTTTTAATCAATTCTGTCTTCACTACCCTCATGAGTGCTGGTAGTGAAGACACAATTGATTTTAAGTGAAAAGTCTTAATAAATAAATAAATATGGGTTAAATGAATAAATGGAAGGCTGGAAAACAGGAAATATAAAAGCAAGTCTGGAAGAAATTGTAAGAAAAGGCCAAAACTCTAATTTGGCCTGATTCATTTGGAGACCCCTGATTGAATTGCTAGAGTCAAGGATTCAGTAGTGTGGTATCTCCCTCCTTAGACTCTTGAGGAGCACTGATTTTGCTAAAGGGAAAGGAACATTTCATTTTGGTTGGTGGTAATGACTAAATTTCCCCCTCTCTCTTAGATAATGTTGTTTTAAGCTTTCATCACCACCCAGAGTCACTTATCTTTGACCGAAACATGGGATTCTTCCATACAGCTACAGATTTCCTAGTTACTGTTTATTGCCCTAGTATAGACATTAGGAGGTGGATATTAGGAATGTTGGAGTTTTTGACTAATGGCTTCCGTTTCCTTGGTGTGTAGGAGGCTAGACCATCTGGTGAGAGAAGGTGGAGACAGAGTGGAGATAACATTTGGAACTGCCACCCATTGGATTGGGAAATCTGGCTGATGACAGAAAAGAGAGATCTTGAGCAGAATGAAGTGTTGGGAAATATCTTTGATGTGTATTTTTTTTGCATCATTAGTGCTGTGGTTTCCTTAAAAAGGAAGAAGGAACACAAATTCTCATTGTTAGGAAACTAACAAGTGAGAAGTAATAATGTGTTGTTATTTGCCTGTGGGGATCTTATTGTCCTCAAATGATAGGAACCACTGCAGGGAGTAAAGCCCCACAAGGCAGACTAATCATTGTATCAAAGGATCAGATGTCCAGCAGATATATAAGGGAGAGGATAAGAACCCTGGGTCTTCTGGAAGGCAGGCCATTTCCTAATCCTGGTGAGATTAACACTGAGGTTGAGATTTTTTTTTTTAAGTTTATTTATTTTGAGAGAGAGAGAGAGAGAGAGAGAGAGAACATGAGCAGGGGAGGGGCAGAGAGAGAGGGAGAGAGAGAGAATCCCAAGCAGGATCTGCACTGTCAGTGCAGAACCCAAGGTGGAGCTTGAACTAACTGTGAGATCATGACCTGAGCCGAAATCAAGAGTCAGATGCCTAACAGACTGAGCCACCCAGGTGCCCCAACATTGAGGTTGAGATTAGCCAAAGGTTCCTTGTGGGAGCCCTGCCAATGACCAGGCAAGCCCTCCTGAGGGAACATCCATGCTTGTAGATCCCTTCCCTCTGGTGGTAGAAGAGGCTGCTGGAGACCAAATGCCCTGGTTCCCGCCTTCATCACACTCCCCTAAACTTCAACAGTGAGATTTTTTTTCAGACCACAAACTTGAATTTAGCAGAATGTCCACTAGTGTGCTATAATCAGACTTTAGATAAGCAGAATAGGAATATAAGAAATCAGGTCAGGGGAGGAGCAGGAATTTTAGGGGTAATCCTAGAGCTACGGAGACTTCCAGGAGGGGTGAGAGAACATCGATAGGATCCAGGACCTGAGGAATTTGGGGGCAGAGAATTGTGAGGGCACTTCTACGATGGAATATGGAGAAATTTTATGTCATAGGGACAAATTGGAGCCCACACCAACAGAGAAGGAAGGAAAATAACATTAATGGGGCACTTACTATGTACCTGGGATTTGTCTAACGCTTATGACATACCACTAATGCATATCATTTATATCTCATGACAGTTCTGTGAGAGTATTGTAATCTCAGTATTGTAATCTGTCAGCACAGAGCCCAATGCAAGGCTCGAACTCACCACAAGATCATAACCTGAGCCAAAATCAGGCGCTTCACTGACTGTGAATCAGGCGTACCCCTGTCACATGTAATTTTAAAGGAGCAAAAGTTTCTGGGATTCTTCACTTGTTATTTGTGCCCTTTCATCTACTAGATTCTAAACTTCTACATGATGATGGCAAGGATTTATTTATTAAACAGGATTATATCTTCTGTATCTTTCTTAACAGCATGCGGGTGGGCACTCAGTAAATACTGTTTAGTGCTCCACATTAATCCAGTTGGAGAACATGTTTCAGACCACTTGGATCCTAGGAGAGCAGCTGGGGAAGGTGACTGTTGGTAAGCTTGAGACTGACAAGGGGATCTCAGCCCTTCCCTCAGCCTTGTGCAGGTCCTCACCCTGGGGCTCTGGGCTAGGGAAGACTCTGGCTTTGCTTCTTCACTCTTGCTGGGTGAGAAGAGCTGGATCTGAGAGGCTCCCTTGCAGGTCACAGTCATTCTGGCACATCTAGGAGATTTGCCTGCATCCAAGGCATTGGTTGGGGAAGCTGAGGGTAGCTTGCATTTGTCTAGAGCAGGGTTTCTCCACCTCAGCACTATTGGCTTTTGGGCCAGATAGATAATTTTCTGGTGTGAGGGGCTGTCCTGTATATTGTAGGATGTTTGGCAGTATCTTTGGCCTTGACCTGCTAGATGCCAGGTAGCATCTGCACACTTAGTTGTGACAATCAAAAATGTCTCCAGATATTGGCAAATGTACCCTGGGGAGCAAAAGCATTTGAGAACCACTGATCTCGGGCTTTGTTTTTTCACAAAGAAAATTCACCGATGTGATCACATTGTGAATCAGGAAGGAACTTGTTCTTTTATCTATTTTTTTAATGTTGTTTTTTAAAGTTTATTTTTGAGAGAGAGAGAGAGAGAGCGCGAGCTGGGGAGGGGCAGAGAGACACAGAATCTGAAGCAGGCTTCAGGCTTAGAGCTGTCAGCACAGAGCCTGAGGCAGGGCTCAAATCCATGAATCTTGAGATCATGACCTGGGCTGAAGTCGGACACTCAACCAGCTGAGCCACCCAGGCACCCCTCTTACCTATTTTACACAGTTCGTCTAATGGCAGGAAAAGAAATAGAACTCACATCTTCTGACTTCAAGCTTACAGGTCTTTCTCTTTTATATCTCCAAGGGAGATAAGAAAGACCACTAGGAATGAATGACAAAAGGAGAGAGTAAATTGACCCCACCCTGGAGGAGATGTCATTTTTGAGCTGAAGAATGAAAATCCTTATTAAATTACAAGTTTTGACAAAGGGATACCATTAACCACTTTGCTATTTTCAGAACCCGTTTCTTAATTTTATTTGGTGACCTTTCAGTTTGCCCTTTTGAAAGGGAAGACGTTTAGATTTCCTTTCATAAGGAGCTAGTTTTATTTTTGACTGCAGGATTTCCAAAACTTCCAAACCTTTTAAGAGGAGAGGTAAGGTCCTAATAATACTTGTTCACTTCCTCTTGAATATGCGTCATCGTGATAACATTGTGTGTGCTGCCTTGGCAGTGGTGGTTTCCAGGAAACCCAAAATACAGTACTGCCTTTCAGAACAGAAGTTTGTGCTAATTGTTATTGAGACTAGATTGGAAAACTAGAAGTACTAAAATAAGCATCTGAAAGGCAACCCATTTCTGAGACTCTGTTAATTATTTTGCCTTCTGGGTTTTGAAAAGAGAAAATGTAGTGTGTCTTTTTAAAGTGGGGTGTGAAAGGAAAGAGCCTGAATTTGCTAGGTAGGGGTAAGAGTAGATCTAAACTTAAGATTTTAGTTAAATTCTTCGCCTTGGAAATACAATTCAACTATGACTAGGTACCAGACTTTAACTCACCATATTGAAAGCATGTTGTAATCAGTGATCATTATGATTAGTCAGGGTTTACTTTTCACCACCACTGTTCCAGGAGCTCGACTTTCAAAGGGAGGCAGTGTGCTGAGGCACAGAGCATGGCTCGAAGGTCTGTCACAATCTGGCTTTTCTATATGTGTGAAAATGCCTTGGCCTTTTCTAGACGGTTGACCTTATGCAAATTAGGTAGCCTCTTTGAGCCTCAGCTTCCTCATTTGTAAAATGAGGTAATAATATCAACTCTTGTATTTTGGTTAATGACATCAGCTTTTGTGAAGACTAAATGAAAAAAATTGTGTAAAAGCTTAGTTCGTGTTCAATTAGTATTTAATGTTGATAATTTTTAATCACATTTTACAAATTACATAATAATATGTGATTGATATTGTTAATTAATACCACATATTAACATCATGTGATGCAAAATGAAAATCATGTGAAAGAATAATTAACATCAGTATTAATGATTAATTATTATTATAATTGATAATTATTTTTAGGTATGCTGAATTGGTTTTGAACAGTTATGAATATTCCTGATCAACAAGGTGGGTTGGTGTTTCAGGGTTTCCATAATTTTCTCCAAATTTGGTTTATTTATTTATTTATTTATTTTGTATTTTTATTTTGACAGTTTCATTTTTGAAAGTGCTAGTCTTATTTTTCTATATCCTAAACGAATCCCATGGACGGGGGCAATGTGTAGATATGAAATAAATGTCATTAAAAGATGATGAATAGAATGTATGCAACACTGGTTACACTTGTTTTGGGAAAGCTATCTGGCTTGCACATGATGATGGCATTTTTGAGGAAGTGCAGAACTAACTTGTAAGTCTGGGATAGTTCAGCAAAATGCTCCTACTAGCTTGCTTTCTCCTTCCCCCTCCCACACTCCCTCCCTCTCTTTCTTTTCTTTCTTTCTTCCCTTCTTTCCTTCCTTCCTCTTTTCCTCCCTCCTTCTCCCTCTCTCTCCTTCTCTCTCCCTTTCTCTCCTTCTCTCTTTCTTTCTTTCTTTCTTTTCCTTTCTTTCTTTCTTTCTGTAAAGACAAATGCCTCATGGTGAAAACACATGTTTTCCTTTTGAAATTTCTTAGTAGTAATACAGAATGCTGCTTTCCAGATAATAGGTCCTAGGGTACTGCTTGGCATTGGTCCCAATACTTGCTTGTTGAACTGAACAAGTTGCTCAAATTACATCAAATTTGCTACAGCTGTGAAATTTGATTTTTCACTTGTTTGAAAGGGGAAAAATCCCCCAAAGTTATACTTTAAAAGACAATTTTATTTAACTTTGTTTCATTTTTCTATTGTTTTTGCATTTTATATATTGTTATGATGGCATCAGACTCTATTTTCACTGTGCTTTTTAAAACTGTTATAGCATAAGCATTTTTTGTAGTTTTTTTTAAGCATAGTTTTAGGATGCATAATAGTTCCTTTAGTAAATAGCCTATACTTTATACAACTGTTTACCTGTTATTAGACACTTATGTTGTTTTCCAATATTTTAATTGCTATAAAAATGCTCTGGTGAACATCTTTACATCTAAGGCATTTTTCTTTTTGGTATTTCACAGTCTTTCCTCAAAAATAGCTTTCCGTACATGTAATTACTAAGTCAAAGGGCACAAGACATATTTAATAAATATTAATATTTAATATTAATATTTAATACTAAGGCACATATATTAATGTTTATTTATTTTTGAGAGAGAGAGAGAGAGAGTGTGAGCTGGGGAGGGGCAGGGAGAAAGGGAGACACAGAATCCTGGAGTGGGCTCCAGGCTCTGAGCTGTGAGCACAGGGCCCAATGTGGGACTCAAACTCATGGACTTCAACTCATGAACTGGGAGTGATCATGACCTGAGCTGAAGTCAGACGCTCAATCACCTGAGCATGCAGGCACCCCTAAGGCACAAAATATTTTAAGTCTCTTCGTTCATATAGCCAGATTGGTTTCTGAAAGGTTTTTAACAGCTTTGTATACAAATTCTTGTTTCCTTACCCTTGCCAGAATTGGATATTCCCATTAAGGTTTTTTGATATGTCAAAATATATCTCAATATTTAATATACATATTTTTAGATACTGATGAGGCTGAAATGTGAAAAATATATTTTGTTAGTTATTGAATTTCTCTGTGAATTTTTTTTCTTCATTTTAATTTAATTTATTATTATTATTATTTTGAGAGAGAGAGAGCAGAGGAGGGGGGCAGAGGGAGAGAGAGAGAGACAGACAGGGAGAGAATCTTAAGGAGGCTCCAAGATCAGTGTGGAACCTGATGAGGGGGCTTGATTCCACAACCCTGGGATCATGACCTGAGCTGAAATCAAGAGTCAGATGCTCAACCGACTGAGCCAGGTGTCCCGTCTGTGAATTTTCTATTCTCTTCTGCTTCTCTGAACTTGAGAATGACTGCTTTGCTCTGCTCTACAGTGACCTAACAGCTTTAGGACTGAATTGTTCAGGAAGGAAGGGAAAGGGAGGAGGAAGGGGAATGGCTTTCCATTGTTTTAAAATGAGTAATCAACCTCATATTGATGCTTCTAGTCTTAGTGATTGATACATTTTAGAATGACTCTTTAAACCATTGTAATATGTTTTACATGTCTGATTTGAAAATTGAAATTTATGAAAATCTGTATTTAACAAATAGCCAACCAATTCTCCAACTACCATGTATTGGAGTAATCTTTTTCTTTTCCAGTGATTTGTGATCCTTCATTAAAAAAAACTGTGTGTGTTCGGCCCCTGGGTGGCTCAGTCAAATAGGTGTCCGACTCTTGGTTTCAGCTCACGTCATGAGGATCTCACAGTTTGTGAGATTGAGCCCAGCTTTGGGCTCTGTTGCTAACAGTGTGAAGCCTGCCCAAAATTCTTTCTCTCTCCCTCTCTCTCTGCCCTTCCTCACTCATTCTCTCTCTCTCTCTCTCTCTCTCTCTCACACACACACACTTTAAAAAGAAAATAAAATCAGTTTTGAAAAAAAGATATGCTTAGATATTTCTTGTGTTTTGTTGCTATTATGGATGGAATACTTTCTTCCATTCTAGTTGCTTACTTTTAAAGATTATATTTTAATTACATATGTAATTATTAACTACATCTCCTAGAAAAAATAAAGTGTTATTCTGCATAAGGCTAAAAAGTCCCCATGATCATCTTTGATCCTAGCACCTGCAGCAGAGGTACAGAGTTACCAGATGGCCACACAGGTTCAACCTGGATCATATTTTGGTGTGATGCTATCATACAGATATCATCCATGGATTTTCCTATGCATTTACATCATATACATGTCCGTGGGGAACATATGTAATATCGTTTTGTGTAAACTTGTGTTTAACAAAATATATTATACTGTATCATCCAGTCACTTACTCTTTTTTCTCCATGATTTCTCTTGAAGACTTTTCTATGCCAATACTTAGAAACTACCTCATTCTTTTAAACTGCTTAGCAGATAGGTTGTGATTTACTTTGTCATTTTCCTGTGTGTGGAGGTTAGTTTGCTTCCAAGTTTTGTTATTTTAAAACACCCCAAGGAGCCTTCAGGTGCAGCCCTCTTTTGCACAGGTAGAGTGGTTTCTATAGATACATCCTTTGAAGGAGTCTTACTGGATCACAGAATGTACATTTAAACACATTCTTAGATGTGCCAAATTATTCTCCAAAGTAGCCAGTAGTGTATATAAGATTACCCATTTCTTCATACCACTGATAACACTTAAGAATATCAAACAAATCAATTGTGGCTAATCTGGTAGGTGACATAGCAATCATATTGTTGTTTTAATTAGTCTATTTAAAGTTTTTGGCTATCAGTGAAAATTGAACATCTTTACCTGTTTACTGTTTGTATTTCTTCTTCTATGACTTGCCTATTCATATCCTGGACGTGTTTTTCACTTGAACACGTCGTATGTGACAACATGACGTATGTTCATCTTTTCTTTTCTTTTTTAATTTTTAAAAATGTTTTTATTTTTAAGACAGAGAGAGGCAGAGCATGAGTGGGGATGGGGCAGAGAGAGAGGGAGACACAGAATCCAAAGCAGGCTCCAGGCTCTGAGTTGTCAGCACAGAGCCCGATGTGGGGCTCGATCATGACCTGAGCCAAAGTCGGACGCTCAACCGACTGAGCCACCTGGGCGCCCCTCACATTTTCTTATTATATTATGGTTCTTATGTACTCTGGATCTTTTGTCTGTAAATTTTTTGTTTATGGTAACTTTTACCATACAGGTTTTAATTTGAATTTAGTCAAGTTTATCTACTTTTTGAATTTTGCTTTTTATATCTTTTTAAAAAGGCCCTCGTGACTATAAAGTCCTGAAAATATTCTCCTATTTTTGTTTTAAAATTTTTACTATTTTGACTTTCATGCTCAGTGCAGAGCTCAACTCAGGTTTGAACTCATGACCATGAGTTCAAGACCAGAGCTGAGATCAAAAGTCAGGCACTTAACTGACTGAGCCACCCAGGTGCCCCTCATGACAACTTGTATGAGGGAGGCATCATTGTCATTTTTTAAAATGTTTGTTTGTTTATTTAGTTAAAGAGCAAGAGAGCAAGGGAGAGGCAGAGAGAGAGGAGAGAGAATCCCAAGCAGAAGACATGAATAGATACTTTTCCAAAGACATCCAGATGGCCAACAGATACATGAAAAGATGCTCAACATCACTCATCGTCAGGGAAATACAAATCAAAACTACACTGAGATACCACCTCACACCAGTAAGAATGGCTAAAATGAAAAACTCAGGAAACAACAGATGCTGGCAAGGATGTGGAGAAATGGAAACCCTCTTGCACTGTTGGTGGGAATGCAAACTGGTGCGGCCACTCTGGAAAACAGTGTGGAGGTTCCTCAAAAAATAAAGAATAGAACTATCCTATGACCCAGCAATTGCACTACTGGGAATTTATCCAAAGGATTCAGGAGTGCTGATTCATAGGGGCACATGTATCCCAATGTTTATAGCAGCACTTTCAACAATAGCCAAATTATGGAAAGAGCCTAAATGTCCATCAACTGATGAATGGATAGAGAAGATGTGGTTTATATATACAATGGAATACTACTTGACAATGAGAAAGAATGAAATCCTTCCATTTGTAGCAATGTGGATGGAACTGGAGGGTATTATGCTAAGTGCAATAAGTCAGACAAAGAGAGATATCATATGTTTTCACTTGTATGTGTAACTTGAGAAACTTAACAGAAGACCATGGGGGAAGGGAAGGGGAAAAAATAGTTTCAAACAGGGAGGCAAACCATAGAGACTCTTAAATACAGAGACCAAACTGAGGGTTAATGGGGGGGTGGGGAGAGGAGAAAATGGGTTATGGGCATTGAAGAGGGCACTTGTTGAGATGAGCACTGGGTGTTTTATGTAAGTAATGAATCATGGGAATCTACTCCCAAAACCAAAAGCACACTGTATACACTGTATGTTAGCCAACCTGACAATAAATTATATTAAAAAATTTTTTTAAAGTATTCATGTGTAGGATTGGGGCACCTAGGTGGGTCAGTTGGTTACGTATCGACTCCTGGTTTCAGCTCAGGTCATGATCTCAGTTCATGAGTTCAAGCCCTGTGTTGGGCTCCATTTTGCCAGTGTGGAGCCTGCTTGGGATTCTCTCTCTCCCTCTCTCTCTCTGCCCCTCCCCTGCTCATGCTCTCTCTCTCTCTCTCTGTCAAAATAAATAAATTAAAAAAAAAACTTTAAAAAGGTATTCATGTGTAGGATTTAAAGCAATGAAAATAGCTAATGTGTGTTTAATATGAGGCAGATATTGTTCCCTGTGTTTTATGTGTACTCATTTAAGTTTCAGGACTTTTTTTCTCTCTCTTTAAAAAAAAGTTTTTTTAAATGTTTATTTTTGAAGGAGAGGGAGAGAGACAGAGCATGAGCTGGGGTTGGGCAGAGAGAGAGGGAGACACAGAATCTGAAGTGGGCTCCAGGCTCTGAGATGTCAGCAGAGAGCCCAATGTGGGGCTTAAACTCACTGAGATCATGACCTGAGCCGAATTTGGATGCTTAACCAACCTAGCCACCCAGACACCCCTTTTTTTCCCTTTTTTAAAGTAGGCTTCATGCTTGGTGCATGAAATCATGACTCCAGGCTTGAACTCATGACTGTGAGATCAAGACCTGAGCTGAGATCAAGAGTCAGTCACTTGACTGAGCCACCCAGGTGCCCTTCATGACAACTTTTATGAAGTAGGCTTCACTGTATGTTTTTAAATGTTTGTTTGTTTGTTTGTTTGTTTGTTTAGAGAGCAAGAGAGCAGGGGAGAGGCAGAGAGAGAGGAGAGAGAATTTCAAGCAGGATTCACACTTAGTGCAGAGCCTGATGTGGGGCTCTATCTCTCCCATCACGACTGTGAGACCATGACCTGAGCTGAAATTGAGTCAGACACTTAATCACCTGAGCCACCCAGGCACCCCACCGTTGTCATTTTTGTTTAAAAACCGAGAAAGCTGAGGAACAGGAAAATTAAGTAAGTTATCCAAATTCACACAGCTAGAATGTGATGGAGGCTGTCTGGGAACTCTCTTCAGTGTGATTTCAGAGGTAATATTAACTATTCCACAGCCTCTCTTTATACTGGGTTCTGCTTGAGCAGCCTTGAGAGGTTGAAGGTCCTAGCAATGCAATAACAAAAGATAAATAAAAGGCATAAGGATTAGAAAGGAAGAAATGGAACTTTTTCTCAGAAAATATAATTGCCTTGTCTCAAAAGAACCTACAGATAAACTTGCCATTTATATATTTAAAATGTACAAATTTAGCAAACTTTATGGATACAAAAGTAAATTAAAATTGTATATGCTAGTAACAAAAACTTAGGACATAAAACTTTAAAAATACTATTTGTAGTGACATCAAACAACAAAAGTAACAACAATAACAAATGCCCAGAAATAACATTCTTGATTGAAATTAAAGAAGGCAATAAATGAAAAAATATACCATGGTCATGAACTAGAGGACTTAATATTGTTAAAATGGCAGTTCTTCCCAGATTGATTTACAGATTCAATGCAATTGAAACAGATTTTTTTAGTTGGATTCCATTTATTTATTTATTTATTTATAAATGTTTACTTATTTTTGAGAGGGAGAGGGACAGAGTGTGAACAGAGGAGGGGCAGAGAGAGAGGGAGACACAGAATCGGAAGCAGGCTCCAGGCTCTGAGCCATCAGCACAGAGCCCGACGCAGGGCTCAAACTCACAAACTGCGAGATCAGGACCTGAGCTCAAGCCGTGTGCTCAACCAACTGAGACACCCAGGTGCCCCTAGTAAGATTTGAAATGAATTTTGATAACTTGATTCTCAAACTCATATGGAAATGCAAAAATGCTGAGAAGAGCTAAGACAATCTTGACAAAGACCAAATTTGGGGGACTTTAACTGCTAGGCATCAAGACTTATTAATAAAGCTATAGTAACTAAAATAATAGACAAATTGATATATAGAATAGAATATAGGATCTAGAAACAGACCCTCATGCAGTCATCTGATTTAGGAAGAGTACTACTACAGTGACATGAAGAAATGATGATCTTTTACTTAAATGGTGCAATTGAAAAACCTGGACCCTCTACTTCACATCATGTTCTGCTTATCTGTCACTGCATAATAAACACCCCAAACTGTAGTGGCCTAAAACAACAGTTATTTTATCATAATTCAATTTTGTGTGCCAGGAATTTGGGTAAGATTTATTTGGGTAATTCTCCTGCTCAATGTGGTGTTAATATTGGTGGTATTCAGCTGGTGGATGGGATGATCCGGAGGGTCCATGGTGACTTTACTCACCTATCTGGCCCCTCAGTGGGTTCTGATGGGTTGGAAATCTAGGCTCAGCTGGGACTATTAATTAAAACATATACTTGTCTTCTCCAGCATGGTGTTCTCAAATAATTGGGCCTATAAGGTGGCAGCCCAAAGCTTCCTGAGTGTTCCAAGAGGCCAAGATTAAAGCTGTAAGGCTTTTTCTAACCAGCCTCAGAAGTCTCAGAATGATATGTATGCCACATTCTATTGGTCATGTAAGTCACTAAGGCTAGCCCAGAATCACAGGGGTGGCATCTAGACTTGGCCTCTCAATGAGAAGTTCAGCAAAGAATTTGGGCCATCTTTATCATTCTAGGTGGATCATAGACCTAAAGGTGAAATATAAAACAAGGCTTTTAGGAGAAAGCATGGGAGAAAAATCTGTATGACCTTAGGAGTAGGGAAAGATTTCTTAACACAGAAAGCATTAGAACTACTCAATCAATAAGACAGATAATTCCATACAATGTTGGTTAAAGGTGACTTAAACAGGATATATAAATGGCCATAAGAATATGAAAATGTGCTCAACATCACTAGTTATTGGGTAAATGCAAATTAAAACCACAAATCCACCCACCAGAATGGCTAATACTAAAAGGATTGACAATTCCAAGTGTTAACAAGGATGTGAGGCAATTAGAATTCTTACACACTACTGACAGAATTGTAAACTGATACATCCACTTACAAAAAATGAATATATACATATCTCGTGACCTAGAAAATCCACTCTCAGAGGTATACTCATCAATAATAAATGCATATGCTCACCAAGAAAATGTAACAATGTTCACAGTATATGACCTTTATTAAAAAAATTGGGAAACAACCCAGATGTCCATCGACAGTAGAATTATAAATTAATTGTGGTATATTAATGCAATTTTTGTTATAATACTAATAAAAATAGAACAAATTATAGCTACCATATGACAAGGTAGATGAACATTATAGATTTAATGGTGAGCAAACGAAGCCAAGAACAAAAAAGCACATACTGTAAGATTCCATTATGGGGAGCTCAATAAAGGCAAAATTAATCATGGTGACAAATCAGAATAATGATTCCATCTGGGGTATATTGACTGGGAGGGAACCATCTGAGGTGGTGCAATTATCCTGTGTTATGATCTGTTGGGGAACACTCATACGTTGAGCTCTGCATATAAAGTTTGTGCCCTTTTCTCTACATACATCAATAAAAAAGTTAAAAATTTTCAAGTAAAAGCTTAACTGAAAAAAGGCATGTACTATGCAAATGCTCTAAGACACAGGATGTTTCCAGTCTGTCTACATACCCGTTCATAACTGCTATGGTCTGAATATATGGTCCCTCCAAAACTCATATGTTGAAAACCTAATACTCCAGGTAATGGTATTAGGAGACAGGGTCTTTGGGAAGTGATTAGGTGGCAAGGACAGATCTCTCATGAAGGAGATTAGTTCCCTTATAAAAGTGGCCCCAGAAAGCTAGCTTGTCTTTCCACCATGCGAGCTTACTAGAGAATTCTGTGATCCAGAAGAGGACACTCATCTTTGCACCATGATCTTGGACTTTCAGCCTCCAGAACTGTGAACAATAAATTTCTGTAATTTATAAGGCATCCAGTCTGTGGTATTTTCTTATGCCAGCCTGAATCGACCAAGACAATAATCATACCTGGAGAGGCCCATTAAAAGATTGGATTCACAATATGAAATTTAAGAAATTTTATATGTTTAGAAATACTTTAATGAGTAAATGTAACAACAATAAAGATCATTTGCAAGTTTGCTATAAACTCCCAATCTCCCTCTCTGAAAGTCTGAGAGGAACGATCTTCAGTGTGGTTAGGGAGAGAGCCTCCAGCCTGGTCTGATCTAGTGTATGGTCCTGTTTTCTTTGCCTGATTTGGATTTGGATTCTGCTCATTCCTTTCTTCCTGTCATGTTTTTAATGTTCCCTACCGTCGATGTTAGGAACATGTGATTCCTTGCTAGACCCATCTCCATTCTCTGTTTAGAAATGTGGCTCCTTCCACCAAGCCCCGCACAATGCACCTGTTTGCATGATATGTCAACCTGGAAGTATCTGTGTTCTAGTACTGCTCCCCAAATCTTTCCAAGCTGGGCCCTCTGAATTCACTCCTTCACCTAACAAAGCCAGTGTGTTTATTCACCGTGAGCAGGGCTCTTAAAACAATTTTGGAAGCCCTATGTCATTTCAGATTTATTAAAATGTTTTCATAGCCATATAACATTTTTTTTGCTATAAATTTTTTTGAAAGGATTTTTTTGCTTTCTAAATAACTTAGCTGCAAGTAAGTTCCTTAAAATACCACAGGGTGTGATTTCTTGCCAATATTGGGAAGTGATAAAATGTAACTTAAAAGTAGATTTCAAATATAATGACTTTTTAAAGTATTTTATTTATTTTTGAGAGAGAGAGAGATAATGGGGGAGAAGAGCAGAGGGGGAGAGAGAGAATCTCAAGCAGGCTCCGTGCTCAGTGCAGAGCCTGATATGGGGCTTGATCTCATGACAGTGAGATCATGACCTGAGCTGAAATTAAGAGTTGGACACTCAACCAACTGAGCCACTCAGGTGCCCCTCAAATATAATGATTTTAAAATCAACACTAAATTTGGGGCACCTGGGTGGCTCAATCAGCTGAGTGTCCAACTCTTGATTTTGGCTCAGGGCACAATCCCAGGGTCATGGGATTGAGCCATGTGTCAGGCTATGTGCTGAGCATACAGCCTGTTTAGGATTCTCTTTCTCTGTCCCTATGCCCCTCTCCACCTCTCTCTGTATCTCTAAAAAAAATTTTTTTAATCAACACTAAATTTAATAATTAGTAAAATAATTTAACTTATAATTAATCATTAATTTGATAATCAATGCTTTATATTTTTATTAAAAATTTTTTGGGGCGCCTGGGTGGCTCAGTCGGTTAAGCGGCCGACTTCGGCTCAGGTCATGATCTCGCGGTCCGTGGGTTCGAGCCCCGCGTCAGGCTCTGTGCTCACAGCCCAGAGCCTGGAGCCTGTTTCAGATTCTGTGTCTCCCTCTCTCTGACCCTCCCCCGTTCATGCTCTGTCTCTCTGTCTCAAAAATAAATAAACGTTAAAAAAAAAAAAATTTAAAAAAAAATTTTTTTAGTTGACACACAATGTTACATTAGTTTCAGGTGTACAACATAGTGATTATGTTGTACATTATGCTGTGCTTACTACAAGTATAGCTATCATGTCACCATACAATGCTATTACAATATCATTGACTATATTCCCTATGCTGTATTTTTATTCCTGTGATTTATTCATTCCATAACTGGAAGCCTTTATCTCCCACTCCCCTTCACCCATTTTGCCCATTCCCCAACACCCCCTTCCCTCTGACAACCATCAGTTTGTTCTCTGTATTTTTAGGTCTGATTCTGCATTTTGTTTTTTAGACTCTGAATATGGGGAAAGTCATATGGTATTTGTATTTCTCAATCTGACTTACTTCAATTAGCATTATACCTTCTAGGCCCATTGGTGGTGTCCCAAATGGCAAGATCTCATCCTTTTTCATGGCTGCATGATGTTCCTGTGTGTGTGCATGTGTGTGTGTGTGTGTGTGTGTGTGTGCGTGTGTATCACATATTCTTTACCCATTCATCTATTTTTAATTTTTTTTAATGTTTATTTATTTTTGAGAGAGAGAGAGAGAGAGAGAGAGAGAGAGAGAGTGTGAGTGGAGGAGGGGCAGAGAAAGAGGGAGACACAGAATCCAAAGCAGGCTCCAGGCTCTGAGCTGTCAGCACAGAGCCTGATGTGGGGCTCAAACTCATGAATTGTGAGATCATGACCTGAGCCAAAGTCGGATGCTCAACTGACTGACCCACCCAGGTGCCCCTTTACCCATTCATCTATTGATAGACAGAGTGCTTCCATATCTTGGCTATTGTAAATAATGCTGCTATAAATATAGGGGTGCAAATGTTTTTTCAAATTAGTGTTTTCATTTTCTTTGGGTACATACCCAGTACTGGAATTACTGGATCAAAAGGTATTTCTTTTTTTAATATTTTGAGGAGACTCCATACTGTTTTCCACAGTGGCTGCACCAACAGTTCATGAGGGTTGCCTTTCCCCCACATCCTTGCCAAAACTTGTTATTTCTTATCTTTTTTATTTTAGCCATTCTGACAGTTGTGATATCTCATTGTAGTTTTGATTTGTATTTCCCTGACAATGAATGACATTGAGCATCTTTTCATGTGTCTGTTGAGCATCTGCACATCTTCTATGGAAAAATGTCTCTTCAGGTCCTCTGCCCATTTTTAAATCAGATTATTTCTTCTTTTTTTTTAAATTTTTTTTTAATGTTTATTTTTGAGAGAGAGACAGAGCGCGAGCAGAGGAGGTGCAGAGAGAGAGGGAGACACAGAATCTGAAGCAGGCTCCATGCTCTGAGCTGTCAGCACAGAGCCCGACGCGTGGCTCAAACTCACAGACTGTGAGATCATGACCTGAGCTGAAGTCGGACGCTCAACCGACTGAGCCACCCAGGCACCCCTAGATCAGATTATAAAAGAAGCCTGATTGTGTAGTTTCCATGCAAGTTCTCTTTCTGTGTATCTGTTCTCTTCTGTAATTGGTCTGCTCTTAGTTGTGCCAGTAGGAGGAGGGTTTCAGAATTTGTTTTCACTGAAAGAATCATTTCCTAATTAGAGTCAAAGCAGCAAAGGAAGCCTCCATTGAGTTGAGACACAAACGCCCGTGTTGGTTAAAGCATTAAACATACTCTCTCCTTGTCACTAGCCCTGCATAAGAATCAGGATAGAGATGTCACTGTACAATTTAACCATTTTGTGATGGATATAATGTCATGAATATCAGGTTTTTAAAAATATTTTTATTTATATTTGAGAGAAAGAGACAGCATGAGTGGGGGTGGGGGCAGAGAGAAAGGGAGACAAAGAATCCGAAGCAGGCTCCAGGCAGCACAGAGCCCAATGCGGGGCTCGAACTCCTGAACCATGAGATCATGACCTGAGCCGAAGTTGGACGCTTAACCGACTGAGCCACCCAGGTGCCCCATGAGTATCAGTTTATGGTGAATATCATATCTCAAAAGTGGTCCATGCACTGGGGCTGGGCCACCACTATCAGTAGCCAACAAATAGATAAGAACAGAAAATGAGAGTATTTAGAACATTATAAGGGCAATTTGAGAGAGTAATTTTATTCTGTGGAAAGTAATAATAAGAAGTTGGGCTGTTTTTTAAGTTATTTTGTTTAGTAACTTATTTTTATTATATTTTTCAAAGGTATTAGATCATGATGGGCTAGGGAAAAAAGGTCCTTTGCCATAGATGGTATGAGAAACACTGATGTACACCACACTTAAATATAGTTAAGTTCTTGACACACACTTATTTCAACAAGTAAATTAATCATCATGTGGTTTTGGCCATAAACGATAAGTTTCCTTCTAGATATTGAATTTCTCATTTGAAAAAGCCCTCTGTTCTGAAACGTCTCATGTTATGTGTGGTAATGAAGAAATTCCTCTGAGTGCAAAGATTTTTAGAGAAAACTGATACAATCTTGATAAGCTATTCAGTGACAAACTATATGTTTAAGTAGAAGTACCTTCTTGCCCTTGCCCTTGAAAATTGCCAAAGAATCAGTGTGAACGCCAAAAGCAGATTCTCTTTCATCATGAGCCTGTACAATGTACAGTACACTTGGGTGATACATATATATATATATATATATATATATATACACACATTTTTTTGCCTTCACATATGTGAATATGATTTCCTGGAGTTTTCCAAATCCTTAGTAATCTTTTCCTAAAGCAATAGACTGTGGTTAAATGCAAATAGGTGAATAACTCTGCCATGATATTTTTTATTTGATATTCTTTTTTTCTTGATGACAAGACTTTTTACATTTAAAGTTTACATTTGGGGCGCCTGGGTGGCTCAGTCGGTTAAGCGTCCGACTTCGGCTCAGGTCATGATCTCATGGTCTGTGAGTTCGAGCCCCGCGTCGGGCTCTGTGCTGACAGCTCAGAGCCTGAGTCTGCTTTGGATTCTGTGTCTCCCTCTCTCTCTTACCCTCCCCCGTTCATACTCTGTCTCTCTCTGTCTCAAAAATAAATAAAAAAAAAAATAAAGTTTACATTTAAAGGTGATTAGACTTTTTAAAAAAAAAAATTTTTTTTTAATGTTTATTTTTGAGACAGAGAGAGACAGAGCATGAATGGGGGAGGGGCAGAGAGAGAGGGAGACAGAATCGGAAGCAGGCCCCAGGCTCTGAGCCATCAGCCCAGAGCCTGATGCGGGGCTCTAACTCACGAACCGTGAGATCGTGACCTGAGCTGAAGTCGGACGCTCAACCGACTGAGCCACCCAGGCGCCCCTAAAGGTGATTAGACTTTTATGCTATAAGAAATATGAATGGAACATTTAATTTATTAAAGCAACTTTTATGGGGATTGAGATAGAGAGGGATTGAAATGCCACATTAATTTTTAAAATCTTTTTACCATTTATTTCCATGCATGAGACTACAGTATATTGAATTTTCAAATATGCTAATTGACCCATTTCAGCAAGTACCCAGGTTGGCCAGAGGTTTTGTTTATCTAAATATTCACGGTTTTAAATAACAACTGAAAGGCACAGAGATGACTTAATCATATATAAAAGATGGAAAACAAGATCATCAACCTCTAACGACCTTGTTTTTGTTCTCATCCCTCATCTTTCATGATCTTTCTCCATTGTTAGATACTGTTGACCACTTCTGTCGGCACTGGGTTGATTCAATCTGCTACCTGCTTCTCCTCATCACCACCTGCCCCGCTCCGTTCTCCTGTCACTTAAGTGTGGGCGTAGCTCATGTCTGGTGCTCAGCCTTCTTCTTGATTGTACCTCACGTGGGAGAGTGTGGCTTTGACTATCAGATGAATGGCTCCTAGAAGGGAATGATGTCTTTCAGCTCTCTCTCTTCCATGTTTCTGTCTACAAATTCAGCATTACAGCATGGCACATGGAATACTGAAATGTTCCCAGTGATCAAATATTAAATAATTCAGCTAATGATTTTCTTCTTTCAATAGTGACAGAGTCTCTATTTTTTGCTTCCCAGACTCTTTGTAGCTAACTTGAAACAAAGCAGAAATGACAGAGGGGAAAAAAAACCACAATTGCTCTTGTTAAAATTAAAATTAAAACTGCCAGTTATTTTAACAGCAAAAGATGGGTTTATTCAGGAATGAAAGAGAATTGCAATCTGGGACAAACAGGCTGTCATAAAACTGTAGGCAAGTCTGGCGGACAAAGGAGAGGTACGCTTTTTTAAGAAGAAAGGGGGCATGTTGAGAAGGCTGTTATGAACTAAAAGTCCATTGCTGTAAACTAAGAGTTTGAAGTGTGGTGGCTTCTCATTGACTGAGCTGTTGTAGGGGTGGGGAGATGGGGGTGGGTGGTGGAGTAGGGAATGAGGAAAGTATCTCTTCTTCTGGCTGGAATAGTAGAGTTGTATCCATGTACAAGGTCAAGTCTGGGCAAGGTCAAATCTGGCTCTTCCTGTTGGGTCTGTAATTGACTATGATTGTAGTTCATGAGAGCTCCCCCTGCTGAAACTTCCTGACTCCATTTTAATGAGGTTTCCTACTACTAATTTTCACTTTCTCAAGGAGCTTAAATTCCAGTAGTGCATGCACAGAATGAAATAAGTTCCATATCAGAAGTATGCACAATGGACGTGCTGTGGGAACACAGAGTAGAAAGTTGGATACAATCAAATGGTGGGCATTAAGGCTGAGGAAAGTGTAGGTGGGGGCAATAGCATATACAGCCTAATGGAGACTTAGCAAGTGTTCTTTTGGTTCAATAGGCTGAGAAATGAATCAAAATTAAGAGCTCAAGAATGGGAAGAAGGATGTAAAGCAAAAATCAGTAAGCAGACAGGCCAGTAAATTTTAGAGTTGTTACTAAGATTATAACACAATGAAAATGTAAACAATATTTCTTAGAAGATAAGATATATAAAGTAAGAAAAAACAGAATAATTGTTTGGATCAGAGAGCTCAGTTAAAACTAGTAAGATAGGTAGGGGAGAGGTTGTCGTATTTCACAGGGGGAAATCATGATTGCTTTTTATACAGAAATATGGGTTCAGATGTATTTATTATGATAACTATTATGTCAAGATGACAATAGTATAAATAGGGCTTATGACCAGTAAGTTCTAGAAAACAAGAAAAAGCTAATACAAGTCAATGCAGCAAAAGATAGGATTATAAAGAAGGGAAATAGCAAGAAGTATAAAAATAGAAAGCATACAAGATGATATACTAAGCACATTGCTTAGAATAATTAATATGAGTGCTCCAAATGTCCCTATTATAAGACTAAGACTCCTAGGCTGGCCTTCAAACGCAAAATCCAAATATTGCTATTTACATACTACAGATACACTTAAACCTGAATGACCAGATAGTTCAGAATAAGGACATTTAGCTTCCACGCTAAAAAGTGTGTGTAATATGTGAAGAGAAAAGATATGCTTTCTGTGATTAATGAAAATTGACAAGTTTTCAAGAGAAGTATTGATAGTCTACAAAAATGTGCTGAATTCTAGGAGAGATTATCTAAAGGGAGTATGGTCTTTTAAAAGAAAGAAAAACCCAGAGAAGATCAAAAGTGAGATAACTTCTTGAAAATCAGATCAGTCTTGTACCTTCTTAGAAAACTTAAGATCTATGAGAGAGATGCTAAAATATGCTGTCTCAATGAACATGTTACTGCTTCAGAGACACAAAATTAGAGGTATTTTTGCATGAGATCTGATGTTCCAAAGTGATTCTGAAGTAAAGTGGGCATGGCACACACATAGTTGAAAATAAAACTCAATTTTCCGATGAATGAGTGAGTTGCTAATAACTAAAAATGTTAAAAGGTTTTATCTTGTGTTCCTAATGAATTCTTTATTGTCTTTGAATTTTCTATTAACATGCTAAGTATTCAAAATATCTGTATTTAGGAAATCACATAAAATTGAAGGCAATGGCTCTCTCCTCCGCCCATCGAAGATGCCAAAAGGAAAGAAGGCTAAGGGGAAGAAGGTGGCCCTGGCCCCTGCTGTTGTGAAGAAGCAGGAGGCCAAGAAGGTGGTCAATCCCCTGTTTGAGAAAAGGCCCAAGAATTTTGGCATTAGACAGGACATCCAGCCCAAAAGGGACCTTACCTGCTCTGTCAAATGGCCCCACTACCTCCGGCTGCAGTGGCAAAGGGCTATTCTCTATCAGTGTCTGCCTCCCAGATTAACAAGTTCACCCAGTTCTTGGACCACCAAACATCTCTCAGCTGCTTAAGCTGGCCCACAGGAAGAGACCAGAGAAAAAGGAAGAGAAGAAGCAGAGATCGTTGGCCTGGGCTGAGAAGAAAGCTGCCAGCAAAGGGGATGTCCCCACTAAGAGGCCTCCTGCCCTTCAAGCTGTGGTTAACGCTGTCACCACCTTGATGGAAAACAAGAAGGCTCAGCTGGTGGTGATTGCATATGGTGTGGATCCCATTGAGCTGGCTGTCTTCCTGCTTGCCCTGTGTCGTAATATGGGGGTTCCCTGTGGCATCATACAGGGGAAGACTAGGCTGGGGCATCTGGTTCACTGGAAGACCTGCACCACTGTCACCTTCACACAAATTAACTCAGAAGACAAAGGGGTTCTGGCTAAGCTGGTGGAAGCCAGCAGGGCCAGTGACAATGACAGATATGATGAGATAGCCTGTCACTGGGGAGGCAACATCAGGGTCCAAAGTCAGTAGCTCGCATTGCCAAGTCGGAGAAGGCAAAGGCTAAAGGTCACCAAACTGGGCTAAGTGGACGCTGTTGAGTTTTCTGTACATAAAAGTCATAAAAAGTTCTCTTTCGGCCAATGTCAAAAAAATTGAAGGCAAATGATAAACCAGAAGGAAAAAAAAAACCTGTATAATGGACAGCAAACGGACACCGCTAAAGTATTCAGCTCTCTCATGTAGAGGGATCCACTTTCTCTTCTTCACAGAATCCCTGCACGGGCCATCAAAGTAGAATTTTCAACCATGTGGTAGAAAAGGAAGAGAATTTCCACCCTAAAATCTGTCCTACTCAAAGCTTCAGTGAGATTGAGATTAAGAGAAGGAATTGATCATGAAGGGGTACCACTTACACAGGCTGACTCTGTGCTGGTGATTGGGGGCTGAAACTCATGGTTCGTAAGTACCAGCCTGTGTCAGGCTCTGTGCTGACAGCTCAGAGCCTGGAGCCTGCTTTGGATTCTGTGTCTCCTCTCTCTGCCCCTCCCCCACTCACACTCTGTCTATCTTTGTCTCTCAAAAATAAACATTAAAAAAAAAAAAAAAAGGAATTTCTTTCTTTATTATATTATTTTTTTAATTCCTGAGCTAACTTTCAGGACTTGTGCCTTGGAAGAAAGCTAAGCTTACCTGGAGTATATCTCACCTGGAGGAAAGTGTTAATTCCAGCTAAGATGTTGTCGAGTCTTCAAGCCCTGTGCCTGAGGGTCTAGATCCCCCCCCTAGGAAGGGGAACTATCTACAAAGCTCATCTTTGTAATTTTGCTGGGGGCCTTGTGAGGATGTGTATTTCAGCCCTTTCTGGGTTCTTTTCTCTTTTAGATCTGCCTACCCCAGAGCCCCGCATGTATTTTAGGGTCCTTTTCTCCTAGGGGAGACATTGTCCCCTGAATTAAGAGGCCTATGGTTTATGCACAGAACTGGGCGGGGGGGAGGGGGGGGGGGACCCGTGTGAAGTCTGATTAATTCAGGAGTGAGATACTAGCAGGCATTAGCATTTGGCCTCTAAATTCCCCCAATTATCTTTGTCAGTATGAAAGCTGATAATTTGATTTGATTTCTGTATTTGGAGTCTTTATCTGCCATTTCCTCATGATTAGATTTAGGTTATGCAGTCTTAGCAGACATAACCACATTGTTGAGGTTTTGTCCTCAATACCTCAACAGTATATAATTTGACCTAGCATAAAGTAAATAGTTACTATATCTCACCTTACTCATATTTTTTATGACAAAGAATTTCTCAACTTTTTTTTTTTTGAAAAAGTAGTCCAGGAATTGATTTAATAAACAAAATTTGATTTACTTAGCATTTTATGTGTGAGTGTGTTTGTCTCAAAGTTGACGATGAAATGTAAAACAGAAGTCAGGTTGCTCAAGACTGACCATTCCAAGCGGCAAGTAATAAGATGGTGTCCTCAGACCCAGTGAGGATGCTTCATGGAGACATCTGGAGGGTTTTCGTGTGTTCCTTCAAGTCGGAGGGATGCAGGGACTAGCAGCTGACCCACAACCACAGAGTCTAAAGGTGAGCGTCACTGGCCTGAGCTCCACTGACTTGTAGCAGAACAAGGGAAGGTGGCCCTCCTGGAATCCACCACAACTTCTAGCCGCTGGTGTGACAAGGGATGCTTGAACTCCCCATGAACCCGTGAGGCCCCACAGAAGGGAATCCTACTGGGTTGTTCCGAATGGGACTCCACACAAAGGGACTGACCCAATGGAGGGGTGGGCTATAAAAAACCAGTGGCTAAAGAGGAAGTTGTAAGTGGCCAGCTGGAGGAGGCATGGTGTACGTCAAAGGAACCGTAGGCGAGAGATTTCCAGTGATGGAAGTTGTCTCTGAAAAAGCCACAAAACCACTCCAAGAAAGAAAGAATTGACATTTAGAACATCCCTCACAGAGAGGTTATCTCTGCCAGAGTATAACTAGCTGTACTGTAACTGTACTTTTATTTACCCTGACTTCTTTTCACTCACTTTATTCCAATCCCTGAGAGGTCCCAAGGCCTCAGCTAGGGAGTGAAGGAGACGGTAGAATAAGAGGTAGATACGAATCTAAGCACCCCCCTTTTGTTTTTCATTACCAGCTTCCAAGCCTGCAGTAGGCCAGAGCCCCCAGAAGGAAGAAGTTTTAAATTTGATGAGAATAGAATTTTGGTTACTATTCTTTTTTTTTTTTTTTTTTTTTTTTTTTATTTTTGGGACAGAGAGAGACATAGCATGAACGGGGGAGGGGCAGAGAGAGAGGGAGACACAGAATCAGAAACAGGCTCCAGGCTCTGAGCCATCAGCCCAGAGCCTGACGCGGGGCTCGAACTCATGGACCATGAGATGGTGACCTGGCTGAAGTCGGACGCTTAACCGACTGCGCCACCCAGGCGCCCCTGGTTACTATTCTTAAATAGATTTTTTTAATAGTAGAAGAAGAGATACTATGTTTCATTGACTCTAAGATGCTATTGATGATAAGATGCTCCATTATTTCATATACAACTAAGAAAGGAAAAAAAACAACCCCTCCAATTGTGATTATACGATGACATTAAGACTCAGAGAGGAGATGTTAAAATGGAAAGGTACGCTCATTTTAGGCCAGATAAAATATAGTAGTATTTTACTGTTTGAGAGTGATTGGAAAAACTATGAGGTCTGCTTGAGATTTCATTTAGGGGAGGGTAAATGAATTAATTATGCAGGATTCAAAGGGGGACAGTGGTGATAAAAAGTAAAGTTTATTCCTGCCTGTACCCTACAGTGTCCGACTGGCTCAATAACCTGGTTTAAGAATGTAATTTCTCAATCTAATTTCTAGCACACAAACACACATGAGCTAAAGTTGTCTTTCACAGAAGCCTGAACAGAAAAGAGTATCCAGGTACTTGAAGGCTTGTTTTAAGGTTCACATTCTCCAAATGAAATATGTCTAATCCTGCTCCAGAAGAGAAGAACACACTCCCTGAACACTAATGTTTGTGCTAAATTTTCTTGGTTGGAGTTAAAATTTGGAATACATAGAAATGATGAAATACTTGAGATGTTCTCATAGTTCACGAGGAATGACAGGAAAGAGTTAGATGTTATGCTCTCATTAACAGAGCTGATAATATGTGGAGGTTCATAGTATTACTAAAATATCATCTGGCCTCCCCACGCCTCAGCTCTCTAGATAAACTAAACCACCCACTTCTAAGGTCTGTAGAAGTCCGAAGAATTTCCTTTTGCTTTCATCAATTCCTGGAGAATTATGTCTCACAGTCCCCTCAGGCTCTGGTTCTCATGGGCATCCGTCTGGATTTGAAACTGGACTCCTGTGGTGGTTTTAAAATATGTCAATGAATTCTCTGACCCTCCCCTCTTCAAGAGATGATACTTAGTTCCTCTCCCCTTAAGTGTGATTAGGACTAAATGACTTACTTCTAATGAAATACATGTGGTGGATGTGACATTGTGTGACTTCTGAGATTAGGTCATAAGGCTAATTAGGCTTCCTCCTTGCCCTTTCTCTTGCTGTGGAGGGAGTAGCTCCCATGTTGGGAGGATCCTTGAGTAGTCCTCTAGAGAGAGAGGTTCATGTGGTAAGGAATAGAAGCTTGGAAGTGAAAGTCAGTTCTTTGGCAATTTACCAAGAGCAAGGGACATTTTAGAAGGTGAAGGTAAGGTCAGAGTTTGTATTTATAGTTCTGTCAGCGTGATTATACCCAGGCTTAGAGTCAATTTTCCCCAACGATACTTAATACCTTAATAAAGTATATAGAGCAGTAGCTTTAGAAAAATAAAGTATTAATAAAGTATAATACTTAAATCTTTAAAAGAAACTTTTCATTCATGAGCAACTGGGTCTTCTCACCCTTGGGTTTTCCTCATTTTAAACCATTATCTTCAGCCCACGAGATCTTTCTATATCATTTATCTGATCATGCTGTCCTCCAGTTAAAGAACACATCCATATCCCACCGACTCCTACTGCCTCCAGGATGAAGTCCAAAGTCCTTTACGTGGTTTATAAGCATTCTAAGTACTTCCACGATGTGAGATTGTGGTCACTTCTCCGGCCATGGGATATTGACTTTGAGCCTCATGCAATAAAGATTTTATTTTTCACAAGTTCTGTATGAAGCAGAAGACTCCGTAACCTTTACCTGAAGACCTTTTTTGTTCTAGAAATGAATGCTTATTTTTTTGGTCAGTATTTCTTACATACACGGAATTAGTGGACCAAGTGGCCAAAGCTTCTGGGAAAGAAAGAAATGACTGTTTTCACACCTATATAGTAGGACCTACTAAAACTGTGTGGGAACTTCAAACTGGACAGGAGAATGAAAAAAAAAAAAAAACTGGTGGAACAATATGTTCCGTCTCTGAAAAGATTGTATTAAATTCCTAAACAAAGACAAAGGAAATAATACTTATGGTATATCCACTACGTAGCTATTGAAAAGAAAAAGGTAGATCTATCTTATTGACTTGAGACACTGTCTATCATAAAGAGTGAGAAAAAATGGTTAGAGAACAGTATGTACAGAATGGTCACAAGCAGGTAAAAGTTTATGCATGCATAAACAAATACAGTGTAGACAGTAACTATGTCAAGCTGTTAATGATGATTGTCTCTGGATTATGAGGCGAGTTTGTGGGGGTACTGTCTATATTATTCACTTCTGAATTTTTAAAAGTGTGTAAAAATGTATCCTTTTATAATTTAAAAGGACAGTTCTGTTTTATAAAGATCAAAGATCACAACTAGAAACTTTAAGTTAACATCTTTGTCTTCACATAGACTCTCATTCAAATCCTCCTAGAATGATGAAAGGTTTGATGTCAGAATTTTTATGTATGTATGTATGTATGTATTTTTATTTAGTTTTGAGAGAAAGAGACAGAGCGTGAGCAGGGGAGGGGCAGAGAGAGGGAGACATAGAATCCGAAGCAGGCTCCAGGCTCTGAGCTGTCAGCACAGAGCCCAACGCGGGGCTGGAACCCACAAACTGCGAGATCCTGACCTGAGCTGAAGTTGGACACTCAACCAACTAAGCCATCCAGGCGCCCTGGTGTCAGGGTTTACACACATCTTGGAACCCTATTCCAAAGGTATCTTTCATTAGCTCATTAGTGACGAAAACACTGTATCTGTTATTAAAGTCTTCCCCGTGGCGAACCTCATGTTGCTCCACATACATTTCCCCCCAAAGTTCAACTGGGAAAAAGAATAAAGAGTTGATAATTCTCCTTTATTTAAAAAATTATTGAGTAATTAAAAATTTTCTTTTTCATAGCATGTTTGTCTCCTCCCAAATTTCTTGCCCTTGATCATTTCTTGGAAGCAACAGGGTGAAAATGAAGTGTGTGGGGTTTGAAATGGGTGGAGCCTGTTGTCTCCATTTACCAGTAGGCTCCCTGTGGGAAAGCCATTCCCTTAAACTCTCTGGACTTCAGTTTCCTCATTTATAAAGTGGGACGAGGGTGACTGAGAGGGTCACAGGAAATGATGAAAGTGAGTGTGGATGAACAATAGCATCTTGCAAATATGCTGCTTGACCCTTTGCTTCCTCCTTCCCCCTTCTCTCCTTGCTCTTTTCTTACCATAGTCCGAAGAACTCTGTACGTATCAGTATCCTTTTCTGGAAAACAGAATGAAAATGATCCCTGCTCTTCTGTACTTCAAAGGCTCGCTTGTGTAAGATCCAGCTGGGCAGATGCGTGTGAAGAATGTGGTAAGGAATAGGGTCTGAATGGCAGCTACATTTGTGTATTTGTATGTTTTTGCCCTATGATGGCTCTACAAGCGGGTTTGTCAGAGAGGACATCGTCCTTTCTATTTTATAGATCAGGATGTGGTTGGGGAGGCTGTGTTGCACACAGTCTCACAGCATTAGAACCCAGACTTCCGGATAATTGAAGGCCATTGTTCATGGGTGTTTGCTTCTGTGAATTAAATGATCTCACCTCTTTTCAGCTTCTCTTTCATTAATTCCACACATCAACATAACCAACAAAGAAAAGCAAATGAATTTTTCTGATGATTTTCTTCTCTGGAGTTTTGCTATGAAAGTGAGGTTGAATTATGTGAGCCCTGAGTCAGCCTAAGCCTGTACTGTGCAGGGAATACAGTGGTAAGTGAGAAGACACAGTTCCTGCCTCCGTGGAATGTGTGTCCTGGGGGGGTTGGGCTGGAGTGAGCGAACTGAAAATAAGTGAGTCAACAAATACATGAAAAAGATAATTTTGGGTAGTGATAAGCACTTCTGAATCAAATCGTAGTGACCTGCAGGGGTGACAGGGTGGTGTGTTGGATGGGGTGTGACCCAGGCTCGAGTGGTCAGAGAAAGATTCTCAAAGGAGATGGGCTCAGAGAGAGCCTTCTCTTCACCCTCGCGTCCCCATTGCCAGTGACTAGACCAGTGCCTTGTAAACAATGTGTGTTCGGTAGATATTGGTTGAATGAATGAATCAGTGAGTGGAGGAGCCATTCCTGCAGAGATCCAGGAGTGTTTGGAAATGCTTTTGTTATACCAGCTAATACAAATAGCTGCTCTTGTTTTGCTCTTATTATGTGCCAGGCAATTAGGCTTAATGATTTGCATTTCTTTAAAACCTGAATCATCACAACAATTCAAAGAATTAATTACATTACTACCCGGTTTTTCAGGTAAGGGCTATAATGACATTTGTGGTACAGGGAATGGAATTTTATGTTATAGACTCTTGAATGTTCTTGTTATTCCTTTTAATCTGAAATGCTTTAAAAACAACAACTGTCACATTTTAATTAGTCAAAATGCTAGGAAATGTGGTGTTCTGATTCATCTAATTTTCTATCGAACACATTTGTTAAAGTTCTATATAAAAATAATAGTTTCGGGTGCCTGGGTGGCTCAGTCGATTAAGTGTTTAACTTCAGCTCATGTAAAGATCTCGCAGCTCGCAGGTTCAAGCCTGGCATCAGGTTCTCTGCTGTCAGCAAGGGGCCTGCTTCAGATCCTCTGTTGCCCTCTCTCTCTGCCCCTGCCCCCGCTTGTGCTTGCTCTCTCTCTCAAAAATAAATAAAACATTAAAAAAAAGAAACTTAAAAAAATAATGGTTTCTCTGTTTCATTCATGTTAGTTATAACTGAACTGTAGAAAGTCTGAGTTGAAAGAAACTGCAGAATTCAGCCAGTCCTATAGTATTTTTTTATGCATAAAGATACTTAGGCATCAAGAAATTAAATGAAACTCTTTTTTTTTTTTTTTGTCTTTAATGACAGTGAATTTTTGTAGTGAGTATTTATAGTGGGTAAAACTATACCAAGAATGGTCATGAGGGGCGCCTGGGTGGCTCAGTTGGTTAAGTGTCTGATGCTTGATTTTGGCTCAGGTCATGATCTCAAGGTTGTGAGATCAAGCCTCTCACTGGGCTCCATGCTGAGGGGGAGACTGCTGGGGATTCTCTCTCTCTCTCTCTCTCTCTTTCTCTCTGCCTCTCCTCTGCTCATACTTTTTCTCTCTCTCAAAATAAATAAACATAAAAAAAAAACAACCCAGAAGCACAGCAGAAACTAGCATCGCATGTTTAATATTAAAAAAAAAAAATACAAAAGAATGGCTACCATTTGGTAAGCACACAAGTCCTGTGTTTCACTAACAATTCCTTTCCTCTTCATAAGAACTGCAATGACATGTCGTTAGAACACCCACTTTACTGATAGACACACCTGAGGCTTAGGGGCCTAAGTAACTTGCTCAATGTGACATTAACTCTAACTGGTAGACCTGGGATTTGAAGTCAGATATACTCCTCCAATATACCATGCTGCCTCTCCTTAAATAGGATAGATTAATAGTAAAAATATTTTAGAGACTGGTTGTGAGAATTATAACAGTTTGGATTGACAGTTTACTTGTCCCAGGACACTGGAATTTATGTTACTTTTGTTCACTTTGAAGGTTGCAGCAAACTTATCTCCATCCCAAAAGAAAGCAAAGGGTCAAAAAAAATTCCAGTTATTTATATCTCAGTTAATATGTGTAGCATCACACATCCGATGATCAACAAAATCCGGTCATTTGGACAGTGAGACAGAGGGCTCTGGGCAACTACAGACAGGGAAACTTGTCAGAGACTCTTGGGGAAACCCCTACCTTAAGAAAATCCCTCCATGATGACAAAGTGTCCCAGGGACCTTTGAGATTCTCTAAGGGCTGATAAAGTGCAATCTAAACACCAGTGGCCGATACTATCTTTCATGTCTTCTCTGAATGACTGAGGATTTTGGCCTCTGATAGTCTTTTCTCCTCCTCTTCCTCATAGGAAGTTCCTGGCTGGAGAAACCCCCAATATGGGTGGGCTAAAGAGAAAGGACTCTGGGGCTGCTTGGTCTTCCCCAGGGGCTGCTTTAAAGATCAACTTCAGCTTTTATTTTATCTATCTATCTATCTATCATCTCATCATCATCATCTACCTATATATCATTATCTATTTTAGAGGAGTTGGGGGATTATAATGAACAGCTATCAACCAACCAATAGAGCCTAGGGATTAAGTTAATAAAACATGGCTTCCAGAGATTGGAGAAGCCAGGCCCAAAGTAATTTTAGCCATGTGAGGCCATTTGAGGATGGGTTTAAATATCACTTAGTCCTTGGAGTTGAGGAGCCCCTGAGCCCTGACACTGTACCCCCCATCCATCATGCTCCACACACATCCACTACAGGGGCATGCTGGAATTCTAATTTATCTAGTCATTATAGATTGAGGAGCAGATGAGCTCTACATTCATGATTACACATTTGATTATTTCTGCAAAGTCACTGTTTTGCAGCATTCCCAGAAAAAGTCTTAATCTCAGGGTTACAAATCAGTCACTACAAAAACATTTATGAATTACCTGCTGCAAATCTTTAGATAAAACATGTTGAATTTTAGAAGTTAGGCTATCCTTAACCAGTAGAAAGATATCTCAAGGAAAAGGGCAGAAAAAAAAAATCCTCATTTCTCCGAAATGTAAACGTCACAATCTTGGTTGAGCTAGTCCTTTGGCCTTTTCTTCTCATACCCGAATGGATCATCACAGCCTTCTTGGCCATTGAAATCAGTGTTATGAGAGAGGAACCAAGGACATCTACATTTTATAACAAAAGACTATCAAGGGATACACTATTTTCTGTGACTGGAATTTACACCCTGCCATCCCAGCTCCCCCCTGGGGTTTATAGCTCCACTGTAGACATGCCATCCTATACTGTGATTACTCCTTTGCTTCTTTGCCTCCCCCCCCAGGCCAACTTCTTTAAAGGCAGCTTACAGTGCCTATCTCACTGTGCTTGTCTTTGATAGAATTCCACAGGAAAACATCTACATGAGACAGGGATTTGTGTGCGGGGATATTCTCACACCTGAGAGGGAATGAAGGCAGTAGGATGGGTAGAGGAAAGAGTCGAAATGGAAAACCTCATGAGATCCCATCAATACCTTGGGTAACTCTAAAGCTGGAATGACCCCTGCCCTCTTGAGGCAAGCGAAGTGGGCTTTCATTACTCATCTGCTAGTCATGGGATGAAGGTTGGCTCTCCCAGTGGAGGCCTCAAGAAAGGCAGCTTTCACGGGCCAGAGGGTAGTTCCCAGGAAATAACTCACCTAGAGTTGTCAGCTGCTGCCCAAACTCTCCAAAGCTAAGGGAATAATGAGTGTGCTTTATTTAATTCTGGATGCAGGGATCTGGGTGGTAATGCCATAGCATCCACTACAGTACTCAAAAAATATTCTTTTTTTTTTTTAAGTTTATTTATTTATTTTGAGAGAGACAGAGAGAGTGCAGGTGCGGGAGGGGCAGAGAGAGAGGGAGAGAGAATCCCAAGCAGGCTCCACACTGCCAGCGGCAGAGCCCAACATGGGGCTTAAACCCATGAAGCTGTGAGATCATGACCTGAGCCACAACCAAGAGTTGGACGCTTAAGTGACTGAGTGACCCAGGCACCACTAAAAAATATTCTTAAATAAGAGACATTATAGTTCAGCCATTTCTCTAAGTGACTGGTGTTTTTGATGTCATATATGTAAGAGGAATATTTTAACCAACTGAGGATGTATCATGCATAGCTGTTAGTTCAGAAGCATCACTTTTAGGGATCCGTGATATAGCTACCCATGATATAGCTCATACAAATTTGTGTGAGCACAAATTTGGTTTGACATATAATTAACTTCACTTATCCAGTATGATCTGCTTGAAGAAAGTCTGAGACTTGGGTTGAAAGGCCTGGGTTCTTATTAGAACTCTGCCATTTACTACAGTACAAGTCATTATACTTCTTTGTTCTCAGTGTTCGCATCTGTAAAATGGCAAAAATGATACTTTGGCTGGCCTCTCCACAGGGCTGTAGTGCACAATAATACAAAGGATGCTTGTCAAAGCCTTGGCATGAGGAGCCCTGGATGCTGAGGGTAGTGCAGATGTACAGACAGAGAGGAACAGGTGGGGGGTGGGAGGCGACTGCAAAGGGAAGGGGTGAGGAAGAAAGGTGGCATTTTCCTGAAGTAAGAAAACCATCTCTTGCTGCTTCACCACTGCAACTCAGGCTGGCTCAACAGAAGTAAATTCGAAACAAAATAGAACAAAACACAAAAGAGACAAGACAAAACAGTCAATTGAATTATATACATTAAGTAAATCTTTATGCATTTTAGAATGTGTTTCTCACCTTCTCCCCACCAGTAGAGGCTGCAACAATCATATTTTTGGGGGGAAAGGAAAACCACTGTATTTGTTTAGTTCTGGGGGGTTCTTGGCTACATATAATATAGGATCTATCACCTCAACACCACTTTGACTCAACTTGTTCATCCGAAAGCAAGTAGGTGTTCATTTTCTAAGTCTCTCTTTATCTCTCTCTCTCTCTCTTTTTGTTGTGGTCGTGGTTGCTTTGGTCTCATTTTTAATCTTTCCTGGTGACAACTCTCTCTTAGTCCCTGTCCTGAAAGTAAGTGATCATCCTTCAGGTCAGGGTAGAGCTAACTAACACGGACTTCCCCAGACACTACCCGCAGCGGTGGAAATGTTTCCTTTGAATTTTAAGCCTTTCAGCACTGATGGCACAAACTTGGTTTTGGCCGAAAACTAGAGAAAAATGTCATGTGGTCAACTCCAGGGAGGTGTAGTTGGCTTATTTCTAACCAGAGGCATTTCCCGACTGGTTGGCCACATGACACTAGTTTTCCCTTCTACCCCAGAGGCTTTCTGCTGCACATTCTGCTCCTCCCTCTACTCTTTCTTCTAATCATCCATCCACACATCCATGCATCCATGCATCCATCCCTCCATCTCCCTCCCATCTGGTTAAGATGCCAGCGTTGGTTGCATTACATATTTCATATTTCAGAATTCCCTTTTGCAACCTCCTGTCTGGGGCTAGATGTGGATGAATTCTGCCTTCAACTTCAACACCTTGCTCCTGGGACCCACATTTTTTCTGGCATGGCCTCCAGCTCTGGGAGCTGGTGATTGGCTAGCAAAGCAGCAGGTGATTGGCTTTCAACAAAGCAGCAGGGCCAGTTGGGGTCAGGTCTGCTTTGTGCTTCCTGTTATTTCAAGACTTAGGGATTAGATTAACCTGGCACTGAACCCTGGCCTTGGAAACAACATGTTTGTTGTTATTCATAAGGTGCCCTAGAAGGAGACCACACCAATGACTGGGAAAGCTGACTTTACTTGGGTTGTAGTAGATCTGGCCTCCATACCACTGCTCTTTTTCCTGTGTAGCCAGATATCTCCTCCCTTAACCCCTGAACCTATGCCCTGGGGTTTAAAGGAAACAAAGTGTCACATATCATTAGATGGTATATCATTAGATGGAACCATCTTTCTCATGGAAGCCTGCCATGATCCCCAACCCCACCACCACCCAAGGGTAGACTGGGTACCCTTCCTATGTACTCTAATGGCACCATGTACTTTCCCTTGTGTTTTTTGTATCTTTCTCTTCTACAAGCCCCCATGCAATAATTAACAAAACAAAACAAAACAAAACAAAACAAAACAACCCTCTTGTTCATCATTGATTCTCTAGAGTTTGGAACACAAAAGTGTCAATATGTATTTGTTCCTGAATTAACTGAACTTTGGAAAGTGTAGATCGTCTTCCAGTTTTCTGAGAAGGAAGAAAAATAGCAATATCTATTTTGCTTTTCTGGGTGCCATCAACCCAGGGCTCTGTGGCCCATTAAGAGGCAGTGCTGAGGGTAAGAGGATATTGGCTTCTTACATGTGACTCTGTCTCTCGATGTTTTCTGTCCATCCACACCATCCTCCTTGCTGTACCTAGATCTTGGCAAGCACAGTCTTCTCCATGCAGGGCAGGGGGAACATGGCTGGCAATGGATAAAGGTGATCAGGAGGATATAACAAGCTGCTAATAAGTGCCTTTTTCTTCCTGCCTACCCACCTCCATTAATATGGTAGGGAGATATGTGCTTAGCAGTGTATCCATGCTGTCAAGATCCTTGCCAAGCCTCTGTTCTTTCCTTCTTCTTTCTCCCTACTTCTCCCTAAATTCTCTTCCAGTCTTCTCTTCTGTCAGTTAAAAAACCCACCATATCTTATACACCTTAGAGTAAATGATCACTAGTGTATGGCTTAGGTGGCTTCTAAAGCTGATAGGGATACTATGCAACCTCTGCATGATTTTTTGTCTTTAAGGTCTATCTCCCCACTGTGTTATGAGCTCCTCGAAAGTATGGCTCTTTCTCACACTCTCTTACCCCAATAAGTAGAACAGATGCCTTCTCTGCATCAGGACTCTAGTCAATATTTGTTGGGTGAAACTGAAATTTACAGTGTTAGACATCTAGGTCGTGATGGATAGATGTACTCGATACCGTCACCTTTTGTCTCCGAGGGGTCAGGGCTTCTAGCCAAGTACATTCTCTTCCTAGCTCTCTGGCTACCTCATACTTACCTTAAAAAAATATCTTCCTCTGAGAAACCCTCTAGGGTGATGCAGACTTGGGCTAGATGTTCCTCCTATGTGGTTGCATAGAACCCTTAACTTCTCAGTATCATCGGAGTGCATGAGAATAATTCTATCATGTTGTAGTTGCCTGTGTAATTTGTCTTTTTCTCTCATGAGGCCAAACATTTCCTGAGGGCAGGGACCTTGTATAGGCCTCCTCTTTTTTTATGATCTGACTTGTTTGAGCAAAGCTATCCAAGAAAACTTTCAGTGAGGGGGGAATGCTCTTTTCTGCTCTGTCCATTGAGGTAGCCACTAGCCAGATGTGGCTATTGAGCCCTTGAAGCTAGCATAATGAGGAACTACATTAATGGTATTTAACTTCAATTCATCTATATTTAAATTTAAATAGCCACAGATGACTAATGGTTGCAGTATTAAGCAGTACTGTTAGAAACTTGTCTGTTATTCTTTCCAAAGAACTTTTAGCATTGTTGATTCTTTATTTTGTTTCTTTCTGTTCTGTTTCAATCAGTTCTGCTCTAATCTTTATCGTCTCCTATTTTCTTTCTTTCTTTTTTTTTTTTTTAAAGTTTATTTTTGAGAAGAGAGAGACAGAGCATGAGTGGGGGAGGAGAGAGAAAGGAGACACAGAATCTGAAGCAGGCTCCAGGCTCTGACTGTCAGCACAGAGCCCGAGGCGGGGCTCGAAACCACGGACCACGAGATCATGACCTGAGCCAACGTTGGACGCTTAACTGACTGAGCGACCCAGTCGCCCCTCGTCTGCTACTTTCTTTGCTTTTTTTTTTCTTGTTCTTTTTCTAACTTCCTAGCTTGGAAGCTTATTATCATTAATTTTAACACTTCTTTCTAATGTATGCATGCAAAGCTGTACATCTTCCTCAAAGTGTTGCTTTATTAGTCTATAGTCTTTTAATCTATAGTAATTAATTTAATCTATAGTATTTTATTTTTTAAAGTTTATTTATTTTGAGAGAGAGAGAGAATGGGGGAGGGGTAGAGGGTGAGGGTGAGGGAGAGAATCTCAAGCAGGCTCCCCACTGTCAGCGTGGAGACCGATGCAGCACTCAAAATCACCAACCAGGAGTCATGATCTGAGCCAAAGTTGTACTCTTAACCAACTGAGCCACCCACGCACCCCTAATCTATAGTATTTTATTTTTTTTAATGTTGATTTATTTTTGAGAGAGAGGGAGAGAGAGAGAGGACAGAGCATGAGTGAGGGAGGGGCAGAGAGCGAGGGAGACACAGAATCCGAAGCAGGCTCCAGGCTCCAAGCTGTCAGCACAGAGCCCGACGCCGGGCTCGAACTCACAAACCGCGAGATCATGACCTGAGCCAAAGTCTGATGCTCAACTGACTGAGCCACCCAGGCACCCCTATAGTATTTTAAATAAACTTTATTGAGATTTAATTTACACACATTAAAGTGCAAACTTTAAAATTTTATTTATTTAAATTAAAGTTAGTTAACATACAGTGTAGTATTGGTTTCAAGAGTAGAACCCAGTGATTCATCACTTACATATAATTAACCCAGTGCTCATCCCAACAAGTGCCCTCCTTATTGCCCATCACCTATTTAGCCCATCCCCCTCCACCTTCCCTCCAGCAATCCTCAGTTTGTTCTCTGAATTTCAGAGTCTCTTATGGTTTGCCTCCCTCTCTGTTTTTCTTATTTTTCCCTCCCTTCCCCTATGTTCATTTTTCCCCTTCAATTCCACATATGAGTAAAATCATATAATATTTGTTTTTCTCTGATTGACTATTTCACCTAACATAATACACTTTAGTTCTATCATTGTTGCAAGTGGCAAGATTTCATTCTTTTTGATTGCCAAGTAATATTTCATTACACACACATACACACATACATACATACACACACACCACATCTTCTTTATCCATTCATCAGTCAATGGACATTTTTTAATTTTTTTATTTTATTTATTATTTTTTTTAATGGACATTTTTAAAAAAGTTTATTTATTTATTTTGAAAGAGACAGAGAGAGTTTGAGCAGGGGAGGCAGGGGAGGGACAGAGAGAGAGAGGGAGAATTCTCTGTACTCGATGAGGGGCTCAAACTCACTAAACTGTGAGATCATGATCTGAGCCAAGATCAAGATTCGGTTGCTCAACCGACTGAGCCACCCAGGCACCCCTCAGTTGCTGGACATTTACAGCAGTTCTATCAACAATAAAGTGCACCCTTTTTAAGAATAAAGTTAGATGAGTTTCAGTGGATGTATACACCTATGAAACCACCGCCACAATTAAAATATGACTTTTCCCATCTTCCCCAAATGTACCTTCATGACCCTTTGCAGTCATTCTCTCTCCCATTAACCTATTTTTACTAGAAATGTCTTTTGCCTTTTGTAGAATTTCAAGTAAATCGAAACAATTATCATCTACTCTTTGTCTCTGTTTCTTTATTTCAGCAGAATGTTTTTGAGAGTTATCTGTGTTGATGTATGTAACAATAATTATTTCCTTCTTATTACAGATTGGTATTCTATGAGATGGATAGATCACACTTTGCTTATCGATTTATTTCTTGATGAATGTTTGGGTTGTTTTCAGCTTTCAGCTATTATGAATAAAGCTGCCTTGAATGTACATGTACAGGTTTTGGTGTGGAGACATATTTTCATTTTTCTTGGGTAATTACTTAGGTGTGGGATTGTTGGGACATATGGTACATGTAAGTTTAACTTTATAAGAAATGGCTCAAGCGTTAAAAAAAATGCTTGTATCATTTTCGATTTTCACCAGGAATATATGAGAATTTCAGTTTCTCCACATCCTCATCAATACTTGCTATTGTCAGTCTTTCAAATTTTAGACATTCTAATGTGTGTAGTTATCTAACTGTGGTTTTGTGTTGCAGTTCCCTGATGACTAATGATGTTGAACATCATTTCATGTGCTCATCAGACATTTGTGTAACTTTTGTGGTATGACTATTTAAATATTTTACCCATTTAAAAAATTGGATTATCTTCTTAAGCATTCAGTGTAAGACTTCTTTATATATTGCCTTCTTTTTAGTCTTAGGGGAAAACATTTAGTCTTTCAATATTAATTGTGCTACTAGCTGTGGGTTTCTTACAGATGCTCATTCTCGGGTTGAAGAAGTTGGTTCACTTCAAGTTTGCTGGGAGGTTTTATCATAAAAGTGTGTTGAATTCTGTGTGCTTTTTCTTCATCTATTGAAATTATATATTTTTTAAATCTGTTAATATGGCTAATTTCATACAAATCTACAACGTGTATTTTTTGTACCTTTTTGTTAGTATTATGATTTTGAAATTTATATTGTTTTGTGTATCAGATTTATCTTTTATTTTATTTTTTATTTTTTTATTTAAATTTTTAAAATATTTGTTTATTTTTAAGAGACAGAGACAGAGCACAAGTGGGGCAGGAGCAGAGAGGGGGAGACACAGAATCTGAAGCAGGCTCCAGGCTCTGAGCTGTCAGCACAGAGCCCGATGTGGGGCTCAAACTCGTGAACCATGAGATCACGACCTGAGCTGAAGTCAGACACTTAACCAACTGAGCCACCCACGAGCCCTTATTTAAATTTTTTAATGCTTATTTATTGTTGAGAGAGAGAGAGAGAGAGAGCAGGGGAGGGGCAGAGAGAGAGAGGGAGACACAGAATCCAAAGCAGGCTCCAGGTTCTGAGCTGTCAGCACAGAGCCCAACACATGGCTCAAACTCACGAGCCCTGAGATCACGACCTGAGCCAAAGTCTGAAGCTTAACCGACTGAGCCACCCAGGCACCCCTGTAGATTTGTTTTTTAAAGTTGTTCTGAGCGATGCCTGTTCTGGGTGGCTCAGTTGGTTAAGTATCTGACTCTTGATTTAGGCTCAGGTCATGATCTCCCTGTTTGTGAGACTGAGTCCCACATCGGTCTCTGCTCTGACAGCATGGGACCTGCTTGGGATTCTCTCTCTCCCTCCCTCTCTCTCAAAATAAATAAATAAAAACATTAAAAAATTAAAAAAAAATTGTCCTGAAGAACTCCATTGTGTGAATATGTCCCCAATCTACCTTCCCTAATCATTTAGGTTGTTTCTACGGTGGAGCTATGATAAATAACCTTTCTACAAACGTTGTACATGCCTTCTGTGGAGGGAATAAACATTCACATTTATTGGTAAATGCCCAGGAGTAGAACGGCTAAGTCATAAATTAAGTATGTATATCATCTTAGTAAATATTGCCAAATAGTTTTGTAAGCTGAAGCACACCAATTTCCTCTCCTATTAGTACTATTAGCATGAGAATTCCAGTTGCTCTACATCCTTGCAAACACTTGGTATTGTCTGTATTTTAATTTTATTAATTCTGGTGGGTGTGTACTGGTATGTCATTGTGGTTTTTAATTTGCATTTCTATGATGACTAATGATGTTGAGCACAGTTTCATATGCTTTTTGGCCATTTGGATCTCACGCTCTCTCTTTTTTTTCCTTAAGTAAGTATTTGGATTTTTACTCATTTCACCCCCACTAGTTTGTCTGTCCTTCCCTAATTGATTTATAGAATTTTAAAGATATAGATAATAAGTCTTTGTCAAATGTATGTATTAAAAAAATCTCTGTGTGGCTTGGCTTTTATTATCTTAATAGTTACTTTTGGTTTTAAGGAAGTCCAATATATCAATCTTTTCTTTAAGGTTAGTGCTTTCTGTGTCCTGTTTAAAAGACCTTTCTCTTCTCCAAGTTCAAGAAAATATTCTTCTATTTTTTTCTATGAGAATTTTTACTGCTTTAGCTTTCATATTTAGGCTTACGATCTATTCGGAACAGATTTTTAGATGTTCTATAAAGTTGGAATTAAGGTTAATTTTTAAAATTGGATATCCAATTGATCTGTCACTAGTTTTTGAATTGATTATCCTTTTCCTACTGAATTGGCATCTTTGACACAAATCAGGTAACTGTATATGTGTGGGTTTTTTTATGGCTCTCTATTCTTTACTGTTGCTCTATTTTTGTGCCAATGTAATATTGTCTTAATTTCCTCAGTTTCATAATGTCTTGATGTCAGATAGTGTAAGTTGTCCACCTTTATTCTTCTACAAGACTGCCTTGGCTATTCTAGGTTCTTTACATTTCCATATAAATTTTAGAATAAGCTTTTAAAATCCAAAACAAAACAAAACAAACCTCTGCTGGGAATTTAGATTGAGATTGAACTGAATCTATAGAACAATTTGGGGTGAAATGACATCTCACCAATTTTAAGTTTTGTAATCCATGAGCATAGTATACTGTTCTATTTACTTATGTCGTCTTTTTTTTTTTTTAATGTTTATTTTGAGAGAGAGAGAAGAGATAGAGAGTGGAGAAGGGGTACAGAAAGAGGGAGAGAGAGAATCTCAAGCAGGCTCTGCATTGTCAGTGTGGAGCCCGATGCAGGGCTGGATCCCATGAACTGTGAAATCATGACCTGAGCTGAATTCGAGTTGGACACCTAACCGACTGAGCCACCCAGGCACCCCTAGTTATGTTGTCTTTAAATTGTCTTGTCAAGGTTTTGTTACTTTCTTAGTTGCAAAGAGTTAATTAAAAAAATATGTCTTCTAGATTAACTGAATCTTTTAACCTTGCCACATGTTTATTTTAGGTCAGGCATCAGCAAACTTTCTTCTGTAAAGTTCCAGAATAAATATTTCCAGGTTTGCAGTGCATACTCTCTTCAATGATACAACTCTGCTGTTGCAAAGTGAAAGCAGCCATAGACAATATGTAAACAAATGGGCATGTCTTGTTCCAATAGAACTTCATAAAAACAGGCAGTGAGCATAATTTTTGCTTATAGGCCATAGTTTGCTGACAGCCTTAGACAATTCTCTTGTAAATAGGCTTTAACTGGCTCTCGTGAATAGGATATAACTCAATTTTTAAAAATCTAAGTGAACAATCTATACCTTTTAAATTGTTGACTTTAGTTCATCACAGTTAAAAAAATTTATTCTCATATATATTGACTTTTTTTCCCACTCCATCTTACTGTTGCTTTGTATTTGTTCTACTTTTTCATGCTTTTCTCTTGTCTTTCTATTAATTAAATTTTTATTTATTTCCCCTCTAGTTTTTCATTTTTATTTCTATTGCTTTCAGTAATTACTCTTGCAACTTTGCCATCAAATATCAAATATCAAATATCAAAGTCTAACTTTACTGAATAAGATAAGGATCTAGAATACTTTATTTTCATTCACTTTTGTATTAGCTTATATACTATTACTGTCATACACATTCTTAGGTTCTTTCTTTTTTAACCCATTGATCAGTCTTTACTATTATGGTTTTCCTATAAATAAAATGTTTAAATTCACCCATATATTTACCATTTTCTTTGCTCATAATTTTTTTCAGCTTCTAAGTCCAGCTTAGACTTCTTTCAGGGAACATCTTCCTTATTGCCTGAAATATATTCTTAGAAGTCTCTTTAGGGATGTCTATTGGTGGTGACTACTAGTTTTATTTATCTGGAAATGTCTTTATTAAACTTAATTTTTGAAAGGTAGTCTTAATAGCACACAATTTTTGGTTGACAGTTATTTCCTTTCAACACCTTAAAAACACTAGCTTGGCTTCCATTGTTATAGTTGAAAAGTCAGCTGCCAGTTTAATCTAATTTTTTATTCCTTTGTAGGTGATCTGCCTTTTCTCTCTGGTTTTCAAAACTCCTCCTCAACAACTATACTTTTTAATTTCACACCTGCCTGTCCATTTATGATAGTCTTTTGATTATTGCTCATTTTTGTGACTCCATCTCTAGAAGCATTTCATACATAATTATTTTATATTAGGTATCAGCTAATTCCAGAGTTTTAGTAATTTGTTCTCTAAATTTACTGTTGTTTTGTTTTGTTTTCCCTCTCAGTCAGGGAAACTCAGTCAGGGAAATACCCTCTCAGGTGCTTTTGGTGACTGGGAAATTAAGCAATTTTTCTTTGAGTTCCTAGCTGGTTGAAGTTAATCTATGAGGATCCTGAGGCCATAAACTGGAAGTAGTTTCAGTTAGTAGAGGATTTCCAGTTGTTTCTACCAGCATCCAGGAGGCACTACCAAACTGGGACCACTTTCACCTCTTTCTAGGTTTCTGACTTTCCGTGGGAGTCTTTGATGTAGGTTGCCTAATCTGAGGCTTAGTTTCTCGTTTAGCTGCAGTTCTGATCAAATGACCTGCAGAAAATCTTACATTTTTCTCTTGCTTATTCCTCATGGATTCCTACTCTGATTTCAACTCACTCTTTTTTGGTGGGGGAGGGAGGACTTGGTTTTCTGGGGCTGTTGTTGGTTGGAGCCTTCACAGATATCCCAGAAATGCATTTAGGTGTGTTTCATCCAGGAAACAGGAGGAGAAGGGTCCTGCAGAGAGTGTAGCCCACCATATAGGCAAAAAATAGTCTTTAAGAACCATGTTCAGCTGAATCCAGCGTCTGTCACAACTATTTGTTGAACGAATAACTCACTTTTGACATAGAGAAGGTAGTTATCAGGATAGTATGTCTTGATAGATCTGGGACAGATTTGCCGCTGAATGATGTTGCTGCCATTGGCTTGTAGTTGATGCCTGCAATTCTCTTTCAAAATGAGGTTTTTTTTTGTAATGAAAGCTCTTATTACTTAATAAATGGCAAGTGGCGCCTCAGCTGGTCAGTGCAGGTGACATACCAAAATTTTTATCAGTCACTTTTCACTTTTACCTTAATAAGAATTTATTATATGTATAAAATCAAAGAATCATCACATGTCCAAGCTAAAAGGAACATCAGACTTTATAGAATTTAACAGTTTTATTGTAAATATCTACATACATATTATTCAGAAGCAGGGGGTTTAAATGTCTAGGCTAAGATCCAAAAATTGACTCTAGAACCACAAAGAAAAAGCAGATTTTTGATAAGAAGTTTGGGGTGGAGAGTGAGCAGGAGACGGTTTGACATCAGACATACCTGGCTCTGCCACTTAGTGATGTGTGACTGGGCAGATTCTCATTCTTTCTGTGCCTTAGTTTACTCTTCTGTGAAACAGGAATATTTTAGTATCTCATTTACAGGATTGTTGTGAGTGTTAAATGAGATAAGATATGTAAATCTTTCAGCAAGTATCTCCTGGATAATGAGTACAATAACTGTCCTCTGTAGATGTTGTGATCAACCCATCCCTCTACCTACAGCCAAAAACTAACACAGAGAACCAATCATATGTTGGTTCACCTTGAGCCACCAGAAATTGTCAAACTGCTATCTTTAAAAAATGGAGTAATTTTAGCATTGTTGTGTAAACTGATTTTAATAATAATAATTATTATTCAATAATTATTTAATTATTAAAGGGGGGTATATAATAACTCCCTGTGAAATGCAGTCCAGTGTCAATGCTTATTCAATTTCTGATGATGATATATAAATGAAATTTAGTGTGTATCTACCACTCTGCCAGATTCCCATGTCTTTGCTCTCACTGAGGATGAAAATATTGAAGCTTAGATGCATGGAATAATGTGTCTAAGGTCATAGAGTCAAATCCAGGATTCTATACCAAAGCATCCAGGATTTAAGCATGAGATGTTTCCATGTAGAATATAATGTATCCTTGTATATTTTGACTCTTCCATAACAAGAAATAGTGTCCAAGGAACCAGAAGAAAAACCAGGAGAGTGGCACCTACATGGCTCAGTCCATTCAACATCCAACTCTTGGCTTTGGCTCAGGTCATGATCTCACAGTTCATGAAATCAACAGTGGAGCCCACTTGGGATTCTCTCTCTGTCTCTCAAAATAAATAAATAAACTTAAAAGAAAAACCAGGAGAGAGCACAACCTCAAACCAGGAGAGAAATTTTTACAAAGGAAGAGTGCAGCGTTGAATGTCACTGAGAGAATAAAAGAGAGATGAGAAAGGTAGATATATATTTGATTTTGAAATGTGGGGGTGCCTTTGATTACCACTCCTTTTTTAAAAAAAAACAGAAGTTGTAGTTTTGACCTAAATTTTGTTATAGGAAACTAGCTGGCTAATTCCTGAGAATCACCAAGTGATAACTGAGTCAGTGGCCAGGAGAAAAGAGAATTTCTGGCAAGAACAACTTATGCTCACTAGACAAGAAAGGTAGCTCCTATGTTTCTTGTGTGCTAATATGAATTTCTCTTCAAATACAGAGAATTACAGAAGTGATGTTCCTCAAGATGTTTTCTGTTGACAGTGGGCAACCTAATCTATTTTGTATGCAGTCACTGTGGCTGATCTTACAACTTACAGGGTTTCTAGGGCTTTTACTGGGAGTTCTGGTCTTGCCTTCCTCCCTAATTAATTGGCCAAGCTATATCATTATATCAATCTATTTCAAGGATGCTTTGGTAGCTGGGTCGTGTATCCTGGAGATCTCTTCTGCTTTTTGTGCCTGCCATTTTCCCAACTAGAATTGAAATATCTTTTGCGTGGAAAGATGGTTTCTCCAGATTTATACAATCACTTATATACTAACTGTGCTCTGGGATCATATTTGATTTGTTAAGATGTTAAGGGTAATTGTTTGAGAACTTTATATTCCAGTGACAGTTCCCTAGAGCTCCTCTTCTTAGAGTTTTCATGCTGATGTGGAAATGACATATAGATGGTGGTAGTTACTTAATAAAGACAAAGACAGGGGCGTCTGGGTGGCTCAGTCAGTTGAGCGTTTGACTCTTGATTTTAGCTCAGGTCATGATCCCAGGGTTGTGGGATTGAGCCTCACACTGGGGCTCAAGATTCTTTCTCTCTCTCCCTTTGTCCCTTCCCCATTCTCTCTCTCTCTCTAAAGTAAAAAAAAAAAAAAAAATAAAGACAAAGATAAGTGTTATCAAAGTATTCCATCCAAGCTGGAATCTGAAATAAATGGGAGTAAAATAAAAATAAAAAAAATTTCTGCTAATCTCAAGGAGGCTGGAGATAACCAGTAATGCATCATTTTGAAGGATCAGGAGGAAGAGTATAAGAGATATATAAATTCATTTATTGATTCAGTCATTAGTTTAAACAATTAATTGATCATCTATTCCATAGCAAGCATTGTGCAAGGTGCTGGTGTATAGTAGTTAAGAAGATAATCAAAATCTCTGGATGCATGTAATAGAGGAACATAGGAACATAGGAATTTCAGATTGTCTAGAAAGTCGAGGGAAAGTGAACATGAGACTTGGGGTCTTATCTGAGAGGATAGGAATGATATGTTTCTAGATGGGCAGATCACACAGATTACCCATTAATTGGGTATACTGCCTGGAAATCTTTGTGGAGTCATTCTCCCCCTGAGTGTAATCCTCCCTCTTATGCTCATCATGCTATTTCTGTCAAGAACCTTTCCTCTTAGCTTGATTGTATAACACAGTGGTTAAGACCGTGAGGCTGGAATCAGACTGAGTGGGTCTCTAGTTCCAGTTTGTCATTGATGAGCTATGTATGTTATCACTAGTTAGAATACTCACTGGCTTTGAAATTCAGTTTCCTGTCCATTATATGGGGCAATAACTATATTTAGTTCATAGGACTATTGTGAAGACATAATTCAATGATTACCCAAAGCCTTGAGCATTACATCTGATTCATACTTAATAGCCATCATTATTGGAATTGTGCTCAGTTCATTTATTAAGTACTTAATATATCCCAGCTTTATGCTAAGTAACTTACATGTGAGTTGACAGTATCTCTTTCTTCTTATCACCTCTCACCCCTCATTTTTTGTTCCTACTGTTGAAATTCCCAGGAGGCCTAGAAATAGAGCATTCCTAAAAATTGGAGTCAGTAGCCTAAAAGGGCTACACAGACCATGGCCGATTTCTGATTCCCAGGTTTAAGACCCCACTTTCCTTTAGGTCTGTATTTGGGCCTGTTTCTGGTTATTCTCATGATCAAGACATCAGATGTTGACTGGACAGAACACATCTGGAGCAGTTACATTTATGACAGATAATAACTGCTACAAATTCCCCCGTGTTCTTCACTCCAGACAGGTTTCTGTCTCACCACCGTGGAAGGTGGTGGGGCGAGTACCATAAAACCATGTGCTGCTTTCTTTTTTACCACAGGCAGAGTTTCACTCTGGTTGAATGGGTTCAAAGAAAAGGTTTCACTCTAACTGATGGTCTTACAAACACCTGGAACGTTTGAAGCATTATGATTATAGCTGACTTGTTCTGAAAAATTAGGGTTCTTATTTTGAGGGACTGTAACTGTATGTTCTTGGATGAAAGGGAGAGAAATTCTGTCTTCAGAAATCAGAGATTTATCACAGCATTACATACAGAGGTTTGACTTAACATCCAGTTGCAGAAAATAAAGCAGCAGTGCTGAATGCCCTGGGGAGGCTGAGGGACCCAGGAGCCTGGTTCTTGGCTCACAGATGAGCAAGTTCCTCCTGTAATCCTGCTTTCGAGTGACCTGTTTTAATCTCCCTTTCTAAAAAGCAGGTGAGTGCCAACATTTTGTAAATTTGGAAGGTAAAATAGGAAATCTTTACCAAGTGCAGTCCATAAATTAATGATGGTCATGGGAGCTAACCAGGGATGCACCTGGGCTAGAGGTCAGCTTCTTTCCTGTGGCTTGCAGATTCAGTGCGTCCTCTCTTTTCATACTCTCTGCTCCTTCATTCACTTCCACCTTCATGTGCTTTTCCCTTGAGCAAAATTACAGGGGGCTGAACTGGTGCTTCAGTCTTTTCCAAATATGGGAAATTGGGAACAACTGTGTACACTTTGAGGCTATATTAGTAGTTAAGGCAAGGAGAGGAGGAGGAAGACAGGTGGGGGAAAGTGTGGAGCCTATAGCTTAGAGGGTGTCTTCCTAAGGAAAAATTTCACTCACTGGATAGCAGAGTTAGAGAGACATGGTAGATGTGGATTAATCTTTCTGTCAATCTGTACTGAAATTTTTTTTACAGAAAACAATTGTCATTGACCTCTGTCCTTTCTCTTTGTCATGGGATTAACAGTTATCTTTAGTTTTTAATTCTTAGGTATGATGTTGGTGTTGATTATTGGCTTGAAATTGTTCCTTATCATCTTAAGGAAATAGGAACATATAAATTTTCAAAGAGTTCTTTTAAAATCAAGAAAAAGTGTTCGATTTTACACTATATCTTGGCTTAAAAAGAACTCTTACGAAAGCAACCTAAGTGTCCACTGATAGATGAATAAAGAAGTATAAATAATATACTTTATTATACATACATTATATACAATGTAATATATATATATATATATATATATATAGAGAGAGAGAGAGAGAGAGAGAGAGAGAGAGATAGATACACACATACACATACAATGAAATATTACTTAGCCATATAGAAGAATGAGATCTTGCCATTTGGGACATCGATGGAGTTAGAGGGTATTATGTAAGAAAAAATAAGTCTGACTGAGAAAGAGAAATATCATTTGAGTTCACTTATGTGTGGGATCTAAAAAAAAGATGAATAAACAAAAAATAGAAACAGACCCATAAGTACGGAGAACAAATGGATGTTTGCCAGAGGGGAGGGAATGGGGGGATGGGCAAAATGGGTACCGGGGAGTGGGAGATACAGGGTTCCAGTTATGGAAGGAATAAGTCATGGAGATGACAGGTTCAACATAAGGAGTATAATCAATGGTACTGTAACAGTGTTGTATGGAAACAGATTGTAGTTACACTTGTGGTGAACTAGCATAACACATAGAGTTGAATCACTATGTTGTACATCTGAAACTAATGTAATGGGTACAGGTAATGTGAAATTTGTGTGTCAATTGTATTTCAGTTAAAAAGGAAATCACAAAACTGTTTGATTTTACCGATTTTTTTACAACCAATTGAGATGCTTTTATTGTTTTACTTATTCAATATGATGATATTATTATCAACCACACTGTTGTAAGATTTGAATGTGTGTGTGTGTGTGTGTGTGTGTGTGTGTGTATAAAGGTCTTATAACTATGTGCTCTGCTACCTTAATAAATTACAGATCCATCCTTACATTCCTGGAATTAAGCCCAGGAGGCACTGTTAACCTGTGCCCAATGGCTGATGCATGTCCCAGTGGAAAAGGAGGGTCCACAACAATCAAAATCACTTTTTTCCCAACAATTGAAAATGCTTTTTTTCAGGAACACAACGTGTGCCCTTGGAATTGTAATTCTTGTGCATAATTCTCTCCTCTCTCCTAGAAAACACTGGTAATAAGAGATCTGCAAGTGTTTACAATTGAACGGATGTGGTCTTATCAGTCAGATGAAAATGGCCAACAGAATGGTATATTCAGAGAAGTGTGGAAACAAGAGGTGGGTTTGTTTGGAGGCAATTCTCCATGGTGTTTTCACACATCTTGTGTCAGCTTTTGTTCTAGAATATTTTTTCTAGGATCATGTAGCACACAGCCTTCAAAACTAGAAATAGTGTCTTTCTCAGGGTCAGAGGGCAGATTTGCTTCTGGTCCAGCATAACGAAGATGGAATCTCTGTGTGGTGCAAAGCTTGGACAGAACTGCTTGTAGCCCCTTAAAAGATTAGAAGTTTCCTAAGGTTGGGGTTCCTCAGCTGTGACAGCACCCAGTTACATGGCTGTCCACACAAGCCCTGTCCCTCCCCACATGGCCTTGGGAACAAGGGGTGCAGATGTGAACATGGAGTACATGCTGCCCTCTGTGCCATAAGTACAAACTATCTAAACCCTTTGGGTTACTGTTTCCATCCCCACTAGACTTTGAAAGTGCAATAGTTCAGTTCAGCATGTGCACAACTGCTTGGGGTTGCTGAAGTCCTTGACAAGGGTTGGACAAATGACTCAAGGACAAAATGGTCAAAGTATATGAATAGGCAACTCACAGAAGGAGAAATCTAAACAAATAAAAAATAAAGATATTCTTTATTGAAAATGTATCAATAATGAGATACCATTTTCTTTTACTTATCAAATCTACTCAATTAAACAATATTTATAGTTAGTTTTGATGCTGGTAAGATGAGGAAAATGTTATCTTGTACATTGTCATTGGAAGGGTGAGTTCTTAGTGTATTAATTTTCTATTGCTGTGTAACATTACCATCAAAACAACACAAGTGTGTTAGCTCACAGTGTCAGAAATCCAGGGAGGGTGTGCTTGGATTCTCTGCTCAGAATCACACAAGGTTGAAATCAAAATATCTGCTAGGGCCACAGCTCTTATCTGGGCCTCCTTCCATCTCACTGGTTGTTGGCAGAATTTGTTTCCCTGCAGTTATGGGGACTGAGGCCCCCCATTTCTTTGCTGGCTGTCAGCCACAGGTTGACATAATCAGGAAATCTACAATATTCCGAGTACTGGGGATTATTACAGGGTGTATGTGGTGAGGAGGAGGAGGAGGAGGTCATCCTACAAATCTTCCTACTGTAGTTACTGTAATTTGGGAAAGTAATCTGGCACTATCTTTTGTAATGAAACATGCATATACATTTTAATTCTGCATTCCTACTTTTATAACTCCACTTTTTACAAATAAGTACATCAACCTATAGGATAAAAGGCCAAAGATATTTATTACATCGTTTGCAATGACCCCAAGTTGGAAACTCATTCTTCAACAAAAGGAGACAGGTTGAATAAATTATGAATTATCTATAGCATTTTTAACATGAATAACTTAGATCCTTTTCTGTTGATAGTGGATTAATCAACATCTATGTTTTTTGTAATTGGTTGACTATTATCCCCATAACATTAATCAAATAACTATTCTCAATGATTAGAAATGCCACTTTTATGATATATTAAATTCTTGTATATATTTCTGAAAATTCCATTCTACTGCATTGGTAGCTCTGACTGACACAAAATCCCATTAATTAGAGCATGTCCCACAGTGTGGATGAGCAATTATTATTACATTTACAATCTAGTAGATATTTCATTTCCATAATTGGATGGACCTACTGGTATGTGGAGCAGGAATCATCATTTGCCATAGGTGCTGTACCTATTTGAGGGAAAAGTGCACAATAACTTTTTCTTTTATTCATCACTGAAGTACCTTGTTATGGAGAAGTTATGTTTTTGTTAGTTTTGGATGATTTCATAAACCATAATATAGCCTGGGATAGGTGCATCAGAATATGTAATTCCAGGATACCTACTGGGTTTGTAACAAGAGTAGGTGTTGCCCTGCTAAATAAAGGAGATTAGGTCCAAGTTCTACTCCACACCTTATATTTTTTGCAGAGAATAGTTGATCAATGTTATGACTCTTGATCTTAATTTATGTTAAAGGAAATATTGAAAACTGTGTATGCAATAGATAACAGTCACTGAATGTGTACCTTTTCAGTGCTGTGTAAATAAATGGATAGCATGTGCATGTAAAACTGCTCTACATCAGGAACATTAGATATGGAAAGTAAAAGTGCCCGGTTGAGTTTTTAAAATAACAGCTGAATTGAAAACATTTCTTAATGTCACAGTGGTAATAAGTAATGTCAGTTTCACTGATTCCATATGATGTGAACTACCATAAAGTAGTTCCTGGATCCCTCTAATTTAAGAAACACTCACCAGACACATGGGGTAGACAACAAATAGTAGTTCTGATTATATTATTTTTGAGTGTTCCCCAAATGTTTTGCATTGTGATAGATACTAGGAATGCAAAAATAAATATGACACAGAGATTTGAGTCTAGAAAAGGGAGTAAGGCACACAAATTGATCACATAAATGCCAAGGGATTGCCATGCTAGAGGAACAAAGAAAAGCATCCAGTTCAATTTAGATGGGGCTGAGAAAGCTCTCCCCTAGGAAAGATATTTGAACAGAATATTAAAAGAAGAGTGATAATAGAAACTGTTATTTTTGGTTGAGGGCTGATTCATGTACTCCATATACTTTAGAAGCCAGACAAGCAGGTGCCCATTCTATTTTGAGATACTCAACCAAGACTCCCACCAGTAGGAGGCCACAGTATTTTTCTACAAAGTTGGGCTATATTTTCCTGGTGAAATATGTATACCCTCCTTGCAGTAATTGGCCTGTTTTCTTAAGCTGTAGTTTTGCAAAAGCTATTCCTGCTCTCTTCAATACTCTTTACTAAATCATGCATTGGACTAATTCATACCTGTCTTTCAAATACTCAACTTGTATCACTTCCATCTTAGAAGAATTTCCCATTATCCTAGCTCAAATTAGATATTATCTTTCCATATTCCTCCTACTCCTGCATACTCTTTTTTTCATTTATATATATTATATATACATATATTATATATACATATATAATACATATATATATATACATATATTATATATGTATATATATAACTATATATATTATGTATTTATATATTATGTATTATATATTATATATGTATTTTATATATGTATTATATATGTATATATGTATGTATATATTATATATTATGTATTATATATATATGTGTGTGTGTGTGTGTGTGTGTGTGTGCGCGTGTGTATTCCAGTATAGTTTTAGCTTTTGGAAACTAGAGTTTATGTCTTACTAGGATGGCTTTATTATTATTCTATTTTATGAATCCAACAAACAATTGTTAAGACCTACTATATGCCAAGCACAACTGGCCACTAAGAATAAAAAAATGAGAAAGCAACATAACTGACATCAAAAGCCAACAATTTAGCAGGAGAAACAAATATACAATATATTCTAGGCAAGAGCTATAAAGATTACATCAAAGTTTTGTAGTAGCACAAGGTAAAAGCTGATCAGTTCTGTGGGGTTCTTAGAAAGTTTTAAGCAGGAGGTTAACAGTTGAATTGGTTCCTGAAGGAAAATTAAGAGTTTTCTGGAGGGACAAAGCAGACAAAGATGGTCCAGTTGAAGCAAATATCATGTTCAAAAGCATGAATAGCCAGTTGGGCATCTGGAGAACTAAAGCTAGTTCAGTATATCAATGAAGAATGAGAGAGAAGAGGAACACCCATGAGGGATAAAGCTAGAAGAAGTGGTAGGAGAAGGGGGCCTTGTCTACCGGGTTAAACGGCTTGCATATTATCCCAAAGGCACTGAGGAGTTAAGGTTTAGAGGAGGAGAGTTTTATGATTACATTTGCCATTTAGAAAGATGACTTCTGCAATAGAGAGGATGGAGTAGAGGAGAAGGTATTAGGGACAGAAAGGAGACTATTACCACAAAAGTAAATTAAAACAATGAAGAGTAATAGAAAAGGAACAAGCAAGAAAATTTAGTGGAAAAAACCCTCATTCCCAGTTGAAACAAAAAGTATCAAATACCTAGAAAACTATCCAAAGAAAACAAGGAAGACATGACCATCCGACAAAATACACCATATTTCTAATTAGAGAATCTCAATAGTAACGATGTCAATTACATTTAAAATTTTTTTGTAAATTACATTATAAAATTGGTGATATCATAAAGCAAATTACAGCAGAGTTTTTTGAACTTGACAATATGAATCTACATTTGGAGGAATAAATAGTAATCAATGAAGTTTTGAAAAGAAAAACACAGACTCAAACTATCACATATTAAAAAATTAACATGAAAATAAAATACAGGTACTGGCATACAGAACTAAATAGAAAACTGAAAAGCAGATTCAAACACATAAAAGAACACAGCATGCAATGAAAGTGGCAATTGAAACCAATGGAGATTGGTAAGACAACTAATTAGTCATTGGAGGGAAAATGGATTTTAACCTCTATTTCACTCCCTTCATAATTAGAATATTCTAGAAGAATTAAAGATAGAGTTTTTTACCACACACAAAAAATCTGAAATCATGAAAGTATTAGAAGAAAACAATACAAACTATTCACATAATCTTGGAATAGTGAAGACTTCCCTAAGCAGAACATAAATGCAGAACTCATAAAGGAAAATATTCTGTCATGGGAGTCCACACAGCATTACGTCTGATCAAACAACTTATTTTCACAGCAAATGAAGTGTGGCAATGGGCTCATGCTCATGGAATTTGGTAGTTTTATCATGTTTCCCACCATCCTGAAGCAGCTAGCTTGACAGAATAGTAGAATGGTTTTTCAAAGAACCAGTTACAGTGCTAGCCAGGTGACAGTGCCTTGCCAGACAGGGGCAAGGTTCTCTAAAAGACTTATATGTTATGAATCAGTGTCTAATACATGGTACTGTTTCTCCCACAGCCAAGCTTCACAGTCCAAGAATCAAGGGGTGGAAATGAGAGTTGCACTACTGTTACCTCACAACAGATAATAATGTTTTGCGCTTCAGAGGGTACAGGAGGAGTATGTCTAGATTTAGCTCATCTCTTCATTGCTGTGGTCCCCCAAGATCCACTCATTTAATGGACCCAGATAGCTGCCTTAAATGAGTGCACCAGAAAACCTACTCATTGATTCTGATCACCTTCTAGTCCTGGAAGGTGGTTCTTCTGATGGGTATTGACATACCCTACTTTAAAGTACCCTCCAAATTACCACAGTAATTTTCACCCCATATTTTCAGCCCTTAGTAGCCAACTTTACCATTGCTCTTCTGCCTGACCATATAGCCACATATTTGGTCACTGTTTGAGAGGCAATAAGATCCCCAACACAGGGGCAAACAGTGTGCCCTTCAGCCCACTACACTGATTTGTTTTACCTTCTTTGATCAGAGTGATGACCTTCCAAACAAAACGCTGGCCATTTGCTTTGGAACTGCCATCCATAAACCAAACAGCTATTTGTTGGTCATTTGATGGCTGTTTATAAGGTACTATCCAAGTGGTGATAGGGTCTGGCAGCTTTTAAGGTGGCTTCAAAGACAGCCCTAGGGGAAAGAGGCTCCCTGCTCATAGGTACCTCCTTGCAATCCCTTTGTAGTATGTTGCAGAAATAAACTATTTCTGTTTTATTATGGAACTCTTCTGGGCACTGCTATCTCCATTAGAACTGTTCTGTCTGCCAGAGAGAGGGGCAAAGAAGGCAGAGGGCCATGAGGAAGACTCCCTGGGGGAAGGCCCTGCATGTATCTGGCAAAATGGACTGACTCCAGTAACCCCAAAAGGCTAAAAATGGGTCCAGACAGGAATAGACAGTCTGGACTAAGCTTTGCATACCTGATAGTAGATGTAAATGCTAAAAGTACAAAAAATGACCACAACAGAAAATGTTGCAACAATTTGGACCACTGAGTCACAATTCTTCAGACTAAGGAACATTTCACAGTCCATATTGTCCAACAATGGCAGAGAGAGCTCTTCCTCATAAAAGAGTATGGGAGGGGTGCCTGCGTGGCTCAATCAGTTAAGCATCCAACTCCCACTCTTGATTTTGGCTCAGGTCATGATCTTATGGTTCATGAGACCCCTGAGTCAGGCTCTGTGCTGACAGCATGGAGCCTGATCAGGATTCTCTCTCCCTCTTTCTTTCTCTCTCTCTCTGCCCTTCACCTCCCCTCTCTTTCTCTCAAAATAAATAAATAAACATTAAAAAAAATAAAAGAGAATTGGAATGGGTAGCTGGAACAGTGGTTGTCTAAAACCAATGGGAGGAGATATAGACATAAAGGGCTGGCTTACATACCTTCATGAGTGCGTGCTCTCATTCAATATGAAGGGGGCCAAGGGAGGGTTCCCACTACACAAATTATTCTCCTTTTCTGGTGTATCTGGGGAAAAGGAGGAGGAGGAGAAGGATGGTATGACAGTGACTATATTTTTTCTTTCTTTCCCACATCATCTCAACTTTTCCTTTCCCTACTCACGCAGTGACCCTAGGATGAGGGATACCACCGCACGTGTTGGAAACACGGATGATTTGTAAGCAAGAAACTGTATCTTTAAACCTTTGGGTCAGAATTCCTAAGGGCTTGATGGGGTGGATTGTGCCTTAACCACAGCTGGCAAAACTGATGCTGACAGTTAATGCAGCTGTACTACCTAGTGGTAGTTCATTCATTCTTTACTTCTGTAATCCTACCTTAAATGGATTGGAGTAGACTGAGGGGAGGTACTTGATAAAGGAGTATATCTGGCAACCTAAACCAGTCCAGTAGCTGAAACTAACATTCCTTACACATGCTAAACATTTCGGGTATAAATGGAGAGAAGGAGAGATAATTGCTAAGGGAAAATGAATGAACAGGTTACACGATGAGGGAATTCCAATGTATTACATTAACACTTGGAACGAGGCTCAGAACAAGGGATGATACTCTTCTAGGTCTGATACCAGATGCCTAAAAGGGTGATGCCATATATTTCTTAGACTACTTCTATTTTTTGAAAATGAGACAGTAACATGGAAGCCAGCAAACCCGAGTGGCCTTGCCCAGAGAGACATTTTGGTTATTTGATATGATGATGAATGGGCTAATTGCTAATTGTCACCAGTTAGGCGCTAAGACCTGACCTTTACTGCCCACCTGCTTGTACTCACCGACCTCTGTCCCAAGTCTTTCCTTAAGCTCTTTTTTTCAGCTTATCTCTTAACTCAGGGAAGTGGAAACTGAAACCACCAGTCTAGCAATAGCAACTGCCCTGACAAGACCTCCCACTTGCCCAGACCATTTAGACGGGTTTGAGTTAAATCCCTGACTTGCGCCTGCACAGATGGACCATGCAGTGACCTCTAGAATGAATCACAAATACCTTTACCTCATTTTAATATACAATACTAAAATGAGCACAAGCCTCATTTACATAACATAAAATGTGTGTATAGGCATGTTTACATAAGGCATATGCATATTCACAGCCTTATGCCCACCTCTACATATGATTACAAGGCTTCCCTAGGTATTCTTCCTAACCCTAAATAAAAGGAATCCATCCACCCTTGCTCGGGGAATCATGGCTTTGGAAGTTATTCCCTGTGATCTCCTTTGTTGCTGCCAATAAAGTTTACTTGGTGTGACAAGTCCACCTGGTATATCTGTGACTCACCAAGGAATTAACTCACATTGGTTCAGCTACATAACTACTTAGTGGGACTCCAATAACATGTCAGTATCTTTTTACTCTTATTTTTTGAGTTATATGTACCATATTTATGGTGTAACACTGAATCATTGGCAAGCTAATACTGATACTGGTGGTCAAAAGTACCGTGACATTGAGTCAAAAGCCTCCTGTACCTACCGCACATTGGCTATTCTAGATGTTACACATATAAAGAGAACCATGGCCAAAGACCAGTGGGTGGCAAGTATAATAAAGAACTTGGTTGACTTTTCTCTCTGGTTCCTGAGACACAGCCTCAAAATACTTGGAATTTCCTGAGTGATAGGAAAGTGTCTTTCCTATTTATGGTCAGCCCTGATAGTTTAACAGGCTGACTCTGGGTGGGCCCCTGTCGTCTGTGTTGTTGAGATGACTCAGGATGGGAGTCTGGACATGTGATTAGAGGGCTGGAGTTTTGAGCCACAGTGATATTAGCTAGGTCTCCAGAGAGGGAGGGTGGGGCTAGAAATTGAATTCAACAGATGATTCTAACAATGATGCCTAAGTAATGAAAACCCCATAAAATTTTGGACACCAAAGCTTGAGTGTGCCTCCCTTGTTGGCAGTGTTCTGTTGATGTGTAAGGAGGGTAATGCTTCTTGACTCCACGAAGAGAGGACAATGGAAGATTTGAGTTTAGAACCCTCCCAGACCTCACTTTATGATTTGTATCCTTTTGCTAAAATAATACTTTAATAACAAATATACTGGCTTTCTGAAGTTCTTTGAATTGTTATAGTGAATTATTGAACCTAAGTGGATAGTGGGAACCCCCAAATTTTTAGAGTGTTGGTCAGAAGTGAGGGAGGCCTGGGGATCACCGCAACTTGCAGCCACTGTCTGAAATGAGGGCATTCTTGTGAGTGACGGTGTCCTTTACCTGAGAAGTCTGACCCAACTCCAGGTAGTTGATGACAGAAGTCATTGCAATGCTCTCCCCACCCCCCAAATTAATCCTGGTTAAGAATATTAATAAATTATTATCTAAAATTCCTCTCAATGTAGATGCTGAATGTCTAAAACTACAATTATGCTGAAAATGGGAGTGAATCATGAGGGACTAGATTAACATCAGAACCCCTACCATGCAGCATTTGGAGTTTTATGAATTTACTTATGCTGAAGTTAAAGTGGGGTACTCAGTGCATAGGTTCAATTAGACTGGATCAATACCTTTGGGAGATAGTTCTTTCTCAGGTGTCTAAAGCAGAAAGTTCAGACAGTGCCTTCTCCAGGGGAGAGGAAAATCTGGGCTTATCTTATCACATCAGTCACATCATCAATGAGTTCAAAAGCGATCTAAAGAACAAGCATCCAAGAAGATGATTTTAATCTCTTTTCCTTATCCACCAAAAGCTTCAATGTTACCTAAAATTACATTTGGAATCTGTTTATATTTGAAATGTATCAGAATACTACTTTGAAGGGCTATGAACTCAAGAGTAAGGAATGTGTTTAAACACTTGAGTGCCCTTTAGAGGAAAGTATGTGGCTAAAAATAGAGCAGGAGGAATGGCCTGTCCACCCACTTCAAAGGGTCTTCCCTGATAGATAAGGAAAGTTTTTTGGTAGAATGACAGGCTAATGCAGTAAAAGATGGAAGCCACATCCTTTCTTCATTCTCTCCAAGTTTAGTATTCTTTCCAAGGTCAGGATTTAAAGGGTATGAGGTTTCTCAATTTGACCCTCTCTGTTCTATGGACAGAATTGTGTTTCTCAATTTGACCCTCTCTCTTCTATGGACATAACTGTGTTCCCCTAAAGTGCATATGTTGAAGCTCTAACTCCCAACATGATGGTATTTCAAGATGAGGCCTCTGGGAGACAATTAGGTTTAGATGAAATCATGAGGGTGGGGCCCTTAGATGGGATCAGTGCCCTTATAAGAGAGGAAAAGACACACAGTGCTCTCTCCCTGCCATGTGAGGACACAGTAAGAAGGCTGCTGTCTATAAGCCAGGAAGAGGGCTCCTACCAGAAACTGAATTGGCCAGCACCTTGATCATGAACTCCCCAGTCTCCAGAACTACGAGACTAAATTTCTGTTGTTTAAGCCAGCCAGTCTATGGTATTTTGTTATAGCAGCCCAAGCAAATTGAGACAATGGTTTATAGCAATTTTGCTCAGCATCTGCTCAGCATCTTTTATTAAATATTAGTATTTTTAAGTTTGTGTGCTTCTCAGTCATAGATATGCTGATAGGCAATTAAGGCAAAGTCAGGCACTATTATTTTTCTATTATTTAAACTCAGAAGTTCAGCCTTGATATTTTTGGCTTAACTTCCCTTATCTTTTTCAAGGCTGAATGGCAAACATCTGTCCTGTTTCCAATTTCTTCTCTCTTAAAACAAAACAAAACAAAACAAAACAAAACAAAACAAAACAATACTGCCCGGGGGGCTCAGTTGGTTAAGGGACTGACTCTTGGTTTTGGCTCAGGTCATGATCCCATGGTTCTTGAGTTTGAGACCCGCATGGGGCTCTGCACGGACAGTACGGAGGCTGCTTGGCATTTTCTCTCTCTCCCTCTCTCTCTCTCTGCCCCTCCTTTGCGCACTCTCTCTCTCAAAATAAACAAATAAACTTAAAAACAACAATAACAACAACCTTCCCCCTCAATGTGAGGATGGGGACCTAGGAGGCAGATAAGACCTGATAGATGATCAAGGTGGAGCAACACAAGGCAAAGAAACATTAGGTTAAGTCCTAAGCCTAGTGCAGAACTCCAAGCGGTTTCAATGGAGTCATGAAGCACTCCTCTTTGCTCTGCTAATATGTGCACATTTAGCCAACAGTAGAAATTACTTGTCTCCTCCAAAAAAAACCCCAAGTGCAGGTCTTACTCTCTTTCCCCCTCGCTTTCCAAGGAAGAGAAGCCAAAATAGGCCACACCCACATTATAACAGTATTAACTTGGCAATGTGGTGCCATCTCATATCAAATAACCAGTAAAATCCTAAACTTAAACCCAAGCGATTCTCCTTGGGGTCGCGAAAGAAAGGAGGTAAGAGAAGGCGAGTGCAGCTTCCCCTAGAGGTTAGCAATAACATTCCTGTAAAGTAGGTTTTCTGTTACAAATTGACTCTTGCTTTCTCATATAGCTAAACTTCCCCGCATCCATCATATTGCCAAACTCTGTTCAAGAATTTGAGGGACATTATGGTAATCAACAGATTGAAAAGAAAGCATATAGATAGCACAGGGACTAAAAAAGGGACGAAGAAACACTGGGGCTTTAGTCCGTTCTTTTTTATACTTGTTACAAGCCTCCTGTTGTGGACATGAGTATTGAGGTCCAATCGATCTTAATCAGCAATATCAATCAGACATGACCACGCGAGTTGCTTGAAAACGAGAAATGCTAATCTTACTTCCCTTCCCAACCTCCCCTCAGACCAATTAATCAGAATTTCTAGAGGCGGGACCTAGGCATTAGTACTTAAAAACATTTCTCAGGGGATTCTAATGTGCAGCCAAGTTTGAGAATCAGTATACTGGGGTATACATGTGCTGGTCAAACCTACTTTCTTCTTTCTGAGCCCCGTGTTTCTTCTTCTTTTATATTTTATGTTTTCATTTTCTGTGGTTCCATTTTGTTGCTGGCAGTTCCTCTTTTGATCTTCTTTTTATTTTAATTTTATCAATCTTATTTTCCTCTTGAATATTTCCTTTCAACCTCTGTTCAAAAGATGCTTCAACTGCATTTAATAAACTCAAGATATTCTAGGTTTGCCCCATCAGTCTTGATCTGGTAATTCCTACTCCTCCAGGACCATGGACCTTGTTTATGAGAAATAAGGTAGAAATCTATATCCAGGCACATGGCCTCACATAAAGAATTTGAATGTTGATGATTTTCCTGCACTCATCATACTTTGTCTTAGAGTTGCCTTTGCATTACACTCATTTAGAACTTGATGCTTTAAACATCAAAGAGGTCTAATGCAGAAAGTCATCCAAACATCTAAACCCTAAAGCCTCCATGTCCTGTTTTATATGTCATTTTCAAAACAGCTAGGAAAATGGAACTGATGACTACATACTGATTTGTTGGCTACTGCATCCACTTTCTCCTACAACTAATGTTTAGCCATGACCCACAAAGAGTAATTTGGAAGCTTTTGAGAAAACTCAGCTTACTTTAGCTTATGTGCTTGATTCGGCTTAAACAGGAAAACCCCATAATGCCAGAGAAGCTTGTCTAATTGTCTTCCCAGGACAGGTCGAGGGCAAAACCAGAAGCTGACGCATCTTGGCTTCATCACTTCATCCAGCAGAGACTTCATCCAGCTCTCTCTTACCAGACAAGAACGAGATGGGAAGCAGTTGCGAGGTCCTGATGTTTTCACTGAAATTTATGTTTGTACTAGATAGGCCAAATTGCAGGGCCCGAGTCCTCCTCATTCCTCCCCCTCTCCAAGCCTCAACTTTAATTTTTTGAATACTCATGCTCCTAAGTATCCTATGAGAACCTTTTGCCAGCATGGTGAAAGGTAGTAACTGATCAGCTATGGATCCCTATTATTCTGGCTTCTGCTGATAGTCTTCTTTCATATGCCCTTCTTATTCCATTCTTTTGTAAGTGAATTCGTTTACTCATGTTTCAGGATCCTTGCTCTTGACCTCTTTCTCGGACAAGTGGAGATCGCTGGGCTGAGCTCTTATATTTGGAATGGATATGACGACTATACAGGTGTAGAACTTCAATTAAAAAAAAAAAAGGTCTGATAGATGAACACCGAGGAAGATCTGGATGTGAGGGGAGATAGGAAATATAAGGTCCATGTGAGCAAGGAAACAGCAAGACATTGGTTAAAATTGAAGGGTTGGTTAAAAAAAACAAAAAACAAGGGGCGCCTGGGTGGCTCAGTCGGTTAGGCGGCCAACTTCAGCTCAGGTCATGATCTCGCGGTCCGTGAGTTCGAGCCCCGCGTTGGGCTCTGTGCTGACAGCTCAGAGCCTGGAGCCCATTTCAGATTCTATGTCTCCCTCTCTCTGACCCTCCCCCGTTCATGCTCTGTCTCTCTCTGTCTCAAAAAACAAAAAAAAAAAAAAAAAAAAAAACCAAACAAAAAAAAAAAAACAAAAAACAAAAAACAAAACAAACAAACTAGCAAGACAGAGTGAGTGGGTTCAAGAGAAAAAACTTGGACATATTTCCAAATGTAAGGAAGTGTAGGGGATGGGAGTCTTAAAGTTGCCCATGGTTAAAGCCACAGAAGAGAAGCTTGAACGATTCCTAGGAAGTTCAGAAACTTATCCTGCTGGAGGTGAGCTGGTGATCATTTCATCTGCAACTTCTAACATACGTTTTAAGCCAAACCTCTATCAAAAATTTCAGTGGAGGTTTTGTACTTCTGAAGTGTTCTATGAAGTCCCGGTTGTTAAACTGGGGAATTCTGTCTTGGTCTTGTTCTGATCAGGGTTCTCTCTGGTGCCTGAGTTGCCGCTTTCTCTCAGTGTTCATTGCTGGTCTGCTCACAGTGATGGAGCGTGCACCCTACCCTGGTGGGAAGTGATGCTTCCTGATTGGGTCCAGGCCGTCTTGCGGTACACAGAAATACAGAAGTTGAGATACTTCCTGTGCAAGACAAATAATCATTCTTTCAACTTAGACCCAGGGAAGGGGTGCAGTGTGTTTTTAACCATTTAGTGCTAGGTATTATATAGATAATTATCCCAAAAAGAAGAGAAAAATGGAAAGTTCCACACTGGAAAGGCTCCTTAAGTAATTACTTATATTTAATTTCAATGAGCAATTTTATATTTTAATAATTTCAACAATCTCAACTTCAAACCTCTAATTAGATTTCTGTGAAGACTGTATGAGGATATATCAAGAGATCCATAATGAAGCTGTTGGAACCTTAGGCTAGCATTCCTCCAACATGATGAACAACTGGATTTATCATCCTTTAAGACAGGACTTCAGAGACCTTTTTATTTCTTCTTTATCTTCCTTCCTCCATCCCTCCCTCTTATTCTTTTGAATATTTCTTTTCTATCATCAGAGCTAAGGACTGAAAGTATCACAGAAAGTAGCCAAAACTGAACTTTGGCAGAGATGCCTCTATAAACATTAAAAATCTTGACCTTGCTAGCCAACAGAAATCTGTCTAAAATTCAAGAGTCACACAATAATAAGGCATTTATCTTGTTCTCTGGTTGTAATTCTCCACCTTCTAGAAAGGACTTCAATAACGGAAAGGTTCCTATGCTTCTTTCCAGGGAAAACACGTTGCCAGATGGGGTAGGCTTAAGTCCTTTTAATGTAAATTGGACAAGACAGGGACCTTATCCCTAATCATTGATTCTTTCAAAGTAGTACTACTTTAATAACAACAAAAATAATAAATTATAACCAAAAGAGCTAACATTAATTGATTATTTCTTATGTCTTGGACACTCTGCTATGTACTTTACATGTATTTTTTTTCTCTCTCTTTTTTAAATGTTTGTTTATTTTGAGAGAGAGACAGAGCACAAGTGGGGGAGGGGCAGAGAGAGAGGGAGAGAGGATCCCAAACAGGCTCTGTGCTATCAGTGCAAAGCCTGACATGGGGCTCCATCCCACGAACTGTGAGATCATGACTTGAGCCGAAATCAAGAGTCAGATGCTCAAAACCAAGTGAGCCACCCAGGTGCCCCCTAGTTTCTGTTTTAATCTTCAAAATAATGCTATGGGATAGAGACTATTCTCATCTTTGTTGTAAGTATAAGGACAATAAAGCTTAGAAAGATTAAGTAATTAGTGCATGTCACACAGCTGTAAGAGCTGGAACTGTGACTCAAGACCAGGTGTTTATTATCAACTTCCCATTTAGACCATCTTGAGGAACAACCTGGGTCAGGCTTTCCCACATGTGTAATATCCCATTAATTCTATAATTAGGTATTGAGTACCTTCTACATGACAGGCATTTTTGTAGAAAATGGGGGTCCAATAATGAACAACATCTGTCTCTGCCTTCAAGGAGTTCATAGATTAATTCAATTTATCCCCACTGTGTTCTATAACAAAATTCCTCTTCAGATCTCTTGTTGAGCAATTAAATGCAAGTGGAAACTCAGATGCCTGTAAGGAATCTGCAGTTAACTTACATGGTGTGAAGTATGCTAGGTGAATGTAGAATTCTGGGAGCAGATCTGCTTGTATTTTGACCAAGACTTACACATCTGGTTAGTATTTGCCATTTTAAACACCCAGCAGCTCTATAAAGTCTTGGACCCACTTTGTGCCTTCCCTCTCAATGGTTTCCAAACCTGAGCTTGTTAAAACAGTTAAAACAGAATGCTTAACACCAATCTCCACCCCCGAGTTTCTGATTCAGTGAGTCTTTGGGGGAACCTCAGAATTTGCATTTCTGAAAAGTTACCTGGTGATATGGATGATGCTGGTATAGGGATCATACTCTGAAAACCTGTTGGATCATCTAGGCATAATTTTAGTCTTCTTATTATGTTATGAAATAATTCTATCCGGTGGTATCCCTGAGTTTAGTCTCCCAACAGACATTGATCTTAATCTACTTTTCTCTCTTCCATTCTTCAAAGATATTTATAGAGATCTTTGTTAAGAAACTGGAGATGCTGAAGTGAATAAGACCCTGTGGTTGGGGTCTTTGTTTATATACAAAACTACTTTGTATATATAAGACTAAAATTTCTATCTCTTAACCTCTATCTCCATATTTACTTTCAGTTGTAACCCATCAAACTTTTTTTAAAAATGTTTTTATTTATTTCTGAGACAGAGAGACACAGAGCATGAGCAGGGGAGGGGCAGAGAGAGGGGGAGACACAGAATCTGAAGCAGGTTCCAGGCTCTGAGCTGTCAGCACAGAGCCTGACGCAGGGCTCGAACTCACGTACCGTGAAATCATGACCTGAGCCGAAGTCAGATGCTTAACCGACTGAGCCACCCAGGCGCCCCCATCAAACGTTTTAAATAAGCATATTCTCTCTAATGTTTACTGTTTGTTTCAAGATGATCAACTAAATAAAAATTAAATTTAAAAATCATTAAGTTTGAATAATGTGCTAAAATGGTCAAAATTAGTTAAATCCTTTAAAGTTTTCATAAGACAAAGAAATACAAAATATCTATCAAGCAAATTGAAATAGTGATCTCAACTTAGCCCTCAGATGCCACATACATAGAATAGATATTGAATGGTTATCATCCGTATTGATGAAAAGGGAATTGCCATATATGGATCATTAAATTTTGAATGCTTAGAATATAATTAAGGACACTGCACAAATTTTATTTTTTTTAATATACAAGAATTGGATGATTTGATGATGTAGGAGTTTCAGGATCCCATAATGCCTATGAGTCATTAGTATGACCACTGCCACCACTGCCACCACCACCCAACATTTACTGGGTACTTAGTGTGTGTCAAACACTGTACTTAGTGCTAATTACGCATTATCTCTTGCCCCTCCCAAAATCTGTGAAGCAGGTACTATTATTATCTCCATTCTAAGGCTTAAGAATATTTAGCACTAAGCGTTGGTACTAACTGTTGATGTTATTGCCAAGGGAAGGAAGCTTTGGTGTCCAGGTGCACAAGCTTTGACTTCAGGGGAGGGGGTGTATTGTGAAATGAGTGGGTAGACAGGCTACTTCCCAGAAGTCACGAGTGCTCTGCCCAAGTCCTCCCACTGACTTTAAAACCCAGCTGAGCTTTGCCCTTTTCTTGTGTCGTGCAGGAAGGATGTGGCATTGCTACAAGAGTAATATCACAAGGAACAGGACACACAGTCCATCCAAAGGCACCAAGAGTATGGTATGCCATTTTGGGGAAATTGAATGGACAATTTTATCTTTGGATAGTTCCCTCAACCTTGCATTTTGATAATGTGAGGGATGTCCTTAGAGATTAACAAAGACCCTTTCCTTGATATGTAGATAAAATTTCAGTACTCACAAGTCTTCTTGCTGCTTTAAAATGCATCTCAATTTTGGTATGTCCAAAACTGAACTTAACCATCTTCCAGCCCCTGCAAACATGTGCCACGCCTCTCCAGTGTTTAACACCTTGAGGAAGGGCCCTGTCATGCACACGACTGTCCAAACCAGAAACCTATCCTTCATTCTGGTTTCCTCCCAGTCAGTCCCTCATCCCGGTCCAATTAATCAACTCTACTTCCTGAAAGACTCTTTTCCCACCAATCTACCATTCTTGCCTTCTTTCCTTCTTGTTTGCTACTCTCTCATCTTTTATTAATGTCGTTGTCAAAGTGATTCTTCTAAAACTGCAATTATTATGTCATGTTCTCCCTTAAACACCCTACAACAGCTTTCCACTGCTATTAATATAAGCTCCAAATTTTGTAATGTGGCTTACAAAATGCTCCACGACTGGCCTCTACCTACCTCTCCTGTTTGTCTCTGACCACTTAGACACCAACCATGATGAATTTGTTTTTGCTTCTTGAGAGGGCCACATACTATCACCTGTCTGGGCCTTTTATATGCTGTTTTCTCTATCTGAAACACTTTCCCTTCAATTCCTATTCACACTTCTGACATCAACTTAAATAATCCTTTCTCCAGGAAGCTTTTTACTCTTCCACATTAAGGAAGATATGGATACTATATATATCTTGAACTTCTCTAACAAAACACTTGTTCACTTTATTATAAGTTCTTGTTTAATAGTCTACCTTGTCTGCTAGCCTGTAGGCTCAGAGATGGCAAGAACCACATGAGTTTTTCATAAATGTATCACAGGGCTTGGCATATAGTAGGGGCAAAATAAATAGCTATTTCATTAATTGATTTAATGAAAGACTTAAGTAGGGGCAAGTATTGTATAGTCTTGTACCTTCCTAAGTACCTCACTGAAAACATATATATAGTATTTTTACCTTTGGTTTTCTATCACCCTTTGCTTTTCTTATTGGTTTTAAAAACACAAAAGCAAAAAAATTCCCAATGGAGTCAGAGGTGTCTGAAGCCTTGGTTTATCTCTAGGTAAAACTGTGAAATGAAGAAAAAATGAATTTAGTGGTCCCTACTGTCACGTGGCTGAGGTTCCAGTTTTGTTACCTTCTGCTCAATTCTCTCACCTGAGAATCTTGGTAGGCTCAGTTTCCCCTAGAATTTGCATTTTTTCCTATTAATATTTGAAAAATCCCACTAAAATTCACCTCAGCTGCATCCTTTCCCTCCGTTCTCCTCCAGAACACACTCTATATTCTGTTTTATCATGGATCCATTGAATCATGGGAAGGAACCTCAGCCAATATCTAGTCTACCTAACTTATACTTTAATTCCTGCTTTTCGTTTCCATGTTGAGTTATCCACAACCAGTGGCAAAAATACTCAGTGACAAGGAACTCCCAACCTCTGAAGGCTATCCATACAGATGGTACTAATTGGTCGGAAGCCCCTGTGCAAGGGAGGGAGGAGACATGCCTGGAAGGGAGGAGTCATGCCTGGAAGGGAGGAGACATGTGGGTTCATTGTCAGTGTAAACTTTGAAGGAGTTTATCCATCTTTTTCTGAGATCAGACTTTGTACAAAATAAGAGGAGATAACATTTAAGGTACTGGGAAATAGAGGTTGCAAAGTTGTATTATTAATTATTATTATTTGCAAATACTTTATCATAGGTGGCAATTAGGTTTTGGGAGAGTAAAAAGGATTTTTGCAATTTAATACTTCAATATTTGTGTTCACAAATGGATTAAAATATTTTATGTCAATGGTATTGCTAAATATATTCAGCAAATTTATGTTCCACTTTTCTTAAGAAATTCTTAAGAATTTGTCATTTTGCACATAGGTCAATGGAACAGAATAGAAATCCCAGAAATAAACCCACAATTATATGATTAATTAATCTTTGACAAAGCAGGAAAAAATATCCAATGGGAAAAAGACAGTCTCTTCAACAAATGATGTTGGGAAAACTGGACAGCCACATGCAAAAGAATGAAACTGAACCACTTTCTTACACCATCACAAAAATAAACTCAAAATGGGGCTGGGTAGCTCAGTTGGTTAAGCGTCCAACTCCAGCTCAGGTCATTAACTCACGGCTTGTGGGTTCGAGCCCCACATCAGGCTCTGTGCTGACAGCTCAGAGCCTGGAGACTGCTCTGGATTCTGTGTCTCCCTCTCTCTCTGCCCCTCCCCTGCTCACGCTCTGTCTGTCTCTCTCTCAAAAATAAACAAACATTAAAAAATTTAAAAAAAAAACCTCAAAATGGATTAAAGGCCTAAATGTGGGACCTGAAATATGGAAGTCCCAGAAGAGAACACAGGTAGTAATTTCTCTGACATTAGCTGTAGTAATATTTTTCTAAATGTGTCTCCTGAGGCAAGGGAAATAAAAGCAAAAATACACTACTGGGACACTGTTTTATCAAAATAAAAAAGCTTCTACACGGTGAAGGAAATAATCAACAAAACTAAAAGGCAACTGATGGAATGGGGGAAGATATTTGCAAATGACAAATCTAATAAAGGATTAGTATCCAAAATATACAACAGACTTGTCCAACTCAACATCCCCAAAACAAGGAATACAATTAAAAAATGGGCAGAAGACATGAACACATATTTCCCCCAAGAAGATAGATGACCAGCAGACACGTGAAAAGATGCGCAACATCACTCATTATCAGGAAAATGCAAATCAAAACCACAATGAGATACCACCTCACACCTGTCAGAATGGCTAAAATCAACAACACAAGAAACAGTAATTGTTGGCAAGGATGTGGAGAAAGGGGAACCCTTCTTCACTGTTGGTGGGGATGCAAACTGGTGCAGCCACTGTGAAAAACAGTATGGAAGTTCCTCAGAAAGTTAAAAATGGAACTACTGTTTGATCTAGTAATTGCCCTACTGGGTATTTAGCCCTAAAGTATGAAAACACTAAATCAAGGGGATACACGCACCTCTGTTTATCACAGCATTATTTACAATAGCTAAACCATGAAAGCAGCAGCCCTAATGTCCATCAATTGATGAATGGATAAAGAAGATTTGGTATGTATACACAATGGAGTATAATTTAACCATAAAAAGAATAAAATCTTACCATTAGCAACAACATGGATGGAGCTAGACAGTATAATGCTAAGTGAAATAAGTCAGAGAAAGACAAATACCATACAATTTCACTTCTATGTAGAATTTAAGAAACAAGACAAATAAGCAAAGGAAAAAAAAGAGAGAGAGAGAGAAAGACAAACAAGAAACACACTCTTACCTATAGAGAACAGACTGGTGGCTACTAGAGGGGAGGGGGTTGGGGGAAGGGGGAAATAGGTGATGGGGATTAAGGAGTGTACTTGCTGAGATGGAACCCGGTGATGCATGGAAGTGTTGAATCACTATATTTTACACCGGAAACGAATATTACACCTTACGTTAACTAATTGGAATTAAAATTAAAAGTAGAATTTGATATTTTGTTTGTAATAAACTGAACATTATGAATGATGAGAAGAGCAAGTAAATCCAGAGTAATCTTTCCAAATGAAATATTATGCAAAACAATAAAAAATAAAAAATACTGTCATCATCAACACTATGGATGAGAATCTTACTCTTCACCTAACCCAGTGGCTTCAAAACTTTTCAAAAGAAAGCTGATCTGTTTCTGTTTTTGCTTTTTAAATGAAATACTCTCATGCCAAAACTAAATAGAAACTTAAAAGCAAATCTGCCTTATTGAAGTTAGGTGGGACCCTCTAAGTTCTGTCCACTTGTTTTTAATTCCTCTCCTCTGTATGAATTGAGGGCTCTTTGGAAGTTAGTTTGAAAACTACTGATCTGATATAAACCATCATCAAGCACGTAAAATTAAGATCATGCCAGTTTTATCTTATTATATCAGATGCCCTTCTAAAGTAGCACAGGCAAGAAAATATCCAGTCACACAGGAACATTCTATAAGCATGTATTCCTTACACACACACATATACCCACATGTGATATAGACACACCTGCAAAAGATATCAGAGCATGCTATCATAGTACAAAGCAACAGACATGTTGTGTACACATATCCAAGTATCACCTGGGAAGATGGGGGTCACCTTGACCCTTATGGAAAATTTCATATGCTCCTCAAGATTTCTACTGATTTCAGATCTGCTGATATCTCTATTTCAAAGCTCTTGCTTCAGTGCGATTAGCTAGATTTAAGAACCATTGCACTGTCTAGCTGATAGTTTCCCTCCTTCCTACCATGTCACACCAGACATGAGACTCATAGACATAATAAATACATAAGACATAATACCTAAATAAATACCTAAGACATAATAAATACTCCACTTTATTTGAAATGTCTTTATTTGATTCTAGTATCACAACCTGTGAAATGACAGGCTTAACTTTATTCTGTCAATTACATCCTTTTTATAGTTTGAGCCTTATGATTTAAATGTTTAGTAGTTCTCCCTTAATATGTAAACACTTGTGTGATCAGTGGAAGAAAGAGTGATTTTGACAGGGCTTGTAAAAAGATTAGTGCACAGACGTAATTTTGGAATTATAGGTGACCACTCCCAGTTCTGGAAAACTTGCGGTGACAAAGACAAATTTTGCCTTGTCTACTATAAGGAGAAAGAGACAATTAAAAGTGTTGTGGAACAGAAGGGACAAACCTAAAAGTAGAGACATGCAAGAGGGTACTGTAGAGATTCTTAATGATAGAGAAGAAACTGAGAGTTAATGGAGGGAGGCGGTTGGGGGGATGGGCTAGATAGGTGATGGGAATCAAGGAGGGCACTTGCGATGAGCGCTGGGTGTTGTATGTGATACTTCACTGAATTCTACTTCCGAAACCATATCACACTGTCTGTTAACTATCTCAAATATAGAAAACTAGTGGAATGGTGAAGGCACGGATGGGAAACATGGACAGGTCTGTGTGTGTCCTGGAACATGGAGTCAAAGGGGTAAAGAGAGGGAGATGCCATCGTGATGAGCTGATACGTGAGATGTGAGAATGTGGTGGGAGAGAGCAGGCAGGAGGGTGACGATATAAAAGGGGAAGTCATAAGGAAATGGAAAGATTTTTATCTTTGACTTTTCATGTTCTGTTTTGGAGATGGCTATGTGCCTTTTATTTTCAGACTTGCCAAAATTAGAAATGTGTGTTAGTTTTCTATGGCTGGTGTGATGAATTCGCCCAAACGCAGTGACTTAAAATAACACAATTTTATTGTTTTACAATGCTGTAGATTGGAAGTCTGACATGGGTCTCACTAGGCCAAAATCAAGGTGTCAGTAGGACGATACTCCTTGAATTCTAGGAGAGAATTCACTTCCTTGCCTTTTCCAGCTTCTAGAGGCTGCCCACCTTCGTTGGCTCATGACCCTTTTCTGCCATCTTCAAGGCCAGCAACATCGTACCTCTCTGACCATTCTTCCATAGTCACATCTCACTCTGGAAAGTTCCTCTTTTTTTTTTATTAAAAAGATTTTTTTTATTACTCTGTTTGTTCTTGAGAGGCAGAGAGAGACAGAGAGCGAGTGGGGGAGGGGCAGAGAGAGAGGGAGGCGCAGAATCTGAAGCAGGCTCCAGGCTCTGAGCTGTCAGCACAGAACCGAACACGGGGCTCGAACCCACAAACTGCGAGATCATGACCTGAGCCGAAGTTGGACACTTAACCGATTGAGCCACCCAGGCGCCCCTGGAAAGTTCCTCTGCTTTTACGAACGCACATGATTAAATTGGATTCACCTAGATAATTCATTATACTCTCTCAAAGACCTTGATTTAATCATACCTGCAAAGCCCCTTTTGCTATGAAGGTAACATTCTTAGGTCATTCTTCTGCCTACTCTCTAGCCCACTCTAAAGCTTTTATTCAAAATGAAACAGGGACATTAATATGAGCCAAAGGAATTGTATTCTCTCTCTGTTTCCTGTAAAAGTCATTGTCAAGCAATGCTCAGACAGCTGTAATCTGTCAGTCTCTAGACATCTGCATAGTGGCCTGGCTGAGTTCTTGGCATCTGGAGGCTCTATTACAAAGCAGAAGTGTGACTAGCAAGCAGTCTTCTGCCAATATAACCACATCATTCCAAAAAAGAGAAAGACTATTTCAACCATTTTCATTCTTTCCTCAGGGGCAATATAGTTGCCTGTAGCGCTATCCAAATACAACAGTCATTTCTCATTTTTGACTGTGAGGGCTACATTTTTTTTCTTTTCTTAAGTTTAAAAGCAAGCAAGCATAATTAGTAGAGAAAAAGGACCTTTAATGGTGAAACTATAAGCATGGCATAGTGTAAGACCTAAAATGTTAAGTGATGCTTTGACATCTCGGAGCCTCACAAGACCCAAAAAGTCTCACCATGAGTTCTCCTGCTCTTGCCAGATATGCCCCCAGCCCAGTGGAAAGGCTCGCAACTGGCTAGTTCCCGCATCAGCCAGACTTGCTGAAACTACCTAGTCCTCAACCCAATGGGCTTTGCCTTCCTGCCGGCCCATACAGTTATTCAAACAAGCAAATCATATTCTCCCACAGAAACCAAGGGTCACCCCCTTCTCTCATTACTCCAAAGCTTGTCTCCCATAGCCCCTGCTGGTTCACTCTGTTCCTGAATGCCATCCTCATGTGGCCCTGCATCTCATGTGGTATACGCAACTCCCTGGACGGTGAGTATATGACATTGTTGACAATCTCATCTGTCCAGTGTCAGGGGTCATGTGTTGTGCCACCTTGTCTGTTTAGGGTGGGAAACTCCCCCTTCACCAACGGTATGAATAAGAAGTGATCAGAACATGTTTGCTTTCCTTGTTGTGAAGTGTTTGGTCTATGCACTGAAAAAGACACGTGAATGGTCAAGTCCCTTAAAGGAACCAGGGATCCAGTCTTCCTCATGCAAAAGGGAAAAAAGGTCAATATATGATGCTATTATGCATTCCTGGGATTTTTCCAGGGGGTTCCAGTAACACTGCTGGAATGTGGCATAGTACATAAGAAAATTGGTTTCACATGCAGCTCACTAGCTTTTTTGGAATTGTCATGACCTTTCAAACACCAAATTAATGAACACTGAAGTATGTTCGGGAGTAAGAGGTTCTTGGCAACAGAAGACCACATTCCATCTTACTTTTTCATGAAAACTTTTTGTCTTGACTTTTGTAGAAATAGGAAATATGTGTGCAATAGTAAGATCTAAACTTAAATTGATATCTAGAATATAAAAAAAACTCCCACAAATCACCAAGATAGAAAATTTAATAGAAGAAAATAGATAAAGATGTGGCTAGGTAGTTGACAGAAATGAAAACACTGACAGTTAATAAATATTTAAAGAGAAGCCAGATCTCACCAGTAATCAAGGAAATGCAAATTAAAAATACTACTTTGCACTCATAGTTTGGCAAAAATTCGAAAGTCAGATACTATCAAGGGCTGGTAAGGATGTGAGGAAACCTCATGCACTGCTGGTATGCTAGCTAAAGATCACAATCTGACATAAATAGTGAAGTTGAGCAAGCCTAGATAGCCTCTGACTAGCACCTTTGCTTCCAGGCATATATCCCAGAGATGCCCTCAAAGGAGATGTTTATGAGGGTGTTCACCCGAGTGGTATTTATGATAGCAAAGAATTGGGAACTAGGTGAGCATTGATGTCCAAGGCAATGGACAAATAAAATGTGATGAGAAGATCAGATTCTCAGCATCAGCCCAAACCAATCATTTAGATTTACATGTAGTGACATTGATAGATCTCAAAAAAAAAATTATTGAATAAAAAATAACTCAAGAAACAGGATGACACTTATATCCAGTCCCTTTTATTGAAACTAAAACCCAAGCACAAAACATGCCATATGCTTTAAAAATACACATGTCTTGGGGCGCCTGGGTAGCTCGGTCGTTTAAGTGTCCGACTTCAGCTCAGGTCATGATCTCGTAGTTTGTGGGTTTGAACCCCGTGTCGGGCTCTGTGCTGACAGCTCAGAGCCTGAAGCCTGCTTCAGATTCTGTCTCCCTCTCTCTCTGCCCCTCCCCTGCTCATGCTCTGTCTCTCAATAATAGATAAATGTTAAAAAATTTTCTTTTAAAAATACATGTGTCTTTAAGTAAGTGAAAAATGGATTAGAAAGAAAGTGTTTGACTATGGAATGGGGGAGGGCCACGGGATTGTGGATGGGAGATGAAGATGAAAAACTAATAAAGTAAGAAACCACAAATGAAGGAACATAACTCTAACTGACAACGATAATATACCACACATGGTGGCTCTGAGTAAGTTGGCTCTGTGTACCTGATTCCAAAGAAATAGGAAAGAAGGAAGAAATGCGGGAAAGAAGGAAGAAGGGAGGAAGCAAGGAAGGGGCAGAATGTGTGTGAGAGTGCAGACTGTGGGACCCTGACTTCTAGGGAGTGCATTTCCAACCACTGAACAATTCTCCTGTAGGCACCTTGGATTCCTAGTGAGGAAAAATAGGAAGGCGTCCTGGTCCAGCAGGCAGGAACTTGGAGTTCAAGACAAGAGACCTGCACCTCTCTTTCTTCTTTGTCACAAGCTCATTGAATAATCTTTGGTAGGTCACAGGTATCTCTGTTAGATGGACCTGCTCTGTGTGCCCTGCAGGGTCCTTGTGAGGATGAAATTAGGGGAAACTGTGGCAGAAAGTGTCAGCTTTGCATAAATATCAGATGATGTATCTGTTGCAAGACTGGGGGTAGACAGATGAGTGTAGTTGAGAGAAGGAGAGTGGAACTAAGTTTCCTCTGTCCTGAATGTGCCTGGGTCCTTGACCCCCTGGAAGAGTGAGGGGCCAAAAACCAAATCTAAGGGAGATTATTTAAAAAAAAATACAGTATATTGTTATATTTGTCCTATTTTATTATTCCTTATTGTTGTTAATTTATTACTGTGCCTAATTTATAAATTAGACTTTATTGTACGTGTGTATATATTGTAGGCATCCACTGGGGGTCTTGGAATGTATTTCCTGTAGAAGAAGGGTGACTACTGTGTTTCGGTACTGTTATGATCTCCCCCAAACCTCTAAACATTCTCCTTTCAGTTCTTTACTGATTCTCGTTTTAGTTTGACCTTGGTCACATTATTATACTTAGAAGTGTCCCTGGATCTGATTGTCCCAGGTGTTTCTTTGGATTCACATATCCTACAGTTGGAAAACATTGGAAAAGATGTTATGTATTCACTGAGTTTCAATGATATGACAACCTTTTAATTCTCTAATCTCTCAGAAGGTTAAAAACAAAACTAGTTAATCAAAATTCACAGAGGTAAAGAGGATGCCTCTGGGTGCAAGAACTATGAGTCCTTCCCCACTGGACGCCGAGAATGATTCTCAGGAATCCTCAGGACCTCGGGCAAGCTCTTCTCCCCCAGGCCTGTGGACATTGCAAGTGCCAAGAAACCTTACGGGATATTCTCTTAACCACCCTTCCACCCTGGCTTATTTCCTTCTCTACCTTCCTTTTTTTTTTTTTCTTCATGTTTCAAAATGAGTTTATTCATATTAAGTTCGTAAAAGGAACGCAATTTGGTATTTACAAAGAGACTGATTACTTTTCTTGGTGAGCTCACCAAGCTAAATGTCTGCATTTAAACATTTAAAAATGAATCAACATTAAAAAATAGTATCTTCCATAGAGCACACGCTCAATACGCATTTAGTAAATGGACGACTAAATGAGTCAATTAGGGACCTTGGGCAATTTAGTAACTTTCTGTGAGCCTCAGTCTCTTTTTTCTGTTAAACAAGGATTATTAAATATCACTCAAAGGATAGCAGTAAAGACTAAATAACATGATGCAACATACTTCGCCCGATGTCTGTCGCATCAAATGCATTCAGGACTTCTCGCTTTTTCTTTCCCCGGCAAAAAATGATTCCCTTATAATGTTTACCTAATGAGTACCTAAGGATCTGCACCACTGAGAGATGACTACATTGGTATTAGATGCCCAAAGGACAAAACAAAAAACAAAAAACCCAAACAAAAATCTCAATGCTTTCGATGGGTTATCTGACAACACACAGGAAGAGAAAAATGAAAAGTGACAAGGACATTTTACAAGACATCGTTGCTGGGAGGAAACTTTGAGGTCTTTGGTTTTCTGATTTCCTTCTGCTACGGCTAAGACAATAATGGTACAGAGAGGCTGGGTCATTTGCCAGGTACTGGCAGCAAAGTCTGGAACCCGGAGGCTTGAGACTTGGCCCTGTGCTCCTGCCTCCTACACTTCACTTGCCTCTAAAACAGAATTGGTTCAAACTAGTTTCAGAGTTGAGAGACTCTACAGATGGAAAATATTAATCATTATGGTTTCAGATTCTTGGCTGATTCCAGTGTTCTAACTCTTTAGTTATAAACATGTCTCAGCCTTCGTCACAATAAGCACCTTAATAACAATAAAGATTATTTTTTCTCTTATTAGATCAGGTGACCTCTTCAAAGTTTTCTTTGTTTGTAGGCCTGCAATTATATTGTAGAAAATAGTTGAAAGAAGTCAATAAGTCATGCAATTTACTACATGCATGCAAGAATGAAAATAAGAGAATATAATGCTGAAAATATTGTAAGATCAAATTTAGTATCAAAACAGAGACTTATGGTCTGAAAGCGCTAACACCAATCGGTAAAATGATGGTGTGAAATGATGAGATAAAGTTATGAACATGATCTGAAACTGTCGTAGAAAATAAACTCAATAATAATAATAATAAAAAGTATGATTTAAAATGTCACTTCCAATTTTTTAGACATGGGCAGTTTTCTGTGACATTTAATTTGTCTGCAATAAAGGCTTTAAAAATTTAGTTTAAAGCAGACATGATTTATGCTAAATTAGCTTTACAAAAACATTGAAAATAAAGTGTACATTAGACAACCACAGTTTCCATCTAGCTTATTCTGGGTGGAATCAGAATCGATACCTTTTAAAAAGGTAGTTCCTAAAAAGTGAGCTAAATTTGTTTCTAATGGGCTCCTAATAGCTTTGCTGGTTCAGGTTACATTTTGATGGGGCTTAGTCATTAGTGGTTTCCCTCACACATGCCCTCCTCATGTCCTCCTCTCTCAGTCTCCTCCTACCCCCCTCCCTCCCTCTCATCCTTTCACCTCTTTTCCCCTTCATTTTTCCCCCATGATATCTTTCCCATTCCTATAATTTTCTTACTACCCCTCTTTGTCCATCTTTCTTTTCTTTTATTGGCCCAAGCTAATTTGAAGAAATCCTCAGTAAAGATCATGAAAAACCAGAGGCAAGCCTTTTAATTTAAAATATGCTATACTTTTTTATTAGAGGTGGCGATCTTAGATACAAATTGTAGTAAATTGCATGAATGGCCCCAGTTCTTCCCTGTAACCACACCCTGCCATGTGACTGTGAATTTCTATTCCTTGAAAGGGTGGAGGTATATTTCCCCACTCTTCCACTTTGTTTTGGCTACATGACTTGCTTCGGCCAATAGAATGAGGCAGATGGTATGCCACTTCCAAGCCTGGGACCTAAGAGACCTTGTACGATTCCGTTTTGCATTCTTGTACCTCCACCATTGCCACGAGAAGAAAATGCCCAGACTTTTCTGGGGGTCCCAGAAAGAGAATGAGAGACACATGGAGCAGAACCACACACCCAGTCAGCTGACCCCCCAGCTGACACACAAATTCATGAGCTCATTAAATGCTATTGTTATGTACCACTGATACTTGGTGGTTGTTTGTTACACGATGTTATTGTAACAATAGGAAATTGATACACTAATTCAACGTCTTCCATTTTGAACACATGGAGATTGAGGCCCAGAGAAGTCTAAGGTTTCAAACTGTTAAGGACAGATCTGTAACTAGGACTCAGAATTCCATATAGGTGGACCTATACTTGTTCAGTAAACCATGTCTTGTGAAGTGCCTTTGCATATGCCTAAAACTCTTCACACCCTTCTGCTTAACTTCTGTTAAAACCTCATTATTTATTTCTTTAACTGATTTGAATCTATCATTTCAGCAATCAGTTGAGTTAACTTGATTATTCAATTTATGATAAAAGGCAGGAAACGTAGGCAGTATTGTATTGCTAAGACATCAGTCTTGCTGTGGTATACATGTGTATGTGTATCGTGTGTGTGTGTGTTTGTGGTGCAGAGCTATGAAGTCTTGCCATCATAGCTACCATTGGCTGAGCAACTGATATAATTAAACCATACACCATGTATTGTGCTAAGCACTTTTTTTATTCAAGTATAATTAACACAGTGTTATATTAGTTCCACGTGTACAAGATAATGATTCAGCAATTCCACACATTACTCAGTGCTCATCATAAGTGTAGTCTTAATCTCCTTCACCTATTTCACCCATCCCCCTACCCTCTTCCCCTCTGTCACCACCAGTTTGTTCTCTATACTTAAGAGTCTGTTTTTGTTTGTCTTTTTTCTTTGTTCATTTGTTTTGTTTCCTAAATTCCACATATAAGTGAAATCGTATGGTATTTGTCTTTCTCTGACTGACTTATTTCACTTGGCATAATACTCTCTGGATCCATCCATATTGTTGCAAATGGCAAGATTTAATCCTTTTTTAATAGCTAATATTCCATTGTGTGTGCGTGTGTGTGTGTGTGTGTGACAACTCCTTTATCCATTCATCTATGGATGGACTTGGGCTGCTTCCATGTCTTGGCTATTGTAAATAATGCTGCAATAAACATAGGGATGCATATATCTTTTTGAATTGGTGTTTTCATTTGGGGTAAATACCTATTAGTGGAATATTCATCAACTCATTTGGTCTATATCAAGGGTGAACATCCTATGGCATAGGGCCAACTCCTATCTGCTGCTTGTTTTTAGAGAGAGTTTGATAGGAACACAGTCATATTTATTTGTTACGTACGGCCTGCGGCTCCTATTGTGCTTCAGTGACAAAGGTCAGTAGGTGAAGCATAGCTGGCTGTCTGGCCTGCAAAGTGGAGGATGTTACCATCTGGCCCTTTACAGAAAAAGTTTGCTGATACCTGGTCTCCCAATAGTAGTTTTCAAGTGTCTGTGGATCCTGGCATGCCTTAAGAGGTCTGTGAGGTCAAAACTATTTCATGACAATACTGTCACATATTTGCCTTTTTTACCGCGAGGGCATTTGCACTGATGGTGGATAAAACTGCCATCACTTTGGTATCAGTTAAGGTGGTGGTGCCACTCTTTAATAGTCACCATATTCTCTAAAATACTCACAATACACAAAAAAGTCAGTTTCACTTAAGAATGTCCCAGTGAGGACATTAATTTTATCGAACCTGGACTCCTATAGTATCCATCTTTTTAATACTCTGAGTGATGAAATGGGACATATCGTGGGGCTTGTGCTGCAGACTGAAGAGAATGTCCATATGTGATTGGGTTGGGAGTTTAAGAGCTGTTTTTTCACAAAACACAATTTTTACTTGGGGAAAAAATACTGAGAAACAGTCTTTTTGATTTTTCAGATGAGTATTTGGCAGATATTTTTCTTATATTTATTTTATTTATTTATTTATTTATTTATTTTTTAATTTTTGAGGGCACTTGTTGGGATGAGCATTGGGTGTTGTATGGAAACTAATTTGTCAATAAATTATATTTAAAAATAAATAAATAAATTATAATCAAACAAACCCTGGAAACCACACTGATTACCCTTTGGAGAAGGTTGTCTGGATAAGACAAATGGCTGTGGATAACTAGATAAAATGTAGTGAAATAGTAATTCATAAGATCCCAAAATACATAAAACTGTTTAAACCTCATTTACGCTTTACAATTATTTATAATTAAATACATATTAAAACAAAAAATGTTTATTTGTTTTTGAGAGAGAAAGAGAGAGTGCATGTGAACACAAGTGGGGGCAGGGGCAGAGAGAGAGGGAGAGAGGATCCTAAGCAGGCTTTGCACTGAGAGCAGAGAGCCCAATCCGGGGCTCGAACTCATGAACCGTGAGATGAACTGAGCTGAAGTTGGATGCCTAACCAACTGAGTCACCCAGGCACTCTGTGGCAGATATTTTTCTTTTAAATAAAAGAAATGAGCCTGTTACTTCAAGAAAAATATTTGGCAATATATTTTGCCAATGATAAAATTCAAGCTTTCAAGTGAAAGCTTTTCAAAAAGTTGCATCTACCACTTTGAGAGTGACAGCTTTCTAATACTTAAAAGACTTTTCTGGTGACCACAGTGGTGACATTAATGAATGTGATTGTTTTTGTTTGTTTGTTTGTTTGTTTTGGCTGTTGAATAATGTAATGGGTCAGTGTTAGGAAGATCTGTATAATTCACTGAGCCAGTATTTAAATGACCAACGAATCATGTTACAAATTCACGGATGAAAGATCCGTGATTCAAGGTGAAAGATCCTTTCAAAATGCAAGATATCCCAATGGATCTTAAAGTAACAGTATGAATGCATTGATACAATTTTTGATTTACATGGCAACTAACTTTTTTTAAATGTTTATTTATTTTTCAGAGAGAGACAGAGTATGAGCAGGGGAGGGGTAGAGAGAGGGAGACACAGGATCGGAAGCAGGCTCCTGGCTCTGAGCCCTCAGCACGGAGCCCGACGCAGGGCTCGAACTCACGGACTGCGAGATCATGACCTGAGCCAAAATCAGACGCTTAAAGGACTGAGCCACCCTGGCGCCCCTACGTGGCAACTAAGTTTTAAGAAACTACCACTTGTTAAGTTCTGGTATGTAATCCAATGATGATGTCCACAATTTCCTGAGAAGAATATGAAAACACTTCTCTCATTTCCAATGACACATTTGTAGTTTTGCTAGATTTTCTTCATACACATCAACCAAAGCAGCAGGTCACAACAGACTGAATGCAGCAGATAGGTGAATTCAGTTGCCTTTCATTAAGCCAGAGATTTTTAAAAAATATACAAAACATAAATTATTCTTATTTTTTTTGAAAATAGTTTTTTTCTATAAAAATTTGTTGATGTTAGCATGTAGTAGGGTTAATTTTTAAATGAATAAATATTTAAAATATTCTCAGTTTTAATGTTGCTGTAGTAAATATTGATAGATATAGCACACATAAATAAAAATTCTTACGGGTCCTCAATAATTTTTAAGAGTATAAAGAGGTTCTGAGATACATTTTGAGAATTGCCGGCCCATATATACTCTATGATCAAACAGCTTGCGGGCTGTACAGCTAAGATTCAAACTGCAGCAGAATGATTCTGGAATTTACACTTGTCACCACTAAAAGTGCCTCCTAGCACTTCTGGATTTAGAAGGCTCAGAAAAATCAGGACAGTCTCTCTACCCTCCCTTCCCCACTTACAATAGAATTTTTTTATGCCCACTTTTTATTTTATTCACCTCACCTCCTTCTAAGTTTTGAGGACAGGCCAGTTTATATGCAAAGCTGCACTTGTAAAGTTAGGTCGAGCACAGCCCAGAGGAAGGGACTGTGGAGAGAGGGTGACCACAGACATACCTGGGTGAGGCTTTTCCCTTTCTGCGAGCTAGGAAAAGGAGAGATCTCAGGAAGAACCTGGCAATCTAGGGTGGGTTGGCTCAGTTGCCAGGATAGGTGGCAGGAAGATCTGCCTCAGTGACTGGGTTGTGCCCTGTTCCGGGTTCTCAGTTGAGGAGTTTTCCAGAGATGGTGCTTCTGCATCCTGGTCCATGGCAGACACCGGGAATCAGTTAAAACCCTCTTTCTCATTGAGCTTAGAGACAGCCTGGAGGCCTGGCCCTGCCTAACAGATGCGGCATGTGTGATGAACCTTATTACTGGGCAGCAGGTGTGGGTCTCTCAGAGCCCATCCTGAGGTGGATGTGACTCATTCCCGGTACTAGAAAAGCAACTCCTGACATGTCTGTGGTGTTTTCATTGGATGTATTAATTAGGAAAAGATCTATATGTCTATATATTTTTCCTCCCGTACATAAGAAATGGAACCCTCTTTTGTCATCCATGTCCCGTAGACAAATATACCGTAGTTAGTAGCATGGGCTCTGGAGTCCAATTATCTGGGTGTGACCCTCTAGTGGTGTTGTGAACATTAGATGATTTAATTAATATAAATGATACACACTTAACTGTACCCACCTTATAGTAATGCTCAGGGAATAATAGCTATTATCATCATCATCCTCTTCTTCTTTTTTCTTCCTTCTCCTTCTCCTCCTCCTCCTTCTTATTTTTAATGTTTTTATTTATTTTGGAAGGAGAGAGAGAGAGACAGAGCATGAGTGGGGGAAGAGCAGAGAGAGAGGGAGACACGGAATCTGAAGTGGGCTCCAGGCTCTGAGCCATCAGTACAGAGCCCGATGCGGGGCTCGAACTCATGAACTGTGAGGTCATGACCTGAGCTGAAGTCGGATGCTCAACCGACTGAGCCACCCAGATACCACAATTATTATTATTATTAGACTGTGGCAGAGTCCCTATTTAGGAAAATGTTAATTGTTTAAAACGAGGAACTTCGGACTTTCAGTTTCAGCAGCAAAGAGGTTAGGTATCCTGAATTACCCTCTAGTTGGAAACAACCAAAAGAAATGGCAAGAATATAAAGAACATTTAAAAACTACATCTCTGAGCCAGCAAGAAAGGAAGACATCCACAGAGGTTGAAAACTCAGTGCCAGTGGGAAGCTTGAGGGCAAATGAACATCAAAGCAGATTTCATTTGGGGTTATCTGACAAACTGTGGTGATCCTGATGTTTTGTTTCGATAGGTGCACAGGACTTAGAAGACAAGGGAGTAAGCCCCAGGGTGGACTAAAGTGAAATCTCGTGAGAAAACTCACAAATGAAGCTGGGGTACCACACGGCTATGGTCTCGGTTGAAGGTTTAACTTAAATCTTCCCTGTAGAAGGGGACAACAAGGAAACTGCCTGGGTTGACCTTGGTTTGAGTGGAGGAAAAAAAAAATCTCCCCTGAGAATTTATAACCATAAGCCAGTCCTCTCTGGGGTTTGAGCATGAATGGAAAGTCTGAACTGCAAAAAAGAAATGGTGGACAACTATGTGATTAAAGATGTGGTTAAATAGAAACAAACACTGACTGTATAAAATAATAACAGCAGTGATAATACCTAACTGGTAGGACAAATCAAAATAAGACAGAACCAAAATATGAGACAACAATAGCATTTAAGTTCAGGGAGTTTCGTTGATTAGAGTTAAAACATTCTAAGATCTGTGTAGTATTTAAGAGGAGGCTAAGAATATGAAATTTAGAATTTGTTAAGTATGCATTTTAAAAAATCAAGGTTAATCACTAAAAGATAGACAAAAAGTTCTCCTCTTCCAAAACACCTTTTGAAAATAGTCTCAGGTATGATGATTTGGCACTTAGGTAGCATTTATCCAAGGCTCTGCAGTTAGGTTGTAAAGAGAAGGAAAAGGTTTTACAACATATTCACTAATGAACTGCCTAATAATGAAATCAGTCCCCACATAGATATTGTTCTCTGTCTTTTCTAAGTCTGTGGTTGCGAACATTTGAATGCAAAGTAAATTGAGTGATGAGTAAAACTGCAAATCTGTCAAGAGAGTTGAGATATTAAAGAGTCTGTGAAAGTACAATTGGAGAATCACACATAAAGCTTTTGAGAAAGGAGGCCCAGGCATGTTCCAATCAGTTAACAACTGAAGAAGAGGGAATCAACAAAAATGGTAGGCCAATTGGGTGATTCAGAGAGTGATTTTGGTACATAAAGCCCTTGAGCCTTTGAGGAAACTGATGAATCTCTCTTTAATTGTATTGATTATGGAAAAAGCTAAGATGCTAAAAAAGGGACCCGAAAATATAGTGACTTAAGATAGAAGTTATGTCCCTTTCATATAATAGTCTAGTTCTATGAGGTCAGTTGGGGGGTGGGGTCCTTCTGTCTTGTTGCTCTGCCTTGTCCTAGGGAATGACGCTCATTTGTTTAGTCAAAGGTAAATCATGTGACATATCTATGTTTCAGTTAAAAGGAAGGGAAAAGAGAGGAAGTCTAGAACAAGCAATTTCCTTTTAAGCAAGTTATACAGAAGATATATACTATATATATATATTATATATATATATATATAGTATATATATATAGTATATATATGTATATATCACTTCCTCTCACATTCCACTGGAGATAACTAAGTCACGTGAGCTACAGCTGCTCGTGAAGCTGAAAAGTGTAGTCTCTACGTGGATGACAAAGGGTCGAGCATAAGAGGAGATCAGATTTTTGGGGACCACTGGTAATCTGCCCATGAATATTTGTGTAAAGCTGACTCTGTGATCATGTTCTGAAAAAAACCCATAAACTAATGTTGCACTGTCTGTACAGTGATGTATGATAATTATGTCTGATAAATTATGCCCATCCAAATGAATACCTGATTAATTCTTTAACTTAAAAAGTCACCATATCATTATTACTCATATTTTGTGAGTCAGATAAAATAAACTTATTAAAAAAATAAGCAAGGGTTTATTAGACTAGGTGCTTAATAACCCTTGTTTTTTCTTTTTTTTTAATTTTTAAAGTTCATTTATTTTTTGGGGGGAGACAGAGAGAGAGAGAGAGAGAGAGAGAGAGAGAGAGAACATGCACATGGCACCAATGGGGTAGGGGCAGAAAGAGAGGGAGAGAGAATTTTAAGCAGGCTCTGTGTTGTCAGCGCAGAGCCTGACGTGGAGCTCGAACTCACAAACCGTGAGATTGCGACCTAAGCTGAGGTCAAGTCAGCTGCTTAACTGACTGAGCCACCCAGGCGGCCCTTGTTTTTTTTTTTTTATTTTTTTATTTTCTAGTAAAATGGCTAGAAAACTCTTATTTCTCCTCCACATTGGTAGTTGATACAGCTCTTGATCCGCAATCTCTGTGTTCTAGAATTGTAACAAACCTAATTTCTATGTTTCTATTTTTAACCTCCATGTATTCTGGTCTAAGCAGTGGCAATTTAATTTCACTTCATAGTTCCTCTTTTGACTCTGGCTGCACCTAAATTCTGGCACCCAGAAATTACTGGGGCTCTGTCTAACCTGGCATTTGCTGGGCCAGCCATCATCCATCTGGGCTTACATTCATTCAAAAAGTACTTTAAACACATACATGGGCCAGGCACTGAGAAACACTTCAACCCTTTCCCATTGCTCCCAAAATTTGGGGCATTGCTAAAGAAAAAAAAAGCAAGGCCAACCATGCACACATGTTAGAGAGAGAAGTTAATTTAAAAGACCGGTTCAAAGTGAGGAGGAAGAAAGTTAATGGCTAAGTGGAAATCTCGTTTTCAATGAATTTTTTATTCCATCATGATCTATGAAAATTGAGAGTTGGTGGCATTTGGAAGTCAGAAAAGACTTAGAGAAGATATGTGTGTGTAAGAAAGAGTGATTTCTGTTTCTCCTGGGGAATTTCTCTTTCAATGTTGAGGTCAGGGGTTAAGAGCTCTGTAAACATTCAACTGAAGACAGTGGTATTCAGCCCACCTTTTAGCACATGACTGTAGCTTCCTAACTGCTGTGGGATAGTGAAGCGAGGAAGAACCACGGTTCTGAAAGTCGCTTAGAGTCTCCTCGGAAGGACAAATGACAGCCAAGACAGGCGGGAAACAGAACCGCACTAAAATAAAACAGTGTGGCGGAAATACAGCGCGAGACCCTGAAGGCTAGCTTATAGATAGGCAGAGGGGTAGGGGAGATGATTACAAGATGGGAGAACAGTGTGATCAATTAATTGCAAAGGGGCGGCAAGGAGCGTGGTGGGTTGAGGGTGTAGGTCTGGGACAGGCCTAGCTGGAGCCTAGATCTGGGTGGGAAGGTTTGCTTCTGTGGTGATGACCTCTCTTCGCTGCTCACGCTGCACAGCTGCAAGGCCACTCCTGCATTCGGTTTGATTGTGTTACTGTTTCTATAGCCCTGGTGAATGAGAACACCGCCTCTGCAGCCAGACAGACCTGGGTTTGAATTCTGACCCCAATACTCACTGGTGTGTGAGCTTGGGGAAGTTACTTAACCTCTCTGAACCTCAGTTTCCTCACTGCCTTGTAGGTTTTCTGATTATTGTCATAAGCTACCACATATAAAGTATCTTGTGGAGTTTTCAGATACTCAATAAGACAGCGATCATCGCTATGACCTTCGGTTGAGGTGAAGAGCGCTGGGAACAGGGGGCAGGAAAGGGTGAAGCGCAGCCCCAGACAGTCCTGAGCTCACACTGCTGCTCCATCACTTTTCTCGAATTCCCGCTCTGTCGGGAATAAATGAGATCATGAACATAAAGTGCTCCACACAGGCCTGCTATGGCACAGGGCTTTAAAAAATGTCTGCTTTCTTCCCCATCACTTGTCCACTTTTTTTTTTTCCTTTGTTCCCCCAGCATACATGTTGTAGCCTCCTAGTTTTGTGTTTGTGCATTGACTAGGACAATGGACTAGGGTGGTCATGTCTTGGCTTGCCTGGGCAGTCCTGGTATGTGCTGCGGACCCAACATTACTCTGAATAGTCTTCAATAGTCTTCCCTTTCACTTACAAAGTGTCCCAGTTTGGCAACTGATTACCCTAGTGCTACCTTTGGCTTTCTGCCCTCCTGTCCAGCACGCTAGCCATGACCGTAGGCTGCCTTTTCTGAAGAGGAAATCACCTGGGGGCTTTGGGCTGGGGCATATCCCTCCAGAGTTGCTGCAGAGCTGACAGGCATCTCCCCAGGCAACCCCCTTATTTGTATCTTCTTCACTGTTTGGGGGTCCCCAGGATTACCTGGCCAGCTGCGTCTGACCACCACATATTCTTTCCCTGGAGATCTTACTGGAATAAGATACAGACATACAGTAGAGTTTCTCCCCTCTCCTTTCCTGTTTGTTTCCAGCCAACACAGTTTTTCTGCCTGAGATTCTATGATATGTTTGGGAAAAGAAAGAAGGGGGATCAAAATAATGAATAGGAAGAAATCACAACTCAAAGTTGGCACAATATTAGAAATGCCCCCTAACCTTTTCTTTTTTTTGAAGTTTATTTATTTTTGAGAGAGAGAGAGAGCGAGCACGAGCAGAGGAGGGGCAGAGAGAGAGGAGACAGAGAATCCCTAGCAGGCTCTGTGCTCTGACAGTACAGAGCCCGCTGTGGGGCTCAAACTCACCAGCCGTGAGATCGTGACCTGAGCCGAAATCAATAGTCAGATGTTTAACCCACTGAGCCACCCAGGCGCCCCCCTAACCTTTGTAAGCATATGAAAGTTGGCCTTTCTTAGCCCTCCTCACTGATTCATCTCTTCCAGTGAACTTCTGAAATTCACCTTTGTCTAATCTTCCTGTCTCGATTTTTTTTTATTCTTGGGACTTTATGAAACAATGTCCCCAGTATTTTCTTTAGCAATTTATTTCTGGCACTTATGGTGTGCCCAATAAATATTATTTTCTAGAATAGTGGCAAGCAAACAAATGGACTGAAAAGGAACAAATTCCTGACTGTGCTGTAACAAGAGCACTGCTGTTGCTGTTATTTCTGAAAAGGCCCATTCCCTGAGAAATCATCTAATCAGAATGAAACTCCACACAAGGATGGAATTAGTGTAAATGCTTAGTGAAAGCTATGTGTCAGGTGATTCACAAGCATTACCTCACTGACCTCTCCCAGCAACCCTGTTATACTTTTTCCCACTTTTATTATACAATCATTATATTTTCCCCATGTTAATCAACGAGGAAACGAAGCCTTCAGAAGGTTAAGTAGCTTGCCCAATTACTCCAATAATTCTTCCATTGTTACTGAAAAGGTTGAGGCAAGCTGTGATTCAGACTTAGGCAGTCAATCTCCAAAGCACTTGCTCTTAATCCTTATAGCCAGAGACCCCATCCTAGATGTGTAACTAGGACCCAACCTGGAGACAGCCTGCCTGGTGTGGGGCTGAATTTGCAGTGGGGTAGGCCCTACACTTCTGAGAAAAAGCTCGACAGTCTACCCATTTCTACTTGTCTCTCAGTGGTCCTGCTTTGCCCTGTTTTCTCAAACAGCTTTTCATACCGGTCTTAATGATCCTATCCTCAATTTTACCTTTAAAAGAAATGAGACAGATGAACATAGGCGAAAGGAAGGAAAAATAAGATCAAAACAGAGAGGGAGACAAACTATGAGACTCTTAAATACAGAAAACAAACTGAGGGTTGATGGGGGGGGGTGGAGTGTGGGGGATGGGATGGGCTAAATGGGTGATGGGCATGAAGGAGGGCACTTGTTGGGATGAGCACTGGGTGTTATATGTAAGTGATGAATCACTAAATTCTACTCCTGAAACCAATACTACACTATATGGTAACTAACTTGGATTTAAATAAAATCAATCAAACAAAAAAATACAGGTTATTGAAAAGGCATCATGTGGTGATTGTTCAGAAGGATCACCCTTGTTCCCCTTCCCCTCTGCCACCTCAGTTGGCACTGATTTTCCACTGCTATTTATTCTTAGCAGACAGAGTGCCCTGAGGGAGAAGTGACAGTGTCACACAGGCCATTCTGATGTTAGGGAGTACCGTGGGACTGTGGAGGAGGCCCACAGCAGCTGGGTGGGCTCAGGGAAGGACTTTTCCAGGCATTTAAGCTAAACCTCTCAATTTTGCTAATTTCGGACCAGTTCTTCCTGTGAGGTCAGCGTGGGGGAAATGCTCTTGAATACTCTTCACCTCTAGCTTTCCGGGATCAAGATCTCTACTGCCTGATGATATCGTGTGTGGTTATTTTTTTTTTTTTTTTCACTGAGACAACTAACTTTCCCTGATTAAGACTGGGACTTTTTCTCTTTGGTCATTTCAGACCCTTTCAGTGGAGTTTTTGTATCTTGTCTTTTGCCTCTGATGTTTCCTTTATTTAATCAGGCTTTATTTCAGGTCTCACTTACTTTTCCCTCACCCTAATCTTTAGATGTCAGAAAGCATCTATCATAGGCAATTGGGTTCTCATTCTTTAATGTAGTCTTAACAATGAGAAACAAAACTAGGGAGGAGAAAGCCAATTGGAGGGAGAAAATATACCTCCTAAGATGAGTTCTTTTAGTTGGAGTAACCCAGGATCATAATGCTATAATATTCCAAGGTTTGGAGATGGCCAACTATAATATTAGTCAACACCACACATTTAATACATATAATGTCATGCAAATTGCCTATCTTGCTGCATTTAGCCCTCAAACAAACCCTGTGCAGGAAACTTTCCATTCCAGAGGACAAAATCAAGGCTTAGAAAACTTAAGGGCCTTGTCAAAGAGTCACATAGCTAACAAAATGTGGTTCTGGGGTTAGGATCCAGACATCTTAACCCCTATGCTGTGTCAGGGAAAATATCCCATGGAGTGAGTCAGCCAAATGACCTTAGCCTCGTTACATAACCTCCCTATGCTTTAGTTTCCCCTCTGTAAAATAGGAAGAATAAAATGACTCTGGGAGTCATCTTAAGCACCTCTATGATGCTTAAACGAGGAGCTGTCCAAAACAGTTCTCTTGATTTGCAAACTATTTCCCTGATCTGTTCCTCTGCAGTCTTCCTCTTAACTCAGTCAATGGCACCACTACATAGTGACTCAGTCAAGTTGCCCAGAAGTCACTTTTGATTCCTTCACTTACCATACATATCTAATCCAGTAAGTCGTATTGCCCAATCTCCAAAATACATCACAAATTCTGATCATTTAGCAAAAGCTCTACTGCAGCAACCCTAGTACTCATCTTGCCAGGATTACTGTGTCCTACTGCTTATATAAGTTGTTAGTATTAATTCATCTCCTATACAAGTAGAAAAAGAAAATCAATAAAACTTTCACTCTTTTTTTTCCTAAGCATTAACTAAAATACCAATGAAAAATATTTTTTAATAACCTTGTAATAACAGAATCCCACATTTTACACATTATGAAGGAGCTTTAATGTAATGTGGAGGTTAGAGGTGGGGGCAGCTAGGAATCATCAAAGGTAGTTTTTTGTATGTTAGGGGAATTTTGTTCCCCTTGTCTGGGCCAGGAATAGAAGATGAGATCTTAGTAACTAGAAAGAGAGACTGAGAGTGTCAATGAAGAGGGGCTATTGTACATAAGGAGCCTTAGAATTTATCCATCGATGGGCATGGGATTGGCCCTGCCCTTGCCACCTGGAAACTGAAATAAAGAGGGTAAGGGTCCTTCATCTCAGGTAGATAAATATATTGGGTTCTTGGGTGCTATCAGTAGACATTACTAGTAGCTATGGAGGGGACCTCACCTACATCTAGTGGGTACAGGGATCTAGAGAGATCAGTCTGGAGTGTCAAGGTGATTAGACCATGTAAAGGGCCTAAAGATCCAAGGGGAACAGTGGTTCAAAGAAATAACTTCCCACAAAAATGATAAGCACCGATCTAGACTGATCTGTGGAGCATATGAGCTCTCCCTGGGATGCTCAGAAATACTTGGGACCATATTGCGGGGTGTGATAAGGTCAGTCTTCCACGTGGGTTAGGATCTATCTAGCCCAACTATCCAATGGAAATATCACAGTGTAATCTAAAAATTTTTAGTAGCCACACAAAAAAAGCAAATAGTGAAGTTAATTGTAATAATGCTGCATTTAGATGCAAAATATCATTTCAATATACAGCACTAGTCTAGTAGTATGCCGGTAAAGCAGCTCTCTCAAAAAAAGTCCCAATTTGTAGTGTTTACCAATTTCCATGATGTAAATACTCCAACTATGGTCAATTTCAAGCTACAATAATGTTACTGATAATGACAACTAACAATTATGGAATGCTACCATGTGTCACTTTCTCTTTTAGCAATGTACTTTGTTCTTTTTTGTTAAGCAAATAGCATTTCTATAAGGAAAAAAAGCAACGCCATTTCAAGTTGTCTCTTAAATCTGATATAGCTTGTATATTTCAATCATTTGTAAATCTCTTCATACTGCAGTGTTTTCTCCTTTTTTAAGGACTGATACAGGATTCTAATTATAAGGCTATTATCTATCTATCTATCTACCTACCTACCTACCTACTACTTACTGATTATAGATAACTAAGTGAAGGCTGGGATGTTAAATTACTTGTCCAATAGGAAGTAGTAAAGCTTTTATTTGCATATAGGTCTTTTGATTTCTTCACAGAATGTCAAGAATAAAAGCAAAGTGGGATTCAAAGAAGGGCGGGGAATAATGGAGCTAAAAGGGTAGAAAGATAGAACAATAGAAGCTCCAAAGAACTAGAGTAAAACTATGGCCCTCCATCCAATTGAATGCAGTCCCTATATTGAGCACAGCCACGGACTGGTGTTGGGGGGAGCAGGGGCATATGACAATGGCTAGGACTTCTACTCTCTTCCCTGGGGGGTGATAGGTACATCCAGGCAGAACTCTGACACAGGGTAGACTGTAATTAGTGGTAAAAGAGGAGCCTAATCCAGCTTCCCCAAACTGAGCCTAGCACAGAAGGAAGGTGCTGTGGGGGAATACCACATTGGGGCAGAGCAATTTTGGAAAGTGGAGCCTGAGGAATTCCTAGCAGGGCATCCATTGGGACTTCTGGGTAAGTGATGAAACAGGAAGTTGACATCCGGGATCTGAGTTTAACCAAGACAAGTTGAGAAGTTTGAGCTAAGACAGGAAGGAAAGGGATAGGAACTGCAGAAAGCACCAAGGAACACAGCCAAAAGTAGGCAGGAGAGGCCTAGAGGACTTCCCTAAAGCAATTTGCATAACATTGCAGGGTTTTGTGTGTGTGTGTGTGTGTGTGTGTGTGTGTGTGATTCTTGCAGAAAAGACATACCCCTAGGACTTACTAGTACAGCTGAGGGAGGTGGAAATGAGTGAACAAACCATATACAGTGAGGGTAGGGAGATAAGGGGAAACTACCTTCAAAAAGAGACAGACTGCTTATTGGACCTACAGAAAAGCTTTAAGAGGTGGTTAATGAACATATGTCTGAGTGGAAGAAGTGCTTCAATGCCCTTACAGGTTAAACAAAAAAATATACAACAACATCTGCTGAAGGCCTACTATGCCTAGATACATTATGTGGTGTATTCTTTTTTTTTTTTTTAAGTTTATTTATTTATTTGAGAGAGAGAGGGAGAGAGAGCAAGAGAGAGTGGCAGAGGGAAAGACAGAGAGGGAGGGAGAGAATCCCAAGCAGGCCCCATGCTGTCAGTGCCGAGCCTGATGTGGGGCTCGATCCCATAAATCACAAGATCATGACCTGAGCCGAAATCAAGGGTCAGATGCTCAACCAACTGAGCCACCCAGGAGCCCTTGCCATCCATGTATTCTACAGATTCTTTTAGTCTAGTTCTGAACTACAAGTACATTCAGAAATGAGTTCCCTATAAGTACATGGAAGATGACAGGATAAAACTCTTCAGTGGAGGCATCTGAAGGTCGAAACAAGAGAGGGTTGAAGAAACAATGCTCTTTTGGTACAGTTTTTATAATTTCCAGCTGTCCAGTCTGTTTGGGCTGCCATAATAAAATACCATGGACTGGGTGTTTAAACAACAGAAATTTATTTTTCACAGTTTGGAGGCTGAAAGGCCATGATCAAGGGATCAACATGGATTCTGTGAGAGGTCTCTTCCTGTCTTCTGGCTGACTTCTCACTGTATCCCTTACCTGGCCGGTAGAAAGAGAGAGCACGATATCTAGTGCCTCTTATAAGGGCATTTACCCTATCAGACAAGGGTCTGCCTTTATGATCTAATTACCCTTCATCTTCAAATACTGTCACTTGGGGATTAGGGCTTCAACGGTGAATTTTGGAGGGACACAAGTTTTCAGTCTACAACACCAGTTATTAAAGGTTTGGCACAGTTAAACAAACAGACAAACCCAGATAATGGTTTAAATCCCAACACTGTTGTGGTTACGTTACTCTGAGATTCTGGTTCCTCATCTTAAAGATGTGGTTTGTAGTAACCACGCACAGTGTTCCCAGAAGAATTGAATGAAGGGAGGCTTTTCTCCTGGCACACAGGAGGCATACAAGAAACATGAGAATGTATCCCATTCACCAGTAATTTGGGGGAACAATCAGATCCAGTTATAAGAAGAAGTTACTTTGTTACTGAATTAGTGACTGTGAGCATCTGGCAATGTTAACATCTGCTTAGATGTACTGATTGCTTACTAAGTGCGCGGGCCAGCCACAGAGCTTGTTCATTTTCATTTAAAAAATTAACAGCATCACATAGAGTTTAAGAACACCATGTGACCTTGGCAAAGTTAATTCAGGTCACCAAGCCTCAGTTTCTCTCAACTGTAAAATGAGTAGAAAAATAGTACCCTTCTCACGGTTGCTGGGCAGTGGAGAGGCGTTTCAGACGGAACAAAAGGCAAAGGCAATATTCAGAGAATGAGTAATGTATTGCTTCATTCATGATCAATTATGGAAATGGATCTGTACCAGGTTTGTCAACCTCACTAACTGACATTTTAAACCATTAACCCTTTGTTGTAGTGGGGGCTGGTCTGTGCCTCGTGTCAGTATCCTTGTGCTCTCCTCTCTAGATACCAGTAACACCCCAAATCCAACAGCCAAAATTGTCTCCAGACATTGCCAAATGACTACCGCTGGGGAGTCAAACCACCTCCTGTTGAGAATCACTGATGTACATGAATTCCAATTTAGCTCAATTAAATGTATTTTGGAAACAGGAGGGAATTTCTCATGTACTCTGTTTAGATTTGCTTTTGGCACGATTATTATTTAAAGAGAATTATCTTTTGGGTGTGAATAAAGGTTCTGTATATGATGGTGGTTTCAGAGTACATACTGTCAAAACTCATCTAATTTTTAACTTTAAGTTTTTTTTTTTTTGGTCTGTAGTCACATTTCAATACAGTTTATTTTTAAAAAAGAAAATTGCCTATTTTGGTTATGTATTGAAAGATCTACTTACAAATTTTTATATATTCTTGGTGCTGCACACATATTTTGCAAACACAATTTCAAAAGTAATGTCATGTCTAGATATTTTCTTTTCCTAACAGTGTAATACTTCAGCCACAGAGAGAAACATTTCTGTGGCTATTTAGTGCCACTAAGTTTTAGAATCTGTCATCACGCTCTAAAATAACTGCCAATGTTCAACTCAAGATAAAGAAAAGTAGCAAATATGAAGAATGAAAGGGAAAATCAGCATCGGAAGAAAAGGGGTTGACAAGTGGAGGGGGCTAATGAGTCTGAAACCCAAACGAAATATCACTAGAAGAGTTTATATTTGCATTTGAAATAATGGTGTACATCCGGTTTCAATGAAAAGTACACATTTCAGGTTTGCTAATCTTTCACATGTAAGACTCAAGTCCAGCTATCAGGAAACTTCTGTATTTAATAGTGCCATTTTCAGTTTTGTTTAGACTCTCATTCTTTTCTGGTCTTGAAAATAGCACGCTTCAGATCTATTGCAAACAAATTCAATTTAATTTGGTACATTCTTTGAAGAAAGACTATTTATTTTGGCCCTTGAGAGTGAGCGCAGCCTAAGACTCTTAGCCTTATCATCACACAACATCTTTCATGGAAGAGACTGACACAGATTTAAATCATTGTAAGACAAGACAGACCATGATAAATGCTCTCAAAACAGGGCGTGGAAACAACTGCATTCTTCTGGGAGGCTCAGGGAAGTCTCATCATAGAAATGTAACAGCAAAAGAGATCTTAAGTGGTCATTTGGGGAAAATCACAAATATGGCTCTTACCAAAAGTTTAGAAATACAGATTCACAAGGCATTACTCCAATGTCTCAAATCAGAATTTCTAGAGTAAGGGGATCAGGAATCTGAATCTTTTAAAAGCTATCCTAGTGATTCTGATGATCAACTAGGCATCACTTGATGCTAGTGTTCCCTGAACAGGATTCCCTCAGGGTTTTTGTTTAGCCTTTTTGGAGCACAGCTAGCTTACTGCCATGAAGGCAGCCAGCCCTTCATGGAAAGTATGTATGTAGAGTGAAGGTTTCGATTGTCAGAGATGGAGAGTAAGGATATTTGAGGCACAGCAACTATCAGAAATCAGGAAACAGGGGAAGGTAAGTTTGGAGAGGAAACCTGGGGTTCCATTATGGGGTGATTTGAATGTCAAGCGATGAATTTCAGCCACATCCTCTTTGAGATGGAGGCCATTGATAGGATTTTGGTCATCACTAGGTTTAAACAGTCTGCCAAAGCAGAATGGATTGGAGATTGAAGAGAATGGAAGTAGGGAGAACAGCTTTAAGTTTCATTCAGGAGTTCAGAGGTAAGAAAGGCAAAGTGGAAGAAAGTATGAGCTGTGTTACAGGGACAGCCCTACAAAGCTTGACCAATTAGGGTTGAGGAAGAGTCAAAGCTGATTCTGGGGTTTTGAGATTCTGAAGGGCTGAAACATTAACCAGATTGAGGACATTAGGATCAAGGGCAGGTTGAGAAGGCAGATGCCAAATCAGGCTTTTGACATTTGAAATGCATTTGTTTCTATCACCATCTATCTTACTCTGTCACCTGTCCCAGGACAGAGCTTAGTTATGATTTCCTTTATATTCTCAGAGGTTGGCACAGAATACGGCCTCAAAATGTTTGGTGAATTAATAGTCACTAAATATCTTCTCTCTTTCCCCTCTCAGCTTCAGTATAGGACCTTATTATTTCTCACTTAAATAATGCAAGCCCAGGGTTCCACCCCAGCTCATAGTTTGTGTGAATTAGAACAAAGTGCCCTCTCTGACTTTATGAATTAAAAAGGGGGGACTTTATGAATTAAAAAGGGGGGCTTTTATCTGCAGCCCTTTGTTCAGGGCTTGGGAAGCCGCACACACCTTTGTGGGAAGATAAAGGTTGCCCTTCCTGTAGGGAGAAGCCTCTCGCTCAAGGATGGATATGGACAGCTCAGGGCAGAGGTGGGTTTAGACTGCACTCTTCTCCTCAGCAGGCACAAGGAGCCCTGGAAAAGTCGCCCAGCTGGTCCCCTTGATCCCACCCGGTCATTTCTGTTTCACCCAAAGAGATATTTTTCTAAAATGTAATCATATCACAGTCTGCTTCAAACCTTTCCTTGTTACCCCAGGGTCTTCAGGATAAAGTTCAAAGTTCTTAACTTAGAACAAAAGGCCATTTGTGAGAGCCTCTCAGCATCCTTCCCAGTCCCCCTCTCCAGTTGCATTTCCCAAACGGGCGAGGCACAAGTGGCTTCACTGGCTGCATTTCCCTCACCCTCTGCCTGGCTAGTGCTGCTCTTCCCTTCTTAGCTGTGATCATCCTGCCTTCCCGTCTAGGACCTCCTTGAGGACTGAGAACCTATTTTGCTCATGTTATTTCCCCTGCACGAGCGCGCGGGCTCCTGGCTCATACTTGCTAAATGGCCACATGACTTAGAAACCAATGAAAGACCAGGTTTTGCCCCCACGCCCTCCCAACAAACAAGCAAACCAAAACAGAACAACACAAAACAGATCCCCCGCAACCAAAAAATTAAAAAAAAAAAAAGGTTTTGCTGCTTTCTAAACATGAGGTATCCTGTCAGCTATCAAAGCCTTTTCTCTTCCATTCTTTTCCATAGTCTTGAAATGGTTATTCATTCAGAGGTCAAAGACTTATGGGAAGATAACTGCTTGGAGTGAAGTCCAAGGCTGGCTTGCTCCGGTGTGTCTGTGTGTGTGAGTCTCTGTGAGGAGCTTTACAAAATGGCCCCTAGATTCAGGTAACATAATTGACATCATTGACCATGTCAGCTGAGAAGATGGAGGACTCTGCTCAGCTGCCTGAGACAGAACGCCATCAGTGAGACCTCGTTCCAAATGCCAGACCAGCCCAACTTTCTTATGTGGTCTGTCAAAGGGTCTCCTTGCGTGGAACTTCCAGGCCAAGTTAGACTTACTTTTCCGGTTGTATTCCTCTGCTTCCCACAGAGAATGTGAAGAAGCTGTCAGAATGTGGTCAATGAAAGAAGAAATGATTCAATGTACGCCATCACTTAGACTTCAACAAAAAAATCACAAGGAGGCAAAATATGGCAGTGGAAGATTGCCACAGGGAGGTGAGAGGGGTGCCACAGTTGTGCTGGCCCCAACACTGCAATGGCCAACCCTGCACTCTCTTGGGACAACAAAAAACATGGAAAATTATGGGGTGCCTGGGTGGCTCAGTCAGTTAAGCATCCAACTTCGACTCAGGTAATGATCTAGCAGTTCATGGATTTGAGCCCCACGTTGGGCTCTGCACTGACAGCTCAGAGCCTGGAGCCTGCTTCGGATTCTGTGTCTCCCTCTCTCTCTGCCCCTGCCCTGCTCTCTCTCTCTCTCAAAAATAAATAAACATTAAAAATAAAAAAAGGAAACTGATTCTGTCGCACAGTCCTCATTCATGAAAACCAGCAATGGTAGTTTTTCTTCACAGAAACCATGATAACAGGGAGAAGAGATGTGGCTTAGGGCGCAAGTACATATTCTAAATGTTCATTTTTTCCATGATTTTTGACAGTCATTTAAAAACATTTTCTGTGATTTCAGCATTAATAGTTTTTGTACAATCTTGGTCAGTTAGTCTTTATAGTTTCAGACAGTATTTTAGGCTTTTCTCCTTTGATTCTGTTAGTTAGGCTTTGACAGTAAATGAGTAAATAGGTAGAGTCTAATGTCTACTTATGACTATCAACTATTACACAAGAATTGGGCTCTACACACAATTATTTCTTTCATTTTTCCTTCCTCCATACCCTGTATGTTATATATACTTTGCACATAGGAATAACTAGCTAGAGATAAGTTTCAATGGAACTTGCTTTCTAATTTTGGCTTGGAGTCTATGACAAAGTGTCTGTTACCTTATCTTTCAGACAAAAACTTGAAGACCAAAATGTTCTCCAAGTGCAAGGCATAATTATTATATTGAGGATATTAATCCATACTTTCCTCAAATAATGCTGTACCCATGAATTTATTTTCCATTTCCCTCATATCCACTTTCTCTAAAATTAAACTGATATGGCATCTTACATTGTTAATATCAAAATAGTCCTCCTCCCTTCTTTCTTTAAGTATCTGTTGAATGGCTCACCGGGAGCTTAGAGAGACCTGCTTGCTCAGAGAAGAGACAGAATTGTGCCTTAAACATCCCCTCCCCAGCATACCCCTGTCCTCCAGTACAGCACTGGGTTTACTAAGTACTCAGAAAATATCTGTCAGTTTGGACTTGACATTCTAAATCATTACATGACTTATTTCCTTTTATCATTTATCTCAGCACTAAAGGGTAAGTAGTGCCCGTCTATTGGTAGGATACTCTTACTTTCCAAATTCTGAGTCCCACCCCTAACCTCAAAGGAAGGAACAATCCTCAAAGCCTATTTGAATCAATTAATTTCTTCGTTCATGCAAAAATTATGTAGGGGGAAAATGAAAAGTGGAAGGAAGAGGAAAACGTCAGGATACTCTTCTGCCTCTTTTCTGTTATACTTAAAATTAATCATATAAGCTTTTTCTAACTTTGCCTCAAGGGATCCAGTGAGAAAAAGACTGTAAGGCTGTCTAGCGCAGTGTCTGACAATAGTGGATGCTTGATATATACTAGTTTATTTATTATAATATAACGTACTAAAATCAGAGGATTTCCCTCCTTTATTGCTACATGATCCACCAGCCTATTTTCTTCTTTTCTCTCTTTCACTTAAAGAATGGTCTGTGTGTGATTTTTAAAAAATATATGTATACATAATATATATAATATATATAATTATTTAAAAATATCATATATATATATTTGTACGATGGTTCAATGCTTAGTTACCCAATAAAGTGCAGATGAGAAATTACGTCCAACATTTTCCTTAAATCTCTTCTACAATTTAAGACATCTCAGGGAAGGGATAGAGGAACTCCTCCATCAACGGATCATGATTTTTATCTCTGTCAAGTGACCCACAATTTGGTTACTGGTGCAATGAGAAATTAAGAAATTAGCACACTTTTATGACTGTCATTTCGCAGTCACTCAAATCAGAACTGGAATGCCACAAAAACAACTCCCTGTTAGCCCAGAGAAAAAAAAGAAAGAAAGTAAAGGGGAAATTCAGATTAGTCACAAAGAAGTTCCCCCGCCTGCCTGCAGAAGCTGCAGTGTTAAAACTGAGAGAGTGTGCTCTGTTCTTTCAATTGCCTCTTATCTCTGGTCCCAGGACCTCTGTGTATTTTCTGATTGATAAGCTTTGTTTTCCCTTCCCCTCCTTCTTTGTGAGGAAGAGGTCAGTCCTCCATCAGGCTCCCCTTTGTTACAGTTTTCATCTTCCCTGCATCCTGATTGTGAAGATGGAAGGGGTCCAACCCCTGGATGAGAATGTGGGAAACGCACCAGGGCGAAGATTCCAGAGCAACAAGCTATTGCTGGTGGCGGCTGTAATTCAGGGGCTGGGGCTGCTCCTGTGTTTCACCTACATCTGCCTGCACTTCTATGCTTCCCAGGTAAGATGCTCCACTGGGCCCTTTGTTTCCTCCAGCTTGTGATGATGGTAGCTCCAGCAGCTACAGTCATTTGGAAATAGTCTGATGTCAAAATTCCTGATTGCCCCCCGACCTGCCCCTCAGTGATTGTAAAGTGTGGTCAAACACCCTCCTGTCTTTCTTTTCCTTCCTTCTTTTCAGTAGTGGCAGTGGTGGGGCTCAGTGGAGGTAGGGCATGGGCACTGCTTCTGGATTCTTCTTTTCCTCGCAGTGCAAGAATCCTGACATTCCTTTATGAGCTGTCGCTTTGAAGCATGGAGCCACTGCTATACTTGCTTTATCCATTCTGCTAGTAAGCATCTGATCAGGGGATTAATATAAAAAGGAAACAAGAAAGGGACCAGTTCCACCTTTCCACTGCATTCATAAACCCCATAGGTGATTTGCTTTTTGAAGAATGCTGAAGGTACCAACATTAAGTTCCTTTAAATAGCTAACCTGTGTTTTTTAAGGGCGGAGATGTGCATGTTCACATGCATATGCATACATGGCCAAATGATGACCCCACCAACTTAATCAGAGATTGTATTTCAGCTATTCTCTGCCAGTCACAACCTACAGACATCACTTTGTCTTCTTCCCACTTTGTCCAATGCATTGTGTAGTGGGTGATCATCTTTCTAAGTATTTCCCCCACTTAATGCAGATATTCTTTCCCTTTTTCCTTCTCTTTGTTCTGATCCATTTTACATTATTTTTTACATTTACTTGTTTATAACTACAAACATTATTAGGTCTTTAAGGATGCTCTTGACTACAAGAGATTCCACTGAAAAGGAAATAAATGTATAATCTTCCCATGGTTCCTTGTTGGGGCCAGTCTGATCATTCTTGTTTCCTTGGCAGGCTGCTTTGGGTTGGAAAAGCCTCTCCCTGGGAAAGGTGAGACAGTAGGAGCTTTCATTTCTGATGGCCATGTCAGAGACTGGGTACTTTAAATTAGACCAGGAGAAGATAAGCAGAGTCCTAGCCAATGCCTGGGCTTGTCTTTGTCTACCGGAAGTAGGGGTTTTTGGTGTATAGAGGCCGGCGGGAGTGCGGTTGTGATCACTGTACCGCAGAGAGGGCTCATGTTCCTAAATTCCAGAAGCGTAGCTGGTGTCATGTCAGGTCTGCAGACCAGCGAGCACAAGGTGCCAGTCCTCTCTTCATCCTGCCACACATTTCCTTCTCTGTGCAGAGCCCCTTGCGTGAAATTAGAGTAGGCGATTAGAGGGGAGGGCTGGGGGAGGAGCAACGTGTCCATGGCAGGATGCCTAAGACATAGACCGGAATTAGGCTTTTCTGAGAAGAAAACAAAGAGAATGACCAAAAATAGAATAGCTGAGTGCATTCACCAGGTCTAGGAGCCCTGAGAGTGCTTTTCAAACAACCACAGTGTTACATATTTCCTTACACCGTGGGATGATAAAAAGACAAGACAGATGGCCCCAGTCAAGGCTCAACAATTGCACCAGGGCTCTGAGCAGGAAAGAGAAAAAGGTGAAACAGCTCTATAGCCAGCTGGTGGCAGGGCCGCCCTGGACTGTCAATACCTAGGAGATGCTGAGAAGGAGAGGGGTCCTTTCTGGCAAATCACCCAGTGACTAGGTGAACAGAGCTTGGAAGGAAACATAAGCACGAGTTTCTAGGATGCTCGAATTCACAGTGAGCCCATCGCTAGGAGAGAATTAGCTTTCTGTGGTCCTGGCACAGAAATGGAAGCAAAGACCCAGGAGGTATGTTAGAGCTGTTTTCTCAAGAAATGTGCTCTCATATACTCAGGATACAAAATTTTTTCTGGCACAGATATTTGAAATTCTTCACTTGACATTACCTTTAATTTTTTTTCTTATTTCTTAGCTAGACTGTCTTAGCTAACATAATTTCTTGTACTGTGGTAGGACCAAGGGCAGCATAATGGGTCCTTACATTTAATCTCATTTAGTCTATTAGGGGGAAGGATAGCATAGATGGGTCATGTGTATTCTCCCTGGAATTTGATCAAATGGTTGTGGCGGCAGTGTGTGTGTGAGTGTGCATGTAAGAAAGAGAGAGAGAGAGGAGAGAAGGGTATAGAGTAGCTGTTGAAAAAGGGACATAGACTGGTAGCCTTCCTAAACTCATTGATAAGACTGTTTGGAATTTTGGTTGAAATGGGGTTGAAGGATGGGGTTGGTGGTGATGTAAATCAAACCCCTACTTTTATAAAACATGGTATTTCAGGGGTGTCTGGGTGGCTCAGTCAGTTGAGTGTCTGACTCTTGATTTAGGCTCAGGTCGTGATCCCAGGGTCATGGGGTCAAGCCCTGTATTGGGCTCCATGCTGAGCGTGAAGCCTGCTTAGGATTCTCTCTCTCTCTCTCTCTCTCTCTCTCTCCTCCTCCTCCTCTCCCCCACTCACACACACTCTTTCACTAAAATAAAATAAAAAACAAAAAAACCACATGATATGCCAGTGATGTGTTTAAAGGGTGAAATTGAGCTGAAATGCTGATCATTTTTCCAGTTAAACTGGATCTATTTTATTGCAGGAAAACATATTTGGAACATAATCATGATTTTTCTTCATTTCCTACATTTAACTTTTAGCTTTATAAAATAACTGCCTACATGTATAGGTCTGTAAAAAAAATACAGATATAGCTATTAAACTTCATTTTACAGTGGGCTTTCTCTTCAATCAAGTTTATTTAATAACCTTTTGTTTTCTCACCACTCTGTTGAGTTTTATTTACTTACGTGAAAAGCAGAAGTTTGAGTTTTTGAGATGCGAGAAAGAAAGATAGATCTTACCCACTCCTTCTGTAACTTCCCTCTTTGGGCCTTGATTTACTCATTTTAACACAAGGCAGCTGGATCACATGAACAGAAAGATCTCTTACAGCTCGATATCCTGTGAGTATGTAGTTCATATATATATTTGTAGAATGGGTATGAGGATTTGAGAAATACAAAATATAAGTAAACAGGTTTTTGTGTCTAAGCTTATGGATTTATGCTTCTTAAGAAGGGACTGGGGGAAATCAAATTTGCACATATATTTGTAACTTGTACTTATTCACATATCATACACATATCAGATAACTTAATATGGGTTAGCTAAATGCCTTATTTAGAAAGGGGAAAGAAGTGGATGCCTTAGAAGAATATTCATGACACAAGTTATAAAATTGAGTGCTTCTGTCACTAAAGCCAATAGACATTTTTAGATATTTATTGGGACTACCATTTAAAATATAAAGCTCCCAATTGTATCTGTAGTTTCATCTGGGAACAATGGCAGAAAAAAGTTGACCCTTGAAGCATGGAGTTTGTGTAAATTATATCCATGTGTCTCAGGGCTTTTGAAGCCAGGGCTCTTATGAGATTTATACCACCTTCACTATAGCACTCTATATAGGTGAGGGCTTTTAGTGATAATTTTGTTTTGAGATAGAAGAAAAGAGAGAGAGAGAAAGAAAGAGAGAGAGAGAGAGAGCGCACATGCAAAATTGCATGTGTGAGCAGGGAAGGGGCAGAGAAAGAGGGAGTCATCTCATCTTAAGCAGGCTCCACACTTAGTGGAGACTGACACCGAGCTCAATCTTGACCTGAGCTGAAATCAAGAGTCCGACACTTAACTGACTGAGCCACCCAGGTGCCCTTTTTTAGTGATGATTCTTCAGCAACCCCCCCAGTGAAAGTTTTACATTCCTTCCACTTTTACTGGTGGGAAGAACAAAAGTGGAGATGCTTGGAAAGTGAATTGACCTCTTCTGTACCAACAATGCCCAGGATTAGAATTCACAGTTTATTGATGAAATGTCAGGCTATAACTTGGATGTTTATTTGTATCATTTAGGAAGAAAAAGAGGTGTTTTTGCCTGAAAAATCTTGTCTCAGATTAGCTCAATTTAAATGCGTCCCCATGCAACCTAACAAGTTTTTAGAAATTCTTTTTTTTAATAACATGCAAATAAGTGATTTCTGATACAACTGAGTTTGCATTTCATAAACAATTCTGTGAGAATTGAAAAGAAACATCTGAAGGATTGAACTGATTTGTCATTAAATATTTCTCAGGTTTTTAGGGGAGGTACTGATAAAAACATACAGAATCTTTGGATTTTTGAGCAGGCATTAGACATAGCCTATCTAGAGATAAAACCCCATAAACTCAGAGACGGTAGAAGCTCAGGGATCAGGTAATGCTTCAGCTGATATTAGAAGAAAGAGGGGAAATTCTTTAAACAGACAAGAGAGACGGTGTTGGGTAGGGGCAGAAGGCTTCCTTGTTCAGAATGGTTGAAGTGTTCATAGGGAAAAGTGGCAGATGAGGCTGAAAACTTAGGCGGGGGCAGATCACAAAGGGTCTTGTCACTCTTGCCAAGGGGCACATTTATTTATTAAAAGAAAATACAGGAAACATTACTAAAATTGTTGCTTCTCCAAATTTCGCTTCTCTACTGTGTGGCCTACTTATTGGCAAATACAGAAAGTGAATCAAATCTCATATGGCACTAGGGGGCACCACAGTAAAACTAACCATTCTCAGATTTATTTATTTATTTTTAAAGAGCCTATTTCTCAGGAAGCTAAGTGCTGATCCATGTGTAAGAGGATGAACAGTACCGGGGGCCTAATATTGTTGACTATTTACACAGTGATGATAGTTTCTCAGTGAAAAACTTAGATATATGTTCTACACAGTGATGATATTTCCTAAATGAAAATTTTAGCTACATGTTCTCACCCACATATTCAAAATAGGACAGAGTAATTTGGAGAGATCATGTTGGAAAATGTCACATACATATACAGATACAGAAACAAACATATTCACACATGCATGGGAGATCTGGAAAGCTTGGTATAGACCCAAGAGTATAATCTCCTGATTCCTTTTCTCTGATGTCAGCCCCTAACTACCAGCACCAAGTAAACCCAGCCTTGCCCAGGGCTGACCATCCTGCCCTTCCAATTCTATTTCTTTTAGTAGCAATTACTTCTGTGCCCTTCACTCTTACAGAAACTGCAGCTTTCCACTCTTCAGGGATTCTTCATTCATAGAAAATGAACATTAATCTTCTGGAGACATCTAGGTTAGAGAAGCCATGTGCAATATTGTTTTCTTTTTTTTAATTTTTTTAATGTTTATTTATTATTGAGAGACAGAATGTGAGCAGGCGAGGGGCAGAGGGAGAGGGAGAGGGAGAGGGAGAGGGAGCGGGAGAGGGAGAGGGAGACACAGAATCCGAAGCAGGCTCCAGGCTCTGAGCTGTCAGCACTGAGCCTGACGCGGGGCTCGAACCCACGAACCGTGAGATCATGACCTGAGCCAAAGTTGGATGCTCAATCGACTGAGCCACCCAGGCGCCCCTGCAATATTGTTTTTATGTTATGTTTGGTGAGTGAAAATAAACAACTGAACTGCAAAGTAGAAAGGTTATTTCCCAGTCCCAGCTGAAATAGATGGTCTTGACACCCTATAGCTTGTGTGTTTTGTTTGTAACCATCCATACTTTTGATGTCCGTATCTTTCCAGATGAAGGAATCAAAACACTTCCTTACATGAAATTACAAAACATCGCAAACTTTTGGAGGAGCTGTTGGTATACAGGAGAGAGTGTGCTGGACCAGAAACTAGATGACTGGTTCAGTCCAGCCTTTTAACTTCATGACCCTGGGTAAATTCTGTAAAATTCCCAGAGCATCAGTTTAATCATTTCCAAAATCAGAATTTGGTTGTTGTGAGGAGCAAATGTTGTGTTGCAGAGCTTTGTAAATGCTAAGATTATTATTATTATTATTATTATTCATGAACATGCTTCCATAAGGCTAGGGCCACTAAAATGTTTACTTTGTGGCATGTATACACATGTATGCACACCCCGTGACCTCAGAAAGCGTATCATAGTTAAGGTTAACCTTAGCTTCATGAACACTGACTTTGCTACTGTAATTTTTAGGGTTAAAAACAAGTCCCAAAACCCTTGTAATAATGCTAGCATTTCTGAACATAGATTTCTAAGTGAGAGCCCACGACTGGGTGGGAGAAAAGAAGAGCAAAGGGGAGAAATTTATGAAGGCATAACAGTGTTATCAGGTTAGCATCCGAAAGTGGTTCAGAGATCTAAAATGACACACTTAGAACATGCCTATTCCATCTCCCCCCCAGTTTGGTATATTTTATCCAATTCTTCAATGACTTGGTTGCCAAATAGAGTCGAAAATTACGTCTAGAAAAAGCATGCCATCTTTTTCATGATACCGGAAACATTGGGGATAGGGCTAGCATAATCAAATTTGCTTTCCACAGACCTTTCATTCTAAGATGTAGCTTAGGTGGCTTGTTAATTGTATAAATTTGTCTAGCTTTGGTAACATGTAAATGCTATTTAAGAACATACTCTGACCGATAGAAAAATGGACAGTAGACTCAACTTTAATTCTCCCAACACTAATGTAGTGAGCATTATATATGATAGTAATGCTTCCTTCATTCCCTAAATGCAAACTGTATATGTGGGGAAGTGAGAGTCCAGTGAGTTTAAATGGTGTACCCTCAGGGCTGGGCTTTCCTGTAGGTATAGCTATGGCAGAGCCAGAGAAACCATCAAAGATCTGGATGAAGATGAGAGTGTCATAAAAAATTGAAAGCAAGCAGCAAAAACAGTCATTAAGGGCAAATATAAAAACCTGATGGGTTATAAAATAAGTTGTAAAACACATACTGTACAGTTAAGTATATATAAAATATATTTATATATTTTATATTTATATATTTTATAAATTTATAAATGTATGTTTTGTATATAAAATAAATTTTGAAATACTCATGTGTTGGGTGCTTAGTGTTTTTAGCTTCAAACTCCCCAAAAGTTCCTAACCTGGCCCTGTATACGGTACAATGAAGACTGGGAACGCCAAGATCTTTTTGGAGGGATAACTGAGGGCTGTCACTCCTACTGTTATTTCCAATAACAGCCCCTTGTTTTTGCAGATCTTTTCTGTACTTTTGTCCTCACTAATTCACTACTACCTTGAAGGCAGTTACACACATATTTGTGTCCAGTTTTTCAATGAGAAAATGTGAGGCTTGAGAGACTTGCTTAGGTTTACATAGAAAAGTCAGGGTTAGAAATTAAGACGAGGTCTAAATTCTAGTCCTGTCTCTTTCCATTACACTTGGCTAAGACTCCATGACTCTTGGCTTTACAAATTTTGTCTGGCTGTTTTAAAATTTGTTTCCTTTTCTGGCATTCGTAGTTTTTGAGGAGAAATTGAGGGAAAGATTTATGACCTACTATGGAGGAGGAAGATTCTTTTCTAAAAGAGAGTTAAATCTATTTATGCCAACGTAGGTAACACGATCAATGAAGCTTTAACAGTTGCATAATACCTTATGGTTGTTTTTATAAGATGGAATATTGCATGTCTGGTATATTCATAGATGAGAAAGGGGACCTCAATTTGGGTATTAGCTCATCTTTTCTTTTCTGAGCCCGATTTTCTCTCTTTTATTATTATTATTATTATTATTATTATTATTTTAAATTATAAGGAGATTAGACTACATAATCTCCCTAGGCCTTTGTAATTCCGTCAGACTCTGATTCAAAGATTTACTTTAATGTGAAAGTGTGATTTGCCACTACTTGTAAATACCTATTCAATAATGTGTTAGTTTTTTAGAGCTGCCATGATAAATTACCATAAACTAGGTGTCTTAAAACAGCAAACATGTATTTTCTCACAGTGCTGGATGGTAGAAGTTCAAAGTCAAAGTCTTTCCAGGGCCATAGAGAAGTCTTTCCTCTGAAGGCCCTAGAGAAGAGTCCTTCCCTGCCTCTTTCTGGCTTCTGGTGACTCCCGGGAGTCCTTGATCTTCCTTGGCTTGTAGTTGCATTACCCCAAGCTCTGTCACCGTCTTCACCTCACCATCTCCATGTGTGTACCACTGTGTCCTCTCCTTTTGCTTTAAGGACACCAGTCATATTGGATTTAGGGCCCACCCTAATCTAGTTGGTCCCATGCTAACTTAACTAATTACATCTGCAAAGGCCCTATTTCCAAAGGAAGTCACAAACTGAGCTTCCAGATGGACATGAAAGGTGGGGGGGGGGGGGTGTGTGTGACACTATTCAAACCCCTACAAACCTCTTATTCATTTACTTGTTTAACAATATCTATGGTTATTATTTTCCTGTCAGACACTGAGGAAACAGTGGTGAGTGAGATATGGTCTTCTTTGCCCTCCCAGAGTTTCCAACACAGTGGGGAAACAATATGGTTAAAGAAGCAATAACAGTGTGTGAGACGTACTGGATAACCACATAGGGTACAGTGAGAAACTTCAGTAAGAAGCTTCACAGAAAGCTATCTACCTATGTCAGTACCTGGTTTCTTGACTGGGAGTATAAAGTGAGCACACTCCTCTTTTGCATTAGATGCTTTACTTCTCTTCCATTCCTTAAAAGAAAGGCTTTAGTTTTTTTTAAAAAAACTTTTCAAGTTTTGTTGACATAAAATGTTACATTAGTTTCAGGTGTACAACAGAGTGATTCAACCTCTCTATACATTTGCTGTGTTCACCACCTATCTCCATATATTCCTGTACTTTTTACTCCCATGACTTATTCATTCCATAACTGGAAGCCCCTGTCTTCTATTCCCCTTAACCCATTTTTCTGAACCCCCTACATCCATCAATTTGTTCTCTGTATTTATAGATCTGATTCTGCTTTTATTTATTTATTCATTTTGTTTTTTAGATTCCATATATGAGTGAAAACATACAATATTTGCCTTTCTCTGTGTGATTTATTTCACTTAGCATTGTACCCTCTAGGTCCATCCATATTGTTGTAAATGGCAAGATCTTACCCTTTTTATGGCTGTATAATATTCCACTATCTATATCTGTATCTATATCTATATCTATATCTATATCTATATCTATATCTATATCTATATCTCTACCTACCTACCTATCTTTATACCTATTAGGAAAGGCTTTAGTAAAGTCACCACCAAGATCATCCCATGAGGATTTTTATCAGTTACCAATCCCAGCTTTCAGCAGAATACAGGTTGAGGATTATTTAGGCTCATGCAAATGAGGCTAAGAGCTTCACTGCACAAAGAACACTAGAGATATCTTTGATTGTTCACTAACCATCAGAAGGAGTCACTTGAGAAGGAGACCTACTGCTTTTATTAAGGAAGAGGGATTTATTGTGTTGAAAAGATGTGTTCAAAGGTCTTCTTATCACCCAATCTCCCAGGGTTTCTCTTGAATGTTGTGATTTGCTGAATCTCTGACATGGAAGAGTTCATGGGCATTGTTTATTCCACAGTGTGAATAAGCACTTCTTACTGCTTCTTCCATCAGTTTAACTGAGGTTGGACATCAAGATGAGGAAATTAGAAACTGAGAAAGAGAAGGGACTTATAGATGGCTTCAAACCAGACCCAGGTGTTCCTATTCCCAGATGAATGCCTTGTCCAGTTCTACTAAGTTGCCCTCCCAAGGCAACAATCCCTCCTTTTTGTATAGCAAGTGAAATGGGGAATGAGTGACTTCAAATAGAAATATATTGCTTGTGATAATTTTGCTATTCCCTTTGTACTCAAGGAAGAATGAGGCAATTTAAAAAAACCTTGAGCAGTGTGTAATGTTGGCTACAGCCAGTGTCAGCTCTATGTGATTATGTGATTATGTAGCCACTAGCTAAGGTCTGGGCATAGTCTAAGGGGCTAAGTTCCACCTTAGCTCAGCAAACATTATTTACTGAATGCCATTATGTTTGATGCATTGTAAGACTCATAATCATACAGTGGGTACATTGTTAACAGAACCTTCCAGTTGCTTAGAGACTAAGCTTCTACAAGGATATTATGGTGGAGACTTAATCATTGGGGTGAAGAAGGGTGTTCTTAGAAACGTTTTGGTAGACTCCTCTGCCAATGTACTTTAAGGACTTCCCCAGTTAATCTGGAAAGGGAAACCCAGATACAAGAATACCCTTCCCTTGGGGATATAATTGGTTGTCTTAGGTCAGTCATATAATTTTGAAGGTATGTTCATGTCACCTGGATGCTTATGCTTCATTTGGTTGTTTACCTGAACACCTGGATTTCTCTTAGGAATCTGTTAATTGCTAAGCACTGAGGACAATGGAACCACAGTTCTTGTTCTCTGAGCTACGAGAGGTTCAGTAAATGGCTCTTTGAGAGATCTCCATTAGTAAGTAAGTTTGGCAGGAAGAGTGGAAGTGGTTAGAGAAAGCAGGCTACATTAGGATTTCACATGGGTTGTATAGTTGGGAAGAGAATAAATAGTAGGAGAAAAATTACAGCAAAAAGGTGCCAGCAGTCACGGTGAAAGGTGGGGAGGAGCAAGAGAAAGTGTTTGGATGACAATTAAAACGGCTCTTCTTTATGTTCATTAAATCCCCCACAAAAGACTCTTTATTAGAAGAGGTTTTCAAGGCCACACCTCTTCATCTCTAAGAAATGTACCTTTGGGGATATGGTTTTATGAATACAGAAGCCTCCCTGGCCAAAGTACCAGTTTTTGCCCATTCTTCTCATTCCTTTCTGAGTGGGCTCGTGAACTTCCCCGATCAGAGGCGGGCCCTTCCCTTTGCAAGGAGGCTGTTTCCACCGAGTGCACACACACATGCAGCAGGATGAGAGTCTACCTCCCCAGCCTACTGTAATGAGTTAAGTATGGAAAATTCCATCTTTCTTTTCAGAGGCTCCTTGAGACATACACCAACAGCTTGTGAGGTTGTGCTTTCATGATCTCTCAGGTCTTCTCTACTGACATGCAGCCCAAGTTGGATGAGGCTCACATTCAGTGCGAAATGGCATGGTCAACTGGGGAGTCCCCCTTACAGATCGCTTTCCCCACCATCCAACACTGATTTACATCCCAGCGCACTCCCACGTAGGATCCTGACACTGTAGCCTGACATCAAGTGAGGAAGGGCAAGGCCCACATAGTAAGTGTGGAGCCCACTTCCTGCTTTCATATTTGATGACTATCATTCCCTCCTGCCACAGATGCCCCTCTCCAGGACAAACGCCAAATGAGTATAAAGGTGGCAGCCTCCTGCCACATCCCAGTGAGTCAGAATTAGAAACTCACACTCTCCCAAGATGAGCCCTTGAATGAAGCATCACATTTTTGGGAACTCGGTACAGACTGCTAGGTAAACTCTAGTCATCAGACATGTCCCAACCATGTTCTTGGACAGTTCAGTGCTCAAGATGCTAAGAGAGGCCAGGAATGGACCTAATTCTGGCTCTTGTTTGCAGCACCTGCTTGCCACCTACTTTGTACTTGTTCACGGGCCTGCTGCTCCATGCCAGGACAACTGAACCTAATCAGAGCCTCACTAGAAATTTTGCCAACCTGTACAACACAGACGACCTTGTAGAGTTGTCTGAAGAGCTTTGTTTCTGGAGAACTTCTGGATATTTTGAGATATATATGAATATTTTGACAACTGTGTAAAACCTAATATTTATTCCTCATTAGTATTATGATGAAAATAATTCAAATTAATCTTTGACCCTCTGACAAATGTTTTCATAGGTTTTGTGTTTTTCGTTTGTTTGTTTGTTTTTTACTCTTAAGATAATATAGGATAAAGTGAAAAGTTATTATCAGGGACTGGAGTTCAACCAAATTCAAGTTAATACCTGTTTATTTGTGAGCAAGTTCTTAAGAGCATTGATTCTCATTTTCCTATCTGCAAAACATGGGTTGTTATTATTCATAGTTAATAGGATTATTTTGAGCAGCAAATGAGGTAATGATTCTGAGAAAGAACAACCTAATGCATGGCATGTTGTAAGTTCTTAGTGAATTTTTATTTTTTTTTCTTGAATACCAAGAATGGTCTCATTTCTAGACCTTTCTTCCATAGAATGTCTTTTGCTTATCTGGTCCCTTTCTCTCTTTCAAGGCCTCTGTCCTATTTTTTTCTCCTTGAGCTGCCAAAGCCTGCAGTGATTTTTTTGTTCTCTGGAACTTTTTCGCATACACTGTCTATTGATGATTCCCAAAGGTTTTATGTAGAGGGACGGTTTTATTTCCTCAGCTGGCATATGTTTGTCAAAAATAAGAATTGTGTATTCTATTCCTTTGTGTTCCCAGAGTTGAATGAATGCCTGCCACACAGCAGATACTCAGTAATTGTTGATGCTGTTTCAAACCACCAAATAATATGACAATCATATTATTCAATCAACTACCAAATAATTCAGTAGAACAAACATTTCTTGTTCGCATCAAGGAAACGATTTCCTTTATACTTATGCTTCTGAGACCACTTCATTCCAACATCAGGACTATACTTTTTCTGATGTGCTTGACCTACATGAGTTTGGATTTCACCTTTGAGAATGATGTGGGTTCTTCAGACTTTCCAGATTGAAGAAGCTTTGTTCTATAGCTTGTTCTTACATGGAAGCTCTCTGAGACCTTTGATATTTTCCCTTTTCTTTTAGTATCTGGAAAGGATCTGAGGATTTTGCTTTTCATCATGGTAAAAAAGACCATGTTTGTTTGTATGTGGGTAAAATAAATATCTTCTGATTGTTTTCTGGTAATTCTTTCTCATTAGGCCCAGATGCTTTTGTACTGTTTCTTTGGGCTACGAGAGCCAAAGAGCTAATATTTCAGGGACTTTGATAGTCTTTATTCACTATTTTAATAATTCCTTCATTTCATACTCATATATAAGGCTTGAGTAGTGTTGTGCTGAATAAATTAAGAACATGACATGGATCTTGTCTTCCATGTGCATCCGAAAATAACAGCTGACATTTGTCGACTGCTACAATATTCCAGGCCATATGGTGAAAATTCACAAACATTGTATTATTTAATCTTCTTTCACTCTAAGATATAGATTTTATTATTTCCATTTTATAGGTGAAAAAACTGAAATTCAGCAAGTTAGTACCAATTTCCCAAGGTCATACAGCTAAATAGTCTTGTAGAGCAGATGAGACGTATGGTGGTAGAGTGGAAGTCAATAGAGAGTTTTTGTTTTATTTTGTTTTTTACCTTAGGATCCACTCTTCGTGTTGTACATTTTATAGGTTTTAACAAATGAATAATGGCACGTGCCCACCATTACAGTGTCATACAGAATAGTCTTACTACTCTGAAACTTCTGTACTTACCTACTCATCTCCCCCTGCTCCCTAACACCTGGCAACCACTGATCTTTAACTGTCTCTATGGTTTTGTCTTTTTTCAGAATGTTCTGTATTCAGAATCATACAGTATGTGGCCTTCTCAGATTGGCTTCTTTCACTTAGTAATATGCATTTAAGGTTCCTCCATGTCTTTTCATGGCTTCATAGCTCATTTCTTTTCAGCACTAAGAGTCCAATGTCTGGATATATCACAGTGTATTTATACATTAACTTACTGAAGAACATCTTAGCTGCTTCCAAGTTTTGACAATAATGAACAAAGCTGCTATAAACATTCATGTGAACAGAGTGACTTTAAACACTCACTGTGCGAGGGCAGAAGCCAAAAATCATTTCCTGATTTAGGCCTTGAAGGTGGTGATATTTTGATGGATGGACACAGATGGAGGGACATTTTTGGCAGAGAGAACAAAGGAGGCAAATATATTTCAAATGCTCGCCAGCCTGATTGCTGGGTGCTTTCACATGTTATCTTACTTAAACTTCACAGTCATCTGGAACATTCCAATAGCAATTATTATGCCATAGTTTCACACAGATGAAGACTAATGCTCAGAAATAGTATATAATATCTCCAAATACACAGAGCTAGATAAGTCACAATTTGAACTGAATCTGACTCCCAAGTCTGTGCTCTCTGTCTCATCCTACCAGGCTCTAGTCAAGGGCAAAAAGATTGGAGAAAATGGTTGGCTAGAGCGTATGACATGGAAAGGATATGTGTGGCAATATAGCTTGACAAGGAGGTTGGAGCCAGGCTATGGAGGGTCTGTTGGGAGGGTGGTTCAGGGCAGTGGGGTAGTGAGTGTGAAGAATCAAATATGGAGGACGAAGGGAAAAGTGGAAGTGCACAGAAGAAGAGGAAAGAAGGAGAATCTTATTTTATTTTACAACATTTCCTAGACTTAATGGTATTGATGCCAGTAAGAAAACTTCTGAGAATATATAAATGTCTAATACTGGTCAATCTTCAGGAGAAGAAACAGGAAACCTGAGCCTGGAGTTCTGTTAGATCTACCCTAGAGAGGAAGTCACGTTGGCTTTCCTTGGTCTCAGAGAATGTCCTCTTGGTTATAACCACCCCTACTTCGTAAGGGTACTTCAAAACATTCAGAACTTCCTTTGATTTGCAGGAAGCGTTTGGAGAATCAGTCAAATAATTAAGTCATGAGGGCTTTTAGATCTCAGAGCTTGATGTAAACTTGGACGAAGAGCCTTCATGTTTTTCTCTTTTTTTTTTTTTTTTTTTTAATTTTTTTTTTCAACGTTTTTTATTTATTTTTGGGACAGAGAGACACAGAGCATGAATGGGGGAGGGGCAGAGAGAGAGGGAGACACAGAATCGGAAACAGGCTCCAGGCTCCGAGCCATCAGCCCAGAGCCTGAGGCGGGGCTCGAACTCACGGACCGCGAGATCGTGACCTGGCTGAAGTCGGACGCTTAACCGACTGCGCCACCCAGGCGCCCCAATGTTTTTCTCTTTTATTAAAATTGACTTAGCACTGCAACTTTTAAAATCCAAATCATGGACAGTTAATGCTGGAAGAAATGCCTGTGATCTTCTGGTAATTTTTAAAGATGAAAAAACTGACTTCTAGGAAAGTTATGAAACTTGCCTGGGATGACACTGTACCTGCCCCGCTGACATTAAAACCAAGGTTGCTGCATGCTGAAATGTGGCCATTCATGCTGGGACCAACCAGCTAGAGAGCATTGGGAGCACTTATTTACCCAGGGGATTATGGTGATAATGTAATATGCCCTTTGAGAGGCCCTCTTCCAGAACATTGCCTTAAGCATGAAGGATACTAATTTAGCTGTCACAAACAGTTCATGGAGGGGACAGACTCTCAAATCATCCTAAATCAACAGCTCTCTCCATGTGCTTACCACTGGCAGCTCTCAGAAAGGCTCTCCCTTCTTCCTACGCCGCCTGTTGGTTTCAGCTTGGTAAGGCTTGTGATGAGAAGGCTTAGAAGGGAAGTAGGGGATTCCTCGTGTGTGGGCAGTCCCCAGTGGAATCCGCTTGACTGCAGCCACTGGTGTGCCAGGAGAGTGGGAAGCAGGGATTCCACACCCCAGGGTATGAAAACAAATCCCTCACCATGCCTTTGAGCAAAATGTCTTGCCAAAAATAATCTGTGAGAAGAGATGTTGTTCCAGGCAGGAGCAATAGGTGGTGCTTTTTGTTTTTCTTTTTAATTTCCTTTTTTAGTAGGTAATACAAGCATATGGTACAAAATTTTAAAAATATAAAAAAAGTAGACCATGAAAAGTAAGTGTCCCCCCATTCCTGACCTCAGGCTTCCAATTCCATTTTCCAGAGGCAATATTTATGATCCATTTTCTGAGAATTCCTTCAGATATATTTAATGCCCATACAAGCATTATTAATATTTTTTAACATGAATGGTAATATATTTTATACATGATTCTGCCCCCTTTTTTTCACTTCATATATTTTGGAGATTGCTCCATATTGAACTGCTTTGTTCTTTTAACCATCATATTACTATAGACATTTCATTTATTCAGGCTTCCTTTCTTCATTATTTTACCTCTCTTGCTGTTGAGTACTCGCTTGGTTCAAGTTAGGTTTTTCAAGCCATTAAACAAAAGAGAAAGAGCCAATGTTAGAAATATATGCACTCAAATCTACTGAATTCTGAAGGATTAGACCAGTTTCTATGGCCCGTATGATCTGAAGACAGAATAGTCTTACTCCTGTGTTGCAGTGAAAGAAGAAGTAGCCAGGAAGCTTCCAGAATTCACTCCCAGTGCATCCTGGGAGTTTGTGGCCATGGTGGAATGACTGGTCACAGCCTTCTGCATGAGGGGATCTCTATGACTCAATGGATTTCTCAAGATGACTATTAAATGCTCTGTTATCCAAAATGGGAAAGGGGGGCTCAGAGAGACAAAACAATATACTAGAGATGGGTTTGGCAGAGGTGAGGACAGATCTTAGATGCTTGCATGACAGAATACTCCTGGCTCATCTTAGGAAATGTTATAGAAAAGCAAGGGAGCAGGTACAAGTCTGGGTCTAATCTTCATAGAAAAAATGGTCTCTCATCAAGTCATTCCTTCTATAGCTCCTGCATTTCTGCTTCATAGGATATGACTTGTCAATTTCATTTGTTCACCTTTTTTCCTAAAAATATATCCTTTTTCCTCCATCAGGTGCCACCTCAGTATCCTCCAATTCAAAGTATCAAAGTACAATTTACCAGTAAGTATTGTTCAATTGATTCATGTTTTTCTTTAAAAAAAAAATGTTTATCCATTCATTCTGAGAGAGAGAGTGAGCAGGGGAGGGACACAGAGAGAAGGAGACAGAGAATCTCAAACAGGTTCCACACTGCCAGCATGGAGCCCTATGTGGGGCTCAATCTTACAAACTTTGAGATCATGACCTGAGCTGAAATCAAGAGTTGGATGCTTAACCGACTGAGCCACCCAGGTGCCCCTGATTCATGCTTTTTTTTTTTTTTTTTTTTTTCAACCTTTTTTATTTATTTTTGGGACAGAGAGAGACAGAGCATGAACGGGGGAGGGGCAGAGAGAGAGGGAGACACAGAATCGGAAACAGGCTCCAGGCTCCGAGCCATCAGCCCAGAGCCTGACGCGGGGCTCGAACTCACGGACCGCGAGATCGTGACCTGGCTGAAGTCGGACGCTTAACCGACTGCGCCACCCAGGCGCCCCTGATTCATGCTTTTAAATGAATCTTCTTTCTAGTCTCTTAATTTCTTCCCCCAAACAGGATCTCTTCCTATTCTTTGGGAAGTATGAAATCCTGCAATTGTTAGAGCCTGCATGCTGTTTTCATTAGGGACAAAGAAAATGTATAAAGAATAAAAGGGAGTAATTAGTTACCAAATATATGCTTGTCACTATTAATCACTTTATATGTCTCTCAGGAAACCTCTGAATGGGAATTATTCTCATTTTTCATAGGTAAGAAAACTAAAGGATGACTTTCTGACACATCATTTCCCACTAAGTTGATTATAGGACAATATTCTGTCTTAATGAGAGTTGGGAGGTCCCAAATATGAAGGCAAGGTGATCCACTATTAGGAGAGCATTATTTGGATCCATGATTAGTATTAGGACAATCACCAGTAGTTTCTATATGGATATTCATTTGTTTCATTCATTCCCTTCATTTGCCTGAAGGGAAGTATATCTTGCCCTCCAAAAGTGGTCTTCATTTTCAATTTAAACTATGCCACCTGGGCCTGATGCAAATCAAGAATTAACTGAATTGTGCCCAAGAGTGGGGACTATTCTTTCCTATGACTAAGGGACATGGACCAGAGTGGGTAATCTGAGATGTGGTTGCTTGGCCATTCACAATGATATTGTGGCTGAGGTAGAAATAAAAGAAATTTAGTCTTTTTGCCTTACACTTGGAATGGCCCTACACAAAGCTACCAAAGCTATCAATCTGTGTCCTCCCCCATCCTTTATCTTCTCTCTCCTGTGGTAGTAACTTTCCCCAAAGCACTTTCCAGGAAAAACTAGCAATAAAAAGGTAAAATGGAGAAGCAGGTCTGTGTTCTTGAACTCTTCCACCTACATTGTATCGAGCAGAACTGAGCCCACAGACATTCTGGGCATGGCAGCATTATCGAACTTAAGTGACTGCTAGCAAAGAAGCTCTTAGCCTCATTTGCATGAGCCTAAATAATCCTCAACCTGTATTCTGCTGAAAGCTGGGATTGGTAACTGATAAAAATCATCATGGGATGATCATGGTAGTGACAATGACAGGCTTAATGACAGGCTCCAGACTCTGAGCTGTCAGCACAGAGACCGACGCGGGGCTCGAACTCACGGACCGTGAGATCATGACCTGAGCCGAAGCCGGCCGCTTAACCGACTGAGCCACCCAGGCGCCCCTAGCTAGCCATTTAGAGAAACAAAAAAGCAAATAAAACTAGATTACAGTAAATGCTGTTGATAAGTCCAGTGCCCAGGGCATGTGGCAAACTTGCACTTCACAGTCAGGTGGAGAGAGGATAGGGCAGCATTAAGAGCAATTGCTTTGTGTGAACGGGGTGTGCAGGCCCTGGGCAGGGGCAATCCTGCTACCCTTTGCCCTTGTCTATTCATTGAAAAAGGAAGGAAGCACTGAAGTGGCAACACCTCCTGGTTTTGAAAAATCAGAGAAACTTCGAAGTGCCATTTCCTGCCACTGGTCTGTTGCGACCACTGCCAATTGCTCTAACCTGTTAGTTTTTGCATCCAGCTCCATTCTGAAATCCTCTTGGCCACTAGTATTAGCTTTGCCTCTTCTTCCATTCCCCAGGTAAAGCAGACTCCAACCCTCATGTGGAAACACAATGCTCTCCTTCTTTTATTCTTTTCAGAAATCTTTCCCGATCATGTTCTCTTCATATGTTTTTAGATGTACTGGAAGATTGTTGCCCAATGCTGTGCTAAGAAATCATTCTTTTTTTTTTTTTCTTCTTGCCCTCCCCTCCTTAGAGTGTGGGAATGGGACAGGTTGCATCATCACATCGCCAAACAAGGATGAAACCATGAAGGTGCAAGACAACTCAATCATCATCAACTGTGATGGGTTTTATCTCATCTCCCTGAAGGGCTACTTCTCTGAGGAGCTCAACCTCAGCCTTTATTACAGGAAGGGTCGGAAACCTCTCTTCTCCCTGAGCAATGTCAAATCTGTCGACTCCATTGGAGTGGCCCATCTGGCTTTTAAGGACAAAGTCTACTTTAACGTGACCACTCACAATACCGCCTACAAAGACATCCAGGTGAATGGTGGGGAATTGATTGTCATTCTTCAAACTCCTGGTGGATTCTGTGCCTACTGAGGACCTGAGGGCTGCACCTAAGCCTGGCACCAGCAAGAACATTGAACTGGGGTTGGACAGGACTCTGATTCTTCTGTGGGAGTGGAGAAGTCGTCCTAGCTTAGCCCCCATATATGGCCACACGGGATGTGACCTGAAGCAGATCCCCTAACTCAGGGATATTTAAAACTTATTTTACATACGAATTAACTTTATTTATCTTCACATCTTCTAAATCACCTATCCCTCATCCCTGATGGTTGCCTCAAGCTTACTAGTTACCTCTACAAAAATGAGAAAATAGGTGCCCCTTCCTTAAGGCACATTATTTCTATTGATCAGGAAATTGTCATAATAAACTTTCTTTATTGAAAAAGACACTTGACTACCCTTTGCTGGAAATTTGACATCTGGCTTTATCAAAATGAAGAGGACAAAGGAAGGGGACATGAATCTGTCAAAGGTGGTATCTCTCCAAGATGAAATTAGTTGCTATTTGCATAGTACCTAAATACTTCTCTCATTTGGTGGAGTTCAAAAGGAAAATCATCTTGAGAACAGCTGCCAGGACTTGAAGACAGCCAGCTAAAGAATACTCTGTGCTCTGGGCTTTTTTTTTTTTTTTCTTTGCCACTTTGCTTTTCCAGCCTCCAATGTAATTAATAGAGATTTCCCTTCAAAGATGCTATGAAAAATGTAATCAGAAATTTCAGGAAAACTGTAAGAGATTTTTCCAAACTCGGGAGAGCAAGATAATTTATTGTGAGGGTTATCTTTATCGCATAGGAGAGCAGTGAAACTGGACATCTCAGGGTAAAAGTCAGTAAGAATTTAAATAGTCTGGGAAGGAAAAGACATAAGCAGGAGGCAAAGCAACCCATGTGCATTCTCCTGCTTATGCTGAATATACAATCAGCTCCATTTCTTGTACATGTATACCACATTGCTAGTTTAAAAAATGAAGCAATTCTTTTCTTAAACACAAATTTATGTTGAGACACTGAGAAGCTATTATATGAAAAATACTGACGAGACACTGAGAAGCTATTATATGAAAAATACTGACATCTGTCTACAAACACCATCATATCATATATGATCTCACATTGATAACTGAGACTAGAATGACCAATAATCAGCCAATACCAATAGGGGAAAAGATCCACTTATTTTTAATTTAAACATCCCTCTTGATGCATCAGGCTTATGGCACTGTGGACAAACTTCCAGATGATTTGTAAGAACTCAAATTTTTGATAAAATTTTTAAATGGCAGCAAATGTTTTTCTCCCATTTTAAATACAGTGTATAACATAACATAGAATCTTTCTGGATGGTTCTGTGTCATCACAGTGATTGTACAGTGATATCTTCAGGATCCCCAGAAAGGTGGAAGACAGTGTGCCCCTACACTAAATGGCCTCAATTACGTTTTGACTTTTTCCTATCTATTTAACACAGTTTTCCATGTGTTTTATCTATGTCCACCTATGTTCCTGCACCCTCTATTTTAATCTGTTATGGAGAGAAGCTAAACAAAGATGTATCATAAAAAGAAGCTAAGTAAGAGAAATTGTACATAAGAGTAACCAAGCTCTGAGTGGCTGCCAAGGCACTCACATACTCATGATCGTGATCATGACCATGAGCATAATCATAGGTAAACAGTGGAGGGTCTGCTGTGGACCAGGCATTGGGCTAAATGCTTTACATGAATTGTTCTGAGCAAGATACTCTATGACATTTGTCTTAACTACTCAGAGAATTTAAATCTGTGTGTGTCGGTGTGTGTAGGGTGTGTGTGTGTGTGTGTGTGTGTGTGCGTGCGTGTATGTGTATTTCTTTGTTATTGACTATGGTCTGCAAAGTTGAAGTTACTCAATGGGTGATATCTAATAAGTAAATGTTTATGACTTAGATAATATTTAAGAATATATATATTTACTTTTTAAAGTTTGAAATGTCTAACTATATTTCTCCTGGACATGCACATTCCAGGCCTAAGCATAATTGTTCTGTGGGTTATCTGTCTTTGGTGTCATGGTCCTTCCTCACAGATGCCCACTCCCTTTGGGTACACGTGGCTTGCTCTTCCCATGCTGGCCTCCTTTGGCCATGCAGGGATTTTATTTTGCCATGCGCCAGCTTCACCCCCTCTCCCACTTCTACCCATCAAAATATGTTTGTCCTCTTTAAGTCATTCCTTCAGAAAGATAATTAACCCTTCTTCGGAGACAACAAAGTTTTGTGGAAAGAGAGCTGAATGAAAAGTCAGGAGATTGAAAACCTAATTTGATTCAGTCAGTAACTAGCTATGTGACCTTAAGCAAGTAACTTCCCATTTTTGGATCCTGTTTTCCTCTCCTGTTAAATGATCATTTTAGAATCTTATAGTGCTAACTGTGAATGTACATGCTAAACGTCTACATACTGGTTGCTGTGAGTCAAGATGTATAGCCTTGGATTTTTTTTTCTTAGACAAACTAACATCTTCACTCAGCCTTCTTGAGGATTCTTCCAAAAAGCAGCTGCAATCATTACTTAGTAACTTTCTGTTTAGGGGATGGCTTAAGGGATTCCAATCTTGATCCAAAATCATAATTCGTTCTTAAGCATACTGGGCAGGTCCCCTATTTTAAGACATAATTTTGTAGTTAGTGCTTTTCTGGCTCTCAGGAAGTATTAATATTGATATTAATAATATAGCTAATAATAATATTGATATTTACATGGAAACAAATAAAAGATTTCAGAATTCACTACTGGCTAAAGTGCTGCAGTTTTTGTTTATCCTTCTCTTCCTTTCTTTGTTATGATCAGCTAATTCCTTGATGAGGGAAGGATGGGGCACGTGTTCCAGTTTCCTAACTGCTTCCAATTTCAGCCATCGGAACTATGTCCGGGGATACAACTATCCAAATTCCATCCTTGCTTTTGAAAAGATATTCACTAGAAGTCCTTAGGGCTCCTCTTCTTGTTCATGAGACTGATTCAAATACAATTCTACTATGTACTGTTCTTCTTTCTCTCAGGAATTCTTGCCTCATTTCTAAACCTGGGATGATCTCTTTGAGTATTATGTCCCTTCTCTTTAGTAGTAATTACATCCTAAACCTTATTACTCTCCTTATCTGTAAAATGGGGATATTAATACATACCTTCTGGAGTTTTGTGACCCTGAGAGTACCCAACATATTGTCTGAAACATGGTTGGTCTCAATACCTAATAACTATTAATTTACAAAAGTCACTTTAAGTGCCAAAGGAATAAAAGAATTATGGGGGTTTAGTATGAGAGATCACTGAAGCATAATGGAAGAGCCTTGTAGGATTCAGACTGGAGAAGAAGGAAGGAGAACATAGCTGGGGAAGAACAGTATGTACAAAGGCAAAGAGGTAGGACTTCTCATGGTGTTTTCTGGGGACAAGGAGCTACCACTATGGTTATGGCACTCATTCACTCATTTCTTTGTTTGAGCATATTCTATTTTTCCAAGACAGGAATTTGTGTTTGGTCATTGTGGGAGATAGGATTAATGGGTAGTTTGAGGATAAAATATTGGAGGTGTAAAGACAAAGCTGAGAATTTTGGATCGTGTCTTACAAAAGGAAACACAGGTTTTTGAGAAGAATTTATCACGGTTTTGGAAAAAGTCTAAGTTCTTGTCAATGTCACTTTTTCATTTTGACCCAATTCATAGGAGAATATTACTTTCTGTCAGTTTAACAAAAGCTTCAAATTACTTTAACTAGAAAAAATGAGAAAAAGAAATTTCATGATAGCCACATTTTTAATACTTTCAGAAAAAGACATATAGAAGTTTTCTTATTAAATTCAAAGTAAATGTGTAATAAAGATTATACTGGGTCATTTTTAAAATATTACAATTTTCTAAAAAGTAGTATTTAAAAAAATATCAACCTGAGATGTTATGAGCACTAAAAAATAATCCCTGGGGATTTCAATCTCTCTGCACATTTATTTGTTTTTGCCTTAAATATAACCTGTTTCTAAAATTAAATTTTTGGCAGTGCTTTGAAATTGCCTACTTCTGTCTGTCTACCTATCTATCTATCCATCTATCTATCTATAATTTTCTTTCACTGGCAGTAGCCTCACTCACAGAGTATGTGGGTGGCTTGGAACCTCTCTCTAGAGTTCCTAGTAACTAGCCATGGTGGCTGTCATAGCCACTCATTCAATCTGTGATCCATGGGATCAAGACATGAAAGGATATGGGTAAAATTTAAATGTAATTATTACTGAGGAGAACTGACACATGAAGCCTATTAATGCTTTACCACCACCACTCCCCTCCCCCCTCCAACAAAAGCTGGTTGGATGGTTCTTTTTAATCTTGAAGGCATGGCATGTAAGGACCTTTAGTTCTGACTGTGTCTGGGGGGACAATTAAGGTAGCATTCTATCTGGAAGCTGGCAGGGAGTTGACATAGGAAGAGGATGCTAAGCATCCAGGGTATTTCAGCTTTCTGCCACAGTCCTTGAGATATCTGAAGCCATTGTGCATGAGCACAGTTAAACATGGTCCCGACCAGCATTTTGGTTAATGGAACTGGTTGACTTTGTTTATCTTTTCATGGCCCATCTGTGGTAGAAAACAGAGGGATTCTAAGAGCTGAAGCACAGAATTTCAGCATTTGGGTTTCCTTGGAGTCATGTTAAAGCTGAGAAAATACTTTTACTTTCATATACATTCTCTTTATTGCTGATGTATATAAAAGACCTTTCATTTTCCTACTGATTATGCTGTCTTGACCTTTGGTTTTTGAGGTTTGAGGTTAAAAGAAGAACAATAACAAAATAAAAAAGTAATCAACAAGACTTGATATTGTAGAAATATAAGCAGGAAGTAATCTCTAAAGGTCATTTCAGTCCAGCTGTCTACTTTTATTTAGGGTACACTATTTATTAATAAGAAAATATGTTACCTTAGAGATTTTTAGGATATGACAATCTATATCTTCCCCTTATAATGAATTTTAAGAGGTAACATTCTATAGTCCTATGACCATTCTTTAAGGCAACTTGAATCTTTTAATTTGTAAAATATCTTCATTATTATGAATCAAGCAATAGTCAAGCAGTCAACCTAAATTTGTTCTACTCCTATTTTACATCAGGCATTGTGCTAGGCATTTTGTGATATTTTTTTTCCTCATTAGAAATGAAAATGAGCTGTTATTCTTAATCTTCTTTTATTCTTAAGCCCCCAATACTTGCTGTTATCATGTCTATCATCCATTCTGCCCCTAACATACGTGGATAAAATGTGCCACGTGATTTTTATATTTTTTCATGAATACCATTTATGTACCCTTAATCATGTTCCTACTATTTTAAACTCTTAAAAATTGATGCAAAACACTTCTTTTTGGTAATAAACAATTCTCATTCCATTTAGTTAAATCTCATTTTTATTACTCATCAAATACACATTTTTTAAAAAAGCAGACATGTGCAAGTCCAAAAGAATTTTCCCTATGAATTTTCATTCTTAGAGTACTGAATTCCTAAGATAAGGAGACCAGCATGAGAATCAGTAGATTTCTTATATGACATCCCTTATATAATTAATAATATTTTAACCATTCATCCACAGATAATTATTGAATTTCTACTGTATGTTACCATGTGCCTACTGTGCTGGATACTAGAAATCTAAATACAAATATGAAATAGTTTCTTTTCACTAGGTATTTACCATAGTATGTGGTCTTAACTGAGTGGGAAGAAGCTAGAAGCCAGGCTACCAAATAAGAAACCAAGTGTTGATGTCTGTAAAGCAAAAAATGGATCTGTAAAGCAAAAAATTGGACCTAATGATTGGTAGGGTTTAGGTGGTAGATAAAGGGAGAGATTAATGTGTTCATTCATTAAAACCATTATTGTTTTGAGAGTCTGGAAGAAATAAGAAACAACAAATAAAAACAAGGAAAGAACAAGTCAGAGTGCTAGAAGAAACAAAAAGGGCTTATCCACTTTAAATTGGGAAGAGACTTCATTGAAAAGATGACATTTAACTCAAGATGTGAAAATTGGGAGAAACCAGCTGCTTGAAACCAAAATGCTGACAGGGGCCAATGAGTTGGGGGTGAGTAGTGGGAAAAGGAAGTTAAAAATACTATCTATGACCACATGACCAGTTTTAGAAATGAGGAATCTACTAGTTGTATTCCTTCCTAATTCTGATATGACTACATTGATGTATATACTAACCAATGTTTTCCTTCCAACTCTCCATTCCTTTGTCCTCTGTTAATAGTAGTTAACTTTACATCTTGTATTTTAAGTAACAGAATATCAAAGAGGGAGTATGACTCAGCTGCAAAAAATAAGGAACATCATCCACAGATGGATGAATGAACTTTGGATCTTATTTGGGGAAGAGCTAGAATATTGTACAAAGGACAGCTGCATCACTGGGTGGAACCATCATTTTGATATCATATTTATTTGGAAATAAATTATGATTAAAGGATGCCCTGTTGACAAGGGGTGAACTGTGGTGTGTTTGTACTAGCACAAGTTAGTGAACATGGAAGAATAATTCCTAGAATTATTTTCCCTATAGAGTTACAGGGAGAAGTCTGCATGAGATCTGGAAGGTGGAAATGAAGGAGCGGCCATCTTTATACTTGAAAGGCTAGAGTACAGTGCCAGGTACTGTGGCAGCTCACAGTCATTGTTGTGGATCTGCCAGCTCACTATGTTTCTGTGGGGCAACACCTGGACCCACAGCTTATCTAGCTCCTTGCAGATCTTCTATAGCTTCTCCAAGTCCCAAGCCAGGCATTTATGCAGCTCTGTGGGATCTAATTTTCCCTGCCGTCACCCGTGTCCTCAAAGTTGGTGGTACCTACAGACAGATGTGGGTTCCAGCTTGTTTGTATGGGTACGGTGTTCAAGAGAAAGTGACAGTATTGAGACTAGGCAAAGAAGACCCAATATGTAAGGTAACGGTAGTCCTTGAAGAAGAAAACTAATACAGAAAACAGGAGAAATACTAAAACTATAATTTAAAAAACTTCTGAAATAGAAAAAGATTTGAAAACACAAATTGAAATGCAATGTACATACCTTAGGAATACTGACCCTGATTGACTGAATTTTAAAAATTACTGAACTTAAGAAAATGAAAAATTCCCTAAGTGTCTTCACAAAAATATTATCACCAGACTCACTAACACTATTATTTTTCTGTCTGCTCTAACAAATTGCCACAAACTAACTGGCTTAAAATAACAGAAATTTATTCTTTTACAGTTTTAGAGTCCGCAAGTCTGTAAAGAGTCTTACAGGGCTAAAATAAAAATGTAAAAGAGGCTAGATCCTCCTGGAAGCTCTCAGGAAGAATCCAATTCTTTATCAGCTTCTAGAGTCTATTCTCATTCCTTGGTTAATAGCCCCATATCACCTCACATTTTCTCTCCTTGCTTCAACCATTACATTGTTTTCTGCCTTTACCTCCCTACCTGCCTCTGCCTCCCTCTCATAAGGATACTTGTGATTACATTTAGGGCCCATTTGGATAATCTAGGATAATGTCCCTATCTGAAGATCCTTAATTTAATCACATCTGCACTGTGCTTTTTGCCATGTAAGGTAATATTCGCGGGTTCCAGGTATTAGAACATGGATATCTTTGGGGTGGGGGCATTATGCAGCCTGCCACAAACACTTTAACCAGAAGAAAGGAGAAAATATATTTAAAAGACCCAACGGAAAAAATATGAGCCAAAGGATTTTATATCCAGCAAAACTGACATTCAAGTATAGTTTGGCATGGATAAGTTGTTTTCAACTTTTAAGAACTCAGAAAAGGGGCGCCTGGGTGGTTCAGTCGGTTGAGCGGCGGTCTTCGGCTCAGGTCATGATCTCACGGTCCGTGAGTTCGAGCCCCGCGTCGGGCTCTGTGCTGACAGCTCAGAGTCTGGAGCCTGTTTCAGATTCTGTGTCTCCCTCTCTCTGACCCTCCCCCATTCATGCTCTGTCTCTATCTGTCTCAAAAATAAATAAACGTTAAAAAAAAAAAAAAAGAACTCAGAAAATATTGTTTGTTCCTGTGAGCCCTTCATGAAGAATCTATTAGAAAATGAGCTCCAGAGAACTAAAATAACTAGACAGACATTGACCTAAGAACTTGTGATCATGAAACACCTGGTTTTTACAAACATAAGGCTTAAAAGGAAGAGACTATGGTATATAATGGCTATATCCTCTGACATGTAAGTATATTATAACTTTAAAATGGGAAGGGAAGAATGAGGAGGATTATTAAAAATATGTTTTAAGCTGTTCTTACTAATTGCATTATTGATGGCAGTTATATATTAGAATTGCTATTCTCAGACTGTTGTGTATAATGTGGAATAAAGTAAATGTATAATAATCATTCAAGGCTCAGCTTGAAAAAAATTCCTCTATAAGGCTTTTTTAAATTCCAGTAGGCAGAAGAAAGCTTTTCCTTTCTCTGAATTCCCATTATATATTATATAATTCTTTTATGACCTTATTATTTTCAAAATTATGAATTTCTGTACTTAGCATAGTGCTAAGCATATAAAGTTGGCCAGTAAATATTTTTTGTGTGAATAAATAAATGATTTACCCTGAAGAAATTTAGCAGGTACAGAGATAAAACACTGATATTGCTAATAAAATTCTCATCCTGGGTCCACATTTCTTTTTTCCCCAAAGTGATGTAATATCTGAAGGATAAAGTATCTTCATTAATAATGTCTCGTCATTAAATAGTGAAAAGTTCCTTCTACAAATACAGGTCCTGCCCCCCAGTAAATGTTTTTGTTTTGTGTTGCTTGGTCTAGATTAGTAGTATGGAAATAGCTCCCCAAGGAGCCACAATTTTACTGTTTTCTAAAAGTATTTACTTCCTATGGATATAATTTATTAGACAAACATCATAAACCATAATTACATATACACAAAAAAGCAATTACACCATTACTAATTACCTGCTTACAATTTCCTTAAACAAGGTACCTTGTACAAGATATAAGGACGCTGTAGCATTCATTCTGAGTCTCTAGCCCAGCAATATGCTTACGAGCAGAAGACAATTGTAAGAGGAGGCTTTAGCCAGCTGGTGTTAGATGAAAAAAAAAAGTATGCCTTTCTTCTTCTAGCTTGGCAGATTGTCCATTAATTTAGTGTCAATTGAAAAGATAACTCATATACCACCCGATAGGAGTCTGTCTGGAAGAGGAATAAAATCTAGCTGAGGAGCATGGAGAAAGAATAGTGTCCTGAGCTAAGTGCATACATGTAGACAATTGTGTCTAGAATCACATTTCATAGGAAGGTCTGAATTGTTTTTTCCCCCATAAAGTTAAATAAAACAGGAACATTTTTCAAAGTATAGTAAGTTATGCTCTTCATAAGATTTTTGCCAGAAATTTTCAAGTGGCTAAGTGACAGCACAATGTGTGCCATAACTTCCTAAATAAAAGCTTCCTTCTCAGGGTGGGGTGGGGGGGTTGCAGAGGCTGACATAGACCTTACAAGCATCAACAAAAGGACTGATGGAATGTAAGTGAAGGAAAAGGAAAAATAAAGCAGGAATGAAAAGGACAAGAAATCAAGGAAGGGATGATATGAGTTTCCTTCAAGAGCATAGGTTTCCACTAAAGGTATATTAAATTTGAGGACATATAAAATTCAATTCAATTTACTTGAACAAGTATTTGTTCAATTTTTGTTTTCACAAGGTGACTGACATTGTGCTAGGTGTTCTGGGGAATCTGAAAGAAGTAGAAAGGTAGCAGAATAATACAACTGGTATAAATCCAATACTTGGAATCAATGGAGGCTTGAGTTGAAGTTGAGAATTTACCATCATCTAGCAGCTGTATATTTTGGCTGACAACTTACTTGTAGGTCCCCTACTTATTGCCTTCCTTGCTCCACCATCATACAGATAGGGATAATTAAACTTATTACGTTAGACTGTTGAGAGGATTAAGTGATGCAGTTCATGACATTTTAAAGATGTTTAATAATTTTTAGTTGCCACCTGTAGAAACCACATCTCCTGTCCTGCGGGATCTTAATTCACAGAAACCAAAGACATAAGAGCCTCTAAAAGAAGTAAAGACAAATTTATATGGGGTTGCAAGACAGATGAGTAATATAAGTGGAGTATTTTGGATGATCAGCAAATGGTGAAGACTTTTTGATTTGTGTGAAGTGGTAAGGCTGTAGGTTTTCATTACTGAAAATTCTACAGGCTTAAAAAACTTAAAAAAAATAGTCAGCCTTAGCATTGAGGTGAGAAAAGTAAGAAAAGTAAGGTTTACAGTAGCAGAGACTACTAGTTAATCAACAAAGCTATTTCCTCTTCTTTCTGGGACTCCCAGACTCCCTTGCAGTTAGTGGTGGTCATGTGACTGAGTTCTACCCAAGGAAATGTGAGTTAGAGCCCCTCCCACTTTCAGTCATCCATGTTCTCTTATCTACTGGTGAATATTAAACCCCAGGGAAATTCTGAAGCCTTCTTCAGCCTGGGCTTGTAACCAACTGCTTGGAATAGAGCCTCTTTCCCCACTCTTGTCACTAATCAGAAACACCTATTTTATCTACATAGCAAGAAATTTCCAGTATTTTATGTCATTGAGATTTAGGGATTTTTCTTTTACAGTAAGTAGGATTGCTCAACTAAAACACTTGGAGAAAATAAGAAATTGACTATAGATAGAATCACAAAGCCAAGTTTAAAACCTCAGAACATCAAGGAATCAGACTAGAATGTTAGAGACAGGTGAAATTTTAGAGATTATACTAACATTCTAGTAGAGAAGCAGCCATATTTAAGGGAAAAAGGTAACACCAGGACTGCAACTAGCACCAACCACTATCATCATCATCATCAGCCAGATGACTTGTGTGAATCCTGGTTTACCATTCACTAGCTGTGTAACTTTGGGAAAGATACTAAACTACTCCATGCCTCAGTTTGTAAAACAGAAATGAGGATAATATTTACTTCACAGAATCACTGATGGAATTGTTATTTCATATGTGTAAAGCATTTAGAAGAATGCCTGGAACATAATAAGCACTAATTATGTAGTAGCTATTATTGGTATGGTTTTAGAATGAGTCATGACACTGGGGAAAATATGAGGCCACTGAGGCCTCATATTGTTATCACCTTTCCTTATCTATGTGTCTACAAAAAGCATGGTCATACGCAGCTGAAAAGTGTGGGTATTTTGACACTATGTGGGTGATGGCTTTTCAACATGAGGAAGTATTTCTAATATTCTGATTCTTTTTTTTTAAATGTTTATTAAAAAACATTAAAGCAGAGCAGGGTGGGGCAGAGAAAGAGAGGAGAGAGAAAATCCCAAGCAGGCTCTGCACTCAGTGCAGAGCCCGATGTGGGGCTTGATTCCACGAACAGTGAGATCATGACCTAAGCCAAAATCAAGAGTCAGGTGCTTAACCGACTGAGGCACCCAGGCACCCCTAATATTCTGATTATTAAGTTTTACAGTGGGTAACGAGTATTTGTTTTATTATTGTCTTCCATAATGTTCACATACATATATATTATTTTGCATGCATCAAATATTTCACCAAAAACATGATTTATGAAGTCCTATTTATGAATTTATGGAAAATTATATAAATAGACTGCATATGTAATAAGAATAGATTTTTCAATAATTTTTTAAACTTTTTAAAAAATTAAGGTCAAGTTTGACCATGTTACTTCTTGGCTTGAAACTCTTGGATGACTCCATTGCCTACAGGGTAGAATTAAGATGGTGTGGCATAGCAAAGATTACTAGTTGCCTTTAATATTTTTTCTCCTTTTTCCTGACTTTGTTAGGGAGAGCAACCATGCTCAGCTAAGAAACCATATTTCCTAGCATCCCTTGGCTATAGGAATGGTTATTATGACTAAGTTCTGGCCAATGGAATAAAAGCCAAAGTTTCAAATGTAGCATTTAGAAAAGTTTCATCAAAAAGAGAACTTAATTGGGGGAATGTTACCTGTTGTTATTTTTTTTTCTCTTTCAATCTCCTTGACTGGAAGAATAGTGGTACAAACTAAAGTGGCCATCTTGAGGCATTGAAATGGTCTTATAGAAAGAAGTCCTGCACTAAATATGAAAGAATTGAAAGCAAGAATGAGCTGAGATCTTTAATGTTTCCTCCATCATGAAGATAATTTGGACTGCCTATACCTGGATTTGTTGTACATGAGAGAAAAATAACCCCATGTCTTATTTAAACCATTGTTTGGTGACTTCCATCTCTTATAGCCATACACAATTTCTAAATAATATATGTATAACTTTAAGGTCTGGTGTCTACCTGTCTCTTCAGTCTTATATAGCATGCCCACCTAATTTTGCCTTCGATTATCAAATACCTACATCTCAAACAGAATAAATTATTTTTGGTTCCTTAAAATTGTTGCTCTATTCTGCACGAAATATTTTCTTCTCTCTCTTTGACTATTTTTAATATCTACCTTCTCTGGTCTTAATTATCACTGGTTCCAGGAAGACTTCCTCTTCATTCATTAAATCCTATATTTCTGTCTTGTCTTTTATCAACTATAATTGATAAATTGCTTGTATACTTCCTTTACTAAAACCTAGGTTCAGTGAAAGCAATAGCTATGTCATATCTACAGTTTTATCTCTAACATCTAGCAGCAATTCAGGCATCTTAGAGCCAGTTAGTAAATGTATGGTGACTAGTGAATGAATAATGAATAAATAGGTGGATAAACTCATACCAAAGTAAAAATTACAGATTTATCCAAATGAGCTGATAACAGGGTTATTTTGCCTACAAAAAAGAGTTCAGGGTGTAGCTCCTATGAGAGAGATGGGTGGTCCTTTTTGTTCTCCTGATATCACATGACATAGGCTTCCTGCTCCACAGAAGGAGAAGATGGAAGATTTCCACTTTTGTCTATCATTTGCCATTATTAACATATACATGCCTCACTCTCCCTTCTCCTCCTCCTCCCTTCCCACACACCATGGCTTAGAAGAAAATTCAGTCAAAGATGAATGCTTCTTCAGAGAAAACAGCATCTCTAATTTAAACCATACAAAATCCAAGGAATCAATCTGGCTCTTTTCAGATTGAGTCATAGATTTGGACAAGTGTGTTGACATATGCCAGATGCTACTGATACCATCAACTCTTGACGTAAATTTGACTTTATTTTCCAGTTTTTATCATTACTCACACTTACATGTTCTTTGTTCCCTTTCTGAAGAAATAATGTGTCAAAAGTTAGTTTATCTTGGGGGTCTGTGTCTATGGAGAGACTGAAATTTGGCTAGAAATGTTTGTTGGCCAAGAGTGAATTACACTGCTTATGATTTACTTGGATGATTCTGTGAGTTTAAGATACCTAACATAAAAATGTTACTTAAGGGGCACCTGGGTGGCTCAGTCACTTGAGTGTCTGATTTTGATTCAGTCATGATCTTGCAGTTCATGAGTTCAAGCCCCATACTGAGCTCGCTGCTGTCAGCACAGAGCCTGCTTCAGATCCTTTGTCCTCCTCTTTTTGCCCCTCCCCTGCTTGCACTCTCTCAAAAATAAGTAAAAAAAATTGTTTTTAATGTTACTTAAAATAGACGCCTTATCTGGGATTTCCAATAATTCTTACGATTGGACAAGTAATGAAACATCCACCCTTAAAGACTGGGCAAATAAAGTAGCTGAGTTTCAAGAGTTTGAAAAACAGTTCTTTAATTCCCTTGGCTTAATGTTCTGTCACTGAATAAGGGAATGCTTTCTAAACTTCTTCCTTTTAAGGTACTCAGATGAAGTTCTAAAACTCTAAAAAGGAGGTTTGGGGCCAAGAACCAGAGAAGCTGCGTTTTTGAGACTTATGTATCAACTTGTGTTTGTGTTTGTTTAAAAATTACTTACTGAAATTACTTATACATATTGAAAAATCTTATCAACAGTTACCTACTCCTACCTTCTTGGTCAATGTCAGAATAGATTGAAATACAAATGAAATTTACTGTGTATCTGGATTCTTTTTGTAACTAATAAATTTGGTCAAAGTCAACCAAATCCTTTAAAAGTTGCTATGAAATAAATAGGTAGATACTCTTGACATGCCAAGTTGAAGAAGAGGCTTTAATTTAAAAAAATTAGCTTGATATAAATATATAATAATATACTTGAGTTCCATAGCCACTAAAGGAAACGTGGCCAGTAGAAAAAGGAGGTGATAGTAAGGAGAGATGGAGGCAGAATAAGTGAGGAAATTGTAGGTGTGTCTCAGAGGCTGTCAACATCTCCTCCCCTGCATGACAGACATTGCTAACTGACCTAGACATTCTCTTCTGTTAGGCCTGGTTTAGCATCATTATTTTTGTTAACCTGGTTTTTCAGGTAGATACTAAAATTGATTGGCATTAGTAACAGAAAGAAGAGTTCTTTGTAACTAAAATATTAAAAATGTAAGTGTTGGAGGTACTTAAAAAGTAGTGAAAAGCTAACCATGGAGATGGGGCTAAATTAGGAGTTCCAGTTAACATAATTAAGGGACTGAGTTGGGATGTGAGTCCTACAGGTTGGAGAGCTGTTCCAATGGGGAGAGGGGATGTGGAGGAAACATGGTGTGGGAAAACCGAGCATCCTTTGACTACTTGTACAGTATAGAGTACATAGATCCAATTTCCTTCATTTATGGTTGTATAACTTTGCACAAGTCACTAAACTCTGAATTGCTCTGTCTTCATTTGTAAAATGTCATGACAAAGTCATGAGAATTAAATGAGATGATCAGAAGTTTTGTCAATTATAAAGTGTTATGAAAACCTACTATTAAGGGTTTGTTGATTTGTAATAAACAGCTGCCAGATAGACCCTAGATCATTACTACATCAGTGAATGTGAAATTTTGAGAATACTGAATGGATACAAATCAAACTAGAGCCAATCTACAGAGAAATCAGTCCTCCAAAATTATATACTAATCACAAGCAGGAGAAAATAATGGTGGAGGTAGAAGTGACTGAAGGGCTTTAAAGCCTAGAGTCCACAGATACAAGATGTGGGAGGAGACCTTGGAGCCTTCATCAGGGAAATGAATTGAGTCACTATATCTGGAGTAATTTGTCTGTTGTGCTGTGCAGCAGACAGTGGTACATGTGTGTGCTAAAAGCAGAGGGTAAGCCTAAGGTCCAACTTCGTGCCCTGCTCCCCTCCCACAATGACCAGAATAAGCAGGCCCCATACAAGGTTCCCCAGTTTAAAGACTTTCAAACACTTAAAGAAAGGCTGCACCATGAAAAAGAGGCAGCAAAATTAAAAACCAGAACTCTTCCCTCCAGTTAAAAAACAGTGTTAGAAGAAGTTCATATGAGGAATAAGGGGCTGGTTTTCAGAGGAGGGGGTCATTTGATGCTAGTCCAAACCAAGTTGTTTGTGAGGGCTTACCTACACTGCAGAAGATCTTCAGGAAGCTACTCACCTACGGTGTAGTGTACATCATGAGCCACATAGCTTACTTATGACATGTCCTCATTATTCACACTGGTATTACAGAAACTTTCTTCAGAGAATTGTGAAGAATAACTTGGAAGCCAGCCATGCTTCTGGGATCCAAGCAGGCAGAAACACTGGGATGTGGGAGTGGTAAGCAAGCACTGAATTGGGCACACTGTGTGGGTGGGCTCCTGATAAGCCACAGGTAAAGGTGGATGCATGCTGAGAATGTGGCAAAACTTTGATCACATGACTTTGGGTTATTTTTCAGGAGCTTACTATCCAGTGGTATCCTGACTTCTAAATGTGACAATAATACAAATATTTGCTGAACATTTGTCATGTACCATGTATGAATGCCTGTAAGAAATAACCCCTGATGGAGTTCTCTTCAGTCCATTCCAGCTGCCTTTACAAATAAGATAATAGTTAAATAAAAAGATATTGAAAGATATTACAAGTGCAGATGAGTGGGACAGACATAGGCTGCTATTGTATTAGAAAAAGAAGTCCTTATGCATTGGAACTCCTTGAGAGGTTTGCATGGATGTGGTGGTCCATGGCTGAATGTTAAGATTAAGTAGCAGAAAAGGAAAAATGTTAGGCTGTTGGCCCCGTGACTTGTAATCTTTGTGGATCTTAAACAGGCATAAACCTCCTATGACCAAAAAGAGCTATGAAACCTAGTCATTCCTCCAGGATTTGGAAAAAAGGCAAGAATATTCCACAGTGCAATGAACAGGATGAGAAACTAGAATGAAGGGCATACTAAGTATTTATGCCATGAGTTCAGGTCATCTGTTACATGTGGCTGTTCAACGTCTTTTGAAAAGACTCTATATTTTGATTGTTCCCCTATCATGATTTCCACCTTTGTTGGGTAGAATGGTGCTGGCAGGTCATATAGATTCTACCAATACATGCAATTCAGAGTGAGTCATGTCAGAAAAAAGGTTATGTGCAGGTGGCTGCGGCTTGGTTCTGGGGTCATTGGTAGATACACTGTTCTGTGGTGAGGTTCTGGGAGGAGTTTCTGGAAACTCAGCCATAAGTTTATTTCTCCAGCCCCTTGAGCTACCTAATGCCTTAATAAATTCCTTTTCTGCTTAAAGTTGCCAGAGTAAGTTCTCTTTTTTGGAACTAAGAGGACTAGCTGACATTGTATTGGCTCTATATAGCATTTGTAGCTCTTGGCTTTAGAACCTCCCTATATCCCTCCCTGGATACTGAATGGATCACATGAAGTCTAAGCAGTAGAGTGACCACGTGTAATTCATGATATAAACAGAGTATAATTTCATTGTCTCCCTCCAACGCTTTAATGTCTACTCAGAAGAAATAATCTTTCCCTACTCTGTAAACCCTGGTAGATCCCAGGACTTTTCTATTCAGGAGGTATGGTCACTTTAAGTAAAGAACACAGTCTGAAGTCAGTAATTACAATATCCAGGAGAAGATATTAAAAAGACCTCAAAATGTGATTTAATGGCTTATGTCCTCCTATCTCTGGATCAGCCTGGAAGTTTCTAGTGGGAAAGGGGGGTATGGTTAACTTCTTCCCTGTATTTTTGGTTTTTTTCACCTTGCTCATGTGGGAATATAAAGAATAGAAAAAGCATCAATTGAACTGACCAAATAAAGTCAGCTTAACACGACAGGTGTTTAGAGTCTTTCATGAAGCACTTTGGTGGCTCTTTGGAAGGTAGGATCAAGTCTCTCAGACTTCAGTTTCCTTGTCCCGAGCAGATACTTCTCTAATCTAGATGGTTATTTGTGCCTTCTGTAGCGTCTGTGCTATCTGTAGGCATTTATTTCCAGGTTTTTGCTGCTGGGGTTCCACTGCCTCTCTAGGTGGCTATAATATAGGACAAACACCCATGGGAAGCCCGCATACTTGGTTCCCATCAGCATCCTTTGCCTTGACAAACTCTAGCAGTGTTGGCCAATCTCAATATAATAGCATGTTCTGTTTCCTTGCCACTGGAGCAGTTGGGTCATATTTGAGTTGAGATTCTTTGGGTGAATATTAGACCTCAAACCTTTATGACATATAGTACTCACAAACTAAGCTTTTTTCAGTAGTCCCGTGGAAAGCCACACTCCTCCTATGAGTGAGATGAAGGGGGCAAGCATCTCTTCCTAAAATCTTGTTATAGAGATAAAGGACAGATATGTGTTTTGTTAAAACAAAATGCTTTTAATATTTGATAAACCGAATTCAGCAAACATGCATGCAGTGAGTAGTGAGTTAGGCTCTGGAGATGCAAAAATAAACAAAAAATGGTACTTCCTCCCTGTGTAGCAGATTTATAATTGCAAACAAGTAATTACAGAAAGGCGTGTGTCAGATGGAAATGATGGTGTAAGCTAGTCTGCTGAAATGGTGTGGCCAGGGAGTAGATTTAAAGAATGAGTAATGATATTTTTCAGAGAAAAAAAACCACATTAACTCAACAGAAAATGTCTGGATGTATGAGGTTAACAGGAAAATATGGGAAAATTTGAAATTGAGAGGGAAGACTAGGCTAGGAATTCAGTTCATTGATGGGGGAGTTTCCTTTAGATTGTGATGTTTTATCTTGTGGATGCACTTCAAGTGACCTTTGGGAAGCTCATGGCTTCAGACATCTGCATACTTTGTTTGACTTTAGGTATCTACATAAGTTGTTTGAGGACATCAGCAAATATCAATAAAACAAGCATCAAGAATTTATAATGAGTAGAATTATTTTCCTTGGATCCAAACAAATAAGGCATAAGGCATAAGGCAATGAGTTAATAACAGACTTTGGATGAAATAACAAAAATTAGAGCTCCTCATTTTTCAGAAAACCTTTGGGACAGTCACAGAAATACTCAGAGGTCAATTCTTAGTCTTCAACGCTTTTACTGTTAAAAATAATGAGAAAATAAACAAATAAAGCACTTAATTTGATTATGTAGGAGGAAAAAACACATTGAAAGTCCTAAGAAAATTAGAAATGAAATAAAACAAAATTCGGAAAAAAATAAATTGGTAAGCAAAAAATGTTACAATAGAACTAACAAACTCAAGAGCTATCTTTACTCTTATAAGACTGCAGTTTTATAAAGGAAGAAATAAATGAAGATGAAAAGGAGGAAAAACACCATAGAAGATAGTATTAGCAAGGGTTCTCTAAAACAAGAGAGAGGAAATTGATCAGAGGGTATGATGGCAGAGTTTCAGCATTGCAGCAGATGCCCCAGGTAATCAGATGGCAGCAGCAGAAGCAAAGTTTCTTGCCTTCTTTCCAATCAAGGACCCTTCTCAGTTAGTCACCAGGAATAGGGAGACCTGATACAGAGACAGAGACAGGGACAGAGGAGTGGTGGCTGCTCCTCAGAGTGAACCTAGAGCATTTAGGAGTGATGATTTTCTATCTTTTTCCTCTCTTCTCTGCTAGTTTTGATGGTCTGGATCATGGGAGACCCACACAGTCCTTCTCAGGTTAGGAGTAAGGAGAGTGAGACTTAACACAGGAAACAGGTAAAATTTAATATGGGATATGGGAGGCAGTTTCTGTCCTCACTCCTGGGTCCAGAAATCATGGATGCAGCTGCAGATTAGAAGTCACTAAGCTCTACAAAGTGGGTGACCCAACAGAGGAATGCTGTGTCCAGAGGCCCAAATGCCTCAGATGCTGGTGGATTCGCCACACTTGTGCCTGTCAGGCTCTGGATCACCGAGTCCGGTTGTTGCTACTGCTTTGAAACACTCATATCTCAGGACCGTACTCATCAGACAGAGCTGTGGCAGGGAGATGGTCTTGTGTCCCTTTTGTCTTTCAACTTGCACAGGAGAACAGAAGCAGAAGATAAGTAAGTCACATCTAGGACCTCAGCTGTGAAGTCTGGGAAATGTAGTCTGAAGCATTCCCAATAAACAACCAAACTGGACAGAACACAAAGGAACCCAACCCAACCCAACCCATCCCGACCCGACCAAACCATAGAAAGGGGTTAGAAACTGATGTCATGTGCTGAGTCAGCACAATGTGTCTAGATGTAGGTTTCCTTTCATTTACCTTGTTTGGGGATTCCTGAACCTGAGAGTAAATTTTTAGTAATTCTGGAAAATTCTCAGCCATTACATACTTAAATGTTGCCTGTCTTTTTCAGGTTCCCACTTTCTCTTGGTTTTTGGCCTCTGAAGATTCACCATTACTTTCTTTCTTTCCATTAACTCCTACCTGTACTCTTTTCTGGGATTTTTATAGTTTCATGTCACACATTTAGATCTTTCATCCATTTTGAGTTTATTTTTATGTATGGTGTAAAAAAATCACCCAGTTTCATTCTTTTGCATGTAGCTGCCCAGTTTTACCAACACCATTTGTTGGAGAGACTGTCATTTTTCCCATTGTATATTTTTGTCTCCTTTGTCATAAATTGACCATACAATTATGAATTTATATCTGGGCTCTTTTTCTGTTTTGTGTATCTATGTATCTATTTTTGTGCTGTCTTTGTCAGTTTAATTTTCAGGCCCAGCCAGGAACCTCAAGAGGGTTGAAAAATTTTTTTCTTCCCCTACACTTAAGTAGGCATGCGCCTACTGTAGTTCCCAAACATGCACTTAAAAATAACTTTTTTCCCTTCCTTGAGGGCTGTAATGACTCCAGGAAGAGAAACGAAAGCTATTTCCTATTACCACACTCCCTCAGATGAATTCTCTCATAGCAAGCGGGGGAAGAGAGAGTGTGGTAAGAGAGGTTCCTTGAGAGTAGACCCCACAAATATTCTCTCTTTATCCTGGGTCAGGACTGAGTGTGTCCCATTAGATTCTGCCAATCCAATTAAAAGGGGCAAGGCATCCTGGCTGTTGGTCTGGCTAAAGGCTAAAGGCAGGGCCCAGGTCATTGCCACTCTGGGATTGAATCTTGCATGAGGCACAGATGTGCAGAAAGGAGACACTAGTTCGCAGGTGCTGATGTATGGCTGCACTGACTAATGCCCTCCAAGTCTTCTCTTCCACGTTACAGTGTGCTTATTAAAATACACTCTTATCCTGCCACTACCCTGTTTAAAAATCCTTCAATGACTCTTTCATTACCTTCAAGTAAAACCCAAATATGTTATAGAAGGCCATTCATGATCTTAGCCATTAGCTGCTACCCGACTTGAGAGCCATTTGAAACATTTTGGTTTTCCGTGATCATATCTCACTGTTCCAAATCTCTGGTCAGAGTCAGCCATTTTCTGTGTCTCCCAAATTGAATCAATGAACTCTCTTGCCAAAGGACTTTTGGATTTGAGAAGAGAGAGAGAAATTGAGGGTGGGTGGAGAGATACCATCTCAGCTGGTAGAATTGCCAGAGGTCAAACTCAAGAGTTGTTGGTGATCATGTTTTACCCAAATGTGTAGAAAACCACTCGGCAGTGAGAGAGGATGAGGCCCAGATGCAGATAAATGAGAAAAAGACTAAAAGAGTCTTCGTGGCATTGAGTCCCTGGTTCCAACTGGGTTTTATTACATTGTTGACCTGGCTGATGCCTCCTTATCCTTAACAGTTGCTTGTGAGACATTACACAAAAATAAGGGAATGAGTTTCTGGTCTCCAGTGAGGGTGCCATACAGAGCATGCTATCAAGAGCATTCTCTTCACTTTGTCTACTTGGAACAGCATGTACTGTGAAGGAAGGGAGACATCCAGTTATTTCTAGCTTTGTCCTTAACTCAAAGAAAGTGCCCAATAAGGTTTTTTTTTTTTTTTTTTTTTGAGGCTTTTATCTTTTAATTTATAAAACCTTTTTTTTTGAGGCCAATTCTCAGCAATTAAGACAGAATCCTGAGCTTTGTGAAAATATCTGGTAATCTGAATTTGATAAAGGTAATACATTTGGAGGATTGAATGGAAAAAATATGCCTTGTTAAATATTTTTCCTTCTGCAAATTGTCTCTTAAGTACAAATCAAGGCCAGCAATGTTTGGAATTCAAGAAGGAATCTAAAGAATTAAGTTAGAACACACAGATTATCTGCAAAACATTCCTTTGAGGCTTCAGGATCTAGCAAGTTGGTGCTGATTGAGCTTGAAGTGTGGAAACTTATACCTAAGAAATTTCCCTTTCTTTGTTTGTACAAGTTAATACCTGGGAAGCCGGTTTGGAAAAGATGCAGCGGGGTGTGCCTGGGATGATTCCTTCCCTTTCATTCATAAGAAGCTGGCTCAGCTCTCTCCACGTCTGGGCAGGCTGTGACTGAGCAGCCTGCACAATGCCAGCCACCAGAGGAAGCCCATGACGTAGCTCCACAGACTGCAGCTAAGAAGGGCACCAGTAGTTCAGCAAATTCAAAGCCAGACAGAGAAGTGGGTAAAGGTACAGAGGCGAGGAGCTGGGGCACCTGATCCATGCAATAGGATGTTTATAGCCAGGTCTTCCAACTGGAGTCCCCCTCAACCTACAGGTACACCAAAGATGAAGGAGAACATGTTGGGTTTCCCTCATTAGCCTTTCTTTATTCAAAAAACCCCAAACCAAAAGAACCTTCTTAGGCTTTAGATAACAAGCTCAGAAAAAGGGAGGGGAGTAAACTATTGGTACCTATAAAGCTGCCTTAATTAGGTCCTTCTCAGCGTCTCACGTGCATACTTGGCACAATTTCTAGAAGAATCCTTATTCCAAATCCTCGGGTGCCAGGGTCATCTTGGCACTGAATCTGGGGCCCAGTCCACTCTAAGCCCCTCCTCCTTCTTTCCAAGAGCAGGTCCCAGCCTCAATCTCCTTATTTGGGTATTAGGAAGGCAGGACCTGTTGGATCTCTAAAGAACCTGGCGGTTGGGAGAATTAAAGGATTAAAGGCAGGTTAACAGGTTTGAGCTGTAACTGGCCTCTGAATCATGAAAGGAGGAAGCTGGCCCTCACTCCTGAACCCAAGGCTCCCTCCCTTGCCTGACTAATCCAGCATGTGGCTGCAGCTCCTCAGGAATGTGCTAAGTGGAGGAAACAGATGGTTAGTTTCACTTTTAAAAGTAATAACAATTTAGAGAAACTGGCAGGGATGGGATCCCTCCAGGGCTTCCGCTTCTCAGTGATGCAACACTTCTGGTGCAAGCAGTGGTGATGCAAATGGCTTGGGCCAGCCCAGGAGGAATCTCTGGTGGGTGGAACAGACAGGGGGGATTTTCTTTTGGTTAGGCTAAAAATTGGCATCCCTGCCCAGTGGGAGGAGCAAGCAACTCAAACTTTTGTTTTCTCCAATCCACCCCATGACTGGAGACTCAGTTGTGGGGATAAAATCCATGTTCCTGATCACTCAGCTCCTCTGACTTCAAGGAGTTTTTTTTTTTTGTTGTTGTTGTTTTGTTTTTGTTTTTGTTTTTTTATAGGAGGGTCGGGCTTTTGACCACCTTAAGCAAAGAATAGAATAGTTTGTTCTCCTCAGGAAGGGAAATTGATCCTCCAGGTCTGTTCCAGCACCTTAATTTCACATACGGTATTTGTGAACCACCCTGAAAATCAGGAAGCTGCAGTTCTCGAGAGGCTCATAGTTACAGGAAGTAGAAGGAAGCCCAAACTAAATTAATGCCTGCCCCTAAACTGTATGTGCAGGAACTGAAGAACAGACTTTCTCAGGAGGCTTCTCTGTCCTTCTGTGTCAAAACAGAACTGCCGACTTTAGGGAAAGGATATGCGCTTTACAAGATCATTTCCAGGAGTGATGACAGAGTCATGAGGGCCCACAAGGCCTCCCACTTTCATAGACTTAATTTGTAAATTACACCCTGTCATCTCCTCTCCAGAGAAAAAAAGACTTGGGGTGGCCTATTACTAAAACAAAAGGAGCAACAATGTGATCAACAGTAGAAACAAAAGACCTAAGACAGGTAAAGGGAAGTGTTTAGTTAATAAAGATGCCAAAAGGAAAATCAGTATCATTACTGTGAATTGCACACTCGGGAAGTCAAAAGAAAGTAGTCAAAGAAAATAGCCAACCAGCTGAAGAAAGGAAGGAAGGAAGGAAGGAAGGAAGGAAGGAAGAAAGGAAGGAAGGAAGGAAGGAAAGAGGGAAGGGAGGAACCAGCACTTATTGAATGCCTAGCATTATGCTTTCATAGGCACTTCCCATAGCTGAATTCCCCCAGCCCCAGAACAGTCCTCAGAGAGCGATGTTATTTTCTCTGTTTTACAAAATACAGAGAGATTAAATACATTAGCCCAGGATGGCAAGACTAGTAGCTGGAACTAGGATGCAGCTTTTTCTTTCCATGCCCAGTCAGGATCCAGAAGATAGTGAGGCCCAGTGCTTAAGAGTGTGTTCTAGAGAATCCGACAAGGGTTCAAATACTGGCCCCACCAAGTACTATCTATCTGTGTGCCTTCTGGGATTTTCTTTAACCTCTTTTTATGGCCAATCACTGAAATAGGGATAAAGTATATCATATGCAATAAGTTATGTAATATATACATCTATAAAATATATATATTCTCTATATAAAGTAAGTACACAAGTATCTAGAACATAGTTAATGCTCAAAAACTATTAGCAATTATTATACAGAAACTGGTAGGAGTGGGTGGGGCACCAACTGGTTGGAGTGAGTGGATGTTTTGTTTTGTTTCTTCCTGGATTTGTCTGAGGCTGCTATAACAGAATCCCATAGACAGAATGACTCATAAACAACAGAAATTAAGTTCTGACACTTCTGGAGTCTGGAACTTTCAAATATTTAGGATATGGTACGTGGCTCTTCCTTTATTTTGTCACACTTGGACCTGAGAATATTATTGTAGTTCTGCTTAGAAATATGTTTCCACCATAAGATACACTTCTCTTCCTCCTGGATAAGACCTGGTAAAGTTTCCATCCTACATTCTACTGAGGTGGTAGAGACTTTCAAACACAACCACTGGCTATCTTTACTACCTTGCTGGTTTGAGGTAAGGGGGTCCTATATTGCTTTTCAAATTGGGCCTCAACTTGTATTGGTTCTGTGTTTTCTTAGGTCCTTCCTGAAGTTTTCCCCTGTCCTGGGTGTGTTGAGAATTAGCAGAGAAGGATAAAACTGTCTTCATTTCACCCATTTTTTCCCACTCCAACCTCAAAACATCCACACACATGTACACAGCCACACAAGATTCCTTTAAAAACTGGAAAAATTCACTGAGGTTTTCTGGAGCTTCCTTCCTCCTCTTACTGCTCTAGGGCATTTTCCACTCAAAGCCACTGATTTAAAAGAAAACAAAGAAACAGAAACTAAGATAAAAGAAAAAGGGAAGAGTTCTTGTCAGAATATGGAAAAATAAAATTCTAAAAATAACTCGTATTCTCAATTTCCCTACACTTATGTTGCAAACATTATCCAATTGAGGAACTGCTGACACCAATAACATTATTTCTGGTCCTTTGCTCTTTCCCATCAATGTTTTCTCAAACCTGGGTTGTGGTCAGTGACTCTTGAGTGCAACCTTGTAAACAAGCACTCCCAGATGCCTATAAGAAAAGCTTAGAGCTACGGCTCCCTTTAAATTTGGGCTTGTATTTTATATACATATACACTCACTGGGGCTTATGTTCTATAAATAGCTCTTCAAATTTTCCTGGAACGGTGAAGGGGATTGAAGGAGATAGAGATGGGCTACATGCAATCAGGAGCATATCGAACTTTAGAAGCTAACCAAATAATGTTTATAAATTTGGGCACAACTCAACAGGTTTTAAAAAGTATCAAGACATTAAGATAATTCATCAGTCCATTAATTCAACTAATATTTCTATTTCATTTTTTTCTACTCTAACAAAAATGATTAAAGCAGCTAAATTAAAGTTATGGAGTTCACTCACAAGGATTGTTTACCCTATTCTGGACAATATAAGATTGTGACACAACTGGTCAGAAGCTCAAAACTACTGGGGAAGGAAAACATGAATCTGAGAAAGTTAAAACAATGTGAGGCTTTGTCAGATATTGTACCCTCAGCTTTACCTCATTTCCCCAATCCATATTTTCTGTTATAACCAGAGTTATCTTTCTAAAATGAAAGTTTCATCACATAAATCTGCTTAAAGCCCTTTAGTGGTTCTCTATTACTTACTGGAAGAAGGCAAAGGTCACAGTGTTTGTGATCTTGTCCAGGTCTACCGTTCCAGACTCATCTCCAGTTATCTCCCCTCCTTCCTGTGTGTGGAATGGGAGCCTCTGAACAGCCATGAAGCTAGCAGCTTTGTCTTAATCAGCTTTGACTTCCCAGTGTTAGAGCAGAGGCTTTAGGAACACTTTATATTTAACTGATGCAGACTTTTCCCACCCATCAATCTCTTTTCTGAACTATTTTATTACAAAATTTAACACACACAGAAAATTTCATAAAACAAATGAAGGGCCCAAGAAAGACTGTGAAAAGAGCATTCATGTATTTACCATCTAATTAAAAAACTAGGACTTTGCTGGCTCCCCAGAAGTCCTCGGCATTCCCTTAATCATACCCTCTCGACTCACTCACCCCACATTTTCACCTGTTCTCATATCAAGCCATGATCCCCTCACACTCTATCTCACCTCTGTGATCTTTCTTCTGACCCCATACAGCCCTCTTTCTCTGATCTTTAAAGCACATATTCTCTTTAGCATTCATTTAGCCTCTAGTCAGCCACAGCATCTCAAAGAAAATACTATGTGCTTTATAAAATTGTATTTATGATATGCTTGTATTTTTTATATTATTTTGCCTTCACTGTAGGTGTTTTTTTTTTTTTTTAATTTTTTTTTTCAACGTTTTTTTATTTATTTTTGGGACAGAGAGAGACAGAACATGAACGGGGGAGGGGCAGAGAGAGAGGGAGACACAGAATCGGAAACAGGCTCCAGGCTCCGAGCCATCAGCCCAGAGCCCGACGCGGGGCTCGAACTCACGGACCGCGAGATCGTGACCTGGCTGAAGTCGGACGCTTAACCGACTGCGCCACCCAGGCGCCCCTCACTGTAGGTGTTTTTATGTTTAAGTAGATATTTTGATGTCTATTCTTATTTTATTTTTAACATTTTTTGAGTATAGTTGACACACAACGTTGTATTATGTCAGGTGTACAACACAGTGATTCAGCCTTGCCGTGGTATGTTGTCAGTTCTCTATATTGTTACTGTGTATGTTTTAGTTTTATAGTTAAGATCTCGTTATAGATGCTCAATGAATATTTACTGAATGGGTAACTAGTGACTGAATGAAAGGCTAACACATCAGAGCATGTAATAGGCAGAAATTTACTCAGCCAGAGAAAGAGGAATAGCAGAATATAGTGTACACAAATAGAGAAAGAGAGAGAAAGAGACAGAGAGAGAGAGGGAGAGAGAGAGAGAAAGATGTTGTTCTGATGTACTGCACATAAATATTCAAGAATTTCACACACTGAAAATCTCAATTATTTCTCCTTTATTTATTTATTTCTTCACACCAAATCAACTGTTAGGAATTCCAGATATGCTTCTGATTTAATCTTCATACATTTTAATGTCTCTGATTTTGAGTAAAGAAGGCATTCAGGCTCAAGCACTACATGTCTCTCTTGAACATTTCACTCTAGAGAAAACATGGCCAGAATATGGGCCAGACTATGGGATGAACTCCTGACATGACTACTTCAGGAAGAATTCTACATTGTCAGGGAAGCTGGAAGAGATTACACTGAAAATCCTTTCCCACTCTATGATGGCATGGGTAAATGAAAGCCATTGGCAATCTAAGTATAATGATTAAGTCTATAGTTTTATTTAGAAATTAAGTTTATGTGGCACCTGGGTGGCTCAGTCGGTTGAGCGTCTGACCTCAGCTCAGGTCATGATCTCATGGTCCGTGAGTTTGAGCCCCGCGTCAGCCTCTGTGCTGACAGCTCAGAGCCTGGATGGAGCCTGTTCCAATTCTGTGTCTCCCTCTCTCTCTGACCCTCCCACATTCATGCTCTGTCTCTCTCTGTCTCAAAAATAAATAAATGTTAAAAAAAAATTTAGAAATCAAGTTTATGCTGAAAACTCAGGTTTATGACATAAAGTTGTAATTCAAATATCTCCTAGGTTCCATCCAGTAAATACAGTTGAAGCTTTTAGTCAACCTATATCCGTCTTTTCAATTGTTGGATGGAATAGTAAATGTTAAGCATGTAAACTTGAATTATCTTTCCTTGTTTTTCACATACTGTTCAATGATTCTTCCCACCTCACCCATACTTTTCTTGTAGAATTGAACTCTTTCTTCGAGGTTCAAATAAAACATATCCTTCTATATGAAGTCTATCTTGATCTCTCATGAAAGTTAGGGCTTTGTCTATTCTTCTCCCACAACTTTTTTTCTTAAAGTACTCAATACATTGAATTTTGAAGGTGTATTTATCTGCCCCAAAGAATTATAAGATTCTCAGGACTAGATTTTACTTAGTTCTAAACCTATGGTAGGTGCTCAATAATTTGACTGAATGAAAGGTACAAAGTAGTAATATTTAAGAAACAATAAAAAATAATAAATAGCCAATACTGGAATGAATAACTTCTTTTTTTTTTTCCCGGGTACTAGATTAGACACTGACAAAAGGCAAATGAAACAGAACAGGCATCTGGGAGCTCACAGTTCAGCAGGAAACAGGGAAGTGAATATGTGCAATATTGTTGGTGGGAGGAAGATGGAGATGGGTAAGGTACTGTGGGAATCAGAGGACTGGTCTTCAACTCAGACTGGAGACTAGGAGACAGATGTTAAAATTAATTAATTAAGGACAGGTAGCCAGTCAGGTGGAGAAGGGGTAGAGGTGGAGGGCATTCAAGACAGAGGAAACAGAAGCAATGAAGTCCTCTATCTTAATGGGAACATAGTCATGTTTCTTCTTACACAGAGATTTCCAGTGGTGAGAACAAGCACAGAAATTTTCTTCTGCCAAGTATGTATCAGAGAGGAAAAGAGAAAGACAAGGGGAGCACAAGAGAATCACTGAAGAGAGTAAACCCATATTCAATTAGAAGGTAGAAAGTAGCATATTTCTGCCTGACTAGAAAAAGGAGAATGCAGCTGGATCACAAATGGACTTGAGCTATACTTAGACGTACAAAGAAAATTAGCTTCTTTGTTTTCTAGTACACATTTGATCTTCCTTACAATCCTCTCACATCTCTTGGGAGGGGAGGGCAGGAACTTTCAATGTTCTATTTCTTGCATTCCAGGCTCTTCCAGTTTGAGTAATGCATTTTGAATGACTTCGTCTCTTTTGGGTAAATGCTTTTCAGATTTCCTTTCCCCATCTCTACTCCTGCATGCCTTTCTTGCTTTTCTCTAAGCATAACCTCATGGCAACAGGGAAGACAAGTGATTGGAATGCATGTGGCATTCTTTAGATAGAACCTTACTGGTCTCCTCTGGTTTCTGTCATAGGACAGCCACTCAGATATGTTCCCTGAACTGGTGACCTTTCAGGTGCAGCTGGCTTCACTTGATCTTTTGGAGGACATGTAAGCATCTAGAATCTACAGTCTATAGCATTTATATGATATTTTAAATGTGACAACCACTTCATTCAGATACTGGGTCTTAACCAGTCTGCTGCTCCGATCAGCACCTCAACATTTGGCCACATGTTTGAGTGCTATGCACAGGCCTTGAGAAACAAGCAAATATACCTCAGGATCACCTTTCTGGGCACTATTCCTCAGGATTCCCAGGTATGTGGCATCTGGATGTTTCCACTGAGTCCCTTCTTCCCGTTCATTTGAGTAGAAGAAATGAAGAAAGACCTCTCCATAATCAGCTGTCTTTCTTTCTCAGCCATCATGGCAGAATGGGCAACTGATCTACTTCTCCCTTCCTGGCATAGATTTCCCTTACATCATCTCCTCTTTCTTTCTTCTTAACAGAAGAAGGAGAATCATTTTCATATTATAGGAGAAACTATAATCTGAAAAGAAACTCTAAAATCTGAGTTGGTTGGGGCTGGCTCAATAAAAGACAAGGGAACACTGGTTTAATGTCCCTACATATTATTCTAATTACAAGTATTCTGGAATGGCAGAGAGAGTCAGTGAAATTGTTCTCTCACAAAAATAGAAAATTATAACTAAATAATAACTAAAATCAACCATTCTGGAACTCTGGAAATTAGCAAAAGCCACAGAACAAACTGAAAATTGTCTACTCAAGAGAAAATATTAAATCTCTGTCAGTAGCAGTATCTATATCATTTTAACATGGGCTATTCCCATCCCCCTTCTCTCTCTAGTCAATGGAGAGGACTGACAATTTCTGAAACTTGACTAAAAGCCCCATCCATATAGTGCAATAAACATTTTGCCTGAATGAGTAGTGACCTGACAAACTTCCATTCCCAGGATATTGGGGCTATTGATTTGACACAGAGCTTAGCTCAACAACAATAAAAAAGCTTTATCCCCAGGATATTAACTAACACTGCCAGTAATCTGCTGGCATCATAGCTGTTGGTCCAAGGATTTGATTTCAACTGAAGAAAAAAAAATAGCATGATTAAAAATTTAAAAGGAAGTCACAGAGAGCTAGACAACTAAAACTAGGGAACTTCAAAAAGGCCTGATACATTTCTGGGAATCTAGAAGACAGTGTGGGTACAAGACTTGATCTGGAAAAAAAGAAGGTTCTCATCACGTCAGTCCATGTTTGGCTGACACAGGTCCTGCATAAGCAGGAAATGAAAGCTAAGACTGTTTTATAAATTGCCTGAGGGTTGAAGGCATGTCTTCACACATGGATCTCATTGGCAAAGGGGGAAACACATACTGGCAAAGCATTTAAGGAAATCTGAAAGACTGCTGGCTGCCACTAAATAATACTGGCTCAAGGCTGACCCTAAGGAATCCAGCTTGAAAATAAAAACAAGAACTTACAAAAAACACACAAAAACCCCCAAAACCTAGCAGAGAACTCAGTGACCACATATTACAGAATAGCAGCAACAATAATAAACTTTGGAGGGGATAAGGATCTGATACCAGACTGATTACAATATATAATATATTATCTAAATTATCCAGTTTCAACAGAAATTATGAAACATGTATAGAAAAATGAAAATATGACACATATACAGGACAAAAGGAGAACCAAGGGAAAATGCCCCTGAGGGGGAACCAATCACGGACTTAATAGACAAAGACTTTAAAGCAGCTATTATAAATATATTAAGATAACAAAAGAATTAAAGAAAATATGACAGTAATAATTCACCGGTTCAAGAATATCAACAAAAAGAAAGAATTTAAAAAAAACTCAGAAGACATTCTAGAGTTGCAAAGTACAATAATTGAAATTAAAAAGTTCCCTAGAGGTGCTAAAAGGAATTTGAGCTTGCAGAAGAATCAGTGAATTTAAGATAGGTCAATTAAGATTGTCTAGTCCTAGAAATAGAAAGAAAAAAGAATGAAAAAAAATGAACAGCACCTCAGAGACCTGTGGACACAATCAAACATATAAGCATATCCAAAATGAATGTCTCAGAAGGAAAGAAAAGAGAAGGGGCAGAAAGAATACTTGAAAAAATAATAACCCCAAACTTCCAAAATTTGATGAAAAGCATTAATCTATGTATTCTAAAAGCTCAATAAACTGTAAGATAAATTCAAAGATCTACACCAAGATCTACTTAATAAGCAAACATTAGAAAGACAAAGACAGAATCTTGAAAGCAACAAGAGAAGTAACTCATCACATACAAAGGATCCTCATCAGAACCATGGAGGACAGAAGGAAGTGGGATGACATAATTGAAGTATTATGAAAGAGACTGTCAACCAAGAATATCCAGTAAAATCAACCTTCACAAATAAAGGAGAAATTAAGATATTTTCAGATAAATGAATGCTGACACAATCTGTCACTAGCAGAGTTATCCAAGAAGAAATAGTAAAGGAAACCCTACAGACTAAAAAGAAAAGACACTGCATGGTGACCCAAACACACATGAATAAATAAAGAGCACTGGAAAAGGGGAGTACGTAGATAAATATAAGGCAGTATAAACATATTTTTGTTTCTAACTCTTTTGTATTCTTTTATCTGATTTAAAAGACAGCTACATAAGGCAAGGCTTTGTACTTGGAATGTATAAATACATAATCTGTGTGAAAGTAATAACACAAAAAAGGGGGAGGGAGCAGAGGTATATTGAAGCAAAGTATTAACTTGAACCAAACTGTTTTAAATTAAAATGCTAATTGAATCTCTAAGGCAGCCACTATTAAAATAACTTTACTAAAAAAATTTTTTTTACATTTATTTATTTTTGAAAGACAAAGAGAGAGACAGAGCACAAGTGGGGGAGGGGCAGAGAGAGAAAGAGACACAGAATCCGAAGCAGACTCCAGGCTCCAGGCTCCGCACTGTCAGCACAAAGCCTGATGCGGGGCTCGAACTCACAAACCATGAGATCATGACCTGAGCTGATGTCCGATGCCCAACTGACTGAGCCACCCAGGTGCCCTTAAAATAACTTTAAAAAATAATAGCAGAAACAACAAGGCAACAAGGAATCCAATTGGTACAGTAAAAAATATGAATTTAACACACAAGAATGCAGTAACAGAAAAATAGAGGAACAAAAAGACATAACCCATATATATAAAACAAATAGCAAAACGACAGACCTAAATCCTACCTTATCAGCAATTACAATAAATATAAGTGAATTAAACACTCCACTCAACAGGCATAGGTTGGCAGAATATAAGAAAACATTATATGATCCATTTATATTTTGTCTACAAGAAACATGCTTTAGACTCAAAGACATAAATAGGGTGAAAGTAAAAGAATGGAATACAATACACAAAACAAAGAGTGACCAAAAGAGCACTGGGATGGTTACACAATATCAGACAAGTACAATTATAAGACAAAATTGATACTAAAAAAATAACATTTTGTAATGATAATCCATCAGGAAGACATGGAATTATATACATATATTCACCCAACAATAGAGTCCCCAAATACATAAAGCAAAAACTAACAGAATTAAAGGGAAAACTAGAAAACCAAATAGTATAAGAGGGCTCAAACCCAAAAGTTCAACAAAGAAATAGAAGACCTTAACAAAACTAATCAGCTTGATCTGACATCTATAAAATGTTCCACTTAAGGGGCGCCTGGGTGGCTCAGTCGGTTAAGTGGCCGACTTGGGCTCAGGTCATGATCTCGCGGCCCGTGAGTTCGAGCCCCGTGTCGGGCTCTGTGCTGACGGCTCAGAGCCTGGAGCCTGCTTCGGGTTCTGTGTCTCCCTCTCTCTCTGATCCTCCCCCATTCATGCTCTGTCGCTCTGTGTCAAAAATAAATAAACGTTAAAAAAAATTAAAAAAAAATAAAAAAAATAAAATGTCCCACTTAAGAATAGTAGAATATATATTTTTCTTAAGTGCACAAAAATTTTGCCAGGATAAATTATATGTTAAACCATAAAAAAGGCATCAGTAAATTTCAAAGACTTGAAACCATAACAATTATTTTCTTTGATATCATTGGAATTATATTAGAAATCAACAATGAGAAAAAATTTTGGGAAATTCACAAATATGTAGAAATTAGACATGCTCTTAAATAATCAGTGGATCAAAGAAGAAATCATGAAATAATTTAGAAAATACTTTGACAAGTATTCAAATGAAAAAAGCAAGTATAGTAAAATTTACAGAATGCAGCTAAAGTAGTTCCTAAAGGGAAATTGATAGCTGTAAATAAATGCTTATATTAAAAAAAGAATGATCTCAAATCAATAATTGAATCCTTTACCTTAATAAATTCAGAAAAAAAGTGAAAACCAAACCTAAAGCAAACAGAATGAAAGAAATAAAAAAGATTAGAGTGGAAATAAATGAAGTAGAGAATAGGACAATAGTAATAAATCAAAGCTGAAATTTTTTTTTTTTTTGGAAAAGTTCAATACAATTGCCATCTTTAGCTACACTACCGAGAAAAAAAGAGAGAAGACTCAAATTACAAGACTAATATAAGGAATGAAAGAGGGACATCACTAGCAAACTTAGAGAAGATCATAAGGGAATATGAAAAACTGTATTACAGGTTTTATAACTTGGTGAAATGGGCAAATTCCTAGGACACAAACTGCCAAAATGGACTCCAGCAGAAATAAGAAATCCAGATAGATCTGTATGTATTAAGAGATTGAATTAGCAATTTAAAAACATTTCTTAAATAAAAATCCAAGTCCAGATGGCTTCATTGGTGAATTCTACCAAACATTTAAAGAAAAATTAATACCAATCTTTCACCAACTAGACTATTTGAAGTGGCAGCAGAAGCAGAAGCAGCAACATCAGGGGGAGGAGAGAAAGAAACACTTTCCAGTCATTCTATAAGGCCAGCAAAATCCTGATTTGAAAATCAGACAAGGATATCACAAAGAAAATGCAGACGAATATCCCTAATGGATGTAAATGTAAAAATCTTCAACAAAATACTAGAAAAATGAATCTAGCAACACATGAGAAGGATTATGCACAATGATTAAGAGAAATTTAACCCAGGAATGCAAGGTTATATTAACATGTGAAAACCAGTAAATGTAATATAGTATATTAATAAAGGACAAAAAATACAATAATCTCAATTAATACAAAAAGCATTAGACAAAATCCAAAACTCTTTTATGATGAAAACACTCAACACAATAGGAACAAAAGGAAACTTCCTCAACCTTACAGAGGGAAGCTACAAAAATCCCACTTCTAATTTCAAATTTAATGGTAAAAGACTAAATGTTTTCTCCCTAAAAATCAAGAAAAAGACTCTTATACCAACTTTATTCAATTCTAGACTTTCTGCTAAAGATTCTAGCCAGCATGATTAGGCAAGAAAAAAATTAAAGGGATGAGATTAGAAAAGAAGTAAAATAATCTCTAGTCAAATATCAAATGATCTTGAATACAGAAAATCCCAAGCAGCATGCACGTGCGCGTGCACACACACACACACACCTATTAGAACTAATGAATGAATTCAAAAGGTTACAGAATACAAAGTCAATATACAGAAATCAATTCTACTTCTATATGTTGGCCATTAATAATCCAAAACTGAAATAAAAGAAATAATTCCATTTATACTAGCATCAAAAAGAATAAAATACTTAGGAATAAATGTAACAAAAGAAGTATACGACCTGTACATGAAAAACTATAAAACCCTGTTGAAAAAAATAAAGACTTAAATAAATGGAAAGACATCCTCTGTTCATGCATTGGACTAGTTATTCTTTAAATGGCAATATTCTCCATATTGATCTGCAGATTCATTGCACTATCAACAACCCAAATTCCCTTTTGCATAAATTGACAAGCTGATCCTAACATTTTATGGAAATGAAAGGGATTCAGAATTTCCAAAAGAATCCTGGGAAAAAAAGAACAAAGTTGGAAAACTCATACTTCCCTATTTCAAAACTTACTACAAAGTTATAGTAATCAAGACAGTGTGGTACTGGCATAAGGATAGAAATATAGATAGTGGAATATAATGGAGAGTCCAGATATAAGCTCTTATATTTATGGTCAATTGGTTTTCAAAAAAAAGGTACCAAGATAATTCAGTGGGAAAGACAGTCTTTTAAACAATTGGTACTGGGACATTTGAATATTTGGATTAGTATGAAGTCAGACCCCTACCTCACAAGGTATATGGAAATGAACTCAAAATAGATGATTAATATGAGCTAAACTATAAATCTCATAGAAGAAAACTTACAACTAAATACTTGTGACTTTGGGTTAGGCTACAGTTTCTTAGGTATGACACCAGAAGCACAAATAGCAAAAGAGAAAAGACAATAAATGAAATTTCATTAAAATTAAAAATATTTGTACTTCAAAGGACACTATCAAGAAAATAAAGACAACCCACACACAGACTTAGAGAAAATATTTGTGAATCATATATCTGATACAGGGTTATATCCAGAGTGTGTGTGTGTGTATATATATACATATACATATATATATATACGTATATATACGTATATATATATACGTATATATATATACATATATATATACGTATATATACGTATATATATATATATGTATATGTATATATATATATATGTTTTTTAAAAAACCTTTAAAAAGTCTTTTAACAAAAAGGCAAGCCAATTAAAAAAAGAGCAATGGATTTGGATAGACATTTCTTCAATATAAATATACAAATAGCTAACAAGCACATGAAAAGATGCCTGACGTCACTAGTCATAGGTAAATACCAATCAAAACTATAATCACTTCATACCCACCAAGGCAGTAAAATAAAAAAGACAATAATAACAAGTGTTGGCAAAGATATGGAACAATTAGAATCCCTCATACATTGCTTAAGAGAATGTAAAATTGTGCGTCCACTTTGTAAGAACAATTTGGCAATTCCTCATGTTGTTAATCACAGAGTTACCATATAACCCAGCAATTTTATTCCTAGGTCTGTACCCAAGATAACTGAAAACATGTCCTCACATAAACATGTTTATGAGTGTTTATAAATAGCCAAAAAATGGAAACAACTCTAATGTCCATCAACTGATGAATGGATAAACAAACGTGGTATATCTATGTAATATTCACCCATAAAAAGGAATAAAGTATTGAAAGATGTTATAAAATGAATGAACCTCAAATACTAAGTGACAGAAGCCAGTCATGAAAGGCCACATATTCTATAATGCCACCAGTATGAAATGTTCATAACAGGCAAATCTACAGTGACATAAAGTTTATTTGTGGTTTGACAGGGGGTGGGGAGAGGGAGAGTAATTGCTGGGCTTGAAGTTTTTGTTTGGTGGGATGACAATGTTATAAAATGATATTTTGGAGGTGGTTATATAATTCTGTGAATATACTAAAAACTACTGAGCTTCATACTTTAAATGAATGCATTTTATGGTGTGTGAACTATATCAATAAAGTTATTAAAAAGAAGAGAAAGAGAGCACCACAAAAAAATGTGATGGGTAAGTTAAGAGAGGCAGGAAATATCAGATTCATCATTTCGAAGAGCATGGCTCTGTGCTTTTGGAAAATCACTTATATACTAGTTCCCTTGCTAATGCCCATTTAGAAGTCCAGATTTACCCAGATTTCTGTATTTCTAAGCACTAATTTAAACTATTAAGCTCAACCATACAGACTATGGGTGGTATTTTACACATGTCAAAGTACTTTTATATAGGTCAAAATGACCTATATTTGTCCAGAAAGACAATTATCATTAATGGTCCAAGAAAATTTTAATTTCTTCTCCATCAAAATATTTTATAAGAATTATAACAGGAAGCACAAATAACTGACTTAGGAAGTCTTTCAACAATATTTTCCTAAATGTGTGTCAAGTAACATTAGCTTCTCTAGTGTGTTTTAGGGAAAAAAAGAGAGTTTCACAGTCAAAAATGTTTAGGAAGTTTTGCACAACATTCCTTTCTTGGAAATTGATAATGGACATGAAGCTATTAAAAGCTCTGAACAGAAACAATATAGAATCCAGAAAACAGAACAGATCAATGAAATGAAGAGCTGGTTTTTTGAAAAAATAAACAAAATTGATAAGCCCCTAGCCAGACTTCTCAAAAAAGAAAAGGGATAGGACCCAAAGAGGTAAAATCATGAATGAAAATGGATTTATTACAACCAATCCCTCAGAATACAAGCAATTATCAGAGAATACTATGAAAAATTATATGCCAAAAAACTGGACAACCTGGAAAAAATGGACAAATTCCTAAGCACCCACACACTACCAAAACTCAAATGGGAATAAATAGAAAACTTGAACAGACCCATCACTAGTGAAGAAATTGAATCAGTTATCAAAAATCTCCCAACAAATAAGAGTCCTGGGCCAGATGGTTTCCCAGGGGAATCTACCAGACATTTAAAGCAGAGTTAATACCTATCCCTCTCCAGCTGTTCCAAAAAATAGAAATGGAAGGAAAACTTCCAGACTCATTCTATGAAGTCAGCATTACCTTGATTCCCAAGCCAGACAGAGACCCCACACAAAAGGAGAATTACAGGCCAACACCCCTGATGAACATGTATGCAAAAATTCTCAACAAGATATTAGCAAATCAAATTCAACAGCATATAAAAAGAATTATTCACCATGATCAAGTGTGATTCATTCCTTGGCTGCAGGGCTGGTTTAATATTAGTAAATCAATCAATGTGATACATCACATTAGTAAAAAAAAAAAAAAAAAAAAAAAAAGGATAAGAACAATATGATCCTGTTAATAGATGTAGAAAAAGCATCTGACAAAATAAGGCATCCTTTCTTAATAAAAACCTTCAAGAAAGTTGGGATAGAAGAAACATACCTAAATATCATAAAAACCATATATGGAAAGCCCACAGCTAATATCATCCCAATGGGGAAAAACTGATAGCTTTCCCCTGAGATCAGGAATATGACAAGGATGTCCACTCTCACCACAGTTGTTTAACATAGTGTTGGAAGTCCTAGCATCAGCAATCAGACAACAAAAGGAAATCAAAGGCATCAAAATTGGCAAAGAAGAAGTCAAACTTTCACTCTTCGTAGACGACATGATATTTTACATGGAAAACCTGAAAGACTCCAACAAAAGGCTGCTAGAACTGATACATGAATTCAACAAAGTCGCAGGGTACAAAATCAATATACAGAAATCGGTTGCATTTCTATACACCAATAATGAAGCAACAGAAAGAGAAATCAAGAAATTGATCCCATTTACAATTGCACCAAGAACCATAAAATACCTAGGAATAAACCTAACCTAACCACAGATATAAAAGATCTGTATGCTGAAAACTATAGAAAACTTATGAAGGAAGCTGAAAAAGATGCAAAGAAATGGAAAAACATCCCATGCTCACAGACTGGAAGAATAAATATTGTTAAAATGTCAATACTACCCAAAGCAATCTACACATTCAACGCAATCCCAATCAAAATTGCACCAGCATTCTCTAGCACCAGCTAGAACAAACAATCCTAACATTTGTATAGAACCACAAAATACTCTTAATGGCCAAAGTAATACTGAAAAAGAAAACCAAAGTGGGAGGTATCACAATCCAAGACTTCAGCCTCTACTACACAACTGTAATCATCAAGACAGGATGGTATTGGCACAGAAACAGACACATAGACCAATGTAATAGAATAGAGAACCCAGAATTGGACCCACAAAAGTATGGCCAACTAATCTTTGACAAAGCAGGAAAGAGTATCCAATGGAAAAAAAGACAGTCTCTTTAGCAACTGGTGCTGGGAGAACTGGACAGCAACATGCAGAAGAATTAAACTAGACCACTTTCTTACATCATTCACAAAAATAAACTCACAATGGATGAAAGACCTAAATGTGAGACAGGAAACCATCAAAACCCTAGAGGAGAAAGCAGGCAGCAACCTCTTTGACCTCAGCCACAGTAATATCTTGCTATCTCCAAAGGCAAGGGAATTAAAAGCAAAATGAACTATTGGGACCTCATCAAGATAAAAAGCTTTTGCACGGCAAAGGAAACAATTAACAAAACTGAAAGGCAACCAATGGAATGGGAAAACATATTTGCAAATGACATATCAGACAAAGGGTTAGTATCCAAAATCTATAAAGAACTTACCAAACTCCACACTCAAAAAACAAATAATCCAGGGAAGAAATGTGCAGAAGACATGAATAGACACTCTTCCAAAGAAGACATCAAGATGGCCAACAGACACATGAAAAGATGTTCAACGTCACTCATCATCAGGGAAATACAAATCAAAACCACACTGAGATACCACCTTACGCCTGTCAGAGTGGCTAAAATGAACACTCAGGAAACTACAGATGCTGGCAAGGATGTGGAGAAATGGGAACCCTCTTGCACTGTTGGTAGGAATGCAAACTGGTGCAGCCGCTCTAGAAAACAGTGTGAAGGTTCCTCAAAAAGTTAAAATAAAACTACCTTACGACCCATCAATAGCACTACTGGGAACTTATCCAAAGGACACAGGAGGGATGATTCATAGGGGCACATGTACCCAATGTTTATAGCAGTACTTTCAACAATAGCCAAATTATGGAAAGAGCCTAAATGGCCATAAACTGATGAATGGATACAGAAGATGTGGTTTTTACCTACAATAGAATACTACTTGGCAATGAGAAATAATGAAATCCTCCCATTTGCAGCAATGTGGATGGAACTGGAAGGTATTATGCGGAGTGAAATTAATCAGTCAGAGAAAGACAGATATCGTATGTTTTCACGCATATGTGGATCTTGAGAAACTTAACAGAAGACCATGGGGAAAGGGAAGGGGAACAAATAGTTACAAACAGAGAGGGAGGGAGGCAAACCATAGAGACTCTTAAATACAGAGAACAAACAGGGTTAATGGGAGGTGGGGGAGAAGGGAAAGTGGGTGATGGGCATTGAGGAGGGCACTTGTTGGGATGAAAACTGGGGTGTTGTATGTAAGCAATGAACCAGGGGAATCTACCCTAAAAACCAAGAGCACACTTTACACACTGTATGCTAGCCAATTTGACAATAAATTATATTAAAATAAACAAATAAATAAAAGCTCTGAAAAGCTATTCACTCACTCAAAAAATATTCATTCTGTGCTTCCTTAGTGTCGGCACTGCTGTACATCTATTGGAGTTTGCATTCTAATGTTACACAGAGAAATATATTTTAATTATTTCTCAGTTTATTTGCTTATAGAACAACTTTTCAAGAAATATCCATTAACATGCTACAGAATACACTTTGTCAGGGTGCCTGGGTGGCTCAGTTGGTTAAGCATCTGATTCTTGATTTTGGCTCAGGTCATGATCTCACGGTTCTTGAGTCCAAGCCCGAAACCGGCATCAGGCTCTGCACTGACAGTACAGAGCCTGCTTGGGAGATTCTCTCTCCCCTCTCTCTGCCTCTCCCCCACCCCTCAAAATAAATAAATAAATAGATAAATAAATTTTTGAAAAAGAATACACTGTGTCAAATAGGGGTCTACATTTATACGTATTAAAATTCTATTGGAAATGCTAAAAGACGGGGTGAGGGAGGGGGGAAGCAGCATCCTGAATCATGCATAAATTGTATTTTTAGTACTTGATGTTCTCAAAAGGAACTTTGGAAACTGAACCTTTAAGGAGTAGGATGTGATGGCCTGATTAAAAGTGAGGATTGGAAAGAAAACACAAGATGTGAGCAGTCAAAATATTTGTGAACATTTTTGGTGATCCATTTTTCCAGATCTTTGCTGTTATATACAAATTGACAAAGCCAAATGCAGTTAGAATACTATAGATGATATATATGCTAAATTAAGACACTATCTGAGATATTTGAGTGTAAGGAATTGTAAATTTTCTCTTTTAATTTCCTAGTAAGGAAATTATAAAGAATTATAAATCCCCTCTTTAAAAAATGTATTCAAGTGACAGTAAGCTACTAGGAACTAAGATACAGTAGGCTGGGCTAGATAAAATAAAGGCCAGAGCAAATTTTAAAGTAAACAAATTATCCTGAAAGACAATATCAAATATCATGACTTTTCCACTAATTCCTATTAAATTATCCCCTTTACACCCACACACTTTTCTCTAATAAAGTCTAATTTCATATGAATGGAAATATACAATCTGTGGCCTTTATGTCTGGTTTATTTCACTTAGCATGATATTTCAAGGTTCATCCATATTTTAGCATATATTAGAATTTCATGCCTTTTTAAAGCTGAATAATACTCCATTGCATGTATATACCACATTTTGTTTATCCATTCATCTGTTGATGAACATTTGGGTGGTTTCTATTTTCTGGTTTTGTGAATAATGCTGCCATGAAAACTGGTTTACAAGTATCTGTTTGAGTATCTGCTTTCAACTCTTTTGGGTATATATCAAGGAATAGAATTTCTGGATCACATGGTAATTCTATGTTTAACTTTTTGAGAAACTGCCAAACTGTTTCCTCTGGGAAACAGCTGCACCATTTTACGTCCCCACCAGCAATGCACAAGCGTTTCAACTTCTCCATGTCCTCACCAATACTTTTTATTTTTTCCTTTTCTTTTTGATAATAGGTATCCTAGTAGGTATGAAGTTGTATTTCATTGTTGTTTTGATTTACATTTCCCTATGGCTAGTGATGCTGAACATCTTTTCATGTGTTTTATTGATTATTTGTATATCTTCTTTGGCAAAATGTCTGGTCAAGTCTTTTGCCATGTTTTGACTGGATTATTTGATTATTTGTTGTTAGGTAGTAGGAATTCTTTATATATTCTGGAGATTAATTCTTTATTAAATATATGCTTTGCAAACATTTTCTCCTATTCCATGGGTTACCTGTTCACTCTGTTGATAGCATCCTTTGATATACAACAGTTTATAATTTTAATGAAGTCTGAGTTTTCTACTTTTTTCTCTTCTTGCCTGGGCCTTTGGTGTCATATCCAAGAAACCACTGAAATTTCCAGTGAATGAAGATTTTCTGCCCATGCTTTTTTCTAAGAGTTTTATTTCTTAGGCTTAAGTATTTGATCCATTTGAGTTAACGTTTATATACAGCATAAGGTATATAAGGTATAAGGTAAGTATCTAACTTCATTGTTTGTTTTGCATGTGGATATCTAGTTTTCCTAGCACCATTCATTAAAAAAGATCATCCTTTTCCCATTGAATGATCTTGGCATGCTTGTTAAAACAAAAGACTATATATGCGAGCATTTATTTTTGGATTCTTTACTCTGTTTCATTTGTCTATATCTGTCCTTAGGCCAGTATCACACAATTTTGATGATGAAAGTTTTGTGGTAAGTTTTGAGATCAGGAAATGTGAGTTCTTCTACTTTCTTCTTCATTTTCAAGATTATTTTGGCTATTCTGAGTCCCTTGAGATTCCCTATGGACTTTAAGATAGGTTATTCTATTTCTGAAAAAAAAAAAAAAAACACAACTGGGATTTTGATAGGTATTGGATTGGTCACTTGGGTTGTACTGTCATCTTAGCAAAATTATGTCCTCCAATCCATAAACATGGGTTATCTTTCCATTTGCTTATGTATTCTTTAAATTCTCTCAATGAGTTTTACAGTTTTCAGTGCACAAATCTTTTGTCTCATTGGTTAAATTCACTCATAAATATTTTATTTATTTTGATGCTATTGTGAATGGAACCGTTTTTCTTAATTTCCTTTTTTGTGTTGGTTATTGTTAATGTACAGAAATACAACTAATTTTTATGTGTTGGTTTTATATCCTGGAACTTTCCTGAATTCATTTATTAGCATTAACAAATGTGTGTGTGTGTGTGTGTTATCTTTAGAGTTTTCTACATATAAGAACACTTCATCTGTGAACAGGGATAATTTTACTTTTTCCCTTTCCAATATGAATGCCTTTTATTTCTTTTTCCTTGCCTAATTGCCTCACTGCCTTTTTTTAATCCTAAATCAATCATGAAAGCCATTGTAGGCTGTAACATCATAAGCAAATGTCCTCTGATAAGATAGACTCCTAGACTGAAGGTAAGGTACAAAATCATCTGCCCCAAACCATGCAACATGTGCATCCTCTCCTATTCAAGTTAACTTCAATAGATTTTGTGGTGGTTGCAGTATTTAGATGCTCTTCTGGATTTAAGTATTCTTCCACATATCCAGCATCAAAACAACTGATTTGGGAAAGGTTCTACCACTACTCTTTCCAAGAAAGATGGGGACTTTTCCTGACCTAACACATTTTAAATTTCAAGTCTCAAATTCCCACAGTTAGTTGAAATGTATTACTGTTACACTAATAAAAGAAAGAGCAACTTTTTCTGTATTTTATCACTAACTTAGACTACTCATTCTAGGTAATGGCTTCATGGATATGGATCATTTTTAAAGTATTTTCTCTGAATGCTGATCCTTATGAAGATTCTCCTTAAAAAAAAAAAAAAAAAGATTCTGTGGTCAGTAAATCTGGTCAACTATGTATGTATAAAGCTAAAGACTGCACTTTGTCTTAATTTCTCTTATCCTACCCTGTTCCTTCAAAGAGAAGTATTTATTATTCTGACTATACAGACTTCAGAACAGTTACCCGAACCTATGTTAAACATCATTACTCATTCATTTATTTATTCTGCAAAATAAACCAAACTTTATGCTCTTTAGGTGAGAAGAGGGAAATTTCTCAAAAGGAAATAAGACAAAGTCTTTTTCTCTAGAAGTGCTCACACTTTCCTAGGAGAGATAATGCATGTAAACAATTCCAATTCAGCATGACAAATGGTATAGTAATGGTGTGAACAACTGATATACTGGAATGACTGGTTCTTCCAGGAAGTTTCTAAGAAGACATCACAAGTTGTGTATTTATTTATTTATTTATTTATTTATTTCTATTTTTAAAAGTTCTGTCTAATTTTAATTTTTTTAAATGTTTGTTTATTTTTTGAGAGACAGAGAGAGACAGAGCACTAGCAGGGTAGGGGCAGAGACAGAGGGAGACACAGAATCCGAAGCAGGCTCCAGGCTCCGAGCTGTCAGCACAGAGCCCAACATGGGGCTCGAACCTATGAACTGTGAGATCATGAACTGAGCCAAAGTCGGATGCTTAACCAACTAAGCCACTCAGGCACCCCCTCAAGTTGTACATTTAAACTGAGTCTGGGAGCACCTGGGTGGCTCACTCAGTTAAGTATCTGACTTTGGCCCAGGTCATGATCTTACAGTTCATTTGTGAGTTTGAGCCCTGCGTTGGGCTCTGTGCTGACGGCTCAGAGCCTGGAGCCTGCTTTGGGTCCTGGGTCTCCTTCTCTCTCTGCCCCCCCCCCCCCCCCAAATAAGTAAACATTTAAAAAAAATTAAAACAAAATTGAGTCTGGAAGGGATGCCTGGGTGTCTCAGCCAGTTGAGCATTCAACTCTTGGTTTTGGCCCAGGTCATGATCTTACAGTTTCCTGAGTTCCAGCCCTGCATCTGGCTCTGTGTTGACAGCGCGGAGCCTGGTTGGGATTCTCTCTCTCCCTCTTTCTCTGCCCCTCCCCCACTCATGCTGTTTCAGTCTCTCTCAAAAATAAAAATAAATAAACATTTAAACTGAGTCTGGAAAAACACTGGGCACATCATGGACAAATGAGGGTACCCCTAGAGTACCATAGCGAATACAGCAATCTTAAAAATGAAATGGTAGATGCTCCTTTGCCTGAGTTGACAGTTCCTGAGACTCCAAAGAAGGAAGCACTGAGGAAGCAGCAGGGAGAGCAAACTTCCAACAGGCTCAATTTCACACCCACAAGCCTCTTTGATACTCTTTCAAATTCTTTTTTAGCCTCTGTGTGAGTTTACATTTCTCTCAGTGACCTGATAAGATAAAGCCACACCTGTAGAGTGAGGCAACTCCTTTTCACTCATGAAAAAAATGGTAACAATAATAATGACAATAACAAGCAATCAAAAGGTCACAGGGTCAAGAAAGAACCATTTTCACGAGGTCAGGTCATCATTTCATTTGAGTTGATTTAGAACTTGCTTCTGGTCTTGGGACTACGGGTTAACAACAATGCACAGACCTATAGCATTGCCAAAAACAAAACTAAACTAAACAAAACACTCCCTTCCACCCACCCCCTAAATAGCCTCAGCTGACAAACTCAGAGTAGTTAAGTAATCCTTATGCCTTTCAGAGAAGAATTTGTGCCATGGAAAGAAGAGGTGGGAGCACGTAGGGTTGTCCTACCTTGCCTGTCTTCTTGTTCCACAGGATTTTTGTTCCTTCTCCCAGACTAAGGTATACCAGGATCTCTCCCCACATGTTCTCCTGACTCTAGAGGAACTAAAATCTCTTTCTTCTCCCAGCTTTTAGTCACTGTTCCACAGATACCACCTGAGGGGTTAATATAAAGGGGGAAATTTTCTTTTTAAGTCATGACCATTCCCTATTCTTTCTTAGAAATAGGCTTTTGCCCTCATTATATTCTAAGGAACATAGTATCTGCAAAATTTCGTACAAAAGGATTCAGGGCCAAATTATACCCAAAGATGCTATCATAAGCACAGAGTCACACAACGCAGCTGGTGTGGCCCTATCATGAGGAATCTTGTTTTCTCACCTTCACTGACTCTCCTCCTGGGTCTGTGAGCAGCCTCTTCCCACAGCCCCTTTACTCTCATGCAACATCTTCCGCTTTTCATGCTTCCTTCAGTGTAGGAAGCCTGATTCTAAAATGCCTTCTTGCTGAGGCTCAGATCTCTGAGGCACTGCTCTAGAGTCATATTCTTGCCTGGTCCATCTGTTAGTCATATTTCTTTTCAGGGATTTTCAGTTACGTCAGTATTTAAGTATCTTAAGACCCCATATTTTCATTTTAATGCATAAACTTTAATTCCGCTTCTGGATTCCCCTCTATACATTTCTTGGGTAGTTTGTTATTTTTCCAAAAGGCCAGAGCCCTATAACATCATTAATTGATTTATATATGCAAACTATGAGAAATAAACCTGAAGGCAAAACTTATCCCCTATTAGTCATTGATGATTCTTTTAAGAGGGATTAGTGAGGTTAATAGAGCATAATTTAAGAGTTGATGGCAAACCAATCCTAGACAATGGGGCATCTAGATTGGCCTGGTGGCCTTAATGTCAGCTACCATCTGCTTGAGTGGAAGCTATCCCATTGGTTTGAAATTCAAAATTCATTTTGGATGGAAAGTGTGGCAGAAGGTTTGCTGTTCTGGCAGGAAAGGAAGATAGGAAATGGGCAGAGCAATATTCTATATTTGTTTTTGTGTGTAGTTGATTCCTGGTCTATAAATGAGCATCATCCCAAGAAATACCTGCAGCATTATCTTTGGAACTGATGTGAACATTCCAAAGAGGCATATGTGGTTAGCAAAACTCTATTTCAAGAGTGAAAGGGCCTTCAGACTTGCAAAGTTTTTCTTGAGAAACAAAAACAGGAAATAGTAAAGCAGAGTCTTTAAGTCTTTGTTCCAGTAGAAGAAGCAATTTGTCTACTCCAGGTAGATTCTTGGATTATTTAGTTACCATTTGCAAGTGTTGAATATCAGAGAAGTTGGCAACAATGTTTAACACTTTGAGTAGAACATTAAAAAAAAACAAGGGGCTCGAACCCACTAACTGTGAGATTATGACCTGGGTGGAAGATGAACGCCCAACCAACTGAGCCACCCAGGTGCCCCTGAGTAGAACATTTTATGTCTAAGTATATATCCATACATATTTTTTTAGAGCTTTAGGCCCATTGGTAGATATTTCTCTATGCCTTATGGTCTCTCTCCAACCTAGGATCGATGCTGTACCATTCATATCCTTTGAACATCTTTGCAGAAAACTTTTCTCTTTTTGCCTTCCTAATTGGGAATTTAACACTCTGCCACAATCTTACAAATGTATCTATCTTGGGAGGTATTGCATACTTTACCCTAATTACAGAAAAGAGATAAATTTGGGTGGAGATTTATGTAAGTAAATTTAAAACACATACATACCTGAAGCAACACTATATTTTATCATATATATACATATATTTATATAAATATATTTATTATATTTATAATGCCTACATTTTATAAATATGTAATTACAAAATTTATATATGTATGCCTTTGAAAGGTACAGAGACATATTTTGGACATATTACAGTGAGTCCCTGTGGGGACACTGGGGATGGGAATGGGGACCATAAATTTTAAAAAGAGGGAGAGAAAGAGGGCTTTTCAGGGACTAATGATGATATATCTGAGTCCCAAAACAAAGCAAAAGATGGGGAAAGATTTTCTCATGTAAGAAAAAGTTGGAGAACACATATTAAGCAGAGGGAATGATATACAATGTACTCACTTATTAATGGACTCAGTACACATCCACAGAGCATCTACTATGTGCTCAACACTATACTAGGCATTAAGGATATAATATTACACAAAGCAGATGTCATCCTTAAATTTGCCAGGCACTGTGCAAAGTGTATGATGTATACAATATACATGTCACAATAACCCTTTGAGAGGGGAGTAAGTGCTATTTTTGTCCCCATATTAGATAATGATAAAGTCAAGGTGCACAGAGGTTAAATAACTGGCCCAGAGCCACACAAACAGTAAGTGGCAGAGCCAGGGTTTGAATACCAGCGGCATGACTCTGGAGTCCACAAGACCACAGACTTAATCACTCCCTTTACTTGTTTATAAATAGACAATAGTGGTATGTGAGGATAAGTCCTATGCAATTCAAATGCTCCATGTTCTTCAGCTTTCTCCAGAAGCTTTTAGGAAGTCTGGTATACTTTCTCCAATTAAAAAGTCATTGGGAATACTGGACCACCTTTTGGCAGGAAACACAATTAGGGCTGAGGGGAAAATGAGGGGAAGTTTTGCTCTTTTTTTAAAGCTGGAATTCAGAGAGAAGTAAAATGGAGATTTGCTGAGTGGAGTAAAGACAGACCTGCTTTTGCTGAGTTTAGGTGAAAATGAGAGAAGAATGAGGTGGGAGCAGGGGAGTTGGCAATTCTATAGCTTTGACAGTACTCTCATTATTTTGTTTCTAAATCAGCCTCGCTGGTACTTCCTCTATTCAATAAAAGCCAGGCCCCACCCCCCCAAAATGTCTCTAGGACTAAGAAGAAGTGGGCCAATCTATATTGTCTTGGTCAGTCATTACTGCAGCAAACTTCCCTACTCTAAACCTAATTCTGGACATGGCTGTCTTTTCTGCCCATATCAATTTTGGCATGAAATACTAAATGGATCCTTTTTCTCCCTGCAATCCCCTTGCCCCAGTCCTCTGCCCCAGGACTATTTAGAAAATATATTTGCAGTTAAGTTTTACTAAAGGTTTGGGAATTGATTGGAGGAGGCGTCTGCAGAACAGTGCAAGCATTAACTTCACCAAATGTTAGACGTTATTGTCTCAAAAGCCTATCAGCTGATTTTGCAGGCCTGAGGAATACTTAGCTCCAGCTTGATGTCCAGTGCTCTGGTCTTTATTCTTTTGAAATATGCTTTTTGTCAAGTGGAAGTCTCCAAACCCTCAAATCTTGTTGGCTTTCCAATGAAGTGCAATTTGGCTCTTTGTGTTAGCTCTCTACTCCTTATGGGTGGGCAAAGAGCATGCTTCATAGCCAAGAAATTTCAAAACATTTTCTTTGACAAAGAGTAATTACTTCACCTACTATAAATTTTACCACTGTCCTAGTATACGAAGGTTGATACAGTCAATTCATCAATTCTTGTTTCAAATAGGTGGTTTTTCTATCTACACTGTCTCAGAGGAAGAGCACAATCTGCAGTTGGAGCACACAGGATGTGCATCTATAACCTATACTGCATGGGTGGTGGAGGCAATGGCCAACAGAGGTGACAACTCTTAAGGACAGCTCACATCTTAGGATAAGAAAGACTGAGCCAGGGAAAGGAGATGAAAAGAATGACAAAAGTATACTAAACCAAAGCCCAGGGGTGAAAGAATACCCATTTAAGAACCCAAATATAATTTTGTGTTATTAGAGATTAAAGATTAGTAAAAAGAGTGACAAGAGATGAGGAAAAGTGGGCAGCCTCTTGGCAGCCAGACTAAGGAATCAGAATTTACCTGAAGGCAGTGAAGGACTATAAAAAAGTTTTATAGGAGGACTATTGTAATCAAGGTTTTCTCCCTCCTCCACCTTTTCTCCCCTCCCTCCTCCTGCCTCTCTCTCTCTCTCTCTCTCTCTCTCTCTCTTTCTGAAAGATCATGGTGCCAGCATTACAGAGTATAAATTAGAGGAGAGCAAAAGTGCTATAATAATTTGTAGTGGGTCCAGAGAAAAGTGGGATAGATTCAAGAGTTGTTAAAGATTTGGATGAAGCAGGGGGAGGCAGTGAGGAAGGAAGAGGTATAAAGAATTGGATGGATTATGGGTAGAGTGATGGATTCACTAGGTTAGGCAATCCAAAGGGAAGGAAATAGTTAAAAGGGAATCTGATGAATTCAATTTTGGACATGTTGAATAATAAGATGTCCAAATGGAGTTGACCAGTAAAAATGTATATTTGGAACTCCAGTGATATCTATCTTGAGGTACAGAGTTGGGATTCATCATCAGACAGGTGGTAATTGATGCCCCTGGAGTAGATAAATTACCTACTTAGAGTGGCCACATGAGAAAAAGATAATAGACCATGAATACCAATATTTTAGAAATGAACTAGGAAAGAGGAATACACCATAAAGATAAAGGGGAGGGAACAGAGAAATGGGAAGTAGGACAGAGAAACCAAGATAAGAGTATTTAATGTCAAAGCTCAGAGACATGTTCTAGAAATGATGCTCCTGTCAGTTATGTTTCCTCAATTTGGTTATAAGCTTGTGCCATTGTTGAGTGTGAAGTTTGTGCTCCATAAATACTTCTTGACTAAGAGCACACATCCCTCCCAACCTCACCAAAAATTTTAAGTCCATTCTCTTCTGATAGCACATTGTTTTACTCTGTGAAGAAAAACTAATTTATTAGTTTTAAATACTTAAAAAATACTTCAGAAAATCTGAAGCTGAGTCCTTTGTACAGATAAATATGTCAGCAACTATTTTTTTGGTATGCCATCTCATTACATGGGAAATAATATATGATTCAGAGAAAAGTGACTTTTCCCCTTTTCCTTTAACTCCCCTTTAGGGCCCTGGGTGAAACCTCTTATTCCCTAAGGCAATTAAACACTTAAATAATTTATTATTTGTTAATAAATACAGGAAATTGGGCACTGGTGTGTGTTGTAAGGGGTATAACTCTTAGGTTATATACTGCAAAGGTTGATTGGTGTCACATAAAGGATTCAAGAATGTTTGATTCTGTGGTCCACAGAAGACTTTCCACTTGGACTCAGTAGCACTCTGAGTCAGCTGACTCTAACCAATCTTGCCACAGTTCTGGAAATTAGGTATCCATCAACTCAGAAAAGAAAAATACATTGGGAAAACACTTCTTGTAGTTAAAAACAGGAATTAAAAAAGCTTTCACTTCCTTTAGTGTGAAATTCATTTGCTCAGGCTTGTGAGTGCTTGGAAATTATATACTTCTTTTTTTTTTCCATTTGAGATAATTTTTATCCAGAAAGACACTTAAAAGCCAACTTCAAAATGTGTGGCTTTGGTGGCCATACTTCTACTCCCCCCTCCTCCCAAAAGGACATAGATCCCAGCTTGTTGGGTTCTCTAGAAGATGGTAGCCGTAATTCCATAGTGAATTAGCTCAAAGTCTATCTTCAAACAGATATAGTGTCCATTAACTTTCAAATTGTGCTGAGAAATCCAATCTGGGATAAAAGTTAGAAATGATCACAAGACTACATTACAACATATTTGTTTGCCTAACTCATTGTTCCTCAGATGCAAGAAGATGAATAAAATCTAATTCTCCTTTTACATTTCTCACTCACCATTGGGTAATATTTATCTACAAAATGACCTAATACAGTTTGCCAGCACAGGAAGGTCTTCTAATTTTCTGGCTTTTATGAGAGTGTATTTTCTTTCATTTCTGCCTACTCACCCCCAAGAACTAGCTTGTCTGGGTCCCTTTACAGCTTCTACAGAATGGGTTTCACCTGACATTTGACACATTATTCTTGTGCCTTTATATGGAGTTACTTGGTACATTTGGACAGCCTTTTTAAATCTTATGCAAAATCATAGTAGAAAATATTATCAGATATTACCTACATGTCACTTATAGAGATACACAGATCCAGAAAAGACTTTACTTTTTTCTGCAGATAATTTGGTGCTTAAAAAAAACAAAAACAAAAACAAAAAACTTCATTACTTATCACATTTGCTTCCTTTCTGCAATATCTGTCAGAGACTCCAGAGCCAAGTATATTGTTGAAATACCATAAAGTAGTTGGTCTTTTACCTGATAATGCCCACCTTTCTGTTTGGTATTCTAATGGCTCCTATACTGGATACAGGATGGCTTTTGTCCACAGTCATACCAGAGTCTGAATCGCAGCTCTGCCTCTTGCTACTGGCATGAAGCCACTAGATCTCTGTGCCTCAGTTTCCTTATTTGCAAAATGGATAAACATATCCTCCTTTCATCAAGTTGTGAGAATTAAGTGAAAATCTGTGTTGTAGCCTTCAGTAAAAACTAAAGATAAGTTAGTTTTCTTTTTAAAAAAATGGGCCACCTGGAGTTATATTCTTAAATACTTTGCTGAGTTTAAATCTGTTTGTGGTGGGATGCTGACTGGAAAGAGCATCTTTTCATCTAGAGTTGAATGACCCTTCATATGAAGAGAAAGAAAGCCTATGGAAGACTGAAAGTTGTTTATAGTATTCTTCATAATTTGAAAATTGACTTTTATTTGAACTTGCAGCAGAACATGGCTTTTCAAAGCTGTTCAATGTGCTGCTCCAAGAAACCACCACCAGCTGACCGGAGTTAGGATGGAAGAACTAAATTCACTTGGCACCCCTTTGCTGTCACTTAAAAACCTAGGCATGTCTTATATAGTTCTTTTCTAGAATATGACAGTAATTCATGTGGCCTATTCCACATGCTTTCCTCTCTGATTTACACTATAATTATAGAAATCTTTTCAAAATGGCTACTGGGAAAATCAAGATTGCCTCTAGCCATGGAATAAATTTTTTAAAGATGTAAAAGACACAAAGCAAGCAGTAATAGGAATACAGGGTAGAAAGTGTCTACATTTTACTAGGAACACCAGGGAGGGCTTCAAAATAAGGAAATTTTTTAATCTGGGTTTAAAGGAATCATTGGTATTTTCTAGATGGAGAAGGGAGAACATTTCCAGGCAGAGAGAAGAACGTGAAGGCCTGAGTGCAAATCTGCGAGGGAAACAGAGATACTCAGTGATCTGTGGGCCAAGGAAATGTGTAGACTGGTGGCAGGAAGGAAGCTATAATAACAGTTGACTATAGGAAGCTATTCAAGAAGGAGCTCAGACTCGTCTTCTAGGCACTGAGAAGGCAACAGAAGGCAATGCTTTGATCCATTTTTCAGGAATATATTGCTGGTGGAGTAGGAGAAAGTGGTGAAATGGGCTGCTGCTTATAAGCAAGGAAAGATAAAAAGAGGGCTTGAACTAAGAGGCAGGGTAGGACTTACAGGCTAAATGTGCATAATTTGTAAACTGACAGGATCTTAGGGCCAAGGGAGAGAGGATTAAAGTGGATTCCAAGGTGTCAAGTTGGGGAATTAGATGGGTAGTAGAGCCAATGACCAATCCTGAATATAGAAGTAGGTTAGTGAAAAAAAAAAAAAATACCTAGTTCGAACAGGTAAAGTTCGAGGAGCTGTTTTTAGCTATTTCACATTTTAGCTATTGTTTATCATGCTGCTATGAACATGGCTGTACAAATATCTGAGACCCCGCTGTATATTCTTTTGGGTGTATATCCAGAAGTGGAGTTGCTGGATCATACAGTAATTCTTTTTTTAATTTTTTGAAGAACTGTCATACTGTTTTCTGCAGCAGCTGTACCATTTTACAGTCTGATGAGCAGGGCACAAGAGTTCTAATTACTCCATATCTTCACCTACACTTTTTATTTTCTGGGGTTATTTTGTTGTCGTTGTTTGTTTTGTTTTGTTTTTTTTCTATATGTCTTCTTTGGAGAAATGTCTATTCAGTTTCTTTGCCCATTTTTTTTTTAAATTTTTTTTTAACGTTTATTTATTTTTGAGACAGAGAGAGACAGAGCATGAAGGGGGGAGGGGCAGAGAGAGAGGGAGACACAGAATCGGAAACAGGCTCCAGGCTCTGAGCCATCAGCCCAGAGCCTGACGCGGGGCTCGAACTCACGGACCGCGAGATCGTGACCTGAGCCGAAGTCGGACGCTTAACCGACTGAGCCACCCAGGCGCCCCTCTTTGCCCATTTTTTAATTGGGGATTTATTTTTTGTTACTGAGTTGTATGAGTTCCTTGTATATTTTGGATATTAAATCCTTTTGGATATGTGGTTTGCAAATATTTTCCCCCATGCCATAGGTTGTTTTTTCATTTTGTTAATGACATCCTTTTCTACGCTGAAGCTTTTTTAGTTTGATGTAGTCCTACTTGATTATTTTGCTTTTATTGACTTTGTTTATGGTGCCAAATCCAAAACATCATTCCTAGGACCAGTGTGAAGGAGCTTATCCCCTGGTGTCTCCTTTTATAAGGATACTAATCCTATCATATCAGAGCTCCACGCTTATGACTTCATTTAAGATCGGAGGCTTCCTTAGTAAAACGAGCTACAATGGGAGTGAGGCCTTCAACATAGGCATTTTGCAGGGACACATTCAGTTCGTAATATACATTTTGTTTACCCATTAATTTGTCAATGGATACTTGGGTTGCTTCCATCTTCTTGGCTATTGTAAATAACACTGCAGTGAACACGAGGGTACAAATAATTGTTCAAGTCCTTGCTTTCAATTCTCTTGGATGTATACCCAGAAGCGAAATGGCTGGATCATGTTTAGTTTTTTAGGAACTGCCATACTGTTTCTCAGTGGCTGTACCATTTTATATTCCCACCAGCAACATACAAGAGTTCCAATTTCTCCACATCCTCACCAACACTTGTTATTTTGTTAATTAGTTAAATAGCCATCTTAATGGAGAGAACATCATATTCCACTGTGGTTTGTGATTTGCACTTCTTTAAAGATTATTCATATTAGCATCTTTTCAGTGCTTATTTGCCATCTGTATAACTTTAGAGAAATGCCAGTCCAAGTCCTTTACCTATTTTTGTTGGTTTTTTTGTTTTGTTTTGAACTGTAGGAGTTCCTTATATACTCTGGATATCAATCTCTTATCAGATATATGATTTGCAAATATTTTCTCCTGTTCTGTAGGTTAACTTTTCATTCTGTTTATAGGGTCCTTTGATACACAAAAGGTTTTAATTTTAATGAAATCCAATTTATCTATTTTTTTTCTTTTCCTTGGGCTTTTGATGTGATGTCACATCCAAGAATCACTGTCAAATCCAATCCAATGTCATGAAGATTGTCCCTTCTATTTTCTTATAAGAGTTTTATAATTTAGCTCTTATGCTTACATTTTGATCCCTTTGAGTTAATTTTCATATATGGTGTAAGGTAAGAATCCAACTTTTTTTTTTTTTTTTTTTTTGCATGTACATATCTAGTCTTCCCAGCATCATTTGTTGAAGGGACTACAGCGAAAAAATTTGGCCTTAGCTTTTCTTTTGGGGAGGTTTTTGACTACTGATTCAATTTTCTTACTAGTTACAGGTCTGTTTAGATTTTCTATTTCCTTATGATTTAAGTTTAGCAGGCTATGTGTTTCTAGAAATTTGTCCATTTCATCTAGGTAATTCAATTTGTGTACAATTATTCATAGTACTCTCTTATAATCCTTTTTATTTCTATAAAATGTTAGTAATGTTCCCTCTTGCATTTCTAATTTTAGTTATTTGAGTCTTCTCTTTTTTCTTAGTCAATTTAGATAAAAGTTTGTCAATTTGGTTGATTTTTTTAAAAAAAATCAACTCATGGTTTCACTGATTTTCTCTATTATTTTTTATTCTTTATTTTATTTAATCTCTGCTCTAATCTTTATTATTTCCTTGTTTCTACTAGTCTTGGGTTTACTTTGTTCTTCTTGTAGTTCTTTAAGGTGTAAATTTAAGTGGTTGATTTGGGAATCTTCTTTTTAATGTTATCATTTACAGATTAGGTGTTCCTTTAGCACTGCTTTTTCTGCATGTTGTAACTTCATTTTATTTTTTTCTCAAGATGTTTTCTAATCTCCCTTGTGATTTCTTCTTTGGCCCATTGATTGTTGGAGTGTGTTTTTTAATTTCCACATATTTATAAATTTTCCAGTTTTCCTTCTGCTATTGATTTCCCATTTCATTCCATTGTGACTGGAAAAGATATTTTGCATGATTTCAATCTATTAAAATTTACTGACTTGTTTTGTGGCTTAAAATGTATATTATGAGCTATGTGCACATGAGAGAAATATGCATTATACTGTTGTTGGGTGGAATTGTTCTGTGTATATTTGTTAGGTTCAATTGGTCTATAATGTTTTTCAAGTCCTTTGTTTCCTAATTGGTCAATCATTGTTCTTCCATTACTCAAAGTGGGGTACTAAAGTCTTGTACTCCTATTATGAAGTTATTTCTCTCTTTAATTCTGTCAATGTTTGCTTATTTAGGAGCTCTGATGTTTGGTGCAAATATGTTTATAATTGCTCTTCTTGGTGAATTCACCTTATTATCTGGTAACAGTTTTTAACTTAAAAGTCTATTTTGTCTAATATTAAGCACTCCTGCTCTCTTTTGGTTACTTTGCATGGAACATATTTTTCCATTCCTCCATTTTGAACCTGTGTGTGTCCTTATGTGTAAAGTGAGTCTGCTGTACACAGCATATAGTTGGATCTTGTTTTTATATCCATTCTGCCAATCTGTGTCTTGTGATTGGGGAGTTTAGGCCATTACAATTAAAATACTTTAAATAATTACCAATAGAACTTACTATTGCCATTTTGTTACTTGTTAATCTGAATGTCTTACAGCTTATATGTCCCTTATTTTCTCCCTTACTGCCTTCCTTTGTGTATAGTTGGTAATAACATAGTTTGGTTTCCTTCTCATTTTCTTTGTGTACATTCTATAAATATTTTTTTTGTGGTTTTAATGGACATCACATAAACATTCTAAAGTTATAACAATCCATTTTAAACTGATAACTTAACTTCAACCACATATAAAAATTCTACTCCCTTATAGTTCTAGCCTTCTCCACTTTGTTACTGATGTCACAAATTATATTCATACACTGTGATATCAATTAACATAGATTTATAATTATTTTTTAATGCTTTATCTTTTAAATTCTATAAAGGAATTAAAGGTAGGAACTATGAGGCAAAATTATAATAATACAGCTTTTTATATTTATCCATGTATTTATCTTTATGGAACAACTTTATTTTTTCATATAGTTTAATTTACTGTCTAACATCCTTCTGTTTCAACTTGAAGGGCTTCCTTTAGCATTTCATGTGTGGAAGATATAGTGGTAATGAACTCTTTCCGATTTCACTTACCTAGAAATGACTTAATTTTTTCTTTATTTTTAAAGGACAGTTTTGCTGGACATAGAATTGTCTGTTGACAGTTTCTTTCTCTCAGTATTTTAAATATATCGTCTCAATGCCTTTTGACACACAAGGTTTCTTCTGAGAAACCCACTGATAATCTTATTGAGGATCCACTGTAAATGATGAGTTATTTTTCTCTTGCAGCTTTCAATATTCTCTTTTTCACTTTTATTTTTGACAATTTTATTATAACATGCTTTGGTGTAGGTTGAGTTTATCTTATTAGGAATGTATTGAGCTTCTTTTATTTATGTATCAATGTCTTCCTCAAATTTGGGAAGTTATGCACCACTATTTCTTTAAATTAGCTCTCTGCTCATTTCCCTGTCTTCCTTCCCCCCTCCACCTCCTCCTTCTTCTCCCATAATGCATATATTCATCGACTTGATAGTGTCTCACAAGTATCTTAGGCTCTCTTCACTTTTGTTTACTCTTTTTTCTCTACAGAGCTAATATTTTCAGAGAGACTTTTTAATAATATTTTTAGGTTTACAATAAAATTAAAAGGGAGGCACAGAGATTTCCCATATGCCCCCTGCACCCAAACATGCACAGATTCCCCTATTATCAATGTCACTCACCAGAATGACTTATTTATTTATTTATTTATTTATTTATTTATTTATTTATTTTACAAAGGATGAACCTACACTGACACATCATAATCACCCAAAGTCTATAGTTTACCATAGGATTCACTCTTGGTGTTGTATATTGTATGGGTTTGGACAAATGCATAGTGGCATATATCCATCATTATAATGTATATTATTTTCACTGCCATATAAATCCTCTGTGCTCTGCCTATTTATCTCTCCCCTGCACTTTCCCCCTGGAAACCACTGATCTTTTTATTGTCTTCATAGTTTTGCCTTTTCTAGAATGTCATTTAGTTGAAATCATATAGTATATAGCCTTTTCAAATTGGCTTCTTTCACTTGGCAATATGCATCTAAGTTTTCCATTGCTTTTTATGGCATGATAGTTAATTTCTTTTTAGTGCTGAAAAGAATTGCATTGTCTGGATGTATCATGGTTTATCCATTCAACCTGAAGGACATCTTGGTTGCTTCTAAGTTTTGACAATGATAAATAAAACTGTTATAAACACCTGTGTGCAGGCTTTTGAGTGGATGTAAGTTTTCCAACTCCTTTGACTAGTTTCTAGCCCCCCCCCCCACAAAATTATTTTGATCAATATGTTGTTGTTTACTTAGTGTTTCCACAGAGAAATGGGGATGTAGAGTTTTTGAGTCTGGCATCTTGCTGACATCACCTTCTCCAGAGACATTTTGTAATCTGAGATGAGAACTAAGGACTGAACTCCAATAGACATAGTATTAAACAGAAATCAAGAAAGAATTCATAGAGATGCATAAAGATGAGACAAAAAGGCAGAGAGAGAACCAGAAGAGAATGGTAGGCTGGAAACTAAGCTGAGAAAGGTTTCCAAGAAGTGTTTAGTTAATAATGTTAAAAACCTAAAAACAGGTCAAATAAAATAATGACTGAGACAAGACAATTATATTTGGTATTGTAGAATGATGGGGGTAGAAGCAGTGGGTATGTAGCAATGGACAGAGTCCACCTGAGCAGAGCAGCTGCATAGAATAATCACCATGGGTATCTAAACAATGAAGGTTGAATGATATTTCATTCAAGAGTCTTTAGCAAAGGCCTGAAATATTAAGGCTTCATGAAAACATACTTGTACATCTAAACAGAAAACCTCTCACCAAAACAATTCTAGCCAAAATGTTGTCTTCTATTTGACTTTCTCCATTTCTTAAAACACATATCTTCTGATCATGTGTCACCACTTGTTTACTGCTGCTGTTTCCAGGGATGCTTTTTATGACTAAAAATTGGAAGGCCAAAGTCTCCCTTTCTTCATCATATTAATTCCATTTAACTATCCTTATTTTCTGAACTTCCTTTTGCATACCATCTTGCACTTTAAGGGCATAAGGAATTTCTACTTTGACAATATCATATTTTAAGCTTTCTCATCTAAACCCAAATGTATAAATTTATCTTTACATATCCTGCACTTTAAGAGCATAAGGAATTTCTACTTTGACAATATCGTATTTTCAGCTTTCTCATCTAAACCCAAACGTGTAAATTATCTTTACATATCTTATCACTCACAATTTTAAGAAACAAGCAAAGAAATGATCCTAAGGAGATCAATATGTTGAGTCTGACTACAGTAGGAGCCAGTTAACTTTGTTTTGATCCAAGGCCAGAGAATGTCCTTAGTCTCCTCAATGTATGTTTTTGGCTTATAAACTTATAAAATATAGGACAAAATGTGTGAATGGTGATAGGTAAGCTCATTCCTACTTGGAAAGATAATTCAAATTATATGTAACATTTGACTTAAGAAGGATCAATATATTCTTTCACTTACTCATTCACTCTCCCATACAAATTTATTAAGCACCCATACTATGTGAGGTATAGTGGATATAAACACAGTCCTAGTCCTTCAGAGGCTTGCAGTTTAATATACAGACACAAATACTATTATGGAGATAGGTACAATGCACCAAGGTGAGTGAAAGAGAGCACAATTAGACTGACAACAAACTCAAGAGTTGCTTGGAAGGCAGGCCAGTTGCTCAGTCCATTTTAGATGAGCTGATCATGATTATTCCTCTTGGTAAGAATCTACTCACTGTATTTAGTTAACAGGATGTGGTTTATGGCATAGTTTATGTTACAGCATAGTAAGACATACATCAGGAAACAAACATACAGGGTAATCACTCAGTGCCTACAGGGTATCTAGTAAAAGCGTGGTAATTATAAATCACTGGCAGGGTGTTACTGGGCCTCCAGTTTGGACAAGACTAATATGAGTCATGCTGTTTATACTATAGGGTTTAGGCAACATGATGAGCACAAACACTGCTCTGCTTTCTTTCTTTGGTGTTACCTCAAAGTCCTCAGCAGTCAGAATCTCACAGGAGAGAGAGGCTGGAGCATGATAGGCAGCTACGAGACCACCAGATCATTGCTGTATAATAATAATAAAAAATGTTATCAGTGTTATGATGCCTAGGCGAAAATCAATCATGAAGTTAAATATGAAGCAAAAAATTCAACATAGACTTGGCTCTGGTGATAGCTGATTCTGATTAGAGCAAGTAAAATGGGATGAACATATAGTACTTGTAAACTCAAGCCTTAGGAGCTGAATCTGGTCTGGGTGTTGCTGTGTGATGATCTAATGTAATAAGTCATCCATCCATCCATCCATCCATCCATCCATCCAGTGTTCACGGAGAATCACCTATGGACCAGGCTTTAGATATGTTACGGGCGTAAAGAGGTTAGGAAAAAAAAAATCACCACTAGATGTATAAGTAAGCAGATGATTATACTGTGGGATGGTAAATGCTAAATGATAACTATGATGATGTTTGAGAGCAAATGGAAGAAGCACTTAACTAAGATGAAAAGGTCAAGGGATGGTTTCTCTAGAAAGTAGTGCCTAGTGGAATGTTAGAGGATGACAAGAATTGGCCAGCAGATTATTAAGAGGAAAAAACTGGAGGGTGGTTTTGTCTAATACTGGCCTCTCTGATACTGGTACTTTTAGAGTGCAGATCTCTGCCATAAGCTAGGACCCTTATTAGCCTATTTTGGGGTAAGAGCTTTCCCTGAGCAGGAAACCAGGAGAAGAAACATGCTAAGAACCCTTCTCAAGTACAAAGAAGGCTGTTATTTGTAATGGCTGGACACTTTTAGTATCAGAACAGCACTGAACCTCTTCATATAACCCTAAGACTGTCTCTTAGCTGAAGAGACTTGTAGGTATCAGAAGGAACACTTGTTACAGCTTACATATCTACTCTAAACAAATCCTCAACTCACACTTGAATAGCCATTTTGTCCAGTTTTGACCTTAGGTAGTAAGCTTGAGAATATAGGCCACAATTCCTAATAATGTTTCTAGTGGTTGGAGCCTACCCGGACACTTTCTGCTGATTTTTTTTTTTTAACATTGTTTAGTACATAAGAAAGAAAAAATGTTAATGTGAAAGAACTTGATTACATACTATTCTTCATATTCCTCTATATTAAAAAAAATTCCAACAATCAATTACTGCTATACCCATTCAATATGGATACCATGCATCCATTAAATATTATTTGGTGGATTACTTAAAGGCGATGCTAGGTATGCTATACTTAAGTATAAAAAGCAACTATGTAAATATACAAAATGTATGATTTTAAATTTGCATATGTAACAAAGTATCCATTTCCTTCCCCTTCCATGTCTTACCCCTTGGTGACTGGCACAGGTATTGCTGTAAGAAACAGCTCACAGTCAAGAATGCACAAATGGATGTTATGTTCTAAGATTAAGCTTCTAAGTTCAAAAAACTTGCAGATTTCACAAAGGTCAATTCACCAAATGTTATATAGCAACTTCCCTTTTCCTATACAGATAAAATGGCTAGAGTTGGGGAAAATAATTTGCAGAAAGGGAAAATATTAGGAGAACATCTGTGAGGACAAGCCTTTACACAGTCGCCCAGTATGTAGGAGGCCACAGTTCCTTTTCACATCCCGCTCCTGCCTCCCATCTCTGCAGAGTGAGGCATACATGACATTGATTTAACATGAACCTAGGCCATGTCATGGAGGGAGTAACAGGCAAGGAGTGGCTACTTACCCCCAAAAAACTGTGTGATGGGAGATAAACCTGCTTTGGGGGTACATTTATTTTCTTTATCCCCCAGTTTTATTGAGATATACTTGACATACAGCACTGTGTAAGTTTAAGGTGTACAAGCATTGATTTGATATACATATATGCAAAATGATTACCATGTTAGTTAACACCTAAATCATGTTACCTAATTAGTATTTGTGTGTGTTGAGAACATTTAAGATCTACTCTTTTAACAACTTTGTAAAATGTAATATCCTATTTTTAACTATAATCATTATGTTGTGCTTTTAGATCCCCAGAATTACTCATCTTATAATTGGGAGTTTATCCTCTTTGACCAAAATTTTCCCTTTTTCCACACCACCCAACCCCTGGTAACCACCATTTTAGTCTCCGTTTCTATGAGTTCGGCTTTTTTAGATTCCACGTATATGTGATACTGTCTTTCTTAGCATAATTCACTCAAGGTCATCCATATTGTCACACATGACAGGACTTCCTTCTTTCTCATGGCCAAATACTATTATATATATATATATATATATATATATATATATATATATATATATATATAGTACTGCTTATTTTTACTCATTCGTCTTTTAATGGACACTTATGTTGTTTCCATATTTTGGCTATTGTGAATAATGCTGAAAGGACATGGGAGTGCAGACATCTCTTTGAGATCTTGTTTTAATTTTCTTTGGGTATATACCCAGAAGTGGGAATGCTGGTATAATAGTTCCAATTTTTTTCAGGAACCTCCATACTGTTTTCCATAGTGGCTGTACAAATTTATATTCCTACCATCAGTGCAGAAGGATTTCCATTCTCACATCCTCCCCAACACTTGTTATTTCTTGTCTTCTTGATGAAGGTGTGAGGTGATATCTCATTGTAGTTTTGATTTGCATTTCCTTGATGAATAATGATGCTAACAACTTTTCATGAAACTGTTGGCCACTTTTGCATCTTCTTTGGAAAATTGTCTATACAGTTCCTCTGCCCATTTTTTAATCAGGTTTTTTGCTATGGAGTTGTGTGACTTCTTTATATATTTTGGGTATTTAATCCTTGTCAGATATATGATTCAAATATTTTCTACAATTCTGTAGGCTGTCTTTTCATTGTGTTGATGGCTTCCTTTGCTGTACAGATAATTTTATTTGATGTAGTTTCACTTGTTATTTTGTTTTTGTTGCATTTGCAACAACAAAACTCATTTCCAAGACTGATGTCAAGTAGCTTACTCCCTAGTGCTTTCTTCTAGAAGTTTTATGGTTTCCGGTCTTACATTCAAGTCTTCAATCCACTGTGAGTTTATTTTTGTGTGTATTGTAAGATAGTGGTCCAATTTTATTCTTTTGCATGTGGCTGTCCAGTTTTCCCAACACTGTTTATTGAAGAGACTGTTCTTTCTCCACTGTATATTCTTGGCTTCTTTGTTGTACACTAATTGACCATATGTGTGTGAGTGGGTTTATTTCTGGGTTCTCTATTATGTTCCATTGATTTATGTGTATGTTTTTATGCTAATTTCATACTGTTTTGATTGCTAAAGCTTTATAATATAGTTTGAAATCAGGAAGTGTTTTTTTGTTTTGTTTTGTTTCGTTTGTTTTAGTGTGATGCCTCTAGCTTTGTTGTTCTTTCTTAAGATTGCTCTGGCTATTTGGGGTCTTTGTGATTATATAGAAATTTTAGGATTTTTAAAAATTTCTGCTAAAGATGCCATTGAAATTTTGAGAGGTATTATTGAATCCGTAGATTACTTTGAGCAGTATGAACGTTTTAACAATATTAATACTTTCAAACCATGAGCATGGGATATTTTTCTATTTATTAGTGTCTTCTTCAATTTTCTTCATCAATACAGTTTTCAGCATACAGATCTTTCATATCCTTGGTTAAATTTATTCTTAAGTATTTTGTTATTTTTGATGCAATTGTAAATACCATTGTTTTCTTAATTTCTCTTCTGATAGTTATTGTTGGTGTTTAGAAACACAATTGATTTTTGTATGTTGATTTTTTATACCATAACTTTACTGAACTCATTTATTCTAATGGTTTTTCTGATGGATTCTTTAGGATTTTCTATAGAGAATATCATGTCATCTGCAAGTAAAGACAACTTTACTTCTTTCTTTTCAATTTGGATGCCATTTATGTATGTGTGGATGTGTGTATGTATGCCTAACTGTTCTAAGACTTCTAGAACTATATTGAATAAAGGTGGTGAGAGTGGACATCCTCTTCTTATTTATTATCTTAGAAGAAAAGCTTTTAGCTTTTCACCATTCAGTATATTATCTGTGGCTTGGAATAAATGGCCTTTACCATGTTGAGGTATGTTCCTTCGTATTATACTCAGTTTGTTGAGAGTATTTTTTTTTTATTATTATTATTAAAGAATGTTAAATTTTGTCAAATGCTTTCTCTGGATCTACTGAGATGATTTTAAGATTTTCATTTTTCATTTTGCTAATGTGGTCCTTTTTAAAATTTATTATTATTATTATTTTTAAGTTTGTTTATTTTGGGAGAGTGAGTATGAGCTGGGGGAGGGACTGGGAGAGAGAAAAGAGAATTGTAAGCAGTCTTCATGCTGTCAGTGTGGAGCCCACCATGGTGCTGGATCCCACAAACCGTGAAATCATAACCTGAGCCAAAATCAAGAGTCAGATGCTCAACTGACTGCGCTACCCAATATGGTGTAGCACATTAACTGATTGTAGATTTTGAACCATCCTTACAGCTCTGGAATAAAGCCCATGTGACCATGGTGTGTGATCCTTTTAATGTACTGTTGAATTTGGTTTGCTAATATTTTTGAGGATTTTTTCATCTACGTTCATCAGGAATATTGCCTAAAATACTCTTTTCTTGTAGTGTTATTGTCTAGTTTTGGCATCAAGGTAACAATGCTGGCTGTAAAATGAGCTTGGAAGTGTTTCCTCCTCATCTATTTTTTTTTTTTAATTTCTAATGTTTATTTACTTTTTTGAGAGAGAGACAGAGTGCAAGTGGAGGAGAGGCAGAGAGAGAAGGAGACACAGAATCCGAAGCAGGTTCAAGGCCCTGAGCTGTCAGCACAGAGTCCGACGCAAGGGCTCGAAGCCACAGACGGTGAGATCATGACCTGAGCCGAAGTCGGATGCTTAACCAAGTGAGCCACCCAGGTGCCCCTCCTCCTCATCTATTTTTTAAAGGAGTTTGAGAATGATTGATATTAATTCTTTAAATGTTTGGTAGAATGCAACAGTAAAGCTATCTGGTCTTGAACATCCCTTTGTTGGAAGGTTTTGTATTCAATCTCCTTACTAGTAATTCGTCTTTTCAGATATTTTATTTCTTCATTATTCAGTCTTGGTATATTGTATGTTTAGAAAAATTTGTCCATTTCTTTTAGATTGTACAATTTGTTACCAATTGTTTGTAGTTGTTTCTTAGGATCCTTTGTATTTTTTATGGTGTCCATTTATATTTCTACTTATCTGAGTTCTCTCTCTTCTTTTCCTGGTTAGTCCAACTAAAAGTTTTCTGTTTTGTTTGTCTGTTTTATCTTATTTTCATTGTAATTGCTCCTCCTGTAATTTTTTCCTCCTGCTAAATTTGGGCTTACTTTGTTCTCTTTCAAGTTATTTAAGGTGCAAAATTAGGTTGTTTATTGAGAGCTTTCTTTTTTCTCGGTATGTATGTTCCACTGGTTGTTCAGGAGCATGTTGTTTAATCTCTATGACTTTTGAATTTTCTAGTTCTCTATGTCTGGTTTCTTAACATTGTAGTCAGAAGAGATACTTGATACAGTTTTAACCTTCTTAAATGTATTAAGACTCTTTCTGTGGCCTACCAGATGATCTTGAGAATGTCCCATGTTTGCTTGAGAAGAATGTGTAACCTAGTGCTGCTGAATGTTCTGTAAATGTCTATTAGGTCCATCTGGTCTAATGTGTAGTTTAAGACTGATGTTTCCTTGTTGATTTTCTGTTGAGATGATCTATCCATTGTCGAAAGCAGAGTACTGAAGTCCCTTGCTATTATTTTGTCACTGTTTACTTCTCTCTTCATGTCTGTTAGTATTTGCTTCATATATTTTAGGTGTTTCATGTTGGGTACACAAAAACTTATAAATCTATCCTTTTGATGAATTGGCCTTTTATCATTATATAATGACCTTCATTATCTCCTATTACAACGTTTGGCTTAATATTTATTTTATTAAAATAATAAAAATAAAAGTATTTTATTCTGCTTTCTTTTGGCTTTCATCTCTATGGAATATCTTTTTCCACCCCTTCACTTTCATTCTGTGTATGTGTTTAAAACTTAAGTGAGTTTCTATTTTTTTTTTAATTTTAATTGCAGTATAGTTAACATACAGTGTAATATTAGTTTTGGGTGTACAATATAGTGATTCAATAATTCTATACATTATTCAGTGATCTTCGTGATAACTGTACTCTTAATCCCCTTCACCTCTTTCACCCATCCCTCCCCAACTCCCCTCTGGTAACCACTTGTTTGTTCTTTATATTTAATAGTCTTTCTGTCTCTTTTTTTCCTTTGTTCATTTGTTTCTTAAATTCCATGTATGAGTGAAATCATATGGTATGTGTCTTTCTCTGACTTATTTTGTTTAGCCTTATACTCTGTAGCTCAATGCATGTAGTTGCAAGTGGCAAGATTTCATTCTTTTTTTATTGCTGAGTAATATTCCATTGTACATATATACCATATATCCTTTATCTGTTTATTTAATAGACACTTGGGATGCTTCCACAATTTGGCTATTGTAAATAATGCTGCAATAAACACAGAGGTGCATATATCTTTTTGAATTAGTGTTTTCGTATTCTTTGGGTAAGTATTCAGCAGTGGAATTACTGAGTCACATGGTAATTCTATTTTTGCTTTTTTGAGCAAACTCCATTCTGTTCTCCACAGTGGCTGCACCAGTTTAGTTTGCATTCCCACCAACAGTGCACGAGGGTTTCTTTTCTCCACATGTTTGCCAACATGAAGTGAGTCTCTTGTAAACAGCATATAGATGAGTCTTGTTTTTTAATCTGTTCAAGTCTATGTGTTTTAATTGGAGAATTGAGTACATTTATTTATTTATTAAATATATGAAATTTATTGTCAAATTGGTTTCCATACAACACCCAGTGCTCATCCCAAAAGGTGCCCTCCTCAATACCCATCACCCACCCTCCCTCCCTCCCACCCCTCATCAGCCCTCAGTTTGTTCTCAGTTTTTAAGAGTCTCTTATGCTTTGGCTCTCTCCCACTCTAACCTCTTTTTTTTTTCCTTCCCCTCCCCCATGGGTTTCTGTTAAGTTTCTCAGGATCCACATAAGACTGAAAACATATGGTATCTGTCTTTCTCTGTATGGCTTATTTCACTTAGCATAACACTCTCCAGTTCCGTCCACATTGCTCCAAAGGGACATATTTCATTCTTTCTCATTGCCACATAGTACTCCATTGTGTATATAAACCACAATTTCTTTATCCATTCATCTAATATATTTTAAGAAGTTATTTTTAGGTATGGACTTACTATTCCCATTTTGTTAACTTTTTTTCTAGTTGCTTTGTAATTCTTTTGTTCCTTGCTTCCTCTCTTCCTTTGTGGTTTGATGACTCTCTTTAGTGGTATGCTCAGATTTCTCTTTTTCTTGATATATGTGCTAAAGGCTTTTGCTTAATATGTTCCACTGGGTTTACATAAAACGTCTGATATTTATAACAGTCTTTCAAAAGATATAACAACTTTGAACATACACAACAGCTCTACATTTATACACTACCTCCCCACCATTTTATGTTTGATGACACAATTTACATCTTTGTACATTGTGTATTCATTAATAAGTTATTATAGTTATCACTTTTACTATTTTTGTTAACCTTCATAGTAGAATCATAAGTGATTTACCCACTATTATTATGATATTAGATTATTCTGAATTTATCTATATATTTACCTTTACAATTTGATATGTTTTCTTGCTGTGAATTCATGTTTTTCAACTTTTTTTTTTTTTTTTTTTTTTTTTTTTATTTATTTTTGGGACAGAGAGAGACAGAGCATGAACGGGGGAGGGGCAGAGAGAGAGGGAGACACAGAATCGGAAACAGGCTCCAGGCTCCGAGCCATCAGCCCAGAGCCTGACGCGGGGCTCGAACTCACGGACCGCGAGATCGTGACCTGGCTGAAGTCGGACGCTTAACCGACTGCGCCACCCAGGCGCCCCAAATTCATGTTTTTTTGTTTGGTCTTGAAGAACTACCTCTGAAATTTCTTGTAAGGCTGGTCTATTGTGATGAAATCCTCTGGCTTTACTTGTCTGTCAAACTTTATCTGTCCTTCAATTCTGAAGGACAATTTTGCCAGGTATACTATCCTTGGTTGGCTGGGTTTTTTGTTTTGTTTTGTTTGTTTTTCTTTCAGCACTTTGAATATATCATGCCACTTATTTCTGGCCTGCAAAGTTTCTGTTGAAAAATCTGCTTATAGTATTTTGGGGGTTTCCTTATATGTAACAAGTTGCTTTTTATTGCTTTTAAGAGGTTCTCCTTGTCGTTAACTTCTGACAATTTAATTATAATGTGTTTCCTGTGGATCTCTTTGAAGTCACCTTGTTTGGAAGTCTCTGGGCTTCCTGCTTCTGGATGTTTGTTTCTTTTCCTGGGTTAGGGAAATTTTCAGCCACTTTTCCTTTGAATAAGCTTTCTCTCCTTCTTTCTCTCTTCCTCTTCAGGGCCCTCCATAATGTGTATATTGTTATGCTTCATGTTGTCCCATAAGTTCCATCATTGTTTTTCATTTTGATTCTCTGATTGGATGAATTCCACTGCCCCATCTTTAGTTTGTTGATCCTTTCCTCTTCTTGATATAGTCTACTGTTATACCCTCTATTGAATTTTTCAATGCAGTTATTGTATACTTTAGTTGTGTGATTTCTGCTTGATATTTTCTTACATTTTCTCTTTGTTGAGATTCTCACCTTGTTTATGGATTGTTCTCCTGACCTTGTTTAGCATATTTATGACCATTATTTTGAACGTTCTATGATTTAACTCACTTACCTTTATTTCATTAAGATCTATTTCTGGAGTTTTGTCTTGTTCTTTTGTTTGAAACATATTCCGTTGTTTCTTCATTTTCCTTGGCTCTCTGTGTTGGTTTCTGCACATCTGATACAAAAACCACCTCTCCCATTCTTGACAGAGTGGTCTCATGTAGGGGAGGAACCTTGTTAATCAGCCCAGCTTAGTTCTTGGTTGTCTCTCAAATATTTGTGAGTTCCCAATACAAAAGGGTTCTTGGCGCCTCCCTGTATTTGAAGATATGCCTATACCAACCTAGGTTCAAGTCAATTGGAAGCTGGACCCTTAGGCAGCAGCTGGGAAAATATGTAGTTAGGCCCCATTGTTAGCTAAAATGCAAAGGGAGATACTCAAATCAGAAGGCAGAAAGTTATCAGTAGAAAGGAGGAGAGGGAAGGACAAAAGTAGGAAAGGAATGTGTTTTGTTCTGCAGAAACAGCGGTTCCCACCAAGGACATGCCCAGCTAGATATTTCATCTGATAGGCTCTTGCTAAGTGTTTCACCTGGGAGCACCTTATGTGAGCTATGTAGAACTGAGAACCTATATAGAAGCCCTTCACACTCCTGCCCCATTATCCTGAGGTTATCTGTAGCTCATTATAATACTAAGATCTCCTCCTACGGGTGGGGTTTTCTGCCATTTTTGAACATACAATGTATTCACTAGCACATTGATTTGCTAGGTATGTGCAATAATCAAATTGCCTAAAAATTTGTATAAGTTCCTTACCATATAATGCAAGCTCTCTGCCCCCACTTCCTAATTCACTGAATAATAGCTTACTGTACTAACTCCATGGGGAGACAGTGCTTTGAGAGCTATCTTCTGTCTCCTTACTTGTAACAAGTAATAAAAAATTTTTTGCTTTCACACTTCTTTGGGTTGTGTTTAACATAATGCACCCTAAGCAGTAAGCCCCTTGAGCTCAGTTACACCTTCCTTCTAGGGAAATTGGGAGATGGGCATTTTTGCCTGCTCTCTCTGCATCTGGCCCAGGTGAAAGTCAATGGGGGTGCTTCTGTGTCCATTAAGAATGCCTTGTTTGCCACAGTCTTATGGGATTCATGAATGCAAGTTCCACTGGCTATGAGAGCAGGGTGATCCAGAAGCTCATCCCTTGGGCAGCAGGCACAAAAGGTGGGGCACCAGTCATGTGTACAAGCTTCATTCAGGGAGATACCAGAGATTCAGGAGATATTTCGCATGAACAAGAGGGAGAGGGCAGGAGATGTGTTCATAAGTTTCCCTGGTCTCAGGGGCAGATCTCAGTGAGCTCTTAGCAGCATGCTAAATTAGACAATTGATCCTCGGGCAGCAGCTTTTAAAGTATTGAAATCGACCTTTCTCAGGGCAAGGCTGGGAGGTGGGCATTTTTATCTGCTCACTCTGCACTGAGCTCTGTGGGGATAGCTGGTTGAGAACTGTTTCTTTGTTTGCTAGAGTTCTGTGGGAATTGTGAATTGAAGACCCACTGGTTATCAGAGCCAGGTACTCCAGAGTTAGGTGGTAGCAGTTAAAGCTGAGACGAAGGTATGTGTATTAGCCCCTTCCTGGGAGATACTGGTGATTTGAAGGAGGCAAGAGGAATAAGGTGGGGATACCTCCACTGGCTTCCCTGGTCTCTGAAGAGGATGGCAGTCAACTTCTAGATGTGTACTAAAAAAGAAGCCTGACCCTCAAGCAGTGCCTTTTATTATTAATAGACTCTTCTCAGAGAAAGACTGAGAGGTGGACATTTCTTTGCTTCTGCTAAGCCCTGTGGTATAGCTGTAGGAGTCCTCTAGAGCCTGTTAACAATTGTTTCTTTTTTGGTATTGGTCTTGTGGGTCTCTGGATGCAAGCCCCAGTGGCTTCAAAGTGAGGTGTTTTGAAGGACCATCCCTGGGTGGGAGTCGTCAAATTTGGGGTGCTAAACGTGGAGTCCAAACCCTTCACTCCTCATGGAAGAGCTGGGAGTTGAGCGTTCTGTCCCAATTGTATATTCCTATCGTAGGGATGGGGCTTATGATGACAGTATGTCTCAGCTTTTCCCACCAGTTTCAATATGGTAATCAATATTTAATGTGTAGAAGTTGCTCAGATAGCTTCCAGATTTCTTTCAGAGGGAATTGCTTTATGTGTAGCTGTGCACTTGATGTGTATGGGGGAGGAGGTAAGTTCAGGAGCCTCCTCCTATGTCACTGTCTTGACTAGCACTGAACACTTTAAAAGTAAGTATTTAATTACTTAGAGAAATACTAGTAGTTCATCAAGAGTTTTAAGTAGTGTCCACAGTTCCCTTATTGAAAAAATGAGGGAGTTAAAGTAATCATTTCCAGCTTTTACATTCTAGGCTTGCAAGATGACAAAAGAACATCCTAAGGATCCCATCTGCACACTCACATACTAGACTCAAAAGTATCTAAATTCTCTGCTATGTCATTTAGGTATGTGAACACAGCAACTAAATAAATAGTTTACCAACTTGGCTACTTTATGGTTCTATTCATTTCCCATCATAAATTAATGTGTGTGGTGTGTGTGTGTATGTGAGTGTGCATGAAACAAACAGAAACCTCTTTGAAACAGAGAATAAAATAAAATAAATACTAAGTATGAAGTGGTCTGGTGAATTCAATTTCAAAGGCAGGAAAGCATCCTAAACATCTCACATTTGTATAAGGTTTTAGAGTTTTCAGACCTAGAATCTGGAATTCTTGACCTCTTGTTTGGGTTCTTTATACTTATCAAAGTGCTTTCTTGAAGCTCTTTCTCCTATCTCATAACACAGCAGAACAACACTAGCTGGGAAGGTCTGGCTTCCCCATGTCCCCCAGCTCCAGCCACTATGCAAGACTGAGGTGGATAAATTGCAGCAGGACTTGGAGAAGGGAAAAGAAGGAGCCAGAGCCATTTCTCCTTTCCTCAGCTGATTCACTTCAGAAGTCCATGCCATTTAGTTTTCTTATCCCTCCACTCACTGGCAAACCACATGCTTTATGGGTTCATAGAAATACAATTGGTGGTGAATTTACATATTCCCTACCTTGAACCTGAGATAGTCTTACCCATAGGTTGACTTCAAATCAGTATGGTTGAGTCCTTATTATGAGCTACTCAACTCCTATTTAAAAGACAGAAAGTCCTCAATAAATGTTAGCTGTCATTGCTGTTGTGATTTCTGTCAATATTACTATCAGTAGGATCTTCATACCAGTCTTTGTGCTTTCAGCACATTTATGAATGACTCTAACAGTTGTTGAGATAATCTGTCATCTTTTCCACAGTAACTGTCCTACTGTCTTCTCTTTGAACCTTCTGGGACCTCTATTTTCTTCTACATTGAAACTACCACAACTAACCTACAATTCTACCAGGCTCTAAGTTTCTTTTTTAATTAATACTCCCTCTGGCTCTGTGTTTGCCCATAAATTTTATTATTATTACTCTCATCCTTAAATGAAGGGTAAAATTTAAAACAGATGCATGCTATACATACAGTGTTAGAATGTAAAGAGATTTTCTTTTCTCAATTGACATCATTTTCTGCTAAGAAAAACTGAACACCATGGGTAAAGTACATGACTGGAAATACTTGTGATATTCCCACCACAATGAATATCTTTATCCTAATTTAAAATTTGATTTGCATTTGGTTCCATCTGCAAACCTGAGTCATTTTGAGGTAAGAAGAAATAAAAGAAAGAATATGAAATTGAATACACAGCAAAAATAATGTCTGTTTAAAAAGATATTATTATTTACTAATTATTTACTAAGAGCTTTTTCTTCAAAAGGTATATTAGATGTCATATTCAGAAGTCGAGCACTTCTGAACATCCTTAACAGGATCTGCATCCTTAACATTGTTAATTGTTTCTGAGTTTAAAATCCTTCTCCTACCAAAGGAGTTAAACGGACCTGGATTTGAATTTGTAGTTTTGTGACAGTGGTTAAGTTGTTAACATCTCTTAACCTCAATGTTCTCATTCACAGAATGTGACTAACATGGGCTCCTATGTAATGCTGTTGTGAGGATTGAAGGAATCTAACAATGCATGTGAGAGTTTACTCTTTAAACACAGTGCCTAGAAGAGAGCAGGCTTTTAATACATATCTGTTTCCTTGTTTTCACTCTTCATAACTTTCTATCTTCTTTTTCTATGGTTTACATTTGAAATCAGCACTCAGTGATGTTGCAATCAGAGAGGGTGGTGTCTGACATGATCTGTGAATGCACAGGATGAGGGACCAGAAGAGGATGTAAGAGGCTCTGTACGTGTGGGGGGGAGAATATCCTTATTTTCAGCCAAAAATACTTCCTTTAGGCTTTACTGGGTGACAAAAACTCTGAAGTGATTTGGGCCTTATCTTAGTATAATATTCATAGCTAACTCCTCAGGGTTGTTTGTTCTTTATTTAGCAAATGGAAACTGCCTGATACCTTCAGTTGGCGCCATTTCATCAAGCAACATTCCACAGTGTTGTTTGTGATCCAGTGTTTTTTCCATTGGCACACCAGCCTGAGATTTCCTCTTTATGGTAGGACATCCTACTGTATTCATGGTTAGCGTCACTGAACCGGATAGACGAGTCCCTTGGCCTGAACAACTCTAGATGCTTTGCCAGTTCTCACCTGAATTAACTGGTAACTCTGGGGAAGTTATGTAAAATCACACACAAAAAGTGAAAATTATCTTGAAATGGAAACATATGTTCCATGCCAAGTTGGAAAGGATCAAATGTAAAAAAAAAATCAGCAATTACCAGACAACAGATTTCTTAAGATAAGAGATCCTGTCTTACTTCTGATGTCTCCACTGCCAAGTAAAGTGCCTGAGAAGCTGTAAGACTACACACACACGCATGCACGACACACGCACACACACGCATGCACGACACACACACGCACACACACACACACACACACACACTTGCACATACATTCAGTATATATTTATACATTATACTATAATACACATTTATATATCATGCTGTTTCAAAAACTATGAATATATATCAAAACCCACTCATATTATATATTAATATATTTACTGAAGTGTAATTATTTAACTTAGGAGAATGGTATGAGGTTTTTTTCATCTGCTCAACCTCTGTCTTTTCAGGTATGTATCTCAGCCCAGATATTGCCTCCCTTTTATAAACTTCCCCTTACCCTCAATAAGGTCAGATATTTTGTTCTCATCCTACTATCAAACTTTTTTTCTGCAATGGCCTTGTATATTTGTCTTTTTCCCGAGGCACCTGTAAAATGTAAGTCAATCCAGATGAAAAAGCAATACAAAATTTGAAGAATTACTTCCTACTTGGAATCTTGACTGAAAATAGATTTCCATTATGCAAAATGGCACATCAGTTCCTATTTAAAACCATCAAACATCGCCTTAGAAGCCATAATGAATGAACATTGCTGTTAAATCATATCTTGCCCAAAAGATCACATAGATCACCAGAGAAGCATGAAGTTTGCATACCTATCAACCTAACTGAAATAAGAGTGTCTTAATGTTTCTGAGACTAAGCATTCCTCAAACCTCCTGGATTTCTTTGGGTAGCTCTGGCAAAGAGGATATATTCTTCCCTTTACTTTTCTACTTGGTCTCCCCATTTGACAAACTACTGCATGCCAGTTCCACCAGCAGAGAATGGTCATTATGTTTACTGCATTAAACATCCAACTGTGACATGCATTCATACAGAAATCTACATGACACTTTATCTTCTGGTTTTCCATTTTTATCACTGACCTTACATGATTCAATTTAGATGTTGTGGTTCATGGCTAGATTTGTTGGTTTTGGCAATGGGAACCTAAATGAATAAAGAAAGTTCGTGGCTTTTCTAATATGAAATGATTCTAAAATAACAAAAGGACATATTTTTCCCTCTTTTTCATTTAGAAAACATTATTGAATGCCTTCTATGTACCAAGTACAATGTTAAGAACTTGATAACTGATGGAAAAGTATTTCCACAGTGGCTGCAGCCGTTCACATTCCCATCAATAGTGCACAAGGATTCCTTTTTCTCCATATCCTCACCAACACTTGTTTCTTATTTTTGACTTTAGCCATTCTGACAGGTGTGAGGTGATATCTCATTATAGTTTGGACTTGCACTTCCCTGATGATGAATGACGTTGAGCATCTTTTCACATGTCTGTTAGGCATCTGTATGTCTTCTTTGGAGAAATGTCTGTTCATGTCTTCTGCCCTATTTTTTTAATTAGATTATTTGTGTTTTGGGTGTTGAGTTTTATAAGTTCTTTATGTATTTTGGATACCTTTTATCAGATATGTCATTTGTAAATACCTTTTCCCATTCCATAGGTTGCCTTTTAGTTTTGTTGATTGTTTCTTTCACTGTGCAGAAGGTTTTTATTTTGATGTAGTCCCAATAGTTTATGTTTGCTTTTATGTCTCTTGCCTCAGGATACATATCTAGAAAACTGCTGCTATGGCCAGTGTCGAAGAAATTACTGCCTGTGCTCACTTCTAAGATTTTTATTGTTTCAGGTCTCACATGTAGGTCTTTAATCCACTTTGAGTTTGTGTATGGTATAAGAAAATGGTCCAGTTTCATTTTTTTGCATGTAGCTGTCCAGTTTGTTGAACCATTTGTTGTCAACACCATTTTTTTCCACTGGATGTTCATTCCTCCCTTGTCGAATATTAATTAACCATATATTTGTGGGTTTATTTCTGGGTTTTCTGTTCTGTTCTAGTCATCTATATATTTGTTTTTGTGCCAGTACCATACTGTTTTGATTACTGTAGCTTTGTAATACAACTTGAAGTCTGGAATTGTGATACTTGAAGTTTTATTTTTCTTTTTCAAGATTGCTTTGGCTATTTGGGGTCTTTTGTGGTTCCATACAAATTTTAGGACTGTTTGTTCTAGTTCTGTGGAAATGTTGTTGGTACACTGATAGGATTGCATTAAATCGGCTTTCTTGCTAATCTTGCTTTTGGTGGTATAGATATTTTAACATTATTTGTTCTTCCAATCTGTGAGCATGGAATGTCTTTCCATTCCTTTTATAGTCTTGAATTTCTTTCATCAATGTTTTATAGTTTTCAGAGTACAGATCTTTTACCTCTTTGGTTAAGTTTATTCCTAGATAAAGATTTTATTGTTTTTGGTGCAACTGCAAATTGGATGGTTTTCTTAACGGTCACTTTCACGTGGTTTCACTTTCTGCTGCTTCATTAGTGTATAGGGATGCAACAGATTCCTGTACATTGATTTTGTACCCTGTGACTTTACTGAATTCATTTATCAGTTCCAGTAGTTTTTTGGCGGAGTCTTTAGGATTTTCTCTATACAGTATCATGTCATCTGCAAATAGTGAAAGAAGGAAAACATAATTCGAATTTAAACAATTTTCTAGACCATCCTAATTAGGATTGTTTTTAGTTCCTTAGGATGATCTGGAGATACATATGAGAAGTCTCTGTATATATTTTAGTATTTATTGTACATACAATATACAAATGTATAAATATGTATGTTACATATATTTATGTATAATGAACTGTACATAATTCTCTTTACAAAGTGTTTATTAATCTTAACAGATGCTGTTGCTACTTTTTAAAAATTCTAAGTTTAAGACCCTATTTATGTATCATGTCTATTTTCTACCTACCTACCTACCTACCTAACTACCTACGTACCATCTATGTAACTTCAAGCCAAATGTGCCCTATTTGTCATTAGATGAATAATCTGATATCTAGAGTAGGCAAAATCAGTTGTGCAGTATTCCTCACTGAGTTCTGATATATTGAACATTTCTGACTAAAAATGCTACACCATACACTATCACGAGGATAAAGTCATGGTAAATAGTGTATAAAGGAACGTGATGAGGACTGCAGACCCGAGTAATACAGGGTTTTGGAGGGAATCTGATGTCCATTTAATATTTTCTCACAGATTTTAATACATATCCCACTCTATTTACTCCACACAGCAACCACCTGGCATATATTTTGGCATAGAGAGGTAGGAAAATATGAGTTTTGGAATCCAAAAGATGGGGATTCAATCCCTGCTCTATCAGGATGGGCAAGTGATTTATCCTCTGGAATGCCAGTCTCTTCATTCTTACATATGGAGATGTCCATACAGGGCTGCTTGACATTCAAATGCAATCATTTGTGCACACAGAAGATACATAATAGGTTCCCAATTCATTTTGGTATAATGTGGTCAATAACAGAACCAGAGCCAACTTTCCAAATATGTAATTCATTTGAATTCAAAACCATGAAGACAGTTAAAATAGCTTAATAAAGCGTATCTTGCATGCTTTTTTTTAAATCTGAAAAATGTAGGAAGAAGATTTTCTTTTATAAGTTTTTCTGAAATTCCTCACTTTGCAGCTCTTGAATAAGTGCTATTAGATCCATTCAAAAATTTGGTATTTTGCCTTTGTTCATATTGCACTTTTAAAAAGTTTTCTAACTTTTGCTGATGTTTACACCTCTGAATATTCATCAGGTTTTACGGCTCACTCAGGAAAAATCTCCCTCTTTTCTTCTCTCAATCCATTTCCAACCTGGCTCCTCAGCTATTTTATCTAGATTTTCTGTTCTCTGAGGCTCTGTCCTCTAGTATTCATCTGGGCACCTGCTTTCCTACATTTAAGGTTTTAATTTAGTTGGGTGGCAAAATCCCTCAACACCTGTGACTTTTTGTATCCCCCAAAGTTCTTAGCACAGTAACAGGCTGACAGTAAATGTTCAACATGCTTTTGTTGCTGGTACTTAGCTAAAAAAAAATCTTATTCTAAGTATGTGAGCCAGTGGCAAGTTATGAATACAAAAGCTTGAGTTTGGTGCTCTTGTACCTCTTGTCAGATCCTAAGATGTCACATCTGAGATGTGAATTCTTATAGTTGACACCAAAAAGATACCAATGGTGACTCATTGCTCCAAAATTTCAAAAGGCCTTCCCTACTATCACTTGTCCTAACTTGAAATTCCTTCATTTCTGAACCCTGTTTCATGAAAAGAAGCCTTGGAATGTATTCTTCTTGAGATAAGCATGTTACCTTTCTTGAGATAATTTCATTAGGTTAAAATAATTATTGAGGATATAGCAGAGCCCAACCTTGGCTAAGGGCAGAAGAAGGAACTGGATTTTATTTGGAGCAGTTCCTTATTTGAATAAATGTTTACTGAAGTGAGTAAGCAGAGGCATTTCCATCTAAAACTTGGAGAGGAGACAGGAGAAGGGGAAGTTCAGAGAGGCAGGAGGCTACATTTTCAGGAGTCAATTTTAAACTCCGTGCCTGTGCATTGCAGACAAAACAGTATAGGAGTTCTAGGTACAATGTACCGTTCTTCTTCTAGGGTCATTATCCATCTCTGCATCTCAACATCTAGTACAGTCACAGAAACACTTGTACTGAAAAATTGTTCCTGCGTGACTCTGGACTTCTCCAGAGACAGTTTATTGATCAAGGTAAAACAGAGGACCAAGTTAAAAATGTGACAACATAGTGGGAAATCTTGTTACAAAAAGAAGGTACTAAAAGAAGGTTAGGTGACATAACAGTTTCCCTGAGCTCAGGTTCTCTTTCCACTGGACCCAGCCATTGGTGGTGTGATCCACCACTCAACCTCTATTATCCTCACTCAGCTTCCTCTTTCAAAAATGAGGATCTTAAATCTCTACCCTTTCCCCCCTCACTTGAAAAAAAAAATCTTTGATTCCTCATATTAAAAAACATTTCTCCAAAATACTTTCATTTAAACTCCTTTTATTTAAATGAATATCAGTTGAATTAACCCCCTCATAAATATTTCTTTTAAATCATTCTTTTCTAGGATTTTATGATGGACTCAGTCTTGAAAATCTCTAAGAGGGGGAGAAAAGAGAGAAACTGTTAAAGAACATCTCATATGAGCCAAATTTTTCATATTTATTTCATTCTCAAGCCTTATGAAATGGAAATTTTCTCCACTTTTAAATGTAAGAACACAGGCCATATAGCATGCTGCAGGCCAGGTAAGGGCTGGGAAGCTCCAGGCTCCCCTCCCAGGTTTGATTTAAAAATCCATGTTCTTTCTAGTACTAGGTTGGTGCCGGCATTCTGTAAAAAAGGTAGGTATTCCATTTAACAGATGGAAAGACTGAGTTACTGAGAACCAGGGACTTCCTAGGTTTCATAGTAATCAGCATTTCTGGTGCCAGGAAGAAACTCAAATATTTTGGAGTAGAGTGTAAGTTCACATCACAGGGTGTAGGAAAATATTTTTTTGTATGATAACTTTGATGCCAGCATTGAATTTTCAGGGTTTTAAAATGATGAAATTTGAGAGAGCTGAGCTTGTTGTATTTATATTTTTTAAAGGCATTATGTTGTTTTAATTCTTAATTGTTCTCTAACTGGGATAAATTTGTAGAATAAACTGATAGACTCTGACTCTGCTTAGCTTTAGTTTTCAACTCAAATAAGGGAGTGAAGTGCAGCATTGCTATAATTATGGTCTCTAAATGTGTAAGGTTCCAGATATACTCTATTATTTCACAGCATGTGCAAAGCTGAAATAAACACTGGGCTTTCCAAAAATCACACTTACAAAACAACTAGTTGTAAGCTACCTTTGTTCTGCTTGTAGAACTTGTCTCAGGATATGCTAACTGATTTCTTATGTTATACAAAGAGCCTTTAAAAAAAAACAGTTTACTTTGTCACAGTTGAAAAAATACAAAAGTCACATAAAGGTATATTTTAGCTAACTGCAAAAAAAAAAAAAAAAAAGAAAAAAGAAATTCTAGTACTTCAGTTGTTTACCAGAGACTATTTCAAAATGAACATATTTTATGTGTAAGAAATTGATAAAATTCTTTATTTTTTCCAAACCATGTATCCTAGCCTCCCTAGCTCCCCAACTCCTGCCTTACACATACATAGTATCTAGAACATGATAGGACTTGATCTTGAACTTTATTTCTTCTTATAAAAGTAATTTTCCTATCTGAAAATAATTTGTAATGCTGTACAGCACTGTACTTCCTCATGCTTTAGGAAAGAATTTTTTTCCTCTGAATGTTCCTTGTGTTGGTTTTTTCATCCTGCCTGTGTTGGCTTTAAGCCTTCTGTTCCTTTCAGTGCATTTGGTCTGGTGCCAAACGAGAGTCAGCACTTAGCCCAAAAGTATCATTTTCCAGCACACAGAATCAGAAGGAAAACCCCGCCTCTTACACCCACTACTAATTACCATACCACAAAACTGACTAGTTGCATCACTGGCCCATCACTTGTGAATATCTGCTTTCCAGAGCTCTCATTCCTGCAGAGAATGAGTTTGAGCCACATGGAAGACATGCCTTTAAGCCATTCAGGCCCTCAAGGAACACACAGACCATCCTGGAAGCAATGGTTCCTCTACTCAGCCATAGTTATTTTGCTGTTTCTCTGCTCCTTCAGTACACTAATTCTTACTTTTCTTCCACTCAAGGTAAGGAGACAATAGTACCTAAGGTTGCTTTTTTTTTTTTTTTTTTTTTGGCAAGTCTAGTTATTGTCATTCAGTATTGTTAGAGCTAGTTGGAAGAAAGAGACATGTGGGTATAGATAATGTAAACAGAATTTCAATTTTGTCATGTCATATGGCTTTTGAGGTTTACCTAAATATTTTGAAATGAAAGGTTTAGAAAATGCTAAATGTTAGCTGCATTACTGAGTTAGATAGAATCAATTAAATCAGTCAATTGACAGATGCCTTGGAATATTTTCTCCTTTTCTGGAACTCTGCTAAGCCCTCTTGGTGGAATAAAGGAAAAAACAAATGCTTGCTTTCAAGGAATGGGATGCAAGCTATAGCCTTAATGAGGGGAAAGACATAAGACAATGGAAGACAGAACAAGGTAAGTGACAGGTGGCCAGTGCATCTTTATGGAAGGAAATGGCACTGAACTAGGAGTAAGATCTGGATTCCGGTTCTAAGCCTCCCTAACTCTATGAATTTAAGAAAGACATTTAATCTTTCCAGTTCTCAGTTTCTTCATCTGAAAATTGGTGGTAGGAGAATGGATTTGTTCATTACAATGCCCCTTCTAGCTATAAAATACAGTGATTAATAATTTACCTAAGGGTAGTATAGAACATAAATGCTTTAGGAATTCAAAATAGGGGACAACGATTTTGGGCTAGGGTGATCAGGAAAAGTTTCATGGGGGAAGGAGAAAGCACATTGCTGTTTGGGAAGCCCCTGATGTTTATCAGAAATTTCCCATTGAGCTCCAGTCCAAGTTGTTGGTCTACTAAAGGAAATGGAGATATATTAGGTTCTTCTTAGCAGTTTTACTGACTGTTGACTACATAGCACTGACCAAAAAGAAAATAATAAATTCTTTATTTAATTTAGGATTTAACCCATTTCTGGGTATATCTGAAGATTCTGGGCCCTGGAGAGAATAAGGTAGTATATGCCTATCTAAGAAAGGGCTAGGATATGAAATTAGTGCCAGTGGAAACATTTTTCTAAGGAGATTGGCCAGTGAAGATTTCAGAGATAAGGTTCTACTGTTTAAAATATTTGAAAGCAATTGAGAAAAGATGCAGGAGGAAGCAGTACATGGTAGTTGCTGTTGTTAATTTAGTTAGGACAAGTGTAGCTTTGGCCAAATTTTTACACAGTAGTCCTTTAATCTGTATTCCCTAACTGTACACAAGGGTATGCAACAGAGGCTTTCTAATGACATCGCTACCTTCTCCAGAAATGTATCAAGGAGAAGCCTGAACTTTCTGGAGCAGTGAAGCTATGAGCTGAAAGAAAAGAACTGTCAGGAATCCTGAGTGTTATTTCTGAAGAAGGGGAAGGGTGTGAATAGCAATAGCTTAACTTTGGAAACACTTTATCCCTCTAGAAACCACCTCAAATTTTAGCCAGAGGACCCTGAAAAACACAGGATATGTTATAGGTGTCATCCGTTCCTGCATGTAACTGGAGAACCAATGCTGGCTCTTGCAAAGACTAAGAGGAAGTCTAAAAATGCCAGCAGCACCTAGGACACCTCTTTCCAGAACTGAACTTGACCAATCCCATGTATTTAAGCTCTGATTCTCTATCCTAGACAACATGCATCTTCTCATTGAAAGGTTCTGCCTGTAATGAAATAGTCCAGAATTTATTTCAAATTTTGGAAAATTTAAAAGGTTTTTAGGATATTGTCCTGATTGGATGCCATAAAGGCTTATTTCCTATAGGAAAAGCCAATGGCCTGGCTGACAGTGCAATGATATTAACTCAAGTATTCCACTTTCCGCTTGCCTGTGCTTCCCTTTCCCAACTGGCCACAAATAAGTATCTTAGGAAAGGAGGTCTGAGTGGCTAGCGGATGATGAGTCATTATGAGGTGGCTGCTTTCACCTCTTCACAATACGCATGAACCCTGGAGTGTATTTTTGGTCTCCACTCTAGTTTTTATATACAAAATCCCACTTTCCAACTTCTCTAGGCACTAATCCAAAAAGTGTTAGACAGGAAGATTTGCTCCTTTTAGACCAACAGAGGTTTCCTTGGAAGAACTTTTTTTTTTCTCCCCCCACCCTTTCTTTCAATGAAATGAAGGAAGCTTCCAAAAGGGGAAATTGCGCTTGTACTTAAAAGCAGAATAGATTCTATTTCCAAATGATAATCTGGTTGTGGTTGGTTTATAGAAAGAATTATTATTTTGGCCATTTGAACCCAAGCATTTAAATCTGGGCTTAAATCAAAATGAGATTACAAGAGCAATTGATCCTTCTAAGCAAAAACGAATTTAACTCAATGGAAAGTCCCAAATGCTTCTTATAAATGGATATTTACCCCTTCTAAACCAGAATTATAAATAGAAACTACCCCACAGAGTACTGGGGGTGAGACTTTTGAATCAGACAGGTTGTTTGGAACTCAGCATAGCTTCTTATCAGCAGCATGACTTTGGGCTAGTGTTACTTAATCCCTCTCAGACATACTTCCTCATCTGCAAATGAGCATGCTACTTCTTATCCCATAGACTTGCAGTAAGGATAAATGGGACAGTATAGTGCCGGACCCATAGTAGGCTCTGAATAGATTGTAGTGATTAATATCTGCATCCTTATTATTGACATTCTAAGGAAGATAAATTTAAAAAGACTTTTAACAAAATGGATATTCCTTGCTCATCTATTTAGTTTCTTCATCTAAAGACTATACCTTGTTGCCAAACAGATGATTTTTGTGATTAGACAGATTTTCATTTGTGGCAATAGGGAATATCAGTGATGGTTTCTGTAGTACTGAGTAGACATTAAAGCGGTCCAAGTAGAGTATCCAGGATTTCAGTTTCTGGCAATTAATTTGTCTGTGGCCTTAGGTTTCTCCACACACTCATTATGCATGACAGTAGACACCACAGATATGATCTGTGCCACATATTTTGGCACTCATTTATATTTAGATTGCTACCCAATTGCCTCATGTGTGTAATCCTGTCTTTCTAGAAAGATTATAAATTTCCTAAGAGGCAAGGACTATAAGTTACATGGTTCCCTTGCTGACAATGCTAGCTGGGAATATAGGCAATTCAATATTTCATTCAATTTTTTCATTACAATCAGCATCATTATCAAAATAGCTAATATTTAATGAGCAGGACCAGGTCTGTCTGGGCAAAGCCCTTCATAACAATTATTATATTTAAACCCATAAACACTCTCAGTAAGCTAGGTGCTATTGTTTCCATTTTATAAATGAGAAAATTGAAGATAAGGGAATCCCTATCACATGCCTATCATGGATCAAAAGAAGCTGGATTTCAGCATTTTTTTTCTTTTTTTAAAAAAAAATTTTTTTTAACGTTTATTTATTTTTGAGACAGAGAGAGACAGAGCATGAACGGGGGAGGGTCAGAGAGAGGGAGACACAGAATCTGAAACAGGCTCCAGGCTCTGAGCTGTCAGCAGAGCCCAACGCAGGGCTCGAACTCACAGACCGTGAGATCATAACCTGAGCTGAAGTCGGACGCTTAACCGACTGAGCCACCCAGGCGCCCCTCAGCATTTTGTTTCTAAGAAACACCAAAAGGAGGATGGAATAATTGCAAGAGCAAACATAATTGTAGGAGTCCAAACTTAAAAAAAAAATTTTTTTTGATGTTTACTTATTTTTGAGAGAGACAGAGTGTGAGTGGGGGAGGGGCAGAGAGAGAGGGAGACACAGAATCCTAAGCAGGCTCCAGGCTCTGAGCTGTCAGCACAGAGCCCGACATGGGACTCGAACTCATGAACCACGAGATCATGACCTGAGCCGAAGTCAGAGGCTTAACCGATTGAGCCACCCAGGCACCCCAGGAATCAAAACTTTTTGATTGCATCTCCTTAGCAACAAAACAAAATGTTTTTGAGTATAATCCCAACATATATGCTAATTTATTATGTTATATATAAATACTAATTCTATGTATAATAAAAAGATGCACAAAATGGAAACTCATAAGAATGAACTGAATAACATGCTTTATATAGTTTCTTCACAGTGCAAAACTGTTTTGCTTTTGTCAAAATATTATATTTAATATCTTAATATAATATAAACATTTCTAAAGTAATTGAAACAATATTTTAACAGAGTAATTTGATAAATGTGTTTCTTTTATTTTCTTAATCTTAGTTTAAAATGTTTTGCGACATAATAATTTGAAGGTTATATTCTAAGTTAATTTACCTTGATTCATGATTTTGACTGTCATAACCTATAGTTCCGCACTCTCCTCACCTGGACTATTTCATTCCTTTGACTTCTCTTTAAACAACCAATGTCCTCCCCCTTCTCTCTCTCACCTGAAAACCTGAAAACCTGTCTCCAGGTTCTATAAGAAAATTGAAGTAGGCGGGAAGGAAGTTCCAAAACTTCCCATCGTACCTACCACTTACCTGCATTTTTTTCCCATGTAGAGTGTGCTTCCCTCATGGCACTGCATACGAACTGTTCATGTGCCTATCTAAGGCCACCTCTGATCCAGATTCTGTCCCCTCTTACCTACTCAAAGACATTGCTCTAACAATTATTTCCTAGCTCTTACATTCTACCTCTTGCCACTTCACTGGAACATTCCCATCAAATGGCAACAGATAACCATGTTGTCAGTTCCTTCATGTTAAAACAAAACCAAAGACAAGAAAAAAACAATAATCTCTCATCCCCACCTAGGCTCCACTCAATTTTTCTCTTCTCCCTCACAAGAAAATTCTTCTCAATTTCTCTTTTCTCATTTAGACTTAAATCCACTTTAATTAAGTTTCTGTCCTCATCACATTGCAGAAACTACTTTTGCCAAGAACCCCAATGACTACTGTGTTGGTAAATCCATCAGTTAATTGCCTATCCTCTTCTCACTTGGCCCATCAGCAGCATTTGATACAGCTGATCACTTCTCCCTAAAATACTTTCTTCTCTTAGTTTCCAACATCACACTTTCCAGGTTTCCCTTCTGACTCACTGGTCTTTCCTTCTTAGTCTCCTTTGCTGGTTCTTCCTCATTCCCTGACCTCCAAGCATTGCAGTGCTCCAATGTTCCTCTCTATCTATACTCACTGCCTCGACAATCTTACACAGTCTCACATCTTAAAGCATCACCTAGAAGCTGAAGATTCCTGAATTTATATCATCAGAACTCCTTAAATTCCATCCTCATAGGTCCAAATGCCTACCTGACACTCCTACCTGGATATGTGATAAGCATCACAAACTTCATGTGTCCAAAAATGAACTCATGAGTCCTTCCTTTGTTTCTTTCTCTTAAATCTTGCTCATTCCAGTGATTAGCAGCTTTATCTTTTCAGTTACTCATGCCCAGTATCTTGGAGTTATCTGTTTTCTTCTCATTATCTCATCCCATATCCATGTCAGGATAGCTAGCACCTTGGTCAGAGGCACCATGCTTTCTTGCCTAGATGATTACAATGATCTCTTAACTGGCCTCACTGCTTTTATCCCAGCCTCTCTTTGCTTTATTCCTACCATAGCAGCCAGAAAAATCCCACAAAAGAAACACGTCCAATTATCTTTGAGTTGACTCTTAAGCACTTTGCCACAAGGAAACCAATGAACTTTACATGGTACAAAAAAAAATTTTTTTGTGGTTATACCTTATTTTTCTCTTGAGTATTTTAAGGGCTTTAGCATTTAAATACCAGTATTTATAGAATTAACCACACTGATGGGTTCTTGTAGCAAGTAAACTGTGGTATGCTGCCACAGTTTGAAACTGAAGTCTCCTCATGGTATCTCAGTAACCGTAAATAGCGTGATTGTCTGAATATTAAATGAAGGTGGTTTTACAAATCTGCATTGTGAATATTTCTATGGTTTATTAAAGATAAAAATAAACACAACTAGGAATTTTATTATTTTCTTCTCCCATGTCAATGGGCTACCTGGTACAGTGACTGGAGTGTGAAGACTAGTGTTTACAGACAATTTCTGTAGCCCAAGAGGAGGAGAGTCCAAGAGCAGATAGTTGTCCTGTGGGCATAGGTTAGGTGGATGGAATGAGACCTCAACTTTTGCCGAGAAGACCTAAGAGGGCAGCTAGGTAATGGAAGGGAAAGGACAGAACCGGCCATCTACAAAGGGAAGCTGAGGACAGGAGAGACAAGGTGGAGGAAAGGATTTTTTATATGGCTAGGGAAATGAAGTTGGCTTCAGGATCTGAAGCTCTAAATAAACCAACCAGTAAAGCCATGATATGGTCATTGTCCTGACAAATTCCTCTTTTTCTTCCTGTACAGACTGCCAGTGAGCCCTGCGTAGCTAAGTTCGGTGAGTAACCTGTCTTGTGTACCTCTGTTTTACTTTTCTTAATATTTGATACAAGAAGGAAGCCCGTATTCTATTTTATTCATTTTTCAGCTATTTATAGCTGCTTATCAAGTGCCAAGCAGTTGTCTAGTTGCTGAGACTTCAGAGATTAACTAGGCAGACAAGTCCATGCCTTGATGAAGCTGACATTCAAGGCCACATCTCTGGGCAGGAATGTACATCACTCTTACAGGCCCAGAAACATGAAATCCAGGAATCTACTTTTAATTCTGTGGCTTTTCAAGAAACTTTTTTTCCTAAAAATTTCTGTGTTTTAATAAGCACAAGTTTCGTATTTCTATAACTTTTCCCTGTGACAAACTCAAAGTTCTGCTCACATACCACATATTGCCAGTGCCTCGTAGAGTGTGTGTAGGGTGCCATTTTTGTTTCTGAATGTACAGAGAAGGGATGGAAACTAGGGAAATGGCCACTCCCCTTGTGCCCTTCTCCTCACCTTTCAGCTTCCAAGCCACTTTCCCTTATAGAGACCTGGGATTTGCTAAGAAAACACATTACAGTTTATAGTTACACTGAGCCTTAGGGTATTTCTTAGCCTACATACAAAATTGAAAGTAAGTACATTTGGATTATTTACATATTTCAAGCCAAATACATATTTTTGGCTGAGAGCAGAACATTTCTAGTGTTAACTGTAATCCTTGTTTTCCTATACAGTTCAAATTGCCAGCCTTCCCTGGTTTGTGAGAGTTAGGGAAGCTCTACTTGTCTCTGCCTTTGTAATTTGTTTTTATTTTTTTTTAATGTTTATTTATTTTTGAGGGGGAGGGGAGGACAGAGAGAGAGGGAGATACAGAATCCAAAGCAGGCTCTAGACTCTGAACTGTTAGCACAGAGCCTGATGCGGGGCTCAAACTTGTGAACTGTGAGATCATGACCGGAGGCGAAGCTGGATGTTTAACTGACTGAGCCACCTAGGCGCCCCTGTTTTTGTTTTTCTAGTGAATGGAGAGGAAATAACGATATGTTTGAAATTCCTTCTTGATGTGATAAAATGTTAAGAATATCACATGCTGCTAATAGGTGGCCTCAGGGCTAGTGGCCCCTGTAACAGAACAAGAGAACCAGGGGCACCTTTTTGCAGTGACTTGCCTATTGTCTATTGCATATTACAGGGTCCTACACAGCAGGAAGAAATTTACTAGGCTTTGGACTCACTGGAGATACAGAGGCTTTGCTTCTTGTTCTAATAGCTCTCCTTTATTCTCCTTTAGAATCTGCCCTCAGAGCCTTATAGCAATCATTTATATAAATAAGAATTTAAGTCAATGTGTGATCTCTCCCAGGGTGCTTTCTTATCAAGGTGTCTTTCTAATTATGAGATAAAGGCTTCGCCCTCATAAAAAATAAGTTATGGAGAATTAGGGACTAGGCCAAATAAGTATTTTGAATGATCAAAACACATCCTGGGGCTCTGAAATCACACTACTGTGCTAAAACAATTAACATTAAGAAAATATGTAAATTCTACTTATACCTATGAAAATACGTGATCTAGTGTAGACTCTTCCCCACCCTCCACCCGTGACAATATTAAACTAGGAATACTTACATTTAAACAAATAATTTTCGGGGCGCCTGGGTGGCGCAGTCGGTTAAGCGTCCGACTTCAGCCAGGTCACGATCTCGCGGTCCGTGAGTTCGAGCCCCGCGTCAGGCTCTGGGCTGATGGCTCGGAGCCTGGAGCCTGTTTCCGATTCTGTGTCTCCCTCTCTCTCTGCCCCTCCCCCGTTCATGCTCTGTCTCTCTCTGTCCCAAAAATAAATAAAAAACGTTGAAAAAAATTTAAACAAATAATTTTCATTTATAAACTAATGAATTTACCAGTAGCTGTTTTTGAAGAGTTGGATAATGATATCCTATGTAGATCTTGGGTATATACCCTAAACTAAAGAGAAGAGCCATAATTTAGACACAATGCACCTAATTCAGGAACATGGATGTATCATTCAATCAGTAAATATTTATTGAGCACATACTAGGTCCTAGGAACTCTTTTAGGTGAAGATATAGCAATGAACAAAATAGAGAAGTACTTATTTTCAAAGATGTTATCTTCAAGCGGGTATAAGATAGACAATAAACAAATGAGGAACTTAATTCATAATACATTAGATGGTGATATACCTTCTGTGAAGAAAACTAAAGCAGGATGAAGAGAGAGAATGACAGGAGAGCACTCTTTTATATAGATTGATGAGGAAGATCTCATTGATAAAGTGATACGTAGTATGATAGTATTTACATAGAAAAGCATGAATATGTGGGGTGCCCAGGTGGCTCAGTTGATTGAGTGTTGGGACTCCTGATTTTGGCTCAGGTCATGATTTCATGGTTCGTGGGACTGAGCCCCACGTTGTGCTGTGAGCTGACAGTGAAGAGTGTGCTTGGGATTCTCTCTCTCTGCCACTTCCCCACATGTGCACACATGTGCACTCCCTCTCTCAAAATAAACAACCATTAAAAAAAAAAAGCAAAGCATGAATATGCATCCTGGACTGCCAATTGGTTATCACAATCCTGGTGTGTGATTCTACTCTCCCTTCCTCCTCCTCTCTTTCTTTTCACAAATACTGATTGACAAGAGATACAAACGTCACCTAAAACTTAACACATCTTTCTGTTCCAAATCCATTTCTTTAGAACTCCCCAAGCAAGAGATACACTTAGGATTTGTAATATCTCTAAACAAGGAGTGGATATTTAAAATATTAAAATTGTGGTTGGAGAGAACTAATGTGGACTAGGTAAAGAAACAACTTGTTAGGTGGGAAAGAACTATAGTCAGGAAAGGAATGAAGTAACTATGCCCTCTTTTTTCTCTTTTGTAAATTTCTTATAGGACCACTTCCTTCAAAATGGCATATGACATCTCCTAAGCTTCCTTGTGTGAATAATACAGCTGATTGGAACCTGAAGATACTTCGGAATGGCTTGTATTTAATTTATGGTCAAGTAGCTCCAAATACAACCTACAAGGAACCAGCTCCCTTTGAGGTGCGGCTATGTAAAAACAAAGACGTCATACAAACTCTAACAAACAACTCTACAATTCAAAATGTAGGAGGGACTTATGAACTGGATGCTGGAGATACGCTTCATTTGAAATTCAACGATGAACATCAGGTTCTTAAAAATAATACCTACTGGGGGATCTTATTGCTAACAAATCCCCAATTTATCTCCTAGAGACTCAATTTGGTCTCCTCATCATCTTTACAACATGCAGAGAGGCTGATGGGTGGGTTGAGGGAGGCAGATTTTCAACACACACAGTTTGCCTGCGTGCACAAATCAGCATAAACAGAACTCTTGTCTGCATGTGAGTTTTCATCTCTCAAGCTTAACTGAAGACAGGCCAGAGACATTTGATTACCCCCGACATTGGGTTGACAAAAACACTTTACTAATCCATGATAAAGGACTATGGGTAGCTCGAGGACAGAAGCTTCTCAAAGAGTCTTTGTCTAATTCTTAAATCCTTGGGTGAGAAAATTGTCTTATATCCCTGGGAATCTTAACTGGTATGCTAAAAAAGATCCAGGGCAATGGTCTGGCTTTGTTCTCATATTTTTGGGCTGCTTCACCTTATTCTTCCCATACTTCTGTCTTTTGAGGCCCTCCTATGAAAAGTGGTCAGACTGGGAGGGTGGCCACAAACATGCCAACAACACCCCACTTTAGATGTGATGATGTTAGATGATAGGGAACACTATCGTCTATTGGGACAGAGGCACAGGTGGCATGGAATGGATGCACTTTACCTGGGAACATCCCTGGATTTCATCATATTCAGGATGCAGAGTGCTTTATAAAACCAGTTGGTCAAAGGACTCATCCTGAACCTTCACAGAGGGCTCCTGGGAACTTGTTTATTGTGTCTACATGTTGTCAGTGGTAAAGAAAGAGTAATCATAAAAATTAATTGGTATCATCAGTACTGTATTATGTCATGTAATAGTTTCCTGTTTTTAGCTGGCTCTTCACAGTTTGCCAAGTGCTTTCAATAGATCACAGGGCAACTCCAGGAAGCTAACGGGCAGGTGTTTTGGCACAATTTAAACAATGAGAATATAAAGGCAGAGAGAACATCAGTAATTTGCCTCAACCCATAGAACTAGAGATTAATAGTGGGCTTCCCCACTGTCTCGTACTGCCTTAGCTTAAGAGTTGATATTTCAGCTTTCGTGTTATAGTTTATAAAGTTTAGCAGATTTAATTATCAGGAGATACATTCCCTTTCAGCCCAAGGTGGGTAGAATAAAGCTACAACACATCTCTCCTTTCTTAGCAAACTTTTCCTTTCCCTGCTTATAGCAGGCAACACAAGGGTATTGCTCAGGGCCTCCTTCAAACAAATCCCCTTGCTGCCTTGGTCAAATGTGTTAACTTCTGAAAATAATGAATAGCACTCAATTCAATAACAGCCTGCTAAAATTTTAGACTCTGTTAAATTAATTAGCTGCTTGTGGATTCTTGTTGAAAGGTATGTAATATGACTATATGATAACCCAATTTAAAATATTTATGGATATTTGTAAAAAGCTACATTGTTAATTAATACTATTACATATAAAGCTAATTTAAAAATATTTGTATTGTTTACAAAAAAAAATTGCTCAGGCTAAGCCTGAGGCAAAAAAAAAAAATCTGCTGAGTAGCTGTATGGCCTAAACCTGGATACCTTGTTTCTCTTGTATTTGCATATCTTCTCAGGAAATTAAAGTTATATCACATATTTATAGAAGCCCACTGGTATTGATTGTTGTTGAGTTATAAGCAGCAGTGTGCTGGAGTGCTGGAGTGAGCTAGCACTAAGCTCATCATAGCTGATTGTTACATTTTCAAAATTTTGCAATCTGGTTATGAGTCATTCTTGAAATTGGCCATGGTGGGACTATTTATACCATGGGAACTGGCAAACACAAATTAGGGATTTTCCTTGTGGAGAGCCTGTTAACCAGCACACGGCTATTTGTAAAACACTCCTTAATGACTTCTCTCTGCTCCTGCCTTATTCCTGGGACAATCAAGGTAGGCAAGAGAGAGAGTGAAATTATCATACTCCCAGGAAGAGCCCCCCATGGTAATGATTTCTCAGGGCAAGGATGAGCTCAGCAGCTGCAGGGAGAGTGAAGGCTACCAACAGACGATCTTTGAATTTTCCTGGTGTTGTAATTTCAGCCTTTGTTTTCAACGTATACTATTTCCTTGTTTCTTCAAATAGATGAAACCTATATAAATGTTCTGTTGGTAAGTGGGCTGTAGCTAACTTACCCGTGGATTATCAGTTTAGCATCAGTGATATTGAGAACTTGAGGGTGCATCAGAGAAATCCTTGCCCAAATGAAACACTGCTTGGCTAGTGTTAGGCAAAAGTGAGAGCTGGATGCAATCAGCTTTTGGTTATAGCTGTTCCAATTTTTGATGGGTTAGTCAGACAGTTTCACATTCTGACTTCTGTCCCTCCCCTCAACTCCACCTCAGCCATCCTCACTAACAAAGCCGTCACCAACCCCTTTCATACTGTTTTTTACCTTCACTCTTGCCCATCAAAACTGACCTAGAGTGTGTTACAGCACTATGGGTTGAGTGCCTCCTGAAGATAGCAGTTGACTGGAAAGCAACGCACTTTTGTGCATTTGATGGGGGCAAACTAACTCCTTAAATGTATCTGTTTATCTTGGAGATGAAATTCCTGTCTTTTTGTGTTTGATCTCAAAGAAGCAATTTCATTGGTGGAGGTGAGAGGATATTTTTTATTAGAGAGAAGAAGAAAAAACCTGATTGATTTATGGGCAAGGAGTCTGAGGATTACCTTCAAGTATAAGTTATAAAGGATACCTTGGTACCTACACTTTTCTTGATCTGAATGGATGCATCTCTACTTTGGGGGTCATTTGTGACCCTGGCAAAGTCACTCTACAGGTCATGACTCTCCTGTGAGTCCCACATTTATCCACAAGAGACCAGTACACACACTTTGTGCCTACAAACTCGGAGTACGACTGCAGCAAGATTCTCCTGTCTCTACTCCCAAGGAGTTGGTTTTTATCTTCCTGACAGATTTACTGGGTGGGGTCAAACTCTAGCTCACTGTCAACTTTTGCTTTTTCAGGTGGAAGTCAGGCACTAGTTCTCTGTTATCTCCCAATTGCAAGAAATAAAGCTCTTTCAGGGGTTCCCTTGAAGTCCTCCTACCAGGTTTAACATTAGAAAGTTTCATTGCATCCCATTCCTCCTGCAAATGGAGTGGGTGAGGACTCACAGCATGGCCCCAGGTTTTTCTTTATAAATTGTATCTCAAGCTCTCCTTTTTACCACTCTGGCCTCATTTTAGGTCCTTAATCCAGCCAATGTGTCAAAGAGTAGTGGGGGAAAGGGGCTCACCTTCATTCCTTTGTAAATTTTGCCATATTGGTGAGGGCAATGGTCTTACCCTCACTTTGATATCTTAGTGCCAATAATATTATGCTTGAGTTGAAACTGAATCAGGTAGAGTCCCACTTTAATATCCAGTTATACTCTTAGATGTCTAAAAGGGATCTGAGAGACCTATGATAATATGCAAAAATACAAAAAGCCCCAAACTCTCACCACAGGAGCAATAAGAGTTTCATACAAAGGCAGAGGGAGAGGAAAATTATTGTTCAGAAAAGTTAGGCTTAAGAACATTGTTACAAATGAACTTAAAACAATGCTTTTAATTTCTTGAAAATCAAGGAAAATAGAGAAGCATGAAGGAAATAAAATTGTCTTATCTAAAAATACTGTTTTAATACACACTGTTTTATTAGGAAGAAGAAACTTTCAGGGCGCCTGGATGGCTCAGTAGGTTGAGCATCTGACTCTTGATTTTGGCTCAGGTCATAATCCCAGCATCATGGGATCAAGCCCTGTGTCTGACTGAGCTAAGTATAGAGCTTGTGTAAGATTCTCATTCTCTCTCTCTCTCACTTTCTCTCTCTTTCAAAAAAAAAAAAAAAAAGCCAAGAAACTTCTCTCCAGCACTGAGCACTGAGCTCTAGCAGACTCTCCAGATCCACAATGAATGCTCTAGATAGTAAAATGCAGACTTTCGATTTATTTGCATGTACTGGATTCTGCTAGCAGTTAGCTAGTTTAAGGACTTGAAAACAGCTTAGTTGGGCTATCACTCCAAGACCTACAACAGTATTGATGAATCCCATTATACTATTTGGGAAAGTAGGCTGGAGGGTTTATAGGACATGTTTCAAAGAACTCAAGAAGTATTTGGGAATAAGAATATGGAAATTCAATGAACAGAATCATTAGAATTAAGCCAACTTCCTCATTGCTTCAATTGCATAATCAGAATGGGAACCTCTGATTTTAGTGTCCAGGGTGATTGTTTCCACCCAGCTTTGGTGTTTTCCAGGGACACTACAGGGGTAGCATGTTCCTCACACTGGGTCCTAAACATGCAGAATTTGAGCTGGACTGGGGTGAATTGGTGAGTTTAAGTTTTGCAGAATGGAAGACAGAGCTTCTTACCTCCTTTCCCTGCTTATGGGTTGTATCTCTTACCAATGGCATAGTCTCTGAGAAGAATCTGATGTTCAAGTGTCCAGGATCTGACACAGTGCCTGACTAATAGTCCTTATTGTCTATTGACTGAACAAATAAATCATAAATTTACTTGAGCATTGGTGAGAACTTAGCATTATTGTATGCTCTCTGGATAATGCAGTCCAATGGGGAAAGCCTTCAGTACCTGTTCCTACAGTCTCCCATCCCATCACCTAATCATCTCAAGTGCTCTCCTCCTTCCCTACACCGTTAATGTAAATAAGGTAAAGAAACTTATAAATTCACTTGCACTAAGGGAAAATAGCCAGTAAGCTACCTTGTGTTGCATCACTAAAACAGGACAAAATCCTATTTGTTTTAAGCTTTGCTGGCCAGATGTACCAAGAAGCAACTATCTTTACAGTATCAAACAACTTTATATTTATGGCATATAATGAGTCTCAGCTGAAGATTTCTCCAGTATTTAAAAAGAGTCAAAGCTTCTAAACAAAACAATAAAATAAAAAAGCAAGACAAAAGCAAGAGCAACAACAAAACCAATGCTGGTGCTGTGCATGGGACTTACCATAATCCATCTCTCCTCACAAAAGCAAATGGCTTTCTAGCCTCCAAGTCTGAAAAAAGGTTGGGGTCTTCACTTTTCATAACCTAATGGCAACGTTGCCACTTGAACACCAGCAATCTAAGGCATCTGAGTCTTGCCACCATCAACACTACATTATCTGCCTGTATGCTGTCAACTCAAATATTCATCTTTTGCCCGAGTTGCTCTCCTTTACTTCAGATTTGTAAATGCAACTGTTTGCTCAGCAATTTCACCTTGGAGGTAGAGCAGATATCTCGAATCCAACATATCCAAAATGTTGCCCCAAATCAGCTTTTCTTGAAGCCTTCCTCATTTCAATTATATTGCATAGGGCAAAAACCTCTGAGTCATGAAGTCATTCTTGACTCCTGTCTTTCATACATTTACTATTAGGAAATTCTGTTGTCTTTACCTTCAAAGAAAATCTGACCTCCTTTTTGCTAGGACTCTTGTCTGTGCCACCAAGACCATTTCAATAGCTTAATAACTTCTGCCCTTCTAATCAGACAAACTTGTTTTCAAGTCCCAGTTTTGCCATTTACTACTTATTTGGATCTTGGACAAATTACTTGCCCTTTTTGGAGCTTAATTTCTTGTTTATTTTGCTTCTTGTTATTTACCCAATCCATAACACATAGTTGGGCTTAATAAATATTTGTTGAATCAAATAAACTTTAAATAGGTTTAACATACCAACTAATTTATGTAAAATTCCTGATACAGAGTAGGCACTAAAATGGTGGCTGCCATAAATTTTTATTACAGATTTGGATTTATTCTTAAGTTTCTGAACTTTGTCATTTCTCAAGCTGAGATATTTATTTAACATCTTTCTTATTCTTTCTCCTCCCCAAGATAAATTAAGTGCCAGGATTTGTTTAATGTGGTATCACTAGCACCTGAGATAGTGCTTGGAACATTAAAAGAGCTCAAGACATACTGAAATGAATGGGCAAAAAAGATGGGACTCTGGTTCTTGGTTAGAATGACCAGCAAGATATAAGATACATAATGTGGCAAACAACCCATTAAATGCTATGCTCATTTCCATTCCTCTAGGTTATCTATCTATCTATCTTTTATTTATTTTTTGAGAGAAAGAGAGAGAGAGAGAGAGAGAGAGAGAGAATCCTAAGCAGACTCCACACTCAGCACAGAGCTCGACACAGGGCTCAATCTCACAACTGTGAGACCACAACCTGAGCCGAAGTCAAGAGTCAGATGCTTAACCGACTGAGCCACCCAGGTATCACCCCCTGCCTCCTCCTTTTTTTTGGGGGGGGGATTACTCTAGGTTTTTTAAACCTTTAAGTAATGCACTACAAATTCAAAGTACATACATAACAAGTGCTCACTAAAAGTTGGCTGCTATCACCATTGCACTCCTATCACTACCACCATCATGACAGGCATCATTTCATTATCCTCATTTCCCTAGGAAGCAGTATTCTGGAACACATTAGCTTGCTTTACCACAGGAATGTTTCACCAAATTTTAAGTTAAGTTTGTGCCTTTAGCTTTTATTGAAAATTTATATTTAGAAACATCCATAGGTATCTTCAAAAATGGTTCTTGAAACAATGTTTATTATGTTACTTATCATTCTTTGTAAAAATATTTTAATTTTATTTATTTGAGAGAGAGAGAGAAAGACAGTGAGAGAGTGCGTGTGCAAGCACGAGTAGGGAAGAGAGAGAATCCCAAGCAGGCTCCATGCTCAATGCCAAGCCTGATGCGGGGCTCAATCCCACAACTCTGGGATCATGACCCAAGCCAAAATCAAGTCAGTTGCTCAACTGACTGAGCCCCCCATGAGTCCCATGTTACTGATCACTCTTTATGGCAAAGACATTCAGGAAAACTGATCTCTCATGAACTTGAAATCATTCATATCTCTAAGGGATTTTTTTTCCTCACATATTTTTTATAGAGAAATTAAAACATTCAGAAATATGTGAGGTTTTGCAATGTGTACATATTACTTCTTCAAAAGCACTGTCAGTCTTTAGAAACTTAAATTTGTTATTACTTACTCCAAGTGAATATTTTCATAAACACAAACTGTAGTTCCTGAGCACAGATGTTGACAGAAGCTGCTTTTTCAACAAGGCTTTTGCTAATGGTTATTTCAGAATGGTGAAGTTACCATGTCTAAAGTCCAATCTTCAGATTTATAGGTACAGAAATGGAATTTCATCTAGGTATTAGAGTTTATAAATATCTCAGACACTATATAACCAAACTCATAAGAGAAGAGATATAAATTAAGGTTGAAGTTAATTAGCACATTCTCTCCCTAGGGAGCACTGAATGGGAATTCAAATTAAAACCAGAAGGCTATTGGCAGGCATAATTTACAAGCCAGGGTGGTCACATAGTGGATCCAAGTGAATAATGGCGAAGGATACCAAATACATCTTTTATTCACTGAATAAGTATTTCCTGAGGCCAATTATATCTCAGATATTATTGCTAAGTACCAGAGGGGATACAAAAATATAAAGATATACTGCCTGTCCTCAAGCAGTTTAGAATTTAGCAAAAAAACAGGTATATGCACAAATGATCAGAGAACTGTATATATGATAAATAACACTCATGGAAGTAAATAAGTCTACAATGGAGATGGAGGAGAACCTGAACAAAGACAATGGCATTGGTGATGGGGATAGGGAACAGACTGTGAGAAAAATTTATGTCATAGAATCATCAGACCTAAGTGATTGTGGTAGATACCACTGGGGTTTCTGCCAAGTTCATAGTGGTTTCCTTATCAGACTTTCTTATCCAGAGGAGTAGATTTCAGCAGCTTCATTTTTACCATGTAAGCCTGTTCTCTTAGTTGAAGTTGACTTGTCCAGGATTAACTACCCTGGGATGGTCTCTTGACTGGACAAGATAAAAATGTAGATCTATTGGGTAGCCCATATTCCCTATGGTTTTCTGTGAGGAGCAGAGTAAGCTTATCTGGCTGAGACAGACAAATGAAAGAAATATGCAGATAGAAGCAACAATGAAAGATAGGAAGAAACTCCATTGAATTATTGACCCATAGGGCTCAGCTATGTTCTTGTCCTTGGATTATATGAGAATCACTGTACCTTTGTGACAAATTCCTCTTTCCCCACACTTAGATAGCTTTAGTAGGTTTCTATTAATTGGAATCAGTCTTAACTAATGAAGTTAAGACTTGAGATAAAGAAGGAAGGACCTTCTTGGTATACTGAGGAGATGGTGATGTTTTCACAGTAGGGGATAGGAAGGAGAATCTAGAGAAAGTTTGGAGTGGATAAGACACTGAGTTCAGTTTTATAAGTGTGTAGTTTGAGATGTTTGTAGAATATCCAATTGGCATATGTAGTATACAGTTAGAACTCAGGCAGAATCACATGGGATGGGATGAACACATGGAAGTCAACAGCCTTGAGGGTAAAGTCACTGTTGTGAATGGAATCACACCAGAGAGGGTTTAGAATGAAAAGGGAGCCAGTGACTGATAACTGGGAGTACAAAGATTGGAGGACAGACATAGAAAAGGAATCCTATAGAGTAGCAACCATGGGCAAATGAGGTCAACTGGAGGAGAGAGTACACAGAAAAAGGCCATGAGTGATTAAGAAATGAGGGAGTAGTCAACAATTTTACAGGCTCCAAGAAATCAAACACTATGAAGATTGAAGATTTCTCATTGGATTTTGCTGGTAGATAATTGCTGGTGACGTCAGCAAGATCATTTACAGTGGCAGAATGGTGGAAGAATCCAGATTTCCAGGACGGAGGAACACATGAGAAGCACAGTTTGTCAGGTGTGGAATAAATGGAAGGTGAGACAATGAGTTACACTAGTCATTGTAAAAACTTGGTTGTGAAAAGAGTTGTGGAATGGTAGAGAGTTGGTAATCTCAAGGCCAAAGGAGAGAGAGAGGCATCTACCCAGCAAGCAGACCAGGTATTAACGTTGGATGTTCAGGAGACACACAGTATAAGACAGGCTTACACAAAAAACTTGAACTGAGAAAATCCAATTTCCTTTCTTAGGAATTTGATCTAGAACATAAAAGGAAAACCTATCATTTAGCAGTAGAAAAGTTAAATGATGTCACGGAGCTGCTAATGTGCAGGAAGAATAGAGCTGATGTAAGAGAAGAAGCAGATGCTGCCATATGAATAGAAGAGAAAGCAGAGATCATACAACTTGTTGCAAACAAAAAGTTACAAACAGTCAATGCCCAGAGATGTGGTTTTTGACACAATTTCAGTTCCTGTTCTAGAACTTATAGATCACCTTAACAAACACCCTTTCTCCATGAGCTAGTGTAAATGGGTCTCCTTCCCTTCAACCAAACAAGGTCCATCAACTCTAAGAGGTCTTTTTGAAATGTTTGAGAACACCTATTATTTTCTAGGCTGTATCATCTCAGGAGAGGAAATTAAGTGCTGTGGTTAGGAGATGCATTTAGATTTAGATAGGCCTCAATTTAAATCTTGACTGCCAATTGCACTTCACGTGAGCTTGAGCACTTTGCATAACTTCTCTGGAGGGAGGTGTTTTCATCTACAAAGTAAGGAAAATTATTCATGCTACACAGTATGGTTTCAGTTTCTGGCAAGAGAAAGTTCAATAGATGCCAATTATTTTTGTATTATTATCAGCTTACAACTAGCTATATTAGGTAGGTAGCCTTTTCTCTATCTTAAATTCATTTTTTTAAGCTTTAATGAATTCCTTCTAGCAACCAAGTATATATTCAGCCTCTTCATACTTATATATTTGCACTGTGTTTGGAATGATGAATATTAAAATAAACTTAAATCTCTCTAGCTTGTGATTAGTTGTCTTTTCTAGATCTTTTCTAGAACCATAGTTACATGGAAGATATACTTTAAATACAGTATTTAAATTACATACATAATGGTGACTCAATTTTATATACAGAAAAGACCTTAGTTATTCATTCACTCATTCATTCCTTTATTCCACAAATTATATATATATATATATATATATATATATATATATATATATATATATATGTATATAAATATATATATATATTTTAATTTTAAAAAATATTTTTAAGTTTATTTTTGAGAGAGACAGATTATGAGCAGGGGAGGGAGAGGGAGAAGGAGAGAGAGAGAGAATCTGAAGCAGGCTGTCAGCACACAGTCTGACACAGGCTCAAACCCATGAACCACGATATCATGACCTGAGCTGAAGTCAGATGCTTAACTGCCTGAGCCACCCAGGTGCCCCCCACCTTTTTAAAGTGGGTTCCACGGGGCTTGAACTCACCAACCTGAGCTCAGATCAAGAGCTGGATGCTTAGCTGACTGAGCCACCCAGGAACCTCTCTCCTTTACTCCACAAATATTTATCACAGTTCTCCTAGGTACAAAGTGCCATTAGGTGCTATAGACAATGTGAAGACTTATAAGGTATGGTGATTTAAGAAGCTACAGCTAGTAAGACAGATGAATTCAAATCACAGAATTATAGAGCTAAAAGATATCTTATATAAAGATACAGATCTTCCTCGACTTACATCCCAATAAACCCATAAATTGAAAATAAAAGTTGAGAATGCATTTCATACATCTAGCCTACCAAACATCACAGCTTCACCTAGCCTACCTTAAACATGCTGAGAACAGTATTGAACTCAGGTCCAATATGTTCACTGCACAACAAGCTAATAAGTTGAGAGACAAGGTATTGGAGCAGAGAAAGGGACTTTGAGAAATCCAGCTAACCGAGAAGGTGTCAGACTAATGTCCCAAAAAACCATTTTCCCATCTTAGTGCAGGCAGAGGATTTTAAAAGGGGGAGAAAATTGGGGGGACAAAAGAAACCAGCTTCAGCTGCCACTTGGGCCTGAGCAATCAGTCAGGTGTCTTCAGTTAATGTAGGCCAGTTTCTTCCAAGTTCCCAGAGAAACTTTAAACAATTGATTGCTATGAGCTTTACAATGTGCTTAGGGGTTGATATGCAGGAATGTGCTGATTATAGCTAAGTCCTGCTACAAATCTCCCTCATCAGCGGTTTCCTTCTGTCACATTACAGAACTAAAAGAAAAGGACGTCATCTAGAGTCTAACTAGTTCCTACTCAACTGGGACGTCGGAGGGAGGTCATGGAAGTGAAACAACTGGACTTGTTTTAGAAAATTACTCTTACTACCCTTATTAAGTGAGGACTTAAAAACTGGGCACTGTATCTCAGCAGTTTTCTCCAGTTTAGAGCATCCCTTCACTATGCAAATCATAATCAACTTGACAAACATATACATGCCAACTCCTAGTATAAATATTATTAAGCCCCATTTTAGTAGTAAAATGAATAGCATAGGAAGTTTAAGGAAGTTTGTGGAATACATTTTCCACTGACTCACATGTCCATGGAGAAGCCTCAGGTTGTGTTTCTGATCTCTCAAGTGGGGCTCCTTTCACCTGGCTGTGATATACCCAAGGTTGCACCACAGTTGACCTAGACATGATTAAGTGGTCACGAAAATAGTATGTGGCTCTGTCTCTGTCCATATCTCAGCAAGTTGGTAATCAGGTTCCTCTTCCCTCCAGGTCTTGAGTAGCATGCAATCCCAGAGACGAGGGGTGCAGTGGTTCATTGGGTGGCTAACAATCTAGTGGAAACAAACCCATGCATACTGTTTAATATTTAAATTTTGAACCTATCTTATAACATTTAATTCATGATTGATTTCAGAGGACAGGGAGGTCAAAACTGTAGCCTAGAAAGGTATTCCATACACAATTTATAAAGGGCTTAGTTTTAGCCTGCTTCATGGAGCTACCCTTATCCTGAGTAGTACAAAGGCAGTGTTTTATCCCAAGTTAAGCTAGTCTCTTCACAAATTTTGGCTATAGTATTTTTTTCAAGGTGTGAATCATTTTTCTCAGGCTTTCCTGTACATTGAGGCTTCCAGAAGGAATGTAGTCTCTGTATTACTAAATCTCCATTCTTTAGCTTGTTCTTCATCTCTCACAGTATACTGGGGATAACTGGAGAGATCTATATGACGTATCAGAGGTGGTTTTATTTAGCATCTTCTTGCAATGTAACAGAAATGGGTTCTACATTGTTAGCCTTACCTGGTTTCCCATCTACCCCTACAGCTTTACTCACTCATGTGTTCACAGATCTCAGGTGGGGATAGGTCAGCAGTCGAAGCCTCATCTCCCAGCAGAATCATCTGCAGTCTTAAAGCTTGGTAAGGAGGCATTTAGAGTCTCAAATGCTTTTTTTTCCTGGAGAAAAAGTGACTTGAGCATTCAATTTACAGAGCAAGTCTCCATCAACTAAGGTGATGGGATACTCAGGAAGGTACAAAAACTGTTGTAGTTTCTTATCTCCCAACTTACATTTCATAGGTTGCAGAAAGGCTTTCTGTTGTAGTTATCCAGTAATCTACATTATGGAGACTTTTCTACTGGAAATTTTTGCTATTTCAGTATTGATAACTGAAGAGATGGCTCCAGTGTCTGCTAAAAGTCCATTAATTGATTTTCTAATGTCAATTTTCTCCAGGGCCCCTATGTGGAAATTACTATTGCCTTAGCTAGATCAGTGGGAGTCCCTGGGCCCCTTCATTCTTTATCAGAGTCTGCATCTTGTTGGATCATTTGAGACTTCCTTTCCTTCCCCTCCTTAACCTTTTTATTTTTTAACTTAGGGACGCTTTTCTTCCAATGTCCTTCTTTCTTACAGGATGCAAATTGGTTTTCAACTAAAGGACCTCCCTTATTTTTCTTAGGAGCCCTGAATTTGTGAGAGCCACATAGGACTTCCACAAAGATGGTGTCTGTCTCTTTGCATCTTTTTTTTTTTGGTGTCTGTTCTCTGCCATCGTACACTTTGAATGCTATATCCACCAGCTGTGATAGATTCATCTCTAATGCTTCATCCAACTTTTGCAGTTTTCTTTTAGTGTCAGGAGCACTCTGTGTGACAAAGGTCATTTAACCATCTGAACATTTTTGAGTGCCTCAGGATCAGCATCTGTATATTTGCGGTGTGTTTGGTAAATGTGCTCCAAGAACACAAAGTGATCATTAGATTTTTGTTGCAATTCCTGTATTTTATTCAGACTTCTTTTGTTTAGAAACCCCCTGAGACCAACCAAAATGCACTTCTGGTAGTAATCAAGTGCAGGCATGCCCCTGTCATTGGGATCCCAATTTGGTTCCACTAAGGAAACCACAACATCCACCTTGGGAGTGTCTTTGGCTCCTCTGTAATGGAGACTGATGCCTCTACACAAGCCTTTTCTATCACTAACCATTTCCATCAACCATGAGAAGCATATTTAAGAGTTTGAATACCTTCCCAAGAGAGTCAGTGAGTTGCAAATATTGAGGTAAATAGCTTAATCATTTCAAGGGGATCATCCTGGCAGGAGGAATTATTGTTCTTCCAATGCAACAGAGCTGAAGTAGAAAAGGGCCAGCCCAGGTGTCCATGCTGGTTTAAACCTCCAGTAGGAAACTGCTCTGGTCTGGCTGGAATTGCTTTCTGGCCAAATTGATTCCCTCCCTGAGTCTTATAAGGGGAGACTACTCCAGGCCCTGGTGCTTCCCTGGAATCCTATTGAGGAGGAGCTGAAGCCCTACAAGGTTCCAGAGAATCAAGCATTTCAGCCCAAGGAGATGGAAAATTGGCCACAAGGGGCAGGAATGGAAGGGCAGGTGAAGGATTTAGAGTTTGTAACATTGTCCTGTCTTCTTCCTCCCTTAAATTGCTCCCATCTTCTTGTAGTACCCAGAGCACAGCCTTTTCTGGTCTCTGTACCATCAGCCTAGACCTCTCCCTTTTAATCTCCTCCTGATAGAGGAGCACGAAAGCTTGCACATAGGGGAATTTCATCATCTTTGCCAGCTCTCTGGCAATACAACTCCAACTACAAAGCAGTATGGTAATTCAAAGAGCTATTTAAAGTCCATCATTCACAGATCCCAATGTATATTGTGGCCATGCTGTGTCACAATAAAAAAAATCACTTTCATGGACATAGATGAATAACTAAAATCGGACTATTTCTTCAAAATGCACCTGAACAGGCTGTCAGGTAGAATAAACATTAAATTCCCCATGACTGTCAAATACAATCACAAAAGAGCTGCTCTCCCAACAAACCAAAACCAAATTGGGCACAGAGACACACTGGCTGTACACACTGGAGCTGCAACTCACCCTGTACTGGAGTCCATGAACTCATCCACAGGTTGACTCCTTGCTCCTACAGGAAGCTGGGGCCACCTGCGCTGACCTCAGAAACAAAGGGAGGGTCCCCCCTTGAAAGCAGTTCTGGCACTTGTTACAGACCATCCCCAAAGTCTTTCCTGCACTGGGGTAGCTAACCATGAGCAGCACCTCTCCTGGTTGGCTCACCAACATTGTTATCAAACTCAAGTCTCATCTGCTCACCCTGTGACAGGCCAGTAAGTTGAGAGACAAGGTGTTGGGGCAGGGAGAGCAACTTCATTTGAAAAAGTCACCTGAGAAGATGGCAAATTAATGTCTGTTAAAAACCACCTTCCCTGCTCATGTAGGCAGGAGTTTTTAAAGAGGGGAGAAGCAGGGGGAGAAACAAGCTACAGCTGTCACTCGGCTTGACCAGTCAGGTGTCTTTAGTTAACATAAATCAGGTTCAAACTCCTTGAGAAACTTTAAACAGAATTGATAAGCTTATCATGTGCTTAGGTTGACGTGTAGGAATTGATTAGTTCAGTTCTGCTGGCAGAACACTTACATTAGCCTACCATTGGACAAAGTGATCACAAGGCCTATTTTATAATAAAGTGTTGAGTATCTCGTGTAATTTATTGAATACTGTACTGAAAGTGAGAAACCATGGTTGTAGGGTACAGAATGGCTATTGAGGGTATTGGTTGTTTACCCTCCTGATTGCCTGGCTGACTGGGAACTGCAGGTCACTGCCCCTGCCTACCATCATGAGGCACGATCGTCCTACATATCACTAGCCCAGGATCAAAGAAGATCAAAATTCGAAGTAGAGTTTCTGCTGAACGTGTATCGCTTTTGTACATTGTAAAGTCGACAAATCGTAAGTCAAACCATCCTGAGTCAGGGACCGTCTGTAAGTCATCCCACATTTCTAACTTACAAATGGGAAAACGGAGACACAGAGAAGGTAAGAAGTAATGCCGGAATTGGAATCTGGATGGTCCAAATCCTAGCCCAGTTCTTTTCCCACTATCTTACCCTATACAATAAAGACTGTCTTGGAAAAAGTTGAGCCTCTCATCCTTTACTGCCTGTCTTCCTTTACGTGGAATGGGAATAATTGGTATGTTTCATAAAAGGCTTTACTGATGTAATCCTAAAGTATAGGCAGGTGGCACCATCATTGATTGCTTTTCTGGAGTCATTTTTAATGCATCCTCCCTCCTATTTTTTTTCACTTCTGCTTTTATAATAAAAATAGAAATTTATAGAGAGAATGAGAGTTAAGGAAAATTTTGCATAAACTCTTGTTCAGAGTTTCTCTGAGGCTTTAAAAAAAAACAAAACTGGGACCCCTGGGTGGCTCACTCAGTTAAGTGTCCGATTTCGGCTCAGGTCATGATCTCATAGTTCGTGAGATCTGTGCCAACAGCTCAGAGCCTGGAGCCTGCTTCTGATTCTGTGTCTCCCTCTCTATCTACCCCTCTCCTGCTCATGCTCTGTCTCTTTCTGTCTCTTAAAAATAAATAAAGGTTAAATTTTTTTAATAAAAAAAATTTTTTAAACCCTTTTATTAGGGAATACAGTTTAGTCCACTGACTCCTTTTAGTTATGTTATCTTTGTCTTTCACTCTCCTTCTTCAGCTTTGTACTCCTCCAGTGACAGTCATTTAGCCTTTACTGATATCCAGTTCTCTTAACATCTACCCACTATCTCATATAATGCTCCTTCCAATGTTTGAAGAGTGTTAACATGAACCACTAAGTCTTCTCTCCCCAGGCAAAATATCACAGTTGTTATAGAATGGTACAGATGAAAGACCAGAGGTCTAAGAGCCATTGACCTGGCTCTGCCACTTACTACCTTGGTCAAGGCACTAATGCCTTTCAACTTCAGTACTGCCATCTATAAAAGTGGATATAATAACATTTATCTCATAGGATCACTATAGGGATCAAAATCAATATCAGAGAATGTGTTAAAGACCTGCATGCTATGAATTGGTATGTAAATGTGATCGTGGCTGTCCTGCCCCTGCTCACAGTCCAGTTGTTAAACTGGAATAAAGAATGGGGCTTATCTGTGAAGGTTATAGGGAGATAATTTGCTCTCTCAACAAGAACACTATCTTTAGTAGGTCTTAAGTGGCTTTAGATGTTGCTAGTAGCTGTACTAGCATCTTAAACCTGTGATCAACTAAAACATCTAGATCTTTTTCGCAGGTTGCCTCTACTTTGTTCACATGCAATTATGGTATTGCATATGAACCTAGTTGCAGGAATTAATCTTTATGCCAGTTAAATTTCACACTGTTGGTCCTGGCGCAATGCTTCAGTATGCTGAGGATATTTAGAATATTGAGTGAATCTTCTGGATGAGTTCTACTATCCAGCTTTGCGGCATCCACAAACACATCAATTTTCTTTTCAATATCCTTTGATTCTAGCCTGCATTAGGAATAGGTTTGTCCTCTACTTTTCCATTGCAGAGTTAGAAGGATCTGTACCTATAGATGTAGGAGGTCCTGAAATACTTTTGAGATGTGATCCTCCAAGGTATCTAACTCCATAATCCTTTGAAACATCTAAGAAAAGCCCCATTATTGGCATTTTGATGTGTGTGTGAGTTGGGCAGGGGTGGGGGCGTTGGTAGCATGGAGAAGAGTTATTAGGTGGCTTATTTTCCTTGCAAATGCTTGTGAGAGGTCTTTCCTTTTTGATGAAAGATTGACAATGCCCTAGTGGAAGATGATGATCTGAGAACTTTCCATTTTGGTTACAGCAATGATGAAAGACAACAGCCTGACTCATCTCACTTCAGATTCTGAGGACCTTTCCATTTATTGCATATGAGCACTTCCCCTTTGCATGGGAATGGAGAAGAATATCCTCATTTGCCAGAATTTATATTCTAAGTTGTCTTTCCATGTTCCAAGGATATGTGATGTAACAATTCTTAACATCATCCTAACACCATCTCAAAGATGAAGGTAAGCGAATTGGGTCCAACAAGAAAGTGTCCCACGACAGACAGACCACATGATTAAAAGAAAAAGCTTTTCAGGAATGTTACAGATTAGGTAGCCAGGGAGAGGGCAATGGGTAGGATTGGCTTTGGTACTTGGGCTTTAAAAATATACACACAGATTTTTTTCTCAGTCTTCTTGCTCACCTGAGTATTTCATTTTAACACTTCCCATATATCCCACTTCCTTAATTTTCTAAATTCACATAACTAACAAAGCATATTAGTATCAGGCGTACAATAATGAGTCAATATTTGTATATATTGCAAAATGATCACAAGAGGTGTAGTTAACATCTGTCACTATATATAGTTACAATGCTCTTCTTCTTTGTTATGAGAAATTTTATGATCTACTCTATTAGCAACTTCCAAATATGCAATACAATATTAACTATAGTCACCATGTTGTATATTACCCCTTCCATAATCTTCAATGACTTAATGACATCTTTAATTTATACCTTTATCCTCAAACTTTTCCCTGTGTCTTCAAACATGTATAAGTTTTTCTGTCTTGATAAACTTTCTTTGACCCTGCTACTAACTTAGCAGTAGGGGAACTGAATTTTTCAAACCATAGTCTACATACTCTTTGTTTCTACTTCCTTGTTTCTACACACATGGAGCTTGTGTTCCTCCTCTATCACCCAACTGAAAATGTTAATATCATTCATGACGTCTCAAGGGGCCTCTTCCCAGTTCTCTTATTCCTTGACTTCTTTGAAGGATGCCATTGACTGAATTCCTAAAACTCTTCTTGGTCCTTGACCTCCAAAATATCTTATTATCCTAGTATTTTATGCTGTCCTAGTTTTTGATTTGTCATTGCCCTTAAAATAAATGATACGGCTCTATCTGGCTTTGGTCCTTTTTCTAACTCTCTAGCCTCATCTTGTTCCTTTTCCATTTTGCATTTTGTCATCATGCTAGAATTCTTTTGGTTCCATGAAAAGTGTTATTTGTCTTCACTCAACTCTGGTCCTTGGGACATGATGTTCCCTCCTCTAGGAATATTCATCCCTACTTCCATTTCATCTAACTCCTTATTCATCTCTTATATCTCAGCTGAAATGTAAGTTCCTTAAAATGTAAGTTCTGCAACCTTTAAGGTAGAGGTCTCTGCTCTCTGATCTCAGAGACCCATATCACAACATTTATCTTATTTTATTATATCTTTAACTGTCACTAGCTTTCATTAAGCTATCAGTTTTGTAAATATTTGGTTTATTGCTATATCCTCTCATAGTTTGAAACATGTAGTTAGTCCCTAGTGATTGTTGAAAGAATGTATGGATAAATGAATGAGTGGCAATCCATTCTCTGTCATCTCTACTGATTCCTCTTCTTTTTTTCCGTCCTCTCATATATAAAAATTGGGATAATGACATCTCTTATAACTATTTCACAGTAGTGTGAGGATTAAATGGGGTAATATATATTAAATGCCTTATTTATAAAATATAAAATGATATGGAAAGATGCCACTTGCTATTATTATCGTTTCCTCATTAACAAGACTTTGTCTTCTGTGGTGAAGAATGACTTCAGAAATATTTGTATTAGGACAGATGTTGTTTAAGGGTACAAACTTGCAACGAGTGGCAAATAGGCCCCAGAGGTCTAATGCATGGTTTGGTGAATACAGATAACAAATATTGTATTATAATCACCAAACTTGATAAAAGACTAGACCTTAATTATTCCACCCACTTAAAGGAAAGCATAATTAATTATGTAACAAGATAGAGATGTTAATTATCAGGACACTGGCAATCATACTACAATGTGTAAATATATAAAATTAACATTGTACATCTCAAATTGACACAATATTATTTTTCAAATATATTTCAATTAAAGAAAGAAATATTTGTATTGGAATTCTTGGGGACTTCTGAGATCTGACATATTTGTGTTATTCTGATTAACCAAAGAATCAAGAGGATTTGGATGAGAGTTGTAAAATTACTGACACCTTGCAAAGTGTGTCAGGATAATTTAAGTTTTGCACTTTGCAATCTTAACTCAGACCACAGAAAAATTTCAACAAAATAATTCCTACCTAAAGGTATTCTACCCTGAAAATTAATCCATATTAAACAATGTCCTTCCTCATATAGTAGGATACTCTTTCTGAATTTTGTTTTTGATGCAAAAAAATTGTCCAACTTCTTTGTTCGTTGGTTTATTATGGAAACACAGAGATAGGTTTGAGAAATTACCAAACCAGGAAGAGTTTTTATTTCTTCACCTTGACCTACTGTTTGGGGGAGAATTCTTGCAGTGCTTTTAGATATCCTCTGACAGTAGAGTAGGAATAAATATTATTTTTCAGAGATTATGTTGAGGAAAATCCAAATCCAAGAAGGAAGTAATCCAAGAAGGAAGCTCTCGAGAGTGCAGTCTCAGAATTAGAAATAAGATAATCTTTTGACACCCACTTGAAGAAGTTAATTACTAAGCTGTTCTCATCAGCTTACAACTGATGTTGATCATAACACACTCCAAAGTACTATCCAATTCCAAGTATTTGTACTGGACTTTGGTCTGATCAGGTAACATTTAAGAAACAGATCATTTGTCTGAGGGCCTGGAAATTTCTTTCTTGTACAGTGGTCTGGTTTGTACTAGTGTTTTACTGAAAAGGAAGAAGCAAGGAAAGAGGAAACAGAAACTGCTGTCATGGAATGTCTTGGCTCATCGATGTTCATTTGAACTCTGGCAAGTTGGCTGCTCTGGCCTACGCTCAATGCTTCCTGCTCCAGCTCCATAGTGCAGCAGGGCGTTCCCTGTTCTTTCACATCTGATCATGTGGGAGGGAGCAGCCCTCCCATAAAGTGGGTATGAGTCTGTTATAGCGTGGAGGCCCCAAAGTCAGAGCACAGACAGGATGTGTCCAGAACTCCAGGTGGCTGACATACTGTCTGGGGCTAGACAAGAAAAATAACTAATACATTTACATTTACATTTAGTGTACCAGGTGTAGCGTACCACCTTATGTGGATCATTTCACCTAATCCTCATAACAAATCCATGCCAGGTAAGGGAACTGAGATGTAGAGAAGATAAAAAACTTGTTCGAGTTCACATAAGAAATAAGCAGCAAAGCCAGGCTACAAGCTCAGGCAGTTTGAGTTTGAGAATGAACACCTGACCATTCTTCCCTGTTAGCTCATTCATCAATCCAGATCATAAACCTCAGTTAAGGCATGAAATTCTTTTAAGATACCATGTTGGTGGGAGGAGAGTAACTATTATGACACATAATGGTAACTGAAATAAAAACCACAACTAAAGGCATTATTGAATCAAGGATTTGAGTGCCACATAACAAACCTTGGAGAGAAACTGAGGAAGTTGCAGAAGAATGGGAACTGAGTATTGGCCTGAAGGAGCTGTAACCGGAGGGCAAGACCGGCAATATCAAGGAGGGGATGTTTCCTTTGGAAATCTGCCACTGATGGAACATGTCTGTAATTACCAGGAAATGGAGTTTCTACATGATTTCTGACATCAAGGCTTCCCCCTAGGGGGTTAACACCAGAGTTTTTGAGGAAGAATATCTGTTTTCTGTTTGCTTTTCTTTCTGAAGTTCTGGGGTAAGTTTGTGGCCCTTTGAGTCTCACTGACACAGTCATTCCATAACATAGGAGGTACAATCCAGTGAGGGAAATAAAACCAGATGAGAAAACCCCTTACAGTTGCCCCTGTGTTTAATTTGTTTAGTCACTTTTTCTTTTGCTGTGTTAGAAAAAATGGTAACTTTTACTATCCTTTTTCTCTTAGTAACTCTGGAAGTCATTATGTTTGAAAATTTTTTGCAGAAGACAGGGATGCTAAACAGACCTGCAGGAGGAGAGGTTCCACACAGAACAATTCATCAACCATTAGTTTCTCAGTGCTTAGGACAATTTTAACACAATACAAGGTCCATGTGAGGGTCTCAAGAGGAGCATTATTTAAGCACAGTCCCTGATCCTCAAGGACTTTGCAGTTTTATTAGAGACAGAAAGTACTTCTATAAAACACTAGAAGACCAGATAATTAAATGCAAAGTGGGTATTATCACTGACAGGTGTTTACAGAAAGGAGCAATGAGTGAGAGTTGGGTAGCCAGGAGGAAGTAGAGATGAGGGTGTATGAGTGCACTGTGTGTGTGTGGTAGGGGTGGAGCTAATGAGTATTAAAAAGCATGGGATTCAGGGCTCTGCTGTGGTATGATAGTCAAAGGGGACATCTGTGGTCTCCAGCTTTCGGAATATTCTCTTGCCAGTGTGACTGTAGTATTCCACTTCTATGCCCTTTTCTTGGCAGAATTGCAAATTGACCAAACTATGATGCCACTGGATGGTGTGTCCTTTTAAACACTGGGACAAGTTTGAACAAGATAAATTATTTTCAGTTACCTCCTGAGTTGGTGATAAAAAGTACTAAGGTCCCACGAAAAGTAAGGTAATGACCCTGTTGGAGAAAGCCATGCAAGATCCATGGGGGTATTTTTCTCAGTATCTTCACAGGCAGACCTAGAAAAGGGCACCAATTTGCCAGCTTTACCCTGGCTACATTTCAGGGACCTTGAAGAAATTTCTTCAAAGACAGCACTGCTGTTTCTTGACCACTTATTTGTGACACATATTTTCTTAGCAAGCCCATGTAGTGTCTTGTTCTTTTCCTCCTCTAGTTTTCCATCTGGTTTCAAAATGCTCATTGTTGTCTCTTCTCTATAGAAAAGTTTTTGGAGAGAGAAAAAAGACTTCAACCTGATGTGCAGGAAAACTTCTGGAAAAATTGCTGATTTCTATATTTTTAGGGAAAGAATGGTTTTCTAGGAATAATAACAGGTCTCCTCCACGAATGTGGCAAAAATTGTTGAAGTCAACTAACTATAGGTCAAATGAAGATGTAATGCAGTCTTTTGTATCCTTTTATGCCCCTCATTGGCACCTTTCCCATAACCTGGGCCCTTCCCTTCATCACACAAGACACATAAAGCTTTCATTGTGTGGCATCACCATATTCTACTTTCCCAATAAATACCTGAAATCAGATATCCTAACCTCCACTCTCCTCCTCTGTAGCAAAATTACCCTGTGTGATCATAAGATCTTGTTTATAGCTAGCTGCCACTATAGCTGCCACTATGAAAAAGACCTGATGATTTAATGGGGACATCTAGTATTTTTCAATTTAAAGGAAGCATTAACCTAAACTTAAAGAGTTTAAAAGGCACTGTGTTAGATGGAGTAAACATTCATTCATTTATGATCTGCTTTGTTCTAGAAAGAATTCCAGGATGATGGCTAGATCCTCTTTTGGGGTCTTTCTTCCTTTTCCATTACTGAACATTTTCTAGGCATTAGCCACTCTGTTAAGCATTGGGGTGCACAGGTGAATGTGGCACGTGTGGCACAGTGTCCTATCCTCAGAGGACTCACAGTCCAGCCAAAGAAATGTACATATAAACCCTACTTCTAGATTGTATCAGGACCCAGAATCAGGTAAGGACTTGTATTCTGGCGTGGTGAAGGGAAAAAGGCCTGTGTTCCTGAGGGAATGTTCCTCAGGGAATAATGAGAAAGAGAATTCTCTCCTTTGCATTCTTTCACTTGGCAAGTGTTGCAAGAACAAAAATCATGCCAAAAGTTCTGGTTTTACAATCAGGAAGCAGAAAAGCAAGTGGTAAAAACTCTAGAAAGCAGTTGGGGCCCTCTTGGAGTACCAGGCCAGTGTGACAGAGGCCATGGCCTTAACAGGGTGTTTAGGAGTCAGCTTTGTTCCTGGTTAACACCATGCTGGGTTTCTTGGTATGAATAGCTCTTCTTGATGACCGATGGTGGTGCTGATGTGGGGTAGGAGTGAGAGAAAGGAGAATGGGAAAATGAGAGCCTTCTGTGCCAGTCCCTCACAGTAGCCCTAACAAGAAGGAAAACATAGCATCTAGCTCACCCTGACTTTATGCAACTCCCTGAACAACACTGTTTTCTCAGTTTCCTCTTTCAAAGGAAGGCCTAGGATTCATAAACAGTCTTCAAAGCATAAAGAAGGATGGCTAAAATCCAAGGAGGGCAATTAAATTTCCTAAAACTTTCTGTTCCATCATTTGGTCTCTCCCTGTCCCTCACTTCCCTGTCACAGTCCCACACACTCTCTTTGCACAGTTTGGCTTTTGTGTTTTTAGTTCCCACTGTTTAGAACACCCTTCTCTGCCTTCCTTCTCTAACCTGCTAGTCCTCTGAGGCTCAGCTGAATTCCTCTTCCTCAGGTCGTTTCCATCACACAACTAAAGCAAACCTGGAATTCCCTTCCTTCAGGACACCTATCTGGGAGGTATGCATTATGATTTAGATACTTTATAGCATTTTAATTGCTTTGGATGTGCTCACTTTGTCTTTCAAACTTCATAGAAAGGGACTAAGTCACAGAATTCCTTTATGTACACAATGGAAAATACACAGCACTTGGCCCATAAGTGGGCCTCTAGAGAGATGCTTGCTTGATTGACTCTGTGGCAGTCTGTACTGTAGCCGGCTAGAATGGGTAAAGGAGTAAAGACTCAGGACCAAAGGAAGCTGCAAACACAAATAAGATGATGGCCGTGATAGGTAGAAGACTCAGAGAGCAACTGGGAAGCTACAAGTGTGTATGTATCACAGGAAGGATAAATAAGCATGAATGATCTTCAAGGTTCTCAGTCAAAGACATGCTAGATGCCAAACATGCTGTCAGCATTTGCCAGCTCAGTCTTTGGATGGCCCATTCCACCCTTTGCCTTTATTAGCTCTGGCTGGTATCTATAATATTTTGCACGAAAGCATGAGGCCAGAGTACTTCATTTTCACATAGATCTTGGTGAGACACAAATCAATGGAACATGTTTTCTATGTTTCTACAGTCTGTACCGCACTTGTGTACTTACTGGAATGCTCTGGACCTACCTGAGACAGGAAATGAGCTTAGAATTGTTAGTGCATCATAAAATTATTTCTGGAGCTTTTTTTCTAGCCTCAAGAATCAAAAAAATGCAGACAGCTACCCAAGTAGGAGTTCACATCTGGAAAAGAGCTGCTGCTATGATTCGCCTTGGATAATATATCAAAGTTGCGGATGTCTGCATGTGAAAAGACATTTTATTCTTTGACAAGAAATAAAACCATAATTGGATAAGGTGGGGGAAGACATTCTATAAATCCTCCTTCATTTCCTGAGCATCCCACAGGGAATACTCACCAGTGCCTGACTAGGCTGAGGATTTCTCAACAATCTGTGGCTTAGTGTAGGGCTTTCTATCACAGTACACACTAGTGGTTTCACGGAGTTGAGTGAGATAAAAATAATAGGGTCCCAGGAGAGGGACCTGTGAGTCCTTCCTCCCCACCATTCCCCTTACCTAGTTGATTACCTCTGAAATCTTCTTCAAAATAGATTCTTTCTTTTCATACCTATTGCCACCACCTTAGTTTAGGCTTTTCTGGTCTCTTATCTAGATTGTCATACTAGCTTCATAGCGGGGTCCCTGACAATCCCTCCTTTATTCCCACCCATTCTCTAAACTGTTGCCAGCATAGGTTTCTAAAATACAAATCCATTCAGTGCACCAAAATTTTCAAACATCCTTCACTGCTCCTATAGTAAAGTCCAAAGTCCTTAATACAGTTTAATATTCAGAACGTTTTTTGGTCATAAGTTACTGAAATCCAATTTAAAGTGGCCCAAATAGAACCTATGTAATGAGAATGTCCAGGAATCGATCAAAAGCTTCAAGCACATGGTTCAAGTGATATTACCAGGGTTCCATTCTTGCCTCTCCCTTCCCTCTTTCTGTCCCTGGATTCTGCTTTCCTCTGTGTGTTTGATTCATTTGGCAAACAACTTGTAGGCAGGCAGAGAAGGAAGCTACTTACAATATAACTTCAGGCTTGCATGTTCTATATGGTGCAAGATTCCAAAGGAAGAGAGATAAGTCCCTCTATCCCAATTTCCAAACATCTAATCTTAGGAAACGTTCTTATTGGCCTAGCCTGGGTCATGTGCCTTGAACTAATCATTGTAGCCAAGGAAGATTGACTGGGTGGCTTGTCATTGTCTCCAGAAGGTTGCCATGAAAGCCCAAGAGCACAAGGAAATGTGGTTCCCCAAAGAGTATCAGGGTGCTGCTATCACTTGAAAGGCGAAGAGATGGTGATCCAGCAAAAATAACTTATGCATGTCATGGGAGGTGTAGTTATCTCTCCATGATCTTGATTACTGTCAGTCTCTCCTGTCTCTATTCCTTTCCATCCCTAGACTACTTATAGTCTCTTGAATGTACTAGTCCATTTCAGGCCTTCATGCCTTTGCAAATACTATTTTCTCTGCCTAGAATGCCTGGAGGGCTAAGTTTTATTTCTCTTTACAACTCCAGCTAAAATATCTTCTTTGAGAGGGCTTTGCTGACCTCTGTCTCACAAATTGATTACTTCCTCCTTAATGCCACTATTATACATAGTACTTACCAACATTATTATGTTTTTGTTTTTCTTTCTTCACTCATGTCTAGACCAATAGCCTGGGAAAGTACTACTAGATCTCTAAAGCATAGAATAGATGCAGAGTAGGTATTCAATAAATTGTTGCATTAATAAGTGATGAGTGAATGAATACATGAATGACTGTGTTTTTTAGTGGTAGAAATGTATGAAGCTTATAATTTCTCCTCGGTGTCAGAAACGCTCTTCAACTCACCCGTCTATTCCTTCAACCTACCTCTTAACATATGCACACACAGATAAGGGAAAAAGAGAGCTACCTCCTTAGGATCACACAGGGGTTGTCCTTACTGTTGGTAGCATTATGCCCCTTCCACAACCAGAAAGATAACACGTTGATCTTTGAAATGCTTTTTCCTTTTTGGATGAATGGAGAAGTATGAAGAAAGCAGAAGGCCAAAGGGTGTCTGGAGGGAGAAGGGGAAGCCAGATGGAGGGGAAAAGATGGAGAATAATAGGATCCCAAATGACAAGCTTATTGGACATTTCATTTTTGCTCATGGCTGGCCAAGTCTGTATCACTGATGAGAAAATGGTATACAAAGCTACTAGTGTCTGTATTACATGGCTCTGCTTTGTGTGACATACAAACAAATTTGGTTTTGATTATTACAACTAAACTTCTGTCTCAACTAAAGTTCTTGAAAAAGGCATTAGTCACACAAGAAAACTTGGATTTGCCAAATATAACTTGTATGACCTTATGTCATTAGTCACTAAACTTACCACATCTGTTAATCTCCTGCAAAATAGCATTAATCTTTCTTTGGCTTTCACCTTCCAAGGGTTATATGAAATTTCAAATGGGACGTGTCTAAAAGTATTTTGTAATGTGTTAAGTGCAATATGTACAACAGTGAGTCACTAATATTAGAGAATGGTTACAACTCCTCCACAGAATGATGTTGAAGAAAATGCAAACTGCCACTTTTTAAAGTTTAAGTTTCTGCTTTATATTAATTTTCAACAACTGGTTGCTAAAGGCGCAATAATAAGGCTGTAAGTAAATTTATTAGATTTCTCTGTTAAGCTTGTGAATTGGATAAATGAGGATTTTTCTTAATTTGGCTTGATGACATACAAATTTGTTTTACCTGAAAGGAAAAGGAGGAAAAAAAAGAAGGGATGGAAGAAAGAGGAAGAAAAAAACCCCAAAACAGGACAGCTGAATATGGTAAGATGGATGCACTTGTTAGAAGAGAAAAAGGGTTTTGATGATCTAAAATCACAATAAGCAGTGCTGTGACCTGGTCCAGCAGCGGGGCGGGGGGGGGGGGGGGGGGGGGGGGAGACAAGGGGGCAGGGTCACATTTCAAGTCTTTCCTGACTTGCTGTGACTGTGGGAAAACATTTCTTAGCCTTCTGTTTGGAAGTGTCTGAGAGGACTGTTGGGGGTGGGGAGAAAAAAAATCATCATGTGCCACAAGATCAGATTCAACTGACAAATATACACCTTTTTTTTTAAGATATAGGTGTACTGAATTGTGGCTCACAAAATATTTGTTGAATGAGTACATGAATGAGTCTGGGAGTCAGATGAGGAATGAGAAGGAAATTGTCACATATTTGACCTTTAGTGTGTTATTAAGTTTAACTTTTCTCTCTTTCCCACCTATGATGTGGAGCAAAGACAATTCTATAACAGAATTAATGACAATGGAGGATTGCTAAATAAACACACGATAAAAGTAACATTATCTTTCACTTATAGGCTTGATATTTGTCTAAGTTCTTTTACATACACCTTCTCATTGAAACTCACTGAAACAAAAGGCTATGGGAATTTGATAGGCACAGTATTTAAACATGCATATTTGGTTGTTGTTCCCTCTTGCCAAGGACTGATCTCCTCTATCCCATTTTTTGTCTCTCTTGTGCTCAGGGAACATTGAGCCATTTCAAGGAATGATGCCAGGTTCCATCCACTGGTCTAGCCACTTGAGACAAGTGTGGGCAACTGGCAATCAGATCCTTTGGGGATTAAGAAACATACCCTGACGTATTGCCTCAGCAGGGCTGGTAATGACCTAAAGAAACTCTTTCTTCAGCCTCACCCTTGCCTTCACAACTTCCGTTGTGGTGTAAATGGTGTTACCTGGAGGGTAGAAGTCAGAGAAGAAAGGGGTGGAGGTAAACTTAAGTAGAGAAAGTATCTGGAGATCACATGGCAGTTCTGAGCTATAGTTAGGCATTCCCAAATTCACCTCAACATTACTGTCAATCAGCATGCAGCCCGTATCTAGCTTTAGATTGCCACATGGGAGAGACAGCCTCAATTCACAAATGCTAAAAAGAAATGATTTTGCTTCATTTTATCATGTATAGGGGGCAGATTTAGGTGGCCACAGGGATTTAACATGCTTTACCATGCCCTTTTGAAGCTAGAATCTAAATGTTGAGCTTTATCTTCAGAACTGCTGAAATCCTAACTACCTTTGGGATTTCTCTCTGCAACCTCTGTATCACAAAGAGGAATCTGGAAATTCTTGCACACTGGATCATGAATATTATCAGAAGAAGAAACCTGGAAGATCAGCATCTCTAGAAGTAGAGAACAGCATGTTCTGCTTTCTTATGGATTTCTCAGCTTTGACGGGGCAGAGATAATGTTGTGCTCTTTGTGTTATTAATGCCTGAGTCTGTAGGTGCTAATTTAGCAAATACTCAATGATGATGAGAATTCCTGATGTAGCAGTGGACTGAGAGCAGACAGGAAACAAAAACAAAACAAAACTTCTAAAACATCCTAAATCTCTATTTGGGACTTGTGAATGCCATGGTAAAATTCATGTGAGCTAGCTAGTTCTTGGCATTTCCTGTGAGAAACGATGGGAGAAAGAGAATGGCACCCAACAAGTGAAATGTCTCTAACTTTTGCCTTCACCTAGACAATTGTTCAATAATTGGTCATATTTTGATTTTTTGGTTTTAAGTGACTGGAGGGCCACTCAGAACTCATTACTCAGCCTTTCTGGTTCTCGGCCTTTTGGCTAAGATCATGTATCATTAATCCCAGCTTCCCACTAACTGTTGAGCTGGAGCAGTCTTCTCTGGTGTCAAAAAGGCTAGTAAGGTGTAGTGGTAGAGTTCCACAGATAATGTTAAACTGTGTTAGTACCTTCTGCTGGTCAGAGCAATAGTAATAGGTATGTAACTTTGTAACACAAGCCTAATTATGAAATCCTGAGCACATACCACAAAACTTACTACCCCTTAGGTTGAAAAGGAGAATATGAAACAAATCTATCACTCAATAATATTTACTGAGTGTCAAGTAGTATGGCAGGTGCTCAGGCTACAGAGCTAAATAAGAGATAGTCCCTGACTTCATGGAGACAGACATACAAAGAAATAACTGCAATATGGTAGGCAATGCTGTGACAGAGGTATACACAGGGTGGATTAAAGTCAGATGTAGGGTTTCTAGGAAGGCTTTATAGAAGAGAAAATGTTTGAACTAATTTTGGAAAGATGGTTAGGGATTTCCCTAGTGGCTGGGAAGTGGGGTATCCAGGGGTCGGATGACAATATTCCAGGCTGATGGAAGGTTGAAGATACCTCCATTTTTCTTTTTCACGCACATGCTCTCCTATATAAAACCTCTTTTCCAAGATATTTTTATGGTTGGCAGAGGACATATTAATTTTGAAACATCTTTTCCAAGAGAATACCTATCATTAGAGAGAAGTCAAAGGCTGTTATTTGATCACCACATAGCTACAATTACTATCCCAAAGTTCCAAGCTTCCTTCCCAGTCCACTGGCAGTGGGGAGGGGGGGGGGGGGAGTTGGAGTTTTACTTTTTAATATAATTCAGGGGCTCTGTGTGAGGCTGACATGAATCTTTAGTTGATTAGACTGTTCAGCAGAGGGACAACCTGACTTGAAACTCAATCATCATAGTCAATTAAGTATCCTTTGTTCTTCATGAGACCCTGCTACTATGTCTTCCTGGTCTCAATGAAAGACTGGCCAATGCAGAAAGCCTAACTCCAAACACTTCCACATTTCCCATCCAAAAATTTTCATTCAACCATCTTTGTTTCTTTTAAAACACAAACTACACCAGGCAAAGTTAGACAAGGAAGACTTCATTCAAGGCTATTAAAATAGTGGGGGAGATGACAGAACTCAGTCTGAACTCAAGTCCAGTGAAACAAAGGGCAGGAGGATTTTTATGCACTAGATGGGCTCAAGGACATTAGGCGAAAGTCATATTACTTGTATGTTATGACAGGAGGTAATTCTGTAACTTGGACAAGTCACCTACTATTGGGCTCCTACTCTCCCACAGATACTCTTCCACAGACATATGGTGATATCTCCCTTGATGATTATATTTCAAAGGGATTGCTCCCAGGTTCTTGAGAAAGATATTCTTGGTTATAAAACTATCAAGAGGCATTCAAAAAGATTTACATCTCAAAGGGTCATAGAAAGAATTTACAATTACAAGTTTTTTAAAGTAAAATCTCTAAGAAAGAGATCAGAGCCTAGAGTTAGGAGGAAGCCTGTCTAAAGTTCAGTCAAGCTGAAGGAAACATTAAAGCCATATCTGCCTCAGTGATGGCATTTTGCCAGGTACAACTTAACACTCCTTTTTCTTACATGCTCACCTCTTGGTGCTTGGGGTAATTAAGCTCATGGACAAAAAAGAAACAAAAATAATTAACTCACAAGAGATGGTTTTAGAATCCCTCTCTACTGCTTTTGCTCATTTAGAACTGAAACTACGTTTGAAAAATAGAAGCAAATTCCTCCTTGGAATTACGGTTTATGCAAAGCAATGGCTAAAAAGACCAGGCATCTTCCTACCAAGGTAGAAGACACCAACAAGAACCAGTGCTGAATTTGAACAAGGCAAATATTTTCTAGCTGGAAATGTAATAGTCTGTGTATTTCCTGAAAGCACAGACTGCCTATATTAGAAAATAACGCTGATTTTCTATTTAATTTCTAACTTACTTATGCTCTCCCAGATAACAGGAAAGGAGCACCACTGTCCAAATTATTTTATGAACTTAGGGTAGTCTTGATTCCAAAAGCAAATACGGATGATTCAACACTTATTTATAATTGAAAAAATAACAACAACAACAACCAAACCTTAGAAAACTAGGAATAGCCAGGAAATCCCTTAGTTTGGTAAAAGTTACATAAAACAAAACAAAACAAAACAAAACAAAAAACCTAGAATAAACATTGTGGTTAATGAAGAAAACTTAGATTCCTTCCTTTAAAGACAGGGAATAATATAAGGATACACTGGTACTATTTCACACAATACTAGATATGCTGATGAATGTTACCTGGAAAGAAAACGAAATAAATTTAAGGATTGGAAGAAAAGAGATAAATTTTATGTGATATAATTCTTTACCTAAAAAAACAACAGAGGTACATATTAACTCTTTGAACTATTAAGAGTTCAATGTGTTTGCTGGATTCAATGTTACTTTGCAATAAGAACACATTCCTTTACCAGTAGTACTCAAACAGAAAATGCAATACATACATATATCAGTTATATGTAACTGATATATATCATACATACATGTATCAATTATGTACATACATATATATGTACATACATATATCATATATGTACATACATATATGTACATACATATATCAATTGATACATACATGTATCAATCAATACATACATATATCAGTTATATATAACAACAAGAAAGTTATCAGAATGAATGCAAATGCATTTTGGTCTGGTATTAAGGTAATTAAAACTTGTATTTTTATTTTCTTTATCTGTTCTACTTTAAAAGCACAATTTGGTAATAAACATTTTAATTATTACATTTTTTAAAAACCAAAAAAAGAATTAGGTTACCCAAGAAAAGACAAGATTTCTAGAAGACCACCTTAACAATTAGAGAGGGGTTATATTACCTTGTACATGAAGACTTAAAAGAAAAAGTCAGAAAAAGATTATAGAGAGAAAACATACCTGATCAGTCATGAAGAATACCAAAGATTCAGTAATAAAAACAGTTTCAAGATCATAAAGCCCAGAGAGATGGAGATATATATATATATATATATAAAGATAGTTCTGCAAACCAGTGGGGAAAGAGCAAATGGTTTTGTGAATAGTGTTAAGAAAACAGGCTTGCAATATGTGGGACAGTAAAACTGGGTCCTTTTTTTAAATAGTAAATGCAATGGCAGATTGCAGACGGATTCAGAACCAAATGTTAAAACCAAATCTTATAAAGTTTATATCAGAAAATGTAAAGGGATACTCTTGTAATGTCAAGGTGGGAGAAAGTATTCTGAAATAATGCTTCTCCCTAAAATAATACCACAAATTATTACTAAAATAATTAATGAATTTGATTATATCATAATCAAGTCTTTCTGTTCAATAAAGGGCATCATGAGTAAAATTTACAGACAGGTTACAGCATCAGGAGATGTTTCAATGTCTAAAACCACAAAAGGCTAATGTTTAATATAAGCAACACAAGAAAATCAACAACAAGATAGGAATCCCCAGTCAAAAGATGAGCTAAGCACATGACTGGCCAATTTACAAAGAGGAAATCCAAAGGGCTAACAAGTATATGAAAAACTGCTCAAATACTCTAGTAATCAGAGAAATGCAAATCAGTCAACAATAATACATCATTTTATGTTTGTTTAACTGGCAAAAAAAAAACAGAGAGAGAGAAAGCTGGACATTGCCAAGTGTTGATAGAGATATGGGGATATCTTTCTTAGAGAGTTAAGACTGGTACAGAGAACTCTTCAGCAATACTTAGTTCAAATAAATATCCCCATACTTTATGGCCCAGCAACTGTATACTTCTGAATAATCTATACATTCTTACACAGTTCTTTAAGGGAAAATATTTTAAGGAAACTCATCAAAGCCTTGTTTTTGGTGATAAAAATTAGAGGAAATCCTGGTGTCCAATCCTGGGGAAAAGATAGGTTGAAAATGAAGACTTTCCACCACGAAGAACTATACAGGGAAAGAAATAACAGACTACATATGTCCACAGCTCCATGTATGAATGCTAAAAAATTTATGGCTGACTTTTTAAAAAGAAAGAAAAAACATAAACAGGAATGAAATCTATAAATGATTCCATTTTCACAAATTTAAAATTCATGCACATAAAATGAATATTTTGTAAGAACAAATACATATAAAAGGATACATGTTAAACACAGAATACTTGATATGGTGTGCAGGGTCAGAGAGAAGGAGTAGAAAAGGAATAAAAAGGAATGAAAAAATGAAAGAAGAGACTAGTATGATCTATAACAATAGTGTGCATTCAGAGGAGTATGATTACTACCTATGTATCTATATCTATCCATCTACCCATCCACCCACTTATCTTTCTCTCCTCTCTCCTCTCTCCTCTCTCTCTCTCTCTCTCTCTCATCAAAATAGAGACATGAGAAATTTCCACCGCCAGGTAGGAGCACAGAATAGAATCACAGAATGTTCTTGTTGGAAGGGGATGTTCAAGATTGAACTTTATAAATTTTGGCCTTCTAGGAAACTTTTCGTCAAACTCTAGTTCCTAAACTGAGAGTATATGTCAATTCTAAAAGAAGAGAAAACCAAAAGAGAATAAAGGAATACAAACAGATTTAACCATTATTGCATATTATTGCAGTAAGAGAATCTCATTGAGAATAAGAGAATAAGAGAATCTTATTGTAAATTATTGCATAAGAGAATCTCAGTTATGAAAATAAAATATAAAACCAAGTGCAAAACTAAGTTATAAATTTGCCACATCCACAAAACAACACAATTTCCAGGCAAATCTGTTAGTTCAATCTAAGTACAATCACACTTTTTGGTGATCATTGCTAAGACTAAACATAGCCAGACAGACTAAACATAGCAAGGCAGACTGAATTTCAATTGAGTTAATGGAAGATCTTGTTATCAGGTAGAAAGATCCTCAAAATGCTGTGGTATGTTCCTGATTCCCAGTTTGGAGAAGGTTTGAAAATTTCTAGCAGAATGTAATCTTATGCTTTGTTTCATGTAAATTGCATCTGTTTTCCCATTTTGGGTAGCCAAGCAAAGAAAAGTGACTTTTCAGTAATTTAAAATTCTAGACAAGGGAAATAAAGTGTTCAGCTAATGGATTTTAAAAGAAAATAGCAGCTGCTTCTGACATGAGTAGACATCCATTATCAAGCAGATGGATTGGTTTCTTTGGGAAAATGTTATGTAAACAGGAAAAACAAACACCCTTCCCACATAATTAAAAAAAATTTCCTTTGGTATTTGTTTAATATCTTGATTAAAAATATAGGTCATATGAAATAAAATGCCCAAATGGAAGACGCAGAGTGCAAAAGCATCTCAGAGATCAGATGAGAGATGAGAGCCATATACCAAAAGGGGGCTAGGATCAGAGATCATCACAAGTGACCTCCCCCTGTTAAGTGAAGCAGTGAGTGCGCAGGAGAATCTTCTTCAGGGAAAATGTTATTTCAGGAAATAATACTCAACAGACTAGCATTTCCTTTCAGAATCAAAGCAATGGCTTCTGAGCAAACTGAAGTTTATTCAGTCTTTGATTCATATTGAACAAGTGTACTGTTGGCCCCAAGAAGCTCAATGCTAACATTTTTAGTATATTTTTGTATTAGTATTCCCCAAAGAAATATAACTAATAAAATATGTATGTGTGTGTGTATCTCTATATCTCTATAACTCTATATCCATTTATCTGAGAAATGTATTTTATGAAACTGATTCATGCAATTACAGAGGCTATCAAGTTTGATTTTAGAAGCTAGCTAGGTAGGACAGTAGGCTGGAGACCCAGAGAAGAGTTGATGTTGCAGCCCAAGTCAAAAGACAGTCTGGAGGCAGAATTCCTTCTTTCTTGGGAGAGGTCAGACTTTTTCTCTCAAGGACTTCAACTGATTTGATAAGGCCCATTCACATTATGGAGGATAATCTGCTTTCCTCAAAGTCTATTGATTTAAATATTAATCTCATCTAAAACATAGGTTCACTAGGACACCTTGACTGGTGTCTAACCAAATACTTAGGCACTGTGACAAACCCATGTTGACACATAAAGTTAACCATCTCTGTGTTTATCCTCAGAGTTGTTTTTTTTTTAAGTTCATTTTATTTTGAGAGAGACAGAGAGCAAAGTGGGAGAGGGGCAGAGAAAGAGGAGAGGGAGAATCCCAAGCAGGTTCCACACAGTCAGTGCAAAGAGCCCGACGTGGGGCTCAAACCCATGAACCCATGAGATCATGACCTGAGCTGAAATCAAGAATCCAATTCTTAGTGGACTGAGCCACCCAGACATCCCTATCCTTAGAGTTTAATAAATATGGTTTTGTTGATTCTATACAACAGAAAAAATAACCCCTAATAACCTCAGTTATTAAAATTCCAAAGACAAAATCATCCCACATAATTTCCTTCAATCATTTCCTGACAAGGTGAGACTCCACTATTTTACGGAGTTTTCTTAACACCCCAAGCTTCCTTTCTATTTATTCCTCCTTCTTCGCCACTTTCTTCTTTTCAAAGATCCCTGATGAAATACAGGTGTAAGCATTGAAAAAGAAATGTAATCATCTTTAAGAAAGAAGAGAGATTATAAGTAGAAAGGAAACCATATTCCACTGGACAGTATCAGCCATCCTGCTTGTTGGTAATTACTGCTGGAGTAGAAAGGGACAATAAAGTCATACTCCAGGCTTCTACACAATGTCTTCTTCTCAAACAGGCCATGAACTCAGTACTACTGACTCACAGCTGAGAAATGACTGGAGAAGTGAGAGCTCCAGTTCAGCTCCATTGCATGGTGACTTACAGTTGTTTTCTCCTCAGTGACTTTGGAAGGAGTTGACTAATCCAAACTAAATGCAGTGAGCCATTACCAAATACCAGAAAGCATCTTCATGTTTATTTTCAAAGCAGAATATTGTTAATGTTTGTAGAGAGATGTTTTGGGTTCACAGAACATACTCTGGCCATGTTTACTACCCAAATATTTCCAAACTCAATTATCAATCGTCAATAAACCCACATTTGTTTTATCTTATTAATCCTGCAGAGAATGAAAATGTAGGGATCTTATCATATGAGATTATGACAAATACTTAAAATCAGCAAAAGGCTCACCTCTAGTTACCCAGGCAGGAAGTGTGGGAAAACCAGTTTGATCCAGTTGTGCTGGTAGTAGAAAGGAGAAAATCATATTGGTAGGAGACTTGCAATATGCCATAGGGTAATATGACTTCTCACACATTTGAGGGAATTTACATTCAATTCAACAGTATTTATTGAGTTCCTGCCATGTGCAAGACACTGGAGTAGGTAGGCAGAGGTAGTGGTAGGAGAGAGGATTTAGAGATGAGTAAACTATAGACTTTATTCTCCTTATAATTATAACCTAGAAGGAAGAATAAAAGGACATATTATCAATTAAGGGAAAATGCAGTCAGCAACTCAAGAATAGAAATATTCATGTAGTGGTTTATTGGCCAACATGTCTTTTTTGTTAGAGGAAGAGGGTTTGGATTGCCAGCCAACATCTACTGTCTTTGAAAAATTTGTCCAGTGGCCAAGAATCTGAAGAAGAAACTCAGCTGATTTTGTATACAGTCTCCAGCTCTTACAGTAAAGCCTTCCATATCACTTTATTCTGTTCTTGGTCTTCAAATTTAGGTCTCTGGTGAAAATTTAGAAATATGCTTCTGTGGGTAGTATCCAGCCAACATGGCACCTGGTACCACAAATGCCTTTAAGGGATCCAGGCTATAGATCCCAGAATGTAAAATGAATAGAAAGTACTCCCAAATACTCTGTGTGCCTTCCATTTTATTACTGACCTGTCATGAATCTGCATCTCTCACCTATTTGTCCACTCCCTTGCTCTTCCCTGGGCCAAAGCCCAGAGATCTTTGCTTTTTGTGACAAAAACTACCAAACCTGCTGACTTTGCCATTTTCTTGTGCTAATTTTCAGTTTGAATGTCTTCTCTGGACACAGAGATTTTAGTCTAAGCTTACCAACTACTTTCATTATATGACCTGGCGTTTAGTCCAGGTTGGTAGCTGATACACTGTAGCTAATACACTGAAGAAAGGAAGGGAGGAAGGAGGGGAGGAAGGAAGGAAGGAAGAAGGGGGAGAGAGGGAGAGAGAAAGAAAGAAAGAAAAAGAAGCATATGGAAAGGTTCAACCATTAGTAGAAAATGCAGATAAACATCATAATGAGATGCCAGTACATCACACCAGATCGGATTAAATTAAAAGGAGTATAGAGTAAGAGTATAGAGATTTACATTGTTGGTGGCTATGTAAATTGGTAAAACCACTTTGGAAAATTAACTGGCAGTAGCTTCTGAGCTAAACATGGCCCTATGACACAACAATTCCACTCCTGGCTATATATGCCCAATAGAAATGGGTGCTTATGTGCAATAAAACACATATAAGAATATTTATAGCTGCTTTATTCATGACAGTAAAAAAACTGGAAACAACCCAAGTATCCATTCCTAGAATGGACAAATAAACCGTGATATGTTTGCACAATGGAATGTAAGAAATGAAAAACATGAACTATTGCTACACTCAACAATATAATCTCACAGACAAAATATTGCATTAAAAAAGCTAGACACAAAAGGATGTATACTACATGGTTCCATTAATATAACATTCATGACAGAGTAGAAAATAGATTTTACCTTTGGGGAGACTGTGACTAAAAAGGGGCTCTCTTGAGGACTGGTATTCTTCTAATCATAATCGGAGTCATGCTTAAGGGCTATATAATTCAGATCTGTGCACTTCATTGTATGTTAGTCAGACATCAGTAAAAAAGGGATTTAGAAGTAAATTTGGGAAGAGAGTAGGGACAATTTTTTCATTTCTTCCCACAATACTAACATGAAGTTCTAAGGACACAGAATCTTAGAATAGTAAGGGTTGAAAGACTATCCTGTCCAAACTCCTTCCCCAGGAGTCTGTGAATCATGACACTTTCCTGCAGACTGGAGTCTGGATATGTACCTATGGATATTGATCACTTTTCTAGATGTCTTCATATAATTTTGGTTGACTCTTTCAATCATGGTGGCGTGGCAGCCAAGAGATAAAATACAGCAAAACAGATCTGTGGTAAATTTAAGGACTGACTCCCTTAAGAATTAAAGACACTGAAACATGGGTTCCATGTGGAGATGAGAAATGTTGACCAACTCCTCCCTGATATTTTATGAAAAGAAGTCCCATCTCTGAGTTGAGAAGGCATATTTCTAGTAGAAGACAAGGGGTATGCCAACACAAATTCTGGATTATTTCAACCTGAGAGTTTCTCCATGTATGAACATTTAAATGATGACATTCAAGCCAAAAATGTTTTATATATACATATATATGTATATAAATATATATATTTATATTTACTTATACCTATATATAAATTTTATTTTATATATTTTATTTTACATATTTAATATATAAATATATTTTACATATTTATATTTTTAAACATTTATATATATTTACATATATATAAATCATTTTTGGCTTGAATGCCATCATTTATTTTTAAAAAAATTTTTAATGTTTTTATTTATTTTTGAGAGAGAGAGAGAGAGAGAGACAGAGCATGAGGAGGGGAGGAGCAGAGAGAGAGAGGGAGGGAGACACAGAATCTGAAACAAGCTCTAAGCTCCAAGCTGTCAGCATAGAGCCTGATGCAGGGCTTGAAGCCACGAACCATGAGATTATGACCTGAGCCGCAGTTGGATGCTTAACCAACTAAGCCACCCAGGTGCCCCTTGAATGTCATCATTTAAATGTTTTTAGTTGAGCTGGTATAAAGATAACACACACAAGAATGCTCAAGGTAATGTCATACACTCAACTGAGTCACTCAACTTGTTCTGAGGCTGCATTTCAGCTTGTCCCAGAGAGGAGTCTTTCCCTTTATCTTGATTTGGAAATAACTAATGATGCAGTATAGACCAAGCCCTCTTTCTCTTGAAGCCAAGCCAACTTCCAGAGCTACGCCTTTCTTGCCAAAGAACACCCTCTGGGCCATGTGAAGCTTCTTTGCAAGGTCCTCAAAACCTTGATGTAGCAACAGCAATACAGACTGGAGCTCATAAATTGGGAGAAGAAGGCTGCTGAACTAGAGGGAATCTTCTGCCTGCCTTCCCTCTTGGGGATGCCAAGGCCATGCAGGAAAGGAAGTGTTCTCTCCCCTACATAGCAGGCACAGATTCAAAGGGGATGGAAACTGGTTGTGGGAGCTTCTAGCATGGCAGGGAAAAAGCTGTTGGTTTTGTGGGAAGAAGTTGGAATGGGGAGTAGAGAGGAGAAACCCTGCCCTGTTGACCTCGATGCATGCTGTAGGAAATTATGTAACTGGGGTTTCATCAGCACCTAGGTTACTGAAGCCAATGCTGTTCACTTCCAAGGACATGAGTCATAACTTAAAATACACACACACACATACACACACACACACCAGTCTAGATAACAGTATCTTTTGGGGACCATGAATTTGAAGACATCCATTTTGATAGTAGAAGATGGGAAAATGATAGAGACAACTAAAAGAGTATCTAGCCTTCAACACCCACCAGTGTCACAGGATGTGCACAAAAAATGGTAATTTAAAGATCCAAATGATGCTCACATGCAGCATCTAGGTTTTCGTTAACAATGCTGATTGAGAAAAAAAAATGAACGTTGGCTAGTAGGACTTTTAAAGATTTTTTTTAACATTTATTCATTTTTTGAGAGACAGAGACAGAGTGTGAGTGGGGGAGAGGCAGAGATAGAGGGAGACACAGAATTCAAAGCAGGCTCCAGGCTCTGAACTGACAACATAGAGCCCGATGCAGGGCCCGAACTCACAAACCACGAGATCATGACCTGAGCCCAAGTCAGACACCCAACCGACTGAGCCACCCAGGTGCCCCTGGCTAGTAGGCCTTTTAAAGGTAAACTGAGGTACACTTAAAAATTTTTTTAATACAATTTCTAAGTACTGAGTTAAAAAATAATGCTGACAAAAATTGGTTAAAGTCTGGGGAAATGGAAACTCATATTTGAGAACACAAATTTGTATACACTTTTCTGTAGAGGAATTTGGTAACTTGTACTGAAAGTCTTAAAACATGAATTTCACTTATCCAGTAATTCTGATTCTAGGAATTTTTAAGGATATCATTGGAACTGTTTTCAGAAATTGTGCTATTCACACAATGAGATAATACGTTAGCATTAAAAGTGATTTTTTAAAAGCATATTCACTGATATGGAAATATGGGAATCTGTTTAAGGTATATTGATGAGTGAGAAAAACATATTTAAAAACATATCAAAATACACTGTGAATAGTAGGATCCTATTTTGTAAATAAATGTGTGAATAATTGCACACACATGAGGAAATCAGATAAATATTTTATAAATGTATGCATCTCAAAGTTATTTCTGTTGAAAATCTCCACATTTCTTTATGGCTAGGCCTTAATGAGTCAGCTGGAAATAAAGGGAAAAGGGAGACAAAGTTAATGCAACTTGAGGCTTACTATTAAATGTCTAAGGCACCAGATCAGTGTTTCATAGTCTAATTTGTAGATGTCACAATCACCTCAGATAGTCAGACTTATTTGGTCTGGGGGGCCTCCTGAGTTGGTATTGCTAAAGTTCTCCAGGGGATTTTAATGTGCGGCCACAGTTGGGTCTCGTGCATTGATTGGGGCAGTGGTTCTCAAAATGTGGTTCTTGGATCAGCATCATCAGCATCACCTGGAATCTAATTTAAAAAGGCAAATTATTGGTCCCCCACCCCAGAAACTGAATTGAAAACTCTGAGAGTGGGGCCCAGGAACAGGTCTTAGCAAATCCTCCAGGTAATTATGATGCAAGCTGAACTGTAAGAAACACTGCGTCAGGGAATCACCAGAAACAATGCCATCACTTTTCGAATGATCAACCTCAGGAAGCCTGTTTTTAAAAGATCTGCTCAGAGGGGCGCCTGGGTGGCTCAGTCAGTTAAGCGTATGACTTCAGCTCAGGTCATGATCTCATAGTTCGTGGGTTTGAGCCCCACATCGGGCTCTGTGCTGACAGCTCAGAGCCTGGAGCCTGCTTCAGATTCTGTGTCTCCCTCTCTTTCTGCCCCTCCCCTGCTTGTGCTCTGTCTCTCTCTCTCTCAAAAATGAATAAATGTTAAAAAAAAATTAAAAGATCTGCTCAGAGCTCTATATGATAGTAGATTGACTGATCTATTCTAGAAGTCAACATAATTACAAATTTCCAAAACTGTACAAAATAAGTAGGGAAAGGAAACTGTCTCTGTTCTGGTGCACACAGGCAGTAATATTCCAAAGCAGGCTAAATGGACACATGTGAGAAAGTTTGCTTCTACTTAAACACGTGATTACACATTGCCAATTCCTGGAAGCATTATTCAGCTGCTACAATTGAGGATCCTTTCCCACAGTAACATATCCTCCATGTTACGGCCAAAGGAAAATTTTCCACACGCAACACTGATCACACCACCTCCACACCCAGGCTTAAAAACCTCAGAGCTTCCCCTTGCCCACAAGCTAAAGACCAAAATCCCCAACAAGGCTGAGGAGGTCCCACACATTGTGACCCCAACCCACTTCCCCATCCTTGTGTCATATGACATTGTCTGGTGAGTTCTGTGCTTGGGCCACATTAGCCTCCTTTGTGTCTCATGAACTCCAAGCTACCCCACCCATATTCTTTCCACATGCTGTGCCCCCTGCCTAGAACATTCTTCCCTCCTTGTCTTTGTCTATTTACCTCCTGATCATCTTTCAAATCTCAGTTCAGTCATCATCTCCACAAAGCAACCTTCCCTGAACTCCCTGACCATGTCACACCCCTCTTTTATATGTTTGAAGAGCACAATAATCTCTCCTTCGAAACTCTCTCCTCTTGTGTGTGATCTTGCATTTATCTGGGAGATGATACTTATAGGCATAGTATAGGACTAATACCTAGTTCCTCCATTTGGTTGGCTCCACAAGGGCAATCTCTTGTTCATATCCCTGATACACAGTCAACACAGAGCTTGACATGTAGCAAGGGCTTAAGAATACTTTTAATGAGCAGATGAATGGATGAGTAGATGAATGAGTGAAGAGTACTTTGACTATATTGCTAGGACTTCCTAGTATTGAAGTTGTTGACAGTAGTCATTGACTTGCATCACACAATCTACATTCCTTGTTCGAAGTCCATATAATCTTACAGGAAGGAAGACAAAACTTTTGGAAAAGTAGTTATGTCTCTTGTGTATCACCACAGGCTGAGACCAGCCTGAGGGAGAAAACTCAACTAGAAGCCAAGTGTTTTTCTTGGCTATGACTCTGTGAATTGGACATGAACCATTTACTGCTTTCTGGCATCATATTAGCAAGCTCTGCTCATCAATTTCTCTCACTTGAACTTGTTTTGACAAGCTTAAACTTTCACATACTAAGAGTCTCAAACAGTATTCAGCTCAAGTCAAAATAGGCATTTAACACGTGTGGAAGGATTTGTGTGAGAGCAAAGCTTTGTCCTAAGTAGCTAATAACATGGATCATACTGGCAGCCCAATCCATTTGGGGGGACAAGGAGCCTCTGAACATATCATGCTCTAAGGGAAGAGCATTAGTGGTCAGGCTTGTTAACAGCAACAGTGGATGCAAAAAGATAAAATTCTATTTTTAAAGTATTGAAGGCAAGGAACTTTGGACCGAGAATTTTGTATCGAGTTACATTTTCATTCAAAAATGGCTTAATAAAAAATATTCTTAGGCATGCACAGCCTCAGGTACACCTCATGAAGATACTATATTGAATATACTCTTAGGGAAAGTTCTAAATAAGAGAAACACACCCAGGAACTTCTATAAGAGATGAGAATATAGGGGTGATCAGAAACCTTGGTGAAGTTTATTCCCTTTTTTAAAAAGCTAGAACGAAATAAATGCAAAAGGGAAGTATCTAACCAAGAACTAAAACTAAGCAGCATGTATGCATGAATATGGAAACAACAGATAGTAAAGTGTTTTTTTAAGGCAATGTCATAGATTCTGGGTCTGATGATGAAAGTATTGGTATCAATAAGCAACCAATAAGGGCATATGAACATAAATGTGGATTTTATAAGAAAAAAGTAAAATATATAGCATTGAAAGTAGTAGAAGAAAACTCAATCTCTCCCCTGGGAAGCAGGAAAAGAGAATGAGTAAAGGAATTAAAGAAAGTCATGAAAATGAATAAAGACACTCTGGGTTGCTCACAGGTAGTGAATTGGGATCTGGCAGAGGTTTGGGCATGAGGCAGAATTCAAAAACATTATGTTTTGGAGGACAAACCTTCAGTGACCTCCATGTGGTTATTCACCTCTTCCTTTCTGAACACAGAGAAGCTGAAGAGCCTCCGTGGTAGCCATTGTTCTTACTCAGCCACTGTGTGTTCAAACAAAGCGATTTGCAAATTAGGGATATTATCTCCTTTGCCTTGAGCCCCAGGGAAGTTCTTGGAAGAACTCAAATCTGGTCAGCTTCTGGGTCAGCTCTCCAATTTCAAATTAGGTTGCTGGCTATCGGAGACAAATGGCAAGACCAGACTAAAAACCATCATAACGTTATGTTGTTATGTGTTACTATGTTATGTTGCATAAGTATGCTGGACACGCGGTTTTTCCACAGGGTCTGTTCCCTATTCTAGGAACTAAGGATAAATTAGCTGTTTGAAATGTGCAGCAGCCATACTAGAAGCGTATGTATTTGACTTTTCTATGTATATAGAATCCCAAACATTTGACCTTGATAGTAAATTGGAAATGGAAGGGAGATTAATTTACATGGGAGAGGACTAACTTCCTGGGTTAATGGATTAGCTTGTGTGGGTATTAATCTCTTTCCTGAACATTCTAATTTCAAAGGTATGTGTTGATCTTCTACTTTCTCAAGATAGAATGGTAGTTAGGGACCATATGTGTTTTTGTGTGAGAAAACCTCCATGGTAATTTTTTCCAAATGGAGTGTATGTTCCCTGGCTGGCTGAAACACTGACTGAACTTTTTAGGGCAGACCTAAAAAGCCTCAGTTCTGGAGAATATGTCCAGTGCACAGTGGGTCTGGATGGCTTCCTGTAGCGGTGAAGTTTCCAATACCCATCTTAGCAAAGCCAGTTGCAGAGTCAAATGGAGGAGTATTCCAGGGTGGAACATCTTCTAGCAGGCAACCAGGAACAATGGGAAGTTCATACTCCTAACTCTTCATTCCCAGGGTAAGAAATCACAAGTGTACACATGCTTTGCCAACACACACAATTAGCCTTCTCAAGGGAAAACAAAAAACAAATGAAAGAACATAGAAAAAGAATTTTAGGGCCCACCACTTAATTCCCATTAAGTGTACTTAATTTTTCTTAGGAAAAATTAAAAAATCTGTTCTGGGAGCACAGATTAAACAGCTTTCAAGCACACTTCTGCAACTTTTTCAAGGTAATTGTTTTCTCAAGAATGCTGCTGATTGGTTTATCTTGCCTCCCTAATTTCTCAGGACTACTAGGAATTTCTAAATGTTAGGATAAACACTCTCACAAAGTTGTATTAACAAGTTTAATTAATAGGAAATACTGTATAACACGTATATTCCACATGCAGTTTGTGGAAACCTACACATACATACTTTGGGCGCTCTCATTAACCTTTGCCTGCAAAACCTATTTACCTTTCCCGTAAGTCAGAATCAGAGATGTGTGTATCTTTGTAATTCAGGCCTCACAGTTTATGTCCTTGAAATTCCACAAGACTTCCTCAGCATAGTCCCTACCATAAAATTATCATTTCTACTTGGTGCCAAAAGAAGCCGCAAGAGGCTTGAACTTTGGCCAGCAGAGTTGCTGTGCTCTAAAACTCAAAGGATTAGTCTGGGGCTATGGGCTGACTACTTGATTTTTCTTTTCTTTTCTTTCCTTTTTTTTTTTTTGCATTAAGAAATTTCCTTTATTAATTTTTTCATTTTCCCTCATATTTCAATTATGACAAATTTTCAAATAAACCAATAAGATGATAAACTAGGTCAGTAAACAGTGTTAGATACAACAATGGTTCACATGTTGGAAAATCTCCTTATCTGCTGTCTTTCTCTGTCTCTGTCTCTCTGCCTCCTTTATCCATTTGAAAGTAAATTCATCATGACACTTCTCCTAACATACTCTGCTGGTATTTCCTAAAAATAAGAACATTCTCCTACATTAACAATAGCATGAGGACACCTAAAACATTAACTGTAATTCCCTAGTATCTTCTATCTCATCAATATCCAAACTGCCCCAGTTGTGTCTAGAATTTCCTTTGACTAGAATTTAATCTCTTCAAATTTAGAACAATCCCACACTATTTCAGTGTTTTTTGTTGCTGTTGTTGGTTTGTTTGTTTTTATGAAATTGAATTTCAGATGGGATGAGGTAAATTGACTTACAGAATGTACCACATTCTGGATTTGTCTGTTGTTTCCTTGTGGTGATGTTTCAACTTATTGCTCGATCCTATATTTCTCGTAACCTGAAAGTTAGGACTATATATAACCCCCAGGTATCATGTCACCCTGTTCCCTTAAAAGGAAAAAGAAGTGGAAAAGAACTTAAGTTTCGCTAGATGACATCATTTTTCCTCTCTCTCTCCTTTACCTTTCTCAGCAAGTTACTTCCAAGCCTGCTGGTCTCCTCCAGGTCTATTCTGCCCTTCAATTCCGCAGCACTGGGTTAGAGCCATACTGCCCTCATTTTCAGGCCTGCTTTGAAGATGGAGGGAAAATATGTTCTAGAAGCCTCATTTTCATTAACTGGTAGTATTTTATTTTAATCCCCTCAAGTTTAACATTATCTCTGTAATATATTAGTGACTTCCACAAAGATAGCTTTTACGTTTTAGTCTTTGAAAGTTACATCAAGTTCCTTTAATCCAGCCTCCTTTATTTACAATTAATCTGTTCATCTATTCATTCAATAGGCCCATGTTTCAGGTAACCTGCTAGTCGTGAGGGACAAAAACTGATTAAGATATGGTATCTGCCCTTATTGAATTGGGAAACATATATGTTAACAATTATCATTTCATGCACGAAAACTTTCCTAACTTCCTCATTTGCATTCAAAATCAGCTTGCTGCCTTCCTCTGTGTTCCTATAGCATTCTAGGCATATGTACAGCATTGCTTTTATCTCAAGGCATCGTAATTATTCATTGTCACTTTTCTCTACTAAACTGAAAGTTCTTTGAGTTTTTTGAGATATTTTTCATATCAGTGTTTTTAGTACCTAGTGCTGATCTTTGAAACATAACAGATGTCCAATAAATGTCTGATAAGTTAATGAAGTGTGTGTTAAGTGCTGTCAAAGAGGTACTTGTGTTTTTTTTTTTCAGAGAGGTACTTGTTAACTGTTATTAGTCATATGAACAAAATGGTATAAATACTGAGGAGGCAACCTTTGAACTGAAGCTCTAAAAGACAAATAGGTAAAGATTCTGGGTAGGATATCACAGGAAAAGGGAACTGCAGAGAAAAAAGTGGTATTTCAAAGAGCAAAATATAAGAGGCTATTGGGGAAAACAGGAAAATGTGGGTTGGGATGCGATTTTGAAGAGTCCTGACTGCTTAGCTAAAACTGGATTCTATCTCAGAGGCAAAGGGGTGGGGTTGGGGTGGGGACAGAAGCGTTTTAAGATAAGGAATGGCATGATCACTTCTATTTTTTCCACACAATTATTCTAGTGTAGGGCTGAAATGGAGGAAACTGACACCAAGGAGGAGAAATAAAGAAAAGTCATTGAGAGAGGTACAGTGATCAGTCCAACATCACGGGTCAGCCAGGCATCATACCATTTCTGCACACCTGGAGCAGGGCAAGACTCTTGAGTTTAAGGTTCTGGGATGTGGGCATAAGTGTTGTTCAGGGGAAGGTAAGGGCACCTGTGGCTCGGTCAGTTAAGAGTCTGATTCCTGATATCGGTTCAGGTTGTGATCTTGTGGTTGTGAGATCGAGCTCCACATCAGGCTCTGGGCTGACAGCGTGGAGTCCGTTGGGAGATTTTCTTTCTCCTCTCTCTCTCTCTCCTCTCTGTCTGTCCCTCCTTCTCTCTCTCCCTCTCTCTCAAATATAAATAAATAAAGCAGAGAAAGAAAAATAAACAGAGGAATGTAAAGTATGAGACACCAAAGTTACCAGAATGAAACCATGTATTAGGGAGGAGTTAAGCTAGGTCATAAAAATATCAAGAGTTGTTAGATAGGCTGACAGGAAAAGAAGGCATTTTAGGCAGAGGTTAAAACAATGAAAGGCAGAGACAGACTGCTGCGTGTGTGTGTATGTGTGTGTGTGTGTGTGTGTGTGTGTGTGTGTGTGTGTGTTGGCAGTGATCTAGAGTCTAGGAAATAGGGCTGCAGAGATCATCGGGGGCTAATTTGTATATATCTCTTGGGTTAATAACATTCATATATGTATGTATAAATTGTTACCATCTACAGCTCTATTCTGGCTATCATAAGTGGTTTATTTATTAGTCATCTAGCTAGATAGATGAAGACTTAGTCAGCTAGCTGGTTACTTTAGAACCACATACCTTAAAAAGAACTGTTTCCTGGCTATGGGTTTTCCACTGGTCAGTGGTGGGTATACCCCATCTTCTGGAAACAACTAGATGAACTATCCTAGGCTTTGTCATCAGCACTTACTACAAATGAAACTTCAGTTGAAACCTACTGATAGGTTGATACAGTCAATGAATAAAGCATGCTAAGACAGGACTCTGAGAATCTGAACAGGTCCGTGGAAGTGCCCACACATCTCTGTTCAAGGAGCTATAAAGCCTAACACTATGTACACCAATCCTCACACAAAGAAAGAGGTGTGACCGAAAGGAATTTGCCCTCAGGTCTGCTTCCCACAGACTCTCGTACACTTCTTTGGGTGCTGGCCACAAACAGATACAGAGATTTTCCACAGTCCTTCTTATACTGCTTGGCCCAGGGACCGGAGAAGGGGAAATCTGAGAAGCAAAGGCTTTTCCTTCAGAGCCCAAGTTCAACCAGCAGCTTTCAAATGAGACTAAAAGCATTATACAGTAGAACTTCAACTTGCTCTTCTGTTTATTTCAGTCCTTTCCTTTCTCTCTCTCTCTGAACTACTCTGTCAGGGTGGGCCTCGAAAGCCTGAGTGGTCTAAGGAACTGAAAAGTGAGGAACCATGTTAAACCATTCTACTTCCCCATGTTCCAGCCACCCGATGAATCATTCATTCATTCATCAACAAATATTTAAGGAGCTCCTACTATGTATCAGGCACTGTTCTAGGCTCTAGAGATACACCAGGGAACAAAACCAGACATACTTCTCTGCCCTGTGTAACTTAACTTCACATGAAGAAAGACTGACTTTAAATAATGAACATCCAGGTAAGAAAAGTATATAATAAGTTAGAAGATAAGTTCTATGAGAAAAAAAATATAACAAGGAATGAGGCATTGATGATGAAGGAAGTGATTGGAGGAGGTAAGAACTGCAATTCAAGAAAATGGTGGTCAAGGAAGCATTGAGAAGACGGCATTTGTGTGCCTTGAAGGGGGGCCTACCTCATAGCAAAGTCCTGCTACTTCTACTCAGGGGAATTCTGCAGTCAGTGCTGTTCTCAACTTTGGCAGGCATTCAGTGAATGCTCTTTGCCATGGAAGTCCCTTTCATTAAAAAGACCAACAGCTGGTCCAAACCAAGCCCTTTACCTTGGCCCAAAAGACTTGTGTTGCTTTTAAAATCTCTGTACCACCTACAACAAAGAATCTACAAAGCAATCCTGAGAATATCATTCTCTCCAGACTCTCACTTCTTTGCATGGCTCTCCTTTTTCCTATAGTCTGTATTCACATCTAACTAGCCACAATTATCTAGAGAACTTAAGAGAATTCTGAATTTCCTAGGAAATTGAGGAAGGAGTATATATAGCTAGCATTTTTGAACATGCTCTCTGCTTTTAGTGCTTATATGCAGCAAGACCCAAAACAACCTTAAGAGGCAGGTACTAGTGTTATTTAGCTTTAAAGATAAGTATATTAAGGCTTAAAGAAGTTAAACAACCTGTCTATGGTCATAGGATATTTAGAGCCAGAATTTGACTCCGGGGGTGTGCTGTAGAGCTCACACAGTATCTAGGTATCATTTTAGTGTTCACATCTGGCCCTGCTAAGCCAAGTTAAAACTTCAGTATCTCAAATCATGTCTTTCTATAATATATAATATTTTATATAACTTTTTCATCCAGCACCTATCCCCAAAGAAAGAAAATTTAACAATAAGCAATAAATTTCATCCAAATAAACTTAATAAATGGTCTTACAACTAGCCCACTTTATTTATTTATTTTTTTGGAGTCAGTCTCTTTTTTTTTTTTTTTCTCAAGTTTTTATTTAAATTCCAGTTAGTTAACATACAATGTAATATTAGCTTCAGGAGTAGAGTTAGTGATTCACCACTTACATTCAACACTCACAACAAGTGCCCTCCTGAATCCCCATTTGACCCATCCCCCTGCCCACCTCCACTCTGGTAACCCTCAGTTTGTTCTCTATAGTTAAGAGTCTGTTTTCTGGGGGCGCCTGGATGGCTCAGTAGGTTGAGGGTCTGACACTTGATTTTGGCTCAGGTCATGATCCCAGGGTTGTGAGATTGAGCCCTGCATCAGGCTCTGCACTGAGTGTGGAGCCTGCTTAAGATTCTCTCTCTCTCTCTCTCTCTCTCTCTCTCTCTCTCTCTGTCTCTCTCTCTCTCTCTCTCTCCACCCTTCTAGCCCTCTCCTCCACTCATGTGCTCTTTCTCTCTGTCTCTCAAATAAACAAAAAAAAATTTTTTAAAGAGTCTGTTTTCTGGTTTGCTTCTCTTTTGTCCCCCCTATGTTCATCTGTTTTGTTTCTTAAATTCCACATGAGTGAAATCATATGGCATTTGTCTTTCTCTGACTGACTTATTTCATTTAGCATAATACTCTTTAGCTCCAACCATGTTGTTGCAAATGTCAAGATTGCATTCTTTTTTATGGCTGAGTAATATTCTACCATATATCTGAAAAGCAACACACACACACACACACACACACACACACACACACACACACATCTTTATCCATTCATCAGTTGATTGAAATTTGGGTTTTTTCCGTATTTGGCTATTTTTTATAATGCTGCTATAAATATCAGGGTGCCATGTATCCCAACTAAGCCCACTTTAAAGATGGAAGGAAGGAAAGACAAATATAGCAGTAAGCAGTTTACTGGCTTCTAGAGTCCCAGGTCATCACAACAAAAAAAGCTGCATACCCATATTTCACTTATTTCCAACTTGGGCTGCTTTTGATGATCTTTCACTCAGTGTCAGTTACTAAGTTGTGGGCCCTGATATAACCCATATTTCTTCATGTCAACAGTATTAATAATAATAATAATTCAAATTTCACTGAATTTTCCTTACATACATTCATAGAAATCTTCAATTCTTAAATCCTAGTTAAACCAAAATTTTTATATTTTTAAAAAGCAAAGTTTCAAGACATAAAACCTTTACAGAGCAGAGGAAAACTAAAATTGAAATTTATTTTCATGATATGGATAATGATTTTTTCTGGGAGCAAAATGCTATAACTTGGGGCATCCAGGTGGCTCAGTTGGTTAAGCATCTGACTCTTGGTTTCAGTTCAGGTCATGATCTCATGGTGTCATGGGTTCAAGCCTCACGTCGGGCTCTGAGCTGGCACCACAGAGCCTGCTTGGGATTCTCTCTTTCCCTCTCTCTCTGCCCCTCCCCCACTTGTGCCATCTCTGTCTCTCTCAAAATAAATAAACTTAAAAAAAATTTAAATGCTATAACTTTACAGATACCCATATATTTAATTTGTATTGGTTATGCCTTCATTGATCTGTGTATGTTCATAATCACTTATGTGAGGTGCACACCTAATGTGAAATCAATGCTCAGAGAGACTTCCCTCAAAAAAAGTATATCCTCTTCTATTGTCTTAAGTGAGTTAGTAGGGTTCCTGTTATCCAAGTGGGAATGATATTGGGTTCTTGCTCTCTTTATTACAGGGAATTCTTAGATTCACACATAATTCTCTTCAATTTGTTTTTAACAATAATAATTTCTCCTGAGAATCTTCCCTGAGAATTATCAAAGCTGAAAATCAACAGGTGGCTCTGATGATGCTCCCAAGCTCTCTGGTGACTTGGCAAGGGAAACTTGCCATCATTGTTGGAATAAAAGGAGAGTCGGGGAGATGTAAATCATTAACTCTGAAGAAAGAAAGAAACTCCATGGGATTTATTTTGGTTGAGAAGAATCAGACTTACTGAGATATGGTTTTATGAATGCATATTTTAATTGAGTTTTTTTAAAGATTTTACTTTTAAGTAATCTCTACACCCAACATGAGCTCAAACCTATAATCCCAAGATCAAGAGTTGCACTCTCCACCTGGAGAGTGGGCCAGGCAGGTGCCCCTTTTAATTGATTAAAAAAAAAAAAAAAAAACCCTGATGGATTTTTTCTATAATGAAGCATTTGTTTAGGGTTTTCCCCTGGCAAGATCATGTTCCAGAGAGCCCAAGGAAAGTGGACCCAAGGGAAATGACTTGAATGTATGCTGTGGAAAGGAAGGCTGGAGGAGAGAATGAGAGCACAGTCAAGGCTGTGAAAAAGAATTTAGTTGCAGCTGTGTGGAGGAGTCAGTGTCAGGGAAAGCTGCTGCTTTGAGGGCAGTATAAGTCAGGGCAGGGAAGTGAGAGCAGTTTCGTGTGTGTTCCCTTTGCCCTGATAGTTCACATGCACTGGTTCTTCAGATCTGCTAGATTGTATCCCTGGGGGAGGGGGGGGGGGCACAGAGACAGAGACAGCTTCACCCCAGAAAGACAGGAAACTAACTCTTAATCCAGCTTACTGGCCTCCTTATGGCTTTTAGCATTTTCCACTTTACCTACAGAAGCCTGGCTCAATTTGAATTCCACCGAAACTGATTTTTCCCTAACCTGACACCTAGGCACATACCCTCATAGATTAAGCCTTGAAGTATTTACACAAAATTTTTCCCTCACAGAGCTAATGCAACTTTCCTAGCTTTACAGTTCAGTTCTACAACATTTCTCAAATTCCTTAAAATTCATGTAAGCAAAGGTATTTTCCATTCAGAGGCCAACTCTGCCTTAAATGCACGTCTAACTCTAGTTTTATAAATTTGTAGCCAGACTTCTGTTTGACAATTAGAACAGACTAAGGATTCTATTAAAAAGTGTTTGTTGACTGCTCAGTATATAAAAAGGAATATGTTTTGCTTTCCCAATTTTCAAGAAAATTACTTGAGGTCAAGAACTAAGTTTCCATAATGTTTTAGTTCCCATTTTCTCTTTTATACAACCTGTTTCCAGCCCCCAAACTAAACAGGTTTATCCAGTGGCATCAAAAACTTTAGCTTCTAGGGGCGCCTGGGTGGCTCAGTCGGTTGAGCAGACGACTTCGGCTCGGGTCATGATCTCGCGGTCCATGGGTTCGAGCCCTGCGTCGGGCTCTGTGCTGACAGCTCAGGGCCTGGAGCCTGTTTCGGATTCTGTGTCTCCCTCTCTCTGACCCTCCCCCATTCATGCTCTGTCTCTCTCTGTCTCAAAAATTAATAAACGTTAAAAAAATTTAAAAAACAAAAAAAACAAAAAACTTTAGCCTCTTCATTAACAAGCTGGTCTAATTTGTCTCTCTTTCCCATATCATGAACTCCCATATCAAGAACTTCCACAGAAGCTCCTAATTCTGTAGAAAGGGATATGCATTCAATCAATTATAGTACCTTTTACTAAGTTGATCATAATCCATTTTATTTGAATTGGCCATGTATAAAATGGTGACATCTAGCCTCTGAAATAATCTGACAATGAATCTTGAAAACCACAAATTTCAAGGAAACATTAACAAACATAATATATGGAATTGGCTTTAGATCAACTTGTCAAAAGAAAATAACTTGTCAAAAGAGCTGTATTTTCTTTCTATACCTCAATAAGAAGGAGGAGGAGGAGGAGGAGGAGGAGGAGGAGAGGAGGACAACAACAACAACACCCTCTGGTTCTTTTTCCATGCAGAGAAAAGCAACATGCAAATAAAAATACTGATGTATGGAGCGAATGTAGAACAAATAGTCTAAGTGATGAACCACCATGTGACTTGATGGTACAGATTCGAGCAACTTAATGCAATCCAAAGCTACAGTGTACACACATCAGTTGCCACACCTGCTCAACCAACTCTGGATCAAGGGTCTAGGTAACCCTTGTTCCTGAAGCAGGGGTTTGGGTTCCACTGGGGAGAATCACCCAACCCTGTGGGTTAGGGTCATTATAATGCTAATTTATAACATCAGTGTGAGACAGCATCAAATACTGACTCTTTTATTTGAGGCAATCAGGCATGAATACTTGAACTTCCTGTCTCTCTATAAATACCTACATTCATACTAGTGGCCCCCTTTCTTCATTTACAGAGCAAAATGAATTGCCATTTCTCTGGTTCAGAGCAAACATACTCCTCTGTGCTCTGGATTCCAGAGCCTCCTGTCTCCTGCAGGACACAGCTCCATCACAGTCATTGTCTCTCTCTTTTTCTTTAGTCTGCCCTCTCCATTGGTTCCTTTCCTTCAGTGGATACCTGTGCTTATACAGAATTTCTCCCCCTGCTTACCGCAGTCTTTTCCTCACCTGCCATTCAAACCTCAACTAGTAATCTGCTACCCCAATAAATCTACTGAAGCAGTTCTTGTTAAGTCCATCAGCAACCTATTCCAATGGACACTTCACATTGAACTTATCTTATTTGAACTTTTGACAATTCATTACTATTTCCTTCTTTCAAATGCTCTGCCCCTGGGTTTTTACAGTAAAATATTCTGTGGACATTCCTGTTAGTTCAGTCTCAATCTTAGCCATCTTGTCCACACATATTTCAAAAGCTGGTGTTTCCCTAAAATCCACTTCAAGCCACTTTTCTCATTCTACATTTCTCAATGCATGATCTCATCTACTTCCATGGTTTTAACTGTTTACTCAGAGAATGGTGTAGCCAATGTAGGTTTCCCCCCTTTCTTTAGTAAAGTACAGTGTTTGGGATGGCAGTTAAAATGTCATCTTGTGTTTCTTTTTGGGTCCAAAGATACACAGTAGACAGTTTCCTATCGTGGGGAAAGATGTCATGCCACATTTTACTGACTTATTGAAGCTGTATAGTCTCATGGGATACAGAGCTCTAGGTAGAAGACGAGGCAATTTGCCTAAAGATTCCCAAAGATTCCTTTTATGCAGGAAACAGTAAATTACTCTGACTCCTGTTCTTGAGATTTTGAGTTAGGAAGATCTGCTAGGGTCAGCCAGAATAGTTCCCCACACAGGTCCTGTGGCAAAGAAGGGGGACAAGAGCCCTAAATAGTTGCCATGAACATAAAGACAGAAGATGCAGTGGGTTAGCCCTGGTGCTTGACAAAGAGAGGAAGGGAAAAGGCAGTTCTCTGTCTTTGAAGTAATTAATATTGAAATCCCTAGAATGTGACCCAAACCATTCTCTTTCTCTTGTAGAATTCTTATATCCTGTCAGGCATCAAGACTTTTTGATTACAACTTCCAAGTATCTCCTGTACCCTTCCCTGCTTTCAATTTCATTCTCATTGATTTGAGTCAGTCCCTCCTCATCTCTTGCTAGGACAATTACAACAGTCTCTTTACTGGGTTTCTACCACCAAAGTCTTACCTCACTCTCAGAGTCCAGTGCCTAAAAATGCAAATGTGATACTATCCCTTATCTGCTTGAGACCATTTGATGGTTTCCCACTCTCCACAGGCGAAAAGCCCAAACGCCTTAACATGCTCCACACGGACTCCATCTTCTGGACTCTGCCTGTCTTTACAGCTTCAATTTTTCATTTCCTACCTTGTTTTTCAGGCCATAGGAAAACCAAATTATTTGTAGTTAGCCCTAATTCCATGCTGTTTCTTTCTTTCCATCTCTTTGTTCATGCCATTCACCAAGTCTTGAGTGCTCTTCACCTTGCATCTTGCTCTTAGTTGTCTTTGAAGACTCAGCTTTGGCATCATCAATTCTCTCACGTTCCTGAATAATTTTCTGGGTGACTGGCATGTTTATTTCTGTGGTTATTCTAGCCACATGCTCCTCCCAATCAGTCCATTCCTTGGTGATTGCTTGGAAGACCCATCTTGACAGACGATCAGGGCAAATGAGTGGTAACACATTGTTGAGAAGATTGGGAAACAACACTTACAAAAATACCTTAGGAACCCTGAGGAACTAGAGTAGGCCTTAGCTTGTCCTCTGATCTTGATCACTTTTCTATTCACCTCTCCCTGACAAGATTTATAGCTTCTGATAATAATTTTTTCCCTGTGGATTCTCTGCATGACATTAAATGGAATGTGCTTAGTAATCTGCTTATGAGGTATCTTCCTCTGATCATGCTTTTTGTAATTTCCACTCCTTGGAGTAACTAGAAAAGCTTCATAGTGGGGCGCCTGGGTGGCTCAGTTAGTTGAGCAACCAACTTCAGCTTGTGTCATGATCTCATGGTTTTTGAGTTCGAGCCCCACATTAGGCTCTGCACTGGCAGTGGGGAGTCTGCTTGGGATTCTCAATCTCTCCTCTCTGCTCCTACCCTGTTCACACTTTCTCTCTCAAAATAAATAAATAAGCAAACAAAAAAGCTTCACACAATGAGTGGGTCCAAAGAATGTTATACAACCACTAAAAGCACAAGTTTTGGAATTAGACTAACAGACTCAACTTCAAATACTCATTCATTCTGCCACACACTGTGTAACTCTGGAACTTAATCTAAGACTTAATCTCCAATCTTTAAAATAGAAATAATAATAATAATAATAATAATAATAATAATAATAATTCCTACCACACAGGATTATTGTGAGGACTAAGTGAACTAAATATATAAAGTACTTGTTCAAGTGCTCAATAAAGGCTAAATTTACAGTGTTCTTGGGAGGATGAAAACTGATGCTGGGAATACAGAGCACACTTTTGCTTGGAGTGAACCTAATGATATGCCTTTTGCTGCAATTAAGCAGGAGTGCCTCTGGGTAACAGCTACATGGAGAGAGTCTCTTCCACTCCCTCAGGTGGGAAGGAGCGGAAATGAATCATGCCATGTGGAGGAGACTGGAGCTAGTGTGGGAGGGGAAACTGTGTAGGAAGCCTCTCTCGGTTGTACCAGTTTCTCTTTCTCTGCATAGGTGCAGGCTCCCACTTAAGATAGTAAAACAACAGGATATCTGTGGGCCCTTTCTAAAGGGTTCTGGAATGGTCACAAAGCTGGCCCACTCGAGAACCAACCATCTGTCTGGGGACAGCAGTGATCCCGTCAGTGTGGCTGGATTAGTGACTGATGCTGGTCAGCTGATCAGGACTCAAGGGTGAGCTGGGCAGAGAACAAGCCTGGCACATAAGTACAAAATGAGGAGTCTGCTTCTGTTGACTCTTCTGCTTCCCAAGCTTTGGCCTGTTCCTCAGGGCCTTCATCTCTTCAATCCTAAGACTCTCCTCTACAAATAAGGCACATTCTTTTCAGTTCTGAGGAGAATGTGGAGTATACCTGTTACCGACTCAGTAGGTGAGGAATTAAGCTCAAATGTTTAGTATTCTATCAAATCTCTCTCATCAAACTATTAAAGTTCACCTTCCTTGTGACATTTCAATGTTTCAATCAATGTTTCAATCCCACACAAGAGGAGCTTCAACACTCTTAACTAAAAGGATTCTCACTCTAACTGAAGTACTATAGACTTCCTCAGAGATGGTCTCAGCTTGGGGTGGCATTTCTCTGTCACTTTGGCACCTCACAATATCCACTTCTGAACAGTGCTACCTGGACCACCATATATTCAACATCTGTCCCTAGGAATGAGGCCTAGGAATGGAGTTTAGAAAAGGTTCCTTTAATTATAGGGTGACTTATAGTCTCTATGAATTTTATACCTTTTTGGGGGGGTGTTTTAGGTCAATTTTATAACTTCCACCACATTGGAAGTCTGTCACTGAAAACAGTCCCTGGTTCCTTATTCACTGGTAAGTCAAACATATTGTTCCTCCTATTCCTAGAAAGTAAGTGAAGTTATTTAGGAACACATCTTAAGAAAATAGGGCAAGTCCTGGGCAGTTGGCTTCTGTCTTTTGCAACACTGGAGGGTGTTAGTTAGTTAGTTAGTGTTAGTTAGCATGGACTTCCAGGAGTATATGTATCCACAACATCCATGTATCCCTCTGCTGGGATTTACCATGGTAGGTTCAAACATTTTTTTTAAAAGAAATAAATACTGTAGAGAAAGGTGAAATTTTCTGTGCAGTGCACTCTAATGGTAATCACAACCATGAGATAGATTGATAGGATTTTATTTTTTCTGTGCAAATTTTTATACATATCAACAATAGTAATAGTAGCAATAGTAATAACACATGCAATGCTTAAAATGGGCCCAATACATTCTGATAACTTCTGTGTATTCACTCATGATCTTATGAGTAGATAGGTATCAATATCATTTCCATTTTACTGATGAGGAAACCAAAACTTGATTAAGTCACAAGTTGGAGAGCCAGATTCTTTAAAAATATATAGAGAGATGTTTGTGTTTTTAACGTTACATAAAAGGTGTCACGCTGAATGTGTACTTCATAATTCGCCTTGTAACTTACTACATTTTTGAGATGTGTTTGTGTTAATATGCACAGCTCTCATTCATTCATGTAAGCTGCACACAGTATTATATTATATGGTTACTCCACATTATACTTACCTATTCTCCTATTCCCAACTCTGTGGTAATTTGTAATTTTTCACTATCACAAAAATGTTGTCAAGGAATATCCTGGTATATATATATGCTCTTGCATATGTGTAAGAATTTCTCTAGGGCAATATACCTGGAGTTGAAATTGCCCAGTCACAGAGCATATCATTAAACTGTGTGTCAATTTACACTTCCACCAGGAAAATATGAAGGTTATTATTTGCTTCACTCTCTTGCCAATACTTGATATTATCAGGCCCTTAGATTTTTTTCCTATATGATATAAGTAATATAATACTTTTCTGTGGTTTAATTTGTATTTTCTTAATTTCTGGTAAGATAGAGCATCTTAAGTTTATTGGCCACTGAGACATTCTTCATTGTGGATTCCCTGTGCATCACCATCTTTTGTCAGTTTTCCTTTTGAGTATTCTCTTTTGTGCTGATCTATAATAGTCCTTTATACATTTGGTCTTTAGTCCCCATATACTATATAACACATCTAATAGATAATGCTTGTCATACATCTTTCCACTGCTACTTGCCTTGAATCCATGGAGTTAAATCTCATTATGCTCATAGGTGCTGCTAACACAAACACCATCACTCCACTTTTCCTGTTTTCTAATCCCTATAAAGTCCTCAATATCATCTAATCTGTCTCTTCATCCTATGCCTCCCCAATCTTAAAACAAACTTCCTCTGTGCCTTATGCAATTTATGGTCATGATCAATAAAATTCCTTATATTCATAACTCTTCTCTGAATTCTCCTTTCATCTTCTTAAGGGGACTCTGACTCACCCTGAGGACACTGCTTCCCCTGTAGTCCGCTCAAGTGGTGGCTAGCTTAGGTCTTGTAGCTTTTATACCACTGGGCATGAAGGTGGAGTACATGGCCCCACATCTCCACGATGTTGCTTTCACATCTTATTATCCCTCCTCAAACATATCCCCCCACCACACACAACTTTATCTCACGTTATGGTGGTTTTAGAATACAGTTCCAAAAATTCTTTGATATTTCTCTCATTGAGAGGTCAGGTCTATATCCTTCCCATTAATCTGGTTTCTGAGAATGCTTGACCAATGGGCTTCAGTGGACATGAGGCTGTGGCTGTTTCTAGATCCAGACTTCATGAAACTGGCTGTTTCTCTTCTTATATCTTAGGATTCTGACTTTTGGAACCCAGCCACTATTCAGCCCACAGAGCAGCCCAGGTAGAAAGAAATAGAGATCCCCAAAGCCTTAAGCCCCCACTGAGCTCTGAGCCAACAGCCAGCACCAAACTACCAGCCATGTAAGTGAGCCACCTTGGAAGTGGATCCTCCAACACCAAGAAATCAGACTTAGCCGATCCCACATGGAGCAAAGACAAGCCTTCCCCACCAAGGGTTGTCTAATTGCAGATTCATGAGTTACATAAATGATTGCTGTTTTAAGCCACTAGGTTTGACATAGTTTGCTACACACCTAAGCTTCCTTTCCCTCTAAAATTCTTTTTTGAGTTTATACTCCTTTTTTAATGGTTAATTATCTGTTTTTAAAATAAGAGCCAATTCCTATTAGCTTTTTGTACATCATGGTCTAATTTCTGCAACAGATACCTCATTGTAATAAGAGCCTTCTGGTAGAGTTTCCCAGATTAAACAAATTAACTCAGCACTAAATAAGACATTCCTTTCTTTTTAGGTTGGATTCAGGGTGAGGCTATATGCATTCCTTAGAATTGAGTTGAACAAACACAACATATCCTGACTTCATGTTTTCGTTAGCTAAGTTGACTTAGCTCTCTGAACTAAGTAACATTTATGCTTTACATTTGGTCTAATGCTTAAAAACTTCCAGAAAAGGGGTGCCTGGGTGGCTCAGTAGGTTGAGCTTCTGACTTTGGCTCAGGTAATGATCTCATGTTCTGTGGGATTGAGCCCCATGTCAGGCTTCACTTTCTGTGAAGAAGATAACAGATTCCTTATTTACAGGCCTGTGAGAAGTAGCAATTTGTAGGACATCACATACTTTGTGGCATAAACAGCCTGGAATCTGGGTAAGCCCAGGGATTATTTTATTAATTCTAATATTATACCTCTTATAGTGGGAAGGATGACAGAGGCCTGCCACTAAGGAAGATGTCTAAGGATGAAGAGGCTGACCTTCCAAAGTCAACACCCAGGCCTGCCATCTTGGAAATGCCCTTTCTCACATTTCTTCTTCCTTCTGTCCTCCGGATCATACTTCAATCTTCTGCCTTAATATTTCCAGGGTTTAGGAATGGGGTATGAAGAGGAGCTCATGGACTCCCTTGACTCTTTAATGGAGGTGAGGATGGGGGGAAAGGGAATGGTGTTTTGCCAGGAAACACTGTTATCTTCTTTATGTTCATTTTTTTTTGCTTGTTGCTTAATGGAGGAGTAGAGGGATGACCACTTTGAGGTACAGGACTCCTTTTTACTTCCTCTGCTTTCATAACCTCATGAAGCCAGAAGAACAAAGTGAAGTTACTTAACACATGACCATAGCCTAGTCCATACTCTTTTCCTTTCATTCACATTAGGCAAGCAGAATGAAATTACATTTCCTTGTTAAAAAGGGGGGAGGGGGCTTTTTTTCCTCACAGAATGTCTGAGCTGGAAGTCACCTTGGACATGTGTAGGCCAGCAGTTTCAGGCTCTGTTATATAGCACCCTCAGGCTCTGTGGAGAGGCTAAATAAGCCTTCTCTGCCCACTTCAAATGTGGCTCTGTTTTGACTCTTTTATATGCCTTTTATTGATAAAAGACTACTACCAATTTTTAAAGAGCATAAAAAGCCACTAGTAAAGGTGCAGTGAGGCAAATGTATTGCCCAGGAACTTCAGTGCACATGAAAAGCAGAATGAGAATCTGGGTCTTTTAACCTCCTCTCTAGTGTTCTGTCTTTTCTCTACTCAAGCTATGCCTGCTATGTGATTTATTAGCCAAGAGCAAGTGGGGACAGGGGTGTTGGAATAAAGGAAGCTGACTGACCTTGGATTTACCCTCCCAATGAGGAAGCCATCTTAGAGGCTTTGCCACTTCTGTCAATGCTTCTGTTTCACACCAGGCTCGCTGTGAGCTGGAGGAACATGATACCCTACTGATGATGCTCTGTGCAGCCCCATGTGGGCCATAATGATCCACACCAGCCTGCAGGCCTACAGAAAGTAGACTCATTGTGCTGAGAACATCCTCCTCCAGGTCCTTCAAGTCCCCCCAACTCCAAGGAAACATAACTTTTAAGGTGTTAACAAGTTTATAACTTTAAAAATGTGAATGGGTGGAATACTCTGCTAAGGCCATGACCTGTGATACCACTTTGGAGAGACATCTGTGCCTTCCTGACACCAAACTGCTCTGAAATGATAGAATACTCTTATCTGTATTAATCAGTCTGACACTTTCTATTTATAGTCTTCTAGTTTTTGTTTTGTGGTTCTACATAGAACCATAAAATGGACAGTTCCTTAAAAGCTGGGATCATATTCTGAGAACCTTATTTTCTAAACCTCAAAGTAGAACCTATAAATAAGGAGGGCACTTTTCGGGATGAGCACTGGGTGTCATATGTAAGAGATGAATCGCTGGGATCTCCTCCTGAAGCCAAGACTACACTGTATTTTAACTAACTTGGATTTTTTTTAAAAGAATGCATATAAAGCTTAGACAAAATATTAGAGTGAGAGCTCATGGCAGAAAACGCAGCATTTGTAGCAACTGGTAAATATACATAGGATAATGCTATTCTCTTAATAGGTTCCTAGGTCTCTGAGGAAGAAATAAATTAGACCCTGGCTGCACACACCCCATGACAAAAATATAAATAATTTAGAGAAAGTATATGCTGACAAAATGTAAAAATGAAACAAATGATCAGTTTGTTGATGATAAGCAGAATGAAAGATAACTACATATCTGGAGGTAATGGAGTGATGACATCCTTTTCAATGCAATCCAAAAAAACATTCATGAGCACTGTCTGTAAGTTAGGCATTGTGAGAAATGCTGACTCAAAGAGAACACTCGATTTTCCAAGCTAATGATACAAGACAGTCCCAGACAGAAGCAGAATAGGACCAGATGCAAAGCCAGAGTGAACAAGTTGTTTCTAGTCTAGGAAAGAGTTTGGAAATGGAGGGAGCTTCTGGATGACCATTTTAGATCACTCCAGGGCCTAGTTACAGTGTTGGGAAGAGGAAACAGCATTAGCTGAAGTGTCAGCAGTGATTTGGAGGTTTTTGCTTGAGGTGAACAGCAGTGAAAAGACTTGAGTTTCAACTTGGATCATGTGTTTGCCTGATGGTCCAACATTGTCCAATACTGGCATTTGGCAGTAACAGCAATGTTGATCTTAGTTGTTGGAGGAAAACTCATAATTCTCCTGGTCTAGTGGAAAATGGCCAGGATGAGTCAGAAGGCTCATCTCCCTGGTGGAATAGCAGTATCCAATAGTATTTTTACCTCTTTTTTTTTCTTTCAAAGTAGAACTAGATAAATGGACAGAGAATTCACAATGGACTTTCTAAAAAGTGCCCGGGAGGTCTATTTTACTGCTGAAAGATCAAGAGTATAGAAAGAAGAGTCCTGAACCAGAAAACTGGTAGAAAAAAAAAGTTTGTTCTAAGCCTGCCTCTTTGGCTTTCTTTTCTTTCTTCTTGAGAATTAAAAAAGAAAAAAGTAAAGTAAAGCTACTTGATGCCAAAATCCACATTTCTTCCCCAAGGTTCACAAGGCTGACAGATATGTAAAAAAGTAACTATAACAGATGATCATGAATTGAAAGCTGTCTCATTACTTTTCATTTTCATTTAGTTATACTTTTTATGACATGTCAAAAAAGGAAGCAACATTGCTTTCTAAAGAAATATTTATTTCCTGAATTGATGTCACCAAATTAACTCATGTGGGATAGTCCTTCAAATGGAAGAAATCATGGTGACATAACATGGTCCAAAAAGCTGGCAAATTTCTGAGGGTGAGGTGACACTGAAAAGGGGTTGGGAGAGAGAACGCAAATCTAGAAAGAAAGGAGAGCTATTTAACTTTTAAGTGTTCTGAATGAAGCTGATAATACTTTTCTGCTTAGACATATTTCAGATTTTCAGAAATTGAAGTTTCTGCCAAAAGCAGTTTAACATCCTTGCTGTTTGTGAGGTATGTGTTCTTTTCAAATGTTTCAAATTAAGGCAAATAGACAATCCAGGAAGGATTACTATTAAACTTGGTGAGTGCAGGATTTAACTTACTCTCACCTGCCTCCAGTCCTTTGGTGAATACAGTGGTAAATCAAGCAAGTAAGCAATGGGCAAAAGAAGAGGTTAAGAAAAGACCTTTTCATTTAGAGTCACTCTTCCAATATCTGTGTGTCCCTGGCTCCTGCTAGCTTGCTGGGCCTCGCCTCACAAGTAACTAGGGAGTGGACTGATGAACTGCTTAATGACCCATGAAGCGAGGGGCATGATTAACTCAATCCCTTGCATCTGAAGTTCAAAATTAAATAAATGAAGATGTTAGATAGTTTGTCAGAATAAAATATCCTTAGGATGGCTGTGACTGCCTGAGCAAAAGAGCATAGGAACCCTACTGGTGGCTAGAGCTAGAATAGCTAGCTATTTGACACTTCTTTTTTGTTGTTGTTTTTAAATTTTTTTTAATGTTCATTTATTTTTGAGAGGGATAGACAAAGTGTGAGCTGGGGAGGTGCAGACAGAGAGGGCGACACAGAATCCAAAGCAGGCTCCTGGCTCTGAGCTGTCAGCACAGAGCCCAACGTGTGGCTCAAACTCACGGACCGAGAGATCATGACCTGAGCCAAAGTCAGATGCTCAACCGACTGAGCCACCCACATGCCCCTCTATTTGACACTTCTGGTATCTTTCAGGTAGGTACAGCTTCTCAGTGATCCCTTAAAATTCCTTGCCTACTTCTACTAGAGCCCTTGTCACACTGTATTGTAACTGTCTATGTAGAGATCTTCCATTCTCAGTAGACCGAATGCTTGGAGGCAGCGACAGTATTCTATCCTTATTTGTACCCCCACTCCCCTGCATATAGTAGATGCCCATCAAATGCTGAATGGGTGAATGGATAGACAGATGGAGAAAATCATCACACTCACCATGGTTAAGCATTTCAAAACTGGTGATGGAATGCTTAACATTAACTTGGCAATGGAAGGAAATAATCCTGAGAAGAGTTAATTTCCATGAGACATCTTGGGTAAACCAACTAAAGGATGTATGTAGGTAATCAAATGAATAATCTTATGCACAAGCTCTTACAGATTGCAGAAATTTGTTTTCAAGGAAGGTGAGTCATGAGCGAGGGCATCTGTAGCCTTGCACTTTTGACTGTAACAATGTTGTAGAATGAGAAATCAGAAAAGGCCGATGAGGATCACCACCCAGATATCTGGCAAATCTGCCCTTTGACTAGTTAATTATTCAAACCATCTGGAATAATTTTTTAAACAATTTTTAAAGTTTATTTATTTATTCTGAGAGACAGCTCAGGAGGGGCAGAGAGAGAGGGAGAGAGAGAGAGAGAGAGTCCAAGCAGGCTTTGCACTGTCAGTGCAGAGCCCGATGCAGGGCTCAAACCCGTGAACTGTGAGATCATGACCTGAGCCAAGATCATGACCTGAGCCAAAATCAAGAGTTGGACACAACTGACTGAGCCATCTAGGCGCCCTGGAGTAATTTTTAAATACCAACTTCCCGAACAGTGGTTCTCAACTTTCTTTTTCTTATGATCTACAAGTCGTATGTTTCTCTCTCCTTCTTCTCCCCACCCTTTCCTGCCTCCTCACACATGAACCCTCTTCACCCAATTATTATCTGTGTGTTTTGTGCCTTGGTGGATGAATGGGACAGGGTGAGAAAGTCAAAATCTCCTGAGGGCTACTTCTTTTCTTTGGTTCCAAAATTCTTAGCTCTGTGAAATAAATAAATAGTTGTGGGCTCATCTAAAATGTATGGAGAACAGGGGCACCTGGGTAACTCAGTTGGCTGAGTGACCAACTCTTGATTTGGGCTCAGGTCATGATCTCATGGTTCGTGGGATCAAGCCCAGCACAGGGCTCTGCACTGAGCATGGATCCTGCTTGGGATTCTCTCTCCCTCCCTCCCCCTTCTCTCTCTCTCTCTCTCTCTCTCTCTCTCTCTCTCTCTCTCTCTCTCTCAATAAATAAACATGTAAAACAAAGAGTAAAAGGTATATAAAACAATACCAAAGGAGAACATTCCCTCTATGACTAAAGTTTCTTCAGGGTGGGGAAGATGCAGAGAAACGGCAGATATGAACAGAGTAAATAAGTGGGTAGACTTCAGAGAGAAGAATTATACTCTTGTTTTCTGGGAAGAGTCCCAGAGAAGTGGCAAGACTCTGAGAGCTTTAGGAGAATAGAGAGAACCTACACCCAAAAGACAGAACAGAGCCAGAGAGAAGAACTGACTGTATGGCAGATCAAGACAAGAGAGGGTCACAGACAATTAACAAAATCACCATGTCCAAGATGATCTGGCAGCAGAAAAATAGTCCCCATGATTCACGATGGGACCCAGAATTTGTCAGGAGATTCACTAGCCTTTACCTAAGAGAAAGTGACAGTTCAGCAGCAACTTGAACGGACTAATAACTGAGAACCATATTGAATGAACCATGGAGTCTCAGTAAAAACCTGTGGGGATGAATGATGTGTGCTTACAATCCCATGTCTGGTTCTGTGTAAGTTCCTCAGAACTCAGCCACAGCGGTGCAGAAAAGGGGAAGAGATCTTAAATTGACTGAGCTTAAGTTTTACTTTCTATGGTGTAATCATGAGCTCAACACAATAGAGATATAAAAGTATAAATAATTTGTATATTCTGTATATGTAAGTGTGGACTGAAATCCACTTTGCTATTTCTCTTACTGTCTTTCTATCCATCCACCCATCCTATTCCACCTTCCATATCTTTCCAGAAAAAACCTAAGGCAGTTTATAAGTATATATGACCAATTGAAGAATCTTGGTGCTACCATAATAGATACATGAGTTGAACCAGACATTGCTACTTCAGAAGCCAAGAGGCAGCCAACACAAATAAATAAAGCACATCAGAGTAAGCCAAATTCTTTGCCTAAATTGTATCAGTTTTACTGACCTAAAATATGTGTTCCATGATGTTGAACACCCATTTTAAGATTGAGTGTGTATGTGCATATGTATACACACTTATATGCACATACGTGTATGCATGTATGAAATTTTAAATTATTGCGTCTTAAATCTTGTAACTGAGTTCTTTGATTAGGAACCAGATTAGGAACTAGAAAGAGAAGTGGAGTCTGAAGATGGGGCTGAATTGCTACAATCTCAGGATGAAACTTTAACAGATGAGGTGTTGCTTCTTATGGTGAACAAAGAAAGTGGTTTCTTGAGATGGAATCTACTCCTGGTGAAGACTGTTGAAATGACAACAAAGGATTTAGTATATGACATGAGCCTAGTTGACAGAGCAGCAGCAGGGCTGGACTGCAATCTTGGAAGAAGTTATTATGTGGGTAAAATGCTATGGAACAGCATCACATGCTACAGAGAAACTGTCAGGAAAGGAAGTTGGTGGATGTGGCAAACTTCACCGTTGTCTTATTTCAAGACTGCCAAGGCCATCCCAGCCTTCAGTAACCAGCACCCTCATCAGTCAACAGCCAACAATATTGAGGCAGGACCCTCTACTAGCAAAAAGAATATGACTCGCTAAAAACTCAAAGAAGGGTTAGCATTTTTTAGCAATAAAGTATTTTTAAATTAAGATTCTTTTAAGGCATAATGTTATTACACACTTAATAGACGACAATATAGTGTAAACATAACTTTTATGTGGACTAGGAAACCAAAAATTCATTTGACTCACTCTATTGCGGTATTTGCTTTATTGTGGCAGTCCGGAACCGAACACACCACACCTCCATGATATGCGTGTATACAGCATTCAGCTTCATGTTTTTTAACTGGGAAGGATGTTTCATTTTATTCATTATAATAACAGCTGAGTACAAACATAGGTTCTTCCAAACAGAGAGAATTTTCACACTGGTTTTTATATGCAGGGCACTGTTCCTCCATTCTGCACTCACACCAATAACATAAATTGTGAATAATAAGTTGGACAATCTTAGCTCATTTTTAAAAAGTTTGATATCAGAAAACCACTTTTGAAATAAAGGGTTCAAATCCCTATTTCTGAAACAGTAGGGTTGGCCCCTGCTTTCATTTAGAGGAGGCAGAGACCAAGTCCAGTATATGAATTATACTCTTCCTTGAGTTTCCCAGAGACATAATTTTGTTAGGAAAGAGAAAATGAAATTATGCATTTGCACACCATTAACAAATGCCCCTGTGGGAAGATTTGTAACATATTTACATGGTTTGCAATAACAATCAAAAGGGCCAAGTTTTGGTCTAACCTCTCTCATAAGTTATTTCTAGAATTTCCCTTTGATTAACATGGACAAGTCAATTTTTTCTCCAACAAATCAAAAAATGTCTCCAGCACCATGTAGTAAATGACCAAGCCACCCTATGTGTATGCTCTGCAGCAGATCAGGTATTGACCTTTTTTGTTCATCTAAGTAACGGATTGTAGTGTCTATAGCTCTAGCACAGCAGCATGACCAGGTCATGGAGCTAATAATCACATCCACAATGGGTAGGTTTTAAACTTTCTAACCGAGGAGTGCCTGGGTGGTTCAGTCAGTTAAGCATCTGACTTCAACTCAGGTCATGATCTCATGGTTTGTGAGTTCAAGCCCCGTGTTGGGCTCTGTGCTGGTAGCTCAGGGCCTGCAGCCTGCATTAGACCATGTGTCTTGCTCTCTCTATGCCCCTCACCTGCTCACAATCTGTCTCTCAAAAATAAACATTAAAAAAAAACTTAAATTTTCTAACCCAAATAATTTCTATAAGCAATGTAGTAGGCAGATTTTAGAGTTCCAGATCTTTGTAAAAGAATACCTGGATTTATTTCCTGATAATTTAACGTTACCAAGAACCAATTGTACTCACAAGAGTACCATCTGAAATCACAGTACTATTGAGTAATCTGCATTTAATCTTAAGACTAACTGTGAACACATTAAAAAGTCATTTTCAGGGGTGGTGTCTCTCCTGGGACTCCTGTGTCTCTTCCAAATGTTACTTAGTAAGATATTCATCAACACCACAAAAATGTTATATTAATTAAATCTGTGTTCCTATTAGTTGCAATAAAAAAATACTCCTAATGATTTTACTTTTTTATAAAACTTGTCCTGTAGTTTTTCATCTATGTCTTCAAAATAATAAGGAAAATTATGTCTGGTTAGACTTCCATTTGCAAGTGATTATTCCTGACCAGGACACGTCATTTATGCTTAGACAATTGGCATATGTTTATAAAAACTGTCATCTGTAAGCACTTCTGATTCCAGGAAAAATTTTCTTAATACATGGCTGCATTTCACAACAACATATAATTTAGTCATAAATTAAGCCCCTATGACAAGTTATGCCATTTCACTTGACAAAGTCCTTTACCTGTATAATTCTCATATTCATATTGGTGCCTCAAGTTATATTTTGTTGTCTCAGACACACATTTTTTTTTGCCTATTAATTATATAAGCATATTTGAGGTTTTTTGTTTTGTTTTGTTTTGTTTTTAGAACAGGGTTAGGTTTTATTTTGTTTGGTCTCTAATTCAAATTAACCCTGAACAAAGCTTATAATCCAAAAAAAAAAAAAAAAAAATGGTTGATGAACAAGGAGTTATATACAGGAAAACTGAATTTGGGAATGGCAAATATTCTCATGTCAGTAACATTCTACATTATGAGAAATTCTGTAAGAAGGTTAGAATTTCAGTTTTTATGTATTACTTACACACATTTTTATTTCTTTCTAGGTGTCCATACAACCGAGGAATCATGCCAGTGTCCCTCTGTAGCTGCTATAAGAACACCCAGCTTAGGGTGCCTGGGTGGCTCAGTCAGATAATCATCTGACTCTTGATTTCAGCTTGAGTCATGATCTCACAGTCATGATGGAGCCCTGTGTTGGGCTCTGTGCCAAACATGGAGCCTGCTTGGGATTCTCTCTCTCCCTCTCTCTGCGTCTCCCTGGCTTGAGCGCTCTCTCTCTCTCTCTCTCAAAATAAATAAACTTAAAAAAAAAAGGTGGGGGGAGCTTGGGTGGCTCAGTCAGTTAAGTGTCTGACTTCAGTTCAGGTCATGATCTCACAGTTTGTGAGTTCGAGCCCCGCATTGAGCTCTGTGCTGACAGTCAGAGCCGGGAGCCTGCCTCGGATTCTGTGTCTCCCTCTCTGCCCCTCCCTTGCTCATGCTCTGTCTCTTCTCTCAAAAATAAATAAACATTAAAAAAAAAAAAAGAACACCCAGCTTTACAGCTGAAGTGGTGTTTTAAGCATGGCAGACAATGAATTAAAACATTAAAGCAGGCCTAGTGTTACAAGATAGTACAGGGTTTTTTTTTTCTTTTTTTTTAAATTCAAGTATAGACCCAATGCTGTGCTTCTGTGGATCCAATCTGCACATTTCACTCATGATCATTTATTTCTCACTCATATTAGCAGCATGTTATTTTCATAAAAGCTTGGTTCAGAGTGGCCAGGAAATAGCCAAGGGGTGAAATTGACCTGGAGTGATATACTAACTAGCAACATATACTCAGAGAATGATCAGCTATGTGGTCAACTGCCCATCTAAGGGGGAAGCTGTCTTTCAGCTTTAGTCTATGTTGCCATGAGACAACACAAAGCACTGACACCGGTTTCCAGTTTTTCAAGAGAAGATGGAAATTTGTGTTTTTTTAATACAAATAAACCAATTTAAAAATGTTGGAATAAATTCAAATTTAAAATACTGTGTAAGGTACTCTGTAGAGGCCAACATAGCCCCAAGTCTTCCTTTGGAGGTTCTGTACGCATGCACATTGCTACTGGACTTTAAGTTCCTAAAATGAAAAGCCTGTGTTTTATTTATCCTTGTATCATGCATAAGAGGGAGCTTTGCATTTAATAATACTCAAATATTCATTAAATGATTGGTTGAAAAATTGTGAATGCTATACCATTAGTCATTTACCAACATTTAGGAAGAAACACAATTGAGCTAGGATCACTGTGCTAGAGCTGGAAATATAGGCATAAAATATAGTATTCTTACCCTCTAGCAATTTCCAGTATATCTGTCTAGATAAACAGGCATGGAGAAGATAGTGACATGCTGTGTGGTTAAAATAAAACAAAAATATGATTAATTTTAATATCTGTGAGAGAAGCAGATACAGTAGAGGGGAGTTCTAATTAGGGTAAATTTATCAAATGGAAGTAATAGCAGAAGAGATTTTTGAGTGATAAGCTCTAGTTAGCCTGTTAGTAGGTGTGGTGGAAGGAAAGAAAGGCTCTGAGAGCAGAAGAAACAGAATATACAGGGTCATGAAGTTAATAGAACAATGATAGTTCAGAGAAGTGCTCATTTGAGTGGTACCTAAGGTGAAAGATGAGAGGAGAAGAGATGACACGTCAGAGGTGAATCAGCAGCCTTTTCAGATGGGCAGGTCTTATATGTCATGCTAGGAATCTAGGCTTATAGCATGAGAGTGGTGGGAAGCCAGTGAGAAATCAAAAAAGGAAGGCAGTAAGCACATTTTCAGGAAGGCACAAGAGTAGCAGTCAGGTGGCCTTGGCCTCATGCTCAATTAGGGCCTGCTAAGTGGCAGTGCCTCCTGACCTCCTGCCTGCCTGTGCCCATGAAGCTGACACAAAGATGTATTTGCATCACCAAGCACTTCTAGTTGGCCAGGACCCATCACATAGTTCCTGCAAGAGGGTTCCTGTTTCTCCACATCCTTGCCAGCATCAATAGTCTCCTGATTTGTTCATTTTAGCCACTCTGACCGGCATGAGGTGGTATCTGAGTGTGGTTTTGATTTGTATTTCCCTGATGAGGAGTGACGTTGAGCATCTTTTCATGCGCCTGTTGGCCATCTGGATGTCTTCTTTAGAGAAGTGTCTATTCATGTTTTCTGTCCATTTCTTCACTGGATTATTTGTCTTTTGGGTGTGGAGTCTGGTGAGTTCTTTATAGATTTTGGATACTAGCCCTTTGTCCAATATGTCATTTGCAAATACCTTTTCCCATTCCATTTGCTGCCTTTTAGTTTTGTTGATTGTTTCCTTTGCTGCGCAGAAGCTTTTTATCTTGATGAGGCCCCAATAGTTCATTTTTGCTTTTAATTCCCTTGCCCTTGGAGATGTGTCAAGTAAGAAATTGCTGTGGCTGAGGTCAGAGAGATTTTTGCCTGCTTTCTCCTCTGGGGTTTTGATGGTTTCCTGTCTCACATTCAGGTCCTTTATACGTTTTGAGTTTATTTCTGTGAATGGTGTGAGAAAGTGGTCTAGTTTCATTCTTCTGCATGTTGCTGTCCAGTTCCCCCAGCACCATTTGTTAAAGAGACTGTCTTTTTTCCATTGGATGTTCCTTCCTGCTTTGTCAAAGATGAGTTGGCCATACTTTTGTGGGTCCAATTCTGGAGTCTCTATTCTATTCCATTGGTCTATGTGTCTGTTTTTGTGCCAATACCATGCTGTCTTGATGATTACAGCTTTGTAGTAGAGGCTAAAGTCTGGGATTGTGATGCCTCCCGCTTTGGTCTTCCTCAATATTACTTTGGCTATTCGGCGTCTTTTGAGATTCCATTCAAATTTTGGGGTTGCTTGTTCTAGCTTCAAGAAGAATGCTGGTGCAGCTTTGATTGGGATTGCATTGAATGTGTAGATAGCTTTGGGTAGTATTGACATTTTAACAATATTTATTCTTCCAATCCATGAGCACGGAATGTTTTTCCATTTCTTTATATCTTCTTCAGTTTCCTTCATAAGCTTTCTATAGTTTTCAGCATACAGATCTTGTACATCTTTGGTTAGGTTTATTCCTAGGTATTTTATGCTTCTTGGTGCAGTTGTGAATGGGATCAGTTTCTTTGTCTTTCTGTTGCTTCATTATTAGTGTATAAGAATGCAACTGATTTCTGTACATTGATTTTTTATCCTGAGACTTTGCTGAATTCATGTATCAGTTCTAGCAGACTTTTGGTGGAATTTGTTGGACTTTCCATGTACAATATCATGTCATCTGCAAAAAGTGAAAGCTTAACTTCATCTTTGCCAATTTTGATGCCTTTGATTTCCTTTTGTTGTCTGATTGCTGATGCTACCACTTCCAACACTATGTTAAACAACAGTGGTGAGAGTGGACATCCCTGTTGTGTTCCTGATCTCAGGGGGAAAGCTCTTAGTTTTTCCCCATTGAGGATGATATTAGCTTTTCATAAATGGCTTTTCATAAATGGCTTTTATGATGTTTAAGTATGTTCCTTCTATCCCGACTTTCTCAAAGGTTTTTATTAAGAAAGGATGCTGAATTTTGTCAAATGCTTTTTCTGCATCGATGGACAGGATCATATGGTTCTTATCTTTTCTTTTATTAATGTGATGTATCACATTGATTGATTTGCGAATGTTGAACCAGCCCTGCATCCCAGGAATGAATCCCACTTGATCACGCTGAATAATTCTTTTTATATGCTGTTGAATTCGATTTGCTAGTATCTTGTTGAGAATTTTTGCATCCATATTCATCAGGGATATTGGCCTGTAGTTCTCTTTTTTTACTGGGTCTCTGTCTGGTTTAGGAATCAAAGTAATGCTGGCTTCATCGAATGAGTCTGGAAGTTTTCCTTCCCTTTCTATTTTTTGGAATAGCTTGAGAAGGATAGGTATTATTTCTACTTTAAATGTCCGGTAGAATTCCCCTGGGAAGCCATCTTGTCCTGGACTGTTATTTGTTGGGAGATTTTTGATAAGTGATACAATTTCTTTGCTGGTTATGGGTCTGTTCAAGCTTTCTATTTCCTCCTGTTTGAGTTTTGGGAGTGTGCGGGTGTTTAGGAATTTGTCCATTTCTTCCAGGTTGTCCAGTTTTTGGCATATAATTTTTTATAGTATTCCCTGATAATTGCTTGTATTTCTGAGGGAGTGGTTGTAATAATTCCATTTTCATTCCTGATTTTATCTATTTGGGTCATCTCCCTTTTCTTTTTGAGAAGCCTGGCTAGAGGTTTATCAATTTTGTTTTTTTTTCAAAAAACCAACTCTTGGTGTCATTGATCTGCTCTACAGTTTTTTTAGATTTTATATTGTTTATTTCTGCTCTGATCTTTATTATTTCTCTTCTTCTGCTGGGTTTGGGGTGTCTTTGCTGTTCTGCTTCTATTTCCTTTAGGTGTGCTAATTTTTGTATTTTGTATTTTATATTTGGGATTTTTCTTGTTTCTTGAGATAGGCCTGGATTGCAATGTATTTTCCTCTTAGGACTGCCTTTGCTGCATCCCAAAGCGTTTGGATTGTTGTATTTTCATTTTCATTTGTTTCCATATTTTTTAAATTTCTTCTCTAATTTCCTGGGTGACCCATTCATTCTTTAGTAGGGTGTTCTTTAACCTCCATGCTTTTGGAGGTTTTCCAGATTTTTTCCTATGGTTGATTTCAAGCTTTAGAGCATTGTGGTCTGAAAGTATGCATGGTATGATTTCAATTCTTGTATACTTATGAAGGGCTGTTTTGTGACCCAGTATGTGATCTATCTTGGAGAATGTTCCATGCACACTCGAGAAGAAAGTGTATTCTGTTGCTCTGGGATGCAGAGTTCTAAATATATCTGTCAAGTCCATCTGTTCCAATGTATCATTCAGGGCCCTCGTTTCTTTATTGATCCTGTGTCTAGATGATCTATCCATTGTTGTAAGTGGAGTATTAAAGTCCCCTGCAGTTACCACATTCTTATCAATAAGGTTGCTTATGTTTGTGATTGTTTTATATGTTTGGGGGCTCCCATATTCAGTGCATAGAAATTTATAATTGTTAGCTCTTCCTGATGGATAGACCTTGTAATTATTATATAATGCCCTTCTTCATCTCTTGTTACAACCTTTAATTTAAAGTCTAGTTTGTCTGATATAAGTATGGCTACTCCAGCTTTCTTTGGACTTCCAGTAGCATGATAGACAGTTCTCCATCCCCTCACTTTCAATCTGAAGATGTCCTCAGGTCTACAATGAGTCTCTTGTAGACAGCAAATAGATGGGTCTTGTTTTTTTATCCATTCTGATACCCTATGTCTTTTGGTTGGCACATTTAGTCCATTTACATTCAGTGTTATTATAGAAAGATATGGGTTTAGAGTCATCGTGATGTCTGTAGATTTCATGCTTGTAGTGATGTCTCTGGTATCTTGTCTCACAGGATCCCCCTTAGGATCTCTTGTAGGGCTGGTTTAGTGGTGATGAATTCCTCCAGTTTTTGTTTGTTTGGGAAGACCTTTATCTCTCCTTCTATTCTAAATGACAGACTTCCTGGATAAAGTATTCTCGGCTGCATATTTGTCCTGTTCATCACATTGAAGATTTCCTGCCATTCCCTTCTGGCCTGCCAAGTTTCAGTAGATAAATCCGTCATTAGTCTTATCGGTCTCCCTTTATATGTTAGAGCATATTTATCCCTAGCTGCTTTCAGAATTTTCTCTTTATCCTTGTATTTTGCCAGTTTCACTATGATATGTTGTGCAGAAGATCAATTCAAGTTAAGTCTGAAGGGAGTTCTCTGTGCCTCTTGGATTTCAGTGCCTTTTTCCTTCCCCAGATCAGGGAAGTTCTCAGCTATGATTTCTTCAAGTACACCTTCAGCATCTTTCCCTCTCTCTTCTTCCTCTGGAATCCCAATTATGCATATGTTATTACGTTTAATTGTTTCACTTAGTTCTCTAATTCTTCCCTCATAGTCCTGGATTTTTTTGTCTCTCTTTTTCTCAGCTTCCTCTTTTTCCATAATTTTATCTTCTAATTCACCTACTCTCCTCTGCCTCTTCAATCCGAGCTGTGGTCGCCTCCATTTTATTTTTCAGCTCATTTATAGCATTTTTTAGCTCCTCCTGACTGTTTCTTAGTCCCTTGATCTCTGTAGTAATAGATTCTCTTCAGTCCTCTATACTTTTTTCAAGCCCAACGATTAATTTTATGACTATTATTCTAAATTCTTGTTCCATTATATTGTTTAAATCGCTTTTGATCAGTTTGTTAGCTGTCGCTACTTCCTGGAGTTTCTTTTGAGGAGAATTCTTCCGTCTCATCATTTTGGATAGTCCCTTGAATGGTGCGGAACTGCAGGGCTCTTCCCCTGTGCTGTCTGGAGTAACTTGTGTTGGTGGGCGGGGCCACAGTTAGACCCGATGTCTGTCCCCAGCCAACCGCTGGGGCCACAGTCAGACTGGTGTGTACCTTATCTTCCCCTCTCCCAGGGGCAGGACTCACTGTGGTGTGGTGTGGTCCCTGTCTGGGCTACTTGCACACTGCCAGGCTTGTGGTGCTACTTCGATGCGATCTGGTGTATTAGCCTGGGTGGATCCACAAGGTGCACATGGGCGGGAGAGGCAGGCTCAGTTCGCTTTGCTGTTGGCGGTCCCCTGCGGGAGGGTCTTGCGGCACCAGGAGGGAGGCAGGCAGGGATGGATCCACAGAAGCACAGCGTTGGGTGTTTGTGAGGTGCAAGCAAGTTCGGTGATGGGAACTTGTTCCCTTTGGGATTTCGGCTGGGGGATGGGAGAGGGATATGGTGCTTACCAGCACCTTTGTTCCCTGCTGAGCTGAGCTCTGTCTTCTAAGGCTCAGCAACTCTCCCTCCCAATGCCCTCTCACCCTCCCCACTCTCTGAGAGCAGAGCTGTTGACTTTTAACATTCCAGATGCTAAGTCCTGATGGCTGTCAGAACTCAAGCAGTCTGCCCCCTTTGATTTTGCAAGCCAGGCTCGGGGGCTCTGCCTTGCAGGGGGGACTGCCCCTCCACCGCCCCAGCTCCCTCCCACCAGTCCGTGTAGCATGCACCACCTCTCTACCCTTCCTACCCTCTTCTGTGGGCCTCTTGTCTACACTTGGGCTCCAGAGAGTCCGTTCTGCTAGTCTTCTGGCAGTTTTCTGGGTTATTTAGGCAGATGTGGGTGGAATCTAAGTGATCAGCAGGATGAGGTGAGCCCAGTGTCCCCCTATGCCACCATCTTCCAGTTCCCCTCATTTTAATTCTTTAAATGAAAGCAAGAAAGCTGACCTGTTTTTTTTTTTAACTTTTTTTAATTGTTTATTTATTTTTGAGAAAGAGAGGAGGGGAGAGGGGCAGAGAGAGAGAGGGACAGAGGATCTGAAGAGGATCTGACAGCAGAGACCTGATGTGGGGCTTGAACCCACCAACCATGAGATCATAACCCGAGCCAAAGTTGGATGCTTAACTGACTGAGCAATCAGGCTCCCCCCAGCCCCCTTTTTTTAAACTCTGAAGATGAAGTGAAAAGAGGAAGACATTACTTACTATAGCAGATATTGTTGCTACCCTGCTCAGATCCTTTTCACTGAGTGGGTATACACATCCCCAACAGAATTGAGCATCAACACCCAGGGCATACAGCTTCCCCTTCTCCAGAGAACCTCCCTCTAAGAGAAGACATCTCCCCTCAAGCAGTTAGCCACCAATGACTGGCAGACAGTGAATGTACAGTACTGCCTCTCTTTCTCAAAGTTAGACTACCTATGATACAATCCACCTCTAGAATTCCTCGTGGGACACAGTCTGAAACTAGTTCCAGCTAAGGTCATATCCTTACTTTCTTTCCATTCCCTAAACCACTCTCCTCCCTTCCCTTCTCTTGAGAGCATCTTCAGTAAATTGCTTTCATAAGAATCTGTCTCAGGGTCTGCTTCTAGGGAATTTGACCCTAAGACACTTATCACTTTAGTAGATCCATCTGGTTCCCACTACAAGGACCAAGTGGTTTCAAATACTCTGCTGTTGTTTGACAAACCCAGGGCTCTTTAACACCTCTACATCTGAGCCCTGTTCAAGTCCATCATCTGACATGCACCACCACCCCCCATTAGAAATTCATTATGCTGTGGATTTGCCAGATATACCCTCAGATCAAAATACAGCAACTCCATTCAGGTCAACAAATACATAATGCTAATCCCGCCCCCACCAAATATAGATTTCCCCATAGATTCCTAGCAGAAATAACCTAGTAAGAAGTCCAATTCTCACTTCTAGATCAAATAAGGAAAAGGGAAAGAACAAGACAGGAAAATACTCCCATGAAAGTAACATCAGAAAAATAAGAAATTCCCTTGATCATTAATAAAAGAAAAGCTGACTCTATACATATTTACTTCATCTGAAACATCAGCCATTCTATTTATTGCTTATGATTAAGAGTCTATTTTTTTAATGTTTATTTATTTTTGAAGGAGAGAGAGGCAGAGCATGAGCGGAGGGAAGAGCAGAGAAAGGAGACACGGAATCTGAAGCAGGCTCCAGGCTCTGAGCTGTCAGCACAGAGCCTGACGCAGGCTCAAATTCACAAACTATGAGATCATGACCTGAGCCGAAGTTGGATGCCTAACTGACTGAGCCACCCAGGTGCCCCAAGAGTCTATTTTTTTTTAAGTTTATTTTTATTTATTTTGAGAGAGCAAGCAGGGGAGAGTCAGAGAGAGAGGGAGAGAGAATCTCAGACTCTGCTGTCAGCACAGAGCCCAATGCGGGGCTCAAACTCATAAACCATGAGATTACTACCTGAGCCGAAATCAAGAGTCAGATGCTTAAGTGACTAAGCTACCCACGCGCCCCAAGAGTCTAATTAATAATTAATTTTTGACATGTATTTGTCTTAATTACTACAAGTTAGCCATCACTTCACTATGCAGAATAGTGAGAGACAATCTTTGGTTGAAATTCTTGAAGCTATGGATTCCAACAGTGTTGTAATACACTAAGGCATTTTCAGAAATGGAGGCAGGTTGCCATCAAGTTTTCAAAGATGTAATTTTTAGATAAGTTTAAATTAATTTTGCGTATAAAGATTCAGGGCACTGCAAAAGGAAAGCAGCAGTAGTAGGAAATTATGACACCTTTAAAATTCGGAATTTCCACCTTGAAAACTCGATCCTGAAAGAAATCACCACCAAAACGTATAAAATGAAGGACCCTGTAGTTGTGAGACACCAAACAGTAGGCAGGATAGTTAGGGAAGGACAAAACCAGGTTAAGAGACAAGTAGGATTCTATCCCAGTTTTTAGTTTTCTAGTGTTTGCTATTTACTGAGTTCCTTTCCTGGGAAGCACTTAAACCCAAATGGAGACCCCTGGGCTCTTGAATGGACTCTCAGAAACCTGAGTTTTGATTGGGTGCCATGGGAATTCTATACAACCTACTTGGAGACTGTCTAATGTAGTTTGACTGAAGGAGTATATACTGTGGGACATTTGGAATAGTAGAGAAAGAAACTATATAAAATTTTACTTAAATTGTATAATTTGCACCTGACCCAGTCTATGGAGTAGAAAACTGAGGCCCAGAACTTAAGTGACTGATTGCTTTCCTATATCATAGGCCAAGACTAAGAGTTTGACAAGGAAGCTATAGGATGGAAGGACACTGGAAATAAGGGCCTGACCTCCCTATTCCCTACTTTTACCCCTCAGCATAAAGAGAATGCCTCTCCAAAGGATTCAGTTGGGAACACATTGACAGTACAGTCAGAGATCCCTGTGACTTAGGTCCAGAAACTTTCTTTATAAATAGAAGGCAATATGCCATTGAGACAGGAACATAGCTACTGTGGTCAAGTAAACTGAGTTCAGATCTTAGGTTTCCAAATTACTAGCTATGTTACTTCCTTAATATAGCTGAGACTCAGTCCCCAAGGGATAACTAGTACTTACTTAATGGGGTGGTTGTTAAGATTAAAATAATGTGGAGGGGCCTGGGTGGCTCAGTCAGTTAAGCATCCAACTCCTAGTTTCAGCTCAGGTGATGAACTCATGGTTTGTGAGATCAAGCCCCACATTGGACTCCATGCTGATGGCAAGCAGCCTGCTTGGGATTCTCTCTGTCCCTCTCTGTCTGTCCCTCCCCCACTTTTTCTGTCTCTCTCAAAATAAATAAATAAACTTTAAAAAAGATTAAAATAAAGTGTATATACTTAGATAAATGTAAAGGAAATTGTAAGTGTTCATTAATGGTAGAAAAAAAGTGAACATGTAGACCTTTCTGGCATTGCCTTCCTTAAGTCTCTAATGTTGACTTACCACCAATCTAATCTTTTTTTTCTACCTCCCTTTAGATTCCAGGTTTCTACTAAGGTAATAGTTCCTCATTGCTTAATCGATGTTTCATTTACTATTACTCAGTATTGTATATAAACTGACCACATGTTCCTCTTAATACACAATAGATAACATGAAGTGATGAGACATCTGCAGTATACCTCCAAGACAATCATTTCTAAAATACTTATTTGGGACTATCTATTTTACCAGGAGGGGTCCTCCAAGGCTGTCTTTCCCTGGGACATCTAGTCACCCAACAATTCTGCCTAGGGCTATGGTATCCCACTGGACCCAAGTGACTATACTGAAAGGCCACAGCTAATGTTGCCCTGGAGGGCAATACTAAGGTTGGGGAGAATGCCCAGGTGATAAAACTGAATTTCAAACATCAGGGAATTCCTTTGCTTGAGAAAAAGGATTTCTTTTCCTATCCTTCCTGAAAATACTGCCCCAGACACAGCAGAAGACAATTTTTATGGAATTTAATTCTGTGATGGTTAATTTTTTGACTTGACTGGGCCATGGGTGCCCATATTGGTTAAACATTATTCTGGGTGTATCCATGAGGGTCTTGGAACAAGATTAACATATGAATCTGTAGATTCAGTAAAACCGATTGCCCTTTTTTATTCTACTCTAACTTAAAAAAAATTATTAAGTTTTTAATTCCAGTATACTTAACATACAGTGTTATATTAGTTTCAGGTATACAATACAGTGATTCAGCAATTCCATACATTACCAGTGCTCATCACTACAACTGCACTCTTTAATCCCCATTACCTGTTTCATCGCCCCCCTCCCCCACCTTCTCTCTGGTAGCCATCAGTTTGTTTTCTATAGTTACAAGTCTGTTTCTGGGTTTCTCCCTCTTTCTCTCTCTCTCTCTTACCTTTTCTTTTCTCATTTGCTTTGTTTCTTAAATTCCACAAATGAGTGAAATCATACAGTATTTGTCTTTATCTGACAGGCTTATTTCACTTTAGCATAATACCATCTAGGTCCATCCATGTTGTCACAAAAGGCAAGATCTCATTCTTTTTTGTGGCTGAAAAATATTCCATTATATATATAATCTTCTTTATCCATTCATCTATCAATAGACACTTGGGGTGCTTCCGTAATTTGGCTATTGTAAATAATGCTGCTATAAACATAAGAGTACATGCATCCCTTTGAATTAGTGTTCTTGTATTTTTGGTGTAAATACACAGTAGTGTGATCACTGGATCATAGGGATAGTTCTATTTTTAACGTTTTAAGTAACCTCCATAGTGTTTTCCCAGAGTGGATGTATAAGTTTGCATTCCCACCAATAGTGCAAGATGGTTCCCCTTTCTCCACATCCTCGCTGACACCTGCTGTTTCTTGTGTTTTTGATTTTAGCCATTCCAACAGGTGTGGGGTGATATCTCATTGTAGTTTTGATTTGTATTTCCCTGATGACGAGTGATGTTGAGCATCTTTTCATGTGTGTGTTGACCAACAAGACTGCCCTCTCTAATGTTGGTATCCTTCATTCAGTCAGTTGAAGGTCTGAATACAATGAAAAGGCTGACCCTCCCATGAGTAGCTGGGAACTTCTCCTGCCTGACTGCTTTGAACTGGGACAGTTGTCTTTTCCACCTTTTGGACTCCAACTGAAATATCCTTCTTCTTGAGTTTTGAGCCTGTCAGCTTTTGGACTGAAACTTTTACCATTGGCTCTCCTGGGTCTCCAGCTTGTCAACTGCAGTTTTTTTGGGGCTTTTCAGCCTCCATAATCAGGTGAGCCCATTTCTTATTTTATGTATACCTGTGCATGCACGCACATGCACACATCTCCTTTTGTTTCCATTTCTCTCTAGAGAATGCTGACTAATGTAATCTCAAAACTTAAGTTGACATATTTTAAAATCTGTTCGTTTTAAATAAATATGGTAATGAATATGGTCATTCTTTTCCTTAGAGTTCCCTGCCTTGTATTTGAAATCAGACTAAAGCACAAAGGAAGAAAATGCCTTTGTGCTGGTCTATGATATGGTGTGTGTGTGTGTGTGTGTGTGTGTGTGTGTGTGTGTGAGCATTTGAGTAGGAGAAGCAGCTATAATAGGATTTGGTTTCTAAGGATTAAAGAGAAAATAATGATAACTGTCAAAACAGAGCTAAGTTATTTTATGCAATTTCACATGGTAGTAAGATACTGCATTATTTATTCAAGGGCCTAGCTGGGTGAAGTGTGAAAATATGATTCATGCTAAATGCTCTTCAGGAGAAACAGTCTCTAGATGGATGGGGGCAGGGCTTTTTCTTTAAAAAGATTACCTCTGGTTTAAAAAAGTGTTGTCAACATCGCTCCTTATCAGGGAAATACAAATCAAAACCACACTCAGATACCACCTCACGCCAGTCAGAGTGGCCAAAATGAAGAAATCAGGAGACTATAGATGCTGGAGAGGATGTGGAGAAACAGGAACCCTCTTGCACTGTTGGTGGGAATGCAAATTGGTGCAGCCGCTCTGGAAAGCAGTGTGGACGTTCCTCAGAAAATTAAAAATAGACCTACCCTATGACCCAGCAATAGCACTGCTAGGAATTTATCCAAGGGATACAGGAGTACTGATGCATAGGGGCACTTGTACCCCAATGTTTATAGCAGCACTCTCAACAATAGCCAAATTATGGAAAGAGCCTAAATGTCCATCAACTGAGGAATGGATAAAGAAATTGTGGTTTATATACACAATGGAATACTACGTGGCAATGAGAAAAAATGAAATATGGCCTTTTGTAGCAACATGGATGGAACTGGAGAGTGTGATGCTAAGTGAAATAAGCCATACAGAGAAAGACAGATACCATATGGTTTCACTCTTATGTGGATCCTGAGAAACTTAACAGAAACCCATGGGGGAGGGGAAGGAAAAAAAAAAAAAAAAAAAGAGGTTAGAGTGGGAGAGAGCCAAAGCATAAGAGACTGTTAAAAACTGAGAACAAACTGAGGGTTGATGGGGGGTGGGAGGGAGGGCAGGGTGGGTGATGGGTATTGAGGAGGGCACCTTTTGGGATGAGCACTGGGTGTTGTATGGAAACCAATTTGACAGTAAATTTCATATATTAAAAAATAAAATTAAATTAAAAAAAATAAAAAATAAAAAATAAAAAAGTGTTGTCATTTCCCTCTAGTGGCAGGAAGGAAATAACACCCATTGAGGAGAACAATATAAGAATGCTTCATTCCGCAAAGAGAAGAGGCTTCTTTTCTTCCTTCTTTTTGAATATAATAATTACTAATCATAAGCTAAGCATTGCTACAGATAGGAAATACCCTGCATTAGAGAATTTGTAACTGCATTGGGAAAGATGTGGTCAAAGTAAAAGGGAAACCTGACCATTGAATGGGTCCAGGACAACTCTACGAAGCTGGTGACAAAATGATGCATGAATCTTTTCCCTATTACCTATTTCCCTATTACCTAGACTTCACCAGGCATCCAATGACAACAGAACTCACCTGCCCTTCAGTTCTACCTCAAAGACTATTCTGGCCCTTTCTCTCTTGCTTCTATTCCCTTAATCTACATCAAAAGTTATCATTCCAATGTCCTATTGCCTTATGGTTCTATTTTTCTCCTGCCTCTCTCTCATCAGTGATCCACAACACATTGTACTATTACTGACTTCGTTACATTTTTTTAAGTTTGAAAATATTCTCTAGGTTTTTTTAATTCCAGTAAAGTTAACACACAGTTTTAAATTAGTTTCAGGTGTACAACATAATGCTTCAACAATTCCATATATTACTCAGATTACATTATTTTTAAATTGCATGTTTTTGTGTCTATTCCTCCTATCCCCAAATAGATTTTGAACTCCTTAAGATATAATCTAAATTTTATCTTTGCATCACAAGTGTCTAGCTTAGTCTGGAACTCAATAAACATTTTTTGAAATAAAGCATGCATGTATCACTTAATAAATGAATGAATTTGAAAATAATTTAATAAATTAATCATTCCATTGATGAAATATATTATCTGTATTTGATATTATTAGGGAACTTGTGGGGAAAATGCCTGAACTCCAAAGTGAAGCTCAAATAAAAATTACAGTAGAAAATAACCAGGAGATTGGTTTTTTTTGTGAGGTTTTCCAGAATTTAGCCTTCTTAAAAATGTTTGAAGGTGATCGGATGGATAGAAGCACTCTCTGATACCAGGCATACTTTATACTCTCTACACGTTAAATGGCAAAATACAAAGTTTGCTGTTTAATTGTGATTTTCTTATAGGGGAAAAAACAGAAGGAAACCTAGGGAATGAGAAATCTTACACTCAAAATGAAAATGATATTCAAAGTCTGAAACTGGTAACTGCTCCTCTTTCAAAAATTCATTTCCTCTAGCTTCTTTCTCCTACTGAGAAAAATTGATCATTTTCAGAGAGCCAAACGGATATGAATTTTATGACCCAAAGAACACAAAAATGAGGACTGAATAAATATCTTTAAGGGTGGATATCAGTCATGCCTATATCTCTCAGAAAAAAAATAACGCTAAGACAAGAAGCTTGCCTACAAAGGAAAAATGAAGAAAAGACACATTTTTCACATCCTAGATGAAGACACATGACTTAAATATAGGACATATTTATATTTTAAATGCAAATCTTCCTAGACCATGGATCACTGCACATAAGAGCTACCAATTAATCCCCAAAAATGAGCTGAGAACTCTTACTTCCAGGAAGGATGTAGTATGTCAAGGCAGGATAAAACCTCCATGGTAACAATTAGGAAAAGTTAGATACGTAACAAAAAAATCATTTTAAAAGCATCAAGGAGATGTGGAAGTAAACAGGAAAACAAAGAGTTATTAAAATTCCAGCTTCCTTTTTATGCATAAAATGACAATATGATCCTAAAATTTACATGGAAATGCAAAGGACCCGAACATAAGTCTATACATTTATGGTCGATTGATTTTCAACAAGTGTTTGCCATGACAACTGAGTGGGGAGATAACAGTCTTTCCAACAAATAGGGCTGGGACAACTAGATATTCACATGTAAAAGAATGAGGTTGAGCTTCTAATTCACATTATACATTAAAAATTAAAGTGGATCACAGAGTCACATGTAAGAGATAAAATGATAAAACTCTTAGAAGAAAAATAACAGTAAATTGTCATGACTTTGGGTTAGGCAGTAGTTTCTTAGATATAATATTAAAATCACAAGGGACAAAAGAAAAAAGAGAAGAAAAATGAATTGCAACAAACTTAAAAGCCTTTGGGCTACCAATATTACTATCAAGAAATTGAAAATACAACCCACAAAATGAGAGAAAATACTTGCAAATAAGATATGGTAAGGGACCTGTATCCAGAATATATAAAGAACACAACACAACAATAAAAAGACATATAACCCAATTTTAAAATGGACAAAGAATTTGAACAGACATTTCTCTAGACAAGATGTAGAAATGGCCAATGAGATCAACATCAATTATCATTAGAGAAATGCAAGTCAAAACGATAATTTTCTGCTAGTTCACATCCATTAGGATGGCCATAATAAAAAAGACAGACAATGACAAAAGTTTGCAAGGATGTGGAAAAACTGGAAGTCTCACACATCACTGGTGAAAAAGGTGCAGCTACTTTGGAAAACAGTTCCTCAATAAGTTTCAATAAAGACCATATGATCCTGCAATTCTACTTGTAGTATATGCCAAAGAGAAATAAAAACATATATCCACCCCAAAATATGTGTGTGTGCAAATATTCATAGCAGAATTATTCATAATAGATAAAAGTAGAAACAAGCCAAATGTCCATCAACTGATGAATGAATAAACAAGATGTGGTATATCCCTACGGTGAAATATTAGCCGTAAGAAGGAATGAAGTATTGATACACCCTGTAACATGGATGATCCTTGAAAACATGCTAAGTGAAAGAAATCAGTTACAAAAGTTCACATGTGTGCAGTTCTGTTTATATGACATTTCCACAGTAAGCAAATCCACAGAGACAGAATGTAGATTAGTGCTTTCCAGGGAATTTTGGGAGGAGAGAATTCTGGAGTTACACAGAGAATTCTAGAGTGACTACTAATGTGTAGGGGATTTTTAAAGGGGCAATAAAAAACATTCTGGAATTTAATTACTTCTGGGTATTTATCCAAGGAAAACAAAAACACCAATTTGAAGAGATAAATGTATCCTTATGCTCATTGCAGAATTATTTACAACAGCTAAGATATGGAAGCCACCTAAGTGTCCATCAATCAATGAATGGGTAAAGAAGATGTAGTATACATACACAATGGAATATTACTCAGCCATAAAAAAGAATGAGATCTTGCCACTTGTGACAACGTGGGTGGACCTAGAGGGTATTCTGCTAAGTAAGACAACCCAGAGAAAGGCAAATACCACGTGATTTCATGGACATGTGTAATCTAAAAACTCAACAAATAAAAAAAAAATACGACAAATAGAGACAGGCTCATAGATGCAGGAAACAAACTATTGGTTACCAGAGGGAAGGGCTGGGAGTACATGAAACAGGTGAAGAGAATAAGGAGGTAAAAACTTCTAGTTATAAAATAAATGAGACATGGGATATAATATACAGCACAGGGAATATAGTCAATAATATTATAATAACTTTCTATGGTGATAGATGGTAACTAGACTTATCATGGGAATTATTTCATAATATATAAAAATACTGAATCACTATGATGCACACTTGAAGCTAATAGATATTGTACATCAATTATATTTCAGTAAGAAAAATATTCTAGAATTGTAGTGCCGATATTTACACAACTTTGTGAATATACTAAACACTATTTAATTGCACACTTTAAAACTGATTTTTATGGCATATGATTCTCATTTAAAAAATCAAGAGCAGCTAAATCATCTAGTTTTTCCACAATAGAACAATATATCTGTTGTATGTCTGAAACCTGTTGGACAGAGACAGATCAGTGGTTTGAAACTTCATGGCATGCTAATCTGTGGATCTCAGAATGCTTGTGTTCTCCGGCTACCTTAAAATTATTCTTCTGTTGATCTCAGTGTACATCTTCTCTCTTCTTTTCTTCCTATCCACAAATTTGTCCTCTACCATATATACAAGTCATTCCTAGTGTAAATTTTAGCTCTGCATTTCTCTATTTTATTTATTTATTTTTGTATCAAAAATTTTCTTAATGTTTATTTATTTTTGAGAGACAGAGCATGAGCGGGGAGGGGCAGAAAAGAGGGAAACACAGAATCTGAAGCAGGTTCTAGGCTCTGAGCTGTCAGCATAGAGCCTGACATGGGGCTTGAACTCATGAACTGTGAGACCGTGACCTGAGCTGAAGTCAGACACTTAACTGACTGAGCCACTCAGGTGCCCCATCTATTTTTTAAATTTTTTTAATGTTTACTTTTGAGAAAGAGAGAGACAGAGTGCAAGTGAGGGAAGGCCAGACAGAGAGGGAGACACAGAATTTGAAGCAGGCTTCAGGCTCTGAGCTGTCAGCACAGAGCCCAACGTGGGGCTCAAACCCACGAACCACAAGATCATGACCTGAGCTGAAGTCAGACGGTCAACTGATTGAGCCATCCAGGCGCCACTACATTTCTATATTTTAGTAATATGTTCAGTGACTAAGTCCAGAAGTAAACATTATCCAAGGCAGTGTTTTTCAAAGTGTATCAAAATCACTGGGGGAGAGCATCTAGTCTGTCACTGACTACCTAGATACTTCAGTACTAGGGGAAGTGCACAAAGCAGTCTTCCCCGTTCCAAGTACTCCATGTGGAAGGCTTGGCAATTCTCTCTACTTAAGGGAAATGTCTCTTGTGTCAAACTCACCCAGTGAGAAACAGATTCACTCAAGTACCCTGAGGTCTATCTCTCCTTCTGCATTGGGATGAACAGAGCAAGAGCATTCTGACATGGGTCAAAGTATATACCATCTATGGAGTCATTTGCAACACAAATGGGAAAAATCACAGGAAAAAAAAAACATTATCTGTGTCTCTCAGAGGCAAACAGGAAATACTTCTGGTGGTTATCTGGCTAACATGTCTTAGCATGGCTATGACTCACCGCTATTCCCTGGTGTGTTTCTAGCAAGTACCCTAACTGTAGCCTGAGCCCATGAGTATGGCTAGATATTCACAATTCCCCTTCTCCCCTCCCCTCCTTCTCTCAGGCAGCCTGAGATCTGACAAGGACAGGCTAACAAAATATAAATGTTCCAAATGGGTGGCTGGAAAAAGTGATGTCACAGGGGAAATGAAAATCAAGCACATAGGCCAAGCCTGTTTCTATAGGAAGGTAAGAATCAATCTGAAAACAAGGCCTCTGAAAGCAACTGAAAATTTTTTTCCCCCAAGAAGATTTTTTTAAATATAATTTATTGTCAAATTGGCTTACATACAACACCCAGTGCTCATCCCAACAAGTGCCCTCCTCCATGCCCATTACCCACTTTCCCCTCATCCCCACCCCCATCAACCCTCAGTTTGTTCTCTGTATTTAAGAGTCTCTTGTGGTTTGCCTCCCTCCCTGTTTGTAACTTTTTTTTTCCCCTTCCCTTCCCCCATGGTCTTCTGCTAAGTTTCTCAGGATCCACATATGAGTGAAAAAATATGGTATCTATCCTTCTCTGACTGACTTATTTCACTCAGCATAATACCTTCCAGTTCCATCCAAATTGATGAATGGATAAAGAAGATGTGGTTTATAAATACAACGGAATACTACTTGGCAATGAGAAAGAATGAAACTTTTTAAAAAAATAATCTTTATCAAGACCAAAAACTAATTAATTTGAAAATAATCATAAGCTATTATCATTTTTACCAAATAATAAGGGTTTCTTTACATTTTTAATTGGCAGGGACGCCTGGGTGGCTCAGTCAGTTAAGCGTCTGACTCTTGATATTGGTTCATGTCATGATCTCCTGGTCATGAGATCAAGCCTGGTGTTGGGCTCCAAGCTGAGTGTGGAGTCTACTTGGGATTCTCTCTCTCCCTCTCCCTCTCTGTCCCTCCCCGCCTCTCTCAAAATAAATAAATATTTAAAAACATTTAAAAATTTTTTTTAAATTTTTTATTATGAAATTTATTGCCAAATTGGTTTCTATACAACACCCAGTGCTATGAGAAAGAATGAAAACCATTTTTCTTAATTTGCAGCATTAAAAAAATGATCTCCTTTCCCCAATATCAAAAAAAATATCTTACTTTCTACAGCCACTAACTAGGAGTCACTTCTGGTCCAGCTGTCTAGTTGCACCTGGGTTTATCTTCCTGGTTGTTTTTCCTGTTCTCAGGCTGACAACAATGAATACCAATAGCAGTCCTGAGAAATCCCCCTTTGTCCCTTTTACTCAGCCCACCACACTCCACACTGGAAAATGAAGAACTGGCCTCAGGGTAAAGAAAACTAGTGATTACAACCAGAATGAAGCAGAGGCTACAGCACTGGCAGCACAATGACCTGAAAAGCACTTAAACACTGACTGATCCCCAGCCACGTCGCTGACCAATCTAATCAGAAATCTCTGGACATGGGACCCAAGAATCAGTATTTTTTTAAACTCTGAGAGTGGCTCCATGCTGTGAACAGCCAAGATTGAGAAATACTGGACTAGAAGAAAGAGAAAGATGCTCCTAACATCTGAAACTCAAAATCGTAAGAAATTTGATTCCATGCAATTATCCTAGAACCTCAAATCTATTGTCCTCTCTGCTATTCCATTCTTTCAGCTGTAATTACTCCTTTTTGACTTTTTCCCTATTTAAGATGTCTTGAAGTTCGTGTTAACTTGGTTTTATCTTGATATACCTATTGCACGAGTGCAGCGGGCAGGTGTTTGCTTTAATCACTACCATCTCCTCTCCCATTCCTCATCTGTCACTCTATTTCTATACGTCAGTGATCTCAAAGCATTGTTCCCATGCCTGAGGAATCAGCATCATCTGGGAATACATATAAACGATGTGTGGCTTCCACCTACTGAGTGAGAAACGATGGGGATGGAGTCCAGCAATCTGTGTTCGAACAAGCGTTCAGATGGTTCTGGTGCATGCTAAAGACTGAGAAGCACTGCTCTGGGCATCCATGGGATAGCAGTTTGTGCCTTCTGCTATGCAGCTCAAAGCCAACCAGAAGTACAGAACTCTCAGAAGGGGTGCAGAGGACCTGGAGGCAATGTTGGGATAAAACACAGAAGCCTCCTTTGCATCAAATAATTATACCAATATAAGCAGCATTAGTAGCAGGGGACTTAAGAGACCATAACCCCTGAGTCTCTTTCTGCTATTTCCTACCAACGTCTTCTGTCTCCTCTGTGGATTTTCTTTTAGTTGAACAGCAACCTATGGGGGATACACATATCCCTATTTTGAACACTACTTCTCTCACAAGACAGTGATTCTCTGTCAAGTCTTCCAAAATATGAATGTGTACATAGTGCTCACAATTTCATTATCCAAGAGCCAAATAAAAATAAGACTGTTTGTGGGGAAAACAAAGGAACTTGGCTTCAGTTCCACACACTTAATTCATCAGCAATTATTTATTTATTCTATGAGTACAGTGTTATGGGAGATCTTGTTAACAACTGGCCTAACATGTTCAGTGGGCTATTTTGATTTATTTTTATTTTTACATGTCTGTGTCTAGCAACTGCCTACAACCCTTTCCCTGGCTTTACCTGCTTCCTTCCAATCCATTTGCTACACAGAAGCCAAAGATTCTTTCAAAAAGGCAATCCCATTGTATTACTTCCTTCCTTAAAACTCTCCAGTGACATCAAATGCACTGGACACAAAATATAAATTTCTTTTTATATTTTTTATATTTTATATTTTTCTTTATAGCCCATAAGAGTCTTCATGATCTGGCCCCCACACTTTCCTACCTTCTCCACTACTACATTCTTCTACCACACTCACTAGGCTCTGATCCCTACAGTCTTACTGCTCCTCGATGAGTTATTTTTTTCCTTCTTAGCATAGGGCCTTTGCACTTGTTCTTCTCTTGCCTAGAAGGGCTCTCTCCCTATTTTCACATGGCTGACCCCCCCTTTTAGTCATTCAGGTTGCAAGTCAAATCTTATCTTCTCCAGGAAATAGGAGCACCTGCTCTACATCAGCAATCCCTACAAAGTTAAAGTCATACTCTTCTTTACTGAGTACTATGCCAGAGTTAAGTGGTTTGAGGGAAAATTTTCCCAAATCTGAGATCCAGAACTGTATAAATCATGCACCGGAATTTGCACTCAGCACAGAAGCTCCACTGGTGCTCTATAACATCCATGACAGCTTTTCCTTGATCATTTCCAGTTCTACTACCTCATAAGACAACACATTCCACAACTGAAAAGTTTGAATTACTACTCTTTCCAATCATGTGTTTAAATCTGCCTCTCTAAAACTTCCACCATACAGAAAACAGTGTGGAGGTTCCTCAAAAAATTAAAAATAGACCTACCCTATGACCCAGCAATAGCACTGCTAGGAATTTACCCAAGGGATACAGCAGTACTGATGCATAGGGGCACTTGTACCCCAATGTTTATAGCAGCACTCTCAACAATAGCCAAATTATGGAAAGAGCCTAAATGTCCATCAACTGATGAATGGATAAAGAAATTGTGGTTTATATACACAATGGAGTACTACATGGCAATGAGAAAGAATGAAATATGGCCCTTTGTAGCAACGTGGATGGAACTGGAGAGTGTGATGCTAAGTGAAATAAGCCATACAGAGAAAGACAGATACCATATGTTTTCACTCTTATGTGGATCCTGAGAAACTTAACAGAAACCCATGGGGGAGGGAAAGGAAAAAAAAAAAAAAAAGAGGTTAGAGTGGGAGAGAGCCAAAGCATAAGAGACGCTTAAAAACTGAGAACAAACTGAGGGTTGATGGGGGGTGGGAGGGAGGGTAGGGTAGGTGATGGGTGGTATTGAAGAGGGCATCTTTTGGGATGAGCACTGGGTGTTGTATGGAAACCAATTTGACAATAAATTTCATATACTGAAAAAAAAAAAAGTAAAACTTCCACCATACATCTCCCCATACAGACCAACACAACATGAGTCTGTTACACAAAGTGAGTCTGTTCCTTTTTTCACATGATATTTCTTCAAACATGGAAGCACATCAATTCTTCCTTTTTCTCTTTTGAGGCCAAATTTTCTGTCTTTCATTGTTTCCTTTGTAAATTGTTTCCAAGTCCCTGATCATTCTGTTATTTTCCTTTGTATGTGCTCCAATTTATCAGTGCGTCTTAAGACATAAACTTCAGAGGTAAACACAATAGTAACAAGAAGCTCAATGGCTTCACATACATTACCATAGACATTCTTCTCTTCATTCTGTGGCCAGACTAAGATGGAGTTAGTGTTTTTCACAGTTGACTCATATTTAGAAGATATGGATTAAGATTCTGTCATTTTAGGGGCCATCTGGGTGGCTCAGTTAAGTGCCTGACTCTTGATTTCAGTTCAGGTCGTGATCTCACAGTTCCTGAGTTTGAGCCCCACAATGGGACCTGAGATGACAGTGCAGGGCCTGCTTGGGATTCATTCATTCTCTCTCTCTCTCTCTCTCTCTCCCCCTCCCCTGCACTCTATCTCAAAATAAATAAACTTTAAAAAAAGATTATGTCACTTTAGTGATGTTCTAAATCCTTTGCCAGGTATTATGTGAGGGCATACAACAGCAAGAGAAGTATGATGTTAACTTCAGATCCTAGGCTTTTGACGTTTTCAGTATAGTTAGCTTATAGGCAAGAATTCCCTCTTATTTGAAAAGAATGAGATCTTCCCATTTGCAACAACATAGATGGATCTAGAGGGTATAATGCTAAGCAAAATAAGTCAGTCACAGAAAGATAAATACCATATGATTTCACCCATGTGTGGTATTTGAGAAACAAAATAAACAGACAAAGAAAAAAAAAGACAAACCAAAAACACTCTTAACTACAGAGAACAAACTGATGGTTACAGGGCGGGGTGGGGGGGGGAAGGGGGGGCTGGGGTAGAGATGGGTGAAATAGGACATGGGGATTAAGAAGAGTACACTTAATCACGATAAGCACTGAGTAATATATAGACTTGTTGAATCACTATATTGTATACCTGAAACTAATATAACACTGCATGTTAACTATACCGGAATTAAAAGGAAAAAAAAGAAAAAAGAAATAGCTGTGCCCCTCCCCCCCCAAGAAAACAAACAAAAAAACCCCCCAAAAAACAAACAAACAACAAAAGAATTCCCTCTTACTTAATACTTTCCACGTGGGTTGTAGGATTTATTTTAAAATTTAAACCTCATTCTGATTTTCTGGCTCTGATTGATGGTTCTTCATCAGCAAACCTGTTTATAAGGTTCTGCCTCTCAGAAAGGTTTCCAGGAGCAAAACACAGTGAACCTGAGAGCAGCTTCTCAGATCTTTGCTTTTTTCCAGGTATAATCTCAGATGCTAACTCACAAGTTTCCCTAGTTTGGGTGCTAATTATTCTGCTTATCCTTTCTTTTCCTTCCACGTAATATCTGTACTTTAATACAGGGTGAACTATAATGCTGCAAGGACCAGACTTGTAGTTCCGGATGGTCACATGTATTTTCTGTTAAGACCTTGGGAATTCCCTTCTGCTCTTGTTCTAACAAGTACTGATTTTCTGATCTCCAAGGCATGCACTGAGGTCCATGTTTTCCAATATTCATTCCAAAGCGGTACATGGTCTAATCCATCTAGGTCCTTCTTTCCTTATACTAAGCCTGCTACTGGCAAGAATAATGGAAAATAGTGTGAAACGAAGACTAAAACATTCCTAACCCAGCAACGTGCTGTAATGATCATACTTTATGATCTAAAGCATTTATAACACTAATCATTTCTGCACATCTTTAGCATGCTACTGTCCATCTCTGGAGGATGCAATCAATAAGTATATGTACAGTGAATAAAGTGACCAGAACTATAGATGTTCCTCTACGTCTCCATATACACCTAGACGCATAGGGTACTTAACATCTATCACAACCAAATGGACCAATTCTTTGCTTTGCCCACCAAATTCCTGCAGAGACAGATGGAAAGCCATTATAATTAAGTCCTATCTTTTTTCTCTTTGAAGTCTGCCTTCCCTGTTTCTGAGTCCTGGTCTTCCCTTCCCGAGACTCAATGCCTTCAGTCATTGTGCTTTCATTTCTCCACAGCCCTCGCTGCAAGACCCCACTCAGACTTGTACTCTATAGCATTTACCTAATTTCCCTCCAACAAACAAACAAGTAAATAAATAAAAAACACCAAACCCCCATCCGTCCTGTGCCCCTTACTCTCAGGGCCCCAAAATATGTCTAGAAACTGACCCCAAAAATCTAGTTGTATTAAGACAGGAATAATACTGATAGCTTGTTAGCCTAGTGGTTAAATGTACTAGCTTTTGGAGCCAATCACCTGGGTTTGAAGACCAGCTCTACCACCTACTAGTGAAAACATGGACAAGTTACTCAACCCTTTTGTGCCTCAGTTTTCTCATCTGTAAAACAGGGCCAATAATATCTATTTAATACAGTTGTTAGCAGTATTAAATTTAAAGAATTTTAAAGAATTTTAGCACATTATACATGCTAAGTAAACATTAGATATTACTCCTTCCAATTAATACTACCAATTAAACATTTTAGAGGTCCTGATTCAGATGAGTCATGGTAACTACTCCTTCCAACTAGTCACTAATACCTAACAATTCATCCTCCTTAACACCTACTTAATGACTCCCATTTCCTCTCCCTGGGCCATTGCTTAAGTTTAGGACCTCATCTGTCTCTCTGGATTTCTTAAATAGTCTCCCTGGCAGAGAGAACGGTCTAAACTATAAACTTCAGTGCTTCAAAAACTTCACAAAATCTCCTTACTGTATGCAGGATAAAGCCTAAACTGTTTGGTACAACATTTAACATCCTCCAAGATTGGGGCCCCATCTACCTTTCTGGTTGTTTCTCCTCTTTATTCTCCGTCACATCAATCCTCTGGCTACAATGAGGTGTTGTGTCCCCCAAACTCAAGTACCCTCTCTTCTATGCACTTTCTCAACTTCCCCCACGCCTGCACCAACACTGTACTAAGTTTACATTCTCTTACATTCTATGAAATTCCTTGCTTCCTTTTTTTGTTGTCTTCTCTCCTAGATTCTAGGATGGATGATCTCTGGGGATATAAAGCAGTCTGGCAAGAGTAGTGGGTGGGGAAAAACACAGGGAGTTAGTGGCTAAACTTTTTACTGAAAAAAATAGGGGAGACCTAGACATTAAAGACGTGTGGGTGATATACATAGAAGCCAAGCAGGTGTTTTCTGAGAATTTTTGTTTTATTTATTTATTTATTTTTAAAGATTTTTTTTTTTTTAAGTAATCCCTATACCCAATGTTGGCTCGAACTTACAACCCTGACATCAAGAGTCTCATGCTCTACCAACTGAGCCAACCAGGCACCCCTTTCTGAGAATTTTTAATGGGGAGGTTAATAGTATTTGGAAAAAGCAATGAGAATCAAGGACACACATCTCACCCCGGGTACCATGGTACAAGGGTTGTGAGAGAAAAAAATCGTTCACTTGAAAGGGTTGTGGGAGAAGTGGTGTCTACAAAGGAGATTTGGATTTCAGTTAGGACAAACTAATGAAGACAGTAATGGAGGAAAAGGTTGTGTATTTAGGAGACTTTCCTTAGACTTGACTGTGAGAACAAAGACCAGAAGAAGGGTTTAGGGGATCTGACCGGGAAAAGATGGGTGATGGAGCCCAACTAAGGAATATATGGAGCAGTGTGAGGTAAAGAGAGGTGGGATACCATGAAGGTGAGCTCAGCTCTGACCACACTGCCTTCCTGCATTTAGTCCCCAAGCAGTTTGAAGTGGTGAGGTAAAAAGGAATAGTGAGCAGAGCTTGGAGCCTGGAGAGGGTCCCAACAGAAGTGTGCAGAGCTCTGTGGGTCTCCCTTTAATCCTGCCATGGAACAACTATAGGGGTTCAAAAGAAACTCTATGGGCTTGTTTTCAATCAAGTAGATGCTAAATAATAATTGGCTTTATTCACTTATCAATTATTTATGGGTGCCTACAATGTACAGGGCACTGTTCTAGACCCGGGGTAAACAAGTATGGCTTCTGTTCTGGAATTTACAGTTTAGTGGAAGACGGACAGTTCCTAGCTCCAAAAGGAGAGATAGGAAGTAAAACAGGAGATGTATACTAAGGTTTTCTTATTTTCTGAATTAACTTATGAGACTGATAGAGGTGAGACTGAAATCATGAGGCTGATGCTCAAAAGCCACTCAAGAAATTACTCATTACTTAATAATCATAATCTCTCAATATATGTCATTTTCTTACGGGTATGCAGTCCTTCTCTTGAGTTAATTTTAAGCTGTAATTTACCAAGCACTGTCATTTAAATATGAGAAAATGTATGGAAGCCAATTTGGAAGAGATACTGGGTATGAGCAAATGGGAAAGACCCATGCTCCATTTCATTTTTCTGGGTGGAGGCGGTGCAAAGTTGCCCATAATGGAATGCTGAAGTGCCTTCTGCTGGAATGTGCCCTGAGCTTGGTTAGTCACACTATAAAATGTAAATACAGGTATTTAGGACCATATGCTCAACTTCAAGTCTGTATATTCCCTTTGTACTATGTTGGGTCCCTATGACTCAGCAGTTGAACATGAGGGAAAGAATGCCAAACTCAAAAAAGAAGAAAGTGATCCATGGGAAGAGCATGGCTGACAGGAGAGTACTTGCCAATGAGAAAATACCATATTTTTTATGCAATTCGGGATTTTTTTAGGCAACGCAAGAGGAAGGAATGAATGGTGCATCTCAAACTCCATCACAAGAAGTGATGCTGCTTCCAGTGAATTCACTGCCCCAAGAGAAAGCAGTCTTGTAAATTTCATGTTAAGGCCAGGAATGCCAAGAGTGAGGTTTGGATAAGTTTTTAAAATTTCCTAGCCAACCTACCAATTGGAAAATAGGGCAACTTTCGCTCTCGAGGGTGAGAAGCTAACTGCATCAATGATGTCCCTTTCCCTCCTCAGCTCAGGGACTTTACTGCCAGTATTCCCTGGGAGTCTCCTGGCCTAGAGGAAATTTTTAAACAAAAATAAGAGCAATTAACACCACTTCTCAGCAAAACTAGAGATTTCTAATGTAACCATTTTGAGAAAAAACTAATAAACCACCCAAAAGGTAAAAGGGGCAAGGCAAATTCTGTTCACCCAGAATTCTTCAAGCTTCTCTTTAGACCAGTCCATCCATCCATCTATTTGTCCATTTAGTTATTTACTTAGCAATCACTGACTGAGCAGTTATCAGTTATCTCACTGGGGTTCACCAGTCAATAAGACACAGTTCCTCTTCTTGAGGAGCTAATTCATAATGTAGTAACAAACACCAGACAACTACATGGGCCATTTCCATGTTACCTGGCAGCTGTTGTGATAGAATTAACACAGATACTATGGGGAAACATGATAGGGTAGGTGAATCAGCATAAGAGTCTTTGAGGAGGGGATACCCATGCTGAGATGGAAAAGGAGTAAAAGGCAAAGGACAAAGGAGAAGACGAATGTTGATAGAAAACAAGGATGTGCTATTCATTCCTGGGTAAAACCCGCAACTACTGGGTTTGCACCTCGGTTCAGTTCCCAGTGGTTTCTGCAGGAGCAAGGGATCTCTTGCAGCTACTACTCTGGCCCAAAGCAGTGAGGCTAGTAATGGTGGGGGAGGGTGGGGTGATATAAATGTTTTCAGAAGATAATCTGAGATGAAAGTTTAGTGATGAAAGCTGGAACCATATGGTAAAATTCTTCCCTTCAAAACTGACACTGAGGCCAGGACCTAAAAGGGAATGAAGTTAGTAAGTAAGAGAATAAAGATGAACATTCCAAGTACAGCAAATGCCACATGTCGAGGCAGACAGTGTGTTGTAGTACAGAGCACAAGGGAAGAGCCTGGCAAGAAGAGGCAAGGAATTTAGTGGGTGAAGACTAACAAGGTCTAGTAAGGTGGTCCAAATTTGTGAAATATTATTTTGAGTATCTTCCAAAGTGACAGACCTTTGGCCTATGAAGGTAATTACTGAAAGCAGCTAAAAGTCATTTGGAACCCAAAGTGATCAACAAAGTGGTGAATAGTCTAGAAGAGTTTTTTTTAAATCCAAAACAAGGTTTGCACTGTGAAGTGATAAGATAAACACTCTTTTATTATAAGCTGTCTCTGAAGACCATCCAAAAAAAAAAAAAAAGGTTCCTAATACGCTCTCAGAAACAGTATCTTTTTAAAATAAGTACAGAGCCCCCAGAAAGTGACTTCTTTAAAGTAATAGCACTCATTTAGATGCTTGTTATCTCAGCTGAGTTCTTCTTCTTCTTCTTCTTCTTTTTTTTTTTTGAATCAGCTTAGTGAGATCTGATCACCCAGGTGTGTCCCCTGACAGTTGATTAGATATTTATGAAGATGGCATTAACATCGAAAAGCACACTCTAGATTTTGGAGCAATGAAATGATTAAGTCTTTGTGAAGGATATAACTGGGCCACTCCCCTTCTTCAGCTGTCAGTCTAAGCAGTGTCCTTATTTTTTCCTAGATTCCCCCCTGAGTTTCTTGCATAGGCAGAGTAGGGACAATGATGATTTTGCATCATTAACAGCCACAAAACCTCTCAGGAAGTTCCCTCTTGGTTTTACACAAGTGGTTTGACAAGTAGCAAACTAGGGCATAGATATGATGGGGCATACCATCTGAGGCTTCCCAGATTTTTATCACACAGTAAGGGTGGGACAGGGGAAGCATTTTGATCAAGGAAGTTTTCATTCAAAAATGAATTACAGTTGGCTATTTAACTGACACATGGATCAAGATGTGGGGTTTAAAAGTCCTGGTTGAGTACTCTGGGCCCTTTTCCTGGATTTCAGAGAATCATGGTTTATTTTGTTATGTTTTGTTTTAAAAAAGGAAACACGACATCTGATCAACAAACACTCAAAGAGTTCACACTTAAAACGTTTGTTGTCTGTCGATCTACAATGCAGAACTAAAAGAAATGAATAAGAGTCAAGGAGAGATAGATTTCAATTTAGTACATGGAAGAATTTCTGTAATAATTAAAACTGCTTGAAAAAGAGATTGTTTATTAGGTAAGGGACCCCCAGCCTCACCCCTGCAGTCCCTCCCCATCACTAGAAGCATTTAAGCAGAGCTGGGCTAGATATACAGGATGGCCTCCTACACCTGCCAGGGTAGGAGAGAGTTAGTTTAGCACAGATTCTGAAATCAGGGGAGCATTCTAGCAATACAGACCTATTGAATTAGGATCTAGGGTAAGAGAAGGGGAGCCTAGTAATCTGGACTTTTAACAAGCTGCCCACGTGATCTAATGGGCAGCTATCCAGGCACTAGCACTCTACCTGGAGTATGTGAACCACTGGTCTAAAGACTATTTTCTGACCACTTGGTGAATTCTCATCATCTCTTGCTCTCTCCCACAAAACCTGTGTGTTAGTGTCAGTGATGGAAATCCATCATTTTACCATTCTGGTTGGGAATTACTGTCTTATTAGATGACCTTTGAGAATCTCTTCTTATTCTAAGATTTAATGATTTAAGATTAATTTATTAATTCTTAAATATGCCACTGAGGTAGAAAAAACACAGACTTGGGTTGAATGCACTTGGACTGTCTGGAAAGCAATTTTCTGACCTGGACAATATTAAACTCTGAAATAGACTGTGGGACATCTCTTCTTCAGGATCTTGGCAAACAGAAGACACTTGGGGAAGAATTTAGGAAAGGCCACTGTGAAATGAGGAACGACTGGAAAAAAACCTGGAAGTCCTTCAATTCCTAGGATTCTATTTTTAAACCTGGCTAACGTAAGAACAGCAGTATTTGGAGTAAAACCTTACTCCCACTTCCTTAATGGAGCTACAGAAATAGATGCTTCCCAACTGAGGAATAAACAGCATGTCTGGGATAAAAGCCAAGTTGGAACTCAGAGGTCCCCATCTCCACTTCTTAATACCTCAGTTTTTGTTTTGCTGTAATAAGCCATTTCTTGTCACTGCTTTGACTGATAATCCCAGCATGGTGTAATGGAAGACTTTCCTATCATGAAATCACTCTCATGGGGAGGGATAAGTGAACTATTTGCTTAGGAAGCCCTCCTTAGAAACCAAACTCCAGTGAAAAGGGAAATTGCTTTTCTAAAATGGGTAAGAGGTGAGCTCCACTACTGAAATAAACTCCCCCCCACCCATAGCCCAAGTTCTTACTAGTCTGTATTTTCCTCAGCTCCGTTATCCTTTCTGCTCTGCAGCAGAAAACCCTCATCTGAAGAAATGTTGGTAGAAAAATTCTCTTTTCTTTTTGCCTGCTTCTGCTTGGATAGGATAGGATCTAAAAAAAACCCAAGCTGGCTCTCTTCTGCAACTGCCCAAGGGTTCAAATGATCTCACAAACTACACCTTCCATTTAAAATTCAGAGGATTCCACTAGGAATTTCCAAATAGGCTGTGCATAAAAGTAAGGGCAATCCTATATTGATTTGCATCAAAGTAACATTGATTTGCAAGAGATTCATCAACTAGTTGAGAAAACATCACTGAAAAGAATTCTATATTCTAAAGCTATATCTGTGCCTCCATGGACAGACCATAGAAGCATTTCTTTCATGTGATCAGTATAATTTCTATACAAATAACCTATAAAAAATTTTGTGTCCCCAAGAAGGAAGGAGCATGAGTAGGTGCTGGTATGAAATTCCTCCTTCCTTAATGGTTCGCAGTATATTTCTTTTTCTCTGATGACTCCCTCCTGTGAGGTGGAAATTCACCTCTGTTTCATCATTAAGCCCTGAGAAGTATGGCTGTGATAGCAGTCATATAATTTTAAAGCAATGAAAGACCTTATTTGCTAGAATTATGGCAGGAACACTACCCCTCTTCAGAAACTCAGACTCTTCCAGGTTTATAGGAGAGGGCAGCAGAGGGGCTGCTGGGTCAGACTGGTGAGGAGGAACCAAGTGGAAAACAGTACCACTCTGAAGACACTGGAGAGAAGGGGATTTGGAGAAAGGGACTGACTTTTAATAACCACCATGAGTAATGTGGGGGGAGGACAGAAAGAGATGACCAAGAAAGATTTCAGGGGGTTTGCTGTATGGTGTCCTGTACAGAAAGTCTCTGTGGCCTCCTACACCCCAGTAAAGCTCTATGTAAGATTGTCAACACTTGGGGGCACCAGGTGAGGATTCTTTTTAAGTGGCCCTTTATAGTGATGTGGTTTAAGGCCAGCATGATGGAAAGGACAGCTGGTCTGAGCTTTTACACTGATTAAATAATCATTCAAACCAGGTTTATTTCTGAGGTAAGCTCAGGAGGGCAAACACACATTTGAAATGTTTTTGCTCAGTTACTGAGTCTTAGTTATAGGTGAGTCAAAGCTGAGGCAGATATTCTGTAGAATTCTAATAAGATCTTTTAAACTGGCAAGCTTATACATGTCACATCTTTCACTGTGACTTTTAACTTTTAATTTTATTGCCATTTTAAGAATATATGTACACACACATAGTTTTTGCTTGTTTCTCATTTAGACAAAGGAAGTGAGGAGAGAGAGAGATATTAAGGATCTGTGGCCAATGCTCTGGACTCAGTTTTTGAAAACCCAAAATAGGAGTAGTGATAATCATCTACCTAACCTACTTCCTCATGATTTAACCTAAAATATATATCTTTTAGGTTTATTTATTTTGAGAAAGTGCACAAGCAGGGGAGGAGCAAAGAGAGAGGGAGAGAGAGAATCTCAGCAGATTCCATGCTGACAGCATGGAGCTCAATGCAGGGCTTTATCTCACCAACCTTGAGACCGTGACCTGGACTGAAATCAAGACTGAGCCACCCAGGCACCCCTCCACCACAAAATATATGTTAAATGAAAGGGGACAAGATGGTTTGCACAAGAAATCTATAAATATACTTTATTATAGTCATAGTCAAGGAGGTCAATAATTAAATCAACTTCATGGTAATAAAACTCAAAATAAAAATTGACAGATTTGTTCCTTGTGTGAAAAAAAGTTTTACAGCTTAGATCAAGACCCACTGTCACGGTGAGGTACTGCAAGTATTCCCCTTATGATCAGACACTGCATTAAAATAACCATTATCAACATCATTACTCAAGATTATTCTGGAATTACTAACTCCCATGACTAGGCAAGAGAAAGAAAACCAAACCCATAAAAGACGAGGTAAAATTACATTTTTTCCGCAAATAATAGATACATATACCTAGATTTGAAAGCCTTAGGGTCAATTAAAAAACTACCAACAACAAGATGTATCAGCATAGTGACTAGCTAAAAATTAATTCACAACAATCAATAGTCCTCCAATACAAAAATGAGTGACAAAATATAGTGGGGGAAAGATATCATCTACAATTTTTTTTTAAAAAGGAAATACCAAGAAACAGACAATAAAAAATATGCAGAACTATCTAAACAAAGAAGAATGCCAGTCACATAGTTGGCCCTCAATAAATATGTTGTTGGGCAAAGGCATAAAAGAATGAATTGAAGCCAGAATGATGAAAACCACTTTGCGCTGGTAGAGGTAGAGAGATCTATGGACTCACAAAAGAGAATCTAGAGACAACCCCAAATCTATGTGGGAAATCAGCATAAGATAAAGATGGTACTTGAATCAGTAAAGAAAGATGGATTACTCAATAAATGATGCTTTGATAAATAGCTAGCCATTTATTTATTTTTTTTTTAATTTTTTTTAACGTTTATTTATTTTTGAGACAGAGACAGAGCATGAACAGGGGAGGGTCAGAGAGAGGGAGACACAGAATCTGAAACAGGCTCCAGGCTCTGAGCTGTCAGCACAGAGCCCGACGCGGGGCTCAAACTCACGGACCGCGAGATCATGACCTGAGCCGAAGTCAGCCGCTTAACCGACTGAGCCACCCAGGTGCCCCTAGCTAGCCATTTAGAGTAACAAAAAAGCAAATAAAACTAGATTACTATCTCACCCCTTATATCAAAATAGATTCTTGATGTAGAAGAAAATAAAAAAATTTTATCATATGAACAGGCCTTGCTTTCTAAACAGAATCCAATCCAGAAACCTGAATAAAAAAAAAAATCTAAAAATTAAGATGTTTAAAAATTCATCAACACCAAGAAACAAATCGCCACAAACTAAGTAGAGGTATGATGAGCTTGGAAGTTAAATTGGATCTGGATTAATTTGTAATAGAAACTGAGTGAAGGAGGCAGTCATGAAAGCAAGAAAAACAGAAGAAACAATGCCAAGAAGATGAATAAAATGATTGAGTATAAGGTATAAGGGCAACAGAGGAGAAACAAAAGAGCACCTCAGGAAACAAATGGAAAGCTTGAGTCATTAAATGGTTCACTTTTGTTTTGACTGAGGCTCACTCAGAAGCACATCTGCTCCTCCCGAGCATATCAGTATGGTGATCCTGGTATTTGGATGAAGTTAACCATGATGCAGCTGAATAGGTACACGTCTAGACTAGAACTGACAATATGTGGCCTCCATTAGGTAAATGATTTGGTTACACTTCATACCAAAATACTAAAAACAGCAATAGGTGTTGTACTTTATGAGCACTATCAGTGGCAGCAGGTTTCTCCAAGCACAGATCCGAGGCCAAGCTGATGATAACCTGTGGGGTAACAGCAGAAGCAGGACTCAGTAGAACAGGCACTCCTCTTGGTGTTTTCCAATGAAGCTACTGCCACACTCCCACCAGCTGGTCAGCTCATTACCCTTTACACAGATGTAGGTGGAATATCCTGGAGCCACTTAATACCACAGGCAGCTTTGGAATAAACATTCTCTCTGGTACTGAAAGAGAACTTAGTCAGCCAGGAAAATATGAAATGAGTGGGGAACTGTTTCTGTCCTTTGCCCTCTTAAGTGAAGTTTTCAACATGTGGATGCATAAAACAAGGACCAAGATTGATACGAGGGAGTTTCCACGGAAGTTCAGGGTGGGAGATGTTGTATTTGAGGTTTTGGCATAAACCATGCAAACTTGCTTGTGTCTCTGGCAGTTGAACTCAGTTGTGGGTGTTTTAATATCTCTCTAGGTTCCTGTGGCAGAGGCCATGGTTAGTTACTATCTACAACCCCAAAGGGCCAGAGGAACACACACCCATTTTTATCTCCCACTTTTCCTTTTATTGGGATGCATGATATTTGTACCTATTCTGAATGAAAATAATCAAGTCTGGGCTCCTGAGTCTTGGCCCTTCCAACACCACTAGATCAAGTCAGAACAAATTCATCTTTATGAGGAACCACTCCTGGCTTGAATTAAAATTTTTGCTAATCCTCAACGAATTATAGCTTCAAGACTTTTGTCATCAATGGAACCTCTTTTTTGGTACCACTGGTAATAAACCCATTAAATTCACACTCCAAATGAGGTGATGAAGCAAGACTATCAAGTCCCCCCTTCTATCTGCTGTATCATCTCACCCCTGCACTGGCACACCCACCATCTCCTGGCTCTACATACACTTTTGCAATCTAGGTTTGAGATGAAAGCCCCCGTTCTGTGGCAATCAATTCCCACCAGATGAAAGCCAGAAAAGAAACGTCACAGGAAAATTCTGGAGATCTACTGAGCCACAACGGACACATTTTTCTAACTACCCAAAGGATAGTGATTTGGCAAATATAAAAAAAAACCTCAATGATATAAGTTGCTTTGTTAAATTCAATGAGAACATTTTTATCTCTCAAGGGCAGAAGTACAGTTAAAAAATTTGAAGGCTTTTTAACTTAGGTGTAAGTAATTTACCTAGCTCCTTACCCCTCCATTGAAAGACGTAGCCAACTTGTTCCAGAGATTTCCCATATGAAAATCAAGAGGGAAATATTGGAGGCAGGTTCTCAGCAAGCTTTCAGAGTCACATGTGAGAGCAGGATGTATGATGAATACACAGGAAGGAAGCAATAGTTCCCAAAGTGATTATGAGGCCTTGTAGGCAGAAAAGGAAATGATGGTTTCTAAATGTAGAAAAAAAAAAAAAACAAAAAAAACAAAAAAAACAAAAAAACCACTTTGGCCCTTGCCAATAGGAACTCACCCTAAGGCAGAAGACAGAGTCAACACTTGCTCTTTCCACATGGTTGGGCAATGGTGGTGTGGAGCTCTGAGATGAGTGGGCACATAAGAGCTAAGACAGTGAACTCAGCACATTCAGTGGCCATAATGTTCACCTATCTCATCTGAGCCTTAAGGCTATAGCTAGCTTGCTCACCAGAGCCTTGAGGATTCAAGAGTGTGCAATTATGTATGTGTTTTTCCATTGTCATGGTGTCTAGTCCATGTAAATGGAGATGCTATCCCACAGAATGCCCTGGTGATCTTACTCATTGCTGAATTTGCCACCCTCCATCACTATCTACATTTCTATATGTCTTGACCTGTTTTGACATGTCAAAAAAAATCCCCTCTAAAAATGTCATACATGAAAACAGTCCTTTACATAATTTTAGCATTTTCTTTACTTCCAATTTGCATCTTAACCAATGTAAATTTATAAAACACAATTTTATTTGATGATAATTAAGATACCTGAGCCAAGATAAATGTTATCAAGGTTTTAGATTCCTTTGTTTGCAACTGTCCCATCCACTCTGAATACTTTTTTATTTTTTAAAATTTACATCCAAATTAGTTAGCATATAGTGCAACAATGATTTCAGGAGTAGATTCCTTAGTGCCCCTTACCCATTTAGCCCATCCCCCCTCCCACAACCCCTCCAGTAACCCTCTGTTTGTTCTCCATATTTATGAGTCTCTTCTGTTTTGTCCCTGTCCCTGTTTTTGTAGTTTTGTTTCCCTTCCCTTATGTTCATCTGTTTTGTCTCTGAAAGTCCTCATATGAGTGAAGGCATATGATTTTTGTGTTTCTCTAATTTCACTTAGCATAATACCCTCCAGTTCCATCCACGTAGTTGCAAATGGCAAGATTTCATTCTTTTTGATTGCCAAGTAATACTCCATTTATATATATGCCACATCTTCTTTATCCATTCATCCATCGATGGTCATTTGGGCTCTTTCCATACTTTGGCTATTGTTGATAGTGCTGCTATAAACATGGGGGTGCATGTGTCCCTTCAAAACAGCACACCTGTATCCCGTGGATGAATGCCTAGTAGTGCAATTTCTGGGTTGTAGGGTAGTTTTATTTTTATTTTTTTGAGGAACCTCCATACTGTTTTCCATAGTGGCTTCACCAGCTTGCATTCCCATCAACAATGCAAAAGAGATCTTCTTTCTCTGCATCCTTGCCAACATCTGTTGTTGCCTAAGTTGTTAATGTTAGCCATTCTGACAGGTGTAAGGTGGTATCTCATTGTGGTTTTGATTTGTATTTCCCTGATGATGAGTGATGTTGAGCATTTTTTCATGTGTCGGTTTGGCCATCTGGATTTCTTTGGAGACATGTGTATTCATGTCTTTTGCCAATTTCTTCACTGGATTATTTCTTTTTTGGGTGTTGAGTTTGATAAGTTCTTTATAGATTTTGGATACTAACCCTTTACCTGATATGTCATTTGCAAATATCTTCTCCCATTCTGTCAGTTGCCCTTTAGTTTTGCTGATTGTTTCCTTCACTGTGCAGAAGTTTTTTATTTTGATGAGGTCCCAGTAGTTCATTTTTGCTTTTGTTTCCCTTGCCTCCGGAGACGTGTTGAATAAGAAGTTGCTGTGGCCAAGAGGATTTTGATGGCTTCCTGTCTTACGTTTAGGTCTTTCACCCATTTTGAGACGTGTTGAGAAAGAAGTTGCCTGCTTTCTCCTCGAGGATTTTGATGGCTTCCTGTCTTACGTTAAGTCCTTTCATCTATTTTGAGTTTATTTTTGTGTAGGGTGTAAGAAAGTGGTCCAGTTTCATTTTTCTGCATGTCGCTGTCCAGTTTTCCCAGCACCACTTGCTGAAGAGACTGTCTTTATTCCATTGGATATTCTTTCCTGCTTTGTCAAAGATTAGGTGGCCATACGTTTGTGGGTCCATTTCTGGGTTCTCTATTCTGTTCCATTGATCTGAGTGTCTGTTCTTGTGCCAGTACCATACTGTCTTGATGATTACAGCTTTGTAGTATAGCTTGAAGTCCAGGATTGTGATGCCTCCTGCTTTGGTTTTCTTTTTCAAGATCACGTTGGCTATTCATGGTCTTTTCTGGTTCCATACAAATCTTAGGATTGTTTGTTCTAGCTCTGTGAAGAATGCTGGTGTTATTTTGATAGGGATTGCATTGAATATGGAGATTGCTTTGGGTAGTATCAACATTTTAACAATATTTGTTCTTCCTATCCAGGAGCATGGAATATTTTTCCTTTTTTTTGTGTCTTCTTCAATTTCTTTCTATAAGCTTTCTATAGTTTTCAGCGTATAGATTTTTCACCTCTTTGGTTAAATTTATTCCTAGGTATTTTATGGTTTTTGGTGCAACTGTAAATGGGATCGATTCCTTGATTTCTCTTTCTGTTGTTTCATTGTTTGTGGATAGGAATGCAACCGATTTCTGAGCATTGATTTTATATCCAGCAACTTTGCTGAATTCATAAATCAATTCTAGCAGTTTTTTGGTGGAATCTTTTGGGTTTTCCATATAGAGTACCATGTCATCTGCAAAGAGTGAAAGTTTGACCTCCTCCTAGCCAATTTGGATGCCTTTTATTTCTTCGTGTTGTCTGATGGCTGAGGCTAAGACTTCCAATACTATGTTGAATAACAGCGGCGAGAGTGGACACCCCTGTCTTGTTCCTGACCTTAGGGAAAAAGCTCTCAGTTTTTCCCCATCAAGGATGATATTAGCAGTGGGTCTTTCATATATGGCTTTTATTATCTCGAGGTATGCTCCTTCTTTCCCTACTTTCTTGGGGTTTTATCAAGAAAGGATGCTGTATTTTGTCAAATTCTTTCTCTGCATCTATTGAGAGGATCATATGGTTCTTGTCCTTTCCTTTACTGATGTGATGAATCACGTTAATTGTTTTGTGGATATTGAACCAGCCCTGCATCCCAGGTATAAATGCTGGTTGGTCATGGTGAATAATTTTTTTAATGTATTGTTGAATCTGGTTGGCTAATACTTTGTTGAGGATTTTTGCATCCATGTTCATCAGGGAAATTGGTCTATAGTTCTCCTTTTTGGTGGGGTCTCTGTCTGGTTTTGGAATCAAGGTAATGCTGGCTTCATAGAAAGAGTTTGGAAGTTTTCCTTCCATTTCTATCTTTTGGAAAACCTTCAAGAGAATGGGTGTTAACTCTTCCTTAATGTTTTGTAGAATTCTAATTAGCTACCTTTCTAGAAAGCTACAGCTTACCTGCACCCTGACACTTGACATTTTCCTACAAGATTCCTCTAAGGTCTCTATTTCCTAGGTTTTGGGACTATTTTGTATTGTTTGTTAAATGCCATACTTATGTCTGTGTTCTTTTCTCCTTGACAAATATAAAATTCTAATGGGCTAACTCAATAAATCAGGCACAGGCCCACCAAATACTCCTGAATTTTTTGGCCTCTCTTTCTCAAGATCCAAACAGTTTCCTCAGAGGCCAAATTGCTTGATAGCTTCATGGGTATGTAATGAGGTGGACAGGGTGAGGCAACAGGCATAATAGGGCCACTTAATGTAGTTCATTGTTTTTGATGCTGGGTCTTTTCTGACTTATCATTATTTTTTACATTTCTCACTTGTGCGGATCACCTGCTAGGCACCTCCAGCTTATACTTAAAGAACTGTATTAGAATCAGTAATGTTCAGGATGATTAAGTAGATTTACATGTCTTTTGTGAATACATGGTAGTTGGATCCAAAATTATAGAATACAAATTGAGCACAGAAATGGTCATCTATATTGATAGAGATGAGGTTTCAGGTTGAGCCCCTATAGCAGATACCACTGGTACTCTTCCCAGATCCCCTCTAATCTTTTCTCATGTTTCTGTGTATCCTCACCAACTTCTGTGTGCTTTTTCTTCTAGTGCTCCCACCTAAGACTCCCCACAGGTACTCTCCTAGCTACCAGAGCTGTTTTTCCTAAAAGGGTAGGAAGCCAAAGAAGTCTTAGAAAGTGTATTCCACCCCCCCCCCCACCACCGTTGTTAGCTGATGACTGAGTAGTGCTGGAATATGAAAGCTCAGCTCTCTTACATAACTCATAACCTGTAGTTTCCTTTAGGATCATACTGAAGCTACTCTGTAGGGCACTTTGCCTGAAATGGTATTCTTTCTTGACTCAGTCCCCTCTCTCTCTTATTTTCCTCAGTCTCTTACTGAGATCTGAGATTTCCAACCTAAGATAGCCTTTAACATGATTAGAGGTAAGGGTTACCAGAAATAGAGAATTTCAGTGCAGACTGTCACGCAAGAGAAGCCAACATTAAAAAGGATATTGATGGTAGTTTGCTGTACACAAAGCTATATGGGGATTAAAAGGTTAAAATGGTATTTAAGCTATTCTGAATTTGACAGTGATTAGGTCACTACATATACATGAAATATGGCCTTCATAGATTAGAACAAATCCATACTGGATTATAGAGAGATCTGTAGAAAAACAGCCATTAGAAATTCATAGTTTACAATCAGGAAAACAGATTAATTTCTGGGGGAAAGTATTCCATTCCCATACTTATTCTAATATTTTAGTCACAAATATACACTGAATATCTACAATACATACAAAACACTCTGCTAGGCACTTGTAGTTAGCAAAACCAATAGAGCTTAGAGTTTAGTGGAGAAGGCACACTAAAAACTAATCACATGTACAAAAAAATGGGTAAGCATTGCCTTTGTTAAGTGCCTTGAACAATATCTGCAAAGATCTATGAGAGCACATAACAAGAATCCAGACTTAGGCTAAAGGGTCATGGGTTGGCATCCTCAAAGTAGGAGTGTGTAAGCTGAATCTGCAGTATCAGAAAAGTTAACTGGGCAACGGACAGGAAAGAGCATTCTACAACAGATCAGCATATACAAAGCCCTTGAAGCAGTAGGAAAACATTCTTCAATTTAAGAGAGAAACTAGTTTTTACCAACTATTAAGAAAATCTCTCAAAAGGATTCGACTTTTGGTGTTAAGAATTCCAAATTCTTTGATTCAAAACTTTCCTAAGATACACAACAATAAACAATCTAACTTTCATCTGGGGGTAATTCAGACATTAGGCTTATGCAATTCAGTCATTTAGATAAATAACCATGAGCACTTATATTTTAATTTCAACTCAAACTATTTTTGCATTATTTAGAAACACTGTGATTAGAAATTCCATTGGAGGGAGCAGAAGTTTACCTCCTCTTGATCTCAGGGGTGCTCTGAAATCCTAGGTTGGTCTTTCAGCTCTGAAACCCTAAGGACTGGAAGCACCACTTTTAGTGTGGATCACCTTGAGGACATAGGGGGAAAAACCCTACTTCCAGTTCATGAAGATTGAATATCACTTTACTGTCTCACTTGTTACCTGCTCAACATTTCAGAAAGAAAAGGAAAAATTATGCTTTCAGGTAAGGATATATAGCCAATAGTTCATTTAGAAAGACTAAAAGTAGAGTGGCATTTAGGAAGAAGAAAACCCAGACTACCAATGCTCAATGAAGGCATGGCATTGGACTGGGTAAAAACTTCTAAAGAGTAATAATGGAATTCCCATGGGTTAAAAGAGTTATGACTTGACTAGCCTAAAAATTAATGGTGAATTTCCCTCCAGATTTTTCTCCATGCAAAGACTCATTTGTTGTGACTAAATTTCTTACACCCCATTTCAGTTTTAATAAATAAATTTTCCCTAACTGAAGATGAAGGTATATAGATTTAAAGGATTGGGGAAGGAAGGTAATGATCTGCAAGGATTCTTATGAAACCCACAAAAGTAAACTTAAATCCCTTTATGAAGGGAAATGATATGTTCATTTCACAATGGCCAAGAGAGAGTGTATTCTTTTCTAATTAGTTATATACTTTGACCTATCCTTAACTCTTACTTCTTAGGAGTATATGAAGAAATTTTCAGAAGTTTAATTAAAAGTCTTAAAGATGCCCTAAAATAATTATATCAGCCCATAAAAATATGACTTCATTGTATATTCTCTGGCTCAAGCTACTTACCAGTGCCAGCCTAATATCACAGTTGGGTCAAAAGGCAGTCACCACCTTCTCTCAGTAGAAACATATTATAAACATATGTGATATTACATATGTTTGTACATGATATTACTTTTACAAAACTCTAAATCAAGTTTTCAATTCTATTCCAAATATTAATGCACCAACCAGTATTTTTAAATTTGGGCTAACTTCATGAAGGTTCTGAGCCAGTGAAGTTGTATTATCTTCAAACCTCAAATATTGTTATATGACCCTCAGAAAAATTGAGTATGAAGTATCTTTAGACATTTTTGTCTTCAATGAATCCCATGAAATTTTTATATGTCTGATTATTTTCTAAGGTACCTTCTATCTCATTTGTAATGAAATATAACCTATAAAAATCACAACTGATCCACTACCTAGTTAAAAACAAGCTTACACAGTTAGAAAATGACCTGGCATTTATACTGGTTCAGTCTGCTATGAATAATTAGGAGAATCATACAAAACATTAAATCATGAAAAAGCTTTGTGTTACATACTGGTATTGCCACATGTGGTTTTATGAATATTTTACCGCTGCTCTACTCGTTCTTCATTGACATATCCAAATACTCAATGACTAATGATGACACTGGTAGACATAAACTAATAACAGTTTTAGTCACTGAATCTTAAAACTGGTTAATGCACATTCTGAAACCCACTTGAAACATAAGAAGTTTGTTTAATTTTACCACAGGGACAATATTTTCAAGCCTTTGCTAAGGTCAATACCACACCATGTTTTCATCATGACATTTAATTTTCATACAAGAGAAACTAAATGAGCTGAGTTTTGAGCTCAGCATGCTGGTAGCAGCTTCTGGCCTGTCCAGAAATTGTTTATTCCTAGGCTGAAGAATGTCAAACATATATTTTAGAGAAGACATCAGTATCTACATTACAATCCTAACAAAACCAGTTCAAAATTTCAAAGAATCATGAAAATACTTATTTGTATTTTAAAAGTCATTTTAAATCACTTTAACTAACTTGAGATATCCATACTTTATAATACACACACACACATACACACACACATTGATGAATATAACCAAGTTGACACAGTCAGTTTCAGGCATAGTTGTTAAATCTCATTGAAAATAGAACCCTCTTTTCACTATGTTCTTTTCCTCAATTTTATTATAATCTAAGGTAAGGCAATATTATAGCATGCTGACTGTTACATGATTCAACAGAAAATTCAAAGTGAAAGGAATCAAATTTTATTCTGATTCCATAATTAATTCATGCATTGTTAAACAGTTTTGTTTGGGGGTGTTTTACCTTTGGAAATGAACTTTCAGAGAAATTTGGCAGCACTACACCTTCAGTGCTTTGCTTTATCTATGCTGACTATATATCAAAATAAAAACTTCAGAATTACAACTGTCAACTCTCAGTCATTGACACTAATAGTGAATGAAAAAAATATATAACATATACAAATATATATTATATAATTTATTTATAATTAGCATCTACTTAAAATCCAAAGTCCTTTGCTTTATTTATTATACCCCCTTCTCAACAATGTGTTTCTATCAGAACTTCTAATAAGTAGCAAAAATGACTAACTTTCATCTTTTCTATTCACTTTACACTTTCCTCTCTAAGGTTTTCATGATCAAGGATACAAGTCTAAAAATCTCTAAACCAGGAAGAGAAGAGCAAAGATTCTAAAAGCTTTCAACAGAAACAATTCAAAAGAGTTAGTTCTTGGTCATCTGGTTTGTGGTATGCACAGTTCTCTTGCATTTCATTCCTTTTTTAAGTGATTGGAAAAAGCAGACATCAGAGTGTTGATGGATCCTCCACTAATTCCAGAGGTCTAAAAAATATTCTGAAAGGTAATAATTCTAATAAAAGCAAGTGTCACCTACACATTAGTAACTCATTTATAAGTGGGAGGGAATACTTCTTGTTTAGTTAAACATTCCTTCCAGCACATAGTAACTGAGCATCATTTGGGTTGTATTGTGGAAAAGTGTAAGTTGGGAAAAGGAGTAGAGAGTTCTCAGGTGAAGAGAGCCAGGACTCAGAGGCCACCTACAAGTCTGTGAAAGAGTCAGGGATGCCTTGATGAAGACGGTCAGAGGGGAAATAGGGAGCAATGTTAAGTAGAAAGATGCTTTTGAGGTAAAATTGAGAGGACCTGACCAGTTGATTTAACGGGGTGAAGGAAGAGGAGAAGTCTGGATGATTCCAGAATTTTCAACTCAGATAATGGAGGAAATAAGGGGATTAGTAATAGGGAAAGACAATGCAAGAAGAACAGGGCATTTTAGGTTTCTCTATGGTGGTGACATGTAGAGAAGAGATAATAAATTCTAAATTAGACCTGAGGTAATCTGCAGGAGGAAGACAATGGAAGAAATTTCTAGGAATCAGTTATAAATGTGAATCTCTAGTTCAAGGGAAGTTTAGGGTAAGGGTAAAAGACATGTTTTAGGGCATACAGGTTAGAGCTGAAGAGAGAACTGTTGGAAACACTCCAAGTAAGAGCGAAGGGCAAGAAGAGAACAGAACATGGAATGCTGATAAATAATAAGAGACAGAAGAAGAGTCAAAAGAGTAGTAGAGAGGAAGAGAAGAAGAAGAAACAGAATCTATCTTGAAGTTGAAGGAGGAAGACTTTCAAGAAAGAAGAAGTGGTCAATAATGTTAAATACCATAGCCAAATTCAAAGAATGAGAATGGCAAAGAAGCCACTGGATTTGGGAAATAGGATTTTTTCACCAGTGACCTTTGAGAAGGTCAGATCAGAAGGGGCAGAAGTCAAATTTCAGTGAGTAATAATGCATGAAAGGTAAAAATGTAGAGATGGCAAGTAAGTCCTATATCAATAAACCGGGTAGGAAAGAAAATAAATGGTGGTTAAGGGATGGTGTAGAGTTTTCAGAAAGGGGAAATAATAAACATATCTGTGGGTTGAATGTTTGGAACTTATGGAGGGAGGGAGAGAGAGAAGGGGGGGGAGGGAGGGAAATGGAGATGCAAAGAATGGAGTGAACTGATGAGACACAATTCCTAAGGATGCAAGAGGGAATGGGACCAACAATTTAGGTGGAAGAATTCACCTAGCAATTCAGAAGTATCTCCTCCACTTCAATAAGGGGAAACAGTGAGTGAAAATATGGGTATAGTATAAGAACATTTTTACCCAATAGTGTTTCTTTTTTCAATGAAGCAGGAAACTGGGTCACCTGCTGAGGCTCTGAGCAGAGTGGAAAAGTTTGGTGTGTTTTCTGTGAGGAACAGGAACAGTAGCTACTTGGGAAGAATAAAGAACTGTTCAGCAAGGTAGACTGAGATTAGGGATGATACATCTGTCATGAAACGAATCATGCACTTTTTCTCCAGGAGGTTACAGCAGACCTAAATCAGAGCCAGAATAATCACAACACTAAGTCTCAAGCTCAATGTTTTCAGTTAGCAGCATAATGGGGAGATAAGAAAAGCTGTATGAGATACAGAGATGATGTACTTGGAAGGAAAGTGAAGGCAATTAGGGACATGGGGAAATAGATCTAATAAATCAGATCAAGGGAGCTAGAATTCAAATTTATTTTAATGATGAGCTTTACTGAGAATGAGGGAGAGATATATAGAAGGATAAGAGGTTGTGGTCAAAAGGGAAATTTCAGAGTGCAAGACTTGAAAGGTCACACTCTTCCAGGTGCTGACCCAGTCCAAAGCATATCCATATAAGTGTGTTGCTGAGTAGAGAGGATGAGATAATTGGAGAAGAAAGATAAAGCTACTATGAGGATGTTAGATAAACCATCAGCATAAAGAATAGAATGGGATGTTGAAGACCAACTGTGTCCCAGTTATTAAATTATGCATCAGGTATGGGGAGTAGCCTTCAGTTGGACAAATGACTACAAAGAGAGTGACAAAAGGGGGAAAATTTAATTGCAATTAATAATATGTTAGTTAAATCACATAGGGTATGAAACTTCAGCCACATGACTCTCGTGAGAAAAGAGTATTGCAGAGTTAAATGGCATGACTTTCAGTGGAGTACAGGCTGTTGAGCTAAGGGCATAATTGGGAAGAATTTGAAGGTAAGCAAAGAAAGCAGACCCAGCCTCCCAGGCTCAAGAGAAGGAGCTACAAGAGAATCAGTGCTTCTACCTAAGGAGGTTTTAAAGGAAGTGGTATTACTGAGAAGACAGGTGAATAAAGAATATAGATAAAAGGTGGAAATGGGAGAGATTTCAGGATAGGTGTTATTGAAGGGATAAAAACATAGACTTACCAAGAGTTTGGTGTCTGTGCATAATATTAAAGCATAATACAAAAACAGCCTTCCTACATAATTTAAGCAGAGGACTAGAAGATAGAAAATACATTGCTTTTTAAAATTATAGCATCTTTAAATTCTAGAGCATTATAAGTACTCCTGAAGTATTTCATAAATGAATGAGTTAAGTAATTGAAATATTTTATCCATCTATAATGAACAGGAGGTTTGGGGTCATTTGACTACTACTGGTTTATACTGAGCCAACTGCACCCTCTAGTTTTATTGCCGTTGGCTCAAAGTTTATTCACAAAAGCTTAAGTTTAAAGATACAGCCTGTGACTATAGATGTAAATAAAGTTAATTAGACACAAGGGGCTTATGTACATTGCTTAAGCCTCTTCTTGAGCCAACCTAGCTTTATAAAAATAGATGTGTTTCTTTCTAAAATTCCATGGTTTTTGAAAGATGTTCCAGAAAAGATAAATTCATTGGAGGTGATTTAGAAACCATCAGAGAAGCCAAGACTAGGAGATGTAATTCCATGTTGAGGCTCTACTGTCTAATTTCAACAGAGCACTATTGCTTTTATCCACTTATAGTTGGTATTTCTTTTTCTTTTAATGTTTATATTTATTTTTGAGACAGAGAGAGACAGAGCATGAGTCGGGGAGGGGTAGATAGAGAGGGAGACACAGAATCTGAAGCAGGCTCCAGGCTCTGAGCTGTCAGCACAGAGCCTGACACGGGGCTTGAACTCGTCAACTGCAAGATCATGACCTGAGCCGAAGTCAGATGCTCAACCGACTGAGCCACCCAGGCTCCCCCTTTGGTATTTCTATAATTAGATTTTCTTTCCTTTATCTATCTTTTTTTTCTTTTCTTTTCTTTTCTTTTCTTTTCTTTTCTTTTCTTTTCTTTTCTTTCCTTTTCTCATTTCTTTTCTTTCCTTTTTTTTCTTTTCTTTTCTTTCCTTTCTTTCGTTCTCTCTCTCTCTCTCTCTCTCTCCTTCTCTTTCTTTCAAAGGTTGTGTTGTGGAGGAATGTTATTTCTCTGAAAAGAGCACAGATTTTCAAGTCTAACTAATAGTCCAGGGCTCACAAAGAGACTAGTGCCTGTAAAATCCCTGATTTGAAAGTGTACTCTGGGAGTATGAGTGAGGCAGAGGTAGACCTGTCCTTACAGAGCATGTAGCCCAGATTCAAACCAGATCAATGCCTGACACTGGATTTCAGTGGAGCCAGGTTGTAAATTATATAGGGTCTGAAGGAAGAAAATTTCTCTGGAGAATGATGACATTATCCTAGTCCTCAAAAACCGTTTCAAATAATGAAATTTTTCAAATGCAAAATCTATCAGAGAGTAAAAGTCATACACATGGGGAGACAAGGTAACATAGGTGAAAACCAGCACAAACAACAGATACAGAAATAGACCCATAAGAGCTCCAAATACTATGGTTATCAGATACAATTTTAGAATAAATCTGCTTGTTATTTTCAGGGAGATAAAAGATAATATGGAGATTTCAGCAGGGACTAGGGATTACATTTTTTTAAAGTAGCAAATTTGAAAAGAGCTCTATAAAAAATCCTACAACATTGAGGACAACCAGAAAACTGGACTTGTCCTACTGCCTCAAAAAGTAAATCTCCTTGATGGTATCAGAGAGTTAACAAGGCAGTGAAGAATTATAGGGGAACAGATGCATAGATGGACACTTGATTTATACCCAGTGCGGGAAAACATATTTTTTAAAAATAAATAGTGTTGGGACAATTAAATGTCTATAGGAAAAATGTGAAACTTGACCCTACTTCTTCACCCTGTACAGAAAAAAATCAATTCCAGATATATTCATGACTTTGGAGTAAAGAAAGAATTAATGAGGTTACTAAAAGCACTAACCATAAAGAAAAAGCATACTAGCCGCAAACAACATGGAGACAAGGAAAATTTGAAGATAAAGAGAGAAAGAAAGTTGATGGTACAAGTTCCCTGAAGATCCAGGAGTGGAATCGGAGGGGAAACACGGGTGGAAATGCTGGTTACGCAAAAAGAAGCAGGTTATCTCCCTGGAATCCAAAGGGAAAAGGCAAAGATACAGCGCAGATGCAGGTAAGCTTGCAGATGGCATTTCATGAAGATGGGCAGTTCCTACCTATAGATTTTTACTTTTTTGGCATAGTAGAAGGGGAGAGAGGTAACGTGTTGAGCCTGTGGGACAATGTAAGAGATAGGACAGGTAAGAGGTTTGAGGACAGCAGATAAGCTCTTCAATAGTCATTATTAGAAATGGGAGCTAGAACTGATGAAATACTTGGCTGTTTAGCAGTTAAGATTTAGCACCATGTTTTTATCATGAGTCCAATTTAGCTCAGTAGGCTGGACATAAAAAGAGAGAGAAAACAGTTGGATTGACATATATGATGAATAGTTTGGGTCTTATCAAACTGGTAGAATGGAGGGTCAACAGCCAAAGGTGTTGATCCAATTAATTATTAAATAATATTAATAAAAGTGATGTATTATGTAGTTTAAGCTACATGGAAAAGGAAAAGGACAGGGAGGGGCTGACTGCTTGGGGATTAGGAGGGATCAAGAGACTGGTGATCCTGTTGAGGTATGAGAATAGAGAGTAAAAGTAATCAAGTGATAGAATTGGAGGACGAGAAGATGAGAGTCTATGACATGGGATCAGAGTATCTGAATTTAAGATTTTAAAGGAGAGTATGGGTGAATGATGTCAAGATCCAGTGTGTGATCACTGGAGTATGTGGCTTATGTGGAATATACATAAAGGTCACTGGAGTGGAAAAGACCAAGAACTTGAGAGGCCAGGGTGTTATACGGTCTTCCTATGTACATAGTGAATTCACCAAGAATGACAGCAAGGTGGGCATATGGGAGAACACTATGAGCCAGGCATAACAGGAAGACAACAGATAAAAGCAGAAAACGATTCTATACTGAACCGAGTTATATAGAAAGATTTCTCGTAAGACAAATTTAGATCTCTATCCATGTCTCTCTCTATCTACCTATCTGCCTATTTGTCTACCTAATCTCTATCATGTCTATCTTAACACTATCGGTCCATAACTGTTTATACATGTATAATAGGTGGACATGCTAAAGATTCTTTGCAATGAAGTAACTGGCTTGTGAGTGTTGTTACTGATGGGTAGATACTACTGTAATTTTTCATACATCTTGAAAAATGACATGATTGATTCTAATGCTTTAATATACTAAGATGTTTGTACACAATTTTAGCTGAATCACATATTGGCCTTTTCCCTCCCCTGCCACTTACGAGAAAAATTCTTCTGACTACATCACTGATCAGTATCCTGATTCTATTCATAAACATACTACTGCAATTCTTTCTAATCCTTTATCACCTCTGTTGATAAAATGGAAAAACATTCTATCTCCAATTACATACTATTGAACCCTGGGGTAAGAAACAATAGTGTTTTATCTGAGAAGGTATTAGAAGTAGGCTGAATGAGGTAGAAGAGGCTGTGTGTGGACTTCCTCAAATATTTCTGGCCTAGAATTCCATTTCCAATTCAAGCTTTTGGAGTAAGCTCTGATTGATCTCTCTCTCTAGGTTTCTTCAAAAAGGCAAATACCCACATCAAAAGGATAACCAATAAACTCCTGTCATGTTGGTGTAAACTAATTTATCAGATCACTCTCCTACAAGATCCCTACAGGGTAGGAAGACCAAGCAAACATGGAACATTCAGGAATTTTCAAGGAGACAAGCACTGGCTGAACTGAAGATGCAGCTATAACGCCTTTGTCTTTTCTGCTTTATGCAAAGGCTTTTCCAAAAAAGGGGTCATGTATTCTCATATGCTTGCCCTCTTTAAAATAAAGCATATATTTATACACTCATAGATAGAAGATTAAGAAATTGTATTACATATAAATCCCAAGGTCATACACTGCTTGATAAAAAACCTATCTCATTAAACCAAAGACTTCAGAAATCCTTTATTTATGTACTACTTTTGTTTCCTAATTTCAATGGACTCTAGGAATAATGATAGATGTGATAAAATTCACATGGTGCTTAGGACAAGCCCCAATGACAAGAGCTTTTCATCATGTTTGCTATCTCAATGTCACGTTTGTCACATCCCAACAACCAAAGGAATTCACCCTGCCAAGCCCACATGCAAAGCACAGAGAAACAGACACTACTTCATGGAAGGAGCTATGAAGTCACACTGCAAAAAGGAGAGCACACAGGGATGAGAAGAATGTTTCACCGTTTTTGCAAATCAGTATATTCAAGAAAGGTGTGGAAGGATACGTAGTAAACTGATAATATTATCCACTTTTTCAGGGAGGATCAGCAAAGGAAACCATATTTTATTCACCTGTATTTGCTTGACAACTACATAAAGCACTCATTACCCTCATAAATATTTTAAGTAGAAAAAAGTAGTAAATTTTAAAAGCTTATGATGATTCCAATCTTATCAGCACAAGTTTTATTTTATGGAAACCTTAATCATTAGCATTTAAACTAATAGAAAATAGAAAACACCCAAATAATGCAATTTTGTCGATCGCGTAGCATTATCGAAGGAGACCAGACCAAGAAATAACTTCACTGCATGATCCACAAAATTGTTTTGCAGTTTCACAGCTCACAGATTGCTTTTCAGTGGATATATCTAGGCTTCTAATACTGAGTTTCACTTTCAAATGTCAAATGCACCCTTCAGGAAATACATATGCTCAGCCCGTTACCTTCGCTTATAAAAAATCTACTGCCTTTTCAGTTAACACTGACAGATGAAAGGACATTCTCTGATCTTTTGGCCAAGAATCAGTCATATAAAACCTCCCTTGGGCTCTAAGTTAGTAATATGAAATGTACAGTACTAGTCACAAGTTTTTTATGACTCAGAATTTGCAAAGAATTTGACCGGGTGTCCTTTCCTAGTTTTGGTGTTATCGAGTCTGGGGAAACTAATATCATAATGATCTATAAAAATGCCTCAGGTCTCTGTCTCTTTAAAGTAAGTATCTTTGCACTTCTGTCTCCACCAAGGGAATCTGGGATACAAATCATACGATAGTGTTTATGACACACCCAGTTCTGTTCTGCAGTTTGTACAGACCCTATTTTGTTCACTAGAGTGCTTTATTATGACTGACCTTACTACTCTCCTCCAGACTATAATACCAAGAGCTTTTGTACTAAACTATGTAAGAGGGTTGCCCTTTGCATTGTCTGTCATGTTGAAGAGCTTCCCTTTGAAGAACATCTTTCCACCACATTAACACCCATATCTCAGGCCCTTTCTGCCCAATAGCCAAGTAATCACATACTACGATACTGTATATGCTACCCTAAAACACAGGGACATCCAAAGGCATGGTACATCAGATAAGAGAGTGAGGACTCCCGTCCACCAGTCAGTCATCACCCTCAGTTCTTTTTTTTTTTAAAACGTTTATTCATTTTTGAGAGACAGAGACAGAGTGTGAGCTGGGGAGGGGGAGAGAGAGAAGGAGACACAGAATCTGAAGCAGAATCTTAAGGGTGCCCCTTAAGTTCTTTATTCCTAGATTTTACTGTCATTTGGAAAGCATGCACATGAAAGTCACCTGATCTTGTACCAACTTCTGGTAAAATGAGTGACTGTCCCGCATAGATTTTATGATTAAAATTTCTCCATCTATCAACACCCAAAAAACAAATAATCCAGTGAAGAAATGGGCAGAAGACATGAATAGACACTTCTCCAAAGAAGACATCCAGATGGCCAACACATGAAAAAATGCTCATCATCACTCATCATCAGGGAAATACAAATCAAAACCATAATGAGATACCACCTCACACCAGTCAGAATGGCTAACATTGACAATTGAGGCAACAGCAGATGTTGGTGAGGATGCAGAGACAGAGGATCTCTTTGGCACTGCTGGTGGGAATGCAAACTGCTGCAGCCACTCTGGAAAACAGTAAGGAGGTGCCTCAAAAAATTAAGAATAGAACTACCCTACAACCCACCAATTGCACTACTAGGTATTTATCCAAGGGATATAGGCATGCTGTTTCAAAGGGGCACATGCCCTCCAATGTTTATAGCAGCACTATCAACAATAGCCAAAGTATGGATAGAACCCAAATGTCCACCGATGGATGAATGGATAAAGAATATGTGGTGTATATATATATATATATATATATATATATATATATATGACACACACACACTGGAATATTACTCGGCAATCAAAAAGAATGAAATCTTGCCATTTGCAACTATGTGGATAGAACTGGAGGGTATTATGCTAAACAAAATTAGCCAGTCAGAGAAAGACAAATATCATGACTTCACTCATATGAGGACTTTAAAACACAAAACAGATGAACATAAGGGAAGGGAAACAAAAATAATATAAAAACAGGGAGGGGGACAAAACCTAAAAGACTCTTAAATATGGAGAACAAACTGAGGGTTACTGGAGGGGCTGTGGGAGGGGGGGATGGGATAAATGGGTAAGGGGCATTAAGGAATCTACTCCTGAAATCATTGTTGCACTATATGCTAACTAACTTGGAAGTAAATTAAAAAAAAAATTGGGGACGCCTGGGTGGCTCAATTGGTTAGGCGTCCAACTTCAGCTCAGGTCATGATCTCATGGTTGGTGGGATCTGCACTGACAGCTCTGCACTGACATCTTGGGCTCTGCGCTGACGGCTTAGAGCCTGGAGCCTGCTTCTGATTCTGTGTCTCCCTCTCTCTCTCTCTGCCCCTCCCCCACTCGCACTCTGTCTCTCTCAGTCTCTTGAAAATAAATGTTAAAAAAATTTTAAAAAAAATTTCTCCATCTATGTGAATTGTTCTAAAACAGTTTGGTTAAAATCATAAATTGGCTGAAAACAAAAATGTTTCCCATCACTGCTTGTCAACTATATATAATGTAGATTATTAGTATTATATTGATTACTATATTATGTTAATAATATATTATTTTATATATTATTTATAGAACATTATATATTATTATTGTATAATTTTATACACATGAATTTCTGTGTATCATGAGACCATTTTATAATTATTTTATGCTACAATTTGTTTTAAGTATTTTCTTCAGAAAGTGGTTTAGGCATCATTTTTGTTGCACTTGTTTAAAAATGTTCATGTAGGGGCGCCTGGGTGGCTTGGTCAGTTAAGCGTCCGACTTCGGCTCAGGTCATGATCTCACGGTCTGTGAGTTCGAGCCCCGCGTCGGGCTCTGTGCTGACAGCTCAGAGCCTGGAGCCTGCTTCCGATTCTGTGTCTCCCTCTCTCTCTGACCCTCCCCCATTCATGTTCTGTCTCTCTCTGTCTCAAAAATAAATAAACGTTTAAAAAAAAATTTAAAAATGTTCATTTATATTTTAGTATTTCTACTTTTCAAATCTTATAAAATTACTTTAAAGTCACTGGTTAATATTTTTAGGAATTATAAAATAATATTTCTCTAAATAAATTACCCAAAATGAATCAGTAAGTATTTAGAGTGCCTACCCAGTTGCTCATTTGCCATCAATTTTTAAGCAATCTTATTTTAAGCTTTTAAAAAACATGCTTTAAAAGTTACTTTGTCCACTTTCTATGATATTTAACTATGTTTTCCTAAATTTTTTTAACAGAAGGTACTGTCATAAATCATTCTTTTTATCTACAAATCATTCTTGATAAAGAAAAGTAAAACTTTTCAAAAAGAACAAATGAACGTCTGGTTTTCTTTTCTTTTTTTTTTGTCAAATATTTTTGAAAGAGCATCATGGTTTAGAATGTTGCTTTGAAATTAGACTAAGAAATAAAGAAACTGGAAATATTTTCTAGATCTTTTTTTTTTAGTTTCATAGACTTTATTATACCATTCACCCTAAATCCTCAAATACATGATTACTGCTATCCCCTTTTGTAAACAAATGATTTTTGTAATAAAATGGTAAGCATCACTGGGTGAAAAGCTGCAGAGATTGGAAATATCCATTTTTGACCAATATCCTAATTTTAACAATTGTTTCCAACCAGTTGATTTGTAGAAAACCATCTACCTTCAATTTGCCCATATTAATACTCTCATTTTAAATTTCAAACATACTTGGGGCACGCTGGTGGCAAAGTCGGTTACGTGTCCAACTCCTGATCTCAGCTCAGGTCATGATCTCACAGTTCGTGAGTTTCAGCCCCACATCAGACTGTGTGCTGATGGCACAGAGCCAGCTTGGGATTCTGTCTATCCTCTCTGCTCCTCCCCTGCTTGTGTTTGCTCTCTAAGTAAATAAATATACTTAAAAAAATTTTTTTTTAATTTCAAACACAAAAATTACATTCCAAACCTCAAAGTGTTAGAAAACTATTTCTCACGTTATTCATGTAGTCTAGGTGTTTACTGTATAAAAGGGGTTTCATTGTCAGCTGGTCACAAAGACTGTATTAGTGATAATCATCAGAAAATCTAGCTTCAACCACCCCTGAAACTTGAATGTCTGTTTCTCTGGAACATTAGGAGGTCTTTCTGAACATCGGTTGGTTGCATTTGCCCACTGCTCTAGAGTTTTAAAAGATCTTTTTATGGGAGTCTGCTAAAGGTATTCTTTCCTCCTGTCCACCTGGTATACAGCACCGCCTCTGAGATTCTGCCTGGTAGCACAAAGAAGTTCTAATTAGAAAATGGATGCATGAAACTGGAGACACTAGGCAGGGAGCCAAAGATGAGCTATTCGAGGCAGCACTCTCCTGGGTGTAAGAGTAAGGCTAAGCTGTAAGGGTTCTCTTTTTTTGTTGGCAAAACTCACGCACTCTCAGAGAAAAGTCTCTTCCTGGCCCAGGCCCATCTCCATAGTTCCAGAAAACTCAGGAGGCAACTACGCTTGTCTGCCTTCATCACCAGCACCACCCACAGTAATTCTGAAAATGACAGTTATTGGTGTCTGTGTTTTGGGAATACCCTTGTTCCCAGAATCATGGTGCTTGTTAGCACTGCTGGCTTCCTCCTCCTCATTCTACTATCAAGAAGCAAAGAGGTTATCAGCTTTGGAAAGGAAAGGTCAACCCAAAAGCCAGGCTATTCAGGATTTTCCCAGTAGATACTATAATGACACTTCTGGGATTACGTTCTCAGGCCTGGAATGTCAAGAAACATGACAGGGCAGGATGACAAAGGTAAGAGAGCTAGCTTGGCAATCAGTAGACTGTTAGTTCTAACTCTGTAAGACAACCTTTTGCCTTCCCTATATAGTCCCTCAATCTATGCTTCTATCTGCCTTCCTCCCCGATTGAGGACCCAGTTCCATCATTTATGATCCCACACCATTTTCGTGTGGAATCCCCCAAAAGGAGATAAAGACTCACGTGCCAGTAGTTTAGCTGAAAGGTTGAAAGGGGAGTGGAGAAACGAGACAGGGAAGGGAAGGCAGCCAACAAAGGATGTTTTTTCTGGAGGGGACTGGAGATCAATTCTGTGATTCTGTTACCCAGGGTGACAATATGGAGCAGGTACCTCAGAGGAATCTTGCCAGTGTGTCAAGAAGGAGCTGAGGAATTTATACACCAAATTCCTTTGAGGGCTGCCCTGGGAGGTTGTAGGCATTCTGGTGCTGTGACCTGTCATGCAGTTGGGCAGAGCATCCTTCCCAAGGCAACCTTCAGGCCAAGGCAACCTTCAGGCCAAGTGAGGTCCTGGGCAGGAACACACTGCGGGTGAGTGCAGGGTGGGTGAATGTCTACCTTTCCCCACCCTTGTATTTGATAAAGGAATAAAAAGTAAGAGGGAGAATGAGAAGGAAAGAAAGTTTACAAAAAAGAAAAAGAAAAAAATAAAGGGGGAAGGAGGGAGAAGAAAATTTGATTTCATAATTTACTTCACATCTACTATGTGTAAAGCACCTCATCCACTTCTCATAGCATCCCTATGACACAGGCATTTTATTATCCTCATTTTACAGATGAACAGACTGAATTTAAAGAGGTCAAGTGAAATCTTGCCAAGTCATACAACTGACAGGTTAAGGAGCAGGGGGATTCAAATTCAGGCTTTCCTTTTCTGCTCAAAATTCTTAGTAGTTTCCTGTTCCTTAAAAATAAAGTCTCTCCATGAGCTGATGATACAATTTGATGGAAATGAAGACCCCTGGCCACGGAGTCAAAAGAACAGAGCTCCAGTGCTGGATATGCCAGTCTCAGCCCCACTGGCTTCATGCTCTGGTCACCTTCTCTCTCTAGGTTTCATTTTCTTGGCCAGTAAATTAAGGAGCTAGATTAAAGGATGGTTAAGGCATCTGCCAGCTCTAACAGCTTAGCATTCTTTTCCACTGTTACCTTCTGTTAGTCTTCTATGCCCAACTATCTTCCAACTAAACTGGAAAAGCCTTCATTCTCCTAAAAGCTCATGCTGTTCCAACAGTCTTGTTCTTCCCGAGCAGCTGTCCCTGCCTAAATCTTCCATATATTCCAAACGCTTCTCTCCCAGAAAGGTTTATTTTATCCCTCTAGCTAGAAACAAGATTCTCTGAAGTCTTCAGAGAAACAACATTTCTCTGAAGTCTTACTGTATTTTCTTTATATTTTCCTGATTAGGTCAAATTCTGTGTCTTGTCTGGGAAGTTACCTTATATACAATTATAAGTCACCATGTACAACACGGACTCTGGAGCCAGATTGCCAGGACTATTCTCCCAGCTCCTGTACTTCCTGGATATGCAAACTTGACCAAATTATTTCCCTGCTTCTGTTTCCTCTCAGTGATATGGGGATAATCATTTTAAATGACGTTAATGGGGTTTATAAATTTAAATGAGTTAACATATGTATAGTGTTTAGAGCAGTTCCTGGCACACAATAACCCCTATGCATGCATTTGCCATTATTATTCAAAATCATTAGCATTTTTGTTTTTGTTTTGTTTGTTGTACTTTGAGTATGTTCTTTCTCTTGAAATCTTGTCAGTGTGTTATATATACCATTATTATGTTTGTACCTGTCATTATCTTTCTTTGTTTCTTCCCTTCTTTGTTTTGTTTGATTGCTTTCCTTCTGCAGAAGTCCTTATCATTTGCTGTTTTGTATTAGGCAATATGTTCTATTAAGATCCTTGGGAGTTTTTCCTTTGTGGGTTCATCATTTCCTACCAAAACATACAACATATATTAAACACTTAGGTGTGTAATTTTTTGAATGAACAAACATAGGAAATAGAACAAATAATATGTACTTAATAAATATAGACATTGGTACTTCTCCCTCCACTCTACTCCCAAGTATGAGATCCTAAAATTAAAACCACTTTCAATTGTATTTTCTACCCTCAACTCTAGCCAAGAATAGACTTTTTTCTTAGGTATTCATTTACAATAAAACTGTATCTCCATCATTCTTTTCTGCAAAACTCTAAAATACCTACCTGACAATGTATTCCTCTGTGGGTAGAAATTCAGAATATCTGGGCTACTAAGACAAAACTCTGAGTGTTACCTTCAAAACAGTCTAGAATATCAACTGATAATTCTTCAAGTCAACATGAATTAGTTTCTTTACAGATAAGATAAAACATAACTTTTCCAGGTATTGGTGATATCATCCCATCGTTGGGGGATACTTTTCAAATTTCCCTTTATTGTTTTTAGCTAGTTTGATTGATTAAATCTGCAATTCTGGCTACACAGAACGTCTTGGTCAAAATGAAGGGAATGAGATGAGTTTGTATGAGGGTCAACAAGTTTAGCTCATGTTTCATTTTCTTAAAAACCCATGGCTTTAAAGACATTGACTGGGCAATGTCCTCCTTATCATGGACAATCATAGTCATAGTATTAATAAACTATAACTTCCTTGAAGATAAAGTATCTTATTCATCTCTAAAAACCCTAATCCCTAGCACAGATGTAGTAGATACTATTGACTGTCTACCCAGATCCCTTCTCCCCTTCTCCCTTGCCCATAGACACCCAATTTTGTTTAGTAATTAGAATGCCATCTGCTTTCAGAGACACTGAGCCTCTCTCCAGCTCTGAAAGAGAGGGGTGAACCTTTATTTGTCTCTGTAAACCAATAGTGGTAATCTTAACCCCTCTGTCCATGACAAATTAGGAATGAGCATGTGACACAATTCTGGCTTATGAGAACTGAGGGGAAACCTCTTAGGGACTTTTTGGGAGCACTGACAGTATTCTTAAAAGGGAACCAAAGACAAAGACATTCTTTTTTTAGCCTATGAACACTGCAACCTGCATTTGATTATGCCTAGAATTGTAGCTGCCATCTTCCATCTTGAAAAGAATCAACCCAAGACCATAAGGAAAACTCTGAGGATGGCAGACCTGAAAGTGAATAAATCTGGCTCCCTGATGACACCTTTGAGTCATTAACTTAACCAACCCTGAAACTCCTCTCCCTCTAGACTTCTTGTAAGAAAGAAACTTTTGAGCTGATTTTTCTGTTACTTGCAACTAAAGCATCCTAGTTAATAGAACTGGGGTATTTGTATGATTAATTACCTAAATAGCTTTTAGTAGTAGTAGTACCGAACAATAACAAAAATAGTAATAAGTTACAACCTTTATTTTACTCTGTGGAAAACAATGTACTGGGCACTTGTATCAATTATTTCAATTTAATACCAAATAACTGACTGAGATAGCTTCTATTACTCTCATTTTACATATAAGCAAACTGAAGCCTCAAAAGGATTAGTAACTTAATGTAATTCTTACAGTAAGTGATAAGAGTCCAGGTTTTGAACCTAACTCCATCTGACTGGATTCCACCATTTTTCAACGACCTTACATTACCTCCCAAATTAGTCTGTTTTCGTAATTATATTGTGAGTAGTTTAGGATTATCATCCCCACTTGAATGAATGAGGCACCCAATAGGTTATGTGATTTGCCAAGGGCTACAGAGGAAAGCACTAATTCAAATATCTGAGTCTACAGAAATTCACAGGTCTAAGAAATTGAATATTTCTTCACTGCTATTCCATCACTTTTAAACTGGTACACATTTTATCAGTTTGGTTTTTTTTTTTCCTAGATAACACAGATTACCTTGCATAAATAAACAAAACTGCCATTCAAAAGAGGCACAGAGAAGTCACCCATGGATGTTACTATAAATTACAAAGGGTTAAAAAGCACATTTATTCAATTAAAAAAAAAAAGACCAGGGCCAACTTCCAGAATGATAGCGTGAGGGGCACAGCAAACTCTCCCCAACAACAACAACAAAAGCATGTAACTAGGTAAAATTATTAAAAATATAAGTAAATATAGTAATCATTTAAAATCTCTGCAAATTGTTCCAAGGGCATCCAGCAAATGGAGAAATATTCCTTAAAAAAAATCCATTACATCTTACTAAAAACAGCAAGAGACTATAGCATTTAAGCTGGGACTCACTCTATTGCTGTCCCTACCCCTCAGCTCTCTCTATGTTATAGAAGTTCTATCCTAAGAGAGAGGCAGGCTGCTATATTTCTCATCCCCCTCAATCTCATGTGGCAAAAGCTCTGTTCCAGGCATATGGGTCCAAGAGGGCTAGGGCTCCCTTCCCCCCACCAAAGCCCCCACACACTGAGTAGAATCTCTACTCCAGGCACAGCAGGCCAAAAATTGGGGGACTCCACTATCCTTGAACCAATGTGCCTTTAGAAGAGTTGTTGCCCCAGGAGGAGCAAGCAGATAAGACCAGGGACTATAATCTCCCTCCAGTAGCTGCTTGTAGAAGAGGGGTATCACTTCAAAAGGAAAAGGGGCACCTCCAGCTCTGGTTCATCAGTGAGGAAGCTCTGCTCAGTGGGGAGAGGTACATTATCGGGACAAAACTCCACAGCTCTGCCTGAGGAAACTGACAGTATTTGTAATACTGTATGGAAAATGTCATGACTCAGGGCACTGTAAAAAACAAGGGATACCAATGGAGAGGAAATGAATGGACATTATATCTTCTTAATAGTATAAATAAGCAAAATGGCAGAAAAATCAGAAATCTAACAGGACGAACCAGAGACATAAACAACCAAGAAGAGCCCTCTTAGGATTATAGTCAACTCTGGGCTTCAGAAAGATTGTGCACATGTACTAGGCTGCACCCACCCAGGAACAATCAGAGCAGGACATGAGGCACACTTAAAAACATTCCCCCAAGCTGCTCACAAATCAACCAACAACAGGCAGACATCTCACTGGTACTAAGGGCATAAATATAACCTCCAACCAAATACTGACTGAACAATAAGCTACTCTGACCCAAAGGCAACTCCTAGGAAACCAGGCCTACAAATAAAATCATATACATCTCCAACAGTGTGGAAGACTATGTGCACACCGAAGGCCATGCCCTTTGGCAGTAATGGGAGAGGAAAAATCTAAGCTACTAGTCTGTAGATGAAGGTAGGGGCAAAAATGTAAACTCCCTGAATGGTTATAGCAACTTTGAAGCCATACATATAGCTAGTGATAAAAAGTAAAAATCTGGGGCGCCTGGGTGGCTCAGTCGGTTAAGCGGCCCACTTCGGCTCAGGTCATGATCTCATAGTTTGTGAGTTAGAGTCCCGTGTCAGGCACTGTGCTGACAGCTTGCTCAGAGCCTGGAGCCTGCTTCAGATTCTGTCTCCCTTTCTTTCTGCCCCTCCCCCCTCACATTCTGTCTCTGTCTCTCTCAAAAATAAACAAGCATTAAAAAAAATTTTTTTTAAAAAAGAAAAGTAAAAATCTAACTGGCCAAGAAGGCTTAAGCACAATTTTTGACCAATAAATGGCTTATACTGAAATATGGGCAATCCTTTTAGCCAGGCTAAAAGATAAAAACAAGAAAAAATTTTTGAGCAGGACATCAGAGGTTGCTGCCCACTGTGGAGGGAAGTAGACTTCAAAGAGTAAGGACAGCTAAGTCACTAGACAAACAAATGCCCAAGCAAACAATGACAAGATCAAGCCCCTGGGGGTGGGGAGTGGGCATCAAAGTCCAGAGTCGTTACATTATGTTACTTAAAATGCCCAGTTTATAACCAAAAATCATGAGGGGGAAGAAACAGGAAATTATGATACATACATAGGGGAAAAAAGCAGGTAAAAGAAACTGTCCTGAAGGGTCCCAGATGGTATACCTAGCAGATGATGACTTCAAAGTTGCCATCATAAATATTTTCAAACACTAAAGGAAACTATTTCTAAAGATTTAAATAAAGATTTAAGTCTTTATTTAAAGATAAAATAATGACACCTCATCGGAGGAAAAAAAAGATAGAAATTATAACAGATCGAGTAAACATTATTGAGTTTAAAAGTATGATAAGCAAAACGAAAGATTTACTAGAGGGTATCAACAGTAAATTTGAGCCACCTAAAGAAACAATCAGTAAACTTAAAAAGAGATCAACAGAGATCGTACAACCTGAGTAACAGTGATAAAAGAATAAAGAAAAGTAAAGTCTCAGGCAAATTTGGGACACCATTAAGAACACTGACATATGTATAATGAGAATATCAGAAGAGGATAAATAGAAATGGACAGAAAAAATACTCAAAGAAATAATGACTCAAAAAATGTTTAATTTCTCAAATTTGATAAAAAAAAAAATACATTCTACACAACCAAGAAGCTCTATCGACTCTGAGTAGTATAAACACAGAAATCCACACCTGGACACATCATAGTAAAATGTTGAAATCTAGGAATAAAAAGAAAATCCTGAAAATAGTAAGATTAATACAACGCATAATGTAGAAGAGAACAACGATAGCTGATATCTCACCAGAAACAATGGAGGTCAGGAAGGCAGAGGGATGACATATTTAAATTGCTGAAAGTAAAAAAAAATCCTCCGCCAAAAATTTTAAATGGAGCAAAACTATCTTTAAAAAATGAAAGATATTCTGCGATTAAAGGAAAAAAAATCTAAGAGAATTTCAGCAATTTGCTAGCAAACCTGACTTACTAGAAATGCTATAAAGAAGTTCACAGGCTGGGGCACCTGGCTGGCTCAGTTGAAAGAGTATGGGGCTCTTGATCTTGGGGTTGTGAGTCTGAGCCCCACATTGGGTGTAGAGATTACTTAAAAATTGAAAATAAATTCTTAAAAAAAAAAAGAAGTTCACAGTCTGAAATCAAATGCTATCAGGTAGTAATTCAAATCCATGTGAAAAAACAAAAAGCTATGGTAGAGATAATTATGTAGGCAACTATAAAAGAAAGTATAATGGCATATTTCTTATTTCTAATCTTAACTGATTTAAAAATTAACTGTATGATACAATGTATACACAGTTGTATTCTGTAACCTAAAACATATAGAAATATAATATTTGAAAATAACTACATAAAGGGTGTTAAATAGAAAAAAACCATACTGAGTGAGAAAATAACACCAAATGGTAACTTGAATCCACAAAAATAAATGGAGAAAGCCAGAGATGGTAAAGAAGATTAGTATAACAAAGTCTATAAATATATACTTGTTCTCTTCAGCTTTTAAAAATAGATATAACAGGGCACCTGGGTGGCTCAGTCAGTTAAGTGTCCGACTTCAGCTCAGGTCATGATCTCATGATACGTGAGTTCGAGCCCCGCGTCAGGCTCTGTGCTGACAGCTCAGAGCCTGGAGCCCGTTTCAGATTCTGTGTCTCCCTCTCTCTCTGCCCCTCCCCTGTTCATGCTCTGTCTCTCTCTGTCTCAAAAATAAATAAATGTTAAAAAAAAAATAGATATAAGATTACATTAAGTAATAATTATAGGAATATATTTTTGGATTTGTAACTTATGTAGGCATAATATATGTAACAATAATAGCACACAATGATAGGAAAAATGGAGCTTTATAAAAGCCAAATTTCTATGTTTCATTGAAATTAAAATCAGTATAAATCTAAAGTAATTTTGGTAAGGTAAGAGTATATTGAGACAGGAACCTGTTGGGATGAGCACTGGGTGTTTTATGGAAACCAATTTGACAATAAATTTTGTATTAAAAAAAAGTATATTGCAAGTTCTAGAGTAACCATAAAGAAAATAATTTTTAAAATAATATTTAAAAAATAATTTTTAATAAAATATTATTTTAAAAATTATTTTAGGTTTTAAAATGTGTTACTAGAAAATATTCCCTTACTACAAAAAGAAGATAGTAAAGGAGAAACAAAGAGGGGTAAAATAAAACAGAAAAAAGGTAAAATGGCAGATATATCAACAATCATATTAACAACATTAAATGCAAGTGGATTAAATCATCCAATCAAAAGGCATGATTTATCAGATGGGATTAGAAAAAAACAAGTTCTCATAAACCAGTATCGTATCATATGCTCATTCCTGATTTATCATTGACAAAGAGGTTGAGATTGCCACTACTGGCTTACAGACATTAATAAAGATTCACCCTCTCCCTCAGGGCTGGAGAGAAGCTCAGTGTCTCTGAAAGCAGATGGCATTCTAATTACTAAACACAATTGGGTGTCTATGGGCAAGGGAGAAGGAGAGAAGGGATCTGGGTAGACAGTCAATAGTGTCTGCTACATCTGTGCTAGGGATTAGGGTTTTTAGAGATGAATAAGATATTTTATCTTCAAGTAAGTTAAAATACTATGACTATGATTGTCCATGATAAGGAGGACATTGCCCAGTCAATGTCTTTAAAGCCATGAATTTACCAGATGCCCTTCAGGACAATCGGCCATCACCCAAAGCAAAGAGCAGTGAATCTCCAGTCTGAAGACCTGTTTACTAATGACTGCTTTGGTCTTCTGTTTTCTTAAGGAGTTAAATTTATATCATCAAAGGCTCTTATTCAAGTAAACAACAATACTCCAATCTGGCTATGCATGAAAATCACTTGGGATGTTTCTACAAGTAAGATTCCTGGATCTACCCTGAAGGGCTACTCCAAGGAACAAATCAAAGCACACCTGGTGGAGGGTCCAAAATACCACTAAGAGTAGGGTAATAAAATAACCAAACTCACAACAGAGAGCAAGTAACAATCTCCGGAAAAACACCTCCTGAAAGGCCAGGCCCTGGAGAGTGTATGACCCTCCTTTAATATAGCAGTGCTCCCAGGTACAGAGCACACAACAAGCTTTTAAAACATATAAGGGATGGAAAACTAGCCAAAATGATGAAACAGAAGAATTCTCCTCAAAAGAAATTCCAAGAAGTAGCAACAACTAATGAATTGATCAAAACCAATTTAAGCAATATAACTAAGAATTTAGAATAATAGTCATAAAATTAATTGCTGGGCTTGAAAAAAGCATAGAGGACAGCAGAGAATCTATTGCTACAGAGATCAAGGGACTAAAAAATAGTCATGATGAATTAAAAAATGCTATAAATGGGGTGCAAAATAAAATGGAGGCAGCCAGAGCGTGGATTGAAGAGGCAGAGGGGAGAATAAGTGAATTAGAAGATAAAATTATGGAAAAAGAAGAAGCTGAGAAAAAGAGAGATTAAAAAAAATCCAGGATTACGAAGGGACAATTAATTAGAGAACTAAGTGATGCAATCAAATGGAACAATATCCATATTATAGGAATTCCAGAAGAAGAAGAAGAGAGAGGGAAAGGGGCTGAAGGTGTACTTGAAAAAATCATAGCTGAGAACTTCCCTGATCTGGGGAAGGAAACAGGCATTGAAATCCAAGAGGCACAGAGAACTCCCTTCAGACATAACTTGAATCGATCTTCTGCACAATATATCATAGTGAAACTGGCAAAATACAAGGATAAAGAGAGAATTCTGAAAGCAGCTAGGGATAAATGGGCCTTAGCATACAAAGGTAGACACATAAGGGTAGTAGCAGATCTATCTACTGAAACATGGCAGGCCAGAAAGGAATGGCAGGAAATTTCAATGTGATGAACAGGAAAAATATGCAGCAAAGAATCTTATACCCAGCAAGTCGGTCATTCAAAATAGAAGGAGAAATAAAGGTTTTCCCAAACAAAAGCTGAAGGAATTCATCACCACTAAACCAGCCCTACAAGAGATCCTAAGGGGGACTGTGTAAGTGAAATGTTGCAAGGACCACAAAGTACCAGAGACATCACTATAAGCATGAAACCTACAGATAACATAATGACTCTAAACCTGTATCTTTCAATAATAACACTGAATGTAAATGGACTAAATGCTCCAACCAAAAGACACAGGGTATCAAAATGTATAAAAAAACAAGACCCATCTATTTGGTGTCTACAAGAGACTCACTTTAGACCTGAGGATACCTTCAGATTGAAAGTGAGGGGATGGAGAACTATCTAGTATGCTACTGGAAGTCCAAAGAAAGCTGGAGTAGCCATACTTATACCAGACAAATTAGACTTTAAAATAAAGGCTGTAACAAGAGATGAAGAAGGCTATTATATAGTAATTACAGGGTCTATCCATCAGGAAGAGCTAACAATTATAAATGTCTATGCACCGAATTCAGAGACCCCCAAATATATAAAATGATTAATCACAAACATAAGCAACCTTATTGATAAGAATGTGGTAATTGCAGGGAATTTTAATAGTCCACTTACAACAATGGATAGATCATCTAGACAGAGAATCAATAAAGAAAACAAGGGCCCTGAATGATACATTGGATCAGATGGACTTGACAGATATTATTTAGAACTCTGCATCCCAAAGCAATGGAATACACTTTCTTCTCGAGTGTGCATGGAACATTCTCCAAGATAGATCACATACTGGGTCACAAAACAGACCTTAATAAGTATAAAAGAACTGGAGCACCTGGGTGGCTCAGTAGGTTGAGTGTCTGACTTCGGCTCAGGTCATGATCTCGCAGTCTGTGAGTTCGAGCCCTGTGTCAGGCTCTGTGCTGACCGCTCAGAGCTTGGAGCTTGCTTCAGATTCTGTGTCTCCCTCTCTCTTTGCCCCTCCCCCGCTCATGCTCTGTCTCTTGCTCTGTCAAAAATAAATAAACATTTAAAAAAATTTTTTTAAATAAGAACTGAGATCCTACCATGCACACTTTCAGATCACAATGCTATGAAACTTGAAATCAACCACAGGAAAAAGTTTGGAAAACCTCCAAAAGCATGGAGGTTAAAGAACACCCTACTAAAGAATGAATGGGTCACCCAGGAAATTAGAGAAGAAATTTAAAAAATATGGAAACAAATGAAAATGAAAATACAACAATCCAAACGCTTTGGGATGCAGCAAAGGCAGTCCTAAGAGGAAAATACATTGCAATCCAGGCCTATCTCAAGAAACAAGAAAAATCCCAAATACAAAATCTAATAGCACACCTAAAGGAAACAGAAGCAGAACAGCAAAGACACCCCAAACCCAGCAGAAGAAAAATAATAAAGATCAGAGCAGAAATAAACAATATAAAATCTAAAAAAACTGTAGAGCAGATCAATGAAACCAAGAGTTGGTTTTTTGAAAAAATAAACAAAATTGATAAACCTCTAGCCAGGCTTCTCAAAAAGAAAAGGGAGATGACCCAAATAGATAAAATCAGGAATGAAAATAGAATTATTACAACCAATCCCTCAGAAATACAAGCAATTATCAGAGAATACTATAAAAAATTATATGCCAAAAACTGGACAACCTGGAAGAAATGGACAAATTCCTAAACACCCACACACTTCCAAAACTCAAATGGGAAGAAATAGAAAATTTGAACAGACCCATAACTAGTGAAGAAACTGAATCAGTTATCAAAAATCTCCCAACAAATAATAGTCCAGGACCAGATGGCTTCCCTGGGGAATTCTACCAGACATTTAAAGCAGAGATAATACCTATCCTTCTCAAGCTGTTCCAAAAAACAGAAACGAAAGGAAAACTTCCAGACTCATTCTATGAAGCCAGCATTACATTGATTCCCAAACCAGACAGAGATCCAGGCAAAAAAGAGAACTACAGGCCAATATCCCTGATGAATATGGATGCAAAAATTCTCAACAAGATACTAGCAAATCAAATTCAACAGCATATAAAAAGAATTATTCAGCGTGATTAAGTGGGATTCATTCCTGTGCTGCAGGGCTGGTTCAATATTCGCAAATCAATCAATGTGATACATCACATTAATAAAAGAAAAGATAAGAACCATATGATCCTGTCCATCGATGCAGAAAAAGCATTTGACAAAATACAGCATCCTTTCTTAATAAAAGCCCTTGAGACAGTCGGGATAGAAGGAACATACTTAAACATCGTAAAAGCCATTTATGAAAAGCCCACAGCTAATATCATCCTCAATGGGGAAAAACTGAGAGCTTTCCCCCTGAGATCAGGAACATGACAGGGATGTTCACTCACCACTGTTGTTTAACATAGTGTTGGAAGTCCTAGCATCAGCAATCAGACAACAAAAGGAAATCAAAGGCATCAAAACTGGCAAAAATGAAGTCAAGCTTTCCCTTTTTGTAGATGACATGATACTCTAGGTGGAAAACCCAACAGATTCCACCAAAAGTCTGCTAGAACTGATACATGAATTCAGCAAAGTCGCAGGACACAAATTAAGTGCAGAAATCAGTTGCATTTTTGTACACCAATAATGAAGCAACAGAAAGACAAATAAAGAAACTGATCCCATTCACAATTGCATCAAGAAGCATAAAATACCTAGGAATAAATCTAACCAAAGATGTAAAAGATCTGTATGCTGAAAACTATAGAAAGCTTATGAAGGAAACTGAAGAAGATACAAAGAAATGGAAAAACATTCCATGCTCATGGAAAGGAAGAATAAATATTGTTAAAATGTCAATACTACCCAAAGCTATCTACACATTCAATGCAATCCCAATCAAAACTGCACCAGCATTCTTCTTGAAGCTAGAACAAGCAATCCTAAAATTCATATGGAACCACAAAAGGCCCCGAATAGCCAAAGTAATATTGAAGAAGACCAAAGCGGGAGGTTTCACAATCCCAGACTTTAGCCTCTACTACAAAGCTGTAATCATCAAGACGGCATGGTATTGGCACAAAAACAGACACATAGACCAATGAAATAGAATAGAGACTCCAGAATTGGACCCACAAAAGTATGGCCAACTAATCTTTCACAAAGCAGGAAAGGATATCCAGTGGAAAAAAGACAGTCCCTTTAACAAATGGTGCTGACAGAACTGGACAGCAACATGCAGAAGAATGAAACTAGACCATTTTCTTACACCATTCACAAAAATAAACTCAAAATGGATGAAAGACCTGAATGCGAGACAGGAAACCATCAAAACCCTAGGGGAGAAAGCAGGAAAAAAAGCCTCTCTGACCTCAGCCACAGCAATTTCTTACTTGACACATCTCCAAAGGCAAGAGAATTAAAAGCAAAAATGAACTACCGGGACCTCATCAAGATAAAAAGCTTCTGTACCGCAAAGGAAACAATCAACAAAACTAAAAGGCAACCAACGAAATGGGAAAAGATATTTGCAAATGACATATCGGACAAAGGGCTAGTATCCAAAATCCATATAGAGCTCACCAAACCCCACACCCAAAAAACAAATAATCCAGTGAAGAAATGGGCAGAAGACATGAATAGACACTTTTCCAAAGAAGACATCCAGATGGCCAATAGGCACATAAAAAGATGCTCAACCTCACTCCTCATCAGGGAATTACAAATCAAAACCACACTGAGATACCACCTTATGCCGGTCAGAGTGGCTAAAATGAACAAATCAGGAGACTATAGAGGCTGGAGAGGACGTGGAGAAACAGGAACCCTCTTGCACTGTTGGTGGGAATGCAAACTGGTGCAGCCACTCTGGAAAACAGTGTGGAGGTTCCTCAAACAATTCAAAATAGATCTACCCTATGACTCAGCAATAGCACTGCTAGGAATTTACCCAAGGGACACAGGAGTGCTTATGTATAGGGGCCCTTGTACCCCAATGTTTATAGCAACACTTTCAACAATAGCCAAATTATGGAAAGAGCCTAAGTGTCCATCATCTGATGAATGGATAAAGACATTGTGGTTTATATACACAATGGAGTACTACGTGGCAATGAGAAAGAATGAAATCTGGCTGTTTGTAACAACGTGGATGGAACTGGAGAGTATTATGCTAAGTGAAATTAATCAGTCAGAGAAAGACAGATATCATATGTTTTCACTCTTATGTGGATCCTGAGAAACTTAACAGAAGACCAGGGGGGACAGTAAGGGCGGGGGGGAGTTACAGAGAGGGAAGAAGGCAAACCATAAGAGACTCTTAAATACTGAGAACAAACTGAGGGTTGATGGGGTTGGGGGAGAGGGGAAAGTGGGTGATGGGCATTGAGGAGGGCACCTGTTGGGATGAGTACTGAGTATTGTATGGAAACCAATTTGACAACAAATTATATTTAATGATAAAAAAAATAAAGCCATGGGTTTATAAGAAAATGAAACATTAGCTAAACTTGTTAACCCTCATACAAACTTATCTCATTGCCTTCATTTTGACCAAGACATTCTGTTTAGCCAGCATTGCAGATTAATCACTCAAACTGGCTGTAGAAGACACAATTTAGATTCAAAGATACAAATAGGTTGAAAGTAAAAGGATAGAAAAATATATTTCAAAAGAGAGCTTGGGTAGTTTTACTTATCAGACAAAATACACTTTAAAACAAACAAAAAAATGTTACTAGAAATAACAGAAAAATTGCATAATGATGATCAGGTCAGTCCATGAAGAATATATAATAACTGTAAACATACATTCTCCTAACAACTGAGCCCCAAAATACATGAGGCCAAATCTAGAAGAATATATGGGAGAAAGAGGTAATTTAACAAAAATAGTTGAATACTTCAATACTCCGTTTAAATAATAGACAACACAACTAGGCAGAACATCAACAAGGAATGAACAAGGCTATAAAACAAATAGATCTAACAGACATCTGTACAACATTCCACCCAGTCACAGCATAAGACGCATTCATTTCCAGTGCACATGGAACATTCTCCAGTATAGATCATAAAACAAGTTTCAATACATTTAAAATGAGTGAAGTTGTACAAAGAATATTCTCAGACCAAAATTAAATTAAATTAAATTAGAAGTCAATAACAAAGAAAATGGAAATTCACAAATATTTTTTTAAATTAAAACTCCTGAATAAATGAGTCAAAGAAGAAAATAACAGGGAAAATTAGAAAATATCTTCAAGAATTAAAATGAAAACACTGTGCCCAAAAATGGAATGCAGTTAAAGAAGTGCTCAGTGGGAAACTTACAGCCAGATAATGAAAGGAAAGGACAAGCAGAAATGCAGTGATACATTTATTCAGTAAGGAACTTGGGCTGGAGTTAAGGGACCAGATTCTTATGCGGGGTCTGTCATAAAGTTCCTGTGTAACTTCAGTAAGTCATTCAAATTCCCAAGACCTCCACTTCCTCATCAACAAAGTAAAAAGATTGGGATAAATATCTCCAAGGTCTTTTCTAGTCTTTCATCCTATGGCTCTTAGTTAGCAAGTGTCCTAACTAGCTTTTCTATTTCCCTCTGTGCCTTTAAAAAACAGGTGAAGCTCACTCAGCCTGTTTTCTTGTCATGTTGTATGATTCTAGACCATCTTAGATTTGCTGTTTTAAACTTCATTATTGTAACACAGACTCACCAGTTACTATTTTTTTGTGTTGTCTTGTTCCCCTTCTAATCATCCCTTACTTTTAAAAGTAGCATTCTCTTGCATGTTTGAATATTCTCTTCCCTCCCTGTATGAAGCACTGGTTCATTTTTAAAACTTCCTTCTCTGGCTTTACATATTTAGAGTTTCATCGGTGACCTCTTGAACATTTATGTTTTTCATGGACCCCTTCAAAAGGACCCCTTCATGGCACTTTGGGCAGTCTAAGAATGGTTTGTGAGTTGCATACTGGATGAAAGATCCACTTGCAGTGTCAAAACTGATTATGTTCCAGGTAACAATTTTCACTCAGCATCTTAGTGTAGACTGGCAAATTCGTATCTGATGGCTTTCCTTAGGAAAGAAGTTATTCTCTAGCTCCACAGAAAGGTATTCAATGTCACTGATCTTGTTACATTTCTATTTCCTGAAATACAGGAGTAAAATGGGAGGCAATTTAGGATGGTAGATACTTTCTGCCAACATCTTGGCAAAGACAGAAAAGGCTGAGAGGTTGCCTTGTTAACTTCAGATAATCAAGAAGACAGGACCAAGGAGTTCTGAATTGGCACAGCCAGCAAGAGAAAAGGTGAGATACTGGGGAATCTAATCAGGCCACAGATGAGGCACCATGCTGCCAACAGACACTTGTAAAGAAATGTACTTGATCGATTACCTAAAGAACCTCTAGCATCTGGACTTTACTAGCCATATGCTCACTAATTTCATTCAAAGGTCAGAAAGTTTGAATTTCTTTTTTTTTAATCAGTGGTGTGATATGTATACATTTATTACCTAGATAATGTGGTACAACATACAATCAAAATATCACTTGGGCATCAATATGCTTCCAGGAAGATAGGCAGAGTATAGCTGCTGACAAGTATTTAATTCAAAACCCTAAAACAGTTGCTAATAGTCTCAACACCTGTACTCAAATCTTTTCCTTGGTTTTCATGAGTAAATAAGTGTTTATTAGGTACCACTAAGTGTGCGCATCAAGCTCTGTACGGACCCAGTGTTTTGTACTTCATCATATGTATTTTTCAAACTTTTCTAAAGAGAGCAAGACTGGTTTACATCATTAAGGGAGGATTTGACAACACAAAAATAAATGGGAACGGGGGGCTGAGAGTGCTCTTTCTGCATAGCTAGAAAGGACTTTTAAAAACAGGTAAAATCCTGAAATGGGTAGACTGGGAGCTTCTCTAGAATTCTTTGTCCCCCCCCATCCAGAGGCCCCTCCTCCTCCTGCTCAGTAGGGCCTATTTAACTATTTGAGTTATTCTGTCCTCTCTTCCCTCTCCTTCCTCAAAGCCTGTTCCTCATTTAAAAAAAAAAAAAAAATATATATATATATATAGTTCACTGACATCATGTAACCTGGTGTTCTCCCTCCAGCAATTTTTGTATATTAAGTTTCACTCTTAATTATAAGTGAACCTGTCTACCACTCCAACCTCACCCTCCAAAGAATTTCAAGCAGCAGTCAAGAGACAATCTGAGGAGCAGGCGGTGGGAAGGGGGATTTTATTAAAGTTTTCCCACACCTTAACTGTCCTATGTGATTCTGAAGCTGGAGCAAATGGCCAGGAATGCTATGCTCTCAAAGGCCACACTGCCAGTCATAAAACTGGCTTGGGTTGTGCACAATCATTTCATTAAGACAAATTTCATAAAGCAAAATTGACTCTGTTAAAAAGGCAGAAAATGTTCTGTCAGCCCAGTTCACGTTAGTTTAAGACTCTGCATAGAACTCCCTTCCCTTTCAAAAGCTGCCTTAGGGCTTTTAAGAATCACAGACAGTCTTGGGGCGCCTGGATGGCTCAGTCGGTCGAGCATCTGACTTCGGCTCAGGTCATGATCTTGCGGTCTGTGAGTTTGAGCCCCACATCCGGCTCTGTGCTGACAGCTCAGAGCCTGGAGCCTGCTTCAGATTCTGTGTCTCCCTCTCTCTCTGCCTCTCCCTCCCGCTCATGCTCTGTCTCTCTCTCTCTGTCAAAAATAAACATTAAAAAAAAATTAAAAAGAATCACAGACAGTCTGGGTCTCCACAGCCAGTGTATTCAGGGCACTCCTGGGAAAGGAGTGAACCCCTTCATGAAAATGTGTTCTCCTGAGAAGCTACTTAGCACCTCTTCCCTCAGCACCTGCAGACTTTCCACAAAATTAAAAGCAAGCTAATGACTTTGTGAGTTCAAGCCCACGCCCCTGCCACCCTGGTTTTATTTACCTCCTCAGTGCTGCACTGCAATCATTTTTTCCCCTGCACTTTTTGATTTTCTTAGATTTACAACAGAAGTACTCACTAAAGCCAATCCACTCTCTATTGGCTTAAAATTGGTCAGTGGTGAGACAATATAACAGAACTGAAACTTGAAACTGTGGACAGACTCACTTTTCTGGAGATGAATCTGCTTATTTGGGGTGACAATGTGTTGTCAGTACTCTGTAACTGGCAGAATTGATTTCCTTCCCGGTATTTTCTCCCTCAGTCCCGGGGGGGTGGGGGGGTGCAAGGAGCCCAACCTGAAAACCTGTACAGGCATATACATTCTGGTGGGAAAGGATCAGTGGTTAAAGCAGAGTGCTAATGGAGGAGAGGCGTGACTGGCCTTTCACCAAGGGCACTCTGAATGCCAGGGATTCGTAGGAGCTGGCCCTGGCACTGAGAAATTTCTGCTGAGGGAATATGAGAGAAAGGTTCAAAGCAAACTCTTCTTTTTTATAAAAAATTTTTTTAATACTTATCTATTTTTGAGAGAGAGCGAGACAGAGTGCAAGCAGGGAAGGGGCAGAGAGAGGGAGACACAGAATCTGAAGCAGGCTCCAGGCTCTGAGCTGTCAGCACAGAGCCCAATGTGGGGCTTGAAGCCATGAACCGCGAGATCATGACCTGAGCCGACTGGGCCACCCAGGCGCCCCCAAAGCAAATTCTTCTCCTTATTCCTGGGAAGATATCTTCTCCAGAAGGTGGCCCATTTTTTTTCTTTAACTATAAAAGACTTAATTTAACAAAAAAGATTTCTTGCTCAACTATCTTTTGTATCATATATTTAATTTAATTTTATAAGTCCATTTATTTATATTGAGTGAGAGAGAGAGAGAGCATGGGAGGGGCAGAGAGAGACAGGGAGAGAGAGAATCTCAAGTAGGATCCACACTGCCAGTGCAGAGCCCAATGTGGGGCTCTGACTCATGAACTCTGAGATTATGACCTGACCCAAAATCAAGAGTTGGATGCTCAGCTGATGAGCCACCCAGGTGCCCCTCTGTATTTTCAATTTTAACAATTAACATGGCACAGGGAATTCTTTATGCTAATGTTATAGTTCCTTGGTTGAGCCCTAACACCAATATTTGCTTTATTTTTTTTTTTTTATTTGAGCAGAGTTAACACACAATGTTACATTAGCTTCAGGTGTACAACACAGTGACTGGGCAAGTTTATACATTATGCTATGCTCCCCACAAGTGTAGCTGCCATCTGTCACAAAAATAGACACATAGATCAATAGAATAGAATAGAATAGAATAGAATAGAATAGAATAGAATAGAATAGATAGAATAGAATAGAATAGAATAGAATAGAATAGGGACCCCCACAAATAAAACCACGCTTATCTGGTCAATTAATCTATGATAAAGGAAGCAAGAATATGCAATGGGAAAAAGTCTCTTCAATAAATGGTGCTGGGAAAACTGGACAGCCACACGCAAAACTATTGAACTGGATCACTTTCTCACACCAGATACAAAAATGAACTCCAAATGGATTGAAGGTGGCCCATTCTCACTACCCACTCCTTCCTCCCTGTGACTCTGTCCTGTCCTGACAACTTACTTCACACAGCCAGATACTTGCCCATGGCATGCTCTCTGTCCCTTGGATATCCATAGAGTGTGGCTCCTCCAAAACACAACTGTCATTGCCCCATGTCGTCCTGCAGTAGAATTTCTTCACACACCCAGCCTAAGTTGCATCTCTCATCCCTGCCTGTGTCACTCTCTATTCTGTTACCCTGTTTTATCATCTTTGCAACTCTCTCTCTACGAAGTGATCCTGTTTATTTGTTTCTGTGGGTTTGTTTTGTGTCTTACTTTCCTCAACAAAGTGTAAGGTCCAAAAAGGCAGGAATACCATCTTTCTGACTCACTGCTACATCTCCAGTGCCTGGGAAAGTTCCCAGTACACTAGGGACTCAAAATATTTGTGGAATGAATGAACTTATGAATATATGGGAATTTCTGCAGGTAAGAAGATAGCAACTATATTCAGAAATGGAGAGTCTGTAAGCCCTAGGTTAGCTCCTTTATGTATCCTACCCCTACATTCTCATAAACAGAGTACACAGAGGTGCACATATGGAATCAAATTTCTCAAGTCAGACTGTGAATTCAGGGTAATCAGGTAAAGTAATGGACTTTACAATATCACATATTTGGATACATTTCTCTGAAATCCAGCTTATCCAAGTAGGTAAGCATACAGACCCTAAAGGGCACTGCTGAGGCCATAGTCTGTCTACATAGGGTGGCTTACTTGTGTGACCGTATACAAACAGACTCTCTGTGCTTCAGTTTCTTTGCTTATAAAAGAAAAATAGATTACTTCCCAAATTGGGTTGCTGTGAAGATTAACTGAGTTAATTTAAGTAATACGCTTAAAACAATGTCTAGCATGTCATAGCACTATCAGTATTTTCTATTATTACTATTATCATTCTCATTTCTCATACTGTGCTTCTAAGTGATGGGAATTTAAACCTCTTTTGCCACAGAATCTGACAGTCTGGTGAAGCCTATGGACCATTTCTCACAATAACGCTTTTAAAAACATAAAATAAACAAGATAATATTACAAAGGAAGCAAATATATTGAAATATATTTATTAAAATTTTTAAAAACTGTGATATAGAAATATATCTTCTTTTTAAACACATTAAATAATAAGACATGCTGGCAGAACTCATAACCACCAAACTTTTAAGTCATGAAAAGCTAAACAATAGTTCAAGATATTAGCAACAATGAAAATATTTGTGATTTCTTTTAGCAAAATTACAGCTACCGCTAATACTATGATGGTCATCACTAATAATTGAAGGGAAAGCTAAATTCTAGTTAGAGGTTAGAGAAGATGAAGATGCTAATTTTTTCCCATTGCAGTTCAAAGACACGATCATATCCACAGTTGATGTAATCCAAGATAAGAACTTCTGCTACAGGTACTGCTTCTGGCGCCTTCAACAGCTATTCCATAACTTTTATATATGTATTTTTAGAAATGGATGTGATTTGATTCCTATATATATATACCCAACAGAAGTGGCCATGCACACACACACACACACACACACACACACACACAAATGCTTATTACAGTCTGTCTGAAATGGTGAACCCACATATCCACTGACAAAAATTTGTTAAAAAGAATTTTATTAATGTGCACCCTATGAAATACAAGTTTTGTTTTTGTTGGCTTCTTAAGGAAGAAGATAAAGGCTGAAAACTGTCTCCATATACCAACATAAAAGACACTCTCAATAGCATTATCCCATTTTTGTAAAAACACAATTTTATAGATCTACTGATTAAGAGTGGTTATGGGGGTGGTTGATTATGGGAAACTTTCGCTTTCTACACATTACGGTAATTTTTCTTTTCCAGTCGGCCTATATCTTCAGTTATCAAAAACATGATGATTACTTTTGAAAAATCAAACCCAGCCTCTCAAGTTTCCTGGCATCCAGAAGCTTATATTTTAATGAATGTGTAGAAAGTCAAACATAGTTATTACTATTTTGCAAGCCTGTGAGAAGTCTCAGAAAGATAACCTCTGGGGCTTTTCCCAGAATTCCTACATAAAAAATGGTGCTGCGGTTCTCAAGCCACAGTCTATTGGTTTTGTGTTACTCAAACATGAACTAGCATTTAATCTCAAAAGCTTTGAAATCTTTTTGGTTTAGTTCTGCTAATATTTCTGTTTCTGGAGCCCTCTCTCTACCCACTCCTTAAGATTGTTGCTCCTTGGTGTGAACCAACTGCTTAAATAAGGTCCATTTGCCCATTTCTTGTACTTTATTCTGCCTGCAGCAAAACATTTCTTTGCATTTACTGCCCTCCGCAAGCTCCATTCCTGCCATCAGGTCTCATCCTCTCTTTAGAGAAGAGAGCAAACTTCAGGTTAGGGAGGCTGTTGTGGGCATGGCAACTGTACAGCCACATCTGCAGATACATATTTAAGCATCACTCTGCAACACAAAGTTGATGGCAACAGTTTGTTCCAGGAATCCAGGCTTCTACAAGAAAACTGCCACTCCTCTTCCTTTCAGTTGCACATCTCATCACCTCTCAACTCAGAGGAAGCTAGCTCTTGCCTCCACCATGCTTCTCTCTAAAGTCTCCAACAAGCTCCATGCAGGCTGCTGTTCTTTTCTCATTTGTCCTCACGAAATCGGATACTGTTGCTCACCGACACATTTATGAATGTTTGACCTTCTTCACTTCTGAAGTGAACATCATGCTATTAATTTTCTTCTTTCTTCTCCTTCATAGACCCTTCTTTTCCACTCTTAAATGTGAGTGTTCACCAAGTCTCCATTTATGGTTGTAGAACTATAGCCCATAAGCACCTCCAAACTCAGCATGTCAAATCTTAAATTTGGCATTTTTCCCCAAACCTTCTTTTCTTTATTCTCCATTTCCTACCCTAATGCATAACACCTTGGGTTTCTATTTGCTCAAGGCCAACCATGAAGTACCCTGCTAGAATCCTCCTCAACCTCACAGCCCAACTTCCCTTTTGGCTCTCTAGCTTTTACCTCCTTAAATCTCTTCAATCTACCTATTTTACCCCATTATTACCTTAATTCAGACTCACATTACTACTCCTTACCTGGACAAACGCAACACTCCCCTAACTAGCCCTCTTGCCTGTACTTTAACCAGCCTCTATTTACAAATTATATATATTCATCTGGGAAATGTCCTTATTTTAAAAACAAGTTTAAATTGTGAGGCCCCTAAAGCAAAGTTATGCCCAAATTCCATATTCTATACTACACCAGATTTACTCTAAACACTGCAACTTCACAGGAAAACAAAAAAATAAACAAAAAAAAAATTTGGTCACAGGCAACAAAAACAAAAATTGACAAGGGGGACTACTTAAACTAAAAAGCTTCTGCACAGTAAACAATCAACAGAAGAAAAAGGCAACTTATGGCATAGTAGAAGATATTTGCAAACCCTATAACTGATCAAGGGTTAATATCCAAAATATATTTAAAAACTCCTACAACTCAATAGCAATAATAACAATAATCTGATTATAAATGGTCAAATGACTCAAATAAACATTTCTCCAAAGATTATATGCAAATGCCAACAGATATATGAAAAGGTGCTCAACATCACTAAATATCAGAGATACACAAATCAAAAGCACAATGAGAGCTCACTTCATATCTGTTAAAATGGCTATTATTAAAAATCAAAAGATAGGTATTGTTGAAGATGTGCAGAAAAAGGAATCTTTGCACACTGTTGTTGGGAATGTAAATGATTTAGCTACTATGGAAACCAGGATGAAAGTTCCTCAGTAAATTAAAAACAGAAATAATATTTGATCAAGCAATCCCACTTCTGGGTATATATTAAAGGAAGTTAAATCAAAATCAGAGATATCTACATTCCCATGTTCACTGCATCATTATTTACAATAACCAAGACATGAAAGCAGCCTAAACGTCCATCAGTGAATGAATGGATGAAGACAATGTGGCAATAATGGAATATTATTCAAGCCTAAAAAAGAAGGATATCCTGCCATTTGTGACAACATGGATGAAACTGGAGGACAACATGACAAATAAAGTAAGCTAAACACAAAAGGACAAATACTACACAATCTCACATTTATGAGGAATCTAAAATAGTTAAGCTCATAGAAGCAGACAGTAGAAGGGTAGTTGAGGGGAGGGGGAAATAGGGAGATATCGGTCAAAGGGTACAAAGTTTCAGTTATGCAAAATGAACAAATCCTAGAGATCTACTGTACAGCATAGTGCCTATGGTTAACAATACTATACAATATACTTAAAAATGTGCTAAAAGGGTCTTATGTTAGGTGTTCCTATCACAAAGAATATTAATAAATAAAAGTGGGAGGAAGCTTTTAGAAGTGATGGGTATGTTTATGGCATTGACTAAGGTGATGGTTTCTTGGGTATATACTTATCTCCAAATTCATCAAAGGTACACATTAAATGTGTACAATTTTTGTATGTCAATCATACCTAAATAAAATGGTTTAAAAAAAATAACTAAAAAATACAAATGTCATTTATTCTGTCAGAGGGAAAAAGTTCCCTAAATAACTTAGTGACACTATTAGCAACCAAAAACAAGGTACAATTTAGTATATAAGAATGGATGTAATATATGAAAGTAATAATAATAATAAATAATATTCTATTAAGAAGGCCATGCTTTCTGTGAAGGCAGCATTCATTCAAAGAGATTGAATATACATTTCCTTTATTGATTTTAGAAGAAATGGAATATACAAAGAGTTACACCTCAAGATCTATTCACAGGTATTTCTAACAAAGATTCAAGGCTATCAATAAGGCCATAGCAGGCAGTGATACTGGAAAAGACAAATCTCTTTTGGGGACATCTGTAGCCAATAAAATAAGAATTTCTTTATTAAGACAGAACTGAAAGGAAAAAAAAAAAAACAAAGCTGGCATCTCTGGCTTTCTTAAAGCAGCCTTGAATTTGTACCCCTAAAATGCATTTTCTCCTCTCAGCCTGTCTTTAACTTCTTCCATTCCTCTCAGAAGCACAGGGAAATTCCGATGTTCTCCTGTGTCACTGACCAAAGATGAGCACATCAACTGTGGTAGAAGCTGCTAGTTCCCTGGTGACTGTGTCAGAAACCCATGTATTTCTCCAGGTATTACTCAGCACACAATACCTTCAGTAAATAAACAGTTTGGGCCTCCTTTAGGGTTCAGACAATAACAACACAAATGAATCTAGGTGAAGGTGGAGGTTGGAGGTGGGGATGAGGTCAGGGTGGTAAAAGGGAGAGAGAGAAAGAGTGATATGAAGGGAAACCCCCTTCTTGACTCTGGGCACAGCTTTTTTTTTTTTTTCTCTTCTCTAAAGTATCATTTTGCATCAAACCCAGCTTAATGAACTTACCCCTCTGTTAGACCCTGTGGTGGGGTTACAAAAAAATTTTCCCCAAGTTGTGAATCAATCTATTATTATACATGGAAAACAACTGGAAAATAACATAGGGCATTTTATTAGCAAAGGTTAGTTATAATCAAATGATTCAGAATTATTGCTTTGAGTAGCTAGGATAAAGAGGTAGAGGAGCCAAAATTTATTAAGCAGGTTTTTCTGGAAAACATGGAGCCTAAACTTATTTTGGAAACGTAAACTATTTTGAATGGCAGAGTACAGGCATCAGTATATCGTAAGGAGCTTGGCCAAATAAATTGGGCTTGCCCTTCTTACAAAATCCTAGAAACTTGAAATCTCTTAAGGAATTTTCAAAGGTCATTTTATCTTAAGCTTTACCTCAATTCTGCTTTCCTTCACAATTATTTAAAAACCCTAATAACAAATTTACTTTGATTTTATGCTTAGTTACCACTCTTTGTGCAGTCCTAAGAATCATGAAAGAAGAAACAGCAAAACTAAAATCTCAAAATAAAATGGTCCTCTTCCTCTTTCACTTTCCCTGATCTTCATGAGCAATGTAGTTCAAAGACATTAGGTAGGACTGAGCCTGACAGGCATTAAGACATGGGGTGTAGGAGGAATATCTTGATATAAGGTGTTGCAGCCCATAAATAGTAAGGGTGATGTCTACACAGAAGTCATAACCCAAGTAAAGTGAGTAGGGAGTCCATGAATAAGGATAGCTTGGCATGGGTGGGAGAGCCTGACCAAGGTTAGTAAGATTTCCACAATGGAGGGAGGCCCGAAGTGGCTGGTGAAAGTGAGAAGGATGCTAACTTGAGTGTACAAACTGGTCATTCTTGTAGGGTGCTGCGAAGAAGACATGATGTGTCTGAGTCCAAGAAAGATACAGAGGCCATCAACATAGAAGGGAGTGCAATCTAGGGTGTTGAGGCTATCTGTATGGGAAGGCAGCCTGGCGAGATATCAGAGTCTAAGTAGACTGATAAGGGCATCCACATAGATGGGTAGAACTACACAAGTTGTCTGTGTCCAAGTGGGATGAAGAGTGGCAGTCCAGTGTCAAATGTAACCTGAGCAAGGTGAGAAGAGCAGAGCAGCCTTTTGGGGAGCATTTAAGCCTGTAAAGCACCAGAGGGCGTTAGCCTGAGAATGCAGTCAATACAGGATATTTGAGCTCAAGTGGTGTCTAAGGTCCATTTAGGAATTAGGGCAGTAACAATAGGAGATTAGTTACAAACAGGGAGGTTGGTCAAATAAGAAGCATATTCAGCATAACAGAAGCCTGTTTTCTCATTATTGGAAAAGAGAGTTACAAATTTAGAAAGGAAGAAAATTGGAATAAATTATGTGGTGTTGGATTGGAATTAGAAATACTGGCATGAAACTGTGGATTTTAATATATATAGATAAGGAAATACAGATGAAAATGTGAATTATAGAAACAGACACACAAAGACACACACACAAATACGTATATTCCTCACTTGGTCTGTTCTAAGAGGGCCTGGGAGCAGTGACAACCCAAGAATAATGAGCACATCTAGCTTTCAGATCATGGTTTCTAAATATTGTCCACTAAACGGGACCAGAACTCCTTAGAGAAATGCCTGCCTCCACATCTGGGGTAGGAAAAATACAAAATGAGTCTGGAATGTCTTGCTATGCCAGAAAGTAAGAAAGTGCTCAGAGAATAATCAGGGTGTATCAACAAACACAGAATCCAAAGCCAGATTGAAGAGGCTCCTACTGGCCAAACTACAGGCAATTTCAACATCTAAAATAAATAATGGTAGCAATGCATTTTAATCTTCTGAGTAAAATGGGAATCTGCAAGACTATGTTAATATAAATAAGTGAAAAAACAAAGTTTTATTTGAAATGACATATTTACTTAGTCTCAAAGCATCCCCTTCCCCAAACACATATGACTTATAAAGGGGAAAACAGTAACTTTGCAGTGGGCTAGAGTGGGTGATATCACCTTAATAAAATGATCAAATTAGCACCATCAATATGACAAATCAAAATTGTATGCTACCCGATACGATGCAAGGAGAAGAACACAACATCACTTCTGTGCTGTTGCCTGCCAAATAACCTGAAATCTGATCATGATGAAACATCAGAGAAAATCAAACTGAAGGACACTCTATAAAGTAACAAATCTGTGATTTTCAAAAGTGCCAAAGTCATGAAAAGTCAAAGAAAGATAACTAAAGATGGAAGCAAACTAAAAAGACACAACTAAAGGCAATGTGTGATTGTGAACTGGATCCTTTTCTTATGAAGGACATTAATAGGGACAACAGCTAAAACGTCAGTGGGAAGATAAAACAGTGTGGTGGAAATGTGTCAATGTAAATAAAATTTCCTGATTTTGCTGGTTGTTACGTGTGGTTATAGAGGAGAATGTCCTTCTTTGTTAGGAATACAAGTTTTTAGGTATAAAAGAGCATCCTGCCAGTGACTTACTTTCAAATGAGTAATTTACTCTCACATTTGAATATTATAACTTCTATGTAAGTTTGAGATAGTTTCAGAATTTTAAAATGGTAAAATAGTCATACCACGTGTGAGGGGCTGTCAGGGGTCTGACAAAGGCCTTAAGTGAAGTCTCTCCAGAGTGACTCAGTAGGAGAGCACACAACACTATGGGACAGCATACCCTAACCCACCCAGCGACCAAGGGAATGACACATATGTGTGTCTTCATAGCAGACATGTCTTGATCTTTGTGTAGGGCAGTGCTTTCTCATTCTGAGTCATCTGGTAAAATGAGCTTCCTCTGATCTTTTCAGTAAAAATGATTAAAAAAAAAAAAAGCCCTTCCCTCTTGAGCCCATTCCCATTGTAGGTGAGCATCTAGTAATGGGATGCGAGAGGAACAACCCTGAATTTGGAAAGTTAAAACGTGGTTTGACCTTGGCCTCTCTGAGAACCCTTCCTTCCTACCTCAGTGGTTGCTACGAGCATTAAATGAGATATGTATAAAAAGTCTTTGTGAAGTGCTGCTGTGCATATGTTAGCATTACATGCTAGGTCCGCATCAGAGCTTACATGAGGCAAAGTTAAGAAGTAGATGAGGTTACTTTTGGTTCCCTTCCTCTACTTTCCTTTTCCTCGCGTGTAGCCTTCTGAACTTACCTGCAATCTCGTGTTCTCAACAGCCCACTGCATTACTCTGTCTTGACCACTTGGAAATACCTCTCCCATCTCTTTACCAAAATTCTAGTTGTTGAGTCAGCAGAGGAAAACATGTTCCTCAATCACATATCTCAATTGCCTTACCATGTGCTAAGCCTGTAGGAACAATCTAGAAGGTACAGAGCACAAAGTCTCCACCCTCAAAAAGCTTGTACTCCAGTTGAATTACTAATACTTCTAGGAAGTGTTTTCATCTTAAAGGAGAATATTTTATTTTATTTTATTTTATTTTACTTTATTTTACTTTATTATTTTTGAGAGAGAGAGAGAGCATGAGTGGAGGAGAGGGGGATTGATAAACAGAGAGTGAGAGAGAGAGAGAGTGAGAGAGAGAGAGAGAGAGAGAGAAAGAGAGAGAGAGAGAAAGAGAAAATCTCAAGCAGGCTCCACACTCAGGGCAAAGGCTGACACAGGGCTCAATCCCATGACCCTGGGATCATGACCTGAGGCAAAATCAAGAGTCAGTCACTCACCTGGCTTGAGCCATCCAGGTGCCCCTAAAGGAGAATGTTTTTAAAGATGGTATGTTGATGTCAAAACATACATGTCCAAGTGAGCTAATTAAGCCCTATTACAGATGAGTCCCAGCCTGAAGCACAGTATGGGGATGGGGAGGGAAGCAGTATGATGGATGATGGCTATGAGAAAGGTGACCATTCTCAAACTAAGCCTCACTGGGTCTGCCATCTAGCTTCCTCACCTGTATGTACAAATAACGTAAGATTCTTACCTCATGAAATTGTTGGAGGATTAAGAGTTGATACTTAGAATAGTGCCTAGTACTTAGTAAGTACTAGGTAAATGCTAAATGCTATCATCAAATTATGAAACTGTGGAAATAAGGCAATTCTAGGCAGCAAATGACACAGCTCTAAGTAGAAAAGAAGGATTAGGAAAAGCGGGAGGCACTGGAGAAAGAAGAGGAGGAAAACTGCTGAGTATTCAATCACCCACAGGACCTCAATTTTAAAGCCTTAAATAATAATAATAAATCTTTAAAATATCCTTAAATACCTTAAAACCTAAATAATAATAATAAAGCCTTAAACACGCTGCCTGTGAAATAATTGTGCCCATGGCAAAACCTCATATGTAAGGTGTGTATATGCAAATACAGTTAACAGAAAGAACAGGAAAATGAGGTTTTAGCTAACATCAGGGGAATAACATTGGTTTTGTTGGTTTTAACCATGTGAACAATTAATACTCACTCAGACACAAATACTCACAGAACTACCAATCTCAGACTGAGAATACAGGGTTTCATGGACTGCATCCACTCTCACTATATCCATGATGTCATCTCGGTGCAATCACAATTTTCAGGTTCTTAGCGTGGCACGTTTGGCTTCACCACTCCTTATATTACTCTATTTGGAACAATGTGTGCCTTCTCCCAGGTGAGAGGGTGAGGAATAACTGAGAGAGACTTATCATGAATCACCTTGCCTGTTTTTCCTTTCTGAAGGGAATAGGTAGCAAAATCTAAAAAGGAAGCATAAAAAATAGCATGACTGAGAGCACTACCATGTCAGCTTGTGTCACTCGTGCTCTAAATATTTAGCAGGAAATTTTACCATCCAAGCCATGATCCACTAAGCATTTCTTTGCAGCCCCTGCCTCGCATAAAACCCAACCGTCCCCCAAGCTCAAACAGCTATGTTAAGGTCTCCTTTGCTAATGGCAAAGGTTATGATAGTTCCAAAATGCATTTTCTCACAGTTGTAGGTTAAAGTTTTAATAAAATGAGATTTATTTTTTATCTATTTATATTTATTTATATTTAGCTATTTAGATAGAAATTAAATTATGCTGGTCTAAAGAAAGCCATGGTAATATTTTTTAATAAAAATAGCTAAATCTACTGAGAAGTTATTATACACTAGATAATGTACATTATCCAATCCTCACAAAACCTATGAGCTATATGATTCCCATTTTACAGATAAGAAAACTTAGACTTGGGAGAGTTAAACAACTCGTCCAAGTTACATACCTAAAAAAGAGCAGAACCAAGATTTTAATTCACACTATTAAAAATTAAAGCTCTCAAACCTACCAAATGGGAGAAAGTATTTGCAAATAATATGTCCAATGAAGGGTTAATATGCAAAATATATAAAGAACTTATGCAACTCACCACCAAACAATCTGATTGAAAAATGGACGAAGGACCTGAATAGGCATTTTTCCAAAGAAGAGAGAGACGAGATGGCCAACAGACACATGAAAAGATGTTCAACATGACTTACCATCAGGGAAATGAAAACAAAACCACAATGAGATATAAAAATCAAATATCATATGATCCAGTAATTCCAATATGGTGTATTTACCCAAAGAAAATGAAAACACTAATTTGAAAAGATATGTGCACCCCTATGTTTACTGCAGCATTATTTACAATAGCCAAGGTATGGAAGAAGTCCCAAGTGTCTATCAATAGATGAATGAAGAAGATGTGATACAGATATAGATATAAACACACAATGGAATATTAACCAGGCATTAAAAAAAAAAGTATGAGATCTTGCCAGCTGTGACAACATGCATGGATATATGTGTGTATATATCCATCTATCAATGGACACTTGAGCTAATTCCATAATTTGGCTATTGTGAATAATGCTGCAATGAACACAGGGATGCATATGTCTTTTAGAATTAGCGTTTTTGTATTCTTTGGGTAAATACCCAGTAGCAGAATTACCAAATAATATGGTAATTCTATTTTTAAATTTTTGAGGAACCTCCATAGTGTTTTCCAGAGTGGCTGCACCAGCTTGCATTCCTCCCAACGGTGTATGAGGCTGCCCATTTTTCTGCATCCTCACCAACAATTATTTCTTATATTTTTGATTTCAGCCATTCTGACAAGTGTGAGGTGATATCTCATTGTGGTTTTGATTTGCATTTCCTTGATGATGAGTGATGTTGAGCATCTTTTCATGTGTCTTTTAGCCATCTAAATGTATGTCTTCTTTGGAGAAATGTCTGTTTATGTCTTCTGCCCACTTTCATCAAATTATCTGTTTTTGGGGTTGTATAAGTTCTTTATATATTTTGGATACTAACCCTTTGCTTCTGTTTCCCCTAATGTATCAGCTTATATTACTATTGTATACTTGCCAAAACTAAGAAACTAACATTGACACATCACTGTTAATAGGTTATTAAGTTAATTAAGTTTCAAAATTTTTTTTGGATTTCACTAGTTTTCCTATTAATGTCTTTTGTTGTTCTAGGAGGCGATCTAGGATGCCATAGGACATTTTATTGTCATTTCTCCTTAGTCCTCTCTGGTCTGTGATGGTTCCTTCCTTCCCTATCCTCTTCAGGAAGGTTATGTCATGCATTTGTAATGTGGTTTGATTTATTTGACACATTCTGCATTCCATCCTGAGACCTTTCCAATATTTTGGTTGACTTTTTAAAAATTTGCATACAGTGAAGTTTACTCTTTGTGACGTACACTTCTATAGGTTTAACAAAAGCACAGAGTGATATATCCATCACCACAGTACCATTCAGACCAGTTTCATCACCCCAAAAATTCCCTTGTGCAGCCCATTTATAGTCCAGCCTTCCTACTTCCTCAAACCCTTAGCAGGAAATGATCTGTTTTCTGTCTCTATAATTTTACCTTTATAGAATGTCATATAAATGGAATCATACAATAAATAGCCTTTGGGGTTTAGCTTCTTTTACTTAGAAAAATACATTTAAGGGGCGCCTGGGTGGCTCAGTTGGTTAAGCGTCTGACTTCGGCTCAGGTCATGATCTCACAGTTTGTTAGTTTGAGCCCTGCGTCGGGTTCTGTGCTGACAGCTCAGAGCCTAGAGCCTGCTTTAGATTCCCTGTCTCCCTCTCTCTCTGCCCTAGCCCTGCTTGTGCTCTCTCTCTCTCAAAAATGAATAAATGTTAAAAAAAATTTTTTTAAAGAAAAACGCACTTAAGATTAATCCAGGCTATTGCATAAATCATCAGAAAGCAAAGGTTTTACTTCTGATAAAGTTTAAATTTATTAACTTTTTCTGTTACAGATTATGCTTTTTGTGTCATATATAAAACTTACTGCCAAATCAAAGATCTTACAGATTTTTTCTTATATTTTCCTTTAGAGTTTTATAGTTTTATCTCTTCCATTTAGCTTTATGGTACATTTTGAGTTAATTTCTATGTATTGTATGAACTAAAGGGTCATGCTTCATTTTTTGCATAAGAATACCCAATTGTTCTAGGACTTCTTGTTAAAAAGACTATCCTTCTCTTATTAAATTGCCTTGGCACCTTTTGTTTAAAATAAATTGACTACGTATAGATGGGTATATTTCTCAGCTCTCTTGTCTGTTCCACTAATTTTTAAGTGTTTCTTTAGCTCAATACTCAACTGTCTTCATTGCTGTAACCTTATGATTATAGCCTTATAGCTATATAATTTTTAAAATCAGAAAGTGCAATTATTCCAACTTTGTTCTTCTTTTTAAAAATTGTCTTAGCTATTATAGGTGTCATAAGCACTCTATGAAAGCACACACACGAGTTGTGTCTTTCCACAATGTCAGCTTTACTCAGTCATAAAGCAAGGTCAAGCATGTTCAGGATTCTAAACTCAATGACATTTCACCATGTGGATTAACTTGGCTTCTTACAGGGCACACAGAGCAGAACAGAAGACATTTCACACAACAAACAAGGTAACAGAGTGGGAATGCAAGCTGGTGCAGCCACTCTGGAAAACAGTATGGAGGCTCCTCAAAAAGCTAAAAATAGAACTACCCTATGACCCAGCAATTGCACTACTAGGCATTCATCCACGGGATACAGGTGTGCTGTTGTGAAGGGACACATGCACCCCCATGTTTATAGCAGCACTATCAACAGTAGCCAAAGTATGGAAAGAGCCCAAATGCCCATCGATGGATGAATGGATAAAGAAGATGTGGTATATATATAAATGGAGTATTACTTGGCAATCAAAAAGAATGAAATCTTGCCATTTGCAACTACGTGGATGGAACTGGAGGGTATTATGCTAAGTGAAATTAGTCAGAGAAAGACAAAAATCATATGGCTTCACTCATATAAGGACTTTAAGAGACAAAACAGATGGACATAGGGAAGGGAAACAAAAATAAAAACATGTACAGGGACAAAACAGAAGAGACTCATAAATATGGAGAACAAACTGAGGGTTACTAGAGGGGTTGTGGGAGGGGGGATGGGCTACATGGGTAAGTGGCATTAAGAAATCTACTCCTGAAATCATTGTTGCACTATATGCTAACTAATTTGGATGTAAATTTAAAAAAATAAAAAATTAAATTAAATTAAATTAAAAAAGAAAAAGATACCAGAGGCATAGGAAGTTAACGAACCAAATGCTAAGTCAGTCTATGGATGCTCAGTTGAGATAAGGCCTCAGTCTGGTCCAGATCAGGTCTAGGCACTTACTGCTTCTGTTCAAGCAGTGAAGGATCTCAGTTCTGTTCTGAGTTCAGTCAGGCAGACCTTCAGCAGCAGCTGCCTTTTTCAAGTGGTCAGACAGAGGGGTCATGTCTGAAGTGTCTGATAGTTTGCTGCAAAAGTCCTTCCATTTTAATGGGATTTACATTATTGGGCCCCTGAAGACCTCCTCTGCTTCTGCTGGTTATCAGTTTTGGGGTGTCAGCTGATGCTAGTCTTGGCGATGTCTCATAGCTGCAGTACTCTTAACCATTTGCCTCATTGCTTAATACAGGCCCCTGCTTGACATGAGTGACTCCATCTTGCTCTCTACAACACTTCTTTTGCATATACATGCAAATTTATAACCAGCTTATCTTTCTACCAAAAAGGCTGATAAGATTTTGATTGAGATTATATTGAATCTATATATCAATTTTTAGATAACTGATATCTTAAAAAGATTATGTTTCTGATCCATGAACATGAAATGTCTTATTTACGTCTCTTTAATTTCTCTGAGAATCAAGTGTTTCTTAAAGATGAACCAGTAATAACTGACAGTTAAGATACACACAACAAAGCCACAGGATTTAGAACTATCTAAGGCACTTTAATGTGATGACAAATGGCTTTATATATTTCAAAATCCTTTCAAGGAATGAAAATTTAGTAATGTATATCATAATGATAACCCAAAGTCATTTAGAGAGTATTAAGTGATATCTAGTGTACCGTTTAGTAAGGCAAAACAGTATATGCTTTTTAAAGAAATCTTTTAATTAATTAAGAGTAGTAAAAACAAAGTATGGTGCTTAAAAGAGTAAGTGCTTAAATGGAAAATCCACTAAAAAGAACATGTCATTTCCAATTACACTGAAATATTGAGAAATCTCTACAAATGACACCCTTCATCTCGTTGTAGAAGTGAGACAGGCAGGCCAGGTTTCTCCTGCCTGGGGAACTCCCTAAGAGAGAGAGACAGGAGTTTTTCTTTCACTACATTTAGGGTTTTGCAGCATGTTGTTTGATCTTGTTTTGTGATTTCAGAAAGTGGCTGACAACGTGCAGGTGCCTCTAAGAACTTCCCACAAGAAACGCAATCTGTTTTTTCTCAGAGAAGAACAAAAAAAAAGGAAGCCCTGGTTTTCTTGTAGATGTACTTTGGTTTCAGACATGAAAGTGGTCAGGTTTGTTTTTCTTTTTCTTGCAACTCTAAGTAAATCTCCTTTGACCTTACAGCTTTGGTAGCTGGAGAAGTTAAAGAGCAGTAAAGGAACTTCAATCACTGTGGACAATTGTTTCATGAGTCATACTTTTCTATCATTCTCTGCTGAATGCTCCATTAAATGGATATTAGAGCCTAACTAAATATTTGAACTATTCCACTCAATCAGGGCCAAAAGAAATAAGCATGGCTTGGGAATCTTTTCATAAGTTCTACATAGGCTCAGCCCCAGCAGAGTACCTGGGAGGAACCAATGAAAATGTTCTTTTTTGTTAAAAATTCCTATTGGCCTAAAGATCATTAACTTTTTGCTTAAAGTTATTAATTTTTTTGGAAATCTGTACTGGTATATAATGTTTTCATTATATAAGGTTGAATACAGGAAGAAAAGAAAAATAAAAGCCAAGCCTATGGAGGATGCAAACAATCATTTAGCATTAATAAATCTTGTTATTATTGAAAAACACCTGGAATCCAATTTTAACCAGTTCTCTAATCCTTGGTAGCAGAGAAATAATATCTCATTACAAGATTTTTCTTTTTTCCCACAGTGATTATGGTCTATGAATGTTTATTTCTTTTTGCCCAGAAAAAAAAAAAGGAAAAAAATACCACAAAAAATATAATCAATGTTTGCTGTCAATATTAATAAAATGTAACATTTTTCAATAGTTAACTTTAAATTACTTAGTCTTTAGTACATTTAACGTTGGGTAAGGAAGCAATTTAATATGCTTGGCATTATGTGAGGTGAGGGTGGCCAAAATCAAGAGTGCTCAAGATCAACTGTAGTTCTTAAAATGACTTTGTCATTCAGACACTGAGTGGGGGAAAACACAGTAAACCAGAGTAGACAGATGTTCTTCAAATAGTGGCTCTAATTTCATCACAATCCTAAGAAGCCCTCTGGCAATTGCACTGGCTGGTTTGTTCCATATATGCCTCTACCCTCACCACCCTCATCACTTCATTCCATGATTATTGCAGGTATTACTAGGCTTTCTGCCTCCTGTCTTTTCTTTGCAGCAACAGATTTAATTTTCTAAAACACATCGTTTGTCATGTCACAGATCTGCTCAAAAGCACATAGTTTTTATTACTAAAAGGAGAAAATAACAACTCTCTAACATGGCCATCAGGGAAAAAGCATAGTCAAGCTTCCATCCTTTGGTTCTCATCTGCTGACTGATCTCTGAAGCCCCTTGGCTAAGAGGATGTTCTTGGGGTGGAGCTCGGAGTGAAGCAATGATGTACTAAGGCACCATCTTTGAAGAAACAAATTATCTGTGCTGATTTTCATCTGTAAAGCTTTGCTTAGTGCTGGGCCTATTTATTGTTAAAACTTAACTTTTTTTTTCTATACATATTAATTCATTTAACAAACCTCCGTTGATCACCTATCTGAAAGTCCTTGGGTTTACAAAGATAAATAATACCCTTTACTCAAAGAACTTATAGGTTAATGAGGGAAACAAAACTATTGTAATTCTCAAAGAGATGTGATCAAGGAACATTGACAGCCTAAAGTTTGCTGGGGAGGGACGGGAGGTTTGACTCACTCTGTTTTCAGAGTCCATGAGAAGGAGTTATTCAAGTTTGGTCTTAAAGAATAAACAGGAGAATGGCAGACTGGGCAAAAAAACAGGCATTTCAGGCAGAGAAAACTACGTACATTGATACCAAGTGGCTTACCACATTCAGGAACTTCCAAGTAGTTCACTGTGGCTGAGTGGTGAGAATATAGTTAAGGCAAGGGTCAAATCACAATGAGTCTTGTGAACCACAGTAAGAATTTTAGACTTCATTATGTAGAAAATGGAGTAGTTTAAGCAAGAAATTAGCATAATCTTATTTTCCTTCCAGAATATGGTTCTAGCAATTCTCTGTCCTATTTGATCTTTTAAAGGCTTCAGTTGACCCATGTTACTTGTCAGAGAAACCACATAAAAAGGACACCTGCACTCTACCTTGCAGCTCATCCATCCATGCCCATCACATACTCCAAAACTCCTCCATCAGATGTCAGGGGCTCTTTGCCTCCTTTGGTTCCATGTTCCACCTTCTGAGTCTCACCATTCACTGATGATACTATTGTAGACCTTTTACCCTTCTGAGTATAATACTGGCATTTACCAGTTAGCATGATGCAATGCAATTCTGGGGTAAAAAGCTCTGCCTTACATGACAACATCCAGTTTAATCTTGGCCTCTTGAACATAGCTCCTTTCTTGGACTTGCCCAACTAGAATAGGGACCAAACAAAAGTAGTAGGAAGGCTAAGTTAATTACAGGCAGGTTAGAAAGGAGACAAGGAGGAAAGTTATGGAACTATTGCAATGATTATGTGTGAGATAAACTAAGAAAAGGCATATATGAAAGTGAGTGAAGAAAGTCAAGTAAGCAGAATTTAAGAGTCTAAGTAAGGTACAGAGGAATTACTTTTGGGTTCCTTACTGGGGTGACTAAGTGGTCCCATTTACTGAGCTCAAGAACAGAGGAAGCAGATGTGAGGGAGAAGACCATGAGCACAGTTGTGGTTCTGTTAAGTTTGTAGTGCCTGACAGACATTTTGATGGGAATATCCACAGGCAGCAAAACATCTAGGTTTGGAACTCAGGAGAATCTGCACTAGAGATCTGGCAGTAGTGAAAGAGATAGGCAGGAATGAGATCATCTACAGAGAGTATTCAGAGTGAGGAGAGGATAAAAGATGAAGTCTTGTGGAACAATAACATATAACAAACAAGTAAAAAAAACAATATCCAGTGAAAGAGACCAAGCACCAATGGCCAGAGAGACAGAAACAAGATGCCTTCATGACTAATCTGATATTGAGAAGTGTTCTGTTGACAGTAGAGAGAACAGTTTCAGTGAAGTTATAGCGATAAATTATTTTATTGAGAAAAATGGAAGCTGAGGAAGTGTGTTCCGGAAAAAAAAAAAAAAAAAAAAAAACATGGATAATTTTTCCAGAACCGAGACTATTAATGAAAGGAATAAGATGGTGCAAAAGCTGGTTTCAGAGGATTTGAGTGAGGTGGGTGCCATGTTACTTTTATAAACAGGAAAGGCCTGAATATATTACTTTACTTCAAGGGAAGGAGAAACTGGAAAATAAACCTGAGAGGGGACAATTGCCGGACCGAGACGCTACTGGGGGCAGGAAAAGACTGTATACAGAGAAGAACACCCCATCCATGCAACGAATGGAGATGGGCAAAGATGACAACAAATAGTGAGTCTGCAGATATGGAGGTGAGAAGCTGAGAAAGTTAGTATTGTATCTGCTCACTCTGATATTACCTTTGATATGGGAAACCTGTAAGTTTTACATTGGTAAAGGCTTGGCATTGCCACTGATGGAATTGCAGGAAAAACCCACTAGCGGTTACAAGGCAGTTGGTGGCATTAACTTGTCACTCCTGTGACTTCCAGCAGCTGAAATGTAACAGTATAAAAAGTGGGTAACATGGAAAAAAGTTCAGATTTGATCACGTAGGACTGACCCCAGTTGAAAATTAGTAGAGCAGGCATAGGGGAGATTGTTTGAAAGAGAAGAATTTAAGCAGTGTACCATAAGGTCTGGACTAGAAAGTACAAGAATGAAGTTGGGAGGGTAATGGAGTAGGTGGGAAAAAAAAGCAGCTGAAAATCTGAGGTCTTTTTGGATGAAATAGTGAATAATGTTGAGAGAAGGAATGTCAGGATGTTAACTGAGATGGTCTAAATGTTAATCAAGGTTGGGTGCCTGGGTGGCTCAGTAGGTTGAGCGTCCGACTTTGGCTCAGGTCATGATCTCACGATTTGTGAGTTCGAGCCCCGCATTGGGCTCTGTGCTGACAGCCCAGTCTGGAGCCTGCTTCTGATTCTGTGTCTCCCTCTCTCTCTGCCCCTCCCCCACTCATGCTCTGTCTCTCTCTCTCTCTCTCTCTCTCTCTCTCAGAAATAAACATTAAAAAAATTTTTTTTAATGTTAATCAAGGTTAAAACTGAGGACTTTAAGATTTCAGAGGTAGAACATTTCCAAATGATGACAATGTTTGGTATGTGACCATAGGTGTCATTTGAGAAAGCATGGTGTGGGTCATGGTTGTTGAGTAGATAATGCCAAGGTACTCTGAGGCTGGGGCATTCGGTGCTCTGTCCCCTAAACACCAAGGTAACCCAAAAATAAGTATGACTTAAGAGTTGAGGTGCAACCCTTGGATGTGGATAAATGACAATACAAATGGTAGATGACACTGTCTAGGACAGGCAGAAGACAATGTAACAAAGTGGCATGAATTGAGAATGATGAAAGTCTATAAACAGTGATTCTGGAACAGTGATTCTCAAACTTAACTGTACTCAAGTCTCACCTGGAAGGTTTGTGAAAACACACATTGCTGGGCCCTGTCCCTAGAGCTTCTGCTTCAGCTCTGGGGGCAGGGCCCAGCAATGTGTGTTTTCACAAACCTTGCATTCCTAACAAGTTCTCAGGTTTGGGGACCACTCTTTCCAAACCACCACTCTGGAAGCATCTTATAATGAGATTTCGATAGGGCTGAATTTTTCAGATGTAGAGGAACAAGCAGTTTCCCTAAGACATGATGGTGGAGAGGGAGAGGCATTCCTGGTTTCAGTCAAGGGAATAAGTGGAGAAATCATATAATCAAAGTAACCGAGGATGCCCTGCAGCAGCGGTGCTATTTCAAGCTGCTGACATTAGAATCTGTGCTCTAGGGGTCCCTGGGGGGCTCAGCTGGTTAAGTGTCCAACTCTTGATTTCGGCTCAGGTCATCATGATCATCACAGTCATGGCATTGAGCCCGGCCTTGGGCTGGTCATGGAGCCTGCTTGAGATTCTCTCTCTCCCCCTCCCTCCTCAAAATGAATAAATAAACTTTAAGAAAAGAATCCTCAGGATGTGGTGCTGGGAATATTTAAGACCCTAAATTGTTTTATTTACTTCTCTGCTGAGATAGGCTGCAATAGGCCCTGTGGGTATAGCAGCTTTGGGTCAGTTCTGACAAATTGAGCAATCTTTGATTAATCTACTGTTATTCATTTATTATTCAAGCTCCAGTCTATGTATTCCAAATAAAACAAATAAGACATGGATTGTGCTGGTTCTGGTCCTCAAATGAGTGAGTGCTAGACTGAGTTTAGTATCAAAGCACAGAAACAACTTTAAGCATCTTTCTTATAAAAGTAGTCTCTGGTGCTCTGAATGAATGCTTAATTTTAAAGTGTCACGAGAAGCCAAATGCATGCCTCAAATAACTGAGGTCTCTCAAACAGGATTATTTTTATTTTATTCATTTGGATGCTGCTAGCCCCTTACCTAATAAATTGCCACTACAAAGTGGTTTTTGATAGTAAGTCGGTAAGCAGTATATTTCTTCCAGAGACAACATTTTAAAACTGGTCCTCAAGGCTAGCCTATCAACCTAGCAAGAAAATGCTTCATCAGGCATGAGTTCTGCTTACCTAGGTTTTATCACACATTGAGCTGTGTACAGATATGTGGAGATGGGAGTATTACACAGAAGGTACACTCAAACCTCACACAAGTTGTTCTGCAAATAATTCCCATCTATGGAAATAAATGCTGATGAGTTCCTAATTTAAAAAAAAATTAATTGAGGAGGGAAGGAACTCTATTTTCGTAGCGTGGAGTTTCCTGAGGATGTGAGGAAATTCTGCAAGGGGTACATTGAGGCTCTAGGGAAAAAGCATAGATTGTATCAAGAATAAGGAAGGTCCTTTATGGAAATAACTGAAGATGTCTAGGTTATGAAGCCCTGTATTAGCAAAGACCGAGATACAAAGGGTGTCTGGTAAACCCAGAGCTGGGTCAGCCACCTATAAATTTTGTTCTCTTAAAACAGCAAATGGAGTTTAAAGTCTTTGTCTTCTCATGGTGAAACTAGGGGTGCTCTGAGATATGGGGAATGTTCCAAAGTTCTCTGCTTATGTGTGTGGTTGGTCAGCTTGTAATCCCTTGAACAATGGGAAAGTGGAAGACAGAAACTCCTGGGGGATTTTTCTCCTGATTCAACAATGTTCAAGGGTGTTGGCCTTGGTGACATAGTCCCATGTGCAATACCAAGATTTGTGTTGATGTCTAGAGATGGGCAGGCTTATTTGGAGAGTACCTGGAATTTAGATATTAACTAACCAATACAAAAATGTAGGTCCTTTAAATATGTGAAACAGTGTTGAATATTGATAGTTTTTTAATGATGCCTATAAAGCCTGTTAATAAAAGCACTTTAAGCTTTGTCACTTATAACATTACAAATCATATTTTAATTATAAAAGCTCATTTTAATAGCTCTTTGAAACTGTGGTGAGCCCTACCAGAGCCAGATATATTTAAATGGCTTTGTGGAGGTTATTTTTGTTCAGACTATTTGAAAGTTTCTTGTTGAATAAAACATTATTTTCCTATGAATCTATAAGAATTTATGTTGTGGTGATGAGGCTACCTGAATGGCATATTTAGTAATTGGTTTTAGAACTTGAGGAAATTTTGTTGACAAGTGGCTTACTTAAATTGAGATTATTCTACTCTCTTTTTGGTCTTTTATTCAGTTGTATAAACCTTCATAGCAAAACATCCTACGATTTAAAAAAAACAAACACCTATTTACTTTATATGTCATTCACAGAAGTCACAGCTTCCTTTTAGTTCTATTATTTCATTTGAAAAAGACCATAATTTGTCTGTTTCTCTCATTACTATTTAAGGGGTGACTGAGTTTTATTCATCTAGCTGGAAAAACAATATTAGGCTTCCTGGCCTGGGAATAATCCTCAGTGGGTTGGAAATTCTGCCCTCTGGCCTTGAGGCTCTGCCAATGGAGTCACCCTTCCTTTCTCAAGAAGTATCACGTGCTTGCAGCTAAGTTGTTTAATCAGTCTGTCTCCTGCCTGTAGAATTTTGGGAGTCCAATAGTCTTTCATTTATTTCATCCTCTTTCTATCCATTTCAGTCCAAGCTGACAGTGTTTCTGTTGGCATAAAATTTTCTGGAAACTTGTGGATCTCCTGTGTATGCCACAGGGATTTACTCCATCACACAAGAGAGACCTGCATAGGTCATCCCTAGATAATTCTATTTTTAATTTTGGCTTCTGCTGAGGTAGGTGGTGGGGCTCCATGAGTCTCTAATCTAATCACACATCTAATCTCTTCAAAGAGTCCCCTGTATGACTGAATACTATGATATTTGGTTCCTTTCAAGTCACCAGCAAAAAGCTGTCTAGCCACACCCTGGCCTTTATCACCAGAGTTCGTTTTCTTAACACTGAATCTAATTTTAGCATATTTTGCAGTCTGGATAGACTGAGAATTTCCCAATTCATGAAATCTTGTTTCCTTTTCAACTAACCATCTTCCCAAAGTTTATCTGTCTTCACACATTTTAGTTATAAGAAGCCAGTAGAAAACAGGCTATATTTTCAACAGTGCTAGAAAATCTCAACTAAATCTCCAAGTTCATCACCTACAAATGCTGCTTTCCACAAAACTGCAGGACACAATTCAACTAAGCTTTCTGTCATTATTTAACAAGGATCAGCCTTCCCTCCAGTCTTCAATAACATGGTCCTCATTTTCACGTAGCCCTTACCAGCAGCACTCCTGGTGCTTCTACTAAAAGTCTGTTCATGATGATTTATGTATTCTCTAAGACAATATATGTTTTCTCTACTATGCTCCTTACTTCTTCCTGAGTCCTCACTAGCAGAATCATTCACATCCATGTTTCTACTAACGAGTCTGTTCAAAGCATTATAGGCTTTCTCTATTATGCCTCTCAAAGTTCTTCCATCCTCTGATAACTGCCCAACACCAAATACTTCTGCATTTTTAGGTATTTGTTACAGCAGGACCCCAGTCTTGGTATCAAAATCTGTCTTAGTTTTCTATTACTGCTGTAACAAATTACCACAGACTTAATGACTTAAAACAACGTAACTTTTTTGTTGTTGTTTAAAATTTTTTAATGTTTTTTTTAATTTATTTTTAAGACAGAGAGAGACAGAGCATGACTGGGGATGGGGCAGAGAGAGAGACACACACAGAATCCGAAGCAGGCTCCAGACTCTGAGCTGTCAGCACAGAGCCCGATGTGGGGCTCGAACTCACGAACCGTGAGATCATAACCGTAACCTGAGCCGAAGTCAGACGCTCAACTGACCGAGCCACTCGGGCACCCCAAAACAACACAACTTTTATCTTACTGTTCTGTAGATCAGAAGTTTTGTGGGCTAAAATCCAAGAGTCAATAAGGCTGCTTTCTTTTGGAGGCTCTAGGAGAAAACATATTTCCTTGCCTCTTCCAGTGTCCAGAGGTTGCTTACACTCCTTGGCTCATGACACCTTCTTCCATCTTCAAAGCCAACAGCTGGTATTTTCTAATCTTTCTCACTCTTAATTTCTGACTCTCTAAGGCCCCTTATGATTACACTGGAACTATCAGGATAATCTCCCCATCTCAGTATTCTTTTCTTGGGCCGGGGGGGGGGGGGGGGGGGGTGGAGATAGCACACAAGGAGGGGAGGGGCGGAGAAAGAGAGGGAGAGAGACAGAATCCCAAGCAGGCTCTGCACTGTCAGAGCAGAGCCCGACTCAGGGCTCGAACTCATGAAACAGGAGATCATGACCTGAGCCAAAATCAAGAGTCAGATGTTTAACTGACCGAGGACCCAGGAGCCCCTCCCAATCTCAATATTTTTAATCACATCTGCAAAGTTACTTGTGCCTCCTAAGGTAATATATTCACAGGTTCTGGGGCCATTATTTTGCCTCCCACAAAGTGGGAGCTTATTTATTTGAGTCTTTTCCTCTTTCCTAATGTATTTATTTAGTGTTACAAATGTTTCTCTCTGCACTGCTTTGGTCATGCCCTACAAATTTGGTAGGTTGTATTTTTGTTTTCACTCACTTTAGGGTATTTTTTTATTTCTTTTATTTGAGATTTCCTTTTTGATCCAGGGATTATTTGGAAATGTGATGTTTACTTGCTAAGTAAGTGACTTTCTCATTACCTTTCTGTTATTAATTTCTAGTTTGCTTGCATGGTGATCAGAGAACACATTTCATATCATTTCAGTTCTTTCAAATGTGTTGAGATTGGTTTTCTGGTCCAGGATATTTTTCTTGGGCACCTGTAATAAATTCTGCTATGTTGAGTAAATTATTCTATAAATATCCATTATAACCTATTGGCTAATGGAGTTCAACTCTACCTTTGCTGATTTTCTGCTTAGGTGTTACAATAAAATTTTTTTAATGTTTCTTTATTTCTGAGAGACAGAGAGAGATCATATGCTCATGAATGGAGGAGGGGCAGAAAGAGGGGAACAGAGGATCCGAAGTGGGCTCTGTGCTGACAGCAGACAGCCTGATGAGGGGCTCAAACTCAGGAGCCTGAGATTATGACCCCAGCTGAAGATAGACGCTTAATCGATTGAGCCACCTAGGTGCCTCTGTTGCGTAAATTTCTTGAGAGAGAGTTTTTGAAGTTTCTAACTTTCAGGTATGGATTTGTCTATTTTTCCTTTCAGTTCTATCAGTTGTCGCTATTTTTATTTTGCTATACATATTTTGTAGCTCTGTTGTTTGGTGTATACATATTGTTACTTATTGGTGGATTGACTCTGTCATTATATCCCCTCCCTCTCTGGTAATTTTCTTTGCTTGCAAGTCTAATTTATCTGATATTAATATAGCCACTCTTGCTTTCTTTTGATTAATACATACAAGTTATTATTTTCATCCTTTTATTTTCAACTTGCCTATATCAATATATTTAAATTTCTTGTATTTGAGTTTCTTCTAGACAGAAAATAGTTGGGCTATAATTTTTAATACACTCTGGCAATCTGTGATGTTTAATTAGTATATTTAGACCATTTATATTTAAAATAATTATTTACATGTTAGGGCTTAAATCTAACATTTTAATTTTTGTTTTCTGCTTTTCTCTATGTGTTTTACTTAATCTGATTTCTTTTTCCCATCTTATTTAGGATTGCTTCAGAATTTTTTACATTTCAATTTTGATCATCTATAGTTTTTCATTGTGGATTTTGTATAGCTTTTTTAGTAGTTGTTCTAGATATTATTTTATATATACATAATTTATCAAAGTTTGCTAGTGTAGTCATTTTACCAGTTCAAATGAATCCTTATATTAGTTTTCCAGAGAAATAGGATATATAGATATATCAGAAGATTTATTATAGCAATTGGCTTATGCAGTTATGGAGTCCAAGAAGTTCTATCACCTGTAAACTGAAGAACCACGAAAGCTGGTAGTATAATTCAGTCTGAGTCTGAAGGCCAAGAGGGGGCCACTGGTGTAAGTCCCAGAATCCAAAGGCCCAAGAACCAGGAGTTTAGACGCCCAAGGGCGGGAAAAGATGAATGTCCCAGCTTAAGGAAGAGAGAAGAATTGCCCTTCCTTTACCTTTTTGTTCTATTTGAGCCCTCAACAGATTGGATGATGTCTGCCCACATTAGTGTATCTCTTTACTTAGTCTAATAGAAGAGAAACTAATTTCTTTGAGAAATAGCCTCATATGCACACCCAGAAATAATGTTTTACTAGATAATAATGCTTTACCATACCATAGCCCTTCAAATTGACACATGGAATTAACCATCACAATCCTTATTTCCCATTATGTTCTTTTACCCTTTATAGTATAATTATCTTAAATATTTCCTCAAAATACACTCAGAACCAATTAGAAATGGTTACATTTTTAGCTTCAATAATCAAATAAAATTTACAAAACTCAAAAGGAGAACGGATGTCTAATGTATTTACTCATATTTTTGTTCACAGTGTTATTGCTTCCTTCTTGATATTTCAAGATTTCTCTTTATACTCTTGTATGTTTAAAGAACTCCCATGGTGGTGCCTGGGTGGCTCAGTCAGTTAAGCATCTTGACTTGGGCTCAGGTCATAATCTCATGGTTCGTGAGTTTGAGCCCCATGTCAGCTTCTGAGAGCCTGGAGCCTACTGCAGATTCTGTGCCTTCCTCTCTCTCTGCCCCTCCCCTCCTTGGGCTGTCTATCTGTCTCTCTCTCTCTCAAAAATAAATAAACATTAAAAAATTTTTTAATAAAAATAGAATTACCCTATGACTCAGCAGCAGCACTGCTAGGAATTTACCCAAGGGATACAGGAGTACTGATGCATAGGGGCACTTGTACCCCAATGTTTATAGCAGCACTCTCAACAATAGCCAAATTGTGGAAAGAGCCTAAATGTCCATCAACTGATGAATGGATAAAGAAATTGTGGTTTATATACACAATGGAGTACTACGTGGCAATGAGAAAGAATGAAATATGGCCCTTTGTAGCAACGTGGATGGAACTGGAGAGTGTGATGCTACGTGAAATAAGCCATACAGAGAAAGACAGATAGCATATGTTTTCACTGTTATGTGGATCTTGAGAAACTTAACAGAAACCCATGGGGGAGGGGAAGGAAAAAAGAAAAAAGAGGTTAGAGTGGGAGGGAGCCAAAGCATAAGAGACGCTTAAAAACTGAGAACAAACTGAGGGTTGATGGGGGGTGGGAGGGAGGGTAGGTAGGTGATGGGTATTGAAGAGGGCATCTTTTGGGATGAGCACTGGGTGTTGTATGGAAACCAATCTGACAATAAATTTCATATATTAAAAAAATTTTTTTAATAAAAAATAAAGAACTCCACTTAGCCTCTTTTTTTTCCTGAGGTTTATAATTTTTTCAGCCTTACTGAGGTATAATTGAAAAATACAGTATATTTAAATATTGCATACTGATATATATGATAATAATATACTACAATATATTTTAAATGTACAACATGATGATTTGATACACATACATTTTGTGAAATGATTTCCTAACCTTTCTTATATGGTAGATCTATTGAAAACAAATTCTCTTAATTTTTCTTCATCTGTGAATGTCTTGATTACCTCTTCACTCCTGAAGAATATTTTTAGTGGATGTAGGATTCTGGGTTGATATTTCTTTTCTATTACCACCTGAAAAACATTGTACCACTTATTTCTGGACCTATGTGATTTCTAATGAGAAATCCACTGTCATTCAAACTGTTTTTCCCCCAAAGGTAAGGTGTTTCTTCTTGCTTTTAAGATTTTTTTCTATCTTCAGTGTTCAGAAATTTGACTATGAGGAGTCTTGATGTGGATTTTTGGGGGTTGATCTACTGGGGATTTTCTTAATTTCTTGAATCTAATCTTTGAGTACTCTTTCTTTTCTTCTCCTGGGACTCTGATGACATGGATATTAGATATTTTGTTACAATCTTACAGTTATCCAAGGTTTGGTTTATTTTTTCAGTTTTTTCTTCCTCCCTGTTTTCAGATTTGGGTAATTTCTATGTAAAATCTTTTGCAAATTCACTGACTCTTTCCTCTGTTCCTTACTTTATGCTATTTAGCTCATCCACTGACTTTTTTATTTTGATTATATTTTTAGGTTCTAAAATTTCCATTTGGCTCTTCTTTATATCTTATAAATATTTGTTGAGACTTTCTATATTTTGCTGAAATGTTCTATTTTTTCACATGTTTCAAGCATGTTTATAATTGCTTGCTGAAGCATTTTTATGATGGATGTTTTAAAACTTTGTCAGATAATTCTAATAGCTCTGTAATCTCTGTGTTTGCATCTATTGATTTTTTTTATTTAGTTTGAGATTTTCCTGATTCTTGGTATGATGACTGATTTTTTATAAACATGGACAGTTGAGTATTGTAAGATTCTGAATCTTATTTAAATCTGGCATAGTTGGCTTTCCACTGACACTAGTCTGACAGCGGAAGAGGAATATACCATATCTTCACTGCCAGGGAGGGATGTAAGTCCTGGTTGGTCACATGGCCTCTGTTGACACTCAAGCTGCTCAGTAAGTCTGCCATTTGGGTCCTCCAGCCCCAAAGAGACATGAGGTAATCTGTGGTAATGGATGAGATGAGGTATCTGAGGTAATGATAAGACCCTTTGCTTTTCCTCCAAAGGAAAAGCAGTCTTACCTGAAACAATTCTTTTCTTCTGCTGATACGTTTCTTGCCCTACCCTCCTTCTATACACATCTTCCCTTTTGTACAACTCCTCAGAGCCCCCCTCTACTTGTTAGATGCTATGCCCCCAACTCATGAATCATTGAGTAAAGCCACTTAGATCCTTAAAATTTACTAAGTTTAATTTTTATCATTTAACAGGCTTTTTTGTTTGTGCTCCTTAGCATTTCCAGGTTGTTGCCTTCTTCGGTTCCAAGTCTGGGATATACAGGGCAGAGATACTCCAACAGAATAAGGAAATGAAGACATTAATGGTAATCAGGAGTCAATGCAGAAGAGAGGTGAAGGAAATCCCCACTGTAATGGAGAAGGGAGATCCCAGGGTTGCAGGTGTACAGGAGACCTAAAGAACAGCCAGTCCAGATTTGAGCAGGCATTCAGAGTACTCCAAGAAAGATTTCCAAGAAGCTAAAACTAACAGAGCATGTGATAGTTGAAAATTACTGGAAACATTTACATTTATGGTGGAGAATCTTAGAAAACTAAACAAACATACCAAAGAAAGACAATTATTAATTCTAGGGAAAAGAGAAAACAAACAGTTGTACAAAAAAAGACTTGTATGTAATTGTAGTTTCCTACATGGCATGGTATAATAAGAAATATATTTGATCTTTGTCCCTTGTTCCTGGCACAGAGTACCCTTGGAATTTCCTTAGTGATAGGAGTGTCTTCTATTACACTACAATCCCCTTTTAAACATACCTGTGTTTATGCTAATGAGGTGACTATTAGTGGGCTCCCAAATAGTTTCAGGATGGGGACTGGTAGCCAGAGGATCCAACCTTGTGATTACAAGGTTGGAATTTTTAACTCCACCTCCCAACCTCCAAGGAGAAGAAGGGGCTGGAGGTTGAGATCAATCAACAACGGCCAATGATTTAATCATTTGTGCCTAGGTAATGAAATTTCCATAAAAATCCCCTGAACAGGGTTCCGAGAGCTTCTGGGTTGCTGAAATAGTCAGGTGCTGGGAGAACACGGAAGAGAGGGCATACAAGCTCTGTGCCTCGCCTCCCCCCTACCTACCTTGCCCTATATATCTCTTCCACTTGGCTGTGTTGTGTTGTATCCTATATAATAAACCAGCAAGGGTAAGTAAAGCACTTTCCTGATTCAGTGAGTTATTCTAGCCAGTTATCAAAACTGAAAAGGGCGTTGTAGGAACCCCTGGATTTATAGCTGAGCTGGACAGAAGAAGAGATAACCTGAGGACCTGATACTTATGACTGTCTGAACTGAGGACAGTGCTGTGGTACTGAGCCCTTAAACCTGTGGAGTCCAACTGAATTCCAGGAATTGGTGTCAGATTTGGCTGGTGTTAGGGAGGAGAAACCACCACAGACATGGCTTGGCTTTGAAGAATTTTTATATAATTGTAGTGATGTAAATTAAATATCCATCTTACTGAAATTACAATAGAATTATAACATAAATTGAAAGAGAAAGTGTGGGGGGGGCAGAGAGAGTTCATGTGTTTTGGGGTGGGAGGGCAGTAAAAAAGTATTAAATCCTCATCTCAGTGGAAAGTCAACAGATAATGCCTGAAACTGAAACAAATCAAGACATAGCCATATATTAAGGCTATTTAGAAACATGAAGGTAAATGCAAAAGGAACAGCCTATTGGATGTAGGGATGGTGTTAGATAGAGAAGGGGTAGCGGAGCCTACTTTATCTTATGAGACATCTTCCATGTGAATGTGTAACTTTGAGTAACATAAAAATAAATTTATTTTTGAAAACTTAAATACAAAAGATCACTCTGGAGACAGCCAGGAGGAGGTAGAAGAGATTGAAGTCCTCACTGATATGGAGATCAGTCTTGGATATAACAGCCATGAAAGGCTAAGTGCTAAAGCCCAGAAAAAAGATTACAGCCATGGATCTACATTTGCCAAGGAGCAAAGTATCAATGGGAGGTAAGTGAAGCCAAGGCTGACAAAAAAAACTGGTCAGGGTAAGAAAGTCAACAACTCAACCCCGGAGAATGCCAGCATTCACGAGGAGAAGGAGAAAGAGGCGCTGCATAGGACAGTGTAAAGAGACAAAGAGAGATGCAGATAGCAAAAGACAGTGTGTCTCTGAGACCAGGAGAAAGAACAGTGTCAACATGAAAGGAATCAACGTCAATGTGAGTTGCGAGGAAGTAAGTAAAACAAACACTAAAGAGTCCACTATATTTGGCAGGAGTGGATTAAAAATAACGGGAAGTTAAGTGTAGAACATTCTGTTAAAGAGAATGACTGTGACAAAAGGCAGGAGATAGGGCAGAAGCCACATGGGAAAAGAGTCAAACGTGGGCTGTTTGTGTGTTCACTTAATGTGTGTTTTTTTCTGATTACAAAAGTAAAATATACTTTATAAAGAAATGCTGCAAATAAATGCAGAAATCATATTTTGATATATTATCAATATATTTTTCATTTCCATTCCTTTTTAACCATGTCTTCTTCCTCATTTAAACTAAAAGGAAATATGCACATTTTTTCAAGGAAGAAGAATAGTTTAGAAATGGGAAAATAATTATTTTGGGTTTCAAAACCAAAGATTTTTTATTCATAAGAGCCTCATATTTTAAGATTCATGAACATTTTACCCTATAAAACTCAATGAATCTACCTTGCGCCATAACTAAAAAATTTGGAAAAATATAGAAGAATTAGTTTTCCCATCTCAGACAGATAAGCCTCCAGACTTGGAGAAAGGAAAGGAAAAATTAAGGAACTTGTCATATTGATATATCCCTGAGACAGGGCTTTCCCCAGGAGCTCCGTCCAGGTCAAAATAGGGAGCAGAGGACATGACAGAAAATACAGGTGAATTTGAGAGATCCCAGAGAAGAGAAAACCTTATCTGATTTTCTCTGAGTAACCTGGGGCAACATATCAAGTTTTGTGGAATTCTCCATACCTAGCATGATACAAGAACATGACTGTACCATGGACACTTGAGATTTATACAACCTTATCAAATTTCTCATACTCTGGGTGACGCAGAAGTACCCAGTAAGGACACAGAATTAACTGAGAGAAAACCAGACTCAGAGAGGCCTTACAGCAAGACAAGAAAGCAGAGTCATGAGATGAATGGTCTGAGATTAGAGCCCAGAGAGGAAATGACATCTGACCTTCTTCCAATACAGACAGCTGTCTCTGATGGCGGAGAGCTTGGTCCCCAGACCCCACAGTCTTGACTTGCTGCATACTCCTGGAATTTAGTCATAGCTCCAGGACACTAACAGTAAATTTCTACCTCCCAGCAGAACTGAAGGCTGAAAACAGAACTTAGGTTTAGCTGTAGAAAAGCTGAGGAAAAGTTGTGGCTTTTATCTTACCTTAGTTACAGACTGAGATTTGTGCCCATTTCACATACAAAAATATGAAGATAAAAATATAACCACTCCCCCATATTACCAGCACTCTTAGCATTCTGGTGTATTTCTTTATATTCCTTTATAAATCTGTGTATGAATGTATTTGCAATTTGGGATCAAATTTCCTATATAGCTGTGTCTACCACTTTTGAAAAATTTTTAGGCATCATAAAAATGCATTCTAACTTTTAAATATTATTCTGGAATATTATTTTTTAATGTCACAGATTTCATTATGTAGTATTATGTATCTAATTTTATTTTAGGTTCATTTTATGAATTTCTTCATCTAAGGAGATAAGGCAAGGTGAGTATGTATGAAGATCATTGATGAACTACAGGAACAATTATAAGACAACAATAATCGTAATTTTGCCTATTAGACTGGAGATTTATTGCCTGTGCTATTAAATGAGATAAAGTAATTGAATGAATAATCATTAGACCTTTGATCTCAATGAGTAAGTTAACCAAGATGAAAACAAAATTTAAAAAAATCACCTCTTATTTTAATGTAATAATGTTGGGGGAGATGGGCTCTGGTCTTTAATGGTGGGAAGGGGGTGGGGAGGGGAGATACTATGAGAAAATCAAGCTCTGGTCATAAGTAAGGTTGGACTGCTGAAGTATATGTCCTTCCTGTTCTGACACTGAGCTGAGATACACATGAACTCTGATATTGTCAGGAACATGAATTTTTAGGGAGACTATAGTGCAAGAAAGGTCACTAACATCATATGTGGCATTAGTCACATCCAATAATAATTAGCCATTATCCCAAAAGATAATGATCCAAACCAGAAGACCTTCCTACTCTGGAACCAAAAAAAGGGTATTGTAGATGATAGGCTTTCAGTACCATTGCTTCTTTCTTTGTTTCATCACACTCAACACATAGAACTCTTACCCTTTTTAAAAAATGTTTTTAATGTTTATTCTATTTTTGAGAGACAGCCCACAAGTGGGGAGGGGCAGAGAGAGAGGGAGACACAGAATCTGAAGCAGGCTCCAGACTTTGAGTGGTCAGCACAGAGTCTGATGTGAGGCTTGAACTCACAAACCATGAGATCATGAGTTGAGCCAAAGTCAGATGCTTAACCAACTGAGCCACCCAGGCACCCCAGAACTCTTGCTTTTTAAAAAAAGCCTATGTTCAATTTGATATTGGCTCAGGCAGATGGCAAGAATGGACATCTGTTCATCTGTCCTCTCACTTTTCTCAAAAAATATCCTCATTCTCTTTGGAGAATTCAGCCCTCCTCATTCTTAGGCATGTTGTTTGGCTAGGATTGATCCCAATCCAGTTCCAGAAGTGGGAGCTAAGCCAATCAGCATATTATCTCCTTAAGCCAAGGAATTAATTCAGAATTTTTAAAGTAGCTACTGAAACAACTTCTTCCTGTCCTCTGGCTGCGCAGTACACAGATGGGAGATTTACACCACTATGGTTATGCTGGGTGGGGAACTGCTCAGAGGCCTGAAAACAATACCACCACAGCCAATTGCCATAAAAGGCAGAACAACAACAACAACAACAACAACAACAACAACAGAAAGAAACAAAGTCTACTGAGATATAATGTGAGCCACTATATTGGACATCAGCTGAAACCAAACACAGTTTTGATGCTTCCAGTTACACAAACAAATAAATCCCTTCAAATTTTTAAGCAAATTTGAGTTGGGTTTTCTGTCCCAAACGATACAACAATACCTGAGATTAATGACTTAGGGAGAATTTGGATAAGCCATTTCCATCTGACTTTACTTTCTCTAGCTGACTGAAAATCTCTCCTTAAATACAGCTTACTATCATTCTTTTAAAAAAAAATCACACATTGACATTTAAGCTTTGAAAAGAGATGCAATTTTATTTAACTGTAAATCTTCAAATTTCCCCCCACCAAAGTTATATTTATAAGTAGAGAAAATTGGGGGCTAAAAAACGTGAGTATTTTAAGTTTCTCTCTAGAAAGGTGGTACAACCACTTATAAGAGGACCCGTTTTAATGTAGTGAGGGTTGATTGTGTTTGTAGTTATAGTAGCTCCCTAAATATGGGAGAAATTTGAATATGTTTGTAGGCTTTAAAGACTTGACTCGGAGAAGGAGTGGTTAAAAATACAAGATGGGAGGAAAATACAGGCCTGGATAGCGCTGTCAGTTAAGCATCCAACTCTGGATTTCAGCTCAGGTCATGATGTTACCATCATGATATCGAGCCCCAAGTTGGGCTCTGCACTGGGCATGGGGCCTGCTTAAGATTCTCTCTCCCTGTGCCCCTCCCCCGCTCAGGCACACACTCTCTCTCTCTCAAAAAAAAATACAAGATGGGGAGGAAGTGCCTGATGAAGAAAAATATCCCAGTCCTACAAGAGACAAAAGAGGAAATCTGGAGTGTAAGTAGCAAATGTATCAATGGGCAATTTTTTAGACAGATACCTCCTACTCAGAGTAGCAGGAATGGAATCAAAGATATATGTACACATAATGAAGTCTCAAGGTAAAGGGACAACAAAATGGATTAACATCAAGTTTTCACTTTCTTATAGGCAAGCCTATCTGCTATAAGAATGATGATGAGGGCTAAGGAGGTTTTAACCGGAAAAGATGGAAAATAAACTCCTTTGAAGCAATCCAAGAAGAAGGAGAGCAAGTCCACAGAAAAGGATTTTAAGCAACATTCAGCTCAGTTTGAAGATCACCCAGTTGTGATTTTCTGCAGATGAACACAAGAGCCCATAGGAAAATGTGAAAAAGGTAGTCTGTTGGATAGATCCAGTGTCAAGGTATTTTAAGAAAGGTAAGAGAAGCTCAGGCAATGAGAGATGCATCCTGGGGGTGCCTCGGTGGCTCAGACGGGTAAGCGTCTGACTTGGGCTCAGGTTATGATCTCGCAGTTCTGTGCTTTGGATTTTGTGTCTCCAGCTCTCTCTGCCCCTCCCCCGCTTGTGTTTTTTCTCTCTCTCTTTCTCTCTCTCAAAATTAAATAAACATTTAAAAAAAGAGAGAGATGCATCCTGGGGTCTAGGCCAAATAGAAAAGGAGATAGAATTAGAGAACAGGAATTCTTAAGGGTCTGGATGTTGGAATCTCACTAAAGTTTAGAAACACAAAGTGAAAGGGACCCATAAAAAGTTGAAGGACATTAAGGGAAAGGGAAAGTGGTGAAGAACAAATAGAAAATCCTGAAGAGCATCGAAATTCAAGAAGCAGCCAGAGGCAGGTTCAGGAAAAAAGAGAGAGAGAGAGAGAGACTGAGAAACAACAAAACAAAACAAAACAAAACAAAACAAAACAAAACAAAACAAAACATCAGAGAATTGGGGAGAAATGGGAGTCATAGAAGCCAAAGGACTTTCAAGAAGATAATCGTCAACAGTATGAAACTGAAAACAGAACCCTGGATTTGGCGATCAGTAGAATATTAGTTATCAACAGCAATTTCAGCAGAATAGTGATTAGAAATCAGATTAATAAGGTTCAGTAAACAGAAACAACTACTGGAAACTACTGGGGGCTTGATGAATGTGCAAGACCTCAGCAGAAACAGAAGGGATGAAGGAGAGTCACAGGTAGGAGTTTAGCCTTGGAGACGATTAACCATTTCCTGAGACAGGAGAGGAGAACTCTATAAAGTATGGGAAAAAAGTTGAAGGATTCCTGACATTTTCCTCCAATACTGACTCATAGTAGATGCTAAAAACACCATATTGAATTTCTGAGCTAAGAGTTTCTAAAATATCTCTTTAAAATAATGGTAGGAACTGGAGGACATTATGCTAAGTGAAATAAGTCAGGCAGAGAAAGACAGATACCATAAGTTTTCACTCATATGTGGATCTTGAGAAACTTAACAGAAGACCATGGGGAGGGGAAGAGAGGGAAAAAAAGTTACAGAGAGGGAGGGAGGCAAACCATAAGAGATGCTTAAGGACTGAGAACAAACTGAGGGCTGATGGGGGGTGGGGGAGAGGGGGAAGTGGGTGATGGGCATGGAGGAGGGCACTTGTTGGAATGAGCACTGGGTGTTGTATGGAAACCAGTTTGACAATAAATTATATTTAAAAATAAATAATTAAATAAAGGAAAAGAAAAAAAATAAAATAGAGGTATGTTAAGTTTATTAATATTCTTTTTTTTTAAAGTAGGCTTCACACGCTAAACAAAGCCCAATGTAGGGCTTGAACTTGACCCTGAGATCAAAACCTGAGCTGAGATCAAGAGTTGAACACTTAATTGACTGAGCCACCCAGGTGCCCCAAGTTTATTAATATTCTTTAGAAAGTTGGCATTGATCTCAGAAATCTTGTATTGGAAACAAGAACAAATTTATTTATCTATTTTTGGTAAATTATTATATAATTATTTTTATGTATTCTCATACTATGTAAAAACTAATTATTTTATTTTAATTTACATCACAAGTGAACTATCAAAATATGTAAACTAAATTATTACAAATGTATCTCATTTAACCGTACCTAGTAGTTACTCTTAGTTTCCCAGTAATTTACAAAAAGGGTTTTTTTAAATCATACATTTTGTGTCTCCATGGTTTGCCAAAATAACTTAGCAAGTATGCTACTTTGTAGAAAAAGAAAAAGATCATATACCTTGCTCAAATCACACCTGAAACAACATCAACTTCAAGACTTTCACAATAATTGCAACTATTCCATCAAAATATCTTATTAAGGCTAGAATTAACTTTTTATATTTGTAGCTGGGTTAAAATACCATAATGGTGAAACCGAAACTTTGTAGCAACAGTTTTGACCTTCTAAAGCAAAGTCAGTGAGCTCTGTCTATAAAGGGGCAAATAATAAGTATTTTAGTCCTGAGAAGCAGTGGGCGAGCCATATGGTTTCTGTGACAACTACTCAAATCTGCTATTATAAAGTCATAAATAATACTAGATAAGTGGGTATGGCTGTGTTCCAATAAATATTTATAAAACAGGCAGCAGGCCAGACAAACCCCTCTTCTAAACAAGAACAGTTTCCACAATCACTTCACTTTTTGGAAACTGGCTTAGATGTACAAACTGAAGACCTAAACTTTGCCTTTATTTCTTAATGTACTGTGCAATCACTGATTCTTTTGGCACAAGCTCTATAACAATCACCTTATAATCATTTATAAAAGAAACTTTTAGACCAAGTTTTTTTATTTTAATACTGGGAACTGTATCTTTGAAATCGAACTTGTGTTTCTTTAATTTAATATTGACATGATGTCAGATTTCCTGCTTTAAATATAATTTATTACATTGGATTTTTAAAGTTTAAGTGGGTTTGCATCTTTTTAAAGTGTATTTTTTAATATTTGGTTATAAGTACACTTTGTTTATTACTTACTTTGGTACTAAAATAAAATTGCATAATTAGTAATTTCAAAATGAAAATTACCAAGTACCATAGAAACAGAATTATTATTATCAACTGTGGCAATCCATCAAACTGATGCAATTTCTAGGACTCTTTTTCTTTTTACTACATTCTTGGGTATTTAAAAAGAAAGTCACAAATGGACTCCAAAATGGAGCCATTTAGGCCAAGACACTAAACAGGGGCTTAATATTTAACATAACTGCAGTTTCAACTTCCTTTAAAATGTAATTTTAACAGCGAACACCAATGAAGTAATCTGTCTCAGGAGTCCTCTCCATCCTGGGAAAAAAGAGGAGGTAATCTGCAGGATAAGACCCTCTGCTCTTTCCCCCTAAAGCAAAGTGACTTGGCCTAAAACAATCCTTTCTTTTGCTAATTAACTTCTTGACTCCCATCTTTCCTATAAAAACCTTCCATTTTGGGGGCAACTGGGTGGCTCAGTCAGTTAAGCGTTGGACTCTTGATCTTGGCTCAGGTCATCATCATCTCATGGTTTCTGAGATGGAGCCCCATGTCAGGCTTTATGATGACAGACCAGAGCCTGCTTGGGATTCTCTCCCCACTCTCTGTGCCCTTTACCAGCTTGCTCGTGTGTGCACGCACGCTCTCTCTCTCTCTCTCTCTCAAAATAAATTCAAAAACCTAAAAATTAGGGGCACCTGGGTGGCTCAGTCGGTTGAGCGTCCGACTTTGGCTCAGGTCACAAACTCACGTTTCATGAGTTTGAGCCCCATGTCGGGCTCTGTGCTGACAAGCTCGGAGCCTGGAGCCTGCTTCAGATTCTGTGTCTCCATCTCTCTAAGCCCCTTCCCTGCTCGCACTCTGTCTCTCTCTTTCTCAAAAACAAAGATTTAAAAAAATTTAATAAAAAAAAAAAACCCTAAAAATTGAAACCCTTCCATTTTATACCCCTACTCAGAGTTCCTTCTACTTGCTAGCTGGGATGCTGCCCCATTAATGAATTGCTTAATAAAGCCAATTAGATCTTCAAATTTACTCAGTTGAATTTTTGTTCTTTAACAGGTACACTGACTGGAAAAGCACTGTGTTGCACATAGAATAGACATGAAGCCAGGAGTGGGGCATATGGAGTTTTGTAAAGCTATAAGTAATAAGGTGGTTTCTTTAAGAGGAGTACAAAGCTATTTGGGGGAATAAAACATTTTCGTTTGAAGAAATATTTTAATAAGCCATTACTTATGTAAATATGGACCCCATGTTTAATCTAAAAGAGAAAGACAGCTCAAAGGGAGGCTAAATTTCTCTGTTTAATAGAGAAACAGAATTTCGGCATTCTCTCCCAGTGAGGCTCTTGGAAAAGGGGACTAAAACAAGGCCTAAGGGAAAAGTGGGTGGGCAGACCAGAGAAAAATTGTGTTGTGAAATCACCTGAGGCCTAAGCCTAAAAATAAAGTGAGTTGGGGCATCTGAGTAGCTCACTGGGCTAAGCGTGTGGCTTTTGACTTTACCTCAGGTCATGATCTCATGGTTCATGGGTTTAAGCTCTGCATCAGGCTCTGCGCTAACAGTGTGGAGTCTGCTTGGGATTCTCTCCCATTCCTTCTCTCTCTGCCTCCCCAATTGTGCATTCTGTCTCTTCTCTCTCTCTCAAAATAAATAAATAAACTTAAAAAAAATGATGAAGTGAGAAATAAGCTGTGCTGTGGATTGTTAAGGAACATTAAGAAAAGAAAATGCACAATACTGAACTGTATCTTGCTTCTGATGAGGGAAATAAAGGCAAGAAAAATGCAGTTTAAATTAAATTCCCTTACAGCCTGCAGCCCATTGATAGATGTCAGAGACCTCCACTGTGTAACACTCCCCAGGATGTTTATGGCTGCCTTAGTGCCTTAATGTTTACACTTCCTTAAAAACTAAATGCAATGTTATCTTGACAATAACTAAATCTTCAGGGTCCTGTGAGACCCTGCTTTCCGCATACTGAAATTCCTTAAAAACTAACTCTATCTCTACCCACCCCCAACCAAAAAGTATACAAGCAGCCACTCTTCACAGCCCCAGGGTAGCTGTTTCTGCCCACAGGTCCTGTCCCAGTGCTTTAATAAAATCACCTTTTTACATCAAAGATGTCTCAAGAATTCTTTCTTAGCCGTTTGCTCGCAAAGCCCTCTTCAAATTTCATCACTTTACATTGTGTCATGACCCCACTGGGATATTCCCAAACATACAATTTAGGTCCATGAAACACACTGACCTTTGGGCAGTGAAGGGGATGCATCCACATCCATCAAATGTGTAGAACAAAGGCAAAGAAATGTCGATAAAATTAAATTGCCTGGGGCGCCTGGGTGGCTTGGTAGGTTAAGCGTCTGACTCAGCTCAGGTCACGATTTCACAGTTTGAGCCCCGCATTGGGGTCTGTGCTGACAGCTCAGAACCTGGAGCCTGCTTCAGATTCTGTGTCTCCCTCTCTGTCTGCCCCTCCCCTCCCTCTCAAAAATAAATAAACATTAAAAGAAATCAAATTTCCTTATAACTTGCAGCCCTTTGACAAATACTTGAGCCTGGCAGAATAGGACATTCCTCCAGGAACTCCCAATCTTAATGTTAATGTCTTGTTGGAAGCAAAAGGAACCATAGCTGGACAATCGCCAGGCCTCCAGGGTCCTGTAAGTCTTCTTTAACATATGAAAATGAAAATCCTTTTGGAAACTTCCTTTGTCTTTACCTCCCCAACTCCAAAGTCTATAATCAATTGCTCTTCACAATCCCAGTGTGGCTCTTGCTGCCCATGGGTCCTGTCCCTGTGCTATAATAAAAACACCTTTTTGCACTGCAAACGTCTCATAAACTCCACTTCAGATCACGTCACATACATGGTATGAAGTGGGAGAGAGCCAGAGAAGGTGACAGAGGGCCAGAGCCAGGGTTTGGGAGTGGGAATACACCACAGGGTAGCCAGGAGTGCTCCTTCTCCTAATTCCCTGGCTACCCCTTCTCATGCGCCTGTGCTGCCTCCTTTCTACTTCCGAAACTCTAAACACTAGTTGGGCACCGTGACTCGGTCCTCAAACCTCTTTTCTTCTCCACTTACATTCATTTCCTTGATCAGGGCTTTTAAAAAGGTAGAGTTTTAAAATTAAAAATTAGTGAATTGAGAAGTCAATTTAGAGGACATGACCACTATTTTTTTTAATGTTTTATTTTTGAGAGAGAGAGAGAGAGAATGCAAGCAGAGGAGGGGCAGAGAGAGAGGTACACACAGAATCCACAGGAGGCTCCAGGCTCTGGGCTGTCAGCATGGAGCCCAATGCAGGGCTCGAACTCACGGACTGTGAGATCATGACCTGAGCCAAAGTTGGATGCTTACCTGACTGAGCCACCCAGGTACCCTCCCTATTTTTAATGTCACCAAAAGTAGGCAGGGCAATAGTCCCCACAGGGCAGATGGCACCTGAGGGGTCTGGAGGGGCTCCCTGGAATGGTGAAGGAGCTTGTCCGGGGAAATACAGAAAGCAAAGATGAAGTACAGAAGCAGCTCTAGGATTTTATGCCTTCAAATATGACTTAAGTAGAGCTTTGAAGGATAGGAAGGATGTAGACGAGTGAGTTCAGGCTTTGTGCTGACAGTGCAGAGCCTGCTTGGGATTCTGTCTCCCTCTTTCTCTGCCCTTTCCCACTTGTGTGTCTATATGCTCGCTCGCTCGCTCTCTCTCAAAAATAAACATGTTTTAAATTCTACTTTCCATCTATGATGTAAGATATTTATTTAAAAGGTGAGAAAAAAATAGACCTGAAAATTAACCAAAATGGAAGATTAACAAAGCAATTACATTAAAAAAAAAAAAGTCAGAGAAAAAATTGAGAAGTAAATGAGAATACACAGTGTTAAGTTCAGAAATACAGATGAAGGAGAAAGAGGGAGCCAGCTGCAATTGTCATATGTGAGGGTCTGAGGAAGTCCTTTGAGCCTGACTTCTGCTCAGGCAATGGGGGACAGGGAGTGGAGGACTGTGGGATCTCCTTTCTCCAACTGATAATTCATACTACCCTCAAATGAATGCTCTGAATAAACCAATTCCACTAAATTTTTCAATTACAGTAAGATCTAAAGCTCAAGAGCTGGACATATAAGACCCTCTAGAATTGTTCTTGAATCTATGTGGTCACTTATCTTCCATGTATTCCCAACATGAAACCTCCTCTAAGTCCTTAATTTCCTGGCACATTCTCACAGCCAAGCCCTGCTCACAACCCCTCCCCTGCCTGGAATACATCCCTCACTAGTCTTAGGAATTTCCTGATGAACTTGTTCCTCAGCTGCCTTCAGTACCCATGTGTCTTATGGCAGTTTACAAGGCTACAGAAGTTGAGTCGCCCTGATTCTAAGGTACCTACCCCCTAGTCATGGACAACTTTTGCATCAGGGCCTGTTTTTACTACCATATTGCTCTCCCTTCTTGAGCCTTCCCATGCTCCATGGTTTTACTGTCTTCTCAACTCCTAAAGTTTCTATATTACCTGGGAACTCAACAGAGATGTAAATCAGACCTACTAAATCAGACAACCAAATATTGCTAGAATGTAGGCTCTGGAGTCAGACTACCTAGGTCTATATGCCAGCTCTACTCCTTTACAACCTTTCTCTGCCTTAGTTTCCTCATTTGTTAAAGGCAGATGGCATCCTAGTTGCTAGGCCCTCTGCATCCCAACTGTTCCTTCCCACTCCTTCACAGAACCAGCAGTTAGATTTCTCAAATGTATTTCTGTATGTACTTCAACGGCTCTCGTGCACTTTCAAAAAAACAAAGCCTCAGCCATGGCGTTCAAGGCCCTTCATGACCATCCACCAGCACATTTCTTACCATTTTCCCCCTGGCTGCTTATACACAACCAGAACTAAATCCCTTGCAGCTCTCTAACTGCTCAGAGGAGGGATATAATTTCATATTGTCATTTTGCAGCTATGTGGCTTGGCTCGTTCTGGAACTCTCCTCACCTCCCTGAAAACAACCAGCAGCCCCTTCCCAACCCAACTCCTCAGTGACTGCTTCTTTCCCCCATCCCCTCTGTAAATGGTCAGTTCTTTCTCTGAATTATCATTCTCCCTGACATATAAGCCAATTTTACAGCTGCAGCTCCTTGAGGGTAAGGGGAACTTGCTGGGGACACTAACATGAAGCACAGTGGAAGCACATTGGAAGCACATGCTCACTGTGCTTTTCCTATGTGAGGGGGAGAAAAATGTAGCATGAGATGCCAGCTTACCTGTCTGAATCTCCCACTAGACTATAAGCCCTGTGATGGCAGTGACATTGTCTAGCATGTCTTATCCCTGTATTTCCAATGCAACCTCAGTGCCTGCCATGTGCTCAGTGCTCAAATATTTACTAGATAAATGAACAAGTAGAAAGCTAACAAATCCTATTAGAATTGGAATAGCTTCCTCATGAAAAGGTAAGACAAAGAAATGGAAGAGGAGTATTACTCATTGTGACATCAAGCACTGTCTATAAATCACCTCACTGAACCCTCACAATATGTGGAAGTTGGAATTCATCATCCCTCTTTAAGAGAGGATAAAACTGAGACTCTGGGGACCTGGGTGGCTCAGTTGGTTAAACATCAGACTCTTGAGTTCAGCTCAGGTCATGATCTCACAGTTCAGGGTTCTAGCCCTGCATCGGGCTCTGGGCTGACAGCGTGGAGCCTGCTTGGGATTCTCTTTCCCTCTCTCTCTGCTCCTCCCCCGCTTTCTCTTTCAAAATAAATAAACTTAAAAAAAAAACCAAAAACCTGAGTCTCAAAACAGTTGAGGTAATTCGCCAAACGTCAAATAACTAGGGTCATAAGTCACATTTGAACTGAGATCAGTCTGATATGAAAACTTCCACTAAATGGCTTGGAAACTTTGTCCCTAAGAAGCTTGTTACTTAAGTGATAGAAGGGGCAATGCCAATAACTGGATGCCAGAGTGAAAATGTGGCAGCTATGACATAAGAAGAAGGACTGACTGGGGAGAGCTGGGTGTCTCAGGGAGGGGCAGTATGGGGTAAGGGAAACAAAGATGAACAATGGGGAAAATGGCAGCTTGCTGATGAGAAACACTGCGAAGAGAGGACTGTGCATAATCAAAATGGATAATAAAAAATAAGGGAAGAGGGCCAAGAAAGAAAGAAAGAAAGAAAGAAAGAAAGAAAGAAAAGAAAGAAAGAGAAAGAAAAGAAAGAGAAAGAGGAAGAAAGGAAGGAAGAAAGAAAGAAAGAAAGGGAAAGAAAGAAAAAAAAGAAAGAAAGAAAAGAGCGCAAGGAGCCTATTAACAAGGGCAGGAAATGCTGAACATTTTTGGAAACAATTTGAACATTATCAAAAGCAAACCCACAGGGCCTTTCTGCACCTTCAGCAGCTCAGGCTGCTAAGCGAATTACAGTAAAATCCAGAAGTAGGGCAGAAGAGGAGCTGTGCGTAGGAGTTCAAACCACGTCAGCCTCAGGCAGGGGGGATTGCCCCAGGGGACAGCCAGGGACCTGTCCAAGGTTTGAGAATGTCACCAGAAGTAGGCAGCAACACAGCCCCACAGGGCAGATGGCAAGAGGATACTCTCTGCACTCAAGGGGTCTGCAGGGGCTCCCTGGAATGGTGAAGGAGCTTATACGGGGAAATACAGAAAGCAAAGATGAAGCACTGAAGCAGCTCTATGATTTTATGGCTTCAAATATGACTTAAGTAGAACTTCGAAGGGTGGGAAGGATGTAGACAAGTGGAGAGGAAAAGAGAGGGTATTTTAGGAGGGGAAATATCCTAAGACTCCAAGGCAGGAATGAGCATGTGAGTGTCAGCATACACTCATTCATGCAAGGGCAGGGGGACCAATAAGGGGCACTCATGTTTGTACCAGGAAATGAAAGGAGACAGAATTGGGGGTGCCTGGGTGACTGAGTCAGTTAAGCATCTGTCTTCAGTTCAGGTCATGATCTCCGGGTTCCATGAGTGAGTTCAAGCCCCACATAGGGCTCTGTGCTGACAGCTCAGAGACTGGATCCTGCTTCGGAATCTGTGTCCCCCTCTATCTCTCTGCCCCTCCCCTGCTCACGCTTTCTCTCTCTCAGAAATAAATCAACATTAAAAAAATATATTTAAAAAGAGGAGACAGAATTTTCTATATATACATATAATCTCTAGCTGAGTGTGAACTGAAGTTCTGCATGGAATATACTGGATCACAGCATCATTTAAGACTAGATGAAACCCTAGAGAACCTCCTTACAGGCCTCTCATAAAATAGGACCAGTGAATTCACAGGACTTGATTGAGGAAGTATGACAATGAGAACCAAAGCATATTTTCTATTGTTAAATGATAAATAAGTTAAAGGATCATGCTGTTTATTATTAGGACATTTCTGAGAAGTAAAAAGCCAGCCTCCCTCCCTCCTTCCCTTCCTTCCTGTCTGTCTGCCTGCCTTCCTGCCTTCTTTCCTTCCTCTATCTTCCCATTACTAAATACCAATTGTGTTCCAAAGTACATAGTACATGAACATGACAGATGGTCCTTGCTTCATGGAGCTCCAATTCTACAGTGAAGGAAATGGGGCAGTGGAGGAGGGGGAGGCTATCTGGTTCAATAAACTGCACTTGACTCTCTTGTCCCAAAGAAGAAGAAACTGAGTGGTTCATACTCAGTTTTTATTTCTATATCCGAAGTATATTCCTAACTTGCCATAAAAATGGCTAAGCTTAACAAGAATTAAAAGATATAAGTAGTTTACAGATTAGGAAACACAGTGACAAAACATGTGGGAAAGGTGCAGGCTTTGTAATAAAGAAATACAATTTAAAACAAGTATGAGGCCCTATTGCATATTTACTGAATTAATTCTTTAAATGCATTATATGACAAAGTAATGAATTGGTTCAATCAGACAGTATATAACAAGGGCTAGAGGATTTGTCATAGCTTATGATTTAGCCATCCCATTTTAACAAAAACATTTCAAGAAAAAATAAATAGAAAAAAATAGAAATATCATTGTTTATGACAGTTTCAAAATTTGAAAAAGCTGAGAGGACCAGCAATTTCCAAAGCTTCCTCAGCATGCCCCAGGACTTCTTGCCAATATCCTGTCTTCACTTGTGCTCTCCCTAATGGAAGGTTCCAGACATAGGATAAAATTTCCCATTAAACTGTCCAAGAAAATTCAATCTACTGAGTTTTAAAATTATTTTTTTTATTTATTTTGAGAGAGAGAGCATGAACAAGGAAGGGGCACAGGAAGAATCCCAAGTAGGCTCTGCACTGTTGGCACAGAGCCTGAGGAAGGGCTGGATCTCACATACCTGTGAGATCATGACCTGAGCCAAGATCTAGAGTGGGACGCTTAACCAACTGAGCCACTCAGGTGCCCCAAATTATTATTTTTTTTAAATCAATAAATCAGAGAAGGCTATCTTCACGCCAGAAATATTCCCCCATTAAAAATGAATCCATTACAGGGGCGCCTGGGTGGCTCAGTTGGTTAAGCGTCTGACTTCAGCTCAGGTCATGATCTCGTGGTCTGTGAGTTAAAGTCCTGCATCGGGCTCTGTGCTGACAGCTCAGAGCCTGGAGCCTGTTTCAGATTCTGTGTCTCCCTCTCTCTCTGATCCTCCCCTGTTCATACTGTCTCTCTCTGTCTCAAAAATAAACGTTAAAAAAATTTTTTTTAATAAAATAAATGACTCCATTACAAGTTGGTTTATTTAAATTTTTTTAATTTTATTTTTATTTATTTTGAGAGAGATAGAGCACACAGGGGAGGGGAAGAGAGAGGGAGAGAGACAGAATCCTAAGCAGGTTTTGTGCTGTCAGTGCAGAGCCCGATGTGGGGCTCGAACTCACAAACCGTGAGATCATGATCTGAGCTGAAATCAAGAGTCAGATGCTTAACAGACTTAGCCACCCAGGCACCCCACAAGTTGGTTTATTTAAATGACAAATTTCCACTAGCATTTAGTCTGATTTTTATATTAATTATTTGGCTGGTAGCTTGAAACAGAACTACCTATTGAAATGTCATCAGATATGAAAATCAAATTCCTCTTAAGTAATTTTAAAGGTAAAGAAATAAGATTTTAGTATCATACACAATAAAAGGCTCCCTGTCCTGTGATCAAGTGGGAGTAGCTCCTGGTAGAATCACAGAGGCTTCTGCACTTTGGGAAGTAAGGTGTGCCAGGACCTAAGACCGTTTTCCTTAGGTTTTCCTAAGACCGTTCTGCAGGCATTAAGTTCCAGGAAATGTTAATTGGTGTCCCTCAGAGAAAGGCGTTTGGAGGTTAAATTAGAAGAAAACTTAAAAATACAAAGTGAAAAACTTTATTGCCCATAGGATATTATGTTCTGTGTATTTCTGGGAGGGAAATCTCTACTAAAGCTACTCATAAGCTTATCTGATAAAGGAATCCTGTTTGCTAGAGGCATCTGAAAAGTTAATGCTGTACAAAAGACACTCGGGAATATTTAGGTTCATTTTTAATTAACTTTGTATGAAAAACAGCCAATAAAACTTTAATCAAAAGCTATTATTTAGTTCTGTCCTCTGATCCTTACTATTTTACATAATTATAATTCATTGCATATACTATTTTAAACTAGGTTTCTTCCTTGACATTATTCTTCATTATTTCCAAGTATTGACACAGTTAACATTATCATCATTTCACATGGGTAATTCTTTATCTGCAATTTTGAAATACCATAGAGAAGACAGCCATTCTCAATTCAACATATGTGCAATGTTACTGTTTAGCATATGGGGTTCCCAGTACTTTTCCTGCCCCAAAACACCATAGGGAAAAAAATGCAGCCCCATCAGCAATAATGGCTCATTTTGCTGACTGTTTCAGAATCTTCTGGGCATATGGGGGAAGGGGCAGGGTAAGATTGTAACTGGGAGAAGACCCACAATCTTCACTGGCCTTCCCCTCTACTGTCCTAGCTGGGAATTGCTGTCTTAGACTCTGTAAATTAGACACAGCTCCAATCCTCAAGAAGCTTACGAAAAAATCATCAGTTACACACACACACACACACACACACACACACACACACACACACACAGACTTACATACACATATAAAATATAATATAATACTGGGTGTAAGATAAGATCATGTCATGCCAAAAAAAAAAAAAAAAAAAACACCAGTACCAAGATACTGCACAGAGATGGAAAATTATTATTTCAGCTTGGGAATTATAGAGTCCACCTGCAGGCAGACATAAGTCTTTGCTTCATCCTTTTTCTTCACCCCACAAATCCAGTTCATCAGCAAGTCCTACAGGTACCACCTCTAAACTTTAACAATAGAGAACACTTACTGAGGGTTTACTATGCACCAGCAACTTTTTAAAGTGCTTTATAAGTATATTACAGTATTTCTACAAGTAAATATCATCAGTCTGATTTTACAAAGAGAGAAACTGAGGACAATGAACCATGTTGCTGAGGGAGGACCTTCAAAGGTCCCATCATCTGTGCTAAAATTGGGATGCGGAGCCCAGGGAGTTTGATTCCAGAACCTGCACCTCAATCTCAATGCCATTCTGTCCCCACCACTCAGAGCCCTGACCTCTCTTTAAATCATCTCCTTTACTCTGGAAGAAGCCACCCTCATCTTCTGCTTGGACTTCCAATGGCCTCAAAAGCTCTTCTTGCTTCCACTTTTCCCCCTTGTGAATCCATTCTCCCTACATCATCCTGGGTGATCTCTCTAAAATATTAATCAGCTTATGCCACTCTTTGTTGAAACCTTTCTAGTGTTTCCCACTTCACCTACAGTAAACTTCCTACCAAGATTGAGCACACAGAGCCCTGAATGATCTGGCCTCCACTCAGCTCTCCCACCTCATCCACACCAGGCCCCCGGCTTCCCTTCCATTCCAGATCTTTCCCTCCTTAGGGACTTTGTGCTTGCTCCTCTCTGCCTGGAATGATATTCCCTACACTCTTCACACGACAGGCTCCTCTCACCCCTCTAGGCCTCAACTAACTGCTATTATCTCAGATAGGTCCTCCCTGACTGGCATATCCAAAAAGCTTCCCTCTGCTTTTCCCTCTCAGAACACCACATGTATTTCCTCCACAGCACTCTCCTTGAAAATATTTTTATCTGTTCACTTATTAACAAATTTCCTCACTAAGCTATAAGCAGACAGGATGCTGATCTCCCTTATTCATTCCTGCTTTTCCAGCAATTAACACAGATCCTGGTACAGAGTTGATGCTTAATAAATATGTGTTGAATGAATGAATGAGGAGTAGAAATTTATAAATAATATGCCAAATTGAAATCGCATGTGCCCAAGTGGCTTGTGGCTGCCTCAGGTTATAATATAGCATAACAAAAAAAGTGAAAACGTAGGAAATACAGCAGTGTCACAGATCCCTTCCAGAACGTGTGGTACAGTGTCATGGGACACGAGGTAAAATGATTTTGAAGATCTAGAGCTTCAGGACTTAGCTCAGTCACTGATTTATCTTAGAAACCATAGGAAATAAGAAGAAGAAGAAGAAGTAGAGGAAGAAGCAGAAGGAGAGAGGGATGAGGGGGAAAAAATGCTTAACACTTATTAATCAGGCCTTGCTCTATATGCTTTTTATGTATAAACTCAATGACTTCCTATAACAACTACTCTGCTATCCACTGCAGCATAATTAACTACCTCTAAACTTAGTGGCTTAAAACAAAAAGCATTTAGTTATATCTCACAATAATGTAGGTCAAGAGATTGGGTAGGGCTCAGCAGGACCTCCTGCACAGCAGAGGCTTGAGAGTATTCAACTGGTGAACTGGTTGTTGGAAAAGCTGAGACAGCCTTGCTCACATGCCTGAGGCCTTGGCAGTGATGGTTGGAAGCCTGGGCTCTGCTGCGCCTTTCCCTTCTCTCTCCCCATGTAGTGTCTCCAGAGAGTAGCAGAACTTTCCACACCAAAGCTCAGGGCTCTAAGAGACCAAGGAGGAAGGTGCCAGATGTCTTAATGGCTAGGCTCAGAGCTGACTTCCAGTTTACTCTACTGATGATAGCAATCACAGCCCGGCCCAGATTTAAGGGGAGGAGAAATAAATGCCAGTTCTTAATGGGAGAAGTGACAAAGAGTTTGTGGTTTAATCTGACATAATAATCCTCTGAGGCAGGGTTACTATCATCTCCAGACATCGGCTAAGCCTACTGAGGCAGATTGTTGGTAAACCCAGACAGGTCTCTGCCTTAATTTCAAAACTGGTTAAGTTGGGATAGTTAATATCTTTCCTAACTATGTTTTACAGAGTGAAACAGTGAATAGATTATCGAGTAACAATCATGTGTAGCATACTGTGTTCACCACTGCAAGAGGGAAAATGAGGAACAAAAACCCCCAGTTTCTTGTTCTATGTGGGAAAATTACTTGAAAAATAGAAAGAAAAAAAAAAAGAAACCATAAAGTACATTAGCAAATGAATGACGAAAGAAAATGTGGTATAATACATACTATTCAATGTTAGTCTTTAAAAAAGAAGGAAATGTTGCCATATGCAACAATATGGATGAATCTGGAGGACACTGTGCTATGGGAAAGAGGTCAGCCACAAAAAAGCAAATACTGTCTGCATCCATGTACACACAGTATCTAGAACCGTCAATCTCACAGAAAGAGAGTAGAATGGTGGTTGCCAGGTGCTGGGGAGGACAGGGAGGTGGAGAATTGCTGTTCAACAGGTATAAAGTCTCGGTTCTACAGGATTAATGTGTTCTAGAGCTCTGCTGTGCAATACTGTGACTACAGTTAACCATACTGTACTCTGCGCTTAAGAATTTAAGAGGGTAGACCTCACATGAAGTGTTCTTACCACAATAGAAAAAAAGACATTTCATTAAAAAGAATGAACTATAGGGGCACCTGGGTGGCTCAGTTGGTTAAGCGCCCGACTTCGGCTTAGGTCATGATCTCATGGTTCACGAGTTGAGCCCCACGTCGGGCTCTGTGCTGACAGCTCAGAGCCTGGAGCCTGCTTCAGATTCTTTGCCTCCCTCTCTCACTGCCCCTCCCCCACTCATGCTCTGTCTCCCTTTCTCTCAAAAATAAACATGAAAAAAAAATTTTAAAAGAAAGAACTATACAGATAATATGTGCTGTATAATACCTATTTTCTTTAAGATATTACATATTCATGTGAAGAATATAACAAATTGGTATTTCAAATTCTTAAATAAAAACAAACATACACCATATGTTTGTATGAGGAACTGTATGACCTATTCCAAATAAGACTCTGAAAAAAACAACAGAATGAGCTTCACAAGATCCAGGTGCTGAACCTAACTCTGTTCATGGCTTGTGGGACCCTGGAGAAGTCACTTAACCTTTTTTGGGCCTATTCATCTATATAACAAAGGACTGCACTATATGACCACTAGGTCTCCTCCACACTTGGGTAGCTAGGATACAAGATTTTAAAAATGCTTTTGTGACACTATTCACATGTGCTGTGGGACAGACAGCTCCATCTCCTAAAACAGCACCTAGGTCCTGGTTCCACAAGAGAAGTCCTATTGGTTGTTCTAGGTCAGAGCCCCTTACAGAAGGAAAAGATCCATGATTTTGTCTTTGTGACCAGCATGCTCCATTCAATACAAAGTGTCTATCTTAGCTCTACTGCTAGCAGATTCTTGCTAGCACAGCAAGTGTATGATAAGAAGAGAGATAATATGGTTATACCAGTCCCAGAGGCAGAAAGTAATATTGTTCACTATGAATCTATGTATCCTGGGAAATTTAAGACACCAAATCAGCTCATTCACAAACAGCAAACACAATCTTCAGCAGCTGCTACAACAAAATACCATAGACTTGGTGGCTTAAGTTACAGACAGTACTTTCTCACAGTTCTGGAGGTTGGGAAGTCTAGATCAAGATACCAGCAGATTCAGTTCTTGGTGAAGGCCCTCTTCCTCCATCGTAGGCTTTTCACTCTATGCTCCCATGGCCTTACTTCCGTGCATGCACATGGAGAACATCATCTCTCTTTCTCTTCTTATAAGGGCATGAGGGTCCTACCCTCGTGACCTAATCTACACCTAATTATTTCCCAAAAGCTCACCTCCAGATGCCATCGCATTGGGGTTTATAACTCCACCATACGAATTTTGAGGGACTCAAACATTTAGCCCATAATAATGTTTTTGCCCAATGGCTCCAGAACTCAACATTCACAAAAACACATGGAATATTCATTATCTCAGGGAATGTGTACTATACAAACTTCTCTTTGTTTCATGCTTTTCTTCCTCTCTTAGGACTATAACATTGGAAGGTCAAAATAATTATCACAGAAAAACAACAGCAAACTTTCATTTTCCAAGCTAGTCACCACAACAAACACACATTCTCGCCCTGAGCTTTGTAGAGTTCCCTTCATTTCCTCCATTACTGGCTATCAGTGGTTTGGGTATGACACACCTTCTCTCTCACTCACAGCCATAAAGTAAAGGGTACAGAGAGAGAGTAAGACACACGAAGCCATGACTCATTTTTGCATCTTTTGGTTTTTGATCAAATGCCAACAGATGGCAAGAGATAAATAAATGAGTCTTCAATAATGGGGTAAATGGAAACCAGTAACATTATGGGTGATTATTTAAGTTTCATTATTAATTTTCTTCTTCCTAAAATTGTAAATAAATGCAGTACAATAGGTAAAGGATACAATCCCAATACCTTCTGGGAGTAGAGAGAAGCTGTCCTTTTTAGCTACATGTGTGATGTACTCACACTATATGTAAGAGGTGAGGTAATAACTCTTCAACATAAAACCTCAGTGTTTTAGGTCACCCTGGAAAATGTACATTATTTATGAAACAAACTATAAAATTAGTTTCTCTTTCAAAGTGTTTTTGAACATTTTCTTTCCTTAAAAGCAGCACAAAGGGGAAAACTTTTTCTAAAATGACCTAGATCAACATCCCCCAAAACATATCCAAGATACAGAGTTGGAAGGAACCTGAGAGAATCCAGCCTCCTCTTTCTACAGAAGAAGAAAACTATAGTTTAAAGATAAATGGCTGGCTCAGGACAAAAAAGCCAATGAACAGTCATGCTCATCTGTGTCAGGGTCCCCAGAGCGTCACGAGAGATCCCTTCCAAGCATCCACAACACCTCTGAAAGTGGCAGTCCTAGCATTCATAATCTTTATTCCCCTGGATCACAGCATTCTGAGAAGAGCTAGAAAATGAAACAGTGGTTCTTTTTTTTTTTTAATTTAAAAAATGTTTTTAATGTTTATTTATTTTTGAGAGAGAGAGAGACGGTGAGCGAGCAGGGGAGGGGCAGAGAGAGAGGGAGACAAAATCCCAAGCAGGCTCTGCGCTATTAGCACAGAGCCAATGTGGCGCTCAAATTCACAAACTGTGAGATTATGACCTAAGCCAAAACCAAGAGTCGGGCGCTTAACCAACTGAGCCACCCAGGCAGCCCAGTGGTCCTCCTTTATAAGCACAGTATCTAGAATGTAGCAGGCACTTATAAATATCTGTGGAATGAATATATCAAAAAGTACATCACACTGAACAGAAAAAATTCTGACCTAACAAAAACATCTCCCCTCCCAAAAGAAAAGTCATAAAGATGATAACAAAGGATTTCTCTAAGTGTGCCTTGATGTAAGATTTACCTCCCAACATTATTTTAAACTCTTTAGGAGCTGGGACTGTATCATTCATTTTGCCTCCCCGACACCAGAGTGCCAGGAATGTTGTTACAAAAGCCCTATTTTTGATCCCGAAATCAGAACATGTAACATTTAAAAGGATTTTTGTACCACTTCTTGGGGTGGCGAACTGTCCGGCAGATGCAGTGTCATGTTATTACTTTTACTGAGCTATAATTCACATACCATGTGACTCACTCATTAGAAGTGTACAATTCAGTAGCTCACCACCTGTGCAACCATCAACCCCAATAAATTTGAGAACATTCTCATCACCCCAAAAAGTAACTCCACATCCCTTAGCCATCACCTCCATTTCCACACCAATCATAAGCCCCTGGCAACTACTAGTCTACTTTCTGTCTCCAAAGATTTGCCCACTCGAATATGCAGTCTTCTGTGTTTGGTTTCTTTCACTTAGCATAATGTCTTCAAGGTTTGTTCATGTGGTAGCATGTATCAGTACTTCATTCCTTTTTATGGTCAAATGAATGATATTCCAATGTGTGGGTACAGCACATTTCGTTATCCATCCAATAGCAGATGACAGTTGAGTTATTTCCACCTGTTGACTATTATTAATAATGCTAACATGAACATTCATGAACACATTTTTGTGAAGACGTAAGTTTTGACTTCTCTTGTATAAATATCTAAGAGTGGAATGGCTGGATAATTGGCAGACGAGATTTTAATATGGAAATATTTTAGTTAGCAGGGTATCTGTTATGATTTATTTGGAAAATGGGACACACTAATTGAAGTAATATCTGTCTGAAATAAATTTTGCCAAGCCTAAGAGAGAAGTTTATCAATATTTGTTGGACTGACTTTGAGTACATGGCCAGCCAATCCTTATCATTTCCCTACTGTAGACTGCTCCATGTTTCCCTAGTACACCTCTCCTTCTATCCAATAAGTCCATGGAAGGATTCTGAAAATGTATACTTAATATTTATAGAGGGAAAAATATGTTTCTATAAAATTTCACTTCACATTTCCTTAGATGGGTTCTTAAAGAGACTTGAGTCCCCTGGAAAATCTCAATAAAACTTTACATTATAAAATTGAAATAAAATTATTAATCATTATAGCTAGCAGACTGTTTTGGATCAAATTTGACAGAACAGTAAAAATATAATTTATGTGTTATAGACACAATGTATACTCTATTATAATCCTCTTCAGATTCAATGTGACCTCTAATTTGGGTTCATTTTATAAGAATGTGACATTACTATTTTTAAATTATAATAGAACTTCATATACCCCTGTTCTCAAAAATGGTCTGGTCACATGTTTGAACTTAACTGATAGTTAGTTCTTGATCAGTAGGACAACCATCACCTGACATGGAGCATTGTTTATTTGACAAAATGTAATCCACTTCATATGCTTTATGTCTGTCTTATGACATAGTTTCCAGGAACTCATTGTGGTGAAAACTGGGACTTTCTGCACCAGTATGTTGGACTGTACCCTCCCTGACCTCACCATCAACAATGTTGAAGATGACTCTCCAGTTGTGTTATCAAGGTAGCACTGGCAAGAATGTGGTGTGGGGACCTTGGGTCTGGTGGGTCAGACTCTCAGCAATCTACTTCACCAGAAAGTACCTGCTAGCTAGTGATAAGATTTTGCTCTTAATACCTCTCTCTTCAGAGAAAAATTAAAGGCCTTTGCTGTTATTCACCAGGCTGATTTAATCCCCCTGGCTGTTGATCTTCAAAATATGATAATACAACGGAAAAGTCAGGCACCTTCCTTGTGCTATACTGCTATAGTAAATGCTCTGAATGGCACCTAAGATTCAGCTGGTTCCTAAATTCTGAGTTCAACTATTACAGCTTTCACAATAATTATAACTCCAGCACCCTCTCAATTATAATCATGTAAAATGTGGTCCATCAGCCTATTCTATCAAGGTCAGGATTATTATATTCAATTCAGAGATTATGTGATAAAGGGCAATATGACTTTAGAATGCCTGAATTCAAGCCCTGTTTTTCCTATTTGTAAGATGGTTATTTTGGATAAATCACAATCCACCAGAACCTCAGTTTACTCTTTTGTAAACTGGAGGTAATTATAGTATGGCAGAGTCAATATATATGTATTTGCCAAATCCTATCTTATCCTCCTCTTAATCAACAGAAAGATTACATTCTCAGCTTTCCCAACAGGGAGCTTGGGGCCATTAGAATTGGACTGTGGACAGGGAGATCTGACCTTTAAATAAATCCCCTTAGGACCTCTCCCTCTTTCTCTCTCTCTCTCTCTCTCTCTTTCTCTCTAATATGGTAAACTCAGAGGCCATGTGTTGAGATGCATTGTTTTCTTAGATTCCATATCTGTCTATGTTGCATCCATTAACCAAACTAATCCAGAACAAACTAATGGCCAAAGTTATTTACATCTCCTCTGCCATTCAGCTTTCCTGAGAATGAGAAGTACATGAAAATCATTACAAACCCCCCAACCAATCCCAAGTTCATATCCCCAACTACCTTCTTTTTCTAATCCTCACATACCAAGCCAGTATTTCTCCTGCCCTAAATCATCCAGGGCCAGATACCAGACAAAAACTAGAGACATCACCTTTATAGTCCGGAACCCACAAACATTATTCAAACTGGCCAATCCTAAGCTGTTTCCCTATTCCTGTCTTCCCCACAGAAAACACAATTAATAGCCCTGGGCTCTCCCCTTGCTCTTGCTTCTGCCCTCTAACCAACTATGACACTTCTCCATGGAGCCTTACATGGTAGCCATACCTCTTGTTTCCAGGGGAACTATGAATAGCAATAAACTTTTCTTTCAATAACATTGATCTCTCCATATCTCCATGATATGGAGAGATCTATAAAGGTCTTAACCTTTATAGATTAAGACCTAAGCACAAATCAAGATGATGGCCTCATAAGATGAAGCATCCTTCCTGACCAGCACTGGTGTTTCCATGACTGGGTAATTAATGTTTGTTTTGTTACATCATTTGGAGGGTAATGTGTCACTACAGCTTAGTTGAACATGACCTCAATACAAAATCCTCACTTCCCAGCTTTATTTCAATGACTGAGAAAAAATACTTGTACGCAAAGTATATAACAATTTATGGTACAAAGACATATGTTCGGAACTCAAAAATTAGTAGTTATTAGGATGATAATTCAACAACAATGTCTAAAAGTAATGTCTATAAACAAAGCAAGTATGATCTATTTATTACTCCATCAAGTGAAAACAGATTTTCACCACATATGGAGCAGATCATTTGAAACCTGACTTAAAACCAGAAATTGCATTTTAAAAAAAAGTACACTCTGGCAGTTTGTTCAAAGGGATAAGGAGTCATCCCCGCATAAACTGGAAACAAGAACAAAAATATGTGCTCACTGGGAGTGGCACTCTGTGTGCTTAGACGTCACAGACAAAAAACAATGAATTCTAATGAGAGCCCATACTGAAATACAAGGGCAGAGGATATAAATTAGAGGCACTGCTTTACTATGCAGTTTCTTCGTACATGGACAATGTACGTAGCCAGGAGGATTTATTTATTAAAAGGTAATGACTTAGTTTGTATAGCTCTTTACAGTTTACAAAGCACTCTAATATTCTAACAAAAGTCATATGAAGTGATTAGGGAAACTGAATGCTGTCAGTAACAGAAAAGAAGAAAGTTCCCTGTGTACAACAGCAAATGACTTCCCCTACCCACTTCACATACTACTTCCAGAACTTAGAGATTATATTTTTCCTAACAGGTTCAAAACCATAAAAAATTAGAGGCCAAAGGCACTGACATTACCTGATGCTTGTTAGAAATTCAGATGCCCAGGGGCACCTGGGTGGCTCAGTCGGTTAAGCGTCCGACTTCGGCTCAGGTCATGATCTTGCAGTTTGTGGGTTCAAGCCCTGCATCCGGCTCTGTGCTGACAGCTGGGAGCCTGGAGCCTGCTTCAGATTCTGTGTCTCCTTCTCTCTCTGCCCCACACCCCCACTCACACTTTGTCTCTCTCTCCTTCAAAAATAAATAAACATTAAAAAAATATTTTTTTAAAAGAAATGCAGACGCCCAGAACCCACCTTAGACCTACTGAGTCAGATTTTGTATTTCAATAACATACCCACGTGCTTCCTATGCACATAACATTTAAGAAGCTTTGCTCTTGGGGCACCTGGGTGGCTCAGCTGGTTAAGCATCCGACTTTGGCTCAGGTCATGATCTCGCAGTTCATGATTTCGAGCCCCGCCATTGGGTTCTGTGCTGACAGCTCGGAGCCTGGGGCCTGCTTCAAATTCTGTGTCTCCCTCCGCCTCTCTCTCTCTGCCCTTCCCTAGCTCTCTCTCTCTCTCTCTCTCTCTCAAAAATAAATAAACATTTAAAAATTTTTTAAGAAAAGAAGCTTTGCTCTCTGAGAGTATTTACAATTGCATGCCTGAGATTTGGGAAACTCTAAATTGAACCAGACAAAACAGCATGTAAATAAGGGAAAACAAGTCTAGGATATGACTTCAACTAATAAATCTGAAAACATAACCCTTTTAGTGTATTATTCACAGTGTGTTCCGAAAGTGGAACCCATCAATGGAAAGGGAGACAGATTGCTTGGAATCTAGAAAAGCAAATCCCAATAAAATGTTTTCCCTATGTCTTCTGCACTATTTGAAAAAGATGGCACTGTGACCTACCAATCCATATATCTGCTCTGAGAGATGTAGGGTACATTTGATCATCGAGGTTGAGTGCTCCATATATTATTCTCATAATCTAATTTTATGTTTTCCATTCAACCCACTGATTATAATTTGGCTTCCCATTTCATGTAGTTTTTGTACATGGAGAAGAACTTGACCAATCAGACCAAAACACTCTAGATCACTGGCAATTGTACCTTCTATTATTACTTAATATGTTGGCTGCCTAACATCAAAATCAGTTGATTATGAATGTGGTCAGGACAAACAAGTCTCCCTAAGTCCACTATGAATACACAAATAAATTTTGTTTTTCTGAACATTGATGACCACTTCCTAAAAACACAGCCATGTGGGGTTATGGTGGAATGGCCACATGATATGTTGGGATAATAACAAACATTTATTAAATGGTATATTCCAAAAGTACTTTTCCTCTATTAAGGAATTTAATTCTCATAAGTCATGTACTGTTATCCCCATTGTATGGGTGAGAAAACAGAGGCACAAAATCATTAAGTAACTTTACTAAGTTATAAAGTGACAAAAAATGATTTTAACCCAGGCAGTCTGGCACCAGAACCTGCTCTCTTGACCATTGTGTTATACTGCCTCCCTTCTGTCTCTCAACAGTTGTCACATAGTGGCCTCTTCCTCTCTACTTCCCCTACCCATCCTTCTTGGATTAACTTCAAAAACATTGGTAGACCAAAAGTACCAGGAACTAGAGCTCTTGATATAACCAGGAGATTAAAGCACCAAGACTCAGTGGGTGACTCTTTCCCCTATGTGGGTGAGGATGCTCCCCTGGGGCTTGTAGGTTAAATACAGATATGCTAGATCTTAAGAAGACATTCTCTACCTTACAGCTCCTTGAATTTGTTTCTCCCAGTCTTGAGATTAGAATGGTACAGAAGCCAAGGCTGGAGAGGACTAGGGAAGGAGCAGAGGACAGAGCTCACTTTGGTGGGGGCTTAGGCAAAGAGGTATCTGATTAACTCAAAAAGTAACTCCACTGGGGTTTGGGCTGAGAATTCTACAGAGATACAGAATGTGCTTTCCCTTACCTGGACCTCTGTGGGTATATTTCTCTTGGGACGATCCTAGGAAATGGCCGTGGCCATGCAAAACTCAGATTTGCAACCCTGGATCTCTGGCCAAATACTAGCATTATACACATGCCAAACACAGCAGAAATCGCCTATCATTTCACAGACAAGAAAAGTGGTAAACTGTGGAATGGAAATCTTTACCCTAATCACCATGAGAGGGACAAAATGGGCCTGTAACAAGTTCACTAAGGTGTCTCCTATAACCTTTGTAGTCTTCTGCTGTAAATGACTAGAATTGTCGAGTGATCTGTTCTTGTGACATTAGATCAGTTCTTTACAATCTTTTCTCTGCCCAGCACACCTCTGAGAAACAATACATTTCCATTAAGTTAGAGTCACACGTCAAATGAGATTTGTGAAAAATTACGTTTCCTTTCCCTCCAGTACTAAAAAATGAAGTTGTGCTGCTCATGATTAAGAAGCATGTAGCAATATGCTAAATAAATGTCATTGCCCTAGGGAGAGAAAACCAGTTTAGTAAAAAATGAGCAGTAGTGAGACTTCAGGGTAAACCTTAAACTGAACCTATATACTCAGCCAGTTCACACATGTCTAGTGACTCATAACTGAGCTTCTTTTTCCCTCCTGGGTCTTGGCAACAACAAATAAAGAATGTTCAAACAGGCAATAACTAATAACTGCATTCTATGTTTGCTAAAAAAGCAAAATATTTTATTGTGTATTCATAATTTATTTAACCAATCTCCCAAAGTTCCCAAATATTTGCCATCTATGTCTCTAAGTTTATTATTATGTAGGAAACACTTACAATAACTTCCTGAGGGTCATGAGGGAGTGGTTTGTACATGACCACCCCAGCAAATGAAAATGTTACCATTCAGTGATAACTAATTTCTTTACAAACATTGATGATGCAGTTGATGAGCTTATTCGCTGTTCATGAAGAACTGTATAAGCCTCTAAGGAGTTATTTTGTTAATATTTTTTTTTTAGAAGCTAGATGCAGAATTTCCACAAAATGGGAAATAAAACAGGTCACCCATTTTTACTTAATCCAGAGTATAAGGTTTGTTGAATTTGAGTGTATTTCTGACAGTTTGAAGTGTTTTATGCACTTCTGAACCACTGTTTACCTTTTCAAAGATTTAAGAGTTTAAAGACTTAAAAATGATTGACGTATGTGCAACCAATTGGAGTGCAAGACACTCTGATGAAATGTGAAAGACAGGTTCATGACATATCAAGGGGAGACCAAAGAGTCTACCACATCAAGATGAGACTCAGCAAAACTGAAGCTGGTGGACAATTTTTTTTTTTAACATTTATTTATTTTTGAGACAGAGAGAGACAAAGCATGAATGGGGGAGGATCAGAGAGAGGGAGACACAGAATCTGAAGCAGGCTCCGGGTTCTGAGCTGTCAGCACAGAGCCTGACGTGGGGCTCGAACTCACAGACCGCGAGATCATGACCTGAGCCGAAGTCGGCCGCTTAACCGACTGAGCCACCCAGGCGCCCCACTGGCGGACAATTTTGAAGGCAGGGAAGGGCAACTGTAAATGAAGAGAGCTAAATACCATAAATTAATCAAGAGAAATAGCAGATGGAAAGAATCAGTAGGTGAGAGCATAACATATGAAATAAGTTAGAATGATGAGAACAGCAATATAAGATACTCAGGGTAAAAGTTAAAAATATGGGGCGCCTGGGTGGCGCAGTCGGTTAAGCGTCCGACTTCAGCCAGGTCACGATCTCGCGGTCCGTGAGTTCGAGCCCCGCGTCAGGTTCTGGGCTGATGGCTCGGAGCCTGGAGCCTGTTTCCGATTCTGTGTCTCCCTCTCTCTCTGCTCCTCCCCCATTCATGCTCTGTCTCTCTCTGTCCCAAAAATAAATAAAAAACGTTGAAAAAAAAAATAAAAAAAATTAAAAAAAATTAAAAAAAGTTAAAAATAATTCAGTGCATATAATAATTTTAATAACTATTGAGATCAGCTAGAAAGAATTTATGGTATACTTTGTATAACTAATAAGAAAACTTGAGATTAACACTTTTACACTTATATTTTGGTGCCAAACAATTATTTTTTAAGTTTCAAGGGCTCACTGAACCAAATCACTGGGTCAAATATGATCACCAAATCATCATCCAGAAGGTCTGCATAAGTTTATTTTTCTACCAAGTGCCTATTTCCCATATCACTGCCAACTCTGGAGTTTGGTTTTTAATTAAAAATTTTCCAGTGTGCTAAGTAATAAAATCCTATAATATTATTGTGATTTATCTATTATTTCCAGTGCAGTTGAACAGTCTTTTGCATGTTTCTTAAATTTTTCTATTTGTTTTTAAAATTTCCTGATGCCTCTTGTCCATTTTTCTACTGGAATATTCATTTTTCTCTAATTGACCAATAAAAACTTTCATATATTCTTGCCACTTATATGCCATATATGTTAAAAAATATTCTTCATGATTGGAAATTTGCCTTCTGGTTGGTTCAGACAACTCTGGTCTGTTTGAGAGGCATGCAACTGAGTTATAATCTGTTTAGGCCCAGAGCAACTCTGTACCTAGCTGACCTTCCACACTCACTGGCTTTCACTGGCTCTCCAAAAACAAAAGTCTCCCAAGGCTTATACCTGGGCCCTCTGCCTTTCTCTCCCCATGCCTCTTCCTTCATAAGCCCATTCACTCTGGTGGTTTTAACAACTCTAAGCTCATAATTCCTTAATCTATACAACTGCCCTTGATTCAGTCTGCATTGTAAGCCAGTAGTATGGTTTCATACACCTGATGAACCCTTTCATTAAGATTTCCTTTGTTCATTCACTCACTCAAATTCATACAGTACCTCTCTTAAGTATACCTAGTAAACAGAAGTCTTGTGAAGCTTTAATACCTCAAATTCAAAGATTTCAAAGCAAAGTCACCTGCTGCCCCACAAACTATCCTTCTCTCCCAATTTTTCTCTTTTTGTTAATTGTATCCCCAACTTTCTGCTATTTTAAACAGACACCAAGAATGTCATAATTCTTTGCTCTCTGTTGTTACCACATGCAATGAATCTCTTCTAATTTTTCCTCTAATGGCTCAAAAATTAACTTTTTTCTTTTTTTCACACTGCTGCCATTTTGGTCCAAGAACTCATCATCTGGCAGCTGCTGAACTGCCCTAATTTCCTAGTAGCCTCACTGAGTCCCATCTGTTTCCCACTTCAATTTGTTTTGTAACTTATGCTGGATTATTCTTATTGCGGTATGGCTCTCAATATGTCATTTCGCTGTTCAAGAATCTCAAGTGCTTCCTTCTGCCTATGAAAATAATCCTGAAATCCACCAGTCCCTCATTAGAAGTTTGTGATAAGCTGATTCTACCTATCCTAACTCATCTCCCTCTACTCCACATCAGAAACACAATGTTTGCTTAGCGTCATTTCTGCACTGTCCTCCACATAAGACTTCTCACCTTTGCTCACCAATTCTGACTATATCCCTCACTTCTAACTGTCCAAACTCCATACAGCCATCTCTTCACAGCTCAGCTCAAGTCTTCTCTCTTCCAGGAAGCTGGCTCCAACTAAAACCATCACTTAGTTTTCTTATAACTGGAGCAGATCTCACAGAATACCCTCAAGAACTCTGAGCTTCAGAAATCTCAAATTCTGTTCAACAACAATCTATTGAACACTCACTATGCACAAAACTCTGGGACGGGAACTGGGCATAAGAAAAATGAATAGATGTGATCTCTCCTTTCAGGGAGTAGTGCCCATTGGAAGGGACGGGTACACATGTCATTTCATTCAAATAAGTGGAGTCCTAGGTTGGAGGTAAACACAGTGCTGTGTGAATGAAAAAAAGAAGTCTTTAATCCAACTACAGGTTCAGGAAAGCTTCCAAGAAGAGATCCATGTACAAAGAATACAAAAAGTAAGAGCTATTAAGACAAAGAAAGGTGAGAAGGCTTTTGAGACAAAGGGAACAAAATAAATATAGCCAGAGACATAATCAGTAGGAGGCGAGTGAGGAGCTAGAAGCAGTATCATTAGATTGTAATGTTGTGACCGAGAACTGGTGAGGGATAAAGACAAGAAGCAACCAGAGAAAGTGAGCCAGGCATGTAGGGGTTTGTAAACTATATTAAGAACTTTGCACTCTGATCTATAAATGGTGAGGAGCCACTAAAAAAATGTTTAAACAAGTGGGGTTAAATGATTGGGTTTTGCCAATGTCTCTTTACTCTCTAGAGACCAGATTTAAGGAAAGAAAGCCAAAAGACAGGAGACTACATATTGCAATGCTCCAGGCAAGACAGGATAAGGGATGTTGGTATCAGGGATGGGGTTAAAGATACAGATTTGAAAAAAATATTTAAGAGCTAAAACTATTAGGTTCTGTTGATTGGCTAGACATAGAAGGTTCAGGGAAATGAGAAGTTTTACATGGTTCCTAAGCCTCTGTTGAGTCTTGTTTGTGCAACTGGATGGTGGTGCCAGTAATTCAGCTAGAAATCAAGGAACCACAGTACACTGTCGGAGGGATTGATGGTGAGGACTAGAGGTGGTGAGTAGAGAGTGACAATGAGGACAATTTTGGATATGCTGAGTCTGTGATTCCTAGAGGATACATACTAAAGATCACATATGAAGTCAAAGATAAAAATAAAAATTTGGCATTGATCATCATTCCACTGCAAGATAAAATGATGATAGGTATGAGATCCCCCAAGCAAAGCATGTAAAGACAGAAATGAAGACTTTAGAACCCTGGGACTTACCAGTAAGTGGTAAATGGATACACAGAAAAGGAAGAGTCCATAAAGACAAGAGAAGAATAGTTAATACTTAAGAAGCAAGCCTGCCAGGACAGTTTGGAGTCAAGAAAATAAAATCCAGAGAGTTTTAAGATGGTGTTTAAGATAAGGACTGACATCCTTGGGTTTGGCAATATCAAATTTGCCAGTGACCTAGAAATGAGCGTGGGCTCTAAATTGTGAGGGGTTGAAGAGTGGATGAAATGGAATCATGAGACATAACTTAGCTGAAAGGAAAAGGAGGAGAATTAGGGCACACGTAGAGAGGATGAAGGACCAAGAGAAAGCTAACTAAGGCTCAAGGAAAAGTGATTACAGAGGCACACAGTGAACTAGTGTTGCTCTTTGACTCATGGCTTTAAAGAGAACAAAAGAAAGCCATACACAGTTCAGCACGCAAGTACCTCTTTCAGTCATAAGAACAGAAAAGAAATAAAGTCGCATGCACTGACACTGCCTTTGTCACAGTTCAAAACACATCTATGTCTAAATTATGGAATATTACGAAGTTTCTGCTCTTGCCAGGAACCAGAAGCATAATAAACTGCTTAGGCGTCTCCTGGAATAACTCAATTCTGGAGTGGAATCATTTTGCTTTCAGGCTAATCGAGAATCTTTTCTATGAGGAGTCACTGCACCCCCATATGGCCAGCCTTAAGAATAGCATTTTTCTCAACTCTCCACAGGTAGATTCTGGGTTGAAATACAAACAAACAAAAGAATTCTGCAGCTGGAAGAAACCTCAGAGACCCTCTCCTTATTGTACACATGAAGACTTGCTTAATTTTTCAAAATGTCTTTTTATTTTAACTCACACATTGATGTCCTATGCCTATATAAATGATTATCTGTAGATAAACGCAGACAGCAAAAAACATATACACAATCTGTAAGTCTTCATTCAAAGCTCAGGGTAGCATCCCTATTAGACTCTCTGCTTTAAGTCCAACAAGTTGGTGAAATGCAAAAACCCACACAGATCCTTGTTACCCAATGAATGTTTAGTAACAGCCATACTGCCACAAGGTTAGCATGCTATTTTATATAAAGTGAGCCATTTCAAGTTATATTTTAAAAATGTACATGAGCTCAAAATGAATGGTAAAATGTGAAACATGCCTACTGAGGATCAAATCTGGAATGGTTATTAGAATGTGAATCTTAAGATAAAAAATCAGTTCCATATTATCATTTTGCATTTCTCTTTATAATTTTTTGTCTGGTAAGAAAAGTAACAGATGTCATAAAGAAAACCTGGAGATTTCTGGGGCGGAGGGAGCATTAAAATCACTCAAGGGGCACCTGGGTGGCTTAGTCGGTTGAGTGTCCAACTTCAGCTCAGGTCATGATCTCACGGTTCATGAGTTCGGGCCCTGCGTCGGGCTCTATGCTGACAGCTCAGAGCCTGGGGCCTGCTTCAGATTCTGTGTCTCCCTCTCTCTCTGCCCCTCCCCTGCTTGCTCGTTCTCTCTCTCTCTCTCTCTTTCTCAAAAATAAATTAAAAAAATATTTTTTAAAAAAATCACTCAAAATCCCACAACCCCAAAATAATCTTCCTTAAGATTCTGGCATTTTCAACCCCTTCTAAATGCTTTAAGTTAAAGATATCAAATTAGACATTTTATTCACCCCATGAATTTAGCTGAGAATTAAAAAAAAAAGATTTCTCATATTTATAGAAGTCACCAACTCAGAGACTTTAAACAAATGTCAAACAGTTAAAAGCTGACAAGGTTTGGGCAACCTTTGTGCAAAGGTAGCATCTTTAGCCAGGCCACTCACTTGCTTGTTACCACTGTCCTTAATTATTTCTAACAATCCTTAGTGTGTTGGCTTCTACCTGCATCTTTTTATCTGCCATTCCAAAGATGTTTCTGCTGAATTCTAGAATATTTGGAAAGGGAACACCCCAAATCAACAAAACTAGAATACTAAGCTTTGAAATGTTTCAAATCAAAGCAATGGTCTCCTTCTGAATGCAACATTAATAGGAGTAGTATTAGTAACAGTGATGGTAACAATTTATGAAACTCCTAGAAGTGCTTTATAAAATCTCTCACTTCATCATCTTGGCAACCAGATTTTACAAACGAAGTGTTGCTAAGAAATGGCCCTATTTCACCCAACTAATGTTTAGGTGGTAAGCCTCCTGCCCAAACCCTGTTGTGCTGATTAAAGTCTATGTGCTCTCCTGTATACCCTTCAACTCAGGCTAGCTGAGGACACTTCTTTCACACAGCTTTCCCTACTCTTGAAGGCTGCATGTAGGTGGTGACATAAGAAGCAGAAAATAGAAAGGCGCCTGTGTGGCTCAGTCGGTTAAGCATCTAACTCTTGATTTCCGCTCATGTCATGATCTTATGGTCATGAGTTCAAGCCCTGCATCTGCACTGTCAATGTGGAGCCTGCTTGTGATCCTTCCTCCCTCTCTCTCTGCCCCTTCTCTGCTCCCCCCTCTCTGTCTTTGTCTCTCTCAAAAATAAATAAACAGGGGCGCCTGGGTGGCTCAGTTGGTTAAGCGTCCGACTTCGGCTCAGGTCACGATCTCGCGGTATGTGAGTTCGAGCCCCGCATCGGGCTCTGTGCTGACTGCTCAGAGCCTGGAGCCCGTTTCAGATTCTGTGTCTCCCTCTCTCTCTGACCCTCCCCCGTTCATGCTCTGTCTCTCTCTGTCTCAAAAATAAATAAATGTTAAAAAAAAAATTTAAAAAAAAAAAAAATAAAATAAATAAATAAATAAATAAATAAACAAACATTAAGAAAAATAAAGCAGCAGAAAATAGAAAACAGCCCCTCCATTTGACCACATTTCTATCACATGCCCAAAGCCTGGTCCACACTACAGCCCTGCCAAATATCCCAACTGTGGTGACTGACTCCTATGTTTCCCACTCACAGTCTTTCCCATTAACTTCCCCAAGGGGATTTTATAAACTCTCAGAAAATTAATAGCAAACTATGATCCAGCAGTTCTTTTCAGCTTATCATTTCCTGGGAGCAACATGATATTGGCATGACTGCACTTTCTATACACAAACAGATTTATGCTTATCACTCAGCTTTCCAAAAGCTATCCAAAATATAGGATTCACATACCTGTGGTGAACTGTAAACCTTAGCTGTCACGGGCAGATGAAGACATGCATGAATGCAGGATGGTGGCTCCTGCTTGGAGCCCGCCTGGTCCAGTCCATGCACTCATGGCTCTAAGTCACACCAAAGACTAGCTGACCTGGGAAATACGGGTTTACAAACAACACCTCTCCAGAGTGCTTCTAAAGGAGAGGAACACAAAAAGAGGCATTCTCCACATCAATACAGACCACCCAGCTCTGCCACCTAACTTCAGGATACTAGCTGTGTTATCTGAAAAGAAAATGACTTTTTTGTGGGAGCATATAGGAAACATCCCTTATAAACCCCCCAAGTGTACTTAGGTGACAGAAGTAGTAGAGAAAAATGGTCAAGAGATCAGGCTTTCAGATGAATTCAAACCCAGACTCCAAACCCTGTTGGCTATCAGTCAGTTTATGTAATTTATCAGAATTCATTACCTTTATCTATAAAATAAGAGTTGTTATGGTCACACAATTTTTTGTTCCATCAATACCATTCACACATTTGTTGAACAAATTTATTTATTTGTTATATTTATTATATGCCAGGTGCTGTATTGGCATATAAAATGCATCAGTTAAGAAAAGAAAGAGAGATTTATAAAAATTCCCTGTCCTTATGGAACCTGTATTCTAAAGGAGGATATAAATAACAAATAAACATGGTAAATATGCATTATATTAGAACATGAGTTTCTGGGGTACCTGGGTGGCTCAGTGGGTTGAGCAACCAGTTCTTGATTTCCACACAGGTTACACTCTTACAGTTCATGAGATTAAGCCCTGAATCAGGCTCCAAGTCCTGACAGTGTAGAGCCTGCTTAGAATTCTTTCTCACCCTCTCTGTCTGCCCCTCCCTTACTCTCTCTCTCTAAATAAATAAATAAACATTAAAAAAAAAAAAAAAGATAAGTCCTATGAGGGAGAACAGAGGATTAAAAGTTTGGGCGACGGGGCGGGGTGGGGGGTGGGGGGGTGGTGTTGCAGTTAGCAATTTTACATAACAGGCTAAAACAGGATTCAATGAAAAGAAAACAATTGAGCAAAGACTTACAAGAGTGAGGTAAGGATTACATGACACAATGTAAAAAAATGGTCTAACTACATATCACTCATGATATACTAAATGCTTGTTAAACTATGATTGTAATGTTGAAGAGGAGGAGGAAAGGACAAAGGGAATGTACAAAGAGATCAAGGTCCCAGATAAGCAGATGAGTGGAGTAATGGGCTGCAACATTTGGGCTATTCTTAGGAATGTGACACTCTTCAATAACAGTAACTATTATTTATAGAGCATTGTCTATATGCTAAGCAGAGGGCTAATTTTTAAAATACTTTAGCACATATAATCCTTGTAAATAATCCTTATAAGGCCAAACTGAGGCTGACAGAGGTAAGTTATTTGCTCAGTGACACAGAGCTGTCAGTAGATTAGGGGTAGCCAGAATTGTGGCCAGGTGTTTGTTTCTGTCACTGGCACTCTTAGTCTCCACACTGCTCTCTACCTCTCAGATTTGTTCCCAGATACCAGAGAGACTAGTGGAAACATGGGTCATAAGGAGGAAACAGACATGTACAGAGTGGCAGGTCCAGGACTAGGTAGCTCCCTTCATCTGCATTTGATCATGCTGCCTCACCAAGCAAATCTAACCTGAATACTACATAAATTAGACGTAAATTCTTAGACAACAACCCACCATAAACAGAATATAAGACACTGCAGAATCACCCTATTAAGTTTTAAAATAATATATTAGAACTTCTTTGAGCCAGACAGTCTTTCCCAAAGTGTGCTTCTAGCAGCCTAGGCCCAAAAGAGGCTATACAGTAAAAGAAAAATTGGTGTCCCTTACAGGCATGAGAGGCCCCATGTCTGCAGAGTCGATCCAGTGTGCAGTATCCAGGAAGACTCAATAATGCATAAGTGCTGACTGACTTGTACAGAAAACTGTGCAGCCTGGTTCAGTTCAGTGCTCCATATGTGCAGTTGACCACAGAAGCCACCTACCATGTAGGAAAAGTGGGTCTGTGGTGCTGAGGCATGCCGCTGCACACAGGGAGGAAATGGACAGTGTCTTCAAGATTTCTTTCAATCTAATGAGAAAACATAGCTTCAACTTAAGCTCAAATCTGTGTTTAGAAAGAAAGCCCTCTCATGCACTGAAATGTTAGGGCGGTTGTACAGATAGGCCTTAGAACACAAGAAAACAAAACTGAGAAATTTCACCCTATGCCTTGGTTTCACGGAGTAATGGGCAGAAACTGAAACCAACAAACATTTCTGTTAACAAGTTCACGTTCTGGAACCCTATGATCCAGCAATGTTCTCAAATGATCTAAAATGAACAAGAGGTTTCCCACCACAAAACTGGAGGATGAAACCAGCCTACCATATCCCACAATGGACACAGCAAGTTAAAGGGCTCACGTCAACACAGAAACACTGAGAGGAAAGGGGAAGGGAGGAGAGAAGGTGAGACACCTCCTCCCCCACTTTCCCTGAGGCTGTCAAGTCTGCCACTTGCCACATGAGTGACACCATGGACTTGGGCAGCTCCAATATACAAAAGAAAAAAAATTGGGGGAAGTGACATGGGGTGACATTCTCCATGAGAGAGATGAGTAATAGTGTCAAATGTGCATGGTCTACTGCCCCTACAAACTTTAGCATAACACCTCCCCCATCGAAACGGTGAGCCAGCAACAAATAGCAAATGTCAGAGAAAACAAATCTCTTACAGTTGGGTCTCTTTCAGTCAAGGCTGCAGAGGGAGGCGGCCAGCTGAGACCACAGAGGTGGTAAAAAGTCACACCATGAAGCTCTTTTGTACTTTTACACACAGGCAACATTACCAAGCATCCCTATGTGCCAAGGATTAAAAAAAAAAAATACTTGATCTCATTTGAATGAATATCAAGGGCAGCCACAACCATTATATAAGGAAAAAGCATAAACCCACCATATGATAGCAATTTGTTTAAAAATACGCTCACACACAGACATAAGTTTGTGTCCACATATATGTGTGTATTGTTTGAGTAGCTAACTACAAGAATATATATTATGCAGATATAGTCACAGGAAAAACAAAAAAGAAAACACCCTAATGTATCACTAATATTTATTTTTGGAGAGTAAAATTATTAGTAGTTTTTAAATTATTTTCCTTACCTTATTCTACATTTTTTAACTTGGACTTAATTTCTTTCTCAAGTCCATCTACTCTCCAGCTCCCAAGTAAAATATCCTCCTCTCCAAATCTCTTGTTCTACTCCTCACCCTGCATGATTACTACTGTCAGAAAAAACCAATAAATGTGAAAGGTATAAAATAAAATCCAGGAGTAAAGACGCTTAAAAAGGGGATGAACTTAATATTTATAGATTTCTCTTTTTTATTTCTGCATACTCTTACACATTTTCTTTCTTTTTTTTTTAATGAAATTTATTGTCAAATTGGTTTCCATACAACATCCAGTGCTCATCCCAACAGGTGCCCTCCTCAAAAGCCATCACCCACCCTCCCCTCCCTCCCACCCCCCATAAATCCTCAGTTTGTTCTCAGTTTTTAGGAGTCTCTTATGTTTTGGCTCCCTCCCTCTCTAACCATTTTTTTTCTTCCCTTCCCCCATGGTCTTCTGTTAAGTTTCTCAGGATCCACACAGAAGTGAAAACATATGGAATCTGTCCTTGTTTGTATGACTTATTTCACTTAGCATAACACTCTCCAGTTCCATCCATGTTGCTACAAAAGGCCATATTTCATTCTTTCTCATTGCCACGTAGTATTCCATTGTGTATATAAACCACAGTTTCTTTATCCATTCATCAGTTGATGGACATTTAGGCTCTTTCCATAATTTGGTTATTGTTGAAAGTGCTGCTATAAACATTGGGGTATAAGTGCCCCTATGCATCAGTACGCCTGTATTCCTTGGGTAAATTCCTAGCAGTGCTACTGCTGGATCATGGGGTAGCTCTATTCTTACACATTTTCTAAATTTCCTTCTATAATCAGGAAAAAAAATTTTTAAAAGATTAGGAAAATCTCTCCAGATTGACCATGTAAGGGCACCCAAAAAGTACTGTCTCCATAAAAGCAATGACAAATTGGGGGGGGGGGGGGGGACTGTTAAAATCCATTTTTTTAGAATTTTGGAAATTAATCAAAGTCTTGCATTTATTCAAGAAAAACAGCTGAATCTCAGTATGAGCAGTAAACTCTGTGGCATTTTAATTTATCCCACTCCCATTAACCTCTCCTCAACTCTAAGCTAGCCTTGAAATCCAACAACCTTAGAACTATGGTAGCTGTGAAAACCAGCATCCTAGCAACCACTGGCAGAAGCAGAATGGTTTTGAAGCTCCCCCGGAAGCCCCAGGCTCAAAGAATCATCACTGTTTGGTCTGTATGGCAGTTTCCTGAAAAAAGCCTATTCAAAAGGTTTGTTGTTATCTGATCTGATGCAGAGCTCACTCTAAAACAAAAGACCTACCTTCAGGACACTTGCTGAAAACCATCTGATAATTGTTTAATACCTGCATTCACCCATGGCAGTGATATCACAGGGCCAAACAAGAAGCTAGTTAGACAATATGGAGAATAAGATCTCTATAGCGGGTTTTAAAAAGCTCCAACATGTTCCTCCAACTGATCCTCACATTTGAGCATCTGTGCATGACTAAAAACAAGATATGAAAAGGCTCTAATCCCTCAACTCTATCTGAGCTAGAAGCTTTCCACAAGCAGAAAGCAAGAGGTAAGGCAAAGTTGTGAACTTCCAGAGTGTTGAAGGCCTGTCCCAACACTCGCAGTAAAAAGGAGACTTACTGATTCAAGGAATTTAAGGAAATTTCCACCCAAATCTTAGTTGATCATCAAGCTAAGTAAACAGAGACATCAATAACTTTACACAACAAAGAATACAGGCTTCATAGAATTATGTCCACAAAGCTAATAAGCAAACAGCAGCAATGAAAACAAGCAAGAACAACAACAACAAAACTATGGGAGAGGGAAGTCTGATTTTCAAAACTGCCACATTACATTACTGTAAGTGTCCAATATTAACCAAAATATTAAAATACATGCAAAAAAAAACCCAGAAAGGATGGCTCAAATACAGCAGCCATTAGAAAATCTCCTTAATAAAGCCGAGATGTTGGGACTTAGTAGACGAAGACTTTAAATAAGCTATTATAAGTCCATTCAAAAATAATGGAAATCATATATGAAGAATTAAAAAAGTATAAGAAATTAAAGTAATTAATTAAGGAAATTAAAAATATCAATAAAGATACAGAAATTATGGGAAAGGGAAGAGAATCAAATAGGAATTCAAGAGATTAAAAGTATAATAACAAAAAAGTACAATAACAAAAATAAAATATTTAGTAGAGGGAGTTGACAAATTTTAACTGACAGCAGAAAGAATCTACAAAATGAAGGTAAATTGAGATCAAGATTGAGATACCCAGTCTAAAGAACAGACAGAAAAAAAGCATAAAGATAAAATGGACACAGTCTAAGAGTTCTGTGGGACAGTATAAAGTATATAAACATATACATAATGGGGGACCCATAAAGATGGGATAGAGAGAAAATGAACTTATGGCTGAAATTTTCCTGAATTTGATGAAAAACATTAATCAATGCACCAAAAAATCTTTAATAAAATCCAACCAGGAAAAACTGTTAGAGAAACACACCTAATCACACCATAGTCATACTGTAAAAAGACAAAGACAGAATCTCAAAAGCCACAAGAAAAAAAAAACTCATCACATAAAAGAAACTGCAATGAGATTAACAGCTCACTTTTCATCAGAAACTATGGAAGTCAAAAAGTCAAAAAGAAAACATACTCAAAGTGCTGGAAGGACTCTCAAGCAAGAAATCCGTATCCAGGAAACTTTCCCTCAAAAATAAAGAACATAAGATAATTTCGGAAAGCAAAAACTGAGAGAATTAATTGCTATCAGACCTACACTACAAATAATAGTCAAAGGAGTCCCTCAGACTCAGTTAAAGGATACTGGATAGTAACTTGGATCCACAAAAAGAAGTAAAGAGCATAAGTAAAGTTAAGTGCATCAGTAAAATATAAATGACAGTATAAATGTATTTTTGTTTGTAATTTTTTCTCTTACCTGCTTTAAAAGACAATTGTGTAAAGTGATAATTATAAAACTATGCTGATGGGCTTATGATATATAATGACATAATTTGTATGACAATAATAGCACAAAGGAGAGTGAAAAGACTGGAGTGATAGTGGAGCAAGTTTTAACAAAATTAAGTTAAGATATTAACTGTAAGCCCCAGGGAAACCTCTAAGAAAACAACTTGAAAATATATGATTGAATAAAAAAGAAAGGAATTAAAATGGTACACTAGAAAATAATACACACACACACACACACACACACACACACACACACACACACAACAGTTGGAAGTCTTAGCCTCAGCAATCAGACAACACAAAGAAATAAAAGACATCCAAATCGGCCAGGAGGAGGTCAAACTGTCACTCTTTGCAGATAACATGATACTCTGTATGGAAAACCCAAAAGATTCCACCAAACAACTCCTAGAACTGATCCATGAATTCAGCAAAGTTGCAGGACATAAAACCAATGCACGGAAATCGGTTGCATTCCAATACACCAACAATGAAGCAAGAGAAAGAAAAATCAAGGAATCAATCCCATTTACAATCATACCAAAACCCATAAAATACCTAGGAATAAATCTAACCAAAGAGGTGAAAAATCTATACACTGAAAACTATAGAAAGTTTATGAAAGAAATTGAAGAAATCACAAAAAAATGGAAAAAGATTTCATGCTGCTGGATAGGAAGAACAAATATTGTTAAAAAATCAATACTACCCAAAGAAATCCACATATTCAATGCAATCCCTATCAAAATAACACCAGCATTCTTCACAGAGCTAGAACAAACATTCCTAAATTTCGTATGGAACTAGAAAAGACCCCGAATAGCCAAAGTGATCTTGAAAAAGAAAACCAAAGCAGGAGGCATCACAATCCCAGACTTCAAGCTGTATTACAAAGCTGTAATCATCAAGACAGTATGGTACTGGCACAAGAACAGACACTCAGATCAATGGAACAGAATAGAGAACCCAGAAATGGACCCACAAAAGTATGGCCAACTAATCTTTGACAAAGCAGGAAAGAATAGCCAATGGAATAAAGACAGTCTCTTCAGCAAGTGGTGCTGGGAAAACTGGACAGCGACATGCAGAAAAATGAAACTGGACCACTTTCTTACACCCTACACAAAAATAAACTCAAAATAGATGAAAGGACTAAACGTAAGACAGAAAGCCATCAAAATCCTTGAGGAGAAAGCAGGCAAAAACCCCTTTGGCCTTGGCCACAACAACTTCTTACTCAACACATCTCCAGAGGCAAGGGAAACAAAAGCAAAAATGAACTATTGGGACCTCATCAAAATAAAAAGTGTCTGCACAGCAAAGGAAAGAATCAGCAAAACTATAAAGCAACTGACAGAATGGGAGAAGATATTTGCAAACGATATAACAGATAAGGGTTAGTATCCAAAATCTATAAAGAACTTATCAAACTCAACACCGAAGAAAACTAATAATCCAGTGAAGAAATGGGCAAAAGACACGATTAAACACTTCTCCAAAGAAGACATCCAGATGGCCAACCGACACATGAAAAAATGCTCAACATCACTCATCATCAGGGAAATACACATCAAAACCACAATGAGATACCACCTCACCCCTGTCAGAATGGCCAACATTAACAACTCAGGCAACAATAGACGTTGGCGAGGATGCGGAGAAAGAGGATCTCTTTAGCACTGCTGGTGGGAATGCAAACTGCTGCAGCCACTCTGGAAAACAGTATGGAGGTTCCTCAAAAAATTAAAAATAAAACTACCCTACAACCCAGCAATTGCACTACTAGGTATTTATCCAACAGATACTGGTATGCTGTTTCGAAGGGACACATGCACCCCCATGTTTATAGCAGCGCTATCAACAGTAGCCAAAGTATGGAAAGACCCTAAATGTCCATCAATGGATGAATGGATAAAGAAGATATGGTATATGTGTACACACACACACACACACACACACACACACACACACACACTTGAGTATTACTCAACAATCAAAAAGAATGAAATCTTGCCATTTGCAACTACATGGATGGAACTAGAAGGTACTATGCTAAGCAAAATTAGTCAGTCAGAGAAAGACAAATATCATGACTTCACTCATATGAAGACTTTAAAATACAAAACATGAACATAAGGGAAGGGAAGCAAAAATAATATAAAAACAGGGAGGGGGACAAAACATAAGAGACTCTTAAATATGGAGAACAAACAAGAGGGTTACTAGAAGGGTTGTTGGAGGGGGGATGGGCTAAATGGATAAGGGGTATTAAGGAATCTACTCCTGAAATCATTGTTGCACTATATGCTAACTAACTTGGATGTAAATTTAAAAAATAAAAATTTTAAAAAGGTAAATTTTACCACAATTTTTTAAAAAAATATTATGGGTGAATAAATAATATTAAAATGTTTTAAAAGATAGCAAAAAGGAAGACATAATACTACCTTATTAATAGTTACATTAAATGTAAATGGATTAAATATTCCAATTGAAAGGTAGATACTGGAAGAATTGGTTAAAAACAAAGAAACAAACAAAAATATGACCCAATTATCTGTGGTGGACAAAAGATACATTTTAAATTAAAACACACAAGTGTGTTAAAAATAGAGGAATGGAAAAAGATATATTATGCAAGCAGTAACCAAAAGAGAGCTAATGTGCTATACTACTATCAGACAAAATATACTCTGTAAGAAATTTACTAGAGACAAACAAGGACCTTTTATGATGATAAGGGTCAATCCATCAAGAAGGTATGACAATTATAAACACTGATGCATCTAATGACAGAATACAATGTATAAAATATAATGCACAAAAACTGACAGAACTGAAGAGAGAAATAGAAAATTCAACAACAGTAGTTGAAGGCTTCAATAATCCCTTTCAGTAATGGATATAGCAACAAGACAGAAGAACAACAAGAAATTAGAGGATGAATAAAACTATAAACCAAGTATGCCTATCAAAACATCTATATACTCCCATCCGCTCCACCATCAACAGCAGAACACATATTTTTCTAAGTTCACATGGAAGAGTCCACAGGGTACACCATAAAATAGGTCACAAACAAGTCTCACTAAATTTAACAGACTGAAATTGTAACAAAGTACATTTTCAGACTATAGTGGAATTAGAGATCAATAAACAAAAGGAAATTTGAGAAAATGACAACACACAGAAATTAATGCTTTCCTAAATAACTAATGGGTCAAAAAAGAAATCACAAAGGTAATTAGAGAATATTTTGAGATGGAATAAAAAAAACCCCACAACATATGAGCATTTATGTGATGCAGCTGAAGCAGTGCCTGGGAGGAATTTATAGCTAAAAATGCCTGTATCAAGGAAGAAGGCATCAATAATCTAACCTTCCACCTTAAGAAACTAGTAAACGAAGAGCAAATTAAATGCAAAGGACACAAAAGAAAACAGTGAAGATTAGTAAGGAAACAAATGAAATAAAAAATGAAAAACTTAGAAAGCTCAATGAAACCAGTAACTGTCTCTTTGAAAAGATCAACAAAATTAACAAACATTTATCTAGACTAACAAAGAAAATGACATAAGACTCAAATTACTGAAATTAGGAATTAGGGGCACCCAGGTGGCTCAGTTGGTTAAGCGCCAACTCTTGAGTTTGGCCCAGGTCATGATCATGATCTCACATTCATGGGATTGAGCCCCACATTGGGCTCTGTTGTAAGCATGAAGCTTGCTTGGTCTCTCTCCCTCCCTCTGTCCCTTCCCCTTTCTAAACAAACAAACAAACAAACAAACAAGCAAGCAAGGAAACATTAATAAAAATAAAGCTAAAACACCACTACAACTTTACAGAAATAAAAGGATAATCACGGAATACTGGGAACAACTGCATGTCCACACATTAGATAACTTAAATGAAGTAAACAAATTCTTAGGATGATATAAACTATCGAAACTGACTCAAGGGGCACCTGGGTGGCTCAGTTGGTTAAGCATCCAACTTCAGCTCAGGTCATGATCTCACAGTTTGTGAGTTCAAGCCCTGTATCTGGCTCTATGCTGACAGCTCAGAGCCTGGAGGCTGCTTCAGATTCTGTGTCTCCCTCTCTCTCTACCCCTCCCCAGCTCACACTCTCTATCTCTCAAAAATTAAAAAAAAAAAAAATTAAAAAAAAAAGCACATTGAAAGAAACTGACTCAAGAAGAAATTGAAAATCTGAATGATTATAACAAGCAAAGGTATTAAATTAGTCATTTAAAAACTTCCCTCCAAAAAAACCCAAGCCCAACTGGCTTTACTGGTGAAATCTATGAAAGGTTTAAGGAATAATTAATACCAATCACTCACAAACTCTTCCAAAATATAGAAAATGAGGGGCTCCTGGGTGGCTCAGTTGATTAAGCGTCCAATTCTTGATTTGGGCTCAGGTCATGATCTCATGGTTTGTGAGTTTGAGCCCCACGTTGGGCTCTGTGCTGACAGTCAGAGCCTGCTTGGGATTCTCTTTCTCCTCTCTCTCTGCCCCTCCCCCTCTCATTCCCCCTCTCCCTCAAAATAAATGAGTAAACATTAAAAAAAAAAGAAAAAAGAAAAGGAAAGAACACTTTCCAATTCATTCTACGTTATCCAGAAACCAAAATCACACAAAGACATTATAAGAAAAGAATACAGGCCAATATCCCTCAGCAATATAAAATCAAAAATACTCAACATAATACTAGCAAACCAAATCTAGCAACAAATAAAAAGAATTACATACCATAACAAAGTGGAATTTATCCCAGGAATCTAAGGCTGGTTTAGCCTATAAAACCAATCAATGTAATACATCACATTGATAAAGTGTAAGTCAAAAACTAGAGGTTGATCTCATCTGATGCATAAAAAGCATTTGACAAAATCCAAACCCATTCATACTCAAAACATTCAATACACTATGAACAGAACATATTTTCCTCGGTCTGGTAAAGGCCACCTATGAAAAATCCACAAGTAACATCATAATTAATGTTTTACCCCTTAGATCAGGAACAAAACAAAGATATCTCCTCTCACCACTTCTATCCTACAGTACACTAGAGGTTCTATCAAGGCAATCGGGAAAGAATAAGAAATAATAGGAAATCAGATTAGAAAGAAAGAAAGAAAGCTATCTCTATTTGCAGATGACATAATCTGGCTAAAGACACCCAGAAAAAAGCTATTAAAACTGATAAACAACTTTAGAAAATCTGCAGGATACAGATAAATATACAAATATCAACTGCATTTCTATACACTAACAACGAACAACCTGGAAAAGAAATTAAGAAATAATACAATTTATAACAGTATCAAAAAGTAATAAAATATTAGGAATATGTTTAACAAAAAATGTTAAGTCTTATACCTTGAAACTATAAAACATTGTTCAAAGACATTTAAAAAGACAAAAGGGGAAAAACAGCCCATGTTCATGGATCAGAAGACTTAACGTTTTAATGTTTTAAGACTTAATGTTGTTTTAAAATGACAATAGTTCCCAAATTGTCCTATACATCCAACACAATGCCTATCAAAAACAGTGTTTTTATGCAGACATTTGCAAACTGATTCAAGAAATTAATGTGTAAATCAAAATGAAATAAAATACCTAAACAATCATCAAACATAAGACAATAAAAAGAACCAAGTTGTAGGACTCACAATTTACATTTCAAAACTTACTATAAAGCTACAGAAACCAAGATAATGTACTGACATTCAGATAGACATATGGATTAATAGGACAGACTTGAGAGTATAGAAATAAATTTTTACATTTATGGTCAACTGATTTTTGATAAAGGTAGGGAAAGAATAGTTTTCTCAACAAATGATTTTGGGATAAATGGATATCCACATGCAAAAGAATTACAGTGGATCTTTACACAAAAAATTAATTCAAAGTGGATCACAGACCTAAAAGTAATAGTTTTAATCATAAAACTCTGAGAAGAAAATAAAATGGTAAACCCTTATGACACTGGATTGGGCAATGGATTCTTAGATATGACTCTAAAAACATGAACAAAAGAAAAAAATAGATTAAGTGGACTTCATCAAAATTTAAAACATTCATGCATCAAAAGACACCATCAAGAGAGTGAAAAGACAACATAAAACGTGGAAAAATACTTTTGAGTCATTATTTGATAAGGAACCTATATCTAGAATGAATGTATACAGAGCTTCTACAACTCAACAATAAAAAGACACCACAGTCAAAACCATACAAGTAGATATTTCTCCAAAGAAAATATACAAATGGCCAATAAGCATATTAGATGATTCTCAACATTAGTTGTTACGGAAATGCAAATTAATACCATAATGAGATACCATTTCATTCCCACTAGGATGACTAAAAGCAAAAATATAGAAAATAACAAGTGTTGGCAAGGATGTGGAGAAACTGGACTTTCACTCAACACTAATAAGAATGTAAAATGGTTCAGTTATTCTGGAAAACTGTCTGGTGGTTCCTCAAAATATTAAATATAGAGTACCATGTGGCCCAGCAATTCTACTCCTAAGTATACATCCAAGAAAAATGAAAACATGTTCATACAAAAACTTGTAAGAGAGGGGCACCTGGGTGGCTCTGTCTGTTAAGCGTCTGACTTTGGCTCAGGTCATGATCTCGTGTTCTGTGGGTTCGAGCCCTGTGTCGGGCTCTGGGATGACAGCTCAGAGCCTGGAGTCTGCTTCTGATTCTTTGTCTCCCTCTCTCTCTCTGCCGCTCCCCTGCTTGCTCTCTGTCTCTCTCTCTCTCAGAAATAAACATTAATAAATAAATAAATAAATAAATAAATAAATAAACAAACAAATAAACTTGTAAGAGAATGTTCTCCAACATTATTTATCATAGCCCCAAAGTAGAAACAACCCAAATGTTTCTTACTTGATGAATAAACAAAATGTGATATATTTATACAATGGAATATAATTCAGCAATTAAAGAGAAATGAAGTATTGATGCATGCTATAACATGGATAAACCTTAAGAACATAATGGTAAGTGAAAGAAGCCAGTCACAAAAGATTACATATGTATGAATCCACTTATATGAAATGTCTACAATAGGCAAATCCATAGGGACAGAAAGCAGGTGTATGCTTTCAGGAGACAGGGTGCAAGAGGAGAATGGAGAGTGACTGCTAATGGGTAGTTTCTTTTGGGGTGATGAAAATGTTCTGGAATTAGATAGTGATGGTTGTTGCACAATTCTGTAAATATACCAAAAAGCACTGAGTTGCACAGTTTAAAAGGGAGAATTTTATGATATGTAAATAATCTCATTAAAACTGTTATTGAAAACCATTAGGAAATGTTTAACAGGCAACAGGATGTGTTTCCTTCCTCTCTCTGACCTTTTCTCTTCTTCTCACATTCATTCACTTGCTTGGAATTCGTGGTCTGGCTCAGACTGAAATCTGTAAGGCCCTCTGCCACACCCCCCTGCTTTGCATATGACGACTCTAAATCACCACCAGGAGAAGTAACCAACTCACTGAGTTAAGGTGTGTGATAGTGCCAGGGGATCTACAATGAGCAGTGTTCTCTCTAAGGCCCTTTGGGGCTTTCTATTCACCCATGAAGGGAAAGGACATGCTATAGGAACTAAACTCCAGGGGTTCTCTTCCTTCCCAGGGACTTCCTAACCCACAGGTTAACTTTAGAACCTTTCAAACTAGACTTCCTTTTTCCTGGTTGTCCTCTTCTTCTCTCTCCAACCCCCTGTTACATTCTCCTCTTCTGTCCTACTCCTCACCCTAAACACCTTTCTCCTTCCTCTAACTCAAGCAGCTTTCCTCAAAACCCCCTTCTCTCCCGTATTTATCCCCACATCCCCTCCAGTATCTCTGCTGCTGCATCCCCAGGGCCCTACCTCCCAAACCTGGCCATAAAACAAGGATAGGTGATTTGAGCCATGTGATGGTCTCCCAAAGAATTAAAGTCCATCACCAAATTTCCCTACAGAGTATTTAACAGATAAAACTAACAAGTAGCTCTTTAATATGCATTGTTGGCTTCTGAAGAATGAAGCATCTTTATTCCCTGCACATGTCTCATCTTCTTCTTAACACCCTCAAGCTAGTGTGAGTGATATCTAACAAAGGAGAAGAAAAGTCAAGCTTTCACCTCTTTGAGGAGTGGTAAGTCCTTCCAAGAGGTTAAAACTTGGTTAAGCATAAGAAATGAACTGATACTTAGACCATGAAAGTGAACACTTTGCATTATTACAGGACACACACACACAAGCTCAAATATTCTCCAATGACTAGACGAGTTGTTTGCAGTAGATGACCTTTCCTCCTACACTTATGAGGATTTCCTAAGAACTAATCACACCGATTGGGTAAGACAGTTCTAACCCAGTATCTCTCCAACTCCCTTCAGAAGTAGGAGTGAGGTATCTCTGACACCTCATATTCCCAGTCTCCAGGCTCCCAGTGAGCCCTGGGAATGAACTCACATGGCTAAATCAGGCTCAGGGATGCAAAGAATGGAAAAGTGAACTTCAAACCAACAACATTAGGAGTTTCAACTGCTCATTCCTCTTGCTGCCCTAGGGCTGGCTGCAGGACCGGCTTTACGGATAGGTGGACTGCACAGTTGCAGAAAGCCATTTACTTGGTTTAATGCTCTCATGTCACTGTCTTGAAATTCTTAATGACTTCTTAACTAGAGCCTTACACTACCATTCTGCACTGAGCCCCCAAAATTATAAAGCCAGTCCTTGCTGGCTGATACCTGTGAGAAGAGGGACATGTGTTAGGTCAGCTTTGGTCCTCTTCTTCCTCCCCTCCTGTTTTGCAACAGATTTCCCTGGTCTGCTCCTCATATAGGAGACGGCAAGGAAAAAATAAGGGAGAGTTGAGAAGGATATATTTTTCCCAAGTATATAAGTAATCAGTTTAGGGTCATTATTCTTACTTCACTAGGGAAGATGAAGGTTTTTCAGGTTTTCTTTTCAAGGAAAAAAGAGTCAATTGTGTAAGATGCAAAATATAGTGTGTGTGTGTGTGTGTGTGTGTGTGTGTGTGTGTTAACCAAGTAGCATTCACTGTGCTCCAGATCTTGCATCAAGAACTTTATATAAACCATCTCATTCGTTCCTCAGAACAAACTGAGGTAAATGCTACTATTATCCACACTTATGGATGGAGAAAATGACGCTTAGAAAGATTAAATAACTTGCCCTAGATCACATAGCAAGCAAGGGCACAACTGTATTGACTCTAGATCCAATCTAACTGCAAAACCCATGTGTTCCAACTCTGGCCTTTGCAGCCTGGGTTGAGGGTGGTTTGCATATAACCTCCATTGGAAACAACTACTGAATGCTGACTACGTGCCAAGCATTTCTTATCTATGAATTCACTTAATCCTTGCAATACTCTTCTGACATGGGTACTTTTATTATCTCCATTATAGAAACAAGGAAACTAAGGGGCAAAAAAGTTAAGCAAATCGCCCAAGGTCACTCTACTAGAAAGGGTTGGGAATGGATTTTTATATCATACTATCTGGCTCTAGAGTCTGACCTTTTACCCATGACTTCATTCTGTTTCAGTGTAGGAAAAATTACCGAATAGAGCATAATCCAAGATTTCTTCTAAGCATAAACCAGTGTGGAAAAACTACCAGGTTATTTCTTGAAAATTAGCCATTCTCCTAAACTGACTAAGGAATACAATATTCTGACATGAGAATGCCCTGATACGTTTCCCAGGACTCCGTACTCAAGGACTGACAATTATTATACATCCCCATAGCAGTCACCATGTCCTTATCGCCTGCCTTCTCCACAATCCCTGTACCATTCCATGAAGACATGCCTTCTTTCCTTCTCCCTCAGTTTTCAAGGGTCTCTTAGCAGCAATTCTTGAATCTCCTAATCTAAGAGACATGAGGAAACAGGCATCTAGCCCACATATATTGATGGCTATCTCCTCACCAACCCCCATCAAGCCACACTGTCCTTCCTCTGGCCTGGGGCCTCCCAGCTAGAATAGAACCAGCTCACTCTGAACACTAGCTGTGACCTAAGAGGGATGAACAGTGGCCAATGGGAGAATTTCCAGATGAATAAATTTGATGACTTTCAGGTCTTCCTGTGTTTTCTTAGCCCACCATTATCTGCCCAGTCTTTTTCTGGGCAGGTGAGGACCCTTTTATTTCATAAGAAAACAGTCCTGCTTTCTCTCCCCAGAGTGGCCACAGTGTAGGAAACCACACACTGACCTATATGTAGTGACGACTTTGACATATGTGGTTTAGAAATGCACCCATTGAGGAGGAGTTGGGTCACTAATCTTAGCAGTATCACTGGATTATTTCACTGGTTTTTCATGCAAGTTCTAGAGATAGAAGGGGTTTTTCCCTGATGGGGTGTAGAGGAAAAAGAAGAATGAAGAAGGGGAATTACTTGTGACATTCGCCTTCCCACTCTACTAGATGACTTGTTATGATAATTTCAAAGGACACTGATCAATAATATTAACAGTTCTGACCCCCAGAATGGACTGAATTGCCATGACACAGAATTCAAAGACAAGTTGGATTTTCCTCCAAAATGTCTGGAGAATGCCTACAGAAGGTTCTCAATAGATATCTGAATTAGTACTGACTTGTATTTGTTTGTACTAATTTCCTGGATGCACTTTTGCCCCAGCTAGACTATAAGCTCCATGAAGGAAGGAACTCTCTGACAATTCTGTTGCATGGTCCATTTCACATTTCATGGTTCTGAGCATACTATAGGAATTCACAATCAAGGATATAATAGAGTAGTTGAGTATCCAAGAGATACTTCCTCGATACTTCCAAGATACTTCCAAGATACTTCCAAGAGTGCTTCCTTGGAGCACTCCGGATAAATCAGAAATATTTCAGATTTCCAGGGTACAAGCTATTAGTTTGTTAAGCTATCCTGAGATGAGAACAATTCTTGTGTTTGGGGCTTACTATAAGAAAAGAAAATCTACATTAGGTTCTTCAATTCAGACATTTAACTATGCAAAAATTATATCAATAAAGTAAGCTATGTGTACTGTACATCCTTGAGGCCCAAACAAATTTAAGAGTAGCAAACATTAGCTCTCACACCCTACATCTTTTTTTAAAATAATAAACTCTTAAATTTTCAAAGTCTTTACATATTCATTATAAAATCTGAGCTCATATTGACCCCCAGGGCAGGGAAATACACACTCAGAGAAATTGACTTGCCAAATGTCAGAAAGTTCAGGGAAACTAAGACAAAAACAAAAACAAAAACAAAAAAAAACCACAAAGGGCTTCTAGTGCAGTATTATTCTTCCTTGGTCATCTACTTTCTTGGCAACCATCCTTTTATTCCAGTTGTTGACAAGAATGCCTTGAATATGAATTTCAATGAAGTTTACAAATCACATACAGAAATTATATCATCGTACATACCAAAGTCTAATTGTGTTAGTTCATTCTGTTCATATTAATCTACCCAAATTCCAATGCATCTTATTTCTTTTCTTCAGTTTTATTCTTGACTATAGTTCACAACTTCTAATTTGTCATCTACACCTTAGTCACAATTTCTATTTTCTGGCTTTATATTTCAGCAAGTTCCTTGCTGAAGTTATTGCCCATTCAAGTTATTGTCCACTTGCTTAGACCAATCTGAGTGTGGGAGGTATGTGTATGGGTGTGTTCATGTGTGTGTGATTTGACAACTAAGGTCTGTTTATTTGGTATTTGGCTTATTTACAATTTTTCTTCTTACAAAAATGTGAATGTTTTTTGTTTTCAAATGGGATGAATAAATTTTTATATTGGATTTTCATCTCCCAAGGATTTCTTTTTTTAATGGTTGTCTTACTTTGGGTTACACAAAAACAGAAGTACTGTGTACAGGCAATTTATTTGGGAAGTAATCCCAGAGAAAGCAAGGAAAATAAGACAAGGAGAGAAGAGCCAATAAAGGAGATGTTAACAGGTGAGTTATCAGTGTGGGCAACAGGGAGAGATCCCTGATGAGGACTTTCTGAGAAAAAATATGGAATGCATCTCAGAATCATACCACTTTCCCTTGATACATACACACATACACACACATACATGCACACGTTTCCAGGTAGCATTTCTTGCTCTGAAGGTTGATCTTAGTGACAAAAAAGTCCAATATTAGGAATCCAGATGGTCTCATACTTGTCAGAGAAGGAAGTTATGGCATGAGCTAATGAAACCAACACACTGAGTTAACAGATGCTTGACCATTCTACTCTAAGGACACTCTAGTCAACCTGACTGGTTTATGAGTTTGTTTTGCTGAAGTTGACCAACCACTGATAAGACTAGCTGAGATGGGAACAAACGGAGAAAAATTCTTCCAGTTGCACAGGAGGGGCCAAGCATGAACAAAAGTAACCTCTGTGACAACACACCCTAGATCTTACTCCTCCACTCATGTTTACACTGCCATTTAATGAACATGTGGTCCCATAAAGAGATGGGATTCCTGAATGTTTGTGCTCAGAAGGGAGAGTACCTCCCTTTTTCTGTATATACAATTAGCATATTCCATTCAACCTAACTACCCTGTGACATCCTGACCTCTTATTCTTAAATATATTCAACCCAGCCCTTCAAGGAGACAGATTTGAGAAATTTTCTCCCCTATCCTTGCTTGGCACCCTGCAATAAAACACTGTTCCTAGCCACAAAAACCAGTGTCAGTGCTTGGCTTGCTGCACATCAGGTAATAGATTTTTGTCTGGTAACACTAATAGGTATAAAGAAAACTTTCCAGGGGCGCCTGGGTGGCTCAGTCGGTTGGGCGTCCGACCTCGGCTCAGGTCACGATCTCATGGCTTGTGAGTTCAAGCCCCGTGTCGGGCTCTAGGCTGACAGCTCAGAGCCTGGAGCCTGTTTCAGATTCTGTGTCTCCCTCTCTCTGCCCCTCCCCTGTTCACACTCTGTCTCTGTCTCTCTCAAAAATAATTAAACATTAAACAAAAAATTTTTTAAAGAACAAACAAAAAAGAAAATTTTTCCAGAACTAGAACAAATTCTAAATGCCTTACATGATGACAGTCAATGCTGTTTTATGACCCATGAGCAGAAATTTGCCCATTCTCAGACTTCATCTTCAAATGGTGAGAGAAGCTAAGGTCAAGGTCAAAGAATTACTAGTAGCTACTTACAGCAAACCCAAGTGCAATACTGTTTGAAGACAAACTCACAATAGAATAAACTCAACAATGAGCTTAGCAAAATCATCCTTAAAATGTTTGACTCTAAGTAAAATAGCTTGACCTGCTCCAACCTGGGCAAAGCTTTCTTTATACCTATTAGCTGATTCTAGTGCTAGAGCTGACTAGTATGAGCACCATCTGTGTTTCTGACCTTAATCTTTTTTTGACATCTGAGATCCTAAAGGATAACATGGAGCAATAAATTTAGTTGTTCCTAGTACCAGTCACAGATAATTTATACTCTTGGGAAATATTGTCTTGTTATGTTTTTCATTAGTTAAGTTTAATCCTACATCACCTATAGATCCTCAGGTAAAGCCTCTTTGCTATTAGGAATACTTTTGGAATAACAGTATATAATAATAACATAATACTTCTAATAATAACATAACCGGCTGAAAATCTTTTAATTTTTCTTTTCTAGAACCTATGCAGATGTCCTTTTGAAGACATGCTTATTTATTCCTCGTGAAGATCTAATTTTACTGCAATCTCTTTATGCCACACTAACATAAATGTTAGCGCTTAGGGAGAAAGGTATCTAACAAAAAGTATCAAAATAAGAGAAAAGTGCTGCCAGAAGGCAGATAACTTTTCTCTCCCAAAATTAATCAGGAAATAGAAACAAAGAAAGTAACCAGATGCTAATAAGCGATTACACCCAGAGGTAGCACTAGACATAAAAGAACTTTGCTATGTAATATAATCCAAGACATTTCAGGAAAATATGTAAGTGTGACCTTACATAACTGACCACACATCTGTTCCATTTTCTAAGTCTAATTAATTAAGAACACAGTAGCAATCTACAGGGTAGCGTATTTTTCACAAACAACTTCTATAACCCGCATAAGAACTTCATGGGGTAAGTAGTAATCCCTTGATTTTACAGATGGTAAAACGAAGCTCAGAAAATTTAAATTATTCACTTAAAGTCACACAGCCAGTAAGAGGCAAATCTGGGACTTTCTCAGGATCTGAGACCCAATATGAAATCCCTTCCCACTGCACCAGGACTGGCTTCCACACATGAGGACATGATTCTTTTGTGCCCAGGAAGATGCAAACAGACTATTGCCCAAGTCGTCACTGAACAATTTTAGGTACAGACACAAGGAAAAGGAAGAAAAAGAGTGGGATGGGAAGAAAAACAGAAGCAGGGATTTCTTTGAAGTTTGAGAACAGTAATGGTTTCTAAGCAGTTGAATTAAAGATAACACGCGGGGCGCCTGGGTGGCGCAGTCGGTTAAGTGTACGACTTCAGCCAGGTCACGATCTCGCGGTCCGTGAGTTCGAGCCCCGCATCAGGCTCTGGGCTGATGGCTCGGAGCCTGGAGCCTGTTTCCGATTCTGTGTCTCCCTCTCTCTCTGCCCCTCCCCCATTCATGCTCTGTCTCTCTCTGTCCCAAAAATAAATAAAAAACATTGGAAAAAAAAAAAATTAAAGATAACACGCAATTTTCTTAAAAACTTTCTTCATGATAGTTCTAGACACCTGAGTAGTTTCTATCTCTCTGACTGCCTCAAATTCCAGATCTCTTCACTTCTAACCTGGTGTACCCATCATGAATGGTATCAATTCTTAAATGGAAAAGTATTTACACAACATGCAATTTAGATCATCATATACTTGTAGACCTGTAACGAATTTACCTATAATTAAGAAATTCTTCCCACCCTCTGATGGGTACACATGGAAGTTAAATGAAGCTCTCTGAAGCCTTCTTTGATATGCTGTCAAGTAGCCAAACTTGACTGAGAATCATTTATGGTATAATTGTCCCTAAGTCCTTCCATTTCTTTAAGTATTTCCATATTAAAAAAAATGGTTTTATTCTGGCTTTTTTTTTTTACATTTTTTAATGTTTATTTTTGAGAGAGAGAGAGAGAGAGAGAGAGAGAGAGAGAGAGGAGGGGAGGGGCAGAGAGAGAAGGAGACACAGAATCGAAAGCAGTCTCCAGGCTCTGAACTGTCCGCACAGAGCCCGATGCGGGGTTTGAACTCATGAACCATGAGATCATGACCTGAGCCAAAGTCAGATACTTAACTGACTGAGCCACCCAGGTGCCCCTTTTCTGATTATTTTTAATGATAGAAAGCATTACTGAATATTAATGATTTCTTAGACACAGTGCCAAATAGACATAAAAAAATAAAATTGGAGAGGAGATACAAGATTCTGAAAGATCCAACTCAAGCTACACTCCAAAACTGTCTCTTTACCGCATTATCACACCTTCGAGGACTGTTATGTCAACATGGCATCATTTCTCAGATTTGTCTGCATATTATGGCCACTTCTGAGTCACTTCACTTCCATAGCCACTTCCTGTTAAAAATCCCAAGAGTCACAGACTCTAAGAATTTTAGAGTCAGAAGGGACCTCTGACATTGTGTCTGCTTCCATGGTGCATATAAAGGTAGCAGTGAGGGGAGCCCGGGTGGCTCAGTTGGTTGGGCGTCCAACTTCGGCTCAGGTCATGATCTCACGGTTTGTGGGTTGGAGCCCCACATCAGGCTTGGAGCATGCTTCGGATTCTGTGTTTCCCTCTCTCTTGGCCCCTCCCTCACATGTGCTTGCTCTCTCTCTGTCTCTCAAAAGTGAATAAACATTAAAAAAAAATTTTTAATTAAAAAAAAAGGTAGCAGTGAAAGCTATTTGTTGCTACAAGTATAAATTCAGGATGTGAATTTTTTTCATTTGTAAGGTGTGATTTAGAGGTGGCAAATTAGGGTGAAGCTAGACTCCCTCTGACTACCCTCACACCCAAATTCAGCTTATTAGAAGGAAGGGAATGGGGTAAAGGGAAGAGAGGGAGCAAATCCATAATCTTCTTACATGGAGTGACTTACCACCAGGTACTGAATGGAGGAAGGGTTGGATGTGTGTGTGCCCCATAGAGAAATATCTAGTATAAGATGACTACTAAGGGGCGCCTGGGTGGCTCAGTCGGTTAAGCGGCCGACTTCGGCTCAGGTCATGATCTCACGATCTGTGAGTTCGAGCCCCGCGTCGGGCTCTGTGCTGACAGCTCAGAGCCTGGAGCCTGTTTCAGATTCTGTGTCTCCCTCTCTCTGACCCTCCCCCGTTCATGCTCTGTCTCTGTCTCAAAAATAAATAAACGTTAAAAAAAATTTTTTTTAAATAAAAAAAAAAGATGACTACCAAGAGATATCAGGTCTGCAGCGTCTGGGTGGCTCAGTCAGTTAAGCACTCAACTCTTGATTTCAGCTCAGATCATGATCCCAAGGTTGTGGGATTGAGCCCTGTGTCTCACTCCATGCTAAGTGTGGGGCTTCAATAAGATTCCCTCTCTCTCCCTGCCCCTCTCCCCTGCTTGTGCTCTCTCTCTCTCTCAAAAAAGTATTTTTTTAATTAAAAAGAGACATCAGGCCTTAAGTAATGTTTTAAGATTGCTTATTGATCTGCTTGCTTCCTCTTCCTATGGGACACTATTCCTACATCAAAGCCAGTCAATGAAAGAAAAGCAGCCTGCTAACAAATGCTGAAAGTGTGGTTAAAAAAAAAAAAAAGAAATGAGAAGAAAGCAGTTTGCCTAGTCCCAGTCAGCCCTCATATTTCAAAAGTAAAACAAAGAAAGCAACTTTCGATACCTCATCCAAATCCTCCTGTCAGCTTCTCGAATAAAAGCATAGAGTCCTCATGTACCCCCCCTCTTCTCAAAGACTATGCTGGAATACCTCACTTGAATGGACCTGCTTCCACCAAGAAATGCTCACAGAGTACATCTGCTGGATACTCAGTGTCCACACCAGATAAACAAGAATGTTCACAAAGCTCACCATTTTGAAAGAGTTGGGCACATACACCATCAATCTGTTGTTCCTGGAGCCAGATGGCTGTGGATAGTGAGTTGTCAGCTGGATTCTTCCCTCTGCTGCCCTTAACGGGAAGAAAAGTTCTCTATTCCTTCTCAGAGCCACCTTAGCCTTCTCTCTTGGTTCCCTCTACCACTTCCATCTTGTTTCTCCATCTTCACTCTGTCTTCGTTTCAACTTCCTCCACTGACCAAAGCAGCCATCACACTGCTCACTCTGCTGATGTGCTGAGGCACAATACTCATTTTACACACCATATTTCAATGGAGTTCACATGGACTGCCTGGTAACAAAACAAAAACAAAATACAAACAATACAGTCATGCTCCTTTTTAGAGAAGTTGGATCATTCGCTGAATTCCATCAGGATGTGAGTTATCTCCAAATGTATGCTATTACTTCAGTCTTAAATGTTAGAGAGAGACAAAAGTGTGGGCTTGGCCCTGCAGGAAAGCAGTGGATCCCTTCAGTATAATTTGGGACCCAAAAGGGGATGCTGGAGATTGGGTGAGGATAGGAGGGATGTGAATGAGGGAAGAATAAAGGCTGTAGAATCACAGAGCTACCAGAAACTTCAGAGATCATCTGATCCAATTGCTTAATTTTTACAGATGAGAAGATAGAGTGCCATATACTTTAAGAGATTATTCAAGATCACCTTGCTGGTTATGGGCTGCTAAGAGTTAATTCTCCAATGCAGCAATTTTCTGGTTTATTTTTTAATTGTATTGCTTCTGCAAAATAAGGAGGCTGGATGTTAAAGCACACCAACCATCTACTGTATAGCATATAACCAGACTCCTTTTTCTTTCACCCTAATAACTAGACTTCATTTTTCACCCACTCCATATCCAACCCATTCTCTCTTATGTCTGGAATACATATGACTTGCTAATCCTCTCATTTTACCATGTTGGGTTAGTGATTTTGGAAGTGACTTCTGCCCCTCACCCAGGTCTGACTTTGTTTCTGGTACTCATTCACTCTCTGCTTAATTCTTCAGCTTAACACATGATGCCCCAAATAGTTCCCATTCTCCATCTCCAACTCCTTGTCTCCATTCACTCCTTAGGGCACTCAGAAATGAGTTAGATGTAGCCTTGTTTCCCTCCTCTAGTCTGCGCTTGCAGAAAACCCCATAGGATGGATGCTACACTTGAAGGGATTCATGGCTAATAACCAGAATGGATTCCTTGAAATGTCACTGGGTACTACTCCTGTAGTACAGACACCTTATGTCTAACAAGGATCTCCACCTAATAGCTTTAGTGTAAGTTCACACACCCAGTAACTCTGACCCAAGAACCAATGCAATGGAGAGGCCCACAGAAATCTGAGTTGCTACATCCTGAACAACTCATATTCCATCAAAAATGCAACCTGTCCCAAGCTGTGATTGACTCTAGAGGAACCCAAGCTCCTTTACCCCACAGTTATATCTCCAGAGGGCAGCTGGGGCCAATTGGTCTTCCCCATACTTACATTTATGGCATCCTCTCTTGCCTCCATGATTTAATTTCTATATCTTCATCATTATCACTGTTCTGTGCTTCTTCTCCCTTGCATCTTCCCTAACAATCTTTCCCATACTTTCAGTCACCCCCTAGCACATCCACAAATGTGTCACTCAGAATCACTCCAGATTTAAAAGACTGAATGCAGCCACTCTCTGAACGCTCCCACTCTCTGAATGCCTTTTACTCTTGCATTTCTCTCACTCAGTTACCTTCCCTACACCTGCTTTTTATCTGAACCAGATCCATCAATCCAATGACCCTCTCCACCTTCTCCCAATTAGCCCTTTTGGTCCCACTTCCTTCCCTAGTTGGCACTCTGCTCTAAATATTAAAAAATGCAGCACACCATTCCTAAGGAACCTCACCCATTCCTACTGGGTCATATAGTATCAAATCTTGTCTCTAGCCCAGATACTTTCCTTAAAGGTTGATACATTAAACTAACAGACCCTTCCTCACTGAAGATTTCACAGACACCAAAAAATCAACCTCTCCATAACTAAACCAATTATTTTCCCAGTAGATTTGTTCTCCTAAAATGGAGTAAGGTTCTGGCATCCATTAGAGAGAGAACTTCTTTCATCTATGCCATGACAACTACCTACCTGTTTAATAATCTAAACAGAAAATCCAAATCATAAAGTATGCCTCATACATGCCTTCCCCTGCTACTGCTACCTTGAGAAAGCATAGACTCAGATCCCTTAGACAGTTATCAACAATAACTTTTTAGTAGGGCTGCTTTCAGACAGTAATGATAGAATTAACCAAAAGCAGTTGCAACTCTGAAAGCTATCCACTGTCATCTACACATGGTCTGGTTAACTACATTTTGGGTCTTCCCATTATGAATCCTGACAGACTTGATCTATTATATGACCTGCTAAACTTCCTTAATCTCTTTAGTCTGGCATTTTAGATACAGCTTGCCCAAAATTGCTCATGGAATAGTTTCTGCTCATTCAGCCTAAGCCACACATTTCCTATAAGTTTCTTTTTTACTGTCTGATGACCCATTTAAGAAACCAAGGTTTGTAAGTTTATTAATCACCTGATCTTTACTTATTCATTGCCTGAGTCCTTCACTATGAGCTTCATAAAGACAGTGATATTTTTATTTACCACGTTTGTATCTTCAGTGCCTGGAACAGAACTAGCTGGTGCATAGTAAGTGCCCAACAAATATATATTTGTTAAATATATGGAAAAAAAAATAAAGATGGCTCTCGGGCTTCTAGTTGATGATTGATGGCTGGAGGAGAAATGAATATAAGGATATTATTTTGGACTTTTAACAGCTTAAAATTAAAAAAAAAGATGAGAGATAAGAATAATACTAGGGAGGAAAAAAGTCAAAGTATAAATATATATATTCAGCAGATACTAAATACATGGGTATAAATAAGAGATTTCGTGGTGAGGGGCGCCTGGGTGGTTCAGTTGGTTGAACATCTGGTTCTTGATTTTGGCTCAAGTCATGATCCCAGGGTCGTGAGATTGAGCCCCACATCAGGCTCCACTGAGCCTGCTTGAGATTCTCTCTCTCTCTCTCTCTCTCTCTCTCTCCCCCTCTCCCTCCCTCTCTCTCTCTCTCTCTTCCCCTCTCCTCCCTCCCCCTCTCTCTAAAAGAGAGAGGGTGAGAGAGAGATTTATTTGGTGGTGAAAAAAATTAAGTAAGGTAGGGAACACTAAATAGTTAATAAGAAAAAAGATATGTGAAAGAAAATGAGAAGGTCAAGAATTAGAACAGTACCTAGGTAATTAATAAATATAGAACTTTGCATCCTTGATAATGAAGCTCTCCTTGGTTGGGGGTTGAATCTATCATAATTATTCATTTACTAAACTTTAGTTATATGGATTTCACTCTAATAAATGCTTTAAATGTAGAACTACAAAGATGACACACTTCGGGACAATCAGGCAAAGAAAGCAGAGATGAAATCAAGTGAACTGGGCATGGAAAATGAGAACTGGATGGAGAGAAGTCACATCTGGAGAATTTTAAATATAATACTTACCACTAAAAGTAAAAAACCTCAATTGTGGAAAAAAAGAAACCTCAATTGTGTAACTATGCCCAAGTACTAAGATTCTTCAAGCTATAATAATGCAATTCACTGAATTCACAATTGTGGGCAAACTGCGATGCTACCCGTGACCCACTAACTATCCCACAATGTTTACAGCACCCCACTTTGTGAAAGGTAATGGGGAGACAGAAATTCATAAGATAAGTCTCAGTCCCAGAGGCAGAGACCTGAAGGAAACCAGATGATTAAAGGTATAAGACAATGATGTCTACATAGGAGTCCCAAGTAGAAGGGACTCCCTGACCACAGTGGTGATAATGGTAACATATGGAAAGGGCTTTTATGTGAGCAAGATCAGACATGAGCGTTTTCAGGGAGGGGGATTTGGAGTAAAGCATCTTTTGTTTCAGCACCAAAGACAACTGAGCACATGTCCTTATCTGAGGAACTGAGGTTATCATTGGCTTTCTCAATCTCCTTATCCTACGTCTAAACTGCATCCTCTCCTTTCCTTTCCTCCAGTCTCTGGGAAAGGGGAGAACCTTCTCCTGTTTCTCAGTTTCTCCCATTTCCTTGTAGATCTTGTTCTGTTGATTATTCAACTCCTCTTGCTACTATTCCTCAATCTCTCTATTGTCTATTAAAACTTGGTCACATCTTTCCCTTTCAAAGCATACATATCTGACCTTAAAACACCATCCATCCATCCAAGATACTGCTCCAATTCCAACCCTTCAGGCCCTACCACTCTACAGAAACAACTCCAGCAAGGTCCACAAAACCCCTTAATTATCACATACAAAGGAATATTTCAATGTTTACCTAATTGATTACACTATTGCACTGTTTCCCAAAGAGTGTTTCCCAAAGACCCCAGTTCTGTGTGCTATTATTAATAGTAGTTATGTAAGAGGAAAGGGGAGATTCATGGTCAAATTAGCTGATGGAAGTTTACTTTGGAAATTAAAATGTATGGGTTTCTTTGCAGCAAGACTTCTGAGAAACACTAATATGTACATTTTTTTTTGTGATTCTGCAAGAGAAGTATGTAGATTTCAGCATTTCTCAGCTTGGCTGACCACAAAATAATTTTGCAAATAGTATTTCATGGGAGGATTATTCCTTGGAATAGTCCCGGAGAAACACTCCTCCTTATCCTTTGACATAACTGATCATTTGTTTTGACATTTTTCCTCCTTTAATTCTGATACCTCATTTTTTGCTCTCCTACTATATCCTTCCACTTCTCAAACTTTGCTTTTTCTATCCGACCTTTAAACATTAGTATTTTGCTTGCTTCTATATTAGATCTCTTCCTCTGAGCGTTTTTTTAAATTTTTTTTTCAACGTTTTTTATTTATTTTTGGGACAGAGAGAGACAGAGCATGAACGGGGGAGGGGCAGAGAGAGAGGGAGACACAGAATCGGAAACAGGCTCCAGGCTCTGAGCCATCAGCCCAGAGCCTGACGCGGGGCTCGAACTCACGGACCGCGAGATCGTGACCTGGCTGAAGTAGGACGCTTAACCGACTGCGCCAACCAGTCGCCCCTGAGCGTTTTTTTAATAACCTCATTTGCCATCCTTATTTTACTACTTGCTATGAACTACTGATTCCTAAATCCATGTGTTTGGCCAAGATCGCTCCACCACATTTCAGACCATATATCTAAGATCTTGTTAACTTTCCCACTTAAATATATTCCAAATATCTCTAACTCAACATGTCCAAAGCTTTTTCTTGAAACCCTGATCCTTTTTTTGTGTTTCCTATCATGCTGAGGAAGACCACTATCCATTCAATCATTTAAGCTAGAAATCACCCAAGACTTTTTCCCGCCTTCCCTCCACATATTATCAGTCACAAATCCTACAGTTATCCAAACTATATAAATACCATAAGTACCTAACTAAACTATCTATCTAACCTATATACCTAAACTACCCAAGTTTCTTCATTTACCGATCACGTATTTATTGAGTACTAACTATACACCATGTACCAGTCTAAGTGCTTTGGATATAGCATCAAACAGATAAGATCCCTTCTACCATGAGACTTACATTTGTAGGGAGAAGATAAACCATATACACGTGTTATAGCCTGAATGTGTCTCCCCACAAAATTCGTATGTGGAAGTCTTAATCCACAATATCTCAGAACATGACTGTATTTGGAGATAGACCCTTTAAGGAGGTAATTCAGTGAAAATGAAGTCAATAGCATGGGCCCTAATCTGACTGGTATCCTTATAAGAAAAGAGATTAGGGGCACCTGGGTGGCTCAGTTGGTTGAGCATCTGACTTCAGCTCAGGTAATGATCTCATGGTTTGTGGGTTCGAGCCCTGCACTAGACTCTCTGCTGTCAACACAGAGCCTGCTTTAGATCCTCTGCCCCCTCTCTCTCTGCCTCACCCCCACTTGCTCTCTCTCTCTCAAATAAACATTAAAAAAGAAAAGAAAAGAGATCAGGACACACATGTACAGAGAGGAGAACATGTGAAGACACATGGAAAAGATGGCTATCTACAAGTCAAGGAGAGAGGCCTCAGAAGAAACCAACACTACTGAGACACTTTGACCTTGGGCTTCTAGCCTCCAGAATTGTGAGAAAATAAATTTCTGTTGTTTAAGTCACCCAATCTCTGGCACTGTGTTTTGGCAGCCCTAGCAAGCCAGTATGTCACGTAAACCAATTTTTTTAAGAAAATTTTAGATGGTGAAAAGTGCTTTGAAGGAAATAAGACAGAGAAATGTGTTAGCAAGGACAAATGCCCAGGGACAGGGACCTGCCTAGCACATTCTAGGGAAGAAAGGAAAAAAGAAGGACAGAAGGAAAAAGTGACAGGATATGAGGTCAGAGAAATAGGCGGGGCCAGATCCAGAAAGAAAGCTCCAGCCCTGACCCAGCTGCAACTCTTGCACAAAAGTAAGAAGAGGAAGGAGCATACTGCCTTACCTTCCCATGTCGTAGTCCGTGCAGGAGAGAAAGTGTGAAGTCTATTTCCTGCTTATAAAGCAAATCCTAACTTCTAAGACACTGGACTCACCCCAGAGGGCAGCAGACTCTTACCCATGAGATTAGTTACTCCTGTTTCTTTGGAGAGAACATGTAAGAAATAGACACACAGAAACCACCCCTCAGGTACTTCCCAGAAAGGATAGAAAGGTTGGTGGGACTTCCTTTCCATATGGGCCACAGAGGAATATGGAGTGGGGAAGAAAAGAGTCTTCCTCTAGAATCCACCTAAATTTTCTGTTATTAATTTCAGAAATCATCACACTTTCAGGTTTCTTACTAGTAAATAACATGCAAACAGATTCACCCTATTTCTCAGCAAAGCTGAGGTTGCATGATAGGCTGAGGCTGATGGCTGAAAACATTGGGAATCCATCCTGGAAAACCATTTCTATTAGTTAGGTGATATGGACCTAACTAATAAAAGACTCTGTTACACATAGTATATCACAGGCCGTTTGAATTTTCTCAGAACTTACACAGACTCAGGCCTATTTTTTTCCTCAGCAGCCATAGCCACAATAGGAATAGCAGCAGCAAGAGCAGTAACCATCTATGGACCATCTACTGGGCACAAGTTGTGGGGTGCCTGGAGGAACAGAGTATAAAGTGCTGTCCCCAGCTTTAAGGTCCAGTTGGGGAAACTGCTGTTCCCAGGACTTGTCTTGTTTATACAGTTTTCTCATCTGGACAGTAGATGTTTATAACGGCATACCTACTAGCCTTTAAGAGATGAAAAGGTTTAGGGTAATTTTCCAAATAATTATCTGGTGCACAGATAAAACCCACATGGTAGGCAGAATTCTAGAGAATTTTAAAGAACCCCCACAAGGTTCCCATCCCTTGGCTATTCAACACTAACTAATCTATGTATTGCTGTGAAGAGATTTTGCAGATGAAACTAAGGTTACTAATCAGCTGACCTTAACATAGGAAGAATTTCCTGGATTAGCTGGGTAGGCCCAATGTAATCAAGAAGCCCTTAAAAGCAGGAGTGAAGGCAGAAGAGTCACAGAGATGTGGCAGAAGAGGTAAGCAGAGGGAGATGAGGCAGAAGGGGAAAGTCAGAGAGATGTGAAGTGTGAGAAAAACTCTGAAGATGGAGAAAGGGGACCGTGAATCAGGAAGTTCAGGTGGCCTCCAGAAACTAAAACCACCTCTGACCAAGTGCCAACAAGGAAACAGATACCTCAGTCCAAAAACCCCATGCAAGTAAATTAGGCCAAAATCCTGAATGAGCCTGCAAACAGGCTTGGGTACAGAGTCTTCAGATACAGGCCAAGGCCCTGGTTTCATCAGCCCTGGTTAAGACTCCAAGCAGTCTGGGATGCCGTGACTGGACCTCTGAGCTACTCAAGCATGAGATAATAAATGAGTATGGTTTTAAGCTGCTGAATTTGTAGCAATTTGTCACAGCAACAACAGAAAACTAACACAGCCCAAGAAAGTTATTACATGATGGGGCTAACAAACAGAGAAGCTGACTAGGGAAGGAGCAGAGGGTGGCTGAATATCCTTTTACACAACTTTTTTAATTTATTTTTTTAATTTACATCCAAGTTAGTTGGCATATAGTGCAACAATGATTTCAGGAGTAGATTCCTTAATGTCCCTGACCCATTTAGCCCATCCCCCCTCCCACAACCCCTCCAGCAACCCTCTGTTTGTTCTCCATATTTAAGAGTCTGTTTTGTCCCCCTCCCTGTTTTTATATTAACTTTGCTTCCCTCCCCTTGTGTTCATCTGTTTTGTGTCTTAAAATCCTCACATGATTGAAGTCATATGATATTTGTCTTTCTTTGACTAACTTCGCTTAGCGTAATACCCTTTAGTTCCATCCACGTACTTGCAAATGGCAAGATTTCGTTCTTTTTGATTGCCGAGTAATATTCCATTGTGTGTGTGTGTGTGTGTGTGTGTGTGTGTGTGTGTGTGTGTGTATAAATGTTATTAGTTAAGGGAGGATAGGCTCTTCTACAATAACAGATAGACGCCCTCCCAACCAAATCTCAAGAACTCACAAAATAAAAACTTCTTTCTTCCTTTTTTTTAAGATTATTTATTTATTTTGAGAGAGAGAGAAAAGGTGTGATTGGGGGAGGAGCGGAGAGAGAGGGAGAGAATCCCAAGCAGGTTCCGTGCTGTTGGGCTGCCATGCTGTCAACACAGAACCCCAACGCAGGACTCACGACCTGAGCCAAAATCACGAGTGGGAAACTTAACCGACTGAGCCACCCAGCTGCCCCTAAACCGTTATTTCTCATGCTCCAGTGCAGGCTGGCTGCTCTCCCAGTTGGCTCTCCTCTAAGTGGTAGCTCAGGGCTCAGGCTGTCTCTAACTTGTGGCTCTACAGTCTTGGAATCCTTTACTTCCAGTCACACAGATACAGGGAAAGAACACACAGAAGATCTCACAAGAAAAGTTTTATGGCCTAGGAACGAAGGTGTGGCACATAGGCCCAAGTTCTCTATTAGATCTCATCACAGGTCCCACCCACACACAAGGAAGCTGGAAGATGAAGCCCTCCTATGTGACAAGGAGAAAAACAGAATGATTTTATGAACAGTTACAACTTCTTCTGCCATAATAAAGGAGTATTTTTATAGGAAAAGGGTCCAAAATACATTGGATTTTGAGTGACTTTGAAAAATTATGTGACATTTGGGTGGTAAGATCATCAGGAAAGATGGAGAATGTTGCCTCTGGTCTTTGAGGTAGGTAACAGTTATTGGAACCCAACCAAACCTGTCAATGTGGGTCAGCTTATGCCCTGGGACGTTTGTGTATGTGAGCCAGAAGAGCTCTGTGCTGAAGCCATATCCGTAGGGACCAAGTGTAGATGAAGAAGTGTTGCTGAAAAATGGGAGTCTGGAACACCAAGAGCATCACTGCTACAGTGGACAAGCACTGCTGAAGCCATGTGCAGGGCTGGGTTTCAGCAGCAATCCTGAGCGGTGGTGGGCAAGAGACTGACCAGACCCCAGTCCTCTCCATAGCTAGCACTGGAAACAGGCTGAGTCCTTTGCACCAAGTAAAGCCTGAAGCTCCTAGTCAACTTAAGAAGGAAAGCTTAAAAGAGAAATCCTGGTCTCCTTGCCAATAAAATAGGTAGCAGTTCAAGCAAATAATTAAAAAAGCAAAGATGTCTCATGTTTAAATAATGTTTGTTGAGCAATTCATTCTCATTAACTGAAGAGAAAGAGAGTATGAATAGAGGACAGGAAGGAGAGCTTCAGAATGGAAGAAATCTAACATGAAAAAAAGTAAGCAATGCATTTAAATTACTTTTATTTTAATCAATAATCCCTGGCCCCATAGCAGGGTAAGACAGACAGATCACCTGGCCAGAGCACCACCCTCTGAGAAATGGACAGCTCTGTGTGAGGTGATTCCACTCAGGAAATTCAGGGCCCAGAGAACAGAGCATAATTTCTGCTCTGTGTATTGAGTCATGGGTGGAGGTGGAAGGATACCCTTCCAGTACGTAATTAAAGTACTGTGCAACTGTGGGGGTGTTTGATCAACTTCTTACATAAACAGGATCTACATGTGAGAACATTTTCAAAGGCTGAATGTGGAGCTCCCCTAGAGACAGAGGAGCAGCAGGTGGGCCGCCAGCCAACCAACCACTCAAACAACAGGACCAGAACTGACATTCTGAAGCCCACTGTGCTCCTTGCGACCTCCCCCATTGGCTCAGCCCACTCACACACAAACCTAAGAGAGGTACCTCTCACCTGTGGGTTGCCCCTACGCAAACCCCAACTGCACATCTGATCTAATCTACAGAGGCCTTTCATATAGAGAACACACTCGCTCAAACAAACCTCCCTCATGGGAAAATGGCATCTCTGCTCAAAAAGCCTAATTTTCCCTCGGGAACTATCAAATTATTTGCTCTCACTAAAAGGGTGGAATCATGAACTTGTTAAAAAACAAAAGCTGACCACTATCTCACAGTCTGTTCATCAGATCAACTGTTTGACCCAAGGGGTCTGTGATTATCGTGCTCATCTGGTTTAACCCAGGCTCCCCTCTGCCCATGCTGGGTAGCGGTTACAATGTCCTTGATCTCCTCAGTCCCTGAACTTTACTAACATGGGCTCCAAGCCCCCAAATCTTATCCTTTTTCTGGTATCCCAGGGTCTCCTGCTCCACTGAATGGATTCCAACCTCTCTCACTGTGGGCTCTATTCTCAGTTGTTAACTCTGTTCAACACGTGAGACCACTTGGCAGTGGGCCCTTGCTCCCACCAGACCTAACAGACCAGCAGCAAGCTTTGCCGTTGACTCCTACTTCCTTTCCCCTGCCACTGCAGATTTTCTGCCCCAGCTCTGAATCAATCTCCAAAGAAGGCCCGGTATTTTAATTCACAGCATTCTTTACCACAGAACCAGGGAAATGTTCTCTAAGACTAGGCCAGAATGCACTCGAGTAACATTCTCCTGAGATTAACAAAAGTGATCCTCCTGGCACCACAGTAAATAGTATTCCTTTACATTGTACCAGGCATAGTACTAAGCCCTCGGGATGAACAGATGAATAAGGGACAATCCCTGTCCTAAAAGAGCTCTCTAGTTCTGTATTACTCTTGCCTAAATTTGGTAGGCACACAAGCCAGTAAGCTGGCAACTTCTTGAGCAAGTGCAGTGTTACAGATGCTCTAAATTATAGCATGAACAGTTCTTGGTAAACCATAATTATTGGAAAGAACCAAGGAATTCCCCAGCTGGTATTAGGGGTAGCACCTAATTCTGGATTCTTTTCATTGAGCTTGAAGGAAAGGGAAAAACAGATTGTTCATCTGGTTTTTGGTTTTCCCTTCTGACAAGTTGCCAGATCATTGCTTTTATGAAGAATCTGTTATCCCAAAGCAACTATGTTTTCTGTGTTGCTCCCTGGAGGGTGACAAATTTTGTTTGTGCAAACAAAACAAGCATCCTCAGGAAAACCAAGCTGAAGTAATCACATTGTATCAGCATGCTAGTACTTAACCTAGAAAAATAAACTATAAAGGGTGAAAGCAATAAATATATATTAATAGACCAGAAAAGCTTTAAAGTAATTTAGTCCTCACAAAGCCCCTAGGTACTTTATTGCAAAAAACACCTAGGTTCTTCAGAAATTTCCCAAGGTCAACTGCAGAACCAAGAAGAGAACCTCACTTTTATAATTTATGCATATTATAAACCCGGGGAATACTAACGGGTGAACTTGACCTAAAACTTTTCCCATGTCTTCCTTTATTCCTCCCCTTTTCATAAGATGTGGGTCTTCTGGAAATAGGCATGTTTGGAATTATGTGGCTATGGATGAACCTGAGTACCCCTAAGGGCTTTTGTTTTGGTTTGGTTTGGTTTGGTTTCTGGTTTTTGGTTTTTCCTGAAGGCGTCTGAATATGCCAGTGTTTTCCTAAACCAAATGGGAAGCAAGAGAAGTTATAGATACAGCGGGGAGGAGAGAGAGTGGTATTGATCAAGGCTCGCAAAATAAATAGACTTCTCAGACTTATGAATATCCCTGAATTACTGATCTCTGGGATTCAACTGCCCGTCACTATTATTATCCTATTGAGAGTTGACAGTTTATACATTGCTAATAAGTGATTCTCCCTAGACAATATGGGGTCTCTGTGAGGCTATATCTTAGCTTCCCCAATTACAGTTTCTGTACCCCCTTACCACAGGTTTCTTCCATTTAATACAGAACACTCTCCTTTCTATTATAAGATAAAGGTCAGAGTCAAAACCAAAGAGTTTCACAAAAACAATAACCGTCTTGTTCCCCACAACCTCTCTCTACCCCATAACCTCCCCAAAGGGAAAAAATGCAAGAAGGGATCTTGGTTTGAATGGAAATTGATTAAACTTTTTTTTCCAGTTTCAACACTATTTTTTTTAAACTCTTGGTTTCTAGTGACCTTTCAAATACAGAATAATTAAATGCTGAATTTGTTATAATCAAAAAACCTAAATTCAAAAGTCATTCAACAATTTTGCCAACTCTTATTCTGGGGGCATACAAGACCCTGAAATTTTAGTGGTTCCTGCCCTCCTCCCAGCATTGCTATACCTTGTCAGGGATGCTGATGCACTTTAAATAATGTAAGAACTGACTCACAGCCCCAAAATTTCTCATAAGAATTTTATTCTGTCTTTAGAAATTCAGCAAGGAATGTTCCAGAAGCATGTTCAGCTACAGAGATAGACTGATAGATGATAGATGATAGAGAGATGACAGATTAAATAAGTGTCAGATGACAGAGGATACATTAGATCAGACAGACAGATACAGATATACATCTAGCCTTCTCCTATATCTCCAGATACCTTACCTGTAGATAGCTGTATCCACAGCTGAACATATTTCACAAATGGCATATGTATCCACATGCGCGCACGTACACACACACACACACACACACACACACACACACACACACATATTCAGATTCTGGTGCTTGGATATCCCTAAGCATTCCACCTTTTTGGAGTAAAAGTTTCTTAACTACTCAAATAAAGTGGTGCAAGTACCCAAGTTCCACATGGAGGAAATTCCTTGCCCACAGGACTGGGAAATGGATGATGTCTACTCTGTCTATTAGCCCACTCAGCAGCCTGATTCTCCATAACTGCCTGACTCTCAATTCTTGGGCCTGGTCTCCTAGCACTGCCTTGCCCACAGTGATTACCAATCTTCTTTTTATTCTCTAAAGCCCCACTAACTTGAAAGTGTGTGTGTAACAGAAGTTTAATGAAAATTTAGGGGCGCTGGGCTGGCTCAGTCAGTAGAGCATGTGACTGTTGATCTCAGGGTTGTGAATTCAAGGCCCGTGTTGGGCATAGAGCCTACTTAAAATTAAAAAAAAAAGTTTCATGAAAATATAGAAAGAAGTAAGCATAGCTGAGAAACATATAGAAATATTGGTCTTTGCTGACCTAAAATTCCTTGACCACCCCCACCACAAGTAACATCCTACTTGTCAAGGACTTCCTTAGGTGCCCTATTGGGTGCCTCCTCCATGGATATCCTCCTATCTTTCATATTCTGAACCTCTCTCCCAGGCTACCTGGGTAGTCCTCTCACCTTCTTATGCAGGGTAATTCACCTCTTCCTTTGTTTTCCCCTCTCTCCATAGGACACTTACCAAAAAGACCCAGCAAAGTGATTTTTCTAAGCAAAACACTGTTTACCTAAGATGGGTTTATGCTATGACCAGGGAAAGCAAAAACAGCTATAGTTGGTTTTGTTTCAAATGACATTCTTTTTCTTTTTCACCACACATAGACAAGCACTGAAGTATATGTATGTGTGTGTATATGTACATACCTCATTCTCCTTAAAAAAATATATATATACATATATATAGACATATATATGTATATATATTCATTCAACTATTAAAGAGATCATCCCTGAAAAATGGAATTTAGCAAAGCTGGGAGCCTTTCTTTTTCTACAGAGTGTGTGTGTGTACATGTATGTGGACTGTGTGTGTGTGTGTGTGTATGTGTGTGTGTTGTAAAAGACTATCAATAATAATTTAATAATAAATTACTTTGCAATTTAAAAAGATAAAAAACATTATTAATGAAAACAGAAATCCGGAGCTAATCCTTCTCTGTTTCCCCACATCCTATCTACTGATAAGCTCCGTCTCCAAAACATCACATCCCCTTGCGCTTCCCTTTTCCTCTGCTGCTACCCTCTGGCTTATGACCCACCACTTCTAACTCAGATATAACAGCCTTGTAATGGGTCTCCATGCTTTCACTTCTACAATTCACTCTCTTCATAGAAGAGAGATTTCTTTTGTTTTTTAAAGTTTATTTTTATTTATTATGAGAGAGAAAGAGCAAGCAGGGGAAAGGCAGATAGAGAGGGAGACAGAATCCCAAGCCAGCTCCGCACTGTCGCACTGTCAGTGCAGAGCCCAGTGCTGAACTGTGAGATCATGACCTGAGCCAAAACCTAGAGTTGGATGCTTAACCGACTGAGTCACCCAGGCACCCCAGGCGAGATGTTAAAGACACGTCATGACCTCCCTGCTTAAAATTCCTTTGGAGGTGTCCCAATAAAATGTAAACCCTTTCCCAAGGCCCTGCAGGACCTAGTCCTCATCCTCCTTTCTGACCTCACCTCCTGTGGCTCCCCCTCTTGTTCCCTGTGTTCTTAGTACACTAGCTGGAGCACATCAAACTCATCCTTGCCACAGGAGCTTGCCACTTGCTTATCCCTCTTCACTGGGCTAATTTCTTCTTTAAATATCTTGGCTTCAATGGCACTTCCCTAGGAGACCCTCTCTAAGCACACTTTCTGATATAGGTCATGATGTTATTCTCTATTGAGTACTCATTTATCTGTGCCTCCAATAGAATATAAGCCCCATGGGACAGAGACCACAATTTTTTTGTTCTCTGTTATAAACCCTACAAATTAATATAATATGTGGCTTATAGCAACATATGGATGAGTGGATGAATGAATGAAGCACCTTCTCCTTAAAAGGTGTTGTGCAAGGAATTTTATATGTAGGTTTAAAAATATGCTTGTGCTTCCAGGATCTTACCTTCAAACAGGAGGAATAAGACTTGTAAACAAATAATGACAAAATGTCACAGTAATTCAGAAGAAGAAAAACACTAGTTAAGATAACCAAAGACTTTGTAGATTAGTGATTATTTGAGATGAACACTGAGAAATGGGTAAGATCACAAAGGATGGAAATTACAATATTCCAGACAGAATAAACAAAGACATATGTACAAAGCACCCTTGGGGGGAGGGGGTAACATATTGAGCATTTTGCTTAAAGGTGTTATGTGGGTGATGTGGGAAAATACAAATTGGGGTCAGAATTTTGAAGATCATGAATACCAGAATAAGAGGTTTAAGCCTGTAGTTTCCTAAAAGAATATTGATATGATTAAAATGAACTTAAAGTAATTCTTACAGTGGCATATAAGGTCAATTGGAAGGTGAATTCTTCTGCCAGGGCTGCCATAACAAAGTACAAACAAATTTGTGGCTTACACAACAGAAATTTATTTTTTCGGAGTTCTGGAGTCTAGAAGATCAAGCTCAAAGTTTGGGCAGATTTGGTTTGTTTTCAGGCCTCTCTCTTCAGCTTGCAGATGGCCACCTTGGCACTGTGTCCTTACATGGTCGTCTCTGTGGGTGCATGTAATGAGTGTCTGTCTCTTAATCTCCTCTCACTAGGAAACCAGCCCTACTGGATTAGGGCTCACCCTAATTACCTCATTTTAACTTACTAATTTTTTAAAGGCTCTTCTCCAAATACAGTCACATTCTGAGGTGCCAGGCGCTAGGACTTCAACATATAGGCTAGGATGGGGGGTGGAGGAGGGGAGGGAGAGACAATTCAGCCCATAACAGAAAGTGAGGGAGGAGAGGGAATCATTTTTGTGACTAAGTGTCAGCATGTTTCATCTTCCCTTTCTGAGTGTCACAAGGTCCCTTCCTCCCCTGTGGATCCCAAAGAAATTTTGGAAGGGTCTTGAATACATTCAAGAAGAAAAGAAACTATAATTTGATGTAAGGAAACGGAGCACAATGGTGTCTAGTTAATAAGCATTGTCTGCCTTACTTTTCACAATAAAGTTCTTACAAAGTCAAAATCGAGTTTTAAAATTCTGAATGTTTGATCTATGAAGACCCTGAGGTAAAAGCTTTCTGTGGCCTTTGTACTTCCACCACCCACCCACAGACTGATTGTTACCTAAGGAATCCTAGAAATTTTGTAAAGAATTATGTTTACTTTTCTTATTGATTCCTGGCCTGGCCCATCTCCAACAAATGTAGTGAATGAAATTTATGTTCTAACTTCACTCCTGGCGCCACTTAAGGTCCCCACCCTGAGTTTTCCAATGCCTCATTTGTCTTATTTGTTTACTTTTTTTGTTTTCACTTTGTAAGCTCTGTAAGCTTTCTTAAATCCTCTTTGTACCAAGGTAGAGTATTTTAAAAAATAAATGTTGAATTAAGAACAGTCGCAAAACCTGACACTGAATTTAATAATTTTGTTTCATAATAAAAGTCCTACAAATCACAGTTCTTACTAGACATGTCTATGGCCATAAAACTAATGGTAAACTGACAGGAATAAACCGAGGGAGGAAGAAGAGAAGGTTCTCCTGTTGTAGGAGCCTATGTCTCATGGTCAGGTTCTCCCTGACTCCTCAAAGCAGCTGATTTCTGTAATCCTCCAACGATGCCCAACTAGTGGCTCCATTTACACACTGAATTGCTCCCTGTCTTCACTGCCCCTCATTATTAACCCTGTGCTCATTTCTCTGAAATCGGTTAGCCAGGAGGTATCCCTCTTGGTCAGAGCCAGGAGTTTAAACCCAGGAAGTGGTCACATGCATGACATTCCAGTGAATCCTATGCAACCACCAGCTCACTTTCTGACTGTACCTAACCTTCTGTCACATCCTAACATCAGGATCTGTCTTATGTATACATCTTGTCTCTCCAGGTGAACCATCAATTTGAAGGGAAGATTCATATCTTTTACTTTGGTGAGCCTCTCAAATAGGTCACAATGCTAGGGATATAGCAGTTCATCATAAATACTTACTGATATAACTGAATTCAGTGCCTCTAAAAAGGGCAGAAAAATTAGAAATAGCAACAGCCTAAGGATAAAGGGAAGCCACAGGTCCAAGAAATAACCTCAGTTAATTTTGTCTGTGTGGGAGCTTTACCGTGAGACCAGAAATAAACCACATGGGCGCTGACCACAGGACACTTAAAAGAGAGGAATTCAGCAGGAGGAAGGAAGGAGATTATTGCTCACAATGCTATTTGGAGAAATACTGAGACTCAAACAAGAAAAACTGGCAGTCAAAAACAGTCATAGGCTATATTAAGTAGGAAGAACACACAGGAAAAAATAAAAAGAATGAGAAGAAAACACACATTTGCTGAGTGCCACTGCCAGACACATATTATTTAATCTTCTCAACAAACCTGTGAGGTAGGCACACAGGGAAACATGCTGCAACAACTCAACAACTTCCTAAACTCACACAATTTGTAAATAATGAAGCTGAGAGCTGAGGCCCAACCCGTGTGATAGGAAAGCCCAAGCCCATGATTCAATACTGCACACTGGGCAGTATGTGTGAGGGGTTCAGACAGAAATGCAAATAGTGGGAGATCAATAAGCTAAAAGAGAAGGATATTAAAAAAATGGGGTGAAGTACAAGATGTTCAAGGTAGAAGTTTCAGGATGAAAAATCATGAACACCAGGCCTATACAAAAACATACATGTCTGATCAGGATGGGGTTACTTCTTTAAAGGCACCAATCACCTCATGTCCACTTTAATCCACAAAATTTGATAGTTCAAATTTTATGTTCCTCCTGGTCCCTGTGATAATTCTCTTTAAGTTCTCACAGTTAAGAGAACTTAACTTTTCTCACTAAAATGAAATTTCCCTGTCTTCCTCTTTCATAACATTGTAACTGGACACTCCCAAGAAACCAAGAAAACTGGTTATTTGTTTAACACATCTATTTTTAAAAAGATAATCTCCTAAGAGACTGAAAAATCAAGGCACAGATGGGAAGAAAATATTTGCCAAAGGAATTATACCCAAAATGTATAAAGACTTCAAATTTCAACAATAAGAAAAAAAAAAATTTAAAAATGGGCAAAAGCTGTGACCAGACACTCTACTAAAGAAGATACACAGATGGCAAATAAGTATATGAAAAGATGCTCGACATCATATGTCATTAGAGAATTACAAATTAAAAGAATGAGATACCACTACACAATAATTAGAATGGCAAAAACCCAAAACACTGACAACATCAAATGCTAATTAGGATGCGGAGCAACAGGAACTCTCACTCATTGCTGGTAGGAATGCAAACTCATATAGCCACTTTGGAAGACAGCTTGGCAGTTTCTTGACCGTTAAACATAGTTTTACAATATGATCCAGCAACTGTGCTCCTTGGTATTTACCCAAATGAATTGAAATCATGTCCACACAAAACCCTGCACATAAATATTTATAGCAGTTTTATTTGTAATTGATAAGAATTGGAAACAACCAAGATGTCCATCATTAGGTGAATGGATAAACAAACTTTGGTAAATTCATAAAATGGAATATTATTCAGCAATAAAAAGAAATGAAACTTCAATGCACATTTCTAAGTGAAAGAAGCCAGTCTGAAAAGGCTACATACTTATCATTCCAACTACAGGACATTCTGGAAAAAGGCAAAGGTTCATCACTTGTAATGAATATTATCACACCAATGCAAGATATTAATGATAGGGAAAACTGGGTATGTATATGTATGTAGTTGGGAGTTAATACAGGAACTTTCTGTACTTCCTGCTCAATTTTTCTGTAAACTTATAATTGTACTGAAAATAAACTTTGCTAATTAAAAACAAGGAAAGAAAAAAAAAAGATGGTACCAAAACATGTGTGTCTATTAGACTCAATAGCTAATGGTGTGAAAATTAAACCTATAGACATATGTACTTGATGAGGATTTTGGTAAGTTTGGCCAAATTTTAATTTTACTTTGTCCTCTGAGGCTGTTTTACATTTGACACAAGTCTTAAAGCTCCTTGTCATTTGAAAATTCTGTTTTTAATGAATATTGTTCTTTTTTTTACATATAATGAATCTACCAAAACAACTTTTCTCTTACTCTAAATTGGTGGAAATTTAATGCCAATGTTTCAAGTTGTTTTAAGAAACACGTCACACTATGTTTCATAATCATGAGAATAAAGGGGAGTTCCCCTCTAAAGAATGGATTTGTTTTGTTTTTGTTTAAAACAGAAATACCTCTTTTAGGAATACTACTCTCATTTCATCCTTATCCACCACCTTTCTTCTTAAGCTCCAGGGACGAATTACCTTTGTAACACCAAGACCAAAAGAAAAATGAGAAAATGACTAGTGATTACATAGCTCCAACTAGAAATATAGTAAATTCAAGACAAATTCCACTATACCCTCTCCCAAGACACACAAAAAAGAAAACAACTCTGATGTTCATGCTGGAGAGTGATCATTTGCTTGTTATGACTTTATGTGGTTTCATAAAAGGCGAGGGACAGTCATTGTGTCACCGTGTTTGTAAAAACGGGGAAGAAAGAAGAGGAAGCAAATAACTCCTGGAAAGCTCAGCCCAAGTGAGGAGAGAAACTCAAGGGGCACCGGGACGCTGGGGAAATTCCTCTTAGGCTGGAAAGCAGAAAACTGAGACAAACATCAGATTTCAAAGCCATGGTTTACGGTACATCCAGGTTAGAAGTTGAAGGTAGAAGCTAAAAAGAGTGCTGGTATGAGAGTAAAATACTTGTGTTCAAAAGTCCTCTCTTTCATCAATTCACTTCTTTGGCCAGTTTTCCACTAATGATAGATGTTTAGTTCCTATTTCATTGTGTTGCTCTCAGTTGTATGGAGCAAGTGATGAAGATGGAGAGATTACAATTCAATATTCCAATCACAGTTAAGGCTTTGTGAGACCATTTGAACGGGGACTGGCAAACCCTTTCAGAGTTCTGATTCATTCTACCAGGCCCCTGTGAAACCATCAAAGAAATATCGAGAGTTCCAGGGCACCTGAGTGGCTCAGTTGATTGAGCATCCGACTTCAGCTCAGATCACGATCTTATGGTTTGTGGGTTCAAGACCCACATTGGGCTCTGTGCTGACAGCTCAGAGCCTGGAGCCTGCTTTGGATTCTGTGTCTCCCACTCTCTCTCTGCCCCTCCCCTGCTCACGCTCTGTCTCTCTCTCTCTCTCAAAAATAAAAAAAATAATAAAAGTTGTTTTAATATAAAAAAAAAAAAGAAATATCAAGAGCTCCACCCTAAGAATCCTAATCCTCTACATGGTCCCTGTGAACAGGAGGTGCTAGGTAACAACTGGCCTTCCTTCTCAGCCTCTCAGTAATGCCCTTGACTCAGCTCTTGCAGCCCCATAAGGTAGTCAGCTTACCCACCTCATTCTTGGGTCTCTGGGTACCTAAGCTTTCTCCATTTTCTCCTCCTAACTGTATTCTAGCCAGCTGACTGGGATCTACTAGATGACTAGGTACTGCCAGGCATCATCTCTGAATTCTTTGTGTTCATTTTGAAATAAGATATGAAGCAATCAGGTTTACAAGGAAAGAAAAGTTATTCAATAAATATGAAGCAGCAAATTGGGATGAGTTAAAATAGAGAATGCAAGGACTCAAAAGATAATAAACTAAACTAGTAGTTCTCAAACTGGAAAAGCATAAAAACCACTTTGAAAGCATCTTTAAAATGAATAGGTACAGACATCACCTCAGATCCAGTGAATAAAAAAGGTAGGGGTTAATGTCAACTAAAAGTTTTTAAAAAATTTTTTATTTAAGTTTTTTAAATGGCAGGGGGTAAAGAGAGGAGTGTAATTTGTTTAAAGTTCCACAGTGATTCAGATTTTCAACCCTGTTTAAAGCCACTGGTTAAATACTGGGGTGCCTGGGTGGCTCAGTTGGTTAAGCGACTGACTTTTGATTTCAGCTCAGTTCATGATCTCATTCGTGGTTCATGGGATTGAGCCCTGCATCAGGCTCTGCACTGACAGCAGAGAGCCTGCTTAAGATTCTCTCTCTCCCTCTCTGCCCCTCCCCTGTTCGTGCTGTCTCTCTCTTTCTCAAAATAAATAAACTCTTTTTAAAACAATCAATAATTGTTTAATTTAAAACAATCAATAATCAATTTTTTTCAGGTTAGCAGTCTGAACATTTATAATCATATACACTGAACGTATATATGTATAGGAATAGAAGGTTTAGGAAACTGAACTGAATCTGGATTATTCCTCTGGAAGTTTAATTTTGTCATTTGGCTTTTTCTCTTAAAAGCTAAATGTCTCCAAAAATGAGTTAGTAGATAATTCTTTTAAGTTGTAAACTTATTCATAAGCATTTATTGCAAATGAACTTTAGAAGAAAGCCGCCATGTGTGTATGTGTACGTGTGTGTGTACATGAATACATGAGTGGGGATGAGTAGAGACCAACTGGCACAAACCTCCATGGGCTGTCCCCGATAGATGTTTTGACACCCTATTAAACGTTTTGAAAATCCCATAGGGCTTTAAGCCTCCTATACAGTCCGATCCTAGTCAGAGGTAAGTTTACTGGCATCACCCAGCAAAAAAAGGCAGGTCTGTGTGGGAGTAGGGGTAATTGACAAGTATGACTGGAGACTTGGGGGGCTGAGTAGTCACAGCTGTGGTTTAACTAACAATTTCAGTTTTGAGTTGCTGGGGCCCCCAAGAACTGAGAGCTAGAAAAGTGATATTTGGTAGACAGAATCTTCCAGGCACCAGCTCTGAAGACCTCCCACCAGAACCCTCAGATCACCAAGAAGCAGGAAATGCTCTGGTAGAACTGTTGGCGCCTCAGAGTCTCTGGCCACTTTCTTAAAGGCCACGTCTTAAGAGTTGGAGTCTGAGTTCTCTATTGTTTTCTGGTTCTCAGCCTAAGTTTTCTTTTCCTCTAAGTCTCATTATGGTAATCAGACAAATAGTTTAGTCTATGTGACTTCCACCATTCATTTCTTGGAGTACACTGGTTTTAATTTATAAGTAAAAATAATCCACATGTCAGACTTCTACTCATTCTTCAGGACGCTGTTTAGGTTTCACCCACACTATAAAGCCTCCTCTAACTACCTCCAGTGGCTAGATGCTCATACATTGTGTAGCAGTTGAATTTTATAGATATCTTCATTACAGAAAAACACATTACAGTGAAATTCATAACATGCCTCTCTTCTTGAGGAAAAAGGCATGTTTTATTCACATGATATCTCCATTCTTAACTGGTTCTAAACTCAATATATTTCTTGGAAAAAATAAAATAATGAGAGAAAAGAATGGGAAGGGAGAAAGGGAAAAAGGAAGAAAAGGGAAAATACTTCTTTAATCTTATATTCAAACAATTATTTCTAGGTTATAAGAATTCAGTTTATCTTGGGCTCATGTAAATAGTTACTGGAATGAACCAAAATAGACTTTCACACAACAGGGAGGAAAAGGTAGTCACCTTTTGTTCCTATGAGGCCATACTCTGAAAGAATTTATGTCCTAGAAACACCTCTGATCACTGTATCTAGGAGTTCTGTAGTTCCCTCCCCAGATACAAGATGAGGCTGCCTTTCCTGAAGGCAAGAAAAGACTTTTCCTGAAAAGCTCTTAGGAATGGCCTAAGATATGCCTCCCAGTCCTCCAAGTGAAAAGAAGTATAAGACTCTACATACAGTACTTGCTCAATATATACTTACCAAAGTTACACAAGAATGCCTTGAAGAAACAGACAATTATGCTGAAGTGAATCATATTTTCACTTGAGGAAAATACACATATATGTGTGTACATATATGTGTATACACACATACACACACACACACACACACACATACATATATACATACCAACTGCTCCAGAATGACTGAGGGCAAGGCTGAGATCAGCTCTCCATGTTAGAACTGCAGGCTAGTGGTCTTTCCAAAAAAATGAACTCACAGTAAACAGACAGCTGGTTTTTAGCAGAATTGAAAAAAAAAAAAAGTTTTTAAAAGGGGACCACAGAAGAGTGATCTTCAAAAGTTACAATGAATATGGGCTCATGCCTGCTCTTCTGAAAGAAAAATGAACAGAAGTTCAGAAATGTAGAATTCTAGTTCTGTTGTTGACAAAGACCAGATGGGTGACTTTAACTAAATCAGTTTTCTGTGCTTCAGTTTCCTTATCTCTCCAAGTGGGAGAATAATCTCTGAAATATCTCTGGGTTGTTGTAATTCCAGGTTACAATTTGTGACCCACTTCTCAAATTTAACCTCTTAAGTGTTCTCTAACAACAGTTCTCAGAATATAGACAATTTAAAAATGTGGAATAAAGGAATGGGTGGGATTGAATGAATTTTATGCATTAACTTTCTTTTTTTTTTTTTTAATTTTTTTTTTAACGTTTATTTATTTTTGAGACAGAGAGAGACAGAGCATGAACGGGGGAGGGGCAGAGAGAGAGGGAGACACAGAATCGGAAGCATGCTCCAGGCTCTGAGCCATCAGCCCAGAGCCTGACGCGGGGCTCGAACTCACAGACCGTGAGATCGTGACCTGAGCTGAAGTGGGACGCTTAACCGACTGAGCCACCCAGGCGCCCCTGCATTAACTTTCTGAGTCTGAAGCAACCTATTCTTCTAGGAAGGCGTTTTGCTCAATGAGATGAAGAGTATTCAGCAATTCCCAATAGCTTTTCAAAGCTCAAGTCATTGTGAGACCTTTTTGTTGTTGCTATTGTTTTCATGAACATCATATTTTAAGGACTCTTCCCCTATGACATGTTTTATATTTGACACTTTTCTTTCCATATTTCATGACTGACAGGACGATGGTAGGAAGGAGGTAAACAGAAAAGAGATGGTCAGTCTGAAAGGCATTTCTAGTTCTCATTTCCTCCTATTATATGAGGTCACTAAATTGTAAGAAAGGACATTAGAGCAAAAGCATCACAGACCAAGATATAAGGGTCCACGTAAGTAACAAATGTTTGGGTTATTAAAGGCACAAGCAATACTTTAATTCATCAAAAAAAAAACACCTTTAATAACATCGCAATAGACTGTTGCACAACTCTTACCAAGTACAAGTTGCTCAATTAAAATTTAAGAGGATTATAAAACAAGAAATAATAGGCAGCAGGTAGGCTGAATCGTTGAAGATGGACCAACAGGGAATAGAAAGAAACCTTCTGATAAATCAAGGAAAATCACAGAAATACAATGAGAGAGACAATAATGGCAACTGCCTGGAAAGGAGTTAATTTCCTTTCTTCAGGTGGGGTTGGGCAGACCATCCCCTTCCAGAGGACAATATTAGAGTATTATTACCCATACAGTCCAGGCGGGCAGCCAGGTCCTGAGGTGGGCCCACAGGAGAGACTACCCCGTGGAAGAGCCTAACTGATGTGACTGGGAAAAGGAATAATGATTGCAGAAGTAGCAGACTTGGTTTTCCCATACAAAAGGAACCTAAGAATCAATACTGAATGATGATGTATACAATTTTGAGATCTGTTGCTCCATTTTTCAGCTATTTCCATAAGTGCTTGGAAAAACAAATATTATTATGGTCAAAGAACCTAACCACTTAGAGGAACACATGCAGAACTTACACAAATGGAGAAAACACACACTTAAAGCTGAATAAGGTGCAAATCCTTCCTTCAAAGAGTTCAGTCTAAAACAAGAGTTCTTAACCCAGAGTTCATAAATAAAATTAAAGGAAATCCATTAAATCTAATCAAAAAAATATTATTATTTTCACTAGCTTCTAACTAAAATTTAGCATTTTCTTCAATTATGAGTGTAGGCAATAAACTAAACCTCAATAGCATTAACAGTAATTGTGACCTTGTCAACAACTGAAATCACCATTATTTCCACCTTCTTTACAGTCATTGCAGATGTTGTAAGCTACTGACCTAGTACATACCCAAGAGCCATTTATGCTTGCCACTACTGAAAGTACATTAGTGGGGCGCCTGGGTGGCTCAGTCAGTTGAGCAACCAACTTCGGCTCAGGTCACGATTCCGCAGTTTGTGAGTTTGGGCCCCGCGTCGGGCTCTGTGCTGACAGCTCAGAGCCTGAAGCCTGCTTCGGATTCTATGTCTCCCTCTCTCTCTGCCCCTCCCTCACTCATGCTCTGTCTCTCTCTGTCTCAGAAATAAATAAACATTTGAAAGTACATGAGTAAACAAACCCACCAGTTAATTGTATTTACTGTATCAATAAAGAAGCACATATATCACTACAACATATATTTGGAAGTTTTCTTTTATATTTTGATAACCATATTTCAGTATCATTGGTTTGTTTTGTAATCCTATGTACACTGTTTTATAAATTTTAAATCATTCTAAAAAGAGGTTCATAGGCTTCACCCAGTGGCCAAAAGTTTTCAGAAGATTAAGAACTTCACATCTAAGAGAAGTCAGACAAGCACACAGCTTCTATACCAACCTGGCATTAAGTGTGGAGACTGTCTTTTGATAGAAATTTGGTTTCCAACCTTCTAGTTACTTCTCTGAGCTATCCCAGATCCTTCTAGTAAGTCCCTTTCCTGCTTATGTAACCTAGAGTTCATACCTGTTAAGTGCAATCAAGATTCTCAGCTAGTACAGTATTTAATTGGTATTTGTATATTGTGATTTTAATAAGTATATTTTATACAAAAAGTATAAATAGCCATAATGGGCTAACTCTAAAATATTACCAGTTTAGTAAGTCTCCTTACTGAATCTGCCCTAATAGATGCTGCCATCTACCTTATAGCAACCAGCAAATGACAGACAGGCCTAGTACCCAAAAAGAATTGAAAATGGAATTGTCTTGAAAAGTCAGCCCCATGAGTGATAGCAATTTTTATATACTTTTATAAACTGTTTTGAATACTTGACTAATGATTTAATGTATCTTTTTCCACTACCAGTATTTTCTTATTATTCTCTTACCAGTGCCCAAATGACTTGGTAACACAATAGATAGTGACTGATGGATCAGTGATGCAGAATTCAAGAATAATTGTTTCCTCATCCTTCAACCCAAGAGGATTTACTTATTGAAGAAAGAAAAGCAATCACCTTAATGCAGCACTCCCATGACTTGTATGTTCAAGGGCAAGGTTAAATTGAGATTCTACAACAAACAGGCCAAATAGGTTTCATCTCACATGCCCACTGGGATCTAGTGGTAGTGGATGCCTGGAGCAGTGATGAAAGTGTCTTGAAGCTCCCTCTTAGCTCAGCATGAAACAATGCCACAGTTAATTAACAACACTTGTCAAGGGCACAAAAATGGTGACATGAGTGCTAGCTATCTTCCATCCTAGTTCTATATATTTTCATGGAAAATTACCCAAATGGGACCACAAAGCAAGGTAGATGAGAAGAAAGACTCTTCTATTGGCTGAGTCTTTATGAACCCAATTTTGATTCTCAACAGGCCTGCTGAGATTTCTCAGCCTGGATGAGTGGTCCAATTTCATGAGCTCATTAGTAGACATAAGAATTAAAGATGTGATAATAGCCAATAATCCTCTTGGAAACTCTCCCATGATGTACCAGCTGACTAAATGTAAATTTATTTGAGTCCTTCTGTAGATCCTGAGTTCTTTAGCCAGCATCATTGCTCCTGATAATAAGGAAGACTTCAAACACTGGCAAATATTCAAAGATCCAAAACCAAATGCCTCTTCCTAGTTTACCTTGCTCAAACAGATGACACATACTACTCCCAGAAACTAGTAACTACCTACGTTGGTAAACACTCTGGCATTGGTGGCCTCTGCTATTTCTTCTTTCTAGTCATACAGTCCTTTTGTGCAAGGGTCACTCTTACTCCCAAGAGGAAAGTCAACATGACTCACTTTCAGAAACTGAAAGTACATCATGTCCACATGAGCAGTGCTGCCTACTGTATAACCACAAAACCACATCAGAAGAAGTCAGCTGCTTAGGAAGGAGAAGAGGCAATGGGCTAAATAAACTCACCCCCCATTCCAGATGGCCAGCCTTCCAGAGGACCTGCAGGCTCCTAGCTAAACAGATACCTGGGGCAGATGACAGATGCCAGCAGCAAGTGCTGTCACGGTCACTGGCTCTATTACTAAACACAATGACTTCCAAGGCCTTGTTGTGAAGCTGTGAGGTTGGCTTTGTTCTTCTTTCCCTTTCCTTTGGCATATTCTTCTCTGAGTTTTCACTCCTCTTCCTAAGCATCCAGTGCTCTCTTGACAAACCTTGTGTTAGGTGATTTGGGGGAGTGCTTAAAGGCCCTCACCCTGGGTGGTATTCTGGCAGGACTCTATGACTGAGTACTCTAATAATTCTTACCTAAAAGGTATGAGAAATGGAACATGGCCAAGGCTTTAATTGGGGATCAGCAATCACTCACATTAATCAGAACAGAGGCATGTTTGGTCATTTTTGTGGTGGCTTTGGATAATACTCTTGCTTTTGTCTATGTTCAGACATGATTATGAAGTGGTATTGTTTTTGCCTTGCCCCATTGTGATCCCAGAGTTGTTCTGTCAGATGTTAGAGTTCTGTGAAATTGTTTCTGTTCAACAAACAGCAAGGCCTAGTCATGACTAGAGTGCAAGGCCAGCCCCCACAACACCATGGCCCAGCTGATAGAGCCAAGCCTGCTTCTGGCTATCAGGAGCTGCTCTGCTTTAAATCCCAATCCAGGGGCCCCCCGGGGTGACTTAGTCGTAAGCGTCTGACTTCAGCTCAGGTCATGATCTCAGCTGTGCTGACAGCTCAGAGCCTGAAGCCTGCTTCAGATTCTGTGTCTCCCTCCCTCTCTGCCCCTCCCCCACTCACATTCTGTGTGTGTCTCTCTCTCTCAAAAATAAGCACTAATCAATCAATCAATCCCAATTCTGCAATATAGACTTATATCCTTCCCCCACCTTTCGCTTAAAACTGTTCTGTTTCCCATTTCCTCCTTCAGACAATTCACTCTTTCAAAGTGTCATAAACAGAATTAATCTCCATTAACAAGAGTTAAAATTTTGTCCCAGAGCGGTTGGAGGGGTGTCTTGTACTTGTATCATAGTAGTGATCTGTTAGAGATAAAGCAGACCCCTGATAAACCATAATGGTGAGACTACTAAACTGTGGAACAGAGTACATTTAGGACTTCTCCAGTTAAATCAAATAGGCAGCTGGCTCCTCTGCCAACATACAGAGCTGGACCTGCATTTCATCCCTACAACTGAACTTTGAGGTTAACTAATTCAATGAGGTTCATTCATGTAGTCCCACTGTTGATTTCCCAAGGCCATCCACAGCTCTGGCAGTCTCTCCTCTCACACAAAATCTCTTCTCATCTGGCTGGCCTGTCCGTGCTAAGTTTTTATTTGGAGATGCTATTTTTGAATTCATATTGGAACTTGACCTGCCAACCCTAATAAGTTGATTTCAGAATGAAAACGACTGTCCTGAACAAGCCACCCTCTTTGCTTGCCTTTCAGCTACTCTGCAGGCGGAGCAGGACACTGGTCTCATGAATTCTCTTCATAATACTCTGCTGCCACCTAGTGAAAAATTTATAATCAAACAAGCCCCTAGAATTGCCACTGACTACCTCTGCTCACCCTCATATAACCCAAGGAAGCAGACACTTTTGTCAGCCCTAAACCCCCTTGGGCATCCAATGCTCCCAGAAAAGACCTGTCCACTAGGATTTCCAAGACAAACCCTTACCCCTCCTCTCTCTTGAGCCCCAGTACTGTAAGAGGAAAACTGCCAACTAAGAAGAATCTAGTTCTCTGCTAAGAGTCCACACTGAGACTAGAAAGGAAGTCAGAACAGAAAGAGTCTGGGCCTATAAAGAGTCCACAGTCAGCCCTCTGGGGTAAGCACAGCTGGAATTCCTAAGGATATCTTGTTGATTCTTCACAGTTTTGTCTTTGGTCTTAAGAAATAAATGCTATTGGGCACTTGGGTGGCTCATTCAGTTAAGGGTCTGACTTTGGCTCAGATCATGATCTCATGGTTTGTGAGGTCAAACCTCACATCAGGCTCTCTGCTGTCAGCACAGGGTCTGCTTTAGATCCTCTGTCTCCCTCTCTCTCTCTCTGCCCCTCTCCTAGTTCATTCTCTCTCTCTCTCTCTCTGTCTCTCAAAACAAACAAATAAATAAATAAATAAACTTTTTAAAAAAGTAAGAAATGCTATGGTAACATTCATATGTTTTTTAAAAAGAAAAGAAAAAAAGAAACAAATAACCATTTATTTTCCTCTGTTTATACTGGGCTAGACATTTTATTTAATCTTCAAAATAGCTCTTCAAGATAACATATTAACATCCCCACTTCACAGATGAGGCAATTAAGGCAGAGAGAGAGGCTAAGCAATGTGCCCAAAGTCACCTCGCTAGTTAGAGGAAGACTTGAGACTAAACTTCAGACAGTATGGCTTCAGAATATGCCCTTTAACTGCTATGTTTTTCTGACTCTTTCTATGCCACCTGGAACACTGGTCCCTGAAGAAGAGAAAAAGGGAAGGAAAGAAACTTCCTGTCTTCTCCCTGAGCCTTCCTCCTGTGCCTCTCCATCATCCTTTTCTCAGAAACCCTAGAGCCCTTGGACCAGATTCCCAGCTTCCATGGCCTCTAGAATACCAGTGTGTGTGTGTGTGTGTGTGTGTGTGTTTGGGGAGGAGGGGGGTGGGTGATCCAGATAGCTGTAATAAGGAATCAGCAAGAAAAACACAAAATCCAAATTCTCCCTCAGTTCTAACTAAGAAGAAATAACAATGATTATTATTAAAATATAGATTTAGATGTGTCAGCAGAATATAATGTAACCTGAAAGTATAAAAAAATAACATATTTAAAAAGAAAATTAATTTCAAAAACCAAAGTAACTTCTGAACAATGCTTTCTGTGCACAGATAAATCAGGGTCATCAAAAACTTCACATGGATACATCTGAGACATATGAAGGACCCCAGGAATGGAGTGCTAGCATCCTAGCCACCTCCTCTGAGTGGTCAGCTTGCTGGTTCCTATCCAGAGAAGAGGTGGATGGGACAGCTTACTGGAAAGAAGGGCTGGGAAGTGTTTCTCTGAGAGATACTCCCAGGCGAACCTTTGTAAACATAGAAGGGGGAATTCAGAAAGGAGGAATTCCCTAGAAGGTCACGGTCTAGGTCTTAGCCATGGCAGAGACCAGGAAAGAAACCCATTGATGACTCTGGAATAGAGATCAAACTGGCTTCTCAGGGCCCATTCCAGCCCACAAATGTGTTTTGACTGGCTTACTCAGTGCTTTCTAAATTATGAATCAGTGCTAGCATCTGAAAATCAGGAAATCACACATAAATTTGTATTTCCAACTGATCTTTAAGAATTGAAAGATCTAGTAATACTGAGCCTACTTTCCCATATGAGTTCATCCAGGCCCTTCAGAGTACCATATCTGGCAATGTGCCCACCCCACCAAGGCACTCACATAGCTTCTCTCTGGGACCCTAGAAGCAACTGAGTCTTTGGCTGCTGATCCAGTACTTGCTGCCTAGGGCCCTGGGACAGCCGCTCCACCAGACAGAATAGTACATACTAAAAACTGCCAGCCTATCTAGCAACCCAGCCCAGAAACAAGGGCATAACCACAGGAATCAGAAATAACACCAGGGCTATGGCCCTTCTCCCCATTTAAGAACTCCTACAATTTGATGTCAACTTAGCTTCCCAAATAATTTCCCATTACTTCCCTTATATAGCCTACACTGTAGCCACATCTCAATATTTACTATTTTCTGAATATTATTCCCAGATTTGCACCCTCTATTTGGAATGCCTCCTCTGTACCCTCAGCTACTCCATGTGTCCAACCTATACCCATGCTTTGAGGTCTAGCTCAAACTCTGCCTCTGTGAAGCCTTCAATTTCTATAGTCAGAACTAATCCCTCCCTCAGGTCTCACTGTAGTATTACTTTATATGCCTACTGTGGGATTGCCACAGTCTGACTTATATACCATTAGTCTGCCATTTATGTCCACTTGTGAGCTCCTGAAAGACAGAAATTGCCTCTTACTATCTTTGGACCCCACTCCCTCTCCACTCACACTCCTTAGTTCCTAACAAAGTACCCTACCAAGAGCAGATTGTCAATAATTGTTGAATATATTTTTTAAAAATCAAAGATATGGTGTATGTATATATATAATATATACATATATACACACATAGTGAAACAGTATTCAGCCATAGAAAAGGATGAGATCTTGCCATTTGCAACAACATACATGGACCTAGAGAGAATTATGCTAAGTGAAATAAGTCAGCCAGAGAAAGACAAATACCATATGATTTCACTTATATATGGAATCTAAAAAAGAAACAAAACAAAAACAAAATAAAAGCAGAAACAGACCCATAAACACAGAGAACTGGTGGTTGCCAGAGGGGAGGGGGGCAGGAATACAATCAAAATGGGTGAAGGGTAGTGGGAAGTACAGGTTTCCTACACTTATTCCAGGAATAAGTCACGAGAATAAACGGTACAGTATAGGGAATATAGTCTATGGTATTGTAACAGCATTATATGATGACATGATAGCTACACTTGTGAGAAAGGCATAAATGTCCTAAGTTGTTGAATCACTATTTGTACACCATGAAACTAATATAACATGGCCATCACCTACACCTCAATTTAAATATAAAATAAAATCAGGATGCCTGGGTGGCTCAGTTGGTATGCAGACAGCTCTGAGCTCAGAGCCTGAAGCCTGCTTCAGATTCTGTGTCTCCCTCTCTCTCACTGCCCCTCCTCCACCCAAGCTCTGTCTCTCTCAAAAATAAACAAACATTAAAAAATTTTAAATAAAATAAAATAAAATAAAAATCACTGAGTGGGCACTGACTCCTACTGCCATCTAGTGACCATAATGTAGCATATGCCTAAAGACACTGCCATCATGTAAGAACCACAAACATTCCAAATCCATCTACCCATTTTCTTTCTTTCCTTTATTTCTCCTTCCATCCTTCCTTTTTCTCCTTTCCTTTTCTCATTCCCTTCCTTTGTTTATTTATCTTTCATTCAACAAATAATTTTTGATCATCATCTAGGTGACAGACACTATGAGCAGTTAAGAATCAGTACAAGTGTGGATAGGAGCTTGGGAAGATGGCAGAGTAAGAGGACCCTCAGTTCACCCTGCCCACATTTATACAACCAGATATCACTCACATCTGTGTAAACTGGAGAATGATCCCAAGACTGACTACATTGGTTCAGATGGATATAACCGATGTATTCAGAACATTCCATCCTAAAACAGCAGAATACACATTCTTTTCAAGTGCACATGGGACTTTCTCCAGAACAGATTACATATTGGGCAACAAAACAAGTATCAACAAATTAAAAAATACTGAAGACATACCATGCATCTTTTCTAACCAAAATGCTATGAAACTAGAAATTAACCACACACACACACACACACACACACACACACACACACACACACAATCTGGGAAGCACACAAATACATGGGCGTTAAATAACATGCTACTAAACAATGAATGTATCAACCAAGAAATCAAAGACAAAATTGAAAAATACATGGAAACAAGTGAAAAAAAAATACACTGGTCTAAAATCTTTGGGATACAGGAAAAGCTAAGAGGGAAGTTTATAGCAATATAGGCCTACAACAAGAAGCAAGAAAAATCCTAAATAAGCAACTTAACCTTACATCTAAAGGAACTAGAAAAAGAACAATAAACTAAACATAAAACCTGCAGAAGGAAGGAAATAATAAATATTATAGCAGAAATCAACAAAATAGAAACTAAAAAAGAAAACAACAATAGAAAAGGATCAATGAAACCAGGAGCTGGTTCTTTTAAAAACATCAAGAAAATTGATAAACCTTTAGCCAGACTCTGACACACACACACACAGAGAGAGAGAGAGAGAGAGAGAGAGAGGGAAAATATCAGAATTGAAAGGGAAGAAGGGGGCCTGGATGGCTCAGTCAGTTAAGTGTCTGATTCTTGCTTTTGGCTCAGGTCATGATTTCATGGCTTGTGGGACTGAGCCCATCAGGCTCTGCACAACATAGAGCTTGCTTGGGATTCTCTCTCTCCTCTCTCTGTCCCTCCCCCAACCACTCTCTCTCTCAATAAATAAATAAACATTTAAAATTTAAAAAAACAAAACAAAACAAAAAGGGTACCTGGGTGGTTCAGTCGGTTAAGTGTCCAATTTTGGCTCAGGTCATGATCTCACAATCTGTGTGTTTGAGCTTCACGTTGGGCTCTGTGCAGACAGCTCAGAGCCTAGAGCCTGTTTAGGATTCTGTGTCTCCCTCTCTCTCTCTCTCTCTCTGCCCTCTCCAGCTCGTGCTCTGCCCCTCTCTCCCTCCCTCTCTCTCTCTCAAGAATAAATAAACATTAAAAAAAATTTTAATTTAAAAGAAAGAAATGAAAGGGAAGAAATAACAAATGACACCACAGAAATACAAAATATTGTAAGAACATTATGAAAAATTATATGCCAAAAAATTGGACAACCTAGAAGAAATGGATAAATTCCTAGAAACATATAACCTACCAAAACTGAAGCAGGAAGAAACAGAAAATTTGAACAGAATGATTACCAGTAGTAAAATTGGATCAGTGATTAAAAAACTGTCAACAAACAAAAGTCCAGGGCTAGAAGGCTTCACAGGTGAATTCTACCAAACATTTAAAGAAGAATTAATACCTATTCTCAAACTATTCCCAAAAATAGAAGAGGAAGTAAAAGTTCATAATTCATTCTACGAAGCCAGCATTACCCCCTCATATCAAAAACAGAAAGACACTATGAAAACAGAGAACTACAGACCAATATCTCTGATGAACATGGATGTAAAAATCCTTAACAAAATACAAGCAAACCAAATTCAACAATACATTAAAAAAATCATTCATCATGATCAAGTGGGATTTACCTCTGGGATGAAAAGGTGGCTCAACATTTGTAAGTCAATCAATGTGATACATCACATCAATAAAAGAAGGGATAAAAAAACACATGATTATTTCAATAGGTGCAGAAAAAGTATTTGACAAAAGACAACATCCATTCATGATGAAAACCCTCAACAAAGTAGGATTAGAGGGAACATATTTCAACATAATAAAGGCTAGAAAACCTATATGAAAAACCCACAGCTAACATCATACTCAATGGGGGAAAACTGAGAGCATTTCCCCCAAGGTCAGGAACAAGACAGGGATGTCCACTCTCACCACTATTATTTAACATAGTACTGGAAGTCCTAGTCACAGCAATCAGATAAGAGGAAGGATTAAAGGCATCAAAATTGGTAAGAAAGACAGGACTGCCTGGGTGGCTCAGTCGGTTAAGCAAAATTGGTAAGAAAGAAGTAAAACTTTCACTATTTTCAGATGACATGATAGTATATAGAGAAAACCCTAAAAACTACACCAAAAAACTACTAGAACTGATCAATGAATTCAGTAAAGTAGCAGGATACAAAATCACCATATAGAATACCAAGGCATTTTTATATACTAATAATGAAACAACAGAAAAAGAAATTAATGAAGCAAGTTCATTGGAAAAATAAAACAAAATTTAAAAAAACCATGGGGCACCTGGGTGGCTCAGTTGCTGAGCATCCAACTTTTGGTTTTGGCTCAGGTCATGATCCCAGGGTCATGGGATCGAGCCTCAAGTTGCATTGGGTTCTGTGCTGAGTGTGGATGGAGCCGGCTTGGGATTCTCTCTCTCTCCCTCTGCCCCTCTCCCCTGCTTGTGCTCTCTCTCTCTCTCTCTCTCTCCCTTTCTCTCTCTAAAAAAAAAAAAAAGAAAAGAAAAGAAAAGAAAAAGAAAGCAATCCTATCTACAACTGCACCAAAGATAATAAAATACCTAGGAATGAACCTACAAGGAAGTGAAAGATCTATACTCTGAAAACTATAAAACGCTGATAAAAGACATTGAAGATGGGGGCGCCTGGGTGGCTCAGTAGGTTGAGCGTCAGACTTCGGCTCAGGTCATGATCTCGCAGTTTGTGGGTTCGAGCCCCGCGTCGGGCTCTGTACTGACAGCTCAGAGCCTGGAGCCTGCTTTGGATTCTGTGTCTCCTTCTCTCTTTGCCCCTCCCCCACTTGTTCTCTGTCTCTCAAAAATAAATGAATGAATGAATGATACTGAAGATGACAAAAACAAGTGGAAAGATATTCCGTGATTGTGGATTAGAATACAAATATTGTTAAAATGTCCATAGTACCCAAAGCAATCTACAGATTTAATGCAATCCCTATTAAAATACCAACAACAGTTTTCACAGACCTAATTAATTAACAATTAAAATTGTTATGGAACCACAGAAGACTCTGAATAGCCAAAACAGTCTTGAAAAAGACAAAAAACAAAAAAAAAAAACAAAGCTGGAGGTATCACAATCCCAGATTTCAATACCACAAAGTTGTAGTAATCAAAACAGTATAGTACTGGCACAAAAATAAGCATGTAAATCAACAGAATAGAAAGCCCAGAAATAAACCCCATTTATATGGTCAATTATCCATTCATCTATTGATGAAGGTGCACTGAAGATAAAATCTTTGACAAAGGAGAAAAGAATATGCAATAGAAAAAAGAATTCCCCTTTAACAATTAGTATTGGGAAACCTGGACAGATACATGCGAAACAATGAAACTGGACCACTGGCTTATACCATACACAAAGATGAATTCAAAATGGATTAAGGACTGAAATGAGAGACCTAAAACTATAAAAATTATAGAAGAGAGCACAGACAGTAATTTCTCCAACATCGAACAGGGCAACTTTTTTCTAGATATGTCTCCTGAAGCAAGGGAAATAAAAGCAAAAATAAACTACTGGGACTACATCAAAATAAAAAGCTTTTGCACAGCAAAGCAAACAATCAACAAAACTAAAAGACAACCAACCTACTAAATAGGAGAAGATATTTGCAAATGACATCACTGAAGAAGGGTTAGTATCCAAAATATATAAAGAACTTAAACAACTCAACACTCAAAAAACCAGATAATCCAATTAAAAATGGGAAGAACATATGAACAGACATTTCACCAAAGAAGCCATCCAGATGGTCAACACATGAATAGATGCTCAACATCACTCATCATCAGGGAGATGCAAATCAAAACTACAATGAGATATCACCTCACACCTGTCAGAATGACTAAAATCAACAACACAAGAAACAAGTATTGGAGAGGATGTGGAGAAACAGGAACCCTCACGCCCTCTTGGTGGGAATGCAAACTGATGCAATCACTCTGGAAAACAGTATGGAGGTTCCTCATAAAGTTAAAAATGGGACTACCCTATGATCTAGTAATTGCACTACTGGATATTGACCCAAAAAATACCAAAACACTAATTCAAAGGAATACATGCATCCTTATGCTTATAACAGAATTATTTACAATAGTCAAATTATGAAAGCAGCCCAAGTGTCCATCGATAGATGAATGGATAAAGAAGCAGTGGGGTGTGTGTGTGTGTGTGTGTGTGTATGCGTATACACACACACACACACACACACACACACACACAATGGACTATTACTCAGCCATAGAAAAGAATGAAATCTTGCCATCTGCATCAACTTGGATGGAGCTAGAAGAGTATAATGCTGAGCAAACTAAGCCAGTCAGATAAAGACAAATACATATGATTTCACTCATATGTAGAATTAAGAAACAAAACAAACAGGCAAAGAAGGGAAAAAAGGAGAGAGAAACAAACCAAGAAACAGACTCTTAACTACAGAGAACTGATGGTTGGCAGAGAGAAGGTGGTTGGGGGGATGAGTGAAGTAGGTGATGGGGATTAAGGAATACACTTGTGAAGATGAGCACTGAGTAACAGAAAGAAGTGTTGGATCACTATATTGTACACCTGAACTAATATAACACTGTATGTTAACTACACAGGAATTAAGAGAAAAACTTAATAAAAGAATCAATACAAATGTGATTAGACATAGAGGACTCCCATTGTCAGCCATGATGGAACAAGCCCACTACAGCCTATACTTCCTGATTATCTAAAAACTATGAACAACAAAAGCAACTATCTGAGAACTCTGAAAAGTTAAGAATAACAAGCAGATTAAGGAGGAAAAACTAAACTTGAAAAACCTATAAAAGCATGAATTTCTTTGGTATTCTTATTCTTTTGTTTTCCCACTTTGACCCAAGAAATTGTGTTGTTTTTTTTCTATTTTTATTTCCAGTTCTGCACTAAAGGTGCCCCAAATCATGAACCTGCCATGTGGTCACCATATTGCAAGAACAGTTCCAACACCTACAACTTTGAGGGTAAAAAAACCTATATCTGGCCAGAGGAACCAGAAGAGGGGAATCTTGTGATTCAGAAAGAATGGAGGAATCACTTTTATTTTTCCCTCTCTCTCTTTTCTCTTACCATTTTGTTTTGAGGGTTGCCCCAGTCATACAGAATTACATGTAATGTGTTCACTAGAACTTCAAGTTAAACTTTATCCTTCTAGTCACATGACCAGGAAAAGGAGTGCCTGAAAGCCAAAGGGTTTGGTAGAAATGTGGGGAGGAAAGACCTGAAAGAGATGTCCTAATTCTGCAGATAAAAGATGTGAATTCACCTCTGAGTGCAAATGCACAGGACAGACCCAATGCAGCTTAGCAAAGACCTTGAAAACTTAATTAAGTTGGAACCACCATCCAGAGAAAGTAAAACAAAAGTTGCAGTCTGAACTTAATATGAACGATTACCGCCAAAACTTAAAAAATAACAACAAAAATCAGCATTCTCCACAGAATTTTAGTAGGGCCTAGAGTCTTTGAATATAATATCCAAAATGTCTGGATAAAGTCCAAAATTATGTGACCAATAAGAACCAGGAAAATCAGATCACTTCTTAAGGGAAAAGACAATTAACAGATGTCAAACTTGAGATGAGCCAGATATAAGAATCACACAAAAGCTTTACAACAGCTATTATACCAGATTTCTAGAAGCAAACACTCTTGAAATGAATGAAAGATAGAAGCTCTCAGCAGAAAAATGGAAACTACAAAAAAAAATAAATAAATGAATAAAAGAGTAAATTTTAGAACAGAAAAATATCTAAAATACAAAATTCAACTAAATTACTCAAGGGATATGATAGAAGGAAGAGTTAGCAAACAAGTACAGATCAATAAAACTATTCAATCTGAAAGACACAGAGGAAAAATGTTGGAAAAAAAATTTAAAAAACAGAACCCAGGGCGCCTGGGTGGCTCAGTCGGTTGAGCGTCCAACTTCGGCTCAGGTCATGATCTCACACTCTGTGAGTTCAAGCCCCGCATCGGGCTCTGTGCTGACGGCTCAGACCCTGGAGCCTGTTTCGGATTCTGTGTCTCCCTCTCTCTCTGTCCCTTCCCCACTCATGCTCTCTCTCTGTCTCAAAAATAAATAAAAAACATTAAGAAAAAAAAAAAAAATTTTTTTTAAATAAAAAAAATAAAAAACAGAACCCCAGGAACCTATAGGAAAATATCAAAGGTCTAATGTTCGTGTAATTGGAATCCCAGAAAAATATGAAAAAGATATTGGCACAGAAAAACTATCTCAAGAAATGATGGCTAAAAACTTCCCAATTTGGTGAAAGAAATATATTTATAAATTCAAGAAGCTCAGAAAACACCAAACAAGATAAATTCAAAGAAAACCATACCCAGATACATCATAATGAATTTTCAGAATATCAGAGATAAAGTCTTGAAGGTAGTCAGAGAAAAGTGATACATTACATACAGAATGATTCAAATGACTATGAATTTCTTATCAAAACCACGGAGGCCAGAAGACAATGGAACATCTTTAAAGTGCTGTAATAAAATGACTGTCAACCCAGAATCCTATGCCTACCAAAATATCTATCAAGAATTATGGTGAAAAGAGAACATTTTAAGATAAAGAAAAGCTAAGGTAACTCATCAGCAAAACTGCTCTAAGAAAAATGCTAAAGTAAGCTTTTCAGGCTAGCTGAAAATGATACAAAAGGGAGATCTGGAACTTCAGGATTTAAGGGAAAACAATGACATAATAAATGATAATGGATACATATAATAGGTTATTTTTTTCCTCTTGGGTTCATTAATGTAGGTATGACTATTGAAAATAAAATTATAACACTGATGGGATTTTTTTAATGCACGTAAATGTTATACATATGACAATTTTAACATAAGGGGAGGGGAAGATAAAGGAAACTACATGGTTAAAACCTATACCCTTACTTTAGGTAGTAAAATATTAACTCTAAGTAAACTATGAAAGGCTAGGTATGTATATTATAATTCCTAGAACAGCCACTAAAAAAGAAAAAAAAAAGATATAAAGCCAAGAGATAAAACATAAATATAAAAATACTAGAATAATCTAACACATGGCAGAAAATGGTAAGTAAAGGAATCAAAACCAGAGAGAGGAAAATCTAAAATGCATAATTAAAGAGTAGACCTAAATCCAACCATATATATAATTCCATTTAAAAGTAAGTGATCTCTAGGGGTGCCTGGGCAGCTCAGTTGGTTAAGCGTCCAACTTTGGCTCAGGTCATGATCTCACAATTTGTGAGGTCAAGCCCTGCGTCGAACTCTGTGCTGACAACTCAGAGCCTGGAGCCTGCTTCAGATTCTGTGTCTCCCTCTGTCTCTACCACTCCCCCTTCCCTGCTCATGCTCTGTCTCTCTGTCTCTCTGAAAAAGAAATAAACATTAAAAATATTTTTTTTAAGTAAATGGCCTCAATAACACCAACCAAAAGCCAGAAATGGTCAGACTGAAAAAACAAAAAGGCTCAACTATATGCTGTCTACAAGAATTCACTTTAAATATAATGATAGGGGCGCCTGGGTGGCGCAGTCGGTTAAGCGTCCGACTTCAGCCAGGTCACGATCTCACGGTCCGTGAGTTCGAGCCCCGCGTCGGGCTCTGGGCTGATGGCTCGGAGCCTGGAGCCTGTTTCCGATTCTGTGTCTCCCTCTCTCTCTGTCCCTCCCCCGTTCATGCTCTGTCTCTCTCTGTCCCAAAAATAAAAAAATAAACGTTGAAAAAAAAAAATTTAAATATAATGATATTAGATTAATGTAAAAGAATGGAAAATGATAAACCATGAAGTCACACTAACCAAAAGAAACCGAGAATGACTATGTTAATATCAAAGTAGATGTCAGAACAAGGACTATTACCAGGGAGAAAGAGGGATCAACATTAAGAACACATAACATTCCAGATACGTATGTAAAAAACAACACAGCTTCAAAATACATGAACAAAAAACTGACAGAACTAAAAGGAAAAAAACACAAATCCACAATTATACTTAGAGACATCAAAACACCTCTCATTAGTCAATAGAACAGCAGAAAATCAACAAGGACTGAGAAGACTTGAACAACATCATCAATAAAGTTGACCTAACTAATAAAGTATTCCACCCAACAACAGGAGAAAACACACTCTTTTCAAGTACACATGGAGCATTCAAATACACATAGAGTAGATCAGGGGTCAGCAAACTATCACCTGGAGGCCAAGTTCAGCCCACCATCATTAACTCTTATTGGAACACACCTATGCCCATTTTTTTGCATATTGTCTGTGGCTATTTTTGTGCAACAAAGACAGAGATCAGTAGTTGCAAGAGAGGCTATATGGCCCTAAATGCAAAAAGTATTTACTATTTGGGGCGCCTGGGTGGCGCAGTCGGTTAAGCGTCCGACTTCAGCCAGGTCACGATCTCGCAGTCCGTGAGTTCGAGCCCCGCGTCAGGCTCTGGGCTGATGGCTCAGAGCCTGGAGCCTGTTTCCGATTCTGTGTCTCCCTCTCTCTCTGCCCCTCCCCCGTTCATGCTCTGTCTCTCTCTGTCCCAAAAATAAATAAATGTTGAAAAAAAAAAAAAATTAAAAAAAAAAGTATTTACTATTTGACACTTTACAAAAAAGCTACCTACCTCTGGTTCTGAATAATAAGGAAACACAGTGAATTTATGTGGGGAATAAACTTAGGAATTCCCTGGGCTTGTACCCAATGGGTTAACAAGGCATAAAGAATTACAAAGCCATAGGATGCTCACACCCAAGTTTGGGTAAACAAGGTTAGGTAAATAAGGATAGGGAGGGTGGGGCAAAGGCCCCAGGATAGAGAGGGTAGGGCCAAGGCCCCAATACAATGGTGTAGGAGGTAAACAAAATCAGGTATCCAGGGCGAAAACACCCCCCTATTTAGTACTATAGCAGAAAGCTGCTTTCACAGGAAGGAAGGACCAAATTAGGTAAACAGATAAATGGGGCTACAGACCCCTGTGGGGTGAAGCTGCCCAAAGTGGAACTAATTAGCAAAAGAAAGGTGCCTTGTTGACCCTGAGGCAGCATGCTTTATCTGTCTTATCCCCTAGACTGGCTAAGATAAAAAGACACTGGTGCCTCTGTCTGCCTCATGTCTGCTCTTAACATCCATCTGCCCGATGCCAGGATTTTGTTTTATATTGACCTAAACCCCTAACAACGATATCCACAGAACCCCCTTTCCCTCACGCCCATGAGTTAATGCTCACAGATTTATTGTCTCTTTGTGCATGTCCATCACCATGTTTGTAAGCCTTCTGATCCTAATAAAAATGGAGCAAGGACCCTTAATCGGGGCTCTTGTCTTTTCCTGGACATTAGCCATCTCTCGAATTTTACTCCTGCGTCCCACTTAGACAAGAAAGAACTTTAGACCCAGAGTCTAGGACAAATTTAAAAGAATGGAAAACACACAAAGCAATTCTCTGACCATAATGGAATTAAATTAGGAACTGATAATAAAGATATTTTAAAATTTCCCAAATTTTTGGAAATTAAACAGCATCCTTCTAAATAACCCACTGGCCAAAGTGGAGCTCTTGAGACAATTAGAAAATATTGTAATCTATATAAATATGCAAATATATTAAAATTTTCTGGGAGGATATAACTAGAGAAGTACTTACAGGAAAATTTATAGCAATAGTGCTTATATTAGAAAAGGAAAACGATCTCAAATTATATTCTAAGCTTGCATATTATGAAACTAAAAAAATAAAAGCAAATTAAACAAGGGCAGAAGATTAGACAGAACGGTGTGCCTGTCTGTCAGGTGACCAGTCAGGCCACAGTCTATGAGAGGAGGGGTCAAATAAAGAAAGGCTTAAAAAAAAATCAATCATTTTCCCCAAATCTCTGCAATTATAGAGACAGTACAAAGGATTCTGATTCGAAACCCATGGACCAAAATGAGGATGAAGGGGGCTTTATAACTTTAATTGAAAAGTATACAATAAAGAAGTAAAAGCTACTAATCTCCTATTCACTTTGTGTTTTCATTATTAGTGAACAAAACACAAAATGTTTTTTAGTGTTGAAAACTAAAATGTTTTTTAGTGTTTTTTAATGTTGAAAATCACTCAAGAAGAATTAAGAAGAATTAACCTGAATATTCTATTCTATTCTATTAATTTCTATTCTATTCTATTCAAGAAATTGAATTTGTAGTTTAAAACTTTCTAACAAAGAAAAGCACAGGCCCAGAGGACTTCACTGCTAAACTCAACCAAACATTTCAGGAAGAAATAAAACCAAATCTATATAATCTTGTCCATAAAATAGAAGAGGGAGGAAAACTTTCTAACTTATTTTATGATGCCAGCATTACCCTGATACCAAAACCAGAAAAGGATATTATAAGAGAGAAAAACTACAGCCCAGTATCAGTATCTTTCATGAACATGGACACAAAAACTCTCAACAAAATATAATCAAATCAAATCCAGAAACATATAAAAAGGATAATATACCATAAACAAGAAAGCCTTATTACAGGAAAGCAAAGATATTTCTATGCAACAACAGGAGAATACACATTTTTTTCAAGTGCACATGGAGCATTCATCAAAGTAGATCAAGGGTCAGCAAACTATCACCTGCAGGTAAAATTCAACCACCATCAATTTTTGTAAATATTTGATGACACTCCACCAAAGAATTTCTAAGGATAGCAAATAAGTACATGAAAAGATGCTCTGTATTGTAAGTCATTAGGCAAACAAAATACCGCTATCAACCTATTAGAATCCTAAGTTTAAAAAATAATAATTGACGATACCATGTGCTGAAACTCTTCATATATTTCTGGTCAGAAAGCAAAATGGTATAGCCACTTTGGAAAACAACTGGCCATTTCTTATAAATAAACCTTGTCTAGATCTTAAAAAAAAAAAAAGTTAACTCAAAATAGATCAAAGACCTAAAAGTATAATATAAAACCATAAAACTCCTAGAAGAAATTTAGGAGAAAATTTTTGTGACCTGACGTTAGGCAAAGAGTTCATAGATGTAGCACCAGAAGCATGACCAAAAAAGATAAAAAATGGATAAATTTGATTGCATCAAAACTAAAAACATTTGCTATGCAAAAGACACTGTTGAGCAAATAAAAAGACAGCCTACTGAGGGAAAAAAAGAAATTGATGATTATCTGGTTCAAAGGTTTCAATTTACAGATCAGAAAATGAAGCCCAGAGAAGACAAATAACTGCCTTGTCAAACTTACACAACTCACACATTGATGAAGCCAGAACTTTAGAAACCAAATCAGACAGAGGAGCAGCTGCACATTTTAACAACTCACATTAAAATCTCAGAATCACTTCAATTAAATTGATCAAGGCACTTAAAATCTTATTAGTCTTAATCTTTTATTTTAAAGTCAAATCAGCAACAATATTTAACAATTGCCCCTATTCATTGTCATAAATATAACTCAGACAAAATCACCTAGAACTTAAATAAACACTAAAATGATCAAAAATAAGGTTTTGTATGACCCATCTTATTCCACTTTAACTCTTGTTTTATCCATTTACCCATACTGAGGTCACACATTAATAGCCTTTGTTGCATTCATCCTGAAAATCAGTTTTGTCTGAGTACATCCATAGAATCCACTGAGTAACCTCAAATACAAGGCAAGGAAGTTATCCAAAGACAAAATGGGTCCATCTGCCTGAGCCTAGTCCAGAGGCAGGAAGATTGGAGAGACAGAAATGTGTGTCTGTTTATCAGGTGACCAGTCATGCCACAGTCAGTGAGAGGAGGGCTCTAATAAAGAGAGGGCTAAATTGGGGCGCCTGGGTGGCTCATTCGATTAAGTATCCAACTTTGGCTCAGGTCATGTTCTCACAGTTCATGGTTTGAGCCCCGCATCCAGCTCTGTGCTGACATCTCAGAGCCTGGAGCCTGCTTCCGATTTTGTGTCTCCCTCTCTCTCTGGCCCTACCCCGCTCACACTCTGTCTCTCTCTCTCAAAAATAAACATTAAAGAGAGGGCTAAAAATATAAATAAATAAATAGACAGATAGACAGATAGATAAATCATTTCCCCCAAATCTCTATTACACAGAGAGTAGTACAAAGGATTCTGATTTGAAACCCAAGGAACAAAATGAGGATGAAGGGGACTTCTATAACTTTAATTGAAAAGTACACAACAGGAAAGTAAAAGCCACTAATAATTTCATCACAAGAAAATTATATAATTAAATGAAGGCTCTCCCATTCCTGACACCCTTTTAGACTGCCCCAACCCTATTTGATCCAAGTTAATCCCCTAAAGAAACCATGGTTAACAGTTGTATAACTTTAGAGAAAGATGCACATAAAGTTTTTTAATGAGATTATGTTATGCATATTGGACTGAAATTGCTAAAAATATATCATAGTTAGGTTTTCAGGTCAGTATTTATTTTTGATAGCCCTCAGTATTTCATAATTTACCCAGTCATTTCTCTATTGATAGACATATAGGTCATTTCTAACTTCTTAAGTTAAGATTCTGGCTGAGGAAGAGTTTCCTAAAGGTTCTTAACAAAGTTCTAGTTCAGGAAGAGGAATTAGAGAAGCACACACAAAAGCATTCATAAAATGAATAAATGGTGAAAAGGAATTTAAGGAAGGCTGGAATTCCAGTAAAACCAGACTTAACTTTACCTCAAGCTTTGTGACAAATAAGTAAGATAGCATATATAAAGAATCTGGCACAATACATGGCCACAATAAATGTTACTTTCCTTCCTACGGCATTTCTTCTTTTCAGTTCCTACCTGATAGAGCCTAGTATGTGGAAGAATTTTAAATTCCTGGGTTTGAGGCTGAAAGAGATTCAAGTGACCCCCTAGAACCATCCTGAAAGGCACTGCTTACTAACAGAGAACAGGTATCCCAAGACAAAACCCATGTCTTCTCTCTATACATCCTTAGGGTAATTTACTTACCATCCTGAGGAATTTGCTACTACCCTACAGAGATAGCCTTTGTCTCAATTCTGTTTTTGAGGATTTCCATTGCAATATCCCAAGAACCAAGGTCTCTTTTTAAAAAATTATTTATTTATTTATTTATTTATTTATTTATTTATTTAATTTATTTATTTTGAGAGAGAGAGAGAGAGAGAGAGAGACAGTGAGAGTACATGGGAAAGCAGGAATGGGGGCAGGGGCAGAGAGAGAGAGAGAGAGAAAGAGAATCCCAAGCAGGCTCCATGCTGTTGGTGCAAAGCCTGACCTGGGGCTCAAACTCACCAACTGTGAAATCATGACCTGAGCTGAAATCAAGAGTTGGATGCTTAACCAACTGAGACACCCAGGCGCTCAGAACCAAGGTCTCTTTACATTTGTCATCCACCATGGGTCACCATACTAGTAAGACTCCTGGGAGCTTTCCCTGTAATATACTGGAGTTCTGAAAATGATCATCATTGTATACATGAGAAGACTTTCTATAAAGTCTTCCTTAACCCCCTTCAGGAAGAATAAACACTCTCTTCAAATGTTTTCCCAAAGCATATGTGTTGCTGATAAGTTTATTATCACTCTCATCACATCCTTTTGGTATAGTTATTTTTTTGTTATTTTCTTTTTCAACAGGTGACTTTTCTTGACCATGCACCTCAATTCGAGGTATTTTTTATACTCTGCACCCCAGCTAATCATTCTGCAATCACTTCCAAGTATTACTACTGAGACTACTACTACTAATACTTTTAAGAATAGTTGTGAAAATAATTACATTAAGCTTTAAAGTTAACACATATCTCATCTGATTCTTAGAATAACTATGTTAAATAAATATAACAGATAATATTACATTCTTGGTTTCACAGCCTTAAAACCCTAAGCTACAGAAATTGGATAACTTACCCAAGGTTACAAAGCTAATAACTAGTAGCACTACCTCAAATCCCAGCCTTTTTGTACAACAATAGAAAAATATTGCTTCTTCACCAATAGTGGCAGTTAGACTGGATTGCTAAAGAAAATTTATAGGACCCAAAATGACAGTGCTTGCACAAAGGATACACTGTTGTGACAGTTTTACTGAAGGGATCTACATCACTGCTATAGATTCTCACAGGAAGTAGTCTGGAGAGGTCAGGTACAGCCTCCTACTGTCCTCCCTCTGATGGCAAATGCACAGAACTTGGAACTAGAAAGCCCAAAATGGAATCTCAACTGAGGTTTTTTTATATTTTGCTGATCGCCTGGGCATATATTCCTGCTATGTAACCACAACAGCACAGCCATCCAAAAATCTCACTAAAACCAGGTGCAAATCATCAGTCCCACTCTTATCAAATGCTAACAGGCCAGTACAACCTGCCCCAAAACTCCTCAGAGCAACACCAGTAATCAATATGCTTCATGCCATGCAGGAACTGCAGCATGACAGCTCAGGCTGATTCCAGCTCAGAAGGAATTAACCCTCACTGCACGCTTCCCTCTGTTGTATTTGCCCTCTAGGGTGCAAAAACAAGTGCTGTCTTTGAAAACAAGAGCAATCCTGCACCCTCAGAGGAGTGCTTGAAGTTCCTGGACTTGGGAAGGATTTATTCCTGTTCCTAAAAGTGATAGGAATGCCATAAACAGGTACTATTTCAGTCTTCAGAGGTTCCTTCTGTTACTGAATGTTTACATTCATGCAAAGTATTGAGGTATTTCTTTCAGACACATGGTTGCATCTGAGAACCTGATAATGTCCCTGTTCTGCAGGAGCTAGGGAGCTATCCTGTCAATCTCATCTACCAGCTCAGTAACCCCTGCTTTCTATCTCATGCTCCCCTCACTTTCTCAGACTCCTCTTCAACAGATCATCTTAGTGTAAGGTAAAAATTACTAATTTGTTACAAAATTCCAGTCCCCAGAATCTGGTTTTGCCCACGAAGCTTCCAAGAGGCTAGGAATTTAGGGTTCTTCTGCCTCCCTCAGCATTGAGTCTCATTTCTGATGCTCTGGAGCTGTAAGAAGGTAAAATCTCAACTTTCAGAACTCTGGCTTCAGGGATCAGACACTTCTTTTAAAGACTGCTGCCACACCATTTTGATTACTGTAGCTTTGGAATATATTTTGGAATCAGGAAGTGTGATGCCTCCATCTTTGTTCTTGCTCAAAACTGCTTGGTCTGTCTGAGATCCTTTGAGATTCTATATGAATTTAAATTTTTTAATTTCTGTAAAAAAAAATACTATTCAGATTTTGATAGGGATTGCAGTGAACCTATAGGTCATTTTGGGTATGTGAAAAATGATTCTTCCAAGCCATAAACACGGGATGAGTTTCCATTTATTTGTATCTTTTTAAATTTCCTTCAATGTTTTATAGTTTTCAGTGTACAGTCTTTTTCACCTCCTTGATCAACTTTATTCCTAATTATCCAACTAGTAAGTATATATCCAAAGGAAACAAAATCATCTCAAAGAGATATCTGCATTCCCATGTTCACCGCAGCATTATTTACAATAGCCAACCAGGAAAGCAACCTGTCCATTGACAGATGAATGGATAAAGATGACATTTACATACAATGGAATATTATTCAGTATTAAAAAAAGGAAATCCTGGAGCTCCTGGGTGGCTCACTTGGTTGAGCATCTGACTCTTGATTTCAGCTCAGGTCATGATCTTGGGGTCATGGGGTCGTGGGATCGAGCCCCCCGTCAGACTCTGTGCTGAGTGGGGAGCCTGCCTGGGATTCTCTCTCTCCCTCTGCCTCCTCCCCCACATGCACTTTCTCTCTCTGTCTCTCTCTCTCTCTCTCTCTCTCTCTCTAAACAAAATAAACATAGGGGTTCCTGGGGGGCTCAGTCAGTTAAGCTTCTGACTTCGGTTCAGGTCATGATCTTGCGGCTCGTGAATTTGAGCCCCACGTCAAGCTTGGAGCCTGGAGCCTGCTTCAGATTCTGTGTCTCCCTCTCTCTCTGCCCCTCCCCCGCTCGTATTCTGTCTCTGTCTCAAAAATAAATAAAACATTTAAAATAATTTAAACAGAGGCGCCTGGGTGGCTCAGTCGGCTGAGCGTCCGACTCCGGCTCAGGTCACGATCTCGCGGTCTGTGAGTTCGAGCCCCACATTGGGCTCTGTGCTGACAGCTCAGAGCCTGGAACCTGCTTTGGATTCTCTGCTCCTTCCCCGCTCATGCTCTGTCTCTCTCTCAGAAATAAATAAACATTAAAAAAATTAAAAAAAAATAAATACATAAAATAAAATAAAATAATATAAACATAAAATAAAAATAAATAAAAATTAAAAAGGAAATACTGCCATTTGGGAAAACACAGGTGAAACAGAGAATATTACTCTAAGTGAAATGAGACAGACACAGAAGGACAAATACTACATGATCCTACTTACATGCGAAATCTAAAATAGTCAAACTTTATGTAAGTTAGTCAAACTTTATGTAAGAAGCAGAGAATAAATGGTGGTTGCCAGGGGCTGGAAGGACAGGGAAACTGAGAAGTATTAGAGTATAAAGTTTCAGTTATACAAGATGAGTAAGTCCTAGAGATCTTCTGAGTAGCATAGTGCCTACAGTTAACAATACCATATTGTATACTTAACAATTTGCTAAGAGGGTAGATCTTATGTTAAGTATCATCACAAAAAATAAAAAATAAATAAGGAGAATAGGAGGAAACTTTTAGAAGTGATGGACATGTTTATGGCATTGATTTTGGTGATGATCTCATGGGTATAATCTTATCTCCAAATTCATCAGACTATGTATATTAAAAATGTACAGCTTTTTATCATAACTCAATAAAGTATTAAAAAAAAAAGACTAATGTCACTATAAAGCTTAAAGAATACAGTAGTCCCTCCTTATCTTGCAGGGATACATTCCAAAACCCCCAGTGGATGCCTGAAACCAAGAATAGTACTGAACCCTATATATCGTGTTTTTCCTGTAAATATCTATAAGTTTAACTTATAAATGAGGTACAATAAGAGATTAACAACAATAATCAATGCTAAAATAGAACAGTGATAACAATACATTATAATAAAAGTTATGTGAATGTGTTCTCAAAATATCTTATTGTACTGTACTCACCCTTCTTGTAATGACGATGTGAGATGATAAAATGCCTACAAGATGAGATGAAGACAGGCATTATAATGTAGCATTAGTCTACTAGTGACCTTCTGACCATCTGTCAGGAGGAGGATTATGTGCTTCTGGACCATGGTTGACCTGGTCTAACTGAAATCACAGAAGCAAAACCACGGATAAGGGGAGACTACACTACCTACAGTTGCCACTAGGTAGCACCAGTGAGCCAAGAGTGTACACAGGAGCGGAAAAAAATGAAAAGAAACAGGAGGAATGGATAGAACCAACATTACCTGAATATTTACTTATTCTTCATAGCAGCTCTATATGAGATGAGTATCAGCCTGACAGGGGAGAGAGAAATGCGCCCTCTAATTTCATATTCTGATACACCCACACATATCCTCATAATTTAACTTTCTGAGCCCTCAACTTAATGTCTCTATATCCCTGAGAAGGAAATATATGTAGTCATCAGACAAGTGATGAGACATTAAAAATGAGGGCAGATGAAATTATCAACATACATTTCTGAATGCAAGTCCCTGCTCTACTGCTCTACCACTGTATAAATTTCAACCCGTGCTTCCTTCCAACTCTCACATTCATGTAAGTCAAGCTTGAAAATCAGGTATTATTTAGCACCCCTTCCCTTGTATAGCAAAGAGGGTTGAAGCTCAAAGAATGAAGTTCCCCAAAAGCATAGCACTAGTTGAGCTAAGAATCAAATCCAGATCTGCTGTCAAAGCCTTTTGTCTTTAAATTAAAACATGAAACTGGCAGACAGGGTCCCTGAATCATGACTAGAACTTTATGGGAGGTTTTTTGGGGGGCCAAAGAAAGAAAAAAAACTCTTTATTTCTAGGAAGGTGCCTCAGCCAATTTTTCATCCAAACTTCACATCCGCCTGACAGGAAGCAAGTCTGGCAGGGTCCACCCAGCAAGTCAGACACAGAGCTAAGGTGGAAATCCAGTTCTCCAGACTTGCTACAGAGGAGAGGCCAGCATTTCAGATGAAAGAAGAAAAAGTGAAGTAGCACTTCGAGGCAGAAACAGTGACTCTATAATAACAGTGACTAACATAATAATCATCACTTCTGTTTATCTGCTCCTTCCAACGGTTGGGCACTCTGCTAAGACACTTAGAACCACTCTACGGGGTACTGTTGTTGGTCACCTAGCATCATTTTTCCTCTTCTTTCTGGAACAACATGCATTTTTTTTCCTTTGGGGAATTGCCTCTCCTATACTCTTTGCATGGTGGTTGATATGGGTTTGACCCACCCTCACCTCTTAGAAGTGATCCTTATGTTTATCATGCCACCCCTCTGGCCCAGGGATTATTCAGAGTATAAACACAAGCTAATTCAGGCTTTTGAGGGCATAAGAAGACATTTGCTAAGGACTTTTTGGAAAGGTTCTTCTTTCTTCCATGGAAACTACCAGAAGAAAAGCTTCCCACTTTGGGATAATGGAATATAAAGGTGTTAAATCTAGAACTACTGCAACCATTGTTGCTTCCCTGAGGCAAGACAGCCTGAGGGCATAGCTCATAAAAGAAGGAAGACCAGGCAAGAGAACCCTAAAGAAATGAAACTAGAGGCCTGATGACATTCTAAGTGTCTACATCAAACATTTGAAGTCAAACCTACTTGAAGACTCCAGATACACATGTCAATACATTTCCCTTAAGCTAGCTTGAGTTTTCTGTTCTTTACAACCAAAGGCATCTAAACTGATATGTAGAAGTACTAGTATTATCTCTGTCTTAAATGTAAGAAAATGGGGACTTAGAAAGTTGCCCATTTGTAAGAAAATTTGACCCAGAACTCCCCGGCTGCAAAACCTTAGCTATTAATCACAAATCCTAGCCTTCACACACCAACATTCCAAAGGGAGGAAAATGCCTCTTGCCCTCTGGCTTTAGCTTGGAGCTTGCTAAATTCTGTCCCTTAATCATCACACTTTCTATATCTCCTCATCTAAATGCACACTTGAAGAACTAAGATATGACTAGATTGGCCATATGAGCTTACAGAAGCAAACAGGATGGTTCTATCTGATTTCAGAGGTGAGATACTATAATGACTCCCAGCCTAGAAACTGATCACATATCTTCAATGAGGATTTTCAACTGTTCCCTTTACCTAGATGCAATCATTTCCAGATCTCTGGTGACATCACAGAAATATCTGTCTAGTCATTGACATTGCCAGGCAGAGCAGAGTCCAAGCAAAATATGTGACAATGTGGCCTTGTAAACATACTGTTCATAGTACACTTGCCAAGAGGGTGACAGGTTGATCACAAATAAACCCATAGTATCATTGGACCACCTATGTAATGCTATTTTTGAATTTCTGCCTCCACTCAGATTCCACCTGGAGAAGATTCCCAAATGTTCCCAGTCCCAACTGTGCTCAGATAGCTCTTTGCCCACTTAATCAAACCTATGAAATCACCCAGGTGGAACTGCAGGATTTAATTTAATAATTCTAAAAAACAAACAAACAAAAAAACACCACGGGAGGGAGAGATGGAGGAAGGGAAAATCATCCAAATACTTCGCAGTGACTTTCCAGTGAGAGCCACCAGAAAGACTTTCCAAAAATATCTTCTCACAAAGTAACATGACTATAAGATTTCATGCATGCCTCTTGGAAGCTAAGCTCTTTAGTCTCTGTGATGGAAATAGTCTCACTATTTCAAACTTGTTATTCACATTACTTTTTTCTGTTGTTGTTGTTCTTCACTATTACTCTGACCTTTTCTATCTTCCTTTAAACATGTCTCCACCTCATGACCCCGCTTGCTATACATGGCCTCTGCAATTAATGGAATTTGAAAGGTATACCCCAACTGCTGGGCTTTTTTCATTGACTATTCAAAATAATTTCAACTATTTTTTCAATCATTACATTTGGAATTCTGTTTGTACTTGAGAATAGGTCTCCTCAGACCACGGCAAAACACGATGAGTCTCTCTGCATTTTTCTACCACATTACAGCAAATTAAGTCACAGGGAAGGAGAGGAGGAGCAAGGGCAGGAAACCCTGCAGAGGCACAAGCAGATGAAGACTGAAAAATAAAGCTCTAAGTGGCCCCAACACAGTTAATACCAAAAGGGAAAGAAATCATGCCTTTCGGCAGGGAGGGGAAAGTCTCTAGGTGTTAAGTCCAAAAGTCTACAAATCAGTGACTTAATTCTCACATAGACTGATACCCTATGAAGAATAGTTACTATAGCATATTAAGTACAACTGCTGAATAATGGGCATCAGTTGACTTGAAGAAAAACTTCTGTAGGGGCACCTGGGTGGTTTAGTCAGTTAAGCATCAGATTCTTGATTTTGGCTCAGGTCACGATCTCACAGTTCGTGGGATCAAGCCCCACCTCAGGGTCTGTGCTGACAGCATGGTGCCTGCTTTGGATTCGCTTTCTCCTCTCTCTCTGCCCCTCCCCCCACTTACATGCTCTCTCTTGCTCACGCTCTCTCTCTCAAAATAAACTTAAAAAAAAAAAAAAAAACTTTTAGTAACAAACACTGGAAGTAGGTTGTGTCTCCTGAATGACCTTCAGGACTATTCTGACCCTCCTAGCTCTCTGTAGAGCCCTACTCTGCTGAAGCAGCAACCAACTAATGTTTTAGACCTGCTGCTGAGGTGTCTCCCTGGAGGTATACAAAGGAAACCATCAGGAGAAGTCACTGTTGCTTAGCCTCTAAGCCCCTAGATGACCAATGAAGAGGTGGTCCTAGGGAGACAGACTTCACACAGAGAGAAAGACAGGGGTGGACACCTTCTTACAATCACAATGTTAATGCTGAGCAGGCTTGGAAGTCATTTAGTTCAAAAGGCTTACTTTCCAGTTGACCCAAAGGGTAAAGTTACATGAGTAAGGTCACAACCCCAGTATATTAAAGACCAAGGAACAGAACCACTTTTTTCCCACCATGCTTTGCTTCTTTTCATCAGTTTTCACAAATCTTTACAAATCAGATTACAAGACTAAATTTCCTAAAACATAATCTCAAGGTTCATAAAAGAACTTGGGGTCAATTAATCAAACCTCCCTTATTGGAATCTCTTCTATAACATAACTTTTAATTGCTGTCCTATTTGTGCTTGAATAATCTCAGTGATGGCAAACTTATTATGCCCACAAAGCAAAATATTCTGTATACAGAGAGTTTGAATTGGATAAAAAAAAAAAAAAAAAAAAAAAAAAAAAAATTCTTCCTTACACCAAAGAGAAATCTGGCTCCTTGAAACTTTCATGGGCCCTAGTTTTATACTGGGGTCACATGGGGCAAAGAGAAACCTTCTTATGCCATGGTCCCTGTAGTTACTTGAAGATATTTATGTCTCCCATTACTCTACTCTTCTCCAGATTGTATGTATACTCTAGTTCTTTCAAACACTCTACATACCTGAGGGTTTCAAATCTCATCATGCATTCTGATCATTCTGCACTGGACATGCCAGTTTGTCCAGGACACACTCCCATATGGGACTTAATGAACTAACTTGGGAGCTCCAAGTATAGTCTAACGACTACAGAAAGGAGATCATCTCCCTTATTCTAGTCAACAGAGCAGCCCCTTGAACCACATTTAGGTCAGCAATATACAACTGCTCTTTCTACCTTCTCTCCAGTGTTTACCCCCAAAAGGGTAAAAATACTTAAATTTATAATCCACTGGACTAATATTCAATTGTCTTTGGAAATATTCCAATTCTAGACCAACTAAATCCAGATAAGCAAGCAGAACTGGCAGTCTATGGAGATCATAAGAAAAAAGTAGAAGGCAGTCAATAGTCCTTAAGATAGATGCTCATCACTTTTGTGTGGTTTAAAAGTTGCTCCTATTAGGCAGTTGATTAATGAAGTCGTTTCTCAAATAAACTGTGAACATCATGAAATACAAGAAGTAAGTAAGAGTGAGGCTATCAGCTTCTGGGGATTTATTAAAATAAAAACAGATATCCGTCTCTAAGCATGATCCAGGCAGTGTGTATAAAAGGATGGATGTTGGTAGACTTCTCAATGTCCCTTCCAGCCAGTTTACAGATACTAAATTTGTAAGTCACACTTCAAGACTTTGAAGTGATGCTGTAACATTAAACCAACAAAATAACAAAAATTTACAAGGTAATGTGGATCAACTAATTCTTAGAATCAAGCATCTACCCTGAAAAAATATGAAAGTAGACCATTCAGATGACAGAATGGAACTATCATTGTCCTGAAATAGATAGCTTCTCCAGGATTTAGGCCTTAGCCAGTTTTTAAATTACTGAAATGTCAACAAAAATGCTTTTCATGTGACAAGTCCATAGCATTGTGTCTAATAGTAAGATAAGCTTAATGGTGGTGGGAAAGTCCAGCTCCAGCTCCGTGTGGTTTTAAATGCTCACTTTGTAGGTGAAAGAGATCAAAGAGGAACTCTAAAACTGTCAAGTATTTTGTTTTCAAGGAAAAAAATTTTTTTCAAAGTCTAGTGTTATGTTTTTAAATCTTATTTGTTACTAGTGGGAAGTTCAGATAGTTTATTTCTGTCTTGTGAATTTCATTGTGTGTTCAAAGAGTGTCATATCGACCTAAATTTACATTTAAGGTATGCATTGTTTCTGATCATGGTATTTGGAATGTGACCAGAGAGATGGCTGGATAGGGAGAGATCCTTTTTGTGTAGTTTGGGATGACGTAGGAATTAACAGAAATATGTTGACTAAAAATACCATGGAAAAGTGCTCTAGAAAATTTCTGTGGTGAGCGAGGCTGTTCCATAATACTTAGTTCATGTCTCACAGAATGTCTTCATGAAATGGAAAAATAGATTTTTATATTGGTGAAAGTAAATCTTGCTGGGAAAAAAAAAAACAGTAATATGCTAGAGACTTTTGAAAACCAATATAAATTATTCGGGAGTTGGTTTTGTAGCTCTTTCTCTCTGGGTAATATAAGTGTATTCTAAAATATAGACTTCTGCCTCTACTCCCTATCACTCAAGAATGATCAATAGATACCCATGGGTAAAAATCTCCCCCCCAACACATACACTCAGGATCAGTAGGCGAACTTGCTTCTATTGCTTCTCTTTCTTACAAGCTGAAGAGGATGGCATGAGGCCTCTACAAATTAACTCAAGTGTGCTGTCTACCATGTTTCCTTGCTAACAATCACCTAATAATAAAATGAAGAGAACACTTAACCTGTTGCTTGGCCAAATGGCAAAACCCCCAAATACCAGTGCAGTGTGAATATTTGTGAGTTAAGGAACAGATTTTCTTTCCTGCCTGAGGGGGAAGTTGGGGTAAACAGAATTAGATTTAATTTGATTAGCAAGAGTCAACCAGGTTTTTCCCTCTCATAAAAATCACTGGTTCTCCAACTTTAAGGGGCATTGGAACCACTTGGAAAGCTAGCTAAAATGCACAATCCTGGGTCCCACAGGATTTTGACTGAATGGATTGAGAGAGGCCCTGAAAACTGCATATGAAACAAACACCATAGGTGGTCCTGGGTCCACACTTTGAGACAGCCCATTCTAGAAACCCCACCCACCTCCCACTGATACACATAGAATAGCTCCAAATAACCCATGTGTGTGATGAAATAAAATTCCAGCACAAATAAGTATTATTTTCCCTTTTCTTCTTCCCCCACCCCTCCTCTGGGTATTACTTCTCCTCCTCACCACACTTTCTGCTTTCCCCTTTTTTACCGTTTCCTTCCCCTCTGTCTTTGCATTTTCAGCTATGAATCATGGACAGGCAGAAGAAAGGGTAAAGAAGAAAAGGTAGCAGAAGAAAAGGGTTTACTTGTCTTGATTTTCTGAGCACTGACTATCACATGTTAGTGGCCTTCTTAAATTCAAGAATTTTCCATGAGTCAGGTATTGATGATACAACTTCCTTATTTTACAGATCCACAACTTCTCTTTTCTTTTTCTATTACTGAATGCTTTGGAATCCACACAAGGGAACAACTGGAGAGGTAAAAGGAAAGGAAATTGAGTCTAACCTATTTTATTTATTACTTGTTAGCAGCTCAGAGACTCACCAGAAGAACAAAGGCTAGAGAACAAGAATATCAAGAACAAATTTGCTCACTCATTTTTCCATTTATTCTAACATCAACAACTATTTTATCTTTTTTCCAGAGCATGAGATAAAAATTAAATAAAACATAGCTTTCATTGTTGAACACTTGTTCCAAAAACAATTAAAAATCAAGAAATCAAAGAAAATCAAATAGAAGACTGAAATATATTTTCATAATATGACATCAACTTTGTTTCTAAAGCTTTGTTTCTAAAGCTAATGGATCTCCCTTCATTCACAAAGGATATCTTTACTTAGGTCACTCAATCTTCAAGTTTTCAATAAAAACAAATGAAGATATGTTAGTTTACCTATTTTCCTTTCTGTAAATCCTTGGTTATTAACTTAGTGTCCCGAGATCCCAAGAGGCTCCAAGAACTTGGATGGGGGGAAAAAATGCATATTGATTTTCACTAACTTCAATCTGGTATGTAACATATTTTTCTTTTATGAATGTCATAAATAAACTACAGTAATACTAGCAGTATTTGTGACTGCTGATAACAATCACAGATATTTTTCTTATTACATTACAGTTGTAAAAATATGTTAAAATAGCATTTACATTCATTGCTATATTAAACTATGATAGCTTGTAGACCAGCTGATATATCTTATTTAATGTGTTAATATATATTAATCTATTATAATTGTTCAAATATATTGGTATCTGTACTTCAATATAATCGATTTCCTGGGGCGCCTGGGTGGCGCAGTCGGTTAAGCGTCCGACTTCAGCCAGGTCACGATCTCGCGGTCCGTGAGTTCGAGCCCCGCGTCAGGCTCTGGGCTGATGGCTCGGAGCCTGGAGCCTGTTTCCGATTCTGTGTCTCCCTCTCTCTCTGCCCCTCCCCCATTCATGCTCTGTCTCTCTCTGTCCCAAAAATAAATAAAAAACGTTGAAAAAAAAAATTAATCGATTTCCTTATTTATAACCTTATGTACTTTGTTTCCTGTATGTCAAATATTTTTTTTTAATGTTTATTTTTTTGAGAGAGAGAAAGAGAGAGAGCAGGGGAGGGGCAGAGAGAAAGGGAGACACAGAATCTGAAGCAGGCTCCAGGCTCTGAGCTGTCAGCACAGAGCCCAATGCGAGGCCTAAACTCACCAACCGTAAGATCATGACCTGAGTCTAAGTCAAACGCTCAACAAACTGAGCCACCCAGGCGCCCCTGTCAAATATTTTAAAAAAGAGGTCCACAGCATAAGAAAGGTAAGAACTCCAATAAATTCTCAATACCCTAATTCTGTGTCAAATTAAATAATCTTTAAACACAACATAACTAGCTTAGGTCTCCATATGAATATGTTCAGTGACCACAGCTTAATAAGCCCTTGAATTCTGAATGATCATGAAAGTAAAAGACAATTACCCATAGGATGTCTCTGCAGGTATGCCCGTTTCTTTACTCATCATCCTTTATAAGGAAACCCACTAAATTCTCTTCAGAATTCAATGTCACAAAAATATACTACAAATAGATTTTTATGATTTTCTTTATTAAATACTAAGAACTATGTCTCTGTTTGTGTGTGTTCTTAGTTGTTGGTTTGCTAAGGCTGCCAGGAAGATCAGAGCTAAACGTAGTATCTGATATTACTGACAATATCATCCCAGTTTTGGTGTAAAACTGTTTCCCTTCCTGGGGCGCCTGGGTGGCTCAGTCGGTTAAGCATCTGACTTCAGCTCAGGTCATGATCTCAGGGTCCATGAGTTCAAGCCCTGCGTCAGGCTCCGTGCTGACAGCTCAGAGCCTGGAGCCTGCTTCGGATTCTCTGTCTCCCTCTCTCTTTGCCCCTCTACCACTCGTGCTCTGCCTCTTTCTCTCTCTCTCTCTCTCTCCCTCTCTCTCTCTGTCAAAAATAAATAAACATAAAAAAAAAACTGTTTACCTTCCCTTCCCTTAAAATAGTTTCTGATATATGTTTTAGCTACCCTGTGTTATAGGGTTTTTTTTAATTACAAGTTGATATAAAACATTTTTTGAAGTAGGAAGAGTGGGAATTATGAAGAGGTTATTCTTAATGGCTTTGAAGAATACTAAAGTCCTTTAGTCTAAATATTGTCTAGATATTGTTCTCTCCTATCTTGGGAGATCTTTATCTCCTTTATCTCCTTTATCTCTCCTATCTTGGGAGATAGGATCTTTATTTCCCCCATCTAACTTCTAGAAGCTTTCTGAGTCATTAGTGTTCATGAGCCCTACAACCCTAATCAACTACTAGAAATGAAGGAGTTTCTGCACCGGATGTTATAAGCTGTTATGGGGGCCCAGGCAGGTCATGCCCACCACAGAAAGATTCCGCCAGCCTTAATAGAAATAAGCTGTCCCATGACATCCCAGTGATTCAGTTCTCCCAAGCATTAACGAGCGGTTATGCAAATATTCATGAACTGCAGAGGGACTTTGCCTTTTAAGAAGCTACTCACTAAACCAGCATCTGATTTTTTTAATCAATGCAATTGCCACCCACCCACCCACCACACTATTCCTCCCTCTTTCATCCTTATGCCCGTCCCCCCACAATCCAGGTACACTCACGTCACGGAAACTCCCAGAAGCTTCCCAAGGCTTCCCAAAGTCTTCCAGGAAAATCAAAGGAATAAATGTTCTGAGAGAGAAGAGTGAACCCACATAGGTCACTTTAAATCCGGAATGAGACTCCTTGAAACTTTACTCTGAATGAAGCACCCATTGTCTCCACCCACTAAATGTTGATTTTGGCCTGACTCACTGCTATTGAGAGGAAGTAATGAGTTTTCTTACTGAGTTTCTGATAAAGAATAAGGAGAGCTAAGTGGTCTAACTTCAGTTCTGCCTTTGACCTTCTGGAGACCCTAGGCATATTTTACCCACTGGTTTCTCAACAGGCGCTAATGATTGAATTACTCCTTAGAAAGTACTCTGATCTCTTGAGAGGAAAAACTATAACCACAACCTACACAAGGGCTTGACTTCTGCTAGCAAAGAATGGTTTTCTGCTTAGGGAGTAGTGGTCAACTGAAAAGAAGGAGGAGAAGGAAGAGGGGAAGGAAGAGAAGGCAAAACAAAACAAACCAAAATGCTGAGGCTGAGGCTGAAATTTCAAAACTGATCTTACACACTGTCCTTTGCCAAAGTCTGTTTAATCACAATGATGATTTGAGTTTACACTAGAATCATAATTTCACGATAAAAATGCCATCCTTGAGAAATGGACAGATACTTCTCAGGAAATCAGAACACTAAAAACAGCATTAAATCATTCAATAAAGAGATAGTAAATAACTACTATGGGTCAGGCCTTGAAATAGAAATCGGGCATACTTTAGTGAATAAAACAAACATGGACAGCTTTTTGGTCTTTTTTCAGAAAGTTAAACATACATCCAACCTTTGACTCAGCAACCCTATCTCTAGGTACTTGTCCATAGGAAATGAACACATATGTACATAAAAATACAGTAAAATCTTGGATTGCCAGTAACTTGTTCTACGAGTGTTCTGCAAGACAAGCTAACATTTCTAATACATTTCAACTTGACAAACAGGCAATGTCTTGCAATAGGAGTAGTACGTGACACTGAACATCACATAATCACAAGTGACTGCCAATGGTTCTTGAAATTCGCTTTGATATAAAAGTGCTTTGAATTACAAGCATGTTTCTGGGATGAATTATGCTCGCAAACCAAGGTTTTACTGTACTTGTACAAGAATGTTCATTATATGTATGTCAGCTATACTTCAATAATAAAAAGTGTTTGAAAAAAGAATGTTCATAATGGCCTTACCCATAATGCCAAAAACTGGAAATAACTGAAAATATCAGTAATAAGAAAATGGAGGACCAATTTTTTAGTGTATTCATGCAATGGATTGTTACTCAGCAATAAAAGGGAATAAGTTTTTGATATCTACAAAAACATGAATGAATCTCAGGCATTATGTTGCCTGTTCTTGGACAGGCTAACTAAATGTATGATAACATATGTCAGCAAGTGGTTACCTCTGGTGAGGAATCAATCAGAGAGGAGCATGAAGGAACTTTCACAGATGATGAAAATATTCCATATGTCATTATAAGTGGTGATGACGTGGGCATACATATTGTCAAAACTCATCAAACTGAACATTTCAAGTATTTCCTCCTTATTTTATGTAAATTCTACCATAATTTTTAAATAATCTATAATTATTTCTTCTAGATCATCTGCTTATTCTCAAAAGAGAGAGAGAAAAGAAAAAAATAACAAGCACAGTCCTTGTGAATCACAGTTCTTGTGGTGCAGTAATAGAAAATAATGGAGGTGTCCTATTGTGTGGTTGTAGAAGGCCTTTCTGAGAAGATGGCCTAAGAGTCAAATGGTGAAAAGAAACAGCCATGTAAAGAACCCACAAGTAAAGAGAAGCATTTTGAGAAGAACAAACGGTGTGTGCAAAGACCCTGAGGTAAGAGAGTGTGGTGGTTCCAGGAACTGAAGGGGCAGTGTGACTTGAACACAGTAGGTGAGGGCTTTGGGGAAGATGGCGGCATAGGAGGATGCTGGGCTCACCGCGTCCTGCTGATCACTTAGATTCCACCTACACCTGCCTAAATAACCCAGAAAACCGCCAGAGGATTAGCAGAACGGAGTCTCCGGAGCCAAGCGCAGACGAGAGGCCCACGGAAGAGGGTAGGAAGGGCGGCGAGGCGGTGCGCACTCCACGGACTGGCGGGAGGGAGCCGGGGCAGAGGGGCAGCCTGCCGGCCAAGCAGAGCCCCCGAGTCTGGCTGGCAAAAGTGGAGGGGCCAGATGGACTGTATTCCGACAGCAAGCGCGACTTAGCGTCTGGGAGGTCATAAGTTAACAGCTCTGCTCAGAAAGCAGGAAGGCTGGAGGACAAAGGGAGGGAGAGCTTCTGAGCCCCGGACGACAGAGCTCAGTTTGGTGGGGAACAAAGGCGCTCGCCAGCGCCATCTCCCCCGCCCATCCCCCAGCCAAAATCCCAAAGGGAACCAGTTCCTGCCAGGGAACTTGCTCGCTCCGCGCAAACACCCAACTCTGTGCTTCTGTGGAGCCAAACCTCTGGCAGCAGATCTGACTCCCTCCGGCTGCCACAGGGCCCTTCCTGAAGTGGATCACCTAAGGAGAAGCGAGCTAAGCCTGCCCCTCCTGCCCCCGTGCACCTTGCCTACCCACCCCAGCTAATACGCCAGATCCCCAGCACCACAAGCCTGGCAGTGTGCAAGTAGCCCAGACGGGCCACGCCACCCCACAGTGAATCCCGCCCCTAGGAGAGGGGAAGAGAAGGCACACACCAGTCTGACTGTGGCCCCAGCGGTGGGCTGGGGGCAGACATCAGGTCGGACTGCGGCCCCGCCCACCAACTCCAGTTATACACCACAGCACAGGGGAAGTGCCCTGCAGGTCCTCACCACTCCAGGGACTATCCAAAATGACCAAACGGAAGAATTCCCCTCAGAAGAATCTCCAGGAAATAACAACAGCTAATGAACTGATCAAAAAGGATTTAAATAATATAACAGAAAGTGAATTTAGAATAATAGTCATAAAATTAATCGCTGGGCTTGAAAACAGTATAGAGGACAGCAGAGAATCTCTTGCTACAGAGATCAAGGGACTAAGGAACAGTCACGAGGACCTGAAAAACGCTTTAAACAAAATGCAAAACAAAATGGAAACGACGACGGCTCGGATTGAAGAGGCAGAGGAGAGAATAGGTGAACTAGAAGATGAAGTTATGGAAAAAGAGGAAGCTGAGAAAAAGAGAGATAAAAAAAATCCAGGAGTATGAGGGGAAAATTAGAGAACAAAGTCATACATAAAAAGAAATAATATACGCATAATTGGTATCCCAGAGGAGGAAGAGAGAGGGAAAGGTGCTGAAGGGGTACTTGAAGAAATAATAGCTGAGAACTTCCCTGAACTGGGGAAGGAAAAAGGCATTGAAATCCAAGAGGCACAGAGAACTCCCTTCAGACGTAACTTGAATCGATCTTCTGCACGACATATCATAGTGAAACTGGCAAAATACAGGGATAAAGAGAAAATTCTGAAAGCAGCAAGGGATAAACGTGCCCTCACATATAAAGGGAGACCTATAAGACTCGTGACTGATCTCTCTTTTGAAACTTGGCAGGCCAGAAAGGATTGGCACGATATCTTCAGTGTGCTAAACAGAAAAAATATGCAGCCGAGAATCCTTTATCCAGCAAGTCTGTCATTTAGAATAGAAGGAGAGATAAAGGTCTTCCCAAACAAACAAAAACTGAAGGAATTTGTCACCACGAAACCAGCCCTACAAGAGATCCTAAGGGGGATCCTGTGAGACAAAGTACCAGAGACATCACTACAAGCATAAAACATACAGACATCACAATGACTCTAAACCCATATCCTTCTATAATAACACTAAATGTAAATGGATTAAATGCACCAACCAAAAGACATAGGGTATCAGAATGGATAAAAAAACAAGACCCATCTATTTGCTGTCTACAAGAGACTCATTTTAGATCTGAGGACACCTTTAGATTGAGAGTGAGGGAATGGAGAACTATTTATCATGCTACTGGAAGCCAAAAGAAAGCTGGAGTAGCCATACTTCTATCAGACAAACTAGACTTTAAATTAAAGGCTGTAACAAGAGATGAAGAAGGGCATTGTATAATAATTACAGGGTCTATCCATCAGGAAGAGCTAACAATTATAAATGTCTATGTGCCGAATACCGGAACCCCCAAATATATAAAACAATTACTCATAAACATAAGCCACCTTATTGATAAGAATGTGGTCATTGCAGGGGACTTTAACACCCCACTTACAGAAATGGATAGATCATCTAGACACATGGTCAATAAAGAAACAAGGGCCCTGAATGATACATTGGATCAGATGGACTTGACAAATATATTTAGAACTCTGCATCCCAGAGCAAGAGAATACACTTTCTTCTCGAGTGTACATGGAACATTCTCCAAAATAGATCATATACTGGGTCACAAAACAGCCCTTCATAAGTTTACAAGAATTGAAATTATACCATGCATACTTTCAGACCACAATGCTATGAAGCTTGAAATCAACCACAGGAAAAAGTCTGGAAAACTTCCAAAAGCATGGAGGTTAAAGAACACCCTACTAAAGAATGAGTGGGTCAACCAGGCAATTAGAGAAGAAATTAAAAAATATATGGAAACAAACGAAAATGAAAATACAACAATCCAGATGCTTTGGGATGCAGCAAAGGCAGTCCTGAGAGGAAAATACATCGCAATCCAGGCCTATCTCAAGAAACAAGAAAAATCCCAAATACAAAATCTAACAGCACACCTAAAGGAAATAGAAGCAGAACAGCAAAGGCAGCCTAAACCCAGCAGAAGAAGAGAAATAATAAAGATCAGAGCAGAAATAAACAATATAGAATCTAAAAAAACTGTAGAGCAGATCAATGAAACCAAGAGTTGGTTTTTTGAAAAAATAAAATTGACAAACCTCTAGCCAGGCTTCTCAAAAAGAAAAGGGAGATGACCCAAATACATAAAATCATGAATGAAAATGGAATTATTACAACCAATCCCTCAGAGATACAAGCAATTATCAGGGAATACTATGAAAAATTATATGCCAACAAATTGGACAACCTGGAAGAAATGGACAAATTCCTAAACACCCACACTCTTCCAAAACTCAATCAGGAGGAAATAGAAAGCTTGAACAGACCCATAACCAGCGAAGAAATTGAATCGGTTATCAAAAATCTCCCAACAAATAAGAGTCCAGGACCAGATGGCTTCCCAGGGGAGTTCTACCAGATGTTTAAAGCAGAGATAATACCTATCCTTCTCAACCTATTCCAAGAAATAGAAAGGGAAGGAAAACTTCCAGACTCATTCTATGAAGCCAGTATTACTTTGATTCCTAAACCAGACAGAGACCCAGTAAAAAAAGAGAACTACAGTCCAATATCCCTGATGAATATGGATGCAAAAATTCTCAACAAGATACTAGCAAATCGAATTCAACAGCATATAAAAAGAATTATTCACCATGATCAAGTGGGATTCATTCCTGGGATGCAGGGCTGGTTCAACATTCGCAAATCAATCAACATGATACATCACATTAATAAAAAAAAAAGAGAAGAACCATATGATCCTGTCAATCGATGCAGAAAAGGCCTTTGACAAAATCCAGCACCCTTTCTTAATAAAAACCCTTGAGAAAGTCGGGATAGAAGGAACATATTTACACATCATAAAAGCCATTTATGAAAAGCCCACAGCTAACATCATCCTCAACGGGGAAAAACTGAGAGCTTTTTCCCTGAGATCAGGAACACGACAGGGATGCCCACTCTCACCGCTGTTGTTTAACATAGTGCTGGAAGTTCTAGCATCAGCAATCAGACAACAAAAGGAAATCAAAGGCATCAAAATTGGCAAAGATGAAGTCAAGCTTTCGCTTTTTGCAGATGACATGATATTATACATGGAAAATCCGATAGACTCCACAAAAAGTCTGCTAGAACTGACACATGAATTCAGCAAAGTTGCAGGATACAAAATCAATGTACAGAAATCAGTTGCATTCTTATACACTAACAATAAAGCAACAGAAAGACAAATAAAGAAACTGATCCCATTCACAATTGCACCAAGAAGCATAAAATACCTAGGAATAAATCTAACCAAAGATGTAAAAGATCTGTGTGCTGAAAACTATAGAAAGCTTATGAAGGTAATTGAAGAAGATATAAAGAAATGGAAAGACATTCCCTGCTCATGGATTGGAAGAATAAATATTGTCAAAATGTCAATACTACCCAAAGCTATCTACACATTCAATGCAATCCCAATCAAAATTGCACCAGCATTCTTCTCAAAGCTAGAACAAGCAATCCTAAAATTCATATGGAACCACAAAAGGCCCCGAATAGCCAAAGTAATTTTGAAGAAGACCAAAGCAGGAGGCATCACAATCCCAGACTTTAGCCTCTACTACAAAGCTGTAATCATCAAGACAGCATGGTATTGGCACAAAAACAGACACATAGACCAATGGAATAGAATAGAAACCCCACAACTAGACCCACAAACGTATGGCCAACTCATCTTTGACAAAGCAGGAAAGAACATCCAATGGAAAAAAGACAGTCTCTTTAACAAATGGTGCTGGGAGAACTGGACAGCAACATGCAGAAGGTTGAAACTAGACCACTTTCTCACACCATTCACAAAAATAAATTCAAAATGGATAAAGGACCTGAATGTGAGACAGGAAACCATCAAAACCGTAGAGGAGAAAGCAGGAAAAGACCTCTCTGACCTCAGCCGTAGCAATCTCTTACTCGACACATCCCCAAAGGCAAGGGAATTAAAAGCAAAAATGAATTACTGGGACCTTATGAAGATAAAAAGCTTCTGCACAGCAAAGGAAACAACCAACAAAACTAAAAGGCAACCAACGGAATGGGAAAAGATATTTGCAAATGACATATCAGACAAAGGGCTAGTATCCAAAATCTATAAAGAGCTCACCAAACTCCACTCCGAAAAACAAATAACCCAGTGAAGAAATGGGCAGAAAACATGAATAGACACTTCTCTAAAGAAGACATCCGGATGGCCAACAGGCACATGAAAAGATGTTCAACGTCGCTCCTTATCAGGGAAATACAAATCAAAACCACACTCAGATATCACCTCACACCAGTCAGAGAGGCCAAAATGAACAAATCAGGAGACTATAGATGCTGGAGAGGATGTGGAGAAACGGGAACCCTCTTGCACTGTTGGTGGGAATGCAAATTGGTGCAGCCGCTCTGGAAAGCAATGTGGAGGTTCCTCAGAAAATTAAAAATAGACCTACCCTATGACCCAGCAATAGCACTGCTAGGAATTTACCCAAGGGATACAGGAGTACTGATGCATAGGGGCACTTGTACCCCAATGTTTCTAGCAGCACTCTCAACAATAGCCAAATTATGGAAAGAGCCTAAATGTCCATCAACTGATGAATGGATAAAGAAATTGTGGTTTATATGCACAATGGAATACTACATGGCAATGAGAAAGAATGAAATATGGCCCTTTGTAGCAACGTGGATGGAACTGGAGAGTGTGATGCTAAGTGAAATAAGCCATACAGAGAAAGACAGATACCATATGGTTTCACTCTTATGTGGATCCTGAGAAATGTAACAGAAACCCATGGGGGAGGGGAAGGAAAAAAAAAAAAGAGGTTAGAGTGGGAGAGAGCCAAAGCATAAGAGACTGTTAAACACTGAGAACAAACTGAGGGTTGATGGGGGGTGGGAGGGAGGGGAGGGTGGGTGATGGGTATTGAGGAGGGCACCTTTTGGGATGAGCACTGGGTGTTGTATGGAAACCAATTTGACAATAAACTTCATATATTGAAAAAAAATAAAAATAAAAAGGTTGAAATTAAAAAAAAAAAAAAACATAGTAGGTGATGGGGAAGCTAGCATGAGATGAGGCTGGAAGGGGAAGGCAGAGGTCAGACAATATAGGTCAGAAAGGCCATGTTAAGATTTTATCTTCAGAGCAATAGAAAGGTATTGAAGGGTTTAATACGAGGAAATCGTGTCATCTAATTTATGTGTTTTAAAGATCAATTTGGCTTCTGGGATAGAACTGGAGGAACACATGAGCTAAGTAAACCAGATTCTCTCTTAAAAGCCATTATTAGGGGCGCCTGGGTGGCGCAGTCGGTTAAGCGTCCGACTTCAGCCAGGTCACGATCTCACGGTCCGTGAGTTCGAGCCCCGCGTCAGGCTCTGGGCTGATGGCTCAGAGCCTGGAGCCTGTTTCCGATTCTGTGTCTCCCTCTCTCTCTGTCCCTCCCCTGTTCATGCTCTGTCTCTCTCTGTCCCAAAAATAAATAAACGTTAAAAAAAAAAAAAAGCCATTATTAAACCCTTTCAGATTGAATTTAGTTTTTCAAGTGTATAATTTTACTCTATCATATCAATCTTTTGGGCATAAGTGGCAAGTGTAAAAGAAGAGTCATTCTCTACTCAATGAAATGAGTTTGCCTTTTTCTGAATCTTTCATTCTTCAACCTGAAAGTACTCAAATACTCTTGACTACTGAATGGAGCTCATTCATTAAGAAATTCAGCCTTTGGGCACCTGGGGAGCTTAGTCAGTTAATTAAGCACCTGACTCTTCATTTCGGCTCAGGTCATGATCTCACAGTTTGTGGATGGAGCCCCGAGTCAGTCCCTGCACTGACAGGGTGGAGCCTTCTTAGGATTCTCTCTCCCTCTCTCTCTCTGCCCCTCCCCGCTCACTCACTAGCTCCCTCTTGGTCTCTCTCTCTCTCTCTCATAAATAAATAAAATTTAAGAAATGAAACCTCTTCTGTTGATACTGAAACTTCAGAAAGGACATACACAAAGCAAAGATAAAGGAAGAAGTTATCGCAATCAGCCAGTCTGCTGGGTCAACTCCAAATTAATGCCCACATTAGCCCTCAGGCTTTCTGCAGCCATCTTACAGACAAATGCTTAGGTTAGCAGAAAGAAAAGCAGTTTTCTCATGTCTTCCCCCAGACCTTGTCTCCCAACCTCACAAAGGAGATAGCTCAGCCTGCAAAGCTAACGTGGAAAATACCCATCAGATCAGCAGCTGAGGAGCCCCCAGAGACAGGATTTCTTTATGCACCAAAAACTCTGCAAACACCCTGAAGTGGTCTGATTATGCACAACTTGGAACAATGAATAAGATTCCACCCACATGGGGTTGCCTGATTAAACAAAAAGTAAAAGTTGACAAACAAAGGGAAAGAGTGACTGACATGCTCAGACATCTTATATCTGCCGTGGAAATCAATGCTCAGCAAACACGCGATAGGGAAATACTACATCGCAGAGATCAAAAGAACAAGCTCCAGCTGTTTAGTTTGTTTTCAGCCTGTCAGCTAAAGTAGGTGTCTTCTCACTCAGAAATCAGTAGGAGAGGGAATACCCACAGTGACCCCCGCCCCCTCCTCCCACTCGGAGAGCAAACTTTTACTTGAAAAAAACACAAATTTCCCCAATATCTTTAAAGTGCTAAGTAGCTTTAAGAGCAACAAAATAAATACAGGTAAAAAAGAACCACGATGGGGTCTAATCAAGTCATAAGCAGAAAAATAATAGACATATCACAGAGAATGAGCTCTAATATAGATACACTGGAACCTCATTGTCATGCCTCTGGCCAGGAGCTGCCAACCAGGGGTACCTGGGTGACTCAGTCAGTTGGGTGTGTGACTCTTGATTTGGGCTCAGGTCAGGATCTCACAGTTCGTGAGATTGAGCCCCATGTTGGGCTCCGAGCTGGTAGCCTCGAGCCTGCTTGGGATCCTCCACACGCCCCCTCCCCCACTCCAGTGCACATGCCCATACATGCTCATTCGCTCGCTCTCTATCTCACGTGTGTGCATGCTCTATCTCAAAATAAATAATAATAATAATAATAATAATAATAATAATAAAGAAGCCAACCAAGGACCTTGATTTATTTCAACTGTCCAAGAGTTCTTCACTCAACATGAATTAAGCCCTGGCCACAGTACTTGCCACTCTTTTACTCCCAAAAGTCAACTCCTGATTTCTTTACTCTCAAAATCTATACTCTCTCCCCCCCCTACTCTCTTTCTCTCCATATATATGAGTTTAAATGCTGTGTTAAAGTAAAGGATCTGAAGGTTAACAATTGGTTCCAACAGACTCCTGGAAGGGTATTTAGACTCTTTTTAATTAACCATGAAGTTAAAACTCAGTATACTTCAAGCCTATTACCTAAAGGAGAATACATACATGAGGACTGCTTGTTTAGCTTCAGAACCTAAGCATCTCCATGTTATTCCAAAATGAAAATAAGGTAGTATTTCAAAAGGTACTAGAATAGCCAAACATTCAAGATGCCTTCATAGCTATTTCAGAAAAGGTGAAGCAGGCCAATGTTGGAGGAGGTCGTTAAGAGGACATGACCACTGGCTGACCCTCTGGAGGGACCCAGGTCACTGTAGGCTCCTCACCACTCCCCAATAAAAAGTGGCCTGCCTCTTTCTTTGGTCTCTCCTTACTCTCTGTATACAGAGGCCAGTTAATTAATCAACAGCCAACATTTTATTTAAAATATCTTAAGTGAATAAATCACCTAAGTGCTGGTTTTCATGGAATCTTGGGGGTCTTTAAAAGTGCTGAATTAGTGGTACCAGGAGGCGGGGAATGCCACAGCCCACGCTTGGGGCTGTTTTAGTTCTGGAGACCCTAAACCTAGATTCCCTGTAACATGTCCATGAATGTAGTCACTTCCTTCTCAGCCTGGCTGGGCAGTGCAGCAGATCCTGGGAGCTATCTGATGACCACACAGGGAAAGTGAGTCAAGAAGCCAGCACAGTAGAAAGCAGAGGACCCTGCAGGACTGCAGGGCTGCAGGACTCCACTGGGCTGCTAAATCCATACTAACCAAGAAGTATTGTCCTGCCTCTGAGCTTTCAGAGAAGTGAAAGAATTCCAAACCTTATCTTCAAGGCATATTTGAGTCTGGGAATTTTGCTACTTGCTGGCAAAACCATCCTGACACAGGGAATCAGCATTAAGCAGAAAATGTCTTTTGGGTGTCTCCTATGTGCCAAGCACAACACAAGGCACTTGAGTCCACTGTGGTGAAAAGAAAAAGAAGTCTCCCTTATGGAGTGCAAACCCCAGTGGGGAAGACACACATGAAATACATGAACACAAATAATTAAGAAATTTCTAGTGTGAGAACATTGGAGACTATGAGAGCTTATAACTAGGAGACCTAATAAAGTCTGGGGGACCCGAGACGACCTTCCTGAATAAAGTGATATTTAAGCTGAGTAGTGAATGAAGGTTATTTAAGCCAAACATGTGTGTGTATAAATGTGTGGCTGAGGAGGAGGGAAAAAGGAGGGAGGAATGGTTGGTAGTTTCCAGGTAAAGGGACAGCCTGGAGGTAGCAGGAGACTATGTGTCATGTGCTATATCTGAGGAACTGAAAAACATGAGGTAAAGCTGGAGCAGAGCAAGCAGGAGGTTCAGGAGGTTCAACTGAGGTTCAACTCAGGAGGGGTAACTGAGGTTCAACTGAGGTTCAGTAGGGGTAAGCTGTGTTAAGAATCTGAGGCTAAACTAAGTCAATGAAAACCCATAGCAAAGGAATGAGTGGCACAATCATGTGATTTTAAAAGAACATTCCAATATTAGGGTGACAAATGAGTTATTGGAGTTCAAGAGTGTGGCCAGAATAACAGGTGAAAAAGGATGAGGATGGGAAGACATCTGAGAGGATGGAGAGAATTTTAGTGGTAGACCTAACTATGGGTTGGATATAGGGGTGAAGGAGAAGTGAAATCAGAAAGGACCCAAAGATCTCTGACCTACACAGAGGGGTGGAGGACAATGCCATTTACTGAAATTCAGGACAAGGAAAGTAGAATTGGTGGTAGGGAGGGAGAGGAGGACCATGAGTTTAGTTTGAGGAACGTTCATTTTGAGGTACATGAGAGAGAGCAAAGTTTACTCTCCCTGTAGAAAAAATACGTTGATCAGATTTAAGTGGGCTCAGAAATCTTGGGACCTAATTTACAACACTGAGTTTAGATACTTGAGATAGTTATACACACAACTGAGGGCTTAAGACCAACACACACACCTGACCCTTGTGGTTTTCCAGCTGGGTGAACTACCCTAAACTCCTACTTGGGTGTGGGGACCCATATAATGTTGCACTTTTCTCCTCTTTCCTGAAGCCCATAAAATGACCACAATGTACTGTTGAGATTACTAGAGGTGATCTTCGATGAGGTCACAAAAATAAAACTGAACTGAAAAAAGGCTTCTATCCCACTGCCTGTGCTCCTCACGTCAATGCAGGTAATCCTCCATTAAGGTCACGCCATCTTGGCAATCATTGTTTATTCTGCTCCCAACGGGGCACTGTAGGCCATTTCAACATGTGATCCTCATTGGCCCTAATATGGTCCAGATAGAGGACTTTATTCACTGGCACAATTAAATAACATGTCTATACTCTCAATCAGGGAGAACCTATTTCATTTATATTTGCTGCTATATCTATACTTAATATAACTATTAATCACTATATACAAGGTACAGGTACAAGCAAATGACCTGAGTTATGTTTTCCTTGAGAAGAAAAAGATTGAAAACAACCAATAATCATGTTAAATTATTACAGACTCCTCTAACCAAGTCATCTAAAGGGAGTGTCCTTTATTTATGGCATATAAAATTTAGAATATAATTGGATGTTTAACGTGGTAGTCATGGTGGGGAGGGAGGGCAGTTTTGGGTTTTGTGTTCTTCTTTTTTCCTTTCCCCCCACCCTTTGGACTAGATAAGGAGGAGCTGGCCTCATGGAAGAAGTCTATCAAATGAAAAACAAACAAAACAAACTGTTTCTGTCCAGTGGCTATAACCACAGCATTTTAAGACAGGAAAGACTGTCTGACTATGATTTATTTCTCCAATAATCATCACTGCTTTCCTCTTTTTGTATAGCCTCTTGCAATTATGGTAAAACGTCACCAGGACATGTTGAGATGAATCATCCATCCCCCTAAATGTCTGTTTAGGAGTTAACAGAAGTTACCAAAAGCAACTCTGGTCTAAGGCTCATCTACTTATAGCCCTTGTTCGTTATGAAAATTCTTGAAACCTCAACCAAAGCCATCTTCAGATCAGACCACAGCACCCTGCCAGGAAGTGCGTTTTCTTTCACACAACGGGACTCACACAAAAGCAATTTTCTTTTCTTCTGGAAGGAAAGGGGTTTTTGGTGTCTTGGAATGAGAGCTCAGACAGGTAAAGCTAGGAGAATGAAAGGTCAGGAGCTGAAGGACTGGTTTTAACAACTGGCTCACCCTAACATTAGACAAGCCCAGGCCAGTCTCCTGAAGTGAAGTCGTGGAAGGTAACAAAGTGTACTTGGAAGGAGCCAGGATGCAGGGCATAAGCACATCACTGAAAGAATGTCATGTAGATTGGGAAAGCGGCTGAGGAAGAGGGCACAGCCAAGGCGCTCTCTTTGCATTTTTCATTCAGTACATTGTGCCATGGCCCCTTTGTTCAGCAGCCCTCCACATGCACACGTGCTTGTTCCTATAGATTCTCCCAGGAAACAAGCGTTTCACCTGTGAGTTGTCTGGGTGGCTCTGAGCTGGGTAAGCCAGCAAGCTCCTCTTGTATTCCTTCTCCTTAGGATGCAAGGTATAAAGTTATAGAAGTGGAGAGAAGATGTACATATTGCATATGCTATGGATATCTTAATTAATAAGGGGACATATCCAAGTGAATACTACAAAAAATGCCTTCCCCCTGCACAGGGAAGACACGTAAGCCACGGCACAGGGCCAAGGAGCACTCTCCTTGAAGTCTGACCCTGTCTATCTAAACAGTGCTTCATACTCTCTTTCTCTCTGCCCATCTCTGGGTGTACCCTCTTTGTAAGTACCACCCAGAGCAGGGAAGAGGTAGGGTGGCTACCTCCAAAAGGATGAATAATTTTTTAGTTTTGTTTCTTCTCAATGACTCAAAATTATAGTTTGTTGAGAGGGGGGTATCACAGCTATGGACTAAAATAAGATACTAAAAAGATGTACAGGCCCCATCCATTAACTTGTTTCCTAACTTTCCCCTATGAAACATCTGCTCAGCTATAGTGAGAACACCAATAACATTACCATTCCTCGCCTTTGTCTATGTCTCTCTGCCAGCTCCACTTGTCCATCTCTAAAGGGATGTGAATCCAGCTCTGGACCCAGATATTTTTCTAGAAATGGTTTTTACCACCTCATCTCACAGGGCTGATCTGGAACTTCCACTTTTTTTAATTTTTTTAATGTTTATTTATTTTTGAGAGAGAGAGAGAGCAAGTTGGGGAGGGGAAGAGACAGAAGGAGGCACAGAAGCTGAAGCAGGATACAGGCTCTGAGGCATCAGCACCGAGTCCAACGCGGGGCTCGAATTCACAAGCTGTGAGATCATGCCCTGAGCTGAAGTCAGACACTTAACCGACTGAGCCACCCAGGTGCCCATGGAAACTTTCACTTTTATATATAGATCCTGTCTTACCAAGTTGGCTACAAACTTCCTGAAGGTGCTTGAAGCACCTAGCACAGTGCTGACTGTGCTAATAGAGGGCTTTTGGTAACCCTTAGAAGTAAATGTCACTATGAGAAAAGATCTTTAGAGATTATCAAATCCAGTCATCTCCTTTTACAAATAAAAGGTAAAAGTGAGGTGTTTTGCCAAGGTTACAGTGTCAACCAGAACTTAATCTTAAGCCTCATCCCCCCCACTACCAATCCATGTCTTTACTCTAAACTGTTCAATGATTGAGGCACCTGGCTGGTTCAGTCAGTTAAGCATCCAACTTCTGCTCAGGTCATGATTTCCTGGTTCATGAATTCAAGCCCCGTATCAGGCACTGCATTAACAGTGCAGAGCCTGCTTGGGATATTCTCTCTCTCTCTCTCTCTCTTTCTCTCTGCCCCTGTCCCACTTGCTCACTCGCTCTCTCTCTCTCCCAAAATAAATAAACTAAAAAAAAAAATTACAAGCTGTTAAATGAATTGATTCCTTCTCTACCCTTGTACTCCCTTACCAAGAACAACCAATCAGAATCCCATATTTGTAAGGGGAAACTATTTGGCCATCAGTTCCAAATAAATCTGCGAAAGAACAGGCACCATCATCCTGAATCACCAGGACAGTTTAAAGAAAGGGGAGTAGATGAGGGACTTACTTCCTATAATTCTCCTCATTCTTCAGTTCACTTTCGACACTGAATTCCTTGCTATCCTGAGAATATGCCAGCAACTCTGCTACCTCAGGTCCCTTTGCACCAGTTGTCACCTCAGCTTGGTAACAGACAAAGCCCTAAAATCTCCCTTGCTCTCCCCAAGTCTCTACCCAAATGTCATTTTTTTCAATGAGACTTACTCTGACCACCCTATTTAATACTATGACCTCCCTCCACCTCATACTCTTATAACTAACTCTCCTACCTTGATCTACACTTCCTTTGTCCTTTTGTCTTTTTGTCTACCCTGATCGATATCTCCCCTTATCACCTATTCATTTATCTCCTTATCACATATACTTATTCATTTATTATTTGTCTCCACTAGCTACAATAAAAGTTCCATGAGGATAGAAGTTTTCTTTGTGTGTTCACCAACGCATCTCAAGTCCCTAGAATGGTGCTTTCACATACATAATGAATGAATGTGTTCAGGAACCCTCTCAATTCCAGAGAATTAGGGAACCATCTCTGCACATGGCTTTAAATGAAAAAAGACAAATCCAAAAGGGACTTGACTACTAATCAAAGTAGAAGTTCAAGTCTTAGGATCCCATTTTCTCTCTCCTTCTCCCACATAGGTCTCCTATGCCTCTCTTCAGGTGAGTAGCTATATAGGAAGGGATTTTCACTTTCCTAAAAAAAATGAAAAGGTATGTAGATTCCATTCAACCACAAAACTGGGAAGGAATGGGAGAATGAGGCTATAAATTCTTATCTACTCTCCCCAAGCAAGGACAAATTCTCTTCTTTCAACAATTATGGAGCTCTCTGTGCCAGGAACTCAGAACATATTGGTGAAGAAGACAGAAAAGAACCCTGATCTCCTGGAGATTAAATTCTAGTATAATTATGTATCCTAATCCTCAGTCCTTACCAACATCTGTACCCAGATGCCCAATTATCAGAACTTATTTCCCCTGATGAGGAGAGAAAAAAAAAACCCAAGTATTTGATGTTATACTCATTCCTTAGAACCCTGCTGCTCAAGTATGGACCCCCAACTAACAGCATCAGCTCACCTGGGAGCTTATTAGAAATGCAGACTCTCAGACCCTATCAGGGCCTAATGAATCAAAAACTGCATTTTAATAAGATCCCCAGGTAATTCTTATGCACAGAAATGTTTGAGATGCATTTGCTTGGGAACTCTCCACTGAATACAAGCCCATTAGCATCACATAAATTGTGGGCAAGGAAAATGTGAGAAGTAAAGAGGAGAGAATTCAGTTCATTTTTCTTTTTGCTAATGAACAAAGAATATTATTTGATGCCATGGATGATAATAGAAATTGTAGCAAAATATTCTAAACTAATATCCTTGATCATTTAAAAATTCACAGAATACAAGGGTACTTGGGTGGCTCAGTCAGTTAAGCGTCTGACTCAGCTCATGATCTCATGGTTCATGGGTTTGAGCCCTGCATCAGCCTCCCTCCTGCCAGCACACAGCCTGCCTCAGATCATCTTGTCCCCTCTCTGCCCCTCCCCCACTCTTGCGCGCGCGCGCGTGTGTGTGTGCGCGCGCAAAAATAAACAAAATAAATAAATAAACATTTAAAACAATTTTTGAATAACAAAAATTCACAGAATACAAGGCTGCTCTGAAATAAATATATGGTAATCATTTGCTAATGCTTTGTGCAGTTATACACTTTCAAGAAGTAGTATTTAAAAGTATTAAGTAAATATGTTTAAGAGCACAGGCTCTGAGGTCAGACTTCCTGATTTCTAAACTGTCACTATATCATTAGTTGTGTTTCCTGGCCTCTCAAGTTTTAGTTTCCTCTTGTGTAAAATAGAAATAATAATACTACTTACCTCATGAGTTTACTCTGGGGACTAAATGGGGTAATATCTATAATAAAATAAGCATACAGCATACATACAAACTTTCTGTTGCAATATGAGAAAATTCTAGAGATCTAATGTACCACATGGTACTATACTTAATAATATATACTTGGAATTTGCTAAAAATAGATCTAAAGTATCCTTGCCGCAAAAAAAGTTACAAAAAAATTAAAAATTAAAAAAAAGCATAATGTCCAGTATCTAATAAGCACTCAACAAATATTACCTTTTGCTAATATCATTATTGTTATTTGAATCAACATTTAACTTATTCAATAAATATTTTAGTAATAGGATACAACAATAAAGAAAATCATGATAGAGGATGAGGAGCCTACCTAAATAAGCTGGTCAAACAAGACCCCTCTGAGGAAACATGGAAACCTGGAGAGGGAGAACAGCCAATCACAAAACAAGTGTTAGAGTCACATGGCAAGAAGGAAAGAGCAGTTCAAAATTGACACATTTCATGCAGGGCTTCAAAGTCCAGAAGAAAGCGCTGGATTTTATTCATAATCAATGGAAGGCTACTGAATCATTTTTAGACCAGAGAGTGAATTGTTGTGGCTCCACTGGGGGCAAAGGTCTAGGAAAAGTCACTGGGACATGCAAAGATGAATCAGATATGGTGTCAGCTTCTAAGAAATTATCATTCTAATAATCTGACTTGACATGTAATGCCAAAGTGGAAAATCCTCCTCCCAAGTCTTCCTGCCCTTCATTTCACTCCCTGAGCCCCTCCTCACTGAACATTTCCATGGCCCAGTTCATGTGTCAGCTCCTTTGTGGAACTTGTCTGACATCTGTACCCTGCGTTCCCATTCCTTGTCTGATCTGTCAGAGCATACCTGTGGAATACACAGAGCCTTAGTCTCATGTGACTGTAATTAGCGGTACCCCTTGCTACACTTATTTAAGGCTGAATCTACCCTTTCTATCTGCAGTCTCACCAGAGATAGAATTACAATGCTGGCATGGTGGCACATGGTAGGTACTCAATAGATATTATTTGACATGAGAGAACTAATATTTGTTTACCATCTATTTCATTACAGCAAAATATATGTGCCAAATTCAGCTTCTGCATTTCAATGACAAAGTAGAGACCCTGAGACTGGGGGTTTTCTTGAGGAAAACTATCTCTTTTAGCGACAACCCCTCGTAAGAGAAAAATCTCAATCTGAAATGCACTTTACTAACAAGTAGACAAGTATTTTACTCACTTTATATGGTTTTTTTAAACTTCAGCCCAAGATTATTGCCATAGAAACCATAGGAGAATGTATCTACCACTAGTGTTTTGGGTCTATTTTTCTTAGCTTTTCCTCCGCACAGCCCTTTGTGGTGCTTCTCATCTTACAGAAGGGGAAACTAAAGCACAGGAAGAGCAGGCCCACAATGAGTCAGTGATCAAACAAGCTCTTCCTGTGAGCGGGGTGCTCTGGAGGTGTCTCTGAGGCAGCCACACTCACCTCTGACATCACCTCACTTTCTGCACTTCTGTCTCTCTCTTGTGTATTCTTCCGTATAACTTCAACTCTTCCCTTGTCCTGTGAGTCTGGGCCTGTGTCCTTGGCCAATCCCAGAAAATCCAGCCACCCCCACTCCAGACCCCTTACCTGGACAAAACCTCTATGATGGCTGGCTCACTTATTCTTCCTTAGAGCTACTCACCTCCTCCCCATGGCCATTCTCTCTCTGCCGCCACTTCCCCTGCCTTGTCCCAGATACTAATTGATTCTTCCAGCCCTGCCTCCCTTATCCTTGAAGTCCTATTCTTTGCAACAAATACAGAACTTCAAGATGACAAAGGTTCATTCAATCACACCCATTAAGATATCTTCCAAAGTATTAGTAACTAACCTGCTCAACCAGTCTGTGCTAATAGGAGGTTAAAGGAAAAGAAGAAAGGCCAACATGGAGAGGAGCCAAACTAAAGTATGCTTTCAACATTCAGGACAACTTAACTGCTGTGCTTGCTCACGACCACCATATTAACATGTTCTAACATAAGTTAGAAGTCATCTCTACCAAAACTGTTCTTGGACCCAAGAAGAAAAGAGAAAAGAAATCCCCTTACTGAAGAATCTGTTACATGAACATAGATTCTTGCCGGGAAGGATTCAAAGGTGGGAAGGACCCAAAGCTTCCAGAGGACCAGAAGCTTAGGCGATATGAGTAGCATCTTTTAGGAAAAAGAATATAAACTGACAAACATGAAATACGGTACTAAAGTGAACACTTCTTTAGAATGAGAAATCATAACAAACAGCACATTTTTTAAAAGCTGATAAATATCAGAGGTGCCTGGGTGGCTCAGTTGGTTAAGCCTCCGACTCTTGATCTCAGTTCAGGTCTTGATCTCAGTCAGGGTTTTGAGTTCAAGCCCCGCACTGGGCTCCACACTGGGTGTGGAGCCTACTTAGCCAATAAATATCACAAAATCCAAGGCATCCCAGGGCCAGAGCAGTGAAGAGCCCTGAAGTCGTTTCACCGGAGTTTGGTAACAATGACTTTAATCCTGGAGTTCTTTTTCTTTCTTCATTTCCTCCCTGCATTTTTTGAAAGGTTGTCTGTCTCCCTCTCCCCCATTTACTCACTACTAAATCTCTCCCTAATCACAGGCACTCAGTTCCAGTTCATGCCAGTCCACTGAAACTAGCTTCTCAATTGTCCCCAGTGGTTCCTGGTCACCAAGTCAGATGGCTTTTGCTCAGCTTTCATGCTCCCAGTCTCTCATTAGCCAGAGACACTCACAACTACGCCTACACTCGCAGAATTCTATCCGCCTTAGCAGGCAGGAGACTGTATTGCCACAATTTCCCTACTACACATGCTCATCTTACTCTTTCATTGGTTTTACTTCCTCCTTCCTTCTGCTAAATTGGGTACAACCCAAGGCTCAATCCTCAGCCTTTGCTTTTATCAGTCCATGGGTTTCTCTACCACCTCTCAGAGCTTTAAAAACAAGAATAACACCCAAATCTGTAACGGTGACCCTGACGTCTCCCCTGTGTGTCAGTCCTGTCAACTGGACACCTCTACATAAAAGTCCCCCCAGACCTCAAATTCAGCATGCTAAAAGACAAACTAATACCATGCATCCCAATACTAGTTGACCTCCATAGATACTGAAATTCAGTGTTTCTAAAATTAAACGCATCATCTTCTCCATAATTAGCTGTCTGTCCGAACTTCCCCCTTTCTATTAAACGTCTGACTTAAATGAATGAGTGTCAAGTCATAATCTCAGCAGAGGAAATGACACTCTCTTTTTTCTGTCTTTTCTGCATAAAGTAATTCATTCGGGTTTGTTCCTCATGAGAACAGGAAGTTGCTCTGAAGGGTTGTCTGGGAGAAAGAGCATCTGCAACCCACTTCATGAGGTTGGTTTAAATATAATTCTGTGTCTGTCTCCATCAAGACTTGGAGCAGAGGCTCCAGGCCCCACCAGAATAAAAGCATTTTTGTGGTCAATGATGCTACTGTGGTTGTAGCAGTTAACAGGAACTGTGGTATTTAAAAGGAAGGGGAACATTATATTACTGGCAAACAATAACAACAAACAAACAAAATCTATGTACCTGTAGAGTTGGTACACAAGAGTAAAAACAACAGTTAATCCTCTTCATAGTACCTGAAGGAATCAGAAAATGTCATTACCAATGGCAGCGAATGGCAGAGTTGGGGGGTGAGAGGGTAAGGGCTTAAGGAGAAGAAAAGGAGAGAAGAGGGAGTGGGGAAGCGGGAGAGGGGAAAAGAGAGCACTAACATAAAAATGGAAACTAACCTTGAAGAATACAACTGACTTTTCAATGCCATAAAGGAAAAAAATAAAATTTTCTCAACTGGCTATTGAGGAAAGATGGATAGAAACTGACTAATCAGTCTCTAAGACTGACATACAGAATGGTTTCTGAAGGAAATAGACCTACAAGTCTGAAGAGATGTTTTGCTGTGGAAGCAGAACCCCGCCAAGAAAACAAGCTAGAATGGAAAACCAAGAGAATTAGGATCCATTTCCCTACAAAATCAAATGAAAGACCTACCCTGGGAGGGAAAGTGTTTTATTCAGGAAGAAATGTACAGATTGCTATTTTATCTTCTCTAGGTAATCCAGAGAATCCATGTGCATATTATAGCTCTAAGTGATTGGGTGGCATATACAGGGAATTATTATAGTAATACATACCCTCATTTATATCCTAAAGTACATAATATCACAGAATAAAGAAATACCTTCAATACTCAGAACTGAGCATGTCCAAATGACAAATGGTCAGTATGTGAATATTTACCTAAGGTTCTGTCTTTGGCCCTTATTCATTTTCCCTTTGTGATCTTCACTTAATTTTGAGAATTGCACATAACAACTCCCTACTACATATTTTCATTTGTGTGACCCTCAGGGTTTTTGTTTCCATCCTACTCCCAAATAACACACTACCATTCAATAACACATAACACATTCAATGGCAAAAAACACTGATTCTCATGCTCATGAATTTGCAGATTGACTGCAATTCAGCCAACCTAGACTGGGCTCGACTAGGCAGCTCTGCTCTAAGCTGTGGTTTTGGCTCAGATCCACTCCGTATGTGTTTGTTCTGAGTCCCAGACTGAAGGGACCTTTTATTTTCATGGTAGGGATTGGATGCTCCTTCCCTGAGTAGAAACACAGAGTTCCTCTTATGGCTTAGCCTTTGAAAGGGCACACTATCATTTTTATCCGTATTCTGTTAGTGAAAGCACATCATGCAGCCAAGCACAACACCAAAGGCTCAGAGAAGTAGTTTTCTCATAGAAGCTAAGAAAGAGGAAGTGCAGACCTGCTGAATGATCACTTCATCTACTACACTTCTCAAACTCAATGTCTCCAAATCTCTCATCTGCCTTGTTTTTCTCTTTTAAATGACTGGCATTGTCATCTACCCAGTGAGAAAACCAAGAGTCATTCTAACTTCTGCGTGCCCTCAGTAACTCTTTATTGCCAAATCTTATTGGTTCTCATTCCTAAATTATGCAATTATCTATACTTAATTTAGGCCTGCAGAAAAAATTGTAATGATTCCCTGACTTCCTACTGACCCTTTCCATAGCTAGTTATTCTATTACCCTAAAATGAAAATGTTAGAATAATCAAGGAAACCTAGATAATGACAAATTTAAAAAAAGTTCCTTTATTAAAAACAGAACTCCAGCTAATAAATGTGGACACAATTATAGAATGTGTACACCCTAATGAAACAGTTAATTCATAAATATTTGAACTCATCAGATCAGGGCTTCTAAACCTCAGCATTACTAACATTTTGCATCATCAGACTTAACTGTCTTTCTTCAGCACTCGGCCATCTAAGTCCATCATCCTAATGATTTCACATCCCTTGAACATTTCAAATGCTTGAGATACTGCACCTGCCAACACATTCCCTTCAACTGCTTTCCATCCCAGTTCCCCACCAGCAAAAGATTTAACAACTGCACTACTATGACATGCCAGGTCTTAGAACTCCCCTCCCACTGGTCATGGGATCCTTAGTGCCAGCTGGCTGGTGAGCTATTCCACTCTAAAATTCTACTTTATAGTCTGCTTCCTCAGACCGACTCTCTTATGTTGAGTTCACTGGGAATAGACATTAAGAGAGAGACGTGTGGAAGATCTATTTATTGGGGTTTGCTCTCAGGAAGAACACTTGAGTGAAAGAAGCTAGACTCTACACAGAGAGAAAGTGAACTGCAGTGAAGTTGCAGCAAAGGCCACTGCCTATCCCGCGGGAGCTCTGGAGGTAGGATGGCCCTTTAAAGTTGTTGTGGCAAAGAGACAGCATACTATCCTATTAAGCGGTCACTAGATGCAGGTGCCTACAAAGAGGGTGTGAAACCCTGCACAAGGCAGCTTCCTTCAGCTGAGGGCAATCTTCTTCAGCTGTGAACCCTCCGTGGCCAACATTTTCAGATGCTGGGAAATGATTACCTCAGTCCTGAAGGGAAATGTGGGCAGTGCACTACATTACCCACTACACCTGTTAAATGTGTTCTAAGGTTTGAACAGAATCAGGTTCACTTTTTTTTTTTTTTGTATTAGGGGAGAGGGCGGAGGGCATATGACATCAGGACAGTTGAAGCACATAACACCTTGCTCCACCCTAACAACCTTTTATCTCATGCAGTGGTTCTCCACAGGGTCAACTTTGCCCTCATGAGCAATCATTTGGTAATCTCTGGAGATACTTTTGGTTGCCACAACTGGGGAGAAGATGGGGTGCTACTGGCTCTGGTATGTACATGCTAGTGATGCTACTAATCATCCAACAGTGCACAAGACAACACCACCCCCAACAAAGACGGATCGTGTCCAAAATATTAATAGTGCTGAAGAGTGAGAAAGTCAGGAGGCCTCTTGGCAGCATCAAAGAGACTCTAACCCCTAAAGTTGGAGGACAGAGCCATCTGAACATCAGGTCTAAGTTAACAGGCTCCAGAGAAATTTAATCTCAACTCTGGCAAATCCACTATGCCAGAGCAAGGACCCAGGTTGGAAAAAAATGGCACCCTGAGACTGGGAAATGGGACACTTGGGTTAAGGCATTCAAAAACCTCAAAACACCAGATTCCCAGGCCCGTTCTGGGCCTAAAAGAGGCCTACTCCTCCTTATTAAAAGTTAACATTCCCCTTGCTTGAAGATGACACAGAGGCCTCTGCTTTGCAAGAAAACACTTGCAAATATCAAAATTTACTTCCACCTCCCTCCTAGCCACCTGACAGATAACTAGGGTCATTCGCAACCTAACACATTATAGTGGGGAAGGCCAAACTCCACCACCAATCACCCTTCAGCCAAGATAGTAAATCAGAAACATTACTGCATGCTGGGAACAATGGCAGGAGTGGCAGTCCTCATCATATCTCCATTTAATTCACCAGTCTGACTCTTGAAGTAACCATGTGGATCCTGGAGGATGACAATGGACTGCTATAAACTCCATCAATACTACCTCTAAGTGCAGCTGTGGTGACAAATGTGAGGTCACCACAACTTTGTTAGAGCAGGTTAGTGCTGTCTCAGCTACAAAGTACAAGCTATTGATCTGGGCAATGAGTTCTTTTCTGTCTAATCAAGACAACAGATCAGACACAGTTCACATTCACATATGGAAGGGACAACAGTCTTTGTGTATGGCCTTGCCCCAAAGCTATAACTCTCCCTCTGTCATAATATACTCTGAATGGGCTGGCACATCTGAGCACACCACAGAATATCACTTTAGTCTATTCTACAGATGGCACCAAGTTAATCAGCCAAGAAACGGCAAGTATTTTGGAAGCCTTGGTAAGATACATGCACTCCAGAGGGTGGGAGAGGTATCTCATGAAGACAGATCTCATCAGTAAAGACTGTAGGGGTCTAGTGGCCTGGGGCATAATTTCCCAGCATCTCCATCTCCCCTTGCAGTTATCCTTCCACCAAATTTACGCAGACTTCTAATCACCCCATTCTTTATGTCATGAATGACACCAAAAAGCACATATCTAAAACTCAACACCCTCCCCAGAGACCTTGCTCCTCTCCTGGTTTTTATCTCCTGTCAAATGTCTCTACCACCCACCCACTGCCCTAACAGGAAATGTGGCTATATGCCCAGGCTTTAACTCTCCCTTTATCCCCACATCCAATTAATCACTGAATCCTAAATATCTCCCACGTCAGGCTTCTCATGTCCTTCTCCACTACTACTCTCATCCAGGCCTTCAGCATCCTTTTCCTGGGCTGACAGTGGAGACGAATATTTGAGTGGAAAGGATAACAATTTTGGAAACTTGTTGGTCATCTGACTCGTAGGTCTAGCCACCCCATAAGGCTGGTATGAGGAAAAAAATGGAACAAATGTGTAAGGTGCCTGACAAAAAGGTAGAAGTTCATAAATGACAGCCATCTGCAACATGGCTGTAAGTACTAGGGGTCCAAAAGCCTTCCCTGCTGATCTCACTGCCTTTAATTTCAAGTCTGGTTTACCTTACCAAAGTGATTATTTCAACAGGTAGATCTGGTTACGGTGCTGTGTTGCCCCCTTGCTGAAATTTTTTCATTGATTTCTATCTAACGAAATGAAATTCCTTTGCGTGATTAACAAGTTCATTTATGACCTGCCCTGTATTGTCTTTACATATTCCCCACCCTGTGCTACCACCACAACATCTTCATTCAGACAACACTAAAACATTTGTACATCTCTCAACAACCAATACTCTCTCGCGCCTCAGTGCCTTTGCACATGCTAGTCACTCCACCTAAATGTTCACCTGCCCAGCTCCTACTCATCTCTTATGTTTTGGCTAAAAGCTCTTTCCTCCAAAGAGCCACCACTGAATCCCTCGAATAGATTTAAACACTATCTAAAGCTCCCATGAAGTTTATACTCTGCTCCACTCTTGCAAGATCCCATTATATCCCCCTGTAACTCTATTCATGCTATTCTCCCCAACTTTACTGTGCAACCCTTGAGGTCAGGGAGTCTGTCTTATTCATATTTGTACCTCACCTCACTCTCTACATGTGGTACCTAGTAAAAGCTGAATGAAGGAATGATAGCCACCATCTTGTGCATAAGTAAGTCCATATTTAATAACATAATAATGATAAAAATAGCCTAAAAATGCAGGAGTGTGCAAATACACCTTTATTTTATCATTCATTTCAATGTTTATTTTGTGTCCTCATTCCAGTGCTGCAGGAAATTTAGTTTTAATGTAACTCAGGGTTTTCTTAGTTAATTCCAGATTTCTTTTCCCACCCTTCCACCTGGATACATCTAAGTATCTCAGGTTGTAAAGTGTACCAAGGCAAGGGTAAGCGAAGGAGAAAAACCTGGCCCTTGGTGTTCACTTGGGTCCTTTAGCATCAGCTCAGACACCATCAATTCCATCTAATTTATAGTTGCTGGGCTATAATAGGACACAGCTACATTCTCCTTGCCCTACCTATTATGTCTCCTCAGGTTGGTGTCCATCTGTCTGTCAGTATCTCTCTCTCTCTCTCTCTCTCTCTCTCTCTCTCTCTCTCTGCTACATCCAGAACATATGTAGTTGTTTCACATGCTTTATGGGGCAAAAGGAAATTCTACACGGTCTTTCTGCTTAACTATTGCACATGGTCCTGTCTACTCCACTACACCCATACTATGCAGAGTGGAGGGAAACTTCTATAAAACTGTCACTACTCCTGGCTCCATCGAGATTATAAGCACAGTTATCATCTGCTCTCTGACCCCCCTGACTTCATATAAGATTCTTATCATATGTTCCTCCCATCTCCAGACTGTGCCTGAAGAGGGGTATGGAAAAGGTCCCTTTTCACAAACACATATCAGCATTTAGTGTTCCAGTGAACATCACTGCTTTCCATCAGGGCACATCATTTCCTCAAAGGTAAAACAATCATCTAGTCTGGTATACAAAAAACTATCTCTAACTGACTTCTGCTTTTCCAAATCTAGAATATTTGTCTTTAACTTGATGACCTGTGCCTTTGGGACATGAGCTATTGAAACTTCAGAACATGGGTCCTTAGAACTCAAAATAAGCTCTTGAAACACAACCACCAAGAATCTGATTCTTTTCTTCATCAATTCAACAATCACTGATTAAGTACAAATAGGAACTATTGCAGGCTTTGGGGACACCTGGAGATAAGTCCTTTCCTTAAAGAGATTAGAGTCTGGTGGAAACTTATTTTCCTGTTTCTAGAACAGCCTGTCCTAGGGCAGTAAACATAGACAATCCTAGATGATTGTAGCATGGAAGGATGGTTCCTAGGCTCTAGAAAGGGGGGAAGGTAGCACATCAGTTAATGTGTAACTAAATGCTATCTCACTATACTATGTAAAGCCCTTCATGAGATACCCTACTTCTAGACTACCTTCTGTTTACCCCCACAAATATTCTATACTCCAGCCTTACACAGTGCTGACAATAACCACAATGGGTCATGCTCTCTTACCTCTTCATGTTTTTACCCTTTCTTTCCCAAGCAACTTTTTAAGTAGCTTCAACTGGACCTCCCTATTAAGCCTTCCCTGCCCACTACGACTAAGTTAGGGGCCCTTTACTGGTGCTGCTACAGTATTTGTGTTTACTCCTTTCCCAGCATTTGTCCCAAGGAATTAGCTAGGTGCTGGATTTTAATTTTAGCACCTCATCATTAACCTGTGAACCCCTTGAGAACAAGGGCAGTTTCTTTTATTTCTGTATCTTCATGCCTAACACACTGTAGATGCTCAAAGCAGATCTGTTGAATGATATGTAGCTTTTAAAATTAACATATTTTCCATGTAAAAATTTAATGTAGGTTGAAATTAAAAAGAAAATCATTGCAATGGTTTAGGAAATGGACAAATAGAGATAGGAAAGGGAAGGTGTCTGTTAAAGCAAAACTATGACAAAATCGGGAGATGGACTCCTTCACGAGGACTGCAGTAGCATCACAGGTAAAAACAAGTAACCCATAATGACTTCTTCCTTCCTCAGCCCTCCCTCCAGTCTCTCACCAGTGTCCCAGAAGCCTGGGCAATGCAGCCTGAAAGGGTCAAGGCAAAGCAGAGGAAATGAGCACTCAGCACGAGGGCAAATAGGGTAAGAAATGAATGCCATTATCTAACTTCCCAATTATCAGCCAACACCTTAGTTAACGGCTAATATTTTATTATGTGTTTCTGGATAAAAGCCTGAGAGCAGAACCTTTCAGAAAGCAGTATTGGATGGTTGTAGCTTTGACAAAGCAGTATTGGATGGTTGTGGCTAAAGGAGATAAAAGCATCAAAGAGTAAGAGAAAAAAAAACTAATTGTTTTAAGTCTAGCCCATTGGGAACTAAGGTTTCAATAACGTAGCTGGATATAAAACTATAAAACATATAGAAGAAAGTTGAGAAATGCACAAGCCTATATAAAAAACCTGCAGTAATTATAAGACATAAACATATCTGTATACAACTCAATATAAAAACAATAACAAACAATCCAATTAAAAAACGGACAGAGGACCTCAACAGACATTTCTCCAAAGACACACAGATAGACAACAGACACATGAAGAGGCACTCAACATCGCTCATCATCAGGGAAATGCAAATCAAAACCACAATGAGATATCACCTCACACCTGTCATAATGGCTCTTATTAAAAAGACAAGAAATAACAAGTGTTGGTGAGGATGAAGAGAAAAGGGAACCCTCGTGCCCTGCTGGTAGGAAAGAAAGCACAACAATGCAACCACTATGGAAAACAGTATGGAGCTTCCTCAAAAAAATTAAGAATAGAACTACCAACCAATCCAGTAATTCCATGACTGGGTAATTACCCAAACAAAACAAAAACACCAACTCGAAAGATATATGCACCCCTATATTCACTGCACCATTATTTACAATAGCCAAGATATGGAAGCAACCGAAGTGTCCACTGTTAGAGTAATGCATAAAGAAGTTGTGATATACATATACATATGTGGTATACACGTATGGTATACATATACATGTACAATTCCAATATACAATGGAATATTATTCAGCTATAAAAAAGAATGAAATCTTGCCATTTGTGGCAACAAGGATGGACCTAGAGGTTATTATGCTAAGGGACATAAGTCAAAGAAAGACAAATACTGCATGATTTCACTTATATATGGAATATAAAAAACCAAACAAAACAGAAACAGACTCATAGACAGAGAGAATCTGGTGTTGCCAGAGGTGGGTGGGGAGATGGGCAAAATGTGGGAAGGGGCTTTAAAGGTACAAACTTCCAGTTATAAAATAAGTAAGACATACGGATGCAATGTACAGCATAAGGAATATAGTTTATGATATTGTAACAACTTTATATAGTAACATGGTAGTGGTGATCACTTCATAATATATATACTAAACACTGAATCACTACATTGTACACATTAAAATAATATAATACTGTATGTCAGCTACACTTCAATAAAATAAGTAAATATCTCAAATTAACCTGTTCTACACCTGAAATTTACACAATATTACATGTCAAATACGTGAGAAAAAAAAAAAAAGAAAACTGTAACTTTCCTGAAGGAATATAAAAGAATCAGTAAGTGCTGAGCCATACCATATTTTCTTATAAGGGTAGACTACGTAGTGTAAAGTGGTCAAATTTCCCCCCAATTAAACTATAATAAATTGTATGTAATTTCAATCAATTCCAACACTTTTTCCAATTCTACTTTTCGATCCTGGAGAAAAATACTAGCAGAAATGCACAGACACATATATAAACATGACCTTCCAGCATTTTTTTGAAATAGCAAAACTCTGGGAAGGAACTACATGTCCCTTAGTAGAAAAATGACTTCAGCAATGTGGTGATGGGTCTATGTACACAGCCACTAGAGAGCAAGAGGTAGGACTGTGTTACGGGGTGAAGGGAGTGTTCATTGCGCTCTGTTCAATCATTTACTCAACACATGTTTATTAAGCACCAGAAGAAAAGTAGACATGGATCTAACTGGAAAAATACACAAAGGAAGAAAAAAAAAGACTAGGAAATAATTACAATAGATGCTGTAAAGGAAACAGTAGAAAACAGTGGGTGTAATCCTTGATTCATCTCTTTTCCATGCACCCAACACCCAATCAACAGGCCTGAAAATTCTTACTACCAACGTGTAGATCAAATGTTTCCACTTCCCTCCAATTCCCCTGTATGATGCTTTTCAGTGGCTTCCCATAGTACTGACCAGAAACTCCACAGCCCCCAGCCCAGTTCAGAGAGCCCTACCTGATTCGGGCTCAGTCTACATCTCCAGCAGCTCTCCCGCCACGCTCCGCCTCACAGGCCGTCGCTCCTTCTGTGCTACACGAACGGGCTCCTGCTTGGAGGTCGGCGCCTGCCTGGGGGCTTTCAACACGGAGGGATGAAAGAGCCACCCTCAGTGGCAAGTTTGGAAATGTATGTGGGACACATCCGGCTGCCTCAAAGGATTTCAGCCCGAGAGGGGTTCGAAGTCAAATTGAACCGAAGAATAGAAAAACACGGAATCTCAAGCATGAGCCCTCAGGAGGCGGCTAAGACCACGCGAGACTGAGGTTCGTAGATGCGTGATTTATAGCAGACTGACGCTTACTTCTTGACCAATGAGCATCCGCCCAGAATCTCTCCCCATCCTTAAGCCAATGAACGTACTGCTTGGACTCTGACTGGACTTCCCGCTCTTTGCACTCTGCCCCATAAATGCAGCCTGACTCAAACTCTGAAAGGACCGCTTGGAGCTTGGTGCGGCACGCCTTTGACAATAGCCATTGCTCTGCAGCTCTGCAATCAACTGTATTTCTGCAGACTTGAATTTGTGTGAGTTTACCTGTTCAGTTGGGTTGACAGTTGTCTCAGTAATGAGGGAACTTAACGGCCCTTAAGCACTTAAAACTGCTATGCATATTGCTATGTGCATTACAGTCCTGCACAATAATGCATTGTGCATTGTTTTGTCCAAAATAACATGAACAGGCTGTCATCGCTGCCCGAGACCTTCTTAGCCTAATCTTTGTATTCCTGGCTCTTGTCATTTCATATATATATTTTTTTTTAATTTTTTTTTTTTTTTAGGTAATCTGTATGCCCAAGGTGAAGCTCAAACTCACCACAGAGATCGAGAGTCACTTTAAATGGCACCTCTTGTGTCTCTTGTCATATTAAATGGCACCCTCTCAGAGAGGCCTTCCCTCTAATGTAGTTATCTAGTCTCTATCTCAATAACTTATTTTAATACCCTACACTGTGTTTATCAAATGATAATTTGTGTATTTTTTTGCTTGTTTTTTTTTTTTTTTTTTTTTTAATTTTCTCCACTACCACCACCATCCCTGCCCCTAACTAGGACATAAGTTTAAAGGAACAGGGAACTTACCTGTCTTGTACACCACTGTATCCCCTAAACAAAGCATGGCACCTAGTGGGTGCTTAGTAAATGTTTGTAGAGGGGCGCCTGGGTGGCTCAGTTGGTTGAGCAGTAGACTCCTGATTTTGGCACAGATCATGATCCCAGGGTCCTGAGATCCAGCCCCCAGTAGGGCTCCACACTGAGTGTGGAGCCTGCATGAGATTCTCTTTCTCTCTCTGCCTCTGCCCCTCTCGCCTGCTCATGTGCTCTCTCTCTTTCTCGATAAGATAATAAAAATTTGTAGAATGAATGAAGAATATTGACATTATCAGTTCTGTCAGAACAGAATTCTCCACCTGCTGAAAAAAAGGCATACAGTTTGTGATAGTTGCCTATTATTTTTTTAAACATTGCTATATAAGCATATATATTTATAGAAAATTAAAAACACAAATGGGAGTAAGACAAGTTATTGTTATAGAATTAATCATCATAAATTGTGAAGTGTCTAATATCCATCTCAAGCTTTTATCAGGAAAAAAAAGGATAACAGTACTGGGCAACTGGGTGGCTCAGTTGGTTAAGCACCCAACTCTTGGTTTCAACTCAAAGTCATGATCTCAGGGTTCATGAGTTCTAGCCCTGCATCAGGCTTCATGCTGACAGTGGGGAGTCTGCTTTTGATTCTCTCTCTTTGTCTTTGCCCCATCCCTGGCCTCTCTCTCTCTCTCTCTCCAAATATAAATAAATAAACTTTTAAAAAAAGAATAACAGTACTGAATTCATGATCTTGGTACCTATTCATGAAAGATAGTCACTTTTTCCTATGAAATAAAAAATGCATTGATTCAATTACAGAGTCTTAAAAAAAAAAAAGAATATTGACATTATAATGGGGGAGTATGAACCTGATTTAGGTAAGTTTCCTTGGTTCAGAAAAAGCCTGGTATTGAATTCTGTTTCTGCTACCCTGTGACCTGGGGAAAGTTACTTAACTTCTCTGAACCTAAATCAGTTTTTTCACTTACCAAATGGAGTTAGTAACACTTGACTTACAGAGTTCTGAAGATTAGTAAAAATAAATCTAAGATGCTTTGCATAATCCTTACAAAAAGGGAGTCAATAAATTGCAACTATTATTGTTATTTATTGACTTCATGGATTGGCTTAGGGCAGGAATAAGTCCTGTAATAAATGTCCCGTTTTTTTTAAATAAGTTGATATTCTTACCCATTTTGTAAGCCATAAAGTATGGCAACGTAGGCTTGGAGGTAGGGCAGAAAAAAACATACCCCAAGTTCACCTTCCTTTCAAATGTGGATCCAGCCACCTCCTCTACTGACTGCACCTCCACTCACTTCCCAGAGCAGAGAAGTCTTTTCACATTCTTCTGGAAAGTTAGAAAGAGCCAATTTGCTATACCAGTCAACACGATCAAGTAACCCAAGAACAGAGTGCTAAAGTTCCCTGCATTGCAGTCTTTTCTTTGCCACCTTCCCAGAACTCTGCAGCAGCCTCCAGACTTTCTTAGAGACCAGAACACAACCCACCCAAACGATGCAAAGAGGATGCTGAGGTTTGAAATATCTTCCCTTGCAGCTCACACCTTAGAGTTCTGTTTAACACTTCTGTGTCTCTTGCTCATTACTGAGTCAAAGCTGTTTTTTCTTCTCAATGAAGACACAGTGAGGAGAATAGAACACATTTCATGTTACTGGAACCTCCAATTTCTTCAGTCTGCAATCTTTAATCTCTGTTATGAAGCTCTAGAATCGTAGTTCATTTATTTAAAGCCAGAGACCTTTGTAACTTCCTGAATCTTCCACCTGCCTTCTCTTCCAATCAGGAACAAGTTCTAGAACCTTCCCTTCCAGAAAATGTGCACCAAGTTCCCTTCCACAGACTGGAAGTGGTGCGGGTGTGGTGTTAGGGTTGTGTGTGTGAGAAAACTAAGACCTAAACCAAGTGAAACTAAAAGATCCTTAACCAGAGAAGTATTCGAGATAACAATAGATGCCCATCTGACTCTCCAGTCTCCTTTGCAAAGGTGCTTATCTAGTATATGGTGCCTTACATGTGTGGACACTTTCAGAGTTTGATAACATCAAGGGTGCCTCTTACTAACTCACACTCTTTGAAGTGGTTTACCCACAGAAAGCCAAGGCTATGACATGAGAACCAAGAAGTTCTATCCCTTCTGTAATGAGCAGCTGGAGGAGGGGGGATTCCCTAAGCAGCTCATATCTCCCAAGACAAGCCCAGGTTAAGCTGGGGGTTTTAACTATATATAAGGACAACAAAGAACATAAAGTATTCTCTCTCCCCAGGCAAATGTTTAAACAGTACCCTATTTAATTATATGTCATGATTTAAAACATAGGCACCAAAATGGCATCACACAAGGCTGTAAATATAATGAGCACAGAAGGTATTCAATATATTTAGTTAACATTTCTAGAGAAGCTGACACATGCCAACTGCTTTCATGTGTATTACATTATATGTTTAAAAAAAATAAAAGCAAAAGTCATGTGAGAAAAGTTTTAAAGGCTATGAAAATGTAAGATATACTTTTATTTTTATACCTCAGAATCTTTGTTGTTTCTAACTGGCGTTTTTATGTTTGATGGCATTCATACATAATATTATAGGATTATGGGTGATTGATTTTGTACAAACTAAAACAGCAAGTAAGAATTTTTTTTTTAACAGTGACTTTATCAGGGGATGGCTGACTGGCTCACTCAGCACAGTATGCGACTCTGATCTCAGGGTCATGAATTCAAGCCCTACATTGGGCATGGAGCCTACTTTAAAAACAAAACAAAACAAAAGGTAAAGAGTTTATCAGGAGAGTTGCTGAGGAATATAACAACTCCACTGGCCTATTTTCAGAAGTACCATTCCTCACAAAGTGGCTTCATTCCATTTAGCATTAACAATATTCCTATAAAATCATAAGAATAGGAATTGGTGTCCTCATTTTAAGAGGACACAACTGAATCTCAAGATATTCCCTGTCACTTACTCAAGGTCACACACATAGCTAGTTGAGTAGCAGAGGCTGGACTCAAACCCATGCCTTCTGACTCCAAGTTCAATCTCTTTCCTTCTCACTTTGTTAAAACTGAGGCCACTGATGGCAGATGAGCAATAAGGGTGATTCAGATAAAAGACAGTAGAGAGAAGAAATGAAAGAAAAAGAATCTAAGAACAATTTCAACTATGACCTCTTTAGGGTTGTGGTATCAAAGATGTTTTATATTATATTTATTATATTATGCAGAATGTGGGCATTAACCAAAGTGAGATTTAAACTAAAATGCAAAGTGATAAGGAGTCACTGAAAATTAATAAGACTCATCTTGGGTGCCATGATCAGTGCTAAGAAATCTCTCTGCATGTGGAAAGAACGTAAGATGTAAGGTTTTAGATGACTGGGATTTAGTCTCAGCTCCACCACTAATTGGTCATGTCACATTAAGCAAGGCTCATAACTTTTCAGTGTCTCAGTTGTTCTTGTGTATAAAATGAAGACAACTATCTACCTTCTGAAGTTGTAATGAAAACGAAACAAGATAAGGTACATGAGAAACTTTATGTTATAAAATACTATAGGAATATTAAGCAGGAAAGAACTGTGACCAATGTGGGGAACTTACAATGCAGAGGATTTCAACTAAATCTGAAAAAGAACTTTCTAAAATGTAGTATAGTCCAGTGCAGTTATAGGCTCCCTTACATTTCAGCAAGCCCCTTACCAGGAAGTTTTCAAATTAAGGATGTGTTAGAAATGTGTTCCATCTGTTGGAAATGTGGCTATGAAAGCTTCTGCCTTGAAAGAGCAGTTGCTTTATATTATTCGTAAAAGACTTTTTATAATGTGGGCTGCCCAAGACAATGCCTCCCTGAAATTCTCGGAAAACTTGGAGAGAAGATTTGACTTCCCACAGAATGTGATATTGACTTCATGTTATTCAACTGAGATGTAGAAGAAAAGATGATCCCATAGAGCTGAAGGAGCTTCCAAATGGGATAGAAGAGATATCTGCCTCGTGTTTCTCTCTGAAGATTGGAAGACAGACAGTTGGAAGGAGGAAGTTTTGGCAACAGTGAGAAAGTCATCACTGAGGCGATGCTTTCCTATCTTCTGGGTGAGCTGTAAGGAGCAGAATACCCACTTAGACATCTGTATTTCCAAAACTGGTTGGCCCTTAGGTGAATCCCAAAGGCTCCTGGCTACCATCAATAGTGTAAATATTTCTGGGGGTGCTTAGGTGGCTCAGTCAGTTAAGTGGCCAACTCTTTTTTTATTATTATTTTAATGTTTATTTATTTATTTTGAGAGAGAGAGAGAGCGAGCACTTGTGAGCAGGGGAGGGGCAAAGAGAGAGGGAAAGAGAGAATCCCAAACAGGTTCCAAGCCCAATATGGGGCTTGAACTCACAAACCACAAGATCATGACCTGAGCCAGAATCAAGAGTCAGATGCTTAACCAACTGAGCCACCCAGGCGCCCCAAGAGTCTGACTCCTGATTTCAGCTCAGGTCATGATCCCAGGGTCCTGGAATCCAGCCTTGCGTTGGGCTCTGTGCTGACAGCATGGAGCCTGCTTGGGATTCTCTCTCTCTCTCTCTCTCTCTCTCTCTCTCTCTCCCCCTCCCCTGCTTGTGCACTCTCTCTCTCTCTCTCTCAAAATAAATAAGTAAATAAATAAAACTTTTTAAAAATTAAAAAATAAAAAAAAATAAAATAAATAAATAAATAATTAAATAATTAATTAAATAAAAATAATTAAATAAAAATAAAAATAAAAATAAATAAAAATAAATAATTAAAATAAAAAAATTAAAAAATATATTTCTGTGTAAGGTTCATTTCTCAGTCTGAAGACCCTAAGGAATGGGGTTCTAATTCTACTTTCCTAGGATCACCTCATTCTGTCTGGATGACTCAAAACCCTGGCAAAGGGGAAAACAATACAAAACAAAACAGAAAACCAGAAAGTAAAAAATTTATCTCTACTAATACCAGAACTAAAACAGACCCCTTAGTAAAATGTAATTTAACATACAACTGGCACACTTTCAGATAAGGACCTGCAAATATCTGTGGCTTAACCCTACGGAAATCTTACAGTCTGGCTCGAAGGAGTCAGGATTCTCTCTCTAGTGCTCTTCTTCCAATGATCTATCAGTTCAAATGAGCCACACTAAAAATGATGGTCCCTGGTAGAGCTATTTTCCTACTAAGCTGTGGTAAGTCAAAACCTACTTCAGAGAATACAAGGTCACCACTCTGGGGGGCTAAGGAAAAACACAGGTTTTGTGTGGTTTTGGTTGTTTGAAAAGAAAGAAAACCTCAAACTACTGAACCAGAAGTAATCTTCATCTTCTCCTTTTTTTTTTAAGTGTTCTACTTTGAGTCTATCATTTCACAAAGTAACAATGGCAGATCCCATTTTAGTGAGCTAATCAAAAAAAAAATATATATATATATGTGTGGTGTGTATATATATATACACACACACACATATATATATATATTGGCATTCTTATGTTCCTACAGAGGTAAAGAAAAATAACTCAAGATTCCTGAAGGAACTGTTAGCATCTCTTTCCTGGAACAAGTACTTAAACCATGGTAAGTTATGGCTTTATCTTCAGAAAATCCCAAAGGCATCCTAATAGAGCTTAGACTTGGAGGGATAAAAGTGCCAGTAATACCACTACTAGCTGATGGCCTTATGTTTTCTCAGGATGCCCCAGTGCCATTCCTACTTCCTTTTTGCTCTGGTACCATTATCTAGAAGGGTCCATTGATTTCAAAAAAAAAAAAAAAAAAGGTCCAGTAAACTTCCCATTATGCTTAGAACTGGTGTACTTGATGTTTGGAGCCAAAAGAGGAGAAAAGGGATAAGGAGGGTTTCATCATGAGGGCTAGGAATACAGACAAGCAGCCAAAAGAAGGGTGAATATATACCTCCCTGACTTTCTCCATGACGTACTGGTCAGGAAGCAGATGAATCAACAGAAGAGTTTTAAGGAGAGCAGGTGACACACTTCAGCATGCATCTTTGATTTTGTTCATTAATTTATTCAACAAATATTTATTGAATATCTTCTAAGGGACAAGTTCAGCCTAGTTACCCAGCAGTTTTCCCTCAACAGTCTCCTGAATAACTCCTGGTAATGCCACACACCAAATAAGTTTTTCTCATTTTCCAGTGCTAAGAATTAGGATGCACGATTTCTTCCATCTGTAGCCTCAAATTCCCATTAGATAACCTACTCAAAGCTGGATAAACACTCACATACATTCATGAGACAATACTACGACTAGTAGTGAATATATTCATTAGGCTGAGAAACATACACATATGACCCAAACTGAGAAATATTTGCTTTATAATTAAGGTTATTGAGTCAACAGCTATCTATTGAGCTCTTAATATATGCCAGGCACTGGGTTTGGTGATGAGGTTACAGTGGTAAACAAAGCAGAAAAGGTTTTGCTTTTGGAACTTTTATTCTACTGGAAAAAACAGATATTTTGAAAGTTGTCAAATAAAGAACATAACCACAAGTTATGCTAGTTACTAAGAAGGAACTAGAGAGCAATAAAATAATGAGAAAAAGAGGAGGCTCTAGAAATGGTCTGAGGAGGTGACATTTAAACTAAGGCCTGAACGATAAGAAGTCAGTTACATGAAGAGCCTGAAGAAGGCCATTCCTGGCTAAGGAAATGGAGCCCATGTATGTGGAGACAACCTTCTCAGATGTTTGTCTCTACCAGGAAAATGAGAAATGCAGCCATCACTGGAGAAGAGGAAAGGTAAAGAAAGGTTTGGGATCTTTTTAGTTTGGGTTGGGCTGTCTTTTATTGAAAAAGGATACTTGAACATATGTACATGCTGATGGAAACCATTTCATAGACAGTGATGGTTTGAGAATCCAGAAGAAAGAACAATTTTAAAGAGGCAAAGTAGGGGAGAGGAAAAGGGTCTAGTGCACAAATGAAAAGATGGCCCTCTTCCTCCACTATAAGGATAAAAGAAAGAGATCATGCAAATGTGGGTGATTTGTGTTCTGGTGGTATAAGTGAGGTTCCATAGTGGGAGAAGGTGATATGGCAGGTTTGCAAGAGGAAAAGATAAGACATAATTGTTTCAAACAGTGGAAAAATGTGCTTGGCAGGGAACAGAAGAAAAAGTTCTAGGTAGGATTAAATGATATGTGACCACTAATACAAAGCAGTGTTCTCAATCAAGTAGAGCTGATTATGTCTTCCCACCCCCAGCTTGGGAACATTTGGCATTGTCTGGACATATTCTTGTTATCACACATGGAGGAGGGAGCAATGCTACTAGCATCTAGTGGATAGAGGGCATGGATACTGCTGAACATACTACAGTGCACAGGAAAACCCCCACAACAAAGAATTATCCAGCTCAGAATGTCAATAGAACCAAGGTTGGGAAACCCAGATATAAAGTGATGTCATACTTACATATAGACCATCTCCAGAAAGCTACAGAAGGAGACAGTGATACACTCTGTGGGCAGAAATGGGACCATGGGGCACAATGAAAAGAGGGTTTACTTCCATTCTTATACCCTTGTGTGCCTTTTAACATTTGTATTATATCCATGTATTGCTTATTCAAATCAATCAAAAGATAGAAATAAATCAGTGATAAAGAGTAATCTATTTAAGTAGACAATAGATAAAAAATAAACCAATCTGTCTGTTTGGGTAATTTTTCTCCAGCAATGTTCAGCTTTTAGGATGCCAGCTTAAAGAAAATGGGATTTTTGCAAGGAGAATACAGTGAAGGAAGCAGAATATTCTGGAGTTGAAAATTTTTCCAAGATAATGATTGTCCTGATAAGGGTAGAATCTAAGCTTATCAGAGAGAGGAGTAAAGATAAAGAAGGAGCTGATGGATATGTAAGGAATGATAGTTTATTGGAGGTCTCAATATGGTAAAAATATACATATTTTAGGAGAGAAAACGTTGAAGCAGTTGAGCTGTAATAGTAAGAGGTGATATTGTGAAAATAAGAAATCAAATTGTAAAGGAAAACCATAATTTTTTTTATTTTTAAAAGTGGTTTTTTTTTTAATGTTTATTTATTTTTCAGACAGAGAGAAACAGAGCACGAACGGGGGGAGGGTCAGAGAGAGGGAGACACAGAATCTGAAACAGGCTCCAGGCTCTGAGCGGTCAGCACAGAGCCTGACACAGGGCTCGAACTTGCGACCACAAGATCATGACCTGAGCCAAAGTCGCACGCCTAACTGACTGAGCCACCCAGGCACTCCAAGAAATACCATAATTTTTAACAATAACAAAGTCTAAGGAGAAGCCATGGTAGTGAATAGTTGAAAAAAAAAAAAGGAAAAAGTCATTGTGAGTGAAGAACAGAACAGTGTAAGAGACCAGGGGTTTGGATGGATCCCTCAGGTCAATGGCTTCTTCTGGAGCATGTAGTGCCTCTCACAGAGTGGCTTATTAATAAAGATAGATGCCATTGTTTAGACAGATGCCATGTATCAATACTTTATGTACATATCAGCCATTTTTGTCCAAGAGAGGTCAAGTGACTCGCCTAGTGATTACACAGTAAGTAGAGGAACAAAGATTGAAGTTCAGGTTTTTCAGTCCAAAGTCTTGCCCCTTCCACTCTGGTATGGCTCTGCCCCTTGGGGGGTGGGGGGAAATTGTCATCAAATCTATTGCAAGTTGGATGAGCTTAATACTGGCAATAGCATAGGTAATGAAAACTTTGGATAATGGGAAAGAGGCTGAGGGAGAGGGATGTCTGGCGATGACAGATTTGCTCCACAGTTCTTCTCACCCCAGTGAGTTCTTCTTAACTTGGCCTTAAGTCAAAATAAGTGAGGAAGCCATGGAGGAGAGAAATAATAAGGAAAAAATCCAAATCTTAGTGATTTGCAAAAAGCACATTCATAATGTTTATCTGTATTCTAAAATGTAATTTTTATTACATGTATTCTTTTCATTAAAATACACAAAATGTATATAAATACTGATTATATTATAGGAAAACAGCATCAACAGCTGACAATCAAAGAGTCTTGAGGACTATTTTGAGGACAGCTGAGTTCGTTGCCGAGAAGTACTCAAAATCTACCACTGAATGCGACCCATGTTTTCCTAACATATCCTTCCCAATCTCCACATTGTCCCTACTTAGGTAACTCTTCTAGTCACATGCATGTGAACATGTGCACATGCATGCACGCACACACGCACGCACACACGTGTGCACACATACACACCTCTACAATTGCACTGAAAATGTACATGCTGTGTAGGGAAAGGACCAACTTCCCAAAAGATCCCCCTTTCTACTCTGTTAGCATCACCTGGTAGCTCAGGCTATGCATTTAGAAATAAAGATGCCGCTGGGGTGCCTGGGTGGCTCAGTCGGTTAAGCGTCCGGCTTCAGCTCAGGTCACAATCTCGCGGTCCATGAGTTCAAGCCCCGCGTTGGGCTCTGGGCTGATGGCTCAGGGCCTGGAGCCTGCTTTCGATTCTGTGTCTCCCTCTCTCTCTGCCCCTCCCCCGTTCATGCTCTGTCTCTCTCTGTCTCAAAAATAAATAAACGTTACCAAAAAATTTGAAAAAAAAAAAAAAAAAAGAAATAAAGATGCTGCCAATGGGACATTGGCCTTTTTGTCTCTTTAGCTTATCATGCAAGCCTAGTCTTCTTTTTCCATCCCTTATACACTCATGTCACATCCATATATCTGAAAGGCGGCCTCCCCTGAGGTAGACAGTAAACTCACGCCAAGAGGTGAATTAATTGTCCTTTCCAATGGGCCAAAATGCTTTTGGCCACTTAAGATGAGTGTAGAACACCTTGGTAGCTGCTTCTCCCTGCCTCTGCATCTTCACATGGCAGCGAGAGTCTCACGTTCTTCAGTCATATTCCCCCTCCTGTCTGGCACATGGACCAGACAGATGGACATCTACAGTGAGATGAGGAACTTTAGACCTGCTGGACCCTGTAGTCTCAAGGTCTACTTGGCTCATGTCTTCTCACTTGACCTCAAGTGGGCTTAAGAAGACTCTCATTCAAGATCATATTCTCAGTGCCTGTAACAAGGAACCATATGGAGAGAATCCCAAAGTGCTTTTCTTAGAGCTTATATAAGCCAAAAAATGTCTTAGATTCCTCAAAACTGACCAGAGATAATTCAGATACATTGACATATAAATGGTCAGCACTGGTGAGATTGAATACTGCCCCCAGGTAGCTGCTGCGGGCCCACATCTGGCCAGTAGTGCAGTAGTTCATGATCTTCCCTTCCATCAGCACCAGGTCCTGGGGATACTTAGAGTTCCTCATATAGACCTTGTGGTTCAGGGGTTGGTTGTTGCAGGACTGACCCCTGAAGTTCACTTTGGAATATACAAAGTACATCCCAGTGTCATTGATCACAAGGCCACCCTTCTTATACTTCACCCCAGAGACAAGGGCAATTCCATATGTGTCTTCCCATTCCAGAGGGATGGATCTTGAGTTGGGCTTGCCTGAAATCAAATCAGAGAGGAGTGTTCAGCCAGGAATGCTCATGTATCCAACAAAAGAAGCTTCCAAGGCAAAAACTGTGGGCCTTTCCTTGAGCATATGACCAAAGTGACATAGCCCATATAGAACAGGCCAATGGGTCAGACTTGATCCATTACTGAATTCCTTCAACACCTCCATTAAATTGCTTGCCTCAGCTTATCATCTATACAACTGGGACAATAATATATATGCTAGTCAATTACAATGGGACATTATTGAGATTATTTTAGCTCTCTGGAACAAAGATTCTATAGTCGTCAGAACTAACACCAAAACTTCTAGGCTTCGAGGTCCCCCCAGTGAGGAGGAAAGCCAAACCCAAGGAACTCTGAAATCCTAAAGTTGGGAAGAATCTTTAGGGATCACCAGGTCCAACTCCTTGCCTACACTAAGGAGTCTTCAGTCCCCTACTTTGGGCTAAAATTCCCTTTCTTTTATGTCCCCACAGCTGTATATACATACCTTCACCAGAGAACACTCCCCAGTACTTAAATTACTGCTTATGTACCTGTCTTTCTCTATTAGACCTTAAGTTCCTTGAAGGCAGGAACCATGTGTTATTCATCTACATGTCCCCAAGACTTGGCACACAACATGTGTTCAATGAATATCTGTTGGTCCAAACTGGATCATTCTACAGCCTCTGCCTAAATAATTCCAGGGGCAGTGGCACATCAGTTTCTGTGATACTTTTCCACTTTCAGATGTTAATGGACTATACCCTGGAAATGCCCATACCACACTGTTATCAAATCATTTCACTCCACTACGTGACCACATGCAGGAAGTCCCGCAGTGCCAGGACTGGGCCTTTCTCTTCATTCCCAGTTCTACTCTTGCAGAAAGCAGGGTGAGGCTCTTCCAGAAAACCAGAAAAGCACTTACTCCCCACCTTCCCAGATCTCACCTCTTAAGCCCATGCCCCAAATCTCATACAGTTCTTTGGAATTATTGAAGAGTGGGCTCCTGGTGGAGCTCCATTTCTCTAGTTCAGAATATGGCCTAGACCGCGGTAGGGGTTCAGTCTGCATGTGAGGTTGACTTGACTAGAAACATAGGACCATTCTTGGGTGTCAAATACTGTCACCAGAAAGTAACAACTCCCTCAGAGCACAGTACCCAACCAGCTATGCAGCTTTCTGTCAAAGGCTTTCCCAAACCTCATGTACCTTCCAGATACAGACCTGTTAAATGGGCCACTTTTCTCAGCTCCTTTTTTTCAGAGGGTGGATTGAGTTGACCTGTATCATAGACAGATGAAAAATACATGTAAAAATGAGACACCAACCATTCTTTTGTTGGGACTCTGAACAGATCATTTAAATAAAAGTGATTTTTTAAAAACATAAGTGACAACAGTCTGACATATACTAATCATGCAAATGGAAACCATAGAACTCACAGGAACCTGTATTTCAGAAACAAAGAGGTCAAAAATAAACCAAATTGAAATAGACATGTGCATAGTTATAATGTCACAATAAAACAATAAAAAGGTTGATTTATAAAGAGCTATCAGATCAGTTACTGCATTTGAACTTGCCACAACCCTTTGAAGCAGACGTTATTGTTCCACCTTATAGATGGCTAAATGAGCTTAGAACTTGGGTGGCACTGACCCAGCTACTCAATATCAGAGAAGGATAGACACTCAGGTCTCCTGACTCCAAATTAGGATTTTTCTACTCTGGTTCTGCTGTCTGTAGCACTCCTCAGGACAGAGGCCAACGAAGACTGTGATTTCACCTCCTGGCCATTAGGTCTCCCCCCAGGTGGCATTTGACAGTCTGCCCAAATTAATCATCTTCAGATCTCAAATGCCTTGAATAGCTCCTCATTGAATATATAATTGTGTAAAAGTTTCCCCAGCCACACGATCTCTGCCTGTCTGACCAGCCTCATCTCCTCTACTTGCTCACATTGGCCAAGGCTGCACAACACGAGTTCTGATATAACCTGAACACACCCAGCTTCCAGCCCCTGTGCCTTTGCTCATGCTGTTCCGTCTGCTCAAAACGCCCTCCAAACAGATCCTTCTGCAAAATTCCTATCAATCCTCTAAATACCACCTACAACACCTCTTTCTTTGGGAAACCATCCTAGGCCTTTTTAATCAAATATTTCTCCCTCCTTTGAAACCTAGAATCACTCTGTCTTTACCTCTCTTGTCAGTTGTGACTCCCCGTTTCTGAGGTGCCTGTGTAACTTGACTTATTCCCCTCAGATTAAGGGCAAATTTCTTACTATATATTTAATCTACCAGAGTACTTAGCTCATTTTCTGACACAGGGCATATAGCCAGTAAATATTTGTTAAATTTAATTGGAGGAGTTAAAATAGACAATAGTTCCCAAGGTAGACATTGTGTCTCTGACTTCAGGTATTTTCATCAAACTGAGCTACCACTTAGCTAATGAATTCAGCTAAGGCATTCAAGAAAGATTCATAGAAAGGCACTCATCCACATCAAGTTCCTTGTGATTAGCCTGTAAGACTCACATATGACATGAGAATGCCCCAGTCAACTCAGAATGTTACTTGACTAATCATTACCTCTCTAGCCACCCAAGACCACCCACAATGAATGAGGTGTTAGTGAACAGGAAAGGCAAAACTGAGTCTCCTCTACATTCCTATACCACAAACCATCTGTGCAACTCGTCTGACATTCAGCCAAGTGCTGACAGGAAATGGAACAGAGAACCACATGTTGCGTATCTTTATATCCCTCACAGAGCCTTGTACAGTGTTATTCTCATAAAGGGTACTCAATAAAAGTATCTTCTGGATAAATATTGAAATAAACTGGAAATATGTCCTACGCTTCAGTGATGAATGTTTCCTGCCCCCAGGGTCTTTGCACATGCCATTCTCACTGCTGGAATGTTTTCCTCTATCCTCCCACTGCACCCGACACACATGCACACTCATACATACACATGCACACACACAGACACAACGCCTCCTTAGAGGGGACTTTCCAGACCACTCTATCTTATGTTGCACTTAGTACAATTTGAAATTTTGCCGTGGCTTGCTTGCTTTTGTTTATCCTTTCCAGCTTGCTGAAAGCTCTGTGCAGGCAGGACCCTTGTCTCTCTTGTTCTCAATCATCACCCAACACCCAGCACCCAACCTGGCACATAAGAAGCACTCCAGGAACATTTGTGAATGAATAAAAGACTTAATGAGTTAACTGTGGGAAAATGGAAAGTGAAAAAGGAGCAAATAAGAATGTTTAAATAACTAGTCCTTCTAGTTCTTTACTAAGAATAAAAAATATGCATATGCACTTATATAGCCAATATTAACCTAAGCATGCTGTTTTATAACTTGTTTTTCTAACATAGAATGCACAATCTCCATGACATTAAATGTCCTTCTAATATATGGATTTTAGTTGCTGCATATTAGGACCTCTGAATACACCATAATGTATTTAATCTCCTGTTAAGAGGCATTTAAGTTTCTTCTGACTTGTTTATTATAAATAGCCTAATAAGGAAGTGATGAACATCCTTATCTATGAGATTTTAGGTAATATCTCTGATTATTTTATCAAGATAAATTCTTTTTTTTTTTAATTTTTTTTTTTTAACATTTATTTACTTTTGAGACAGAGAGAGACAGAGCATGAACGGGGGAGGATCAGAGAGAGAGTGACACACAGAATCCGAAACAGGCTCCAGGCTCTGAGCTGTCAGCACAGAGCCCGAAGCGGGGCTCGAACTCACGGACTGCAAGATCATGACCTGAGCCAAAGTCGGACGCTTAGCCGACTGAGCCACCCAGGCGCCCCTCAAGATAAATTCTTAGTGATGAGGTTGCATGGCAAATGAACACTTTTAAATTGTTGGTACATTTTTCCAACTGCTCTTCAGATAAGGTATAGCAATTTACCTGTTCCCTGGCTGTCAACTAATGTTTAAGCAAACTTTCTCTCACATTTTGCCAATCTGGTTTTTTTTTTTTTTTATCTTTACTAATTGGATGGATGAAAATGGGTATCCTCTTGTTTTAATTTGCATCTCTTATCTTATTAATAAAGTTGCTAATTTGATTTCCATGGGATAATTCACCAATCTCTGGCCCATCTGGGTTGATGTAAAGAAGATACTTGTTTACTGGAAAAGGTAGACCTGACTCATCTGTTCACTTAACTTTTAGTTACTAAAATGATCCCAGAGAGTGGGTGAAAGATGAGTAATTAGGGACCTGTTTCACCAGCCACATTCCACTGATTTTCAAAGCTATTTTATTTTAGAAATCCTCCCAAGGTTTCATTTTTCTAACAAATATTTCTACTCTGCTTGAATACACCTGGACTTTCTAACACTTAGGGACTTGGACCTAGAACTAGAGACCAGAGCATCCAAAGGATGGCTCCTAAAGAGCCTACATTCTGGAGCAGTAGGATGACTTGGGTCACCTACGATAGGCACATAAGAAAATTTGGAAACAGCCTCCCCTCATTGGATGGCCAGTGCTGTCTTCTGTTTGCTTCCCAATTTCTAAGGATGAGATTTACCTATTGTCTTTGCAGACACATCTTGCTTCTCATCTTTATTTCTCATTCCATGGCCATCATAGACAGATGGAAGTTTCCCTATTTCCTAAGGCGCCAGTCTATATACTGGAAAGCCCTGTAGTTGACAAAGCATCAGGAGCCTGTGTTCCTTTCCTTCAACCCCAGTTCTACACCTGTGGTTTTGGGCATATCCCCTAATCTGTCTGGTATGTTGTTTCTTTTCTGAGAAGTGAGATGACTGGACTAGATTTGCTCCAAGCTCCCTTCCAACTCTTACCAAATCCAAAGTTGAGTGAACTTGGTTTAATAAACCAGAGCATCCTAAATCTACCTGTCCATAGTTTCCAAACTATATCCCAAAACTTCACAAGGTCAGTGTTCAACATTTTCATCTTCTCCCTTGCTCTGAATCTCACATAAAGGACTTTCCTTTATTATTGAAGGTAGCTCATGATTGCCTTTGTGGGGGAAGTTGGACTAGCCTTAGAAAAATGCCTAAAGTCTTTCCCCAAGTTTGCCAGTGAATGCAAAAGATCAACCCCAATGTGGATAATTAATTGCCTACTTTTTAAAAAACTTAAGGGCGCCTGGGTGGCTCAGTTGGTTGAGCATCCGGCTCTTCATGTTGGCTCAGGTCATGATCCCAGGGTCATGAGACCAAGCCCTAAGTCGGGCTCCATGCTGAGTGTGGAACCTGCTTAGGATTCTCTCTCTCTCCCTCTGCCCCTTTCCCCTGCTCACACTCTCTCTCTAAAAGCTAAAATAAAAATAGAAATAAAAATAAAAGCTTAATTATATAATATATCCTATAAAATGTATATCCTATATATATCCTATAAAATATATCCCCAAAATTTTTTAAAATAAAGCTTGACTCTTGAGTAAACTCTTAGAGAATTTAAAGAGGAGAAGACTTTTCCCAGAAACATCTGTCTGTTCCCCCACCCTGCCCCCCTCTCTCTACGAGTTATAGCCACTGCCCTGTTCATGGAAAGCAGGAGCCCTGAGGAAGGGGACAGGCCTGGAGCCAGCTGCTTAGGGGACAAAAGTTGTATATGTGTGTCTCTTTCCAAAGCCAAATGGAAATTATTTTGAATTGTGTGCAATATTCAGTTATATTGGTTTTGAATGATTAAATTCACTTCATGTTTAGGGCAGCTCAAGGAACCAAAATGACTAGAGATTCAGAATTAGCCAGGATTCCTTTTGTAGTATACAATTATCCAAGAATGAGATGGAATTCAAGGCATTCCACCAACGTGGTTCAGCAGTGAGGGCAGTCTTTAGAAACTCAACATACATGCATGAAAGAACTCACCTATTTGTTTCTCCAAAGATGATGCTACGTGCTTTTGGCTGGTGGACTGGCAAAAGAGAGAGAGAGAGAAAAGATATATAATAAATATGAAGTTCTTTATGCTTAAGGAGGCAAAATTGTCAAATAAACCAAATAAACCTGAGAAGGGAATCTAAACACCTCAGAACCTTTCCTAACTCAGACTTTGGCCATGCAATTGTTCTTACCATGCCTCCATTTGTGTGTGTGTATGTGTGTGATTTGGAATAGTTCTAATATTTTTAGGTATTTTCAAGGAAATTTAGTTTGGTCATTTAAACGAATTCACTTCTAAGCAAGACCTCAAAGTTCCTTTTCTTTTTTAAATCACTAAGCTCTAGGGAGGGAGGGGTTCAGCAGACTGACTTGCCCACTGAGAAAGAAAGAACCAGAACTGCCAGTCCTATTTTGGCCCCGATCCTTTCCAATATAGAAAGTATTCCTTTCACTCGTTGGAGCTTCCATTTCTCTGCCTACAGAATAGAATCACTGGAATGATCCATTTCTTTTTTTTTTTTTTTAAGTTTATTTATTTATTTTGAGAGAAAGAGAGAGAGAGAGAGCATGCACAAGCAGGGGAGGGGCAGAGAGGAGAGACATAATCCCAAGCACGCTCTGCACTTTCAACACAGAACCTGACATGGGGCTTGAACTCACGAACTGTGACATCCTGACCTGAGCCGAAATCAAGTTGGACAGTTAACTGAGCCACTGAGGCACCCCTAGAATGATCCGTTTCTAAGACAAGAAAAAAGGATTAAAAACTACTTCGCGGGGCACCTAGGTGTCTCACTAGGTCAAGCGCCCTCCTCTTGGTTTTTGGCTCAGGTCGTGATCTCAGGGTTCATGAGTTCAAGCCCTGCATTGGGCTCTGTGCTGACAGCACAGGGTCTGCTTGGGATTCTCTCTCTGCCCCTCCCCTGCTCATACTTTCTCTCTGTCTCCCTCAAAATAAATAAACTTAAAAAAATTTTTTTTAAATACTTTGCAAGTGAGACCATGATCCCTGTGGGCCCCTGTAGTCCTCCCCACCCCTGCCCTGTGGCTTCAGGGCACAGCCATCCACACAGCAGCTTACCTCTCTGAGTTCAGCCAGCTCCTTCTGGAGGTGGAAGAGCTGAAACATCCCCAGCCCCAGTCCAACCAGGGCCACCAGAACCATGAAAAACATCACAAGAAGACACAGCCCTGTGTTGTGGTCCCTCCTCGTCTTCAGAGGTGGCAATGGCAGTGGGGGCAGCGGTGGTGGCGGTGGTGGTGGCGGTGGTGGTAGTGTTGGTGGTGGTGGCGGTGGCGGCCTCCTTTGTCCAGGCCTTCCTGGCACAGAGGATGGACACGGGAGGACCGACCCAGGAGGGCCCCAGGGAGAGCTGGCCCTGCTGTCCACCCAGTAGATTTGGGGGTATGGGTAATTCAGGGGCTGCTGCATGGCAGCCTGTTCCTCGGGCTGGCCCCCAGTGAAGATGTCAAGGCCAGGACCGCTGTTTCTGAATGCTCCAGGGAAGAAAAGCCGGCTCTGTCTTTATAGAGTTTCCATAGGCAAGGGAAACACCTCTCTCGTTCTCTCTTTCCTTCTGTCTTTCTGCTTCTCAAAGAGACACCCACTCACTTTGCGTCTGAAGCTGAGAAGCCTCAAACCGGCTCAGAGCAAACCCCGGGAAGTTTCCGCCCACAATTTTCTGGTGAAAGCCTGCAAGGCCCCAGCAGCTGCTGCTGTGTTCCCTGAGATGCCTGTAGAAGAGCCTTGTCTTCCTTGGGCCCTGCGAGAGCAGGTGGTACTGGGTGTAGCCCCATGGGCTTTGTCCACTGCCCAGCACCAGGGAGAGTAGCCAGTGGGGTCTGTCCAGGCCCCCAAGGGCAAGACTGTGGAGCCTCAGCCAGAGGAATTGCTTGCACATCTTACCTTTCGCATGAGGGACTCACTCCCTTGCTGCTGTCCTTTCCCCACACCCAAGTACTCACACTGCAAAGCACTGTGACTCATGGGGTAAAAGTCTGCCCCACCCCCTCCCTAGAGATTAGACCCCAGGTGGCAACCCAGTGGCTGATATGCCTTTTGGACCCCATTGACCTGCTTTGTTCATGCCTCAAAATGTTTTTTGTTTCTTTTCACTGTTGTCCCCTTTTAAAACCTGGGATATTCCAGGGACACCTGTGTGGCTCATTTGACTGAGCGACCCACCTCGGCTCAGGTCATGATCTCCAGGCCCATGGATTGGAGCCCTGCGTCAGGCTTTGTGCGGTCACTGAAAAGCCCGCTTCGGTTCCTATCTCCCTCTCTCTCTGCCCCTCCCCAGCTTGTGCTTTCTCTCTGTCTCAAAAATAAAAACATCAAAAAATATGAAATAAAATTGGATATTCCACATTAAAATCTACATTTTTTTATTATTATGTTTTGAAACATTACAATACTGGCGTCCAGACCTGCACTGCTGCGGTCCTCTCAGAACAGACAGAGCTGCTCTAGGCCGGCCACCTGCTCCCCTCCCCACCATGCTTCACACCCCCCTCGCCCTGTGAAATGGCCTTCCTGGCCCCTGCAGGCATGTGTTTGCAGCCTGTGTTATGGTTGTCAGATGTAGTACTTGGTGCCCAGATAAATTTGAATTTCACATAAATAATTTTTAGGATCAGTATGTCCATACACAATGTGGGCAACACACACAAAAAATTATTTTCTGTTTATCTGACATTCAAATTTAACCAATTGTCCTGTATGTTTTTTTACTAAAGATGGGAACTCTACCTGGACTGACATCACCCTTTTCTCTGGCTTCAAATACTATTTATTTATTATTTTTTAATATATATTTTAAAGTTTATTCATTTAGTTTTGAGAGGGAGAGAGAGAGAGAGAGAGAGAGCAGGGGAGGGGCAGAGAGAGAGGAAGAGAGAGAATCCCAAGCAGGCTTTGCACTGTCAGCACAGAGCCCAATGCAGGGCTTGAACTCATAAACCGTGAGATCATGACCTGAGCCAAAATCAAGAGTCAGATGCTCAACTGATTGAGCCACCCAGGCACCCCTTCAAAGACTCTTGAAATGCCAGTAACTCCCAAGTGCTTGGCTCCAGTCACAATCATGTTCCCATATAACCCATAAAAACCTCTCACAAAACCCATTTTCCATTTTACCAGAAGGCTCCACGTTTCAGATCTCATTAGCATTTATATCACGCTTTGACATTGCTGTGGCTATTCTGACTCTCCACCTGTGCCAAACCAATACCAAACTTATTTCCCGGCCACATTCTGCCCACCCACCTGGGTTCCCATACTACCTGTTTCACTTGAAACTTGTTTCAACTTGCTCTTTCTCTTCTGCAACGTTTAAGCCAGGACTATTGATTTTCCCCCCAACCTCCTTCTCACATCGGCACACCCTGTCCTGTATTCTTCCTGTCATTGCCTTAGGTCACACTCTTATTATCTCTCACCTGCAATAGTGCAAGGGCACCCTGACTGCTCTCCCTCCCACCAGCTGTCCCAAGCACATATCACCCTGAAAACTGAGGCAAGAATCATGCTTGTGAAAACAAACTCAATTATCTCACTTTCTTGCTTAAAACCTTCTGTTGGAAGGTTTGATACCAGAAGTCGTCCAGATTCCCTAGCGTGACACATGCATGGACTCTTTCCAGTTAGACTCCAACAGCTGGCACTGCCTCTTCCCCAGACACTTCTGCCCACATCCTACTCTCTGCCCATGAGACAGTGTGACAGGTAAGAGCAGAATTGACCGCACAAGGTTCTCACTATCTTTCAGAGGTGGGTAGGGTTAATGTGCTTTCAAACTCACATATGGCTTTATTCATATTATTCATAGTCATTAAAAATGGCAAGTTTAAAGTTCATAATCATCAAAATATATCATTTTAAGAACTCCACCATATACAACAAAAAACCCAACAAACAAAAATGTTGAAAGTATCCTGAAATAACTCAAACAAAAAAATTGTAGAGTCATATTTTTTTTTAATTTATTTATTTATTTTTTTAATTTTTTTTTTCAACGTTTTTTATTTATTTTTGGGACAGAGAGAGACAGAGCATGAACGGGGGAGGGGCAGAGAGAGAGGGAGACACAGAATCGGAAACAGGCTCCAGGCTCCGAGCCATCAGCCCAGAGCCTGACGCGGGGCTCGAACTCACAGACCGCGAGATCGTGACCTGGCTGAAGTCGGACGCTTAACCGACTGCGCCACCCAGGCGCCCCTGTAGAGTCATATTTTTAAACTGTAAAAATTTTACTGAAAATGGCAAAGATTCAAATAAGTGAAAAAACACACTTATTTTTCTGTCCTCTGGGGAGGACAGAAAGTGTTGCATGATGCTTAGAGCTTTGTAGTTCTACCTGGGTTCAAATTCCAGCTCTTCCACTTATTAGCTGTGTGAACTGGACAGGTCACTGTCCCTCCTCTGTGCCACAATTTTCTCATCATAAAAATAGGCATGGTCAGCAAGCTGGTGCAGCCACTCTGGAAAACAGTATGGAGGTTCCTCAAAACATTAAAAATAGAACTACCCTACAACCCAGCAATGGCACTACTAGGCATTTATCCAAGGGATACAGGTGTGCTGTTTTGAAGAGACACATGCACCCCCATGTTTATAGCAGCACTATCAACAATAGCCAAAGTATGGAAAGAGCCCAAATGTCCATCAATGGATGAATGGATAAAGAAGATGTGGTATATATATATATATATATATACACACAAAGGAGTATTACTCAGCAATCAAAAAGAATGAAATCTTGCCACCTGCAACTACGTGGATGGAATTGGAGGGTATTATGCTAAGTGAAATTAGTCAGAGAAAGACAAATATCATATGACTTCACTCATATGAGGACTTTAAGAGACAAAACAGATGAACATAAGGGAAGGGAATCAAAAATAACATAAAAACAGGGAGGAGGACAAAACATAAGAGACTCATAAATATGGAGAACAAACAGAGGGTTACTAGAGGGGGTGTGGGGGGGAGATGGGCTAAATGGGTAAGGGACATTAAGGAATCTACTCCTGAAATCATTGTTGCACTATATGCTACCTAATTTGGATGTAAATTTAAAAAAAGTAGAATTAAAAAAAAAGGGGCATGATCAGGTGTGCCCAGGTGGCTCGGTCAGTTAAGCATCCAACTCTTGGTTTTGGCTCAGGTCATGATCTCACGGTTCAGGAGATTGAGCACTGAGTTGGACACCATGCTGACAGCCTATTTGGGATTCTCTCTTTCCCTCTCTCTCTTTCTGCCCCTCCCCCACTCACGCTGTCTGTCTTTCTCAAATAAACACTGAAAAAATTGGGCATGATCACAACAGTACTTATTTCATAGGGCATTGTGGGCACTAAATGAGCCAAAGCATTTGATATGCTTAAAATAGTCCCTAGCAGCAAAGTAAGCTCTTATCAAATATTATTGTAAATGTAGGAAATCTTCCCACATGTAATTCATCTGTAGACTTAAGAAACTGATGGTCTTCCACTAAAGATAAAAGAAGGTGGAGACAGGTTGCAGGGACAAGCACAAGTCGATGCCCAACAATCAGTATCTGGATATTCTACCAGTGGACTGACTGATGGACTGATGGAACCCTCTGTTTCAGACTAAGATCCCCCTTGCTCTTCTCTCTCAAACTCCCACAGAAACTTCTATCATTCTTCTATCAGAATTATGCTATACTTTCACATCTCCCTCTGCCCTGCTTCTTGATTCATTCTGTAATAGGAGGAGGAATAAAAATCATAATATCTGCCCCCGACCCACCCAATGACCCCTAATCCTGGGAGAACCTGAACAGAAATAGAGGCCGAGAGCAGTCTTTAAACACCACTATTGCTCTTTGATAATGCCACCAAACATCGTATGTCCGCAAAATCATGGAGAAATAAAAACCATAAAAAACAAGAATAGGGACTCATCACAGGGAATACTACTAGAACCTTGCTAATTAGCAGAAACAATCTTTTCAAACCAGATTGCTGGGGTGGGGGGGGGGGGACATATATATTTGCGTTTGAAAGATGCACTGAGGGCGCCTGGGTGGCTCAGTGTGTTAAGCATCCGACTTCAGCTCAAGCCATGATCTCACGGTTCATGAGTTTGAGCCCCGAGTCGGTTTCTGTGCTGACAGCTAGGAGCCTGGAGCCTGCTTGCGTCTCCTCTCTCTTCCCCTCCCCCGCTTGTGCGTGTGCGTGCTCTCTCACGCGCGCTCTCTCTCTGTCTCTCAAAAATAAACACTAAAATTAAATTAAATAAATAAATAAAAAGGAAGGAAGGAAGGAAGGAAGGAAGAAAAGCACTGGAGGGATGCCTGGCTGGCTGAGTCGTTACAGCATGCAGCTCTTGATCTCAAGGTTTGTGAGTTTGAGCCCCATGTCGGGTGTAGAGATTACTAAATAAATAAACTTAAAAAACAAAAGGTGCACTGAATAAATAAATCAAGGGGCCAGCATGCTGGCAGCTCCCATGTGTGGGAAACTAATTGAGGAACTTTCTCATCCTCACCTTATCCCTCCTACTTCCTCTGGCAGCATCTCTGATTCTGGAACCAGGGTTCCTTGAGGATGGACGGGGCAGGAAGATTCAGAACTGGGATTTCTTTCAGAAAAAGGTAAAATTGCCAGTCGTAGAGATTTAATGGGACGTGGGTGAAACTTGAGAGCAAGTTTAAGTGCAGAATCAAATCAGAGAACGCTCCTTGTACAAGTTGTTAGAATTTTATAGGCATCTTACCTCATTAGATGAAATTCAAATTATTTTTAATGATGGTCCCTCTAGCGTTGTAATTCTCTTCAGAAATTGTCCTGACTCTTTAGTAAAAGAATTCCAATGATCTTTCCCCAGTGTGGCATGTTAGCTACATGGAGGTTAAGAGGACAGAACAGGAAGCAGAAGGGACCCTTCTTTCTGGCCTTCCAGTGTTTAAGCCAGAGAGCTGACTCAGTGGACTGTGGCCTGAAGCTCTAGACGTGACTCAGCAGTAGCCCAGAGAGCTCCATGGTGGACAGCAGCTAACTCTTCCCTGGGGACAGGGAAAAGACTAAAAAGACAGGGATAACTGAGTACTAACAAATTACATGTGGTACACGGTCTATACTGTTCACTATCACTGGGTGAAAACTCAAGAAACATATGTTCGCTGAGCTAATAAATACAGAAGAGTCTGAAGTCAGAAACAGGACTCCTGTGGGAATTAAGATTCTTCTGGAACCTCACTCAGTGATGCTGTGTGTTCCTTCTCCTGATGATAACTCTTCAGGTGTGGTTGGCCTGCTGTTGACATGGGGGAGCATAGCAACATTGTCCTTTCCCCTCCTTTCTCTGAGGCCAGCCATGTCACTCCTTCAGTTGCCATTGATGGAAATGTAATTCAGATTGTGTCCGTCTGTTTTTAAAATAACACTTCAGGGGGTGCCTGGGTGGCTCAGTCATCAAACATGGGACTTCAGTTCCAGTCTTGATCTCATGGTTCGCAGGTTCGAGCACCACAACAGGCTCTCTGCTGTCAGCACAGGGCTCGCTTTGGATACTCTGTTCTCTCTCTCTGTCCTTCCCCACTTGTGCTTTCTCTCTGTCTCAAAAATAAATAAATATTTATAAATAAATAAATAAATAAATAAATAAAATAAGACTGAGCCTGGATAGCTCAGTCTGTTGGGCAGTCGACTCTTGGCTTCAGTTCAGGTCATGATCTCAAGGTCGTGGAATTGAGCCCCGAGTGGGACTCCCTGCTGAGTGTGGGGCCTACTTGGGATTCTCTCTGCCCCTCCCCTGTGCTCTCTTACTCTTTTGCAAGATAAATAAACATTAAAAAAAATAAAAAATAATAGTAAAATAACACTTCAGTGGCTTCCCATTGTCGTTAGAATAAAGTCCAGTATCTTTAGATTGACTTCCAATCCCCTCATTATCTGGGCTCTTCCTTCCTCTGCAACTCTCTACTCTCTTCCTCTCATGACACACTGTGGCCACACAGGCCTTTCAGTTCATTAAAAGTTCTTGCCCACCTCAGGGCCTTTGCCTGAGATGCTGCCATTGGCTGGAATGTTCTTGACCCCACTTCTGCCCTACTTTATTTATTTATTTATTTATTTATTTATTCATTCATTCATTCATTCATTTAGAGAGCACAGGGAAGGGGCAGAGAGAGAGAGGGAAAGAGGGAGAGAATCCCAAGCAGGTTCCGTGCTGTCAGCACATAGCCCAACTTGGGGCTTGAACTCACAAACTGTGAGATCGTGACATGAGCCGGAATCAGCCGCGCAGGCAGCCCACTTCTGCCCTACTTTTATATGACCAGCTCCCAGGATCCTTCAGTTCTAAACTGAATATCACTTCTTCAGAAAGGTTTTCACTGGTCATTCCATTTAAATGAGAGAATCCCAGTAGTATTCTCTCTTATAATACTCTGGGCTTTTTAAACTTTTTTGGTACTTATCCCATTTTCATAAATAGATACAGGTACAGAGTCATGTCTATCTTCTGCACTCTATTGTATATCTAGCCCAGCATGGTGCCTGATAACTAATGTGCATGCCATAAATAAACGTTGAAACAATTCTTACCAGACACCCCCTACGATAGTTGATAGCACTCTCAAATTACAACTCATTCACTTTCTCAATTTCTCATCAAATTTTGGCTCTTAAACCCTGAGACAAGTCAGAAGGCATTAGAAAAAAACCACACAGGCTTACACCGAAGCCATCCATCCTGTTAATAATCCAACTGGATCTCAGAGCAGCCGTTGGTCTTTTCTGCCTCCAGATGACTTCCTTGCCACCCAAGGCATGTCCCAAGAAGGCAGGGAAAGTCTGTCTTCCCTCCTGACTCAAAAGTTTTAATACCATCCAGTGCAGTCACTGTTTCTTTCAAGAGACTTACCAAGTTGCTTGCAGTTAGAACCCTGTTAACCCTGACATGATAAAGTTTAGGTGGCGGCTCAGCAGATTGACCATCTTTTTATTTTTTATAGTTTTATTAAAGGGTAGTTGACACACAGTGTTACATTAGTTTCAGGTGTAGAGCATAGTGATTCAACTTCTTTATATGTTATGCTGTGCTCCCTACAAGTGTGGCTACCCTCTGTGACCATATAATGTTGTTACAATACTATTGACTATATTCTCTATGCTGTACCTTTTATTCTGGTGACTTATTCATTCCACAACTGGAAGCCTATGCCTCCCTCTCCCCTTCACCCATTTTGCCCATCCCCCCATCCCCTCTCCTCTGGAAACCATCGGTTTGTTCTCTTTATTTACGGGTCTTTTATTGCTCTTTGTTGTTCATTTGTTTTGTCTTTTAGATTTCCTGTGTAAGTGAAATCATACAGTATTTATCTTTCTCTGTCAAATTTATTTTGCTTAGTGTAATATCCTCTAGGTTCATCCATATTGTCACAAATGGCAAGATCTCATCCTTTTCATGGCTGAGTAATATTCCACCACCCACACACACACACACACACACACACACACACAAACACACACACACATGGGAGCATGTATCTTTTCAAATTAGTGTTTTCATTTTATTTGGGTAACCAGTAGTGGAATTACTGGACCATGTGGTATTTCTATTTTTAACTTTTTGAGGACCTCCTTCCTGTTTTCCACAGTGGCTGCATAAATTTGCATTCCTACTAACAGTGCATGAGGGTTCCTTTTTCTCTACATCCTCACCAACACTTATTATTTCTTGTCTTTTTTATTCTAGCCATTGTGACTGGTGTGGGGTGATATCTCGTTATAATTTTAATTTGCATTTCCCTGATGATATTAAGTACCTTTTCATGTGTCTGTTGGCCATTGGTATGTCTTCTTTGGAAAATGTCTATTCAGGTCCTCTGCCCATTTTTAATTGGATTATTTATTTTCTTGGTCTCACATTTAGGTCTTTAATCCATTTTGAGTTTATATTTGGGTATGGTGTGAGAAAGTGGTTGTCCATTTTCATTCTTTTGTAGGTAGCTGTCCAATTTTACCATTTATTGAAGAGACTGCCTTTTCCCTACTGTATATTCTTCCCTCCTTTGTTGTAGATTGACCATAAAAGTGTGGGTTTATTTATGGACTCTATATTTTGTTCTATTGATCTATGTGTTTATTTTTGTGCCAGTACCATACTGTTTTGATTACTACAGCTTTGTAGTATAAGCAGACTGACCATCTTTTCTTCTGAGTCCTTGTATGCAAGCGCAATAATACATTGGAACCACTGGAAATATTGGTTACTAAATCATATGAGTGACTAAATTGCCTGGATTTCTGACCATTGGAAAAGGAAATGGCTAATGTAGAATCTAGAATAGAACCTGGTATTAAAGGCACTCAATAAATATCTGTTGATGAGATTAAAAACTAACACAAATAAATTAAGTGACTTGCCTAAGGTCACACAGCTATTGGTATTTGAGCCAAAATTCTAACCCCAAAAGGGCAAAATGTGAAAGTGATTAGGAAACAAGAATGCTTGAGACTACTCCATGAGTAGCGCCCCCAGGTGCATAGGGGTGGGAGCCAGCTGCCTCTAGGGCAGTGAGGAGGTGGGACAGGGTGTGGGACACACCCTAAACAACATCTATTAAGATTAAAAACACCGTCTGATGCCTGGGTGGCTCAGTTTGTTAAGGGACTGACTTGGGCTCAGGTCATGATCTCACGGTTCATGAGTTTGAGCCCCGAATCAGCCTCTGTGAGGACAGTTCAGAGCCTGGAGCCTGCTTCGGATTCTGTGTCTCCCTCTCTCTCTGCCCCTCCCCCACTCACACTCTGTGTGTGTGTGTGTGTGTGTGTGTGTGTGTGTGTCAAAAATAAATATTTTTGGGGCGCCTGGGTGGCTTGTCGGTTAGGCGTCCGACTTCAGCTCAGGTCATGATCTCACGGTCCGTGGGTTCGAGCCCCGCGTCGGGCTCTGTGCTGACAGCTCAGAGCCTGGAGCCTGTTTCGGATTCTGTGTCTCCCTCTCTCTCTGACCCTCCCCTGTTCATGCTCTGTCTCTCTCTGTCTCAAAAATAAATAAACGTTAAAAAAAAAAAAAATTAAAAAAAAAATTAAAAAAATAAATAAATATTTTTAAAAATATTTTTAAAAAAAGATTGGAAATGCCTGGGTCTTGTGGGTTCTTTTATGAACCCCTTATTGATGTTTGAAAAGCTTCATCACAAAAACACATGTCATGGTGGGTTTGTGGGAAAGGCAGATGCACCAAAGACTGACTCAAATGTCAAAGTCGTTGTTTTTGTCACCCACTGCTTCCTTTGAGTGTCTAGCAGATGTTGGGGAGGGCTGTGCAGCTGGATGCCTCGAGAGCCTTCCATCCTCAGGGTCTCATGAGGGGCAACCTTTGGCACACAGCCTCTGAGTCTGTAATATGTTTGCTGCCTGGGCCTTCGGACAACAGGAAGAGGTCAACCTCAGTCCAGTGAGTGAAGAGCCCTGAGTTCAGGACCAGTGTGTCAATCTACAAATGAGGCTCTCACCTCTGAGCCTTGTTTGCAAACCAGCTGCAATACTGTCGTACCAACCCCAAGCCTTTACACGACTCTCAAATCGCATGGCTTGAATAATGTGGCGGTCATCCTGCTATGCCCTTTATTTCACTGATGTGGGCCTGAGCTCCAGAGGTGAGAGGATTCTCCCGAGACTATAGCCAGTGCATGGAAGAATGAGGGTGCAAACCTGTCTTGTCTCCTGACCACTGCCCCACCATGTTGTAAATACCTGGACAGGAAAAAACAGCATTTATTTCTGTCCAATTCTATCTCTACATTCCTGAGCACCAGTTCATGCAAAGCACCATGGAGGGTGCATAGACATACCTGTGACCATGGCACAGTTCCTTAAGGAGCGCCTCGGTGGGTGGGATGTCCCTGCTGTCTTCATATTCCCTCAAATCCCCACCAGCCTTTCCTGGCCCTGGTAGTCAAAATGCTGACCCACTGTTGTGTTGGGATGGCTGGTGGGGAAGAGGAGAAGGAAAGAAACATTTATCTCGAGACTACTATATTCCAGGCACTCTATACATTCTCGTATTTGCCTCTCAAGCCACCTTCTAAGATAAGTACCGTTACTTCCATTTCCAAATGATTAAGAAAAGTTGATGGACTCAGGAAGTGGCTGAGCTTAGATTTGAATTCAGGTCCTTCCACCAGACCACACTGTCACTCTTTAGCCTTCTCTTCTTCCCTGAGCCATCCTCCGGTCCCCTCAGATGCTCACATGCCTTAAGAACCTTTGACAAGAAAGTTCCCCTCCCCCAGAACATAACACCAAAATCCTGCCTTGTCATTCTAGGGAACCTGGATTCTAAGCTGAAGGTCTTCCTTCTCACTTCTCAATCTCCACACTACCACCCACCCCACCCTTCCATGCCCCTCCTGTTTTTATAACATCTACTTTCCTGTGAAGCCACACTCTCAACCATTAGCTATACCCCCTGCCCCCGCAAGGCACTGTATTCCAGGCACTGAGGCTTCCCAGACCCCACCTTCCCCTTCTCCTCAACCTCACCTCCAGACAGGCAGCCCAGGTATTGTCAACTCCTCTATTGACAGAAGAGGACATGAGAGCCCAACAAGGCTGTCCTTCCAGGAGGATTTCCCTGCCCAGCCCACACCTCCACTCTTCAGGGTTCCTGCTGCCAGGCCTCACTGCACCACACTGCAGTGATATGGGTGTGGTTCCCATATCATGTTGCTTGGGTTGTTCCCTTTCATTCACAGCTAATCCTATTTTATCTTATTCTAGCTACTTAGCTTAGCCCAATATTTCCAAATTACACCTGGGAATATCCTCTGCCCACAATGTCCTTTTGTCTTCCTGGTGAACTCTTCCTTCCAAAGTCAGTTCAGACAATAGCCAGTTTGTGAAAGCCTTCCCTGGGTACAATGAATCCCTCCATCCTCAAGGTACCCACAGCCTGTCTATTGTAACACAACACAGAAAGTGACTGGGAATCTCTCCTATTTCCTAGACTCAAGCATCTTCACTAATGGGACACTTTTTTCTTTGTCAGTTTTGCAATCTGCAATCTCTAGCCTAGAGACTGATGCACAGGAAATGTTCAGTAAATATTTCCTGAGTATTGCTTGTCTATATATACCTGATGGGGTAGAACTAGAACCAAACAGTGGAAGGTTCTGCTCCACTAGACTCCAAGTTCCTCAAGGGCAGGGAGACAACTTCTTCCATCAGTGGATTGCCACTGTGCCAACAGTCCAAGTGCTACAAATGCAGAATGAGCCACCCCAGGCTATGGTCAGTTCCCCATTCCAGGGGATGTCTAAGCACTGGATGCCTTGACAGAGTCACTGATGCCTTGACAGAGATTTGGGGCAGGCAGCTGCACAAGGTATTTCTGAGCTCCCTTTTAGCCCCAAAGATGATGGTTCCATGGTGAGCAAGAGGTTGGTTTATAGATCAAAAGACAGACAGGAAAAGTAGACGCAGAGGAATGGAAGAGAAAGAGGCACAAAGGTGGAAAATAAAGGGTCCGTGAGGAAAGGGAGGCTGAACACTGGTGAAAGGGAGGAGATTGGAAAGATTGGATGGAAGAACAACGTGAGAGAGTGGGGGCTCATTAGCCACAGGGAAGTGCTTGCACACCATCATGACCAGCTGCATGAGACCCCTGCTATTCCAGAGGCAGGAGTCGTAGAGAATGTTAAAGCTGACATGCTGAAAGCCACTGAGACAAGAAATCAGCCAGAAATGGATTTCATGCCCATTCCACCGAAACAGGAACCTGAATCCTAGAAAATCAGTTGCAATTGACAAAAACCAAGCCATACAGGAACACAGGGAAAGCCCTTGCTGCCCAGTGCCATCCGGCTCCTCTTGACGTGCTGCAGCCTGGCCAACCCTGAGTCGACACGCCAGGAGCACCAGGCCCGGTACAACAGAATTTGCAGAGGGCAACGCACCCCCAGCTCTGGTGACCACTGGCTTCAGAACCCATCCCTTTCCCAAAACATATTGCACATTACAGGCGGTGAACCGTAGGCTGAGCTCTGGGACCAGTCCACCTGCCAGACATGAAATAACAGGAGACCTGTACTCATGTGACTTCCGCTGCAGATCCTGCTCTACCTTCATTCCCTGTTCTTACCAACACACAGCTACCTGGTGCCCCAGGACCGTTTACAAAGTATCTGAGTAGTCATGTTTATAGAGTACCCATTATGTCCAGACACTGAAGCAGACCCTTATGTGGATTCTCATGCTGACTCCTCAAAATAAGCCAATAAATATCATCACTGGTAGATAAGGAAACTAAAGCTCAGAAAGGTTAAATAATTTTTCCAAAATTACACACACAACTATTAAGTGGCAGAGCCTGGATCTAAAGTTTATTTATTTACTTACTTATTTTTTGAGAGGCTGGGGAGAAGGGGTAGAGAGACAGAGGGAAAGACAGAATCCCAAGCAGGCTCCGCACTGTCAGTGCAGAGCCCAATATGGGGCTCAAACTCAGAAACAGTGAGATCATGACCTGAGCCAAAGTCAAAGTCAGATGTTTAACCAACTGAGCCACCCAGGTGCCCCCCCCTCCCCACCCCAGTTCCAGATTTAAACCAGTTCCAGCGCCCATGACCCAGTGCCATCCAGGAATGGAGACTTGTTCCCCTATCCCCTATCCCAGAATCCCTGCCCACATGTCCCCTCCTCTTCCGCTCAGGCCCTGGTTTGCACACTCCTGTCTTCTAAGTCTCGCTCACCTGCCCCAGGCTCTCCTCCCTGTGTCATGCCCTGGCACCTGTGCCTGAGCCCCTGAGGCAGCCGGAGGACAGGTGCCGGCGAGCCTACCCAGGCACCTCCCAGCTGTCTCCTGCCCCACGTCTCACTGCTGTGGGGGCGGGCCTGCCTGCCCTTTGATTGCCAGCTTCAGAAACCCGCCCCCATCACCACTACAGAGGTTAACCTTTGCATCTTGCTGTCCACATCTCTTCGGTCCTTCCCCCCACAGAGCTGGTTTGAACACACACTGAGACCTGAATGCATCCCCAGGCAGCGACTGACAGATGGCTGAATCAGCTTCTTCGCTGTAATCGAACCCAGGAGCGCCCTCCGCCCTACACTGAGCTTACACTTGCATGGCTCCCTTACCACGGTTACTTGACTGTAAAGAAAGGGAGATCTCAGCCCTGGGTCTGGCCCTCCTCGGACTCTGATCCTCTAAGTGGGGGCGGGGGATGGATTTCAGCTGCGGGATTAAAGGCCTTTCACTGTGCAGCTCTGAATTCCCTTACCTCACAGCTCTGCACCTTCCTCATGGCTGTGAGGTGAGTGCTCCTCCCACACCTGCAGCCTGCCATGTGCGCATTGTGTGTGTGTGTGTGTGTGTGTGTGTGTGTGTAACCTCTTGCCCGGATGCGCTCCGGTTAACCGCTGCACCACGCAGGGCAGGGGGGAACCTGTGGGGACAGGCGCAGAGAAGAAAGACGCCGATGAGCCGGTACCTGTGGTCACTAAAGCAGCTTCGTTTTCCCAGCACTCCCTGGGTTGATTCACTTCCAGCTGCAGCTCCACAGGGTGAAGCAGGTCCTGAGGAAGTGGTCAGAGGGCAGCAGAGAGCGCTTCCTTTCACACAAGGCCTCCAGGGCAGAAGCGAAGCCTCGTGACATCTCCATCCAAAATCTCTCCTGCCCCACAGCCCCTCTCTCTGGTTTACAGACGCACATTTTTTGTGTTGTCCATTTTTTCAGATCCTCCTATACCTGTGTAGAGTTTTCCTTCCAGGTGGGAGATCCCTGTGTTTACAGTCATGGGAGCTGGAATACCTCTTAGCACTCAGCTCTCTGCTCGCCCACGTGTTCATGTGTTCACTCGGCATCCACCATGTGCCCTTGGCACAGACCCTGCCCTTGGGCTTCACACAGTGTGACCATGCAGCATGACCTCCTCACTGTCTGTCCAGCTGGAAATCTGAGGAGAAAGACCTTCCCGAGCCACACTGAGCATCTCTTGGCTGGCGGCATAGCATTTCCAAAAATAAAATCTCACAGAGCAATTACATATTAAAAATGTTATAGTCACAGGTTTCTCGTGCATGGATGTCTCCTTCCCTGCCTCATGTTCTCGACGCTTCAGGCACGCAGGGGGCATCTTCTTGCATTGGTAGGCAGCTTCGTGCACAAAGTCAGTGGACACCTGATAGTTGATTGTGTCCCAAGAAACTAAGTCCAGTCCACGCTAAAGATATCCATGTGCCATGCGGCACCTCTCATCCTGAAAGGAAGGTTAAATGTTATTGTCACTCTGACACTCCTCTTGAATCAGGCAGAAAGCTTCTTAGTTTTATTTTAATCCTAAATTCTGCCACCTAAAACTTGGGGAAGGTACAACCCATATTATTAAGGATTTGAACTATCAGCTAAAAATCAGCTGCTACGAAGGGAATGGACTATACCAGAGAGAAAACACCTTGCCCCAAACCTAAGGAGAACACTGAGAACCAGGGAAAAAAGTGAGTTAGTTAGCCTCCTTCAGGTTGCTAGCGGCAGAACCAGGGCCAAAACCTCTATTCTCCCTATATCAGTCAAGGTCAGCTGTGTCCCACAGCAGGCTGAGAACACCCTGACCTCTCTGGCGATGTGGCTCAAACCGTGTGACATTTTAGTTCAATTCAGACAAATCTATCATGTTTTTTTGTCCCCAAGGTAATTGGTTTTAGCAACTTTACATGTGTCCCCATCTAGGAGTAGAGATTGGATTTCTTGATTATTTTGCTGGACTGGAAAAAGTGAAATGGTATTTGCCCTCTGGATGATTTCCCTCCACGAGAAAATATCCAAATTTCTAACAAAAGACAAAACAAAACAAAAACCACCAACACCCAGCTCTTATAATGGAACCGTGAAGGGAGTGGAAATGAAGAGACCCAATTTAGGAGCCCAGCCCTTAAGGCTTAGGCAGAAAGAAGGGTTTCTATAGGAACACTTACATGTAGGAAGGATGCAAAAATCCTTATAGAGTGACTGTACTTGCCCACTGAAATCTAAACTTGCCCCCCCCCCCCACTGCCCCATAGTTGGTAACAACAATCCAATTTTCTTCAAGGGACCACCTGCCCTCCCTCTCTGTCCAAGTGGTCCAGTTGCAGCTGATCCCACCTAGATGCCCTCCTGACCAGTCATTAAAACCATGAATCCCACTGGCCCCAGTGATTGGAGCTGAGAGATGGGCCAAGACAGATTCTTGGTGATATCATCATCTGAGTATCTGAATCCAGCAGGGGCTTAATCTTGGAGTCCTACTCCTATGTTTTACAAGTTATGGAAGCCATAACATTCCCTTCCCTTCCCTTCCCTTCCCTTCCCTTCCCTTCCCTTCCCTTCCCTTCTCTTCTCTTCTCTCTCTCTCTCTCTCTCTCTCTCTCTCTCTCTCTCTCAGTATAAGCCCATTTGAGCTGGATTTCTGTCACTTGGAACCAAAAGAGACCTACCTAATGAACCCACAGCAAGGACACTGAGTGGGTGCTCAAAGAGAATGAGAGCTTCAGTGAAAGGGTAGTGACAATATTTTGGGCACCTGGCCTGAATCCTGCTAGCTCCTGAAAGAAGGAAAATTCAGCACCACCCAAATGGGGGTGTGGTGCAGGCCCTAAGGAGGTGCCCTGGTGCCACAGCACAGCTCACCAAGATAGCAGAGCTCATCCTGAGCTGACATCTAGTCCTCCACCCACCTAACCTTCCAGTGAGATTCAGGGTGAGAATATGAAACTGCTTTTGATGAGGTTTCACCCACTCTGACTCCTACAGTGCTTTCCGGGTCCCCAGAATATAATTTTTCATTTAGAGGCACCCAAAGATGCCCAAACTAGAGTTCATCATCAGCCACACTTTTTTTCTATTGCTGAAACCCAAGCTTCCTCCATTTATAATAGACATCTATCCCAAAGTCCTTCTTTCTCTGTGACTGCTGTCCCTCCCCGTGTTCGCCCGGCACAAATAGGGTGGACATCGGCCCTTTAACAAAAGTGCAGTATTAGACCTTCATGACTTACTGCAAATCCTACCGTTTGAGTAGATGCTTTGATTTCTTGTTGCCTTTCCTGGTACATTTCCTGCTGATCCTTCCTTCCCATCTAGAGTTGGAAAGAGTAGGTACGTTACAGACTAATGTGCCACCACACAGCCACGAGCTAATCAGTCATTCTACCAACCTCTGCTGACCATCAGGCACCACACACCACTGCGAGATACAGTGGAACACACCATATCCCCTGTCCTCAAGGATTTTACCCAGCAAACCATCAGAGGGGAACTTATTTCTAGCTCTCACATTGCAAAATGGGCAGGCTAGAGACACAACACCTCTTTGAAGCCCATGCCATGCTGTGTGCTCTACCTATCTGGCCTCATCTATTCAAAACACGTTTACAAGATCTGGCAAAATTCCCTTCCCAGAGTGTGACCAATGCAGGTTGCCAGTCACTGGGAGTGGGCAAGGGGAAGGTGCGAGTGTAGGCGTCCTTGGTTCTACATTTGATCTTTGAGACCCTTGGGGCCAAGCTCTGTGCTGCCTCCAAACCTCAGAGCAGGTGGCCCAATCAGAACAGGGCACTGAAGCAACGGAGTGATCACGTGACTGTAACTGATTTGCAAGACCAAGGATGGCCAGCACTCTAGATGCCTCCAAATTAGCCCTGGGGTGAAAGGGAGAGAAGTCCTATTTGAGTGAGGTTGGGGGAATGGACAGAGAGGGGGCTTGAAAAATTTAGCTCTTCTTGTTTATTTCAACTGTATGTTTAAAAACAAACAAGTAAGAAATTGCTGCGGCTGAGGTCAGAGAGGTTTTTTCCTGTTTTCTCTCTAGGGTTTTGATGGTTTCCTGTCTCACATTCAGGTCCTTTATCCATTTTGAGTTTGTTTTTGTGAATGGTGTGAGAAAGAGGTCTAGTTTCATCCTTCTGCATGTTGCTGTCCAGTTCTCCCAGCACCATTTGTTAAAGAGACTGTCTTTTTTTCCATTGGATGTTCTTTCCTGCTTTGTCAAAGATGAGTTGGCCATACTTTTGTGGGTCTAGTTGTGGGGTTTCTATTCTATTCCATTGGTCTATGTGTCTGTTTTTGTGCCAAGACCATGCGGTCTTGATGATTACAGCTTTGTAGTAGAGGCTAATGTCTAGGATTGTGATGCCTCCCGCTTTGGTCTTCTTCAAAATTACTTTGGCTATTCAGGGCCTTTTGTGGTTCCATACAAATTTTAGGATTGCTTGTTCTAGCTTCGAGAAGAATGCTGGTGCAATTTTGATTGGGATTGCATTGAATGTGTAGATAGCTTTGGGTAGTATTGACATTTTAACAATATTTATTCTTCCAATCCATGAGCACGGAATATTTTTCCATTTCTTTATATCTTCTTCAATTTCCTTCATAAGCTTTCTATAGTTTTCAGCATACAGATCTTTTACATCTTTGGTTAGGTTTATTCCCCGAAGTCAAGGGAATTAAAAGCAAAAATGAACTATTGGGACCTCACGAAGATAAAAATCTTCTGCACAGCAAAGGAAACAATCAACAAAACTAAAAACAACAGAATGGGAAAAGATATTTGCAAATGACATATCGGACAAAGGGCTAGTATCCGAAATCTATAAAGAGCTCACCAAACTCCACACCCAAAAAACAAATAATCCAGTGAAGAAATGGGAAGAAAACATGAATAGATACTTCTCTAAAGAAGACATCCAGATGGCCAACAGGCACATGAAAAGATGCTTAACCTCACTCCTCATCAGGGAAATACAAATCAAAACCACACTCAGATATCACCTCACGCCAGAGTGGCTAAAGTGAACAAATCAGGAGACTATAGATGCTGGCGAGGATGAGGAGAAACGGGAACCCTCTTGCACTTTTGGCAGGAATGCAAACTGGTGCAGCCACTCTGGAAAACAGTGTGGAGTTTCCTCAAAAAATTAAAAATAGACCTACCCTATGACCCAGCAATAGCACTGTTAGGAATTTACCCAAGGGATACAGGAGTGCTGATGCATAGGGGCACTTGGACCCCAATGTTTATAGCAGCACTTTCAACAATAGCCAAATTATGGAAAGAGCCTAAATGTCCATCAACGGATGAATGGATAAAGAAATTGTGGTTTATATACACAATGGAATACTACGTGGCAATGAGAAAGAATGGCCTTTTGTAGCAACGTGGATGGAACTGGAGAGTGTTATGCTAAGTGAAATAAGTCATACAGAGAAATACAGATACCATATGTTTTCACTCTTATGTGGATCCTGAGAAACTTAACAGAAGTCTATGGGGGAGGAGAAGAAAAAAAAAAAAAAAGAGGTTAGAGAGGGAGAGAGCCAAAGCATAAGAGACTCTTAAAAACTGAGAACAAACGGAGGGTTGATGGGGGGTGGGAAGGTGGGTGATGGGTATTGAGGAGGGCACCTTTGGGGATGAGCACTGGGTATTGTATGGAAACCAATCTGACAATAAGTTTCATATTAAAAAAAAAAAAACAAGCAAGCAAAACCTTTGGGCCCATTCCATGGAAAGATCATTTGAATGAAGCTAGCAAGCAATTAGCAAGAAGTTGTCATCAGGTGTGTGACTGAATCTCCGCTGCTCAGTGTGCTCAGAGTACCCCCTCCACCCCACCCCACCCCCAGAATTGTCCCTGAGCCCAAGCCCCACTGTCCTCCTCCTCCAAGCGACCCCCAGGGCTGCTCCATCCGGGAACACACTCCCCAGCAGCTGCCTGCTGCCTGGGGCTTTTGTCTCCTGGCGCGGCTGCAAGCCTGGTCACTTTGTTTAGGGGAGGCTCTGACACAGCCTGAAAAGTCAGGGTTTCCAGAGTTGAGACACATCAGAGGCTGCTGTGCCCACACGGCCCTGTGCGGGCTGGGCTGAGATCTTGCGCGTTCCGAGCGCAGTGGAACATGTGCGCTCCCCAACCACCGCCCCCCCGCCAGTGACAGCCCTCACCTTGTTCCACAGGGCGGCCGCAGGGGCGTAGAGGGAGCCCCAGCCATGGGTCTTCTAGAAAACCGAGCCAGCCTCCAGGCCGCTGGTGTCCTCAGAATCTTAATGGAAGCGAAACACCCCTGAAAACGCAGGCATCAGGAGCCAGACGGAAGCCCTGCAAACAGAAAAGTCAGAGATGCTGGTCTGTGATCAGGCTGTGCCAGGAGCCTTCTGGTGTTTGATGCTTGTCAATTGTGAGTGTGCATCCTGTTTGCCTAAGTTGCCTAGAGCAAGTGCACGTGGTTAAGTCTGTACACACAGGGGATATATTCTTCATCTTGCGTGCATGAATGTGTGCATGAATACGCAAATGTGCATATATGAATATGCAAATAGAAAGTATATCAGCATCTTCTCACGACCAAGTAAAGTAAGCTTTGAAGTTAGCTTTGGCTCCTTGACTCACTGATAATCTAAGACAGTATTTCACACTCATTAATAACCTGTCCCTAAACCAAAGGACATAAACAACATCCTTTACCTTCTTCATTTTCCAAGTCACCAAAGCACAGTTCTGTGCTTCAACAGCAGAGGGAAGCACTTTTCTTACTGGAAAGGGAAAGAAGAAAACAAGTCAGGAGCATTTGCCTCCCCCCCCCCCCCCCCAGCAGCTTCCTCAGGAAAGATCTTCACAAAGAGGATGTTCCATTGATCAACAAAGATTTATAGAAAATGGAAAGAAATACAGAACCCCCCCAATTTACTCACTGTCTGGTGGGAGATACTGAAAAGTAAATACCAACTTAAGAAACAGTTATAACCTCACAGTAAGAGCAGGCACAAGTGCCCTGGGAGCTAGGAGGAGGGTCACCAGTCTTATGGCACAGAGAAAATATTGCAAGGTTGTAATGCTCAAGCTAAGTCTCCAGTGAGAGGTAGGAAGCAACTAGGCTACAAGGGAGGGAGAGTCATTCAAGGCAGACAGAAGAGCATGACAGGAAAGCAAAGGCATGTCCTGTAACCAACCATGCTGGAGCTCACCCTGCTTTATTTTTCTCTATGACACTCAGTGCCATCTGACATTTTATACTTTTATATGTGTATTGGCTGTCTCTGCCAACTAGAATATAGAATAGTCCCCTGAGGGCAGGACTTTGTTTTGTTCTCTGCTATACATCCCCAGCATCTAGAACTTGCTTAACATGTAGTACGAATCAATAGATGTTGCTGAGTGCATGCATGCTGGAGAGGAGTGAGAAACGAAGCTGGGAAGTTCAGGTAAAGTGGCCCCCACGAACACTGGGGCCTTGTGTGTTACGCTTGCGAGTGTGACCATTACCTTGGAGATCCAGCACAGACAGGGTTTACAACCTGGCAGCACACAGACAAAACACATGCGTGTTTTGCTTGACTGTGTACTGTGGTTTGAAAATTGGGATATTTTGGGGTGCCTGGGTGGCTCATTCTGTTAAGCATCTGGCTTCAGCTCAGGTCACGATCTCACTGTTCATAAGTTCAAGCCCCACATCATGTTCTCTGCTGGCAGTGCAGAGCCCTCTTTGGATCTTCTGCCTCCATCTCTCTCTCTCTCTCTCTCTCTCTCTCTCTCTCTCTCTCTCTCCCCCTCCCCTACTTGCACAAGCATGCTCTTTCTTTCTCTCTCAAAAATAAAAAAAAAAAAGGATATTTTATAAATATATCTGGCTTCCCTTAAAATGCAGAAATTTGGGACCTGAAGTCTTGAAAGACAAAGTTGCTAGTGCCGACAGCACATGGTCCTTTAATAAGACCTGTGCTGTCTTGTTCACCTCATCTTCTCCTCCAGCACCTGTCTTGCATCAGGGCTTCCTTCCTCATATGTCACCTGCCTCCTCCATTTAGATAAATGGGTTTGCAAACTGATGTGGGAAACAAAGGCAAAAAAAAAAATTAAATGTCCCTATAACATACAGCCCATTAACAAGTCCTTGAAGCAGGCAGAGTGACCTTCCTCTGAGAGCTCAGCTTCCTTGAGGTTGACACTTTGCAAGGCAAAAGGCCATTTTAGCTTAACATTATCCTGACATCCCAGGATCCTGTGAGTCTACTCTAAAATATAGAAATTCCTTTGGAAATTTCCTTTATCTCTTCATCCCAAGATATATGTTAGCAATCATCCTCTAAGCATATGGCCCACCGATACACATCTGAAGGATCTTATGACTGAGGGTTTATTGAACAGTAATAAATGGCATTTTCCTAACAATAGCTAGCCCCCTCAGGGTCCTAGAAACCTTGTTTCCAAATACCTTGGAGGCTTGTGCAGTCTCTGACCCCCTCCCAACCTGAAAGTATATACTGTAAAACCTTGGATTACAAGGAATTTGTTCTGCAAGACAAGCAAACATTTCTAATACATTTTAACTTGATAAATGAGTGATGTCTTGCAATGTGAGTAGTATGTGACACCGAATGTCACATGATCACAACCAAGCCAATGGTTCTTGAAATTCGCTTTGATATATGAGTGCTTTGAATGGAATGAATTTCATTCCATTTCATTCCATATCTGGAATTAATTATGCTCGCAAACCAAAGTTTTATGTAATCAGTTACCCCTCACAGTCCCAGTGCAGCTCTTTCTACCGCTGGATCCTGTCCCTGTGCTTTAATAAAACTACTTTTTTCGCACCAAGGATGTCTCAAGAATTCTTTCTTGGCCGTTGGCTCTGAATCCCAACACTTCCACATCACAACCACTAGCTTAGGTTCAGAATATCTGGATAAAAATCATATCATGATAGGGACACCTGGATGGTTCAGTCAGTTAAGTGTCTGACTTTTGATTTCGGCTCAGGTAATGATCTCACAGTTCCATGAGTTTGAGCCTCACATAGGGCTCTGTGCTGACAGTGCGGACCCTGCTTGAGATTCTGTGTCCCTCTCTCTCTGCCCTTCCCCTGCGCTCTCTGTCTCTCTCAAAAATAAATATTTTTAAAAATCCCACCATGATAGTGAGTCTCCAAAATAATCCCCCAATGAGACACGCCTTCCATTATTTATGTCCTCCACAGTGAATCTGAGCTGGTCCTGTATAGCTAATAGAATGTGAGGGAAGTGACACTGTGTGACTTCCAAGGCCAGTTCATAAGACGCCAGTCACCACAGTCAGGAGTCTGAGTATGCCAAGGCCACCATGCTGGAAGCAACCCTAAACTAACAGTGTGGAGAGGCTGTATAGACAGAGAGAAGACTGGGCAGTCCCCAAGTGTTTCAGGCATCCCTTCTGAGATGCCAGACATGTGAAAGCCATCTGGGACACCCAGGTCAGCTGTCACCTACCTGCAACAATATACAGTCATATGAGAGACTCCAAGAGAGCCATCTAGCTGAGCCCATTTGACCCACAGAATCATGACAAACAATAACAAATTATTTTTAGCCACCATGTTTGGGGTGGCTTGTTACACAGCAATAGAGAACTAAATATCTACATTACCACTTACTAGGGATGTGGCTTGGGGCAAATTATTTAGCATCATTAAGCCTCAATTTTTTTCATCTTTAAAATAATGGTGATAATAGTACTGCTTCAGAGTTGTTTGAAATTCAAATTCGATCATGAATGGAATGTACTTAGCCTTGAAGCTAGCATGTCATGGTGCTTAATAAATGTTAATCATTATTTTGTTTCAGTTCTCATCAGTATTGTTGTTGAAGACTCTATGGTGGGTAGTTATCTCTCAAAACCAGCATGCCAAAAAGGGAGCGGAGGCAGGGAAGGTACTGATGGACAGATGACAGTCAAGGAGGGTATACATGTAGAAGACAGGGTGGTGTGTATATTTTGATATCCCAAACTCTGAAACACCAGGCAGTTGGCTATTTATTTCATTTTGGTGTCTGTACTAAGGATTCTGGTGAGTCCTATCAAATCACAATTCATTAATCCAAACTCATTCAAAAATATTTATTGAGCACTGACTGTGTCAGGCAGTTCTAGGTGATCTGGGAATACAGCAGTGAACAAAACAGATAAAGACCCCTTTCCTCATGGAACTTCCATTCTAGTGTCGAGGGACACATACCAAACAAATAAGTAAGTAAAATATATAGTATGGCAGATGGTGATACGTACAATGGAAAAAAAGTTAAGAAAGGTAATGAGTGTGGCATGGGAGAAACTAGATTGTAATTGTAAGTAAGTAGGTCAAAAGAAGGCCTCCCTGAGCATGGTGGAAAGTGAGCAAAGAACTCTGGGGTGGGGAAGGACCATCATATAGAAGGATCCAAACATAAAAAACAGCTGGAAGCTCATATTGTTCTATCTACTGATTATCAATCACACTGGTGGATATATATGTTTTCTCCCAATGATTCTGTAAGGCAAATGTTATTATATGTTATCTTTAACTTACTCAGACACTTGTTTATCCTACTGTACAATACATCTCTTTCAGCTACTTTAACTTCTTTTTGGGAAAAGGGAAGATGATGTATTGGTCAGGTTAAGTTAGGTTAAGTAACAATCCCCAAATCACATTCACTTATCACAATAATAGTGTATTTCTTATTCACAACAGCCCTTAGTGGCTGGACTCCATAGAGCCTTCATTCAGAGATTCTTCCAGCTGAGGCACACCATTCACATTGCCAATCACAGCAGCAGGGAGGAGGAAAGATGGAAAATTGACACCCTGTCTTAAATGCTGGAAGATACAAGTCACTACTTCTCTCCTATTTCATTGACCATAGCAGGTCATGTGTAGCTCTGTGTGTGTGTGTGTGTGTGTGTGTGAGCACGCACACACACGCATGATCATCCTAAATGCCTAGAAGTAAAAGGAAATAGATATTAATGAATACTTTAATGTCTACCATAGATGGATACATGGATAGATAGAAATGATAGGTGACAGTAATGATAAATAATAGAGATAGATAAAGTAAATAAAAGGAAACAGGCTTAGAAATGAAAAATAATTTGCCTACTATCAAGCAGTAGGTACAAACAGCAGGTACTTCCAAACAGTTTGTAAATAGCCAAGTCAAGATTATAACCCGGATTCATTTAGATTTCATTTTTTTTCATGTTTACTTATTCTTGAGAAAGAAAGAGACATAACATGAATGCAGAAGGGGCCAAGATAGGGAGACACAGAATCCGAAGCAGGCTCCAGGCTCTGAGCTGTCAGCACAGAGCCCAACATGGGTCTCCAACCCACAAACCATGAGATCATGACCTGAGCCAAAGTCAGATGTTTAACTGACCAAACCACCAAGATGCCCCTGTAATTCCTCTTATAGGAGGTCCAAAATAGATTAGCAATAATGTCCCTCAGTGGAAATCTTGAGAATGAGGAATTATTTCCTTAAATTTCATTGAATTGTCTTTTAGTTACGTGACTTCCCTTTCACAAATATTGCAGAATGGAAATACAAACCACAATCGGTTTTCAAAGATGGGCTGACGATTAATTTGTCATAAATAAAAGTTTATGAATCAATATAGTCACCATAGGACTGACTAAAGACTTGGACTGTCACTCCTGATAACATCCAAAGAGGCTCACTCATCTTTTCAATCAAGTAGCCAGTGGAGACAGCTCTAAACTGATCTACACTATGGTGTAGACCATAATAAACATTCTAAAATGCCCAGCATTATTTATTTGATGTAACTATAATTAGGCAAACAGCAATGTGCCAGAGTGAGCCTTGGATAGGCAATATGGCCCTTGGTAAATATTTCAGGTATTTCTGAGCAACTCAATGAGCCGAGTGGCTCTGGGATACAGAGACAAACCGATCAGAGCTCATGAGGCCGGGGTGGGGCTCATGTGAAGGGTGTTCTGGGGGCAGTGGGGGGAGATCTTAGAGACTTGGGGGAAGAGGAGAGCCACAGCTTCCGTTCTCTGCTGTGCTAGTAGTTGTTATTCTTAAAACAGAGCCTCTTTGATGTGCTGTACATTAGCATGTCATGCTCCCTCAAATCAATATTCTTTTTCATGTGGGGATTTTGAGTCATTTTTATACTTCCTCTTTTAAAGTTCCTTAAACCCCAATAAATAAAAATACTGATTGCCTGCTCTTGGAGAACACAAAATTTCTATACCAATGATACAAATACTCCTTGTTTCTCCTCATTGCCCCCTGGTTCTTGGAACTGGATTGTGTAGACTTCCTGACCCCTTGAGGTTAAGGGCTGTGGCCATTCCCACCTAATCAATAGTGTTCATAAAATATTTATTTTACCTCACTGAACAAAGCACCTCTTTGGTTTTTTTTTTTTTAAGTTTATTTTTGAGAGAGACAGAGACAGTGTGAGCAGGGGAGAGGCAAAGAGAGAGAGAGGGAGAGAGAGAGAGAGAGAGAGAGAGAGAGAGAGAGAATCCTAAGCAGGCTCCACACCATCAGCACAGAGCCTGATGCAGGGCTCAAACTCACAAAGCCACAGATCATGACCTGAGCTGAAACCGAGAGTCGGATGCTTAACTGACTGAGCCACCCTGGTGCCCCCAAAACACATCTTTGAAAGAAGGATTAACATATTTTTATCTGATAACTACCTGTTACACATATTTCTGGCACATTTTTTTCTACACTGGACCTTTTCTTTTAAAGAACATACTTCAGGCTCCCCATTCCCCAGACTAAACCAAAACTTTTTTTAAACCGAGGTATAATTTACACACAACACCATATTACTTTCAGATGTACAGCATGATGATTTGATATTTTTATGCTTGCAAATGAACACCACAATATGTCTAATTAATAGTCTGTCACCTTTCATAGTTATAAGAAATCAAAATTTTTACCACTTTTCCATAAGAAATTTGGTACCCATTATTTTTTCAAAGAGTATTATGGGTTTGATTCCCCCCAAGAACTACTGGAAAACATAACTTTGGAACTTTTATGATAACTAACTTTTTTTTATTTAAAGTAATACTGAGACAGATACTAAATGTGACATTCTGTCCCAAATAGGTGTAGAGAGTATAAAGTTAATGCGTTTCTGAGTCTTAGGTCTCACCAGGCTGTGAGTACAAAATAAAAACTTTACAGGACAAGTCCAACCAGCCTGGTGCCAGAATGGGGTGCTTCAGTGAGTGGTCCCCACCTTCTGGGTTCCTCAGAGGGTTCCTCAGGTAGTGTCCCCCTGTCTCCACCAGGAGGCGCTGCAGTGTGGTGGTTAAGAGCCTAGGCCTTGAAGTCCTACAGACTGATGGGCTTGAACTCTGCTCTCCCACTTACTGACTTTGTGACCTGTGCCTCAGTTTACTCATTTTAAAACTGGCACAATAACAGTACTTACAGATTGTTAAAGAAGAGGATATGTATACAGGATCTGGTGTTGGCACCCAGTAAGAACAACTCTTATCACATGGGAGACTTTTGGCAAGATGTAACACAAAAACCAGTTGAGAATGGCTTAAACATGAGGATTTATTCTTTCAATTAACAAGGAATCCCCAGATAGGATGGCTCCAGGACTGGTTGATTCAGTGACTTAGAGTGATATCAGGAGCAACTTCTTTTTTCTACTCTTCAGCATGTCAGATTTTCCTCAGTTAGGCTGCCATCGTGTATGAGAAATTTACGTATATCATCCAGACAAGAGATTGCCCAGAGAGAAAATGTCCTGCTTTTACTACAACTTGATTTTTAACAGCAAAGAAGCCCCTCTCTTGGCAGACTTCATTTACCTACACCAGTTGCTAGTGAGGAGAATGGGTTTGCCATGATTGATTCACACTAACCAAGATTTACCTCTAATCTGGGAATAAGATCACTTCCCCCAGGAGTATGTGCCCCTGAAGTTGGGGGAAGGAGCACAAAAGACTTGTGACTGGATCCCACCTAGAAAATTAAAAAGTTGAGAGACTGGCTTGCTAAGGGCTCTGACGGTGTGTGCAAAGTGTCCGTGACCTGTTAGGATACAACAGCATTCCCAGGGTTTGTGGCTGAGGCATGTTTTCTGGGGACAAAATATGAACCACACATGACCGCCATCTGGTGGGGTTGGGTTGGACGCTCTCCAAAAGGCCTGCAAAGAATAGAGGGTGTGAGAGGAATGAGCTGGGAGAGTAGGCAATGCGGGTCAGAGCTGGATGCTTAAAATTGGTACCCAGGATTATGGATATTGGTAATGTCAAAAACTAGGATTGAGGGGCATCTGGATGGTTCAGTTTGTTAAGCTTCCAACTTTGGCTCAAGTCATGATCTCACAGTTTGTAGTTTTAGCCCAGTGTTAGGATTCTCTCCCTCCCCCAATCTCTCTGCCCCTACCCAACTCATGTTTTCTCTCTCAAAATAAATAAATACATTTAAAAAAAATCTTTAAAACAAACAACTCTTAGGGTTTAAGTGGAAATAAGTGGCCGATATAGGCTGGAGAACAAGATCATTGGAGAAAGAAGGCAAGGACCTGAGAAACTAGAGAAAAATAATGTAAAGTGGACATTGAAATCCTCACAAACTGTGACAGAAGCAGTCCTGGAATGACAGGAACCCCAAGAGTAAAGATGAGAGAGGGCAAGTGAAAACGGGTTCATTTGCAACCAGGAGAAATAGTGGATGATATGGTTTGTTGATGTAAGATTCAGAGAGTGACTTTTAGGGCATGGAAGATTAAGGGGACTGTCTAGTCTCTCTCCAGGCTGAGCGGTGTGAGGGGTGCAAGAGAAAACTGACCTGGAAAGGATTCGAGGGAAGTAGTTTTGGCTAGAACAAGGAGGTGAAAGAAAGGTGGAAACAAGTTAAAGATTTAGGAAATTTTATTGTTGATTGATTTTGAGTCCAGAGGGCATAGTGGAAATGATTGGGAGTGGGTGAGGGAATATGGAAGAATATTCCAGAAGGAAGAATGTGAAAAGCGATATGGAGATTTTTTTTCCAAAGGTGATTTATTTATTATTTATTTTGAGAAAGAGAGAGAGAGAGAGAGAGTATGTGTGAGCATGAGCAGAGGAGGGGCACAGAGAGAGAGAGAGAGAGAGGGAGAGAGAGAATCCCAAGCAGGCTCTGCACTGTCAGTGAGGAGGCTTGAACCCACAAACCGTGAGATCATGACCTGAGCCAAAATCAAGAGTCACACAGTTAACCGACTGAGCCACCCAGACACCTTTATAGGGCTTCTTGCAGTGATAAAATTAACAGGAGTCAAGGGCATGTGAAATTTGCCTTAATGGTTTTGAGGAAGAAAGTTGTGGCAAGGCTTTATACCAAGAGGTAGAAACAGGTGACAAGGCCTTTCCAAGAGTCCTGCAGAGTCTGGAGTGGCTTACTGACCCCTGTGATGAAAGCATTGAGGGCGTTACTCCAAGCACATTGGGCTCAAAGTTCCCTGCTGATCCTGCATTACACCATTAGGTGGTGTAGACTGAGGCTGGAGATGGTAATTTTAACCAAGCATAAGCTCCTCTCTTGACCTGCTGGTAGATACTCAGACACCAGGGAAGAGATAGAACTTTGAACATCCAGACGTTAATAGCTAACATTGAGTATGTAGTATATACTGGGTACATGATAGTTTTACATGTATTAGCACACTTGATCCTCAGAATGATCCTCTCAGGGAAGTGCTATATACCTATTAACAGGTGAGAATTCTGATGCTTAATGAGATTGCAACTTATTGTGATCTGTCCAGTGCCATCGTGAAAGATGGAGAGCAAATATGAAACCAGACAGTCTGCTCTTAAACTGCTTCACTTACCTGGGGAACTTTTTAAGCCATCCTGGGTTTAAAACTTATTTTTTATCCCTTATTCATTTAAAAATCACAAATGCAGTATTTACCAAAACAAAAAACAAAAAAATGCTCATTCAAAAAGATACCATGCACCCCTATAACTATTATGTTATTAACACAAAGATATGCAAGCAACCTACATGTCCATCAATAGAGATGAATGGATAAAGAAGATGTGGGACAGATGATAGATGAGAGATAGATAGATAGGCAGGCAGACGGGTAGACAGATAGATACATATACATACAATGGAATATTAGTTATAAAAAAAAGAGTGAGATCTTGCCATTTGCAACAACATGGTTGGGTACCTAAAGGGTATGGCACTAAGTAAAATAAGTCAGGTAAAAACAAATACTATGATTTCACTTATATATGAAATCTAAAAACCAAAACAAATAGGCAGAAACCTATAAATTAAGACTGATAAATAAAGACAACAAACTGATGGCTGCCAGAGGAGCTGGGGGTTAGGGATTGGCGAAATGGATGAAGGGAGTGGGAGACACAGGCTTCCAGTTATGAAATGAGTAGTCACAGGGATGAAAAGTACCACACAGGGGATGTAGTCAATGGTGCTGTAATAGTGCTGTGTGGTGACAGATGGCAGCTACACTTGTGGGGAGCACAGTACATGGAGTTATCCAATCACCATGTTGCATACCTGAAACTGACATAACATTGTGTGTCAAGTATACTTCAATAAAAAAGGGGGAAATAGGGAGGAGCCAAGATGGCAGAACAACATGGAAGTTTTTTGTGTGTCTCATGTCCATGAAATACAGCCAGACCAACACTAAACCATCCTGCACACCTAGAAAACGTATCTGAGGATTAACACAATAATCTTCACAACCTGAACCACAGAACTCAGCAGGTACGTGGTGTGGAAAGGTGAACTGGGGGAGAGACAAGCCGTGGAGGGCAGGGAGCCACTTTTGCATGAGGAGAGAGGGCTGAGATGGGGGGGAAGAATACAGGAAAAGTATCCCCCCCACCAAAGCAGCTGGAGAGAAAGTGGAAACAGCCACAGGGACTGAACTAAAGAGGGAGAAAGGAGAAAGGAGAGGGTTTAAATTCCATTAAGACTATAAACAGGGGAGCACAGAGGCTGAAACTCTGCAGCTCAATAGCCGGTGGCGCTCTGGTGGGAAGGGTGAATCCCCAGGAGTAGAGTGGAGTCCAGGGGTCTTCAGGCCACACAGGGAGAGGCGGTTCCCTTGCTGGGAGGACACGTGGTAGAGGCTGTGTGGCCCCTGCACAGGCAAAGACCCCAGTGGACCCAGGAGAAAACCACATTTGCTGGTGCTGGAACGAGGTCACTGAGGGTGAAGCCTGGTGCCAGATGTGTGATGTGATTTTCCATATTCCCTGAAATGCTGCTGCTACACAATTGTGCAAACTTTTTCTGGGATGGGCTGGCACCCAGCCGCAGTCTCTGGGTGTCAGCAGCAGCACAGTCCCACGAACGTTCCTGGGTGCAGCCAGCACCCGGCCATTGCTCAGTGAGACCTTCCACAGAGGGGCAGAAAGGGTCAAAGCCACAATCCCTCAGAAGTAAGGGGTCGAGAAGCACAGCCTCATCTGAGACAAAACTCAGGAGGAAGGTTCTACCTAGGGCTTGGTCATGGACTGTGTAAAAGCGAGGAGTGGAAGGAAGCTGAAGACAAAGGATGGGTGCACGATTGCTAATGAGGGAGAACAGAGTTCAGATACTAGAGACTGGGTAGCTGGGTGACACCATTTTCACCACTCCCACGCGCGCGCACACGCACCTACGAGCGCCACAACAATCCGCCCCAGGAGGGTAGCAGCACCATCTAGTGGAGTACAGAGCCATTACACTAAGCCCCACCCAACTGGGCCAACCTCGCTCTTCAGGAACACAAGTCTCCACCTGCTTAGTTTATGGACTATAAAAGGCTTCATAGTTTGACTTCTAGGGGAAAACCAAGTAATTTCAGTTATATTTCAATCTGTTCACTGGACCATCTATTCAATTTTCTTTCTTTCTTTTTCTTTTTTCTCTTTTTCATTTCTTTTCATTTTCTTGAATACGGAAAGAGAAAAAATTCATTTTTATTTTCAATTTTTATTAAAACTATTTTTCTTTAATTTTTTTCTACTATATTTTCTACTTTTGTGTAAATTTTTTTCAAATTCTATTTTACTTCCATCATTTCATTTTAGTCTACTTTAGTGTCAAATTTTCAAATGATTTCTTTCCTTTTTTTTTCTTTCCCCGTTTTTCTCTAATCAAGCCCCTTTCAACACCCAGACCAAAACACACCTAGGATCTAACAACATTTATTAGACTTTGTATGTGTGTGTGTGTGTGTGTGTGTGTGCGCTTGTTTTTAATTTTTTAATTTTAATATTTTTTCAATTTTAATTTTTTTACCTCATTAATTCCTTTTCTCCCTTCAAAATGACCAAATGAAGGAATTCATCCCAAAAGAAAGAGCAGGAAGAAACGACAGCCAGGGAATTAACCAAGCAAGAGGCAGAATTTAGAATCACAATAATAAGAATACTAGCTGGAGTTGAAAATAGAATCCCTTTCTGCAGAGATAAAAGAAGTAAAAGCTAGTCAGGATGAAATAAAAAATGCTATAACTGAGCTGCAATCTTGAATGGATGTCACAGTGGCAAGGATGGATGAGGCAGAACAGAGAATCAGAGATATAGAGAACAAACTTATGGAGAATAACGAAGCAGAAAAAAAGAGGGAAGTTAAGGTGAAAGAGCACAATTTAAGAATTAGAGAAATCAATGACTCATTAAAAAGGAACAACATTAGAATCATAGGGGTCCCAGAAGAGGAAGATAGAGACATAGGGGTAGAAGGGTTATGTGAGCAAATCATAGCAGAAAACTTTCCTAACCTGGGGAAAGACACAGACATCAAAATCCAGGAAGCACAGAGGACTCCCATTAGATTCAACAAAAACCGACCATCAACAAGGCATATCATAGTCAAATTCACAAAATACTCAGGCAAGGAGAGAACCATGAAAGCAGAAAGGGAAAAAAAGTCCCTAACCTACAAGGGGAGACAGATCAGGTTTGCAGCAGACCTATCCACAGAAACTTGGCAGGCCAGAGAGGAGTGGCAGGATGTATTCAATGTGCTGAATCAGAAAAATATGCAGCCAAGAATTCTTTATCCAGCAAGGGTGTCATTCAAAATAGAAGGAGAGATAAAAACTTTCCCAGACAAAAATTAAAGGAGTTTGTGACCACTAAACCAGCCCTGCAAAAAATTTTAAGGGGGACTCTCTGAGGGGAGAAAAGATGAGAAAAAACAAACAAATAAATAAAGACCAAAAGCAACAAAGACTAGAAAGGACTGGAGAACACCACCAGAAATTCCAACTCTACAAGCAACATAATGGCAATAAATTCATATCTTTCAGTACTCACTCTAAACGTCAATGGACTCAATGCTCCAATCAAAAGACATAGAGTAACAGAATGGATAAGAAACAAGACCCATCTACATGCTGTTTACAAGAGACCCACTTTAGACCTAAAGACACCTTCAGATTGAAAGTAAGGGGATGGAGAACCATCTATCATGCTAACGGTCAACAAAAGAAAGCTGAAATAGCCATACTTATATCAGACAATCTGGACTTTAAAATAAAGACTGTATCAAGAGATGAAGAAGGGCTTTATATCATAAGTAAGGCGTCTACCCACCAAGAAGACCTAACAAATATAAACATCTATGCGCCAAATGTGGAACACCCAAAAATATAAATCAATCACAAACATAAAGAAACTCATTGACAGTAATACCATAATAGTAGGGGACTTCAACACCCCACTCACAGCAACGGACAGATCATCTAATCAAAAAAATCAACAAGGAAACAATGGCTTTGAATGACACACTGGACCAAAGGGACTTAACAGATATATTCAGAACATTTCATCCTAAAGCAGTGGAATATACATTCTTCTCCAGTGCACATGGAACGTTCTCCAGAATAGACCACATACTGGGACACAAATCAGCCCTCAACAAGAACAAAAAGATCGAGATCATACCGTGCATATTTTCAGACCACAATGCTATGAAACTCAAAATCAACCACAAGAAAAAATTTGGAAAGGTAACAAATACTTGGGAGACTAAAGAGCATCCTACTAAAGAATGAATGGGCTAACCAAGAAGTTAAAGAGGAAATTAAAAAGTTCATGGAAGCCAATGAAAATGATAACACCACAACCCCAAACCTCTGGGACGCAGGAAGGTGGTCATAAGAGGAAAGTATATAGCAATTCAGGCCTTCCTAAAGAAGGAAGAAAGATTTCCTATACAGAAGCTAATCTTATGCCTTAAAGAGCTGGAAAAAGAACAGCAAATAAAATCCAAAGCCAGCAGGAGACAGGAAATAATAAAGATTAGAGCAGAAATTAATGCTATTGAAACCAAAAAAACAGTAGAACGAATCAATGAAACCAGAAGCTGGTTCTTTGAAAGAATTAACAAAATTGATAAACCACTAGCCAGTTTGATCAAAAAGACAAAAGAAAGGACCCAAATGAATAAAATCAAGAATGAAAGAGGAGAGATCACAACCAACACAGCAGAAATAAAAACAATAATAAGAGAATATTATGAGCAAGTATATGCCAATAAAATGGGCAATCTGGAAGAAATGGACAAATTCCTAGAACCATAAAAACTATCAAAACTTAACCAGGAAGAAAGAAAATTTGAACAGACCCATAACCAGTAAAGAAATTGAATCAGGAGACTATAGATGCTGGAGTGGATGTGGAGAAACGGGGACCCTCTTGCACTGTTGGTGGGAATGAAAACTGGTGCAGCCACTCTGGAAAACAGTGTGGAGGTTCCTCAGAAAATTAAAAATAGATCTACCCTATGACCCACCAATAGCACTGCTAAGAATTTACCCAAGGGATACAGGAGGGCTGATGCATAGGGGCATTGTACCCCAATGTTTATAGCAGCACTTTCAACAATAGCAAAATTATGGAAAGAGCCTAAATGTCCATCAACTGACGAATGGATAAAGAAGATGTGGTTTGTATATACAATGGAATACTACTTGGCAATGAGAAAGAATGAAATCTGGCCATTTGTAGAAACGTAGGTGGAAGTGGAGAGTATTATGCTAAGTGAAATAAGTCAGGCAGAGAAAGACAGATACCATATGTTTTCACGCATATGTGGATCTTGAGAAACTTAACACAAGACCAGGGGGAAGGAGAAGGGGGGAAAAAGTTACAGAGAGGGAGGAAGGCAAATCATAAGAGACTCTTAAATACTGAGAACAAACTGAGGGTTAATGGGGGCTGGGGGAGAGGGGAAAGTGGGTGATGGGCATTGAGGAGGGCACCTGTTGGAATGAGCAATGGGTGTTGTATGGAAACCAGTTTGACAATAAATTATATATATATAAATGAAAGAAACCGAATTAGTAATCAAAAATCTTCCAAAACACAAGAGTCCAGGGCCAGATGGCTTTCCAGGGGAATTCTACCAAACATTTAAGGAAGAGTTAACACCTATTCTTTTGAAGCTGTTCCAAAAAATAGAAGTGGAAGGAAAACTTCCACACTCTTTTTATGAAGCCAGCATTACCTTGATTCCAAAACCAGAGACCCCACTAAAAAGGAGAATTATAGACCAATTTCCTTGATGAACATGGATGCAAAAATCCTCAACAAGATATTAGCCAACCAGATCCAACAATACATTAAAAAAAAATATTCACCACGGCCAAGTGGGATTTATACCTGGGATGCAGGGCTGGTTCGATATCCGCAAAACAATCAATGTGATTCATCACATCAATAAAAAAAAAAGGACAAGAACCATATGATCTCTCAATAGATGCAGAGAAAGAATTTGACAAAATACAGCATCCTTTCTTGATAAAAACCCTCAAGAAAGTAGGGATAGAAGGATCATACCTCAAGATCATAAAAGCCATATATGAGTGACCCAATGCTAATATCATCCTCAATGGGGAAAAATTGAGAGCTTTCCCCCTAAGGTCAGGAACAAGACAGTGATGCCCACTATCACCACTGTTATTCAACACAGTATTGGAAGTCTTAGTCTCTGCAATCAGATAACACAAATAAAAGACATCCAAATTGTCCAGGAAGAGGTCAAACTTTCACTCTTTGCAGATGACATGATACTCTGTATGGAAAACCCAAAAGATTCTACCAAAAAACTCCTAGAACTGATTCATGAATTCAGCAAAGTTGCAGGATATAAAACCAATGCACAGAAATTGGTTGCATTCCTATACACCAACAATGAAGCAAGAGGAAGAGAAATCAAGGAATCGATCCCATTTACAATTGCACCAAAAACCATAAAATGCCTAGGAATAAATCTAACCAAAGAGGTGAAAAATCTATGCACTGAAAATTGTAGAAATCTTATGAAAGAAATTGAAGAAGACAAAAAAAAAAAAAAATGGAAAAAGATTTCATGCTGCTGGATAGGAAGAACAAATATTGTTAAAAAATCAATACTACCCAAAGAAATCCACATATTCAATGCAATCCCTATCAAAGTAACACCAGCATTCTTCACAGAGCTAGAATAAACAATCCTAAAAATTGTATGGAACCAGAAAAGACCCCGAATAGCCAAAGCGATCTTGAAAAAGAAAACCAAAGCAGGAGGCATCACAATCCCAGACTTCAAGCTGTATTACAAAGCTGTAATCATCAAGACAGTATGGTACTGGCACAAGAACAGACACTCAGATCAATGGAATACAATAGAGAACCCAGAAATGGACCCACAAAAGTATGGCCAACTAATCTTTGACAAAGCAGGAAAGACTATCCAATGGAATAAAGACAGTCTCTTCGGCAAGTTGTGCTGGGAAAACTGGACAGTGACATGCAGAAAAATGAACCTGGACCACTTTCTTACACCCTACACAAAAATAAACTAAAAATGGATGAAAGACCTAAATGTAAGACAGAAAGCCATCAAAATTCTCGAGGAGAAAGCAGGCAAAAACCTCCTTGATCTTGGCCGCGGCGACTTCTTACTCAACATGTCTCCAGAGGCAAGGGAAACAAAAGCAAAAATGAACTATTGGGACCTCATCAAAATAAAAAGCTTCTGCACAGTGAAGGAAACAATCAGCAAAACTAAAAGGCAACTGACAGAATGGGAGAAGATATTTGCAAACGACATATCAGATAGAGGGTTAGTATCCAAAATCTATAAAGAACTTATCAAACTCAACACCCAAAAAAACAAATAATACAGGGAAGAAATGGGCAAAAGACACGAATAGACACTTCTCCAAAGAAGACATCCAGATGGCCGACACATGAAAAAATGCTCAACATCACTCATCATCAGGGAAATACAAATCAAAACCACAATGAGATACCACCTCACCCCTGTCAGAATGTCTAACATTAACAACTCAGCCAACAAACAGATGTCGGCGAGGATGCGGAGAAAGAGGATCTCCTTTGCATTGCTGGTGGGAATGCACACTGATGCAGCCACTCTGGAAAACAGTATGGAGGTTCCTCAAAACATTAAAAATAGAACTACAACCCAGCAATTGCACTACTAGGTATTTATCCAAGGGATACAGGTGTGCTATTTCGAAGGGACACGTGCACCCCCATGTTTATAGCAGCACTATCAACAATAGCTAAAGTATGGAAAGAGCCCAAATGTCCATCGATGGATGAATGGATAAAGAAGATGTGGTGTATATATATATACAATGGAGTATTACTCGGCAATCAAAAATAATGAAATCTTGCCATTTACAACTACGTGGATGGAACTGGAGGGTATTATGGTAAGTGAAATTAGAGAAAGACAAAAATCATATGACTTCACTCATATGAGGACTTTAAGAGACAAAACAGATGAACATAAGGGAAGGGAAACAAAAATAATATAAAAATGGAGGGGGATGAAACGTAAGAGACTCTTAAATATGGAGAACAGAGGGTTGCTGGAGGGGTTGTGGGAGGGAGGATGGGCTAAATGGGTAAGGGGCATTAAGGAATCTACTATTGAAATCATATGCTAACTAATGTGGATGTAAATTAAAAAAATAAAATTATAAAAAACATTTTAAAAAGGGGAGAATAATAAAAATCACAAATGCTTATGTTTGCTCAGATTTATCTACTTTATATATGTTAACAATTGGCATTTGGTGGGTTTTAATACATGCTTTATTAAAAAATGTAACACTCTGGGGCGCCTGGGTGGCGCAGTCGGTTAAGCGTCCGACTTCAGCCAGGTCACGATCTCGCGGCCCGTGAGTTCGAGCCCCGCGTCAGGCTCTGGGCTGATGGCTCGGAGCCTGGAGCCTGTTTCCGATTCTGTGTCTCCCTCTCTCTCTGCCCCTCCCCCGTTCATGCTCTGTCTCTCTCTGTCCCAAAAATAAATTAAAAAAAAAAAAAAAATGTAACACTCGGTAGTCTAGGGTGTATGACTTTACAGTCATCACACAAGTGATTGTACTTTAGAGTACATCACACAAGTGATGAACTCTGTTGGAAACAATCTAAAGATTAATTTTGAAAGTAACCTATTAAGTGGGGTATGATGCAGTGGTCATGAATACATGTTCCCGTAAGATATTTTTTAATGTCTTAATGTTATACAAACGGATACTTGTGGGTTGGGATAAAATTTAGCAACAGTATGAACACATCACTTGAAAAGCTCTTAGTGCCCACTTTGGTAGCCCATACACTAAAACTGGAATGATTCAGAGAAAATAAGCACAAGGAAGACATGCAAAGTCATAAAGCCATCTGTATTTACTTAAAAGAACCTAAATAGGGGCACTTGGGTGGCTCAGTCAGTTAAGTGTCCAACTCTTGACTTTAAGGCTCAGGTCATGATCTTGCGGTTTGTGGGTTTGAGCCCCGTGTTGGGCTCTGCCCTGGCAGTGCACAGCCTGCTTGGGATTCTCTCTCTCACACCCTCTGTCTCTGCCCTTCCCCTGCTTATGCTCTTTGTCTCTCAAAAATAAAATAAACTTTAATTAAAAAAAAAAAAAAAAAAACCTAAACAGACAATACAACCAAATGAACCTTGACTGGACCTTGGACCAAAAAAACAAAAGTGTCCACAGAAGACAACTGGAAAAATCTGACTACAGACTGTGTATTAGATTCTGGAATTATTAACTTTCTTAGGCATGATACTAGTATTGTGGCTACCTAGCTGAATGTCCTTATTGTTAGGAAACACATGCTTAAGCATTTAGGGGTGAAGGGTCGTAGTGTCCCGACTTTCAAATGGTTCACCCAAAATAATGTTTTGTGCATGGCTGTGTATGCAAATAGACACACACACAGACACACGCACAGAAAAAACAAACTAAAAATGTTAACTGCTAGATCTGGGTAAATGTTAACTGCTGGATATTCAACTTTTCTATGGATTTTAAAATTTTCAAATTAAAAAGCTGGGGAAAAGCATGAGGTTTTTAATAAATTTGTTCTATGAAATGCAGATTCATTCATTCATTCCTTTTTAAGTAGGCTCCATACCCAGCGTGGAGCCCAATGGAAGGCTTGAACTCAAGACCCTGAGATCCAGAATTGGACACTTGACTGAGCCACTCAGGCACCCCCTATGAAAATACAGATTTTAGAAAAGCAGTATTTCTAAATTGACATGTTACTTCATATACTGCAATCTTACGTAGGTTTGTCCAAGTAGGTTAACAAATAGATCTACTTCATATTCATGTATGTAAGCTTATATATTCAAACTGAGAACACCTCTTAAACTGGAAAACCATTAAGTGGGAAAATAAGACAAGAGCTGAAAAGGATGCTGTTGCAAAGCAAACAATCCTTGGTGGGGAAAGGCAGTGGTGGGGCGGGGGTGGGGGTGGGTGTAGTGGCAGAGAGTAGAGAACCGCTGTTTTCCCATACAAGACTTACAAAAAACTAATTCCTCAAATTGTATGTATGTGTAACACAGTGTTTTTAAAAATCCAGTTAAAGGAACCGCTTTACTTGGCATCTTTGCTCTTAAAATCCCCCAGTTTCCTTTCATTGTATGCTGTTTTAATGCCTAATGTTACAAGAAATAAAATAGAATGAGGTTGACTCTCAACGACCTCTGAGAGCATATTATGTATACACTGCTTCTTACCAGGTGCAAATCTACAAATGGCAAGAACTTTTTTTTCTCCTCATGTGGGCCTAACCTCAGAGAGGAAAAATAAACCCCAAATTGTAAAATGTGGGAACAACGAAAAATTAATCGTCCTCAAGATGGCACCTGGTAAGAGGAAAACACAGACATGTATTCCCCTGAATAAAGATCAAAACTGTCCTTTTTGTGTTTCAAATGGTGAAATTTTGATTGTACAGGGAACAAAATGTTTATGTGTAAGTTCAGTCAGTTTAGAGTTGCCTTAAATGTGATCAATTATGTAATGGGATGTTGGCGTATTTAGTTTTCAAAGCGGCAAAACTTCAATCTGTGTTCAGAGTGAATACATTTGTAAGTTCTCCTTCAAAGAACAGAAGAGCCAGTAATTAATAAAGACAAGTGTTCGGATTTATTTGGAAATTCACAGTTTCTAATGGCACTACAGCTCTGTAGTTACATATTGAAAGTCATCTTTCCACAACACTGGGTGCTGACACGGATGTGGAACTTCCCGCCCTCGCTCCGCTCCCCTCTGGACCTCTTTTCAGTGAGTTTCTATACAATCAGGCCCTCTTGCTCTGAATGGCTAATTGTACAGACTGGAAAAAAATTTAAATCATCTAAAACATACTGTTAACCTAAAAGCAGCAACTTAAACAAACAAAAAAGGCTTTAAATAGGTCACATTACAAACAATACCCCCAGAAAGGTATTAGACAGATTTAAAAACAGTTATTACTAAAAGTGCTCAATAAGTTATAACTTAAATCTTACAACACAAAATGGTCAATTCGCTCCCTTTCAAAAAGAAACTTTCCACTTTCACTCATTACTGTACAAACACACACTAAGAAATCATTTTCTTCAAATACAGTCGCTGCCAATTATTTTTAAAGAAAAAAAAGACAAAATGAAGACAGACACATTGACATCGCACATGTATACCTCTGCACATCTGTAGCCAATACAAAGCAAACATCAAGGAATAATAATCCCTTTAGACTTGACCAATTAGACAAGGTCTGACAAACTCACTAACTGGTTCCGGGTATATGGACATAGGCAGTGATTATATCACATGAGACCTGGGCTCATTTGACAAACCTTCAAATGTTCCATCTGCAGTAACAGGAAACACTGACCAGAAAGTCTGGAGGATTAGTGCTTATTGTGAATGTTTAAAATGTAATGTAGCTAAAGAAATCCTTTACAAATGGTTAAATGTGTCTAAAAGGTGAATTTATAAAAAATTTATTTGCAAATACCAGTCACTTGCAAGAAAAGATCTTGTAGGCTTTTTTCTCATTTAGTAACTAGAGAAAAACTAGTGTGAATAAGTTAAATGAAAATACCAGTATCGCCATTTACCGAAAAGAGTAAGACTTAAAAATTCCAGCAATTTTTTTGTTTCCAGTGAGTTTGCTAAACAGAAGTCTAGTCGGCAAGTCTGTAGGACTTTACACTGTCTGACCCACATTACTGAACTTCAGGCACAGATCACCTTAAAGCCTTGTAGTGTTTGCAGCTTCAAAAAACTAACAAAGTTATAAAAGAAATCAAACGACAGAAAAAGTTCTCCCTCCTCTTCCAGTGGCGTTATAAATAGACGAAAGGCACATAAATATGGGAAGGTGCAAGAAATAGGAACAAAGCTAAAGGAAGAGGTTTAGGCTTTCATTCCTATCCCACCCAAAGGAACTGGGCTTCCAAATTATGTTTGTCCCAGTAATTAATCTGTGAAAAAACATCTTTATAAAATGTCTACCATTGTCCCTGTAGGAAGTGATCAGCCTTGTAAAACTGCAGCTCATTAACCAAGATTGACACAATCCCACCTACTGTTTTAAAAAGGCAGAAACCATAATTTCGGAATACTTTTCCCATTAATATTTTCTCCCTCCCGCAAACCCTTCAAATACCACAGACTGTTCTTCAAAGAACAACAAAAAAAAGTCTCCAGTATGAAAAGTTCTCTTCATTTTAGATATGTCCCGAGACTGCTGTGACACCAAATGTTCCCACGGTGATCTCTTTGTTTCCTTTGATTATGTCATGCAGGCTCGGCAATGATCCTGACTTAGTCTGTATTAGAGTTTTTATCAGTTTTCCTTGGTCTTGGACTTTAGATCGCCTTCGTTTTAAAGCCCTCTTCTCAGTTTTTGTCTTTTGGGACTGTCCATTGCACAGACTTGTGCAAGCTGAAATGCCACAAAAATAAGACTCTTCAGACTGTGATGATGTTTCTGAGCTTCCTTCAGATGGAGGGCCCTTATAAGAAGAGTGATAAACTTCGCCCATATTAGAAAAGTCTCTCTGGTTCATAAAGGGCTTCCTTCCTCTTAGGTCTCCATTGGCTACCGGGTGCAGTGGGTCTGCCGGCTTTATGGTTTCAATTTTTTCAGTTTTGTACTTGCAGCGTTTTTTCTAGAACACAAATTTTTAAAAAGGGTAGTTATTAGACTTCCAATAGTTAACCTCTCAAAACACCTAGAGAGCTGAACTAATGGAGGAAAGTGCCAGCTCCCAGTGAAAAGTGAAACAGCATTATGAACAGCGTGACGCCCTGTTATGTTCTGCATAGATACCACCATCACCTTCTCATTTTGTAAATATACTCAGTCAAAACTCTTTTGGGGTGCCGGAGTGGCTTAGTCAGTTGAGCGTCCGACTTCGGTTCAGGTCATGAGCTCACGGTCTGTGAGCTCGAGCTCTGCACTGGGCTCGCTGCTGTCACCCTGTCATGCTTCAGATTTTCTGTCCCCCTCTTTCTCTGCTCCTCCCCCACTAGCACACACTCGCGCAGGCTCTCAAAAACTAAACACAACATTAAAAAAAAAAAAAACCCTCTTAGCTGCCACCTCTGACAATAGATTTAGGGGGTGATAACTAACAGCTGTGTACCTACTAAGCACCAGGTACCACACAAGTTGCTTTCAGGTGTATCTTCCTTACCAACCCTGAGAAGGGGGCACTTTATCCCTGGTTACTAAATGAGAAAACCAAGGTCCACAGGTTTGGTTCTCTGCTCAAGTTACAACACAGCAAGTGGCCAGGTTGGGATTGAATCCTGGGTTTATTTGTCTCTCAAGTCCAAGTTCTTTCACCTAGAGACCATCACCTCTAATCAAAAAGAGTACAACTTACTTTGAGAGGCAAAACAGAAAAAATCATAGTATTATTTTGAGTTTTGCTACTCATTTAATGGATCATTCCAAGACGACAAAATCTCCGAGTTTCAGTTTTCTCACATAACTTGCTTTCTCACATAAACTTGCTTCACAGAAAAGCAAACCTTTTCTGTAAAGGGCCAGGCAGTAAGTATTTTAGGCTTTGTATTTCACATACTGTCTCTCTTGCATATTCTTTTTTTATTTTACAACCCTTTAAAGATGGCTCCAGGCCCATACAAAACAGGCCACAGGCCAGATACAGCTTGTGAGTCATAGTTTGCTGACCTTTGTGACATTTATTTGTGTTATTACTATAACTGAAAATAAACAGTAGAATTTAAGGACCAGTTATATCAAACCTTTCAAGCTATTTCCTCGTCTAGTACCAAGTAATACAATATACTTAAAAAGGATCAAAATATTACCTTTTTTTCTGGAGAGAACTTGAGGGGTTCTACGATGTACAAATCATTTGGGTCTACTATAAGAAAAAATTTTAAAAAAAGATTTAAAATGTAGATTATGCATGATAAACACTATAAAATATTATATATTATCCTTTAGTGATTACTTTCCTAACAGATCCAATGAATTTATAATTATACCAGATTAAGCATATATTTATGCATTTTAAATTAGTGAAAAGTAACAAGGTGGGAGATGGTACCATTCTTATTTTGGGCTTGACTGGTCACCTTCAAATAACTTCCCTAAGTTTCTAACTGACAGACAGCTAGCTATCAGCCAACACAATAAGGATCCTTCCCTGGGCCCAGCCCTAACCTCTTACCTGATGAGAAGTATAACATCACCAGGTAAGCTAATAACAAACCTACAGATCATTTGAGTATTTCCCTAAAAGACTAAACTACACTGTGTCACAAATGTGGGTTAATCATGTACAACAAGCAGTTGTGACCAGGTATGAAAGCCAGTTAAAAGAGCATACACACAAAAAACAGATTTAAGACGCTTTTTCCACTTATATTTTACTGTGACTGAAACTATGAACTCCAAAATCTAAAAATAGCTTAAGCATGCAATATAAATTATAAGCAATAATGAATACATAATTATAATTATAATAATGAATATAATCATAAACAATAATGAATAAATACTTCTGGCAAGGTGAGTAAATTAGAAATATTCATTTTAGGTTTCTAAGATTTCATTACTTTAAGCACATTCAAGACAGCTGTATACCATTCTGACACTGACAAGATACACATCTTGACAAGACATGTGACTGACAAGATAAATGAGATTTCAGACTCATTCATCCCATTAAAAGTAAACAATGTATGGTCTGACAGAGCCAGAAGTTTGTAAGTTGCAAAATTCCCTATAAAACTTCATATACTGCAAATTAACTAATGACACGATTCAACCAATTCGTTTTTTTACATTATGTCTTAGAAATCTGTTGACAAAGTCATCAAATACATAAAAGTATCAAAACATATAAACTATATCAAATGCATAAAAATATACCAAAAGTATAAAGACATTCCTCTTTAGTCATTTCTATCAGATTACTAATCTTACTCAAGTCAATTTTTTTAAAAAAATGACACCTACTTCTAGAAATGGTTGTTAACTGTTACTCAGATCACCTTCTCTGCTCAATGCAGCTAAAATATGGATTTTAAAAAACAAAAATCACTAAAAGCTCTGAAGAGCGGCCAAGATCAAGTAGGTAATCTCCATCCCAAATGTGAATGAAAAATAGGAATCCCGATAGTCAAGTGGAACACAAAAGTCACTTCTGTCCTGACGGCATTTGCCAATGCAAGAGTATGTGAACTTCAGGTCTAATGGTATCAAGGTAATGAATCAGAAATCAAACCTTAGGGCCCACCCAAAGTAACAGTCTAGTAAGATACCCTGACTCTCCTCACAGTAAGCTGGGCCTCTAAAGAACTATATACCCTCAGAGAAAGAATTAACCCATGCGATGCAGGGACCACCTGGTGGTCCAAGTAACCTCATGGCATAAACATAAAGTATTGTGAATGTAAAGCAAACATAAATTCTCTCTGGAATAAAGACCTACCTTTTAGCTCTCAAATTATCCCTACAAATAATTTTTCAAAGAGAAGGACCAACACAAAGCACAGAAAGACACTAAGCACCTGAGCAAGAGGCTGCAGAGACAATTAATGAACAGACTCACAAAGATTTAAGATATTAGAATTATCAAACACAGACCACAAAGGCAGTTATACTTACTATGTTTAAATAAAAAACAAGCTTGAAAATATCTGCAGGAAACACAAAAGGGACCTAGATGTTTAAAAAAATACTAAAAGAATTCCTAGAAATGGAAAATGTAATAACTGAAATTAAAACCTCAATGGAAGAATTTAACAGCAGACTACAGATAGCTGAAGAATGTGTAGCCTGGAAAAGAGATCAGAAGAAATCATCCAAATATAGCACAGAATGGCAAAAAGAACAGAGTTTAGGAGACAAGGGGGATAAACTGAGAAGGATTTAATTAAATGGAGACTCTAAAAGAGAATGAGGTAGAGGTAATATTTTGGGGGGAAGTGGTTAAGAATTTTCCAGTATTGGGGTGTCTGGGTGGCTCAGCTGGTTAAGCTTCTAACTCAATTTCAGCTCAGGTCATGACCTCACAGTGGTGAGATTGAGCCCTTTGTTGGGCTCAATGTGCTGGGCATGGAGCCTGCTTAAGATTCTCTCTCCCCACTGCCCCCCGCCCCCGCCGCCAACTCGCACACAAGCACAGGAGCATACTCTCTCTCAAAAAACAACAATAACAACAATTTTCCCACTATTGATAAAAGATACTAAATGAGAGATTCAAAGAACTGAAGAACTAAGAAATCAGTGTATCTGTGGATAAATGTAAATGAACGCTAGTGTAAAAAATAATAATTGTATACCAAGCAAAACAAATAGAATTTAAATACACAAAACAGTAACATATATATCAAGCTGGGGATAAAAGATCTTTGTATTATCCAAGAAAAGGTAAAAGAACGGGTTAACTGCAGACTTCGATGAGTACTTGTAAATTCTAAGGTACCAGAAAATGTTAAAAATAATGCACAACCTCTATTCTACTGATAGCAAAAAAGAACGTCCTTCTTCTCCAACAAAAAGTTTCAAGGAGAGGGAGGAATAATAAAAAGTCACTAGAGAAAAGATACATGAATACCTTTATGCTAATAAATTTTAACATTTAGACGAAATGGAAAAGTTCATGGAAATTTTTAATTTAAATTGACAAAAAAAGTCAGGTTCCTATAACCTGAATTAAAAGCCTTTTACAAAGAAGATTCTGGACTGGACCTATGTGACTAATAATTCAAAAAAGAAATAATTATAATTTTAAACTCTTCCTGAGAAAATAAGAGAGCACTGGCCATCTGGTTTTATAATATAAGCTTTATACACAACAAAACCCAACAGTCTGAGAAATAAAAAATTATATACTAATCTTATTCATGAACAATAGACAGCAAAATTCCTAAGTAGTATCAAACAGAATTACATGAAATTAACAATACAGACACAAAAAACACACATGTAAATAACATATCATGCCAACTTGTATTTATTAAGAATGTAATAAGAGTATGACTCCAGAAAATCAATTAGTATAATTAATTTTAATAAGAGATTAGAAACGATCATCTTAAAAGAAGCTGAAAAAGTATTTGGTAAAATTAAACAGAGATTCATGGGGGAGAGGAACTATCAGCAAACTAAGAAAAGAGAGAGGGAGGTGCCTGGGTGCCTCAGTTCATTAAGCCTCTGCCGCTTGATATCAGCTCAGGTCATGGTCTCAGAGTTTCGTGGGATCGAGCCCCACGTCAGACTCTACGCTGACAGCAGAGCCTGCTTGGGATTCTCTCTCTGCCTCTCTCTCTGCCCCTCCCCAACTTGTGCTCGCGCTCTCTCTCTCTCTCTAAAATAAACTTTAAAAAAAACAGGAGAGAGGAACTTCCTTAGATGATAGGTATCTACAAAACACCTATGACACACATAATCCTTAACACTAAGAGTTTTCCCTTTAAGAATGGGAACAAGACAAAGGTGCCTACCAACCACTTCTATTCAACATTTTAAAAATGCCAGCCACTGCAGTTAGGGAAACAAAGGAAATAAAAACTATACGGATTGGAAAGGAAGAAACAAAATTCTCTTTAGTCTCAAAAGGTGTGCCTGTATTCACAGAAGTTGCCACTCTGTCATAACAACAAGTATAAGACTGAACAAACTGAAAAATAACTCTTCTTAGATACTTCAGAGAAATGAGGTCACAAGGAAAACTACTGTCACAAAACCTGGAGATAGGCAGATACAGACAATCACAAATTGCCTGGGCAGAAACCTCTGTGGGAACAGTGCCCAGGTAGGAAAACCTGAACTACAATTGATAAATTGCTGGATGTTCAGTGTGGATATATCTGTAAGTTAAGAAGTCCCAGGGGGGATGGCACCTGGGTGACTCAATTGGCCAAGCTTCTGACTTTGGCTCAGGTCATGATTTCTCAGTCTGTGAGTTCGAGCCCACATCAGGCTCTCTGATGTCAGCTTGGAGCCTGGCGCCTGCTTCGTATTCTGTGTCTCCCTCTCTCTCTGTTCCTCCCCTGCTTGTACTCTCTCTCTCTCTCTCTCTCTCTCAAAAATAAAGATTAAAAAAAAAAATTAAAAAAAAAGAAAGTCCAAGGGGGACTCCAAGAGGGGAGCCCTAACAGTTTTGTGAGGTTTTTAATTTTTTAATGTTTATTTATTTTTGAAAGCGAGCCAAACAGAACACGAGTGGGGCAGAAAAGGAGACACAGAACCTGAAGTAGGCTCCAGGCTCCGAGCTGTCAGCACACAGCCCAACATAGGGCCAGAACTCATGAACTGTGAGATCATGACCTGAGCCAAAGTCGGACACTTAACCGACTGAGCCACCCAGGCACCCCATCTGTTTTTCTTAACAAGGTCTGACTTTAGGAGATCTATTTCAGTAGAGTCGCACCTACTGGTGTTTTATTGGAGCCTAACCTGCCTAAGGGAAAGGGGAAGGCTGAGAAGCACTGGTGAAGTTTACAGTCAGGAACAAAAGCTCACCAAAAGCCTGAGGCCTAATCATAGGACTACAGAATGCTTCCTTTACCACCACACCTCACCACTATGTTATATCCCACCTTTCAACAAATAATTACACGGCATTTTAAAAATAAATAAACAAAATTAATAACTCAGGCAACAACAGATGTTGGCGAGGATGCGGAGAAAGAGGATTTCTTTTGCGCTGCTGGTGGGAATTTTTGCACTGCTGGTGGGAATGCAAACTGGTGCGGCGGCTCTGGAAAACAGCATGGAGGGTCCTCAAAAAATTAAAAATAAAACCACCCTACGACCCAGCAATTGCACTACTAGGTACTTATCCAAAGGATACAAGTGTGCTATTTCAAAGGAACACATGCACCCAAACGTTTATAGCAGCACTACTGACAATAACCAAAGTGTGTTAAGAGCCCAAATGTCCATCAACTGATGAATGGATAAAGAACATGTGGTGTATACATACAATAGAATAATACTTGGCAATCAAAAAAGAATGAAATCTTGCCATTTGCAACAATATGGATGGAACTAGAGTGTATTATGCTAAGCAAAATTAGTTGGAGAAAGGCAAATACCATATGACTTTGCTCCTATGTGGAATTTAAGATACACAACAGATGAACACAGGAGAAGAGAAGGAAAAATAAGATAAAAACAGAGAGGGAGGCAAACCATAAGAGACTCTTAAATACACAGAACAAACTAAGGGTTACTGGAGGGGTGTTGGGTGGGGGGATGGGCTAAATGGACGATGGGCATTAAGGAGGCCACTTGCTGGGATGAGCACTGGATGTCACATGTAAGTGACGAATCACTGAATTCTACTCCTGAAACCAACACTACACTGTATATTAACTAACTTGAATTTAAATAAAATCCTGGAAAAAGAAACCACACACACAAACACAAAAAGCAAAGAAAAAAAAGACAGAAAAAAAACCCTAGAATTGAATATCCAAAAAGTGCAGGACAACTACAAAATGTGTAACATGTGTGTAATGAGAATACCAGAAGGACAAGAATAAGAGAAAGGAAAAGAAAGATCTGAAGTAATAAAGAATGAGAATTTCCCCCAAATTAATGCCAGACACCAAAACACAGATCTAGGAAGCTCAGACAATACAAGGCAGAAAAAATGCCAAAACACTACACCTAGGCATATCACATACAAACTTCAAAAAAATCAAAGATACAGAAAAACTCCTGAAAAGTCAGAAGAAAAACACACCTCACTAGAAGAGCAAAGACAAGTTACATCTGATTTTTCCTCAGAAATCATGCAAGAGAGTGGAACGAAATATTTAAAGTATTGAGAGAAAAAACAAACCAATCTAGAATTCTATATCCTATGAAATTATCCTTCACAAGTGAGGGAGGAATGCCTTCTCAGACAAGCAAAAAATTGAGGGAATTTGTTGCAATAAACCTGCCTTGCAAAAAAATGTTAAAATTAGTTCTTCAGAAAGTTAGAGAACAATATAGGTCAGAAACTGCTATCTACATAAAGAAAGGAAGAGCTTCAAAGATGGAATACTTAAAGGTAAAAATCAACCTTTTTCTTAATCTTAATTGATCTAACAGATAACAGTTTGTTCAAAACAGTAATAGCAAAAATGTACTTGAATATGCTTATGTATATATATGCTTCCATGGAAGTGAAATGAATGACAGCAAGGGATGGATGGGAGAAATTACAAATATTTTGACAAAAAAAGAAAAAGAGAAAAAAAATATTTTGTTATTATAAAATAGTTGTACTACCCATGAAGTGGTATAGTGTTATTTGAAAGTAGACTTGAATGAGTTGTAAATGTATATTGCAAACTCTAAGGCAACCACTAGGAAAAGTAATAGAACCGAGAAAATATGGGATTATGTACAATGCTGAATTAAAAGCATAAAAGGCAGAGAAAGTACGAAAGACAAAATTGGTGGGGGGGCGCCTGGGTGGCTCAGTTTAAGCATCCGACTTTGGCTCAGGTCATGGTCTCACGGTTTGTGAGTTCGAGCCCCACACTGGGCTCTGTGCTGACAGCTCAAAGCCCGGAGCCTGCTTCGGATTCTGTGTATCTCTCTCTCTTTGCTCCTCCCTGCTCATGCTATCTCTCTCTCTCAAAAATAAACATTTTTTTAAAAATTCAGAAAGACAAAATTGGAACAAAGAATAAGGACAACAAATAATAAACATGGTAAATATTAATCCAACTATATCAACAATCACTTTAAACATCAACAGTCTAAATACACCAATTTAAAGACAAAGATTGTAAGAGCTGATCAAAACACAAGATGCAACTATATGTTGTTTTCAAGAACCTGGTTTAGTTTTTTAAAACATTTATATACAGTGTTATATAAGTTTCAGGTGTACAGTATAATGATTCAACAATTGAATACATTACTCCGTGTTCATCAGGTATACTCTTTATCCTCTTTACCTATTATACTCATCCCCCATACCCATCTTCCCTCTGACAACCACCAGTTTGTTCTGTATATTTAAGAGTCTCTTTTTTCTGTTTCTTAAATTCCACATGAGTAAAATCATAGGCATTTGTCTTTCTCTGTCTGATTTATTTCACTTAGCATCATATTCTTCAGGTCCATTCAGGTTGTTGCAAATGGCAAGATCTCATGCTTTCTTACAGCTGAGTAACATTCCATGTATATATATACATATATATATATATATATATATATGTATATATATACTCCACATCTTTATTCATTCATCTATGGATAGACACAGGTTTTTTCCCATATCTTGGCAACTGTAAATAATGCTGCAATAAACATAAGGATGCATATATCTTTTCAAATTAGTGTTTTCATTTTCTTTGAGTAAATATCCAGTAGTGGAATTACTGGATCATATGGTAATTGTTTTTAATTTTTTGAGGAACCTTCATACTGTTTCCACAGTGGTTACACCAGTTTGCATTCCCACCAACAGTGCATGAGGGTTCCTTTTTCTCCATATCCTTGCCAGCACTTGTTGTTTCTTGTGCTTTTGATTTTAGTCATTCTGACAGGTATGAGGCAGTTATCTCATTATGGTTTTGATTTGTGTTTCTCTGATGATTAGTGATGTTGAACATTTTTTCATGTGTTTGTTGGCTATCTGTAGGTCTTCTATGGGAAAATGTCTATTCAAGTTCGCTGCCCAATTTTAATTGCATTATTTGGGTTTCATGGTGTTGAGTTGTATAAAATCTTTATATATTTTGCAAATTAATGATCACTTGGAAATATCTTCTCACATTCAGTAGGTTGCCTTATCATTTTGTTCATGGTTTTCTTTGCTGTACAATAGCTTTTTATTTTGGTGTAGTCCCAATACTTTAATTTTGCTTTTGTTTCCCTTGCCTATCTAGACTATCTATCTAGAAAAATGTTTCTATGGCCAATGTCAAAGAAATTACTGCCTATGTTCTTTTAAAATATATTTTTTAGGAGTTTTATGGTTTCAGATCTCACATTCTAGAACTTTATTTTCAGTTTATTTTTGTGGATGGTGTAAGAAAGTAGTCCACCTCCATTCTTCTGCATGTAGTTGTCTGGTTTTCCTAGCACCATTTGTTGAAAAGACTGTCTTTTCCCCACGGTATATTCTTGCCTCCTTTGTCATATATTAACTGACCATATAGGTATGGATTTATTTCTGGGCTCTCTACTCTGTTCCATTGACATGTGTCTATTTTTGTGCCATAACTATACTGTTTTGATTACTATGGCTTTGTGGTATATCTTGAAATCTGGGATTGTGATACTTCCAGCTTTGTTCCTCTTTTTCAAGATTGCTTTAGCTATTTCGGATCCTTGTGGTTCCATACAAATGTTAGTATTATTTGTTCCAGTTCTGTGAAAATTGTTGTTGGTATTTTGATAGGGATTGCATTAAATCTATAGATTGATTTGGGTAGTATGGACATTTTTACAATATTGGTTCTTCCAACCCATGAGCATGGAATATCTTTCCATTTGTTTGTGCCATCTTCAATTTCTTTCATCAGTGTTTTATAGTTTTCAGAGTACAGGTCTTTTAGCTCCTTGGTTCAGTTTATTCTTATGTATTTTATTATTTTTGGTGCAATTGTAAATGGGATTATTTTCACAAGAAACCCATTTTAAATATAAAGGTATAGATTAAAAGTATAGGGATAAAGAAAGATATACCATGCTAACACAAATAAAAAAAAAGCAGACTTAGGTATATTAATTTCAGACCGAGCAGATTTCAGAAAAAGGTAATTATCAGGGATAAAGACCAGCATTTCATAATGATAAAGAGATTAATATTGCAAGAGGATATAGGTAGAGGCTTTAATACCTATCTATCAGAAATGGACAGATCCAGGGAAAATAAGTAAGCACACAGCTAATCTCAATAATACCAAAATCTATTGTATTTCTACATACCAGCAATAAACACACACACACACACACACACACACACACACACACACACACGATAGCATTTACCAGCATCAAAAAATACTCTAGGAATAAAGCTCCCAAAAGTTTGACCTTTTTAGAGTAAACAGAGATAATGCTTATATCCTTCCCAAACTGATATTCAGTTACTGTAATCTCAATTAAATTTTGTTTGTGATGAAACATTTAATAGATAATTCTGAATTTATATGAAAACATAAACAGTCAATAATGGCCAAGAAACCCAAAATAAATGAATATATTTATATAAAATTTTACATTGGAATTCCTACCGAAGGTCACATACAAAAAAATCAATTCTAAGTAGATTAAAGAACTAAAAATAAAAACTGAAGTAAACATTTAAAAGAAAATTATAACAGTATCATCCATAAACCTGGAGAAAAAAATTCTGTTTAATAGGAGATAAAAAGCACTAACCACCATTTTTTGAGGAATGGGGGGCAAAACCCATATATTTGATTACATTGAAATCAAGAGGAGCTTCTCTTATTTAAAAGACTCCAATTACAAGACAAATCTCACAGTGAAATAAAATATCTGCAACATATTTAACCAACCAATGAGTATGATTACAACCTTAAAAATTATAAACCAGTACAAAAGAGATAAACAATCTAACAGAAGAACAGGCAAAAAACTTACAGTTGTCCAGGAAAGCCAAATGACTAAAAGGCATAAGTAAAGTTGTTCAACTTCATTAGTAATCAGGCAAATGCAAATTATAACTGTGATAAGATTAACGAACACTTTACAACCTGGGAATCCGGTGTTTGTTGGCAAGAATGTAGAATAATGGAAATTCTCAAGGCACTAGTAGAAGCATACTCTGTTATGACCACTTTGGAAAAGTCTACCATTATCTGTTCACTTGCAGATAAACATGACCTACAACCCAGCAGTGTTAAATATAAGTAATATTCCTAGAGAAACTCATACAACTATGTTCCAGTATACAAAGGAATGTTTACAGCAGCATTACCTATAATAGCCCCAACTGTAAGTAGCAGTAGAATGGATAAATACACTGTGAACTGGTCAGTTACTGAAATACTATACAATATTGAAATGGGATGCAATCATGTATATGAATCTCCTTCTCTCTGCCCCTCCCCCACTTGTGTTTTCTCTCTCCCTCCCTCCCTCAAAATAAAGAATAAAAAAAAAAACATTAGAATTAATAAATGGATTTAGCAAAGTTGCAGGATACAAAATCAACACAAAAATCAGCTGTATTTCTATACTTTAATGATGAACAATCCAAAAAGGAAATTAAGAAAACAATTCCATTGATAAAAGTATCAAAAAGAATAAACTACTTAGGAATAAGCCTAAGAATGTGTAAGAAAAGTACAAAATATTGATGGAAGAAATTAAGGAAGATACAAACAAATGAGAAGACATCTCACGTTCATGACTGGAACACTTAATACTGTCCATACTAAACAAACTACCAAAATAATCTACAGATTCAGCCTAATCCCCACCAAAATCCCAACAATATTTTTTTGTTGTTGAAATAGAAAAATACATCCTAAAATTTATATTGAATCTCAAGGAACCTCAGATAGAAAAAGCCATTTTGAAAAAGATGAATGGAGTTTGAGGGCTCACGCCCCTGATTTCAAAATGTGTTACAAAGCTACAGTCAAAACGGTGTGGCACTAAGAGAGATAAGTAGACCAATGGAATAAAGAACGCAGAAATAAACTCTTACACATATGGTCAAATAATCTTCAACAAAAGTAACAAGACCAGTCAATGGGGGAAAAAACAGTTTCTTCAACAAATGGTACTGGGAAAACTGGATACTGACATGCAAAAGAATGAAGTTGGACCTTACCTTACACAATATATAAAAGTTAACTGAAAATGGATTAAAGATCTAAGGTGTAAAATTATAAACTTCCTATAAGAAAACACAGGGGAAACTTCATGACACAAGACTTGGCAATGATTTCTTGGATATGACATCTAAAGTATAGGCAACAAAAGCAGAAATAGACAAATGAGACCTCGTCAAACTTAAAAACATTTGTCCATCAAAGAACAAAATCGAGAGAGAAAAAATGATCCAAGGAATGGGAAAATACATTTGCAAATCATGTATCTCATAAGGGATTAATATCCAGAATATATAAAGAAATTAACAAAAAATCCAAATAGAAGGAAAAATAAAATAAAAACAGAGAGGGAGGCAAACCTAAGAGACTCTTTTTTTTTTCTTAAAGTTTATTTATTTTTGAGAGAGAGAGAGAGAGAGAGAGAGAGAGCAAGCTGGGGTGGGGCAGAGAGAGGGAGACACAGAATCTGAAGCAGGCTCCAGACTCTGAGCTGTCAGCCCAGAGCCCAACACAGGGATCGAACCCATGAACTGTGAGATCATGACCTGAGACGAAATCGGCCACTTAACCGACTGAGCCACACAGGTGCCCCTAGACTCTTAAATACAGAGAACAAACTGAGGCTTGCTGGAGGGGAGGTGGGATGGGCTAAATGGGCGATGGGCATTAAGGAGGGCACTTGCTGGGATAAGCACTGGGTGTTACACATAAGTGATGAATCACTAAATTCTGTTTCTGAAACCATGATTACACTATATGTTAACTAACTTGGATTTAAATAAAGTTAAAAAAGAAAAATATCAAATAAAAAAGTTTTTTAACTGGGCAAAGGATAGTTCTCCAAAGATGATTTACAAATGTCCACCAAGCACATGAAAAGACGCTCAACATTTCTATCTGAGAAATGCAAATGAAAACCACAATGAGAATTCACCACACCCATTAGGATGACTACTATCCAAAAAACAAAAACAAACAAACAAACAAAAACAAGTGTTGGTGAGGATGTGGAGAAAATTGTAACCCTCGTATACTGCTAGAGGGATTGTATAATAGGCAGCCACTATAGAAAACAGTGGAAAGTTCCCTCAAAAAATAAAACTACCAGGGCACCTGGATGGCTCAGTCAATTAAGTGTCTGACTTCAGCTCAAGTCACGATCTCACGGTTGTGAGTTCGAGCCCCGAGTCAGGCTCTGTGCTGACGGCTCCGAGCCTGGAGCCTGTTTCCGATTCTGTGTCTCCATCTCTCTCTGCCCCTCCCCTACTTGTGCTCTCTGTTTTCCTCTCTTAAAAATAAGCATTGAAATAAATATTTTTAATAAAAAATAAAAAAAATAAAACTACCAGATGATATAGCAATCCAATGTCTGAGTATACATACAGAAGAACTGAAAGCAAGGTCTTAAAGAGATATTTGCACACTCATGTTCGTATCAGCAATATTCACAATAGCCAAGAGCTGGAAACAATCTAAATGCCTATCAACAGATGAAATAAACAAATTGTGGTGTATCTGAAAACAGAATATTACTGAGTTTTAGGAAGGAAGGAAATTTGGTCGCATGTACGTGGATGAACCCAGAGGACATGATGTTCAGTGAAAAAAACCAGTCACAGAAAAACAAATACTTCATGATTAATATATTTCCATGAGGTACATAAAGTAATAAAATTCATCCGGCACCCTAAGTTCTCCATCTTAATCTGGGTATTGTCATACAGGTGTGTTCATTTGGTTTATGAAAATTCATCAAGCTTTGGCTAACAGACACATGAAAACATGTTCAACAGCACTCATCATCAGGGAAATACAAATCAACACCACAATGAAATACCACCTCCCCCCTGTCAGAATGGCTAAAATTAACAATTCAGGCAACAACAGATGTTGGTGAGCATGCGGAGAAAGAGGAACGCTTTTGCACCGCTGGTGGGAACGCAAGCTGGTGCAGCTACTCTGGAAAAGTGTGGAGGTTCCTCAAAAAATTAAAAATAGAACTACCCTACAATCCAGCAATTACACTACTAGGTATTTATCCAAAGGATACAGGTGTGCTGTTTCAAAGGGGCACATGCACCCTAATGTTTATAGCAGTGCTATGGACAATAGCCATATGGAAAGAGCCCAAATGTCCATTGACTGATGAATGGATAAAGAAGATGTGGTATATATACACAATGGAGTATTACTCGGCAATCAAAAAGAATGAAATCTTGCCATTTGGAACTACGTGGATGGAACTAGACTGTATTATGCTAAACAAAATTAATCAGAGAAAGACAAGTATCACATGACTTCACTCATACGGAATTTAAGATACAAAACAGATGAACGTAAGGGAAAGGAAGCAAAAATAATATAAAAACTGGGAGGGGGACAAAACATAAGAGACTCTTAAATACAGAGAATAAACTGAGGGTTGCTGAAGGGGTTTTTGGTGGGGGATGGGCTAAATGGGCAAGAGGCATTAAGGAAGGCATTTGGGATGAGCACTGGGTATTATATATAGGAGATGAATCACTGGATTATACTCCGGAAATCATTATTGCGCTATATGCTAACTAACTTGGATGTAAATTTTAAAAAAATAAAGTAAAATAATTTAAAAAAAAGAAAATTCACCAAGCTTTACATGTAATTACATTTTCTTACATGTAACACTTCAATAAAAAATTTCAGTTATAGGGGTGCCTGGGTGGTTCAGTCAGTTAAGTGTCTGACTCTTGATCTCGGCTCAGGTCATGATCTCATGGGTTTGTGAGTTCAAGGCCAACATTGGGCTGCACACGGTCAGTGCAGAGCCTGCTTAGGATTCTCTCCCTCTCCCTGTGTCCCTCCCCTGCTTGCACACACACACACACACTCTCTCTCTCTCTGTCTCTCAGAATAAGTAAATAAACTTAAAAATAAATTAAAAATTTTTTTTCAGTTATAGTAAAAAATCAGCCAACAGAAGAAAAAGAGAAAAAGGCAGGAAGAAAGAAGAGGTTTACTAATCGTAAGTAAGCACATATGTAATGGGTTAAATCAGTAAAGCTTTGTGATAACAGTAAAACCAGTGATGCTCAGCAATGATCACTCAAATGAGTTAGTCAGCTGAAACATGCTGCTGCATACTAAGTCCTAAAGAAAGGGGAGCCAATAATTAAGAAAGCATTCCTAACTGAAATATATAATTAATTTGGCTATTTTAATACTGCTATAAATATGTCTCTTAATAACTACTAATTACAAAAAATAAGTACAAATTACAAAAGAACGGATACAGAAAAACAGCCACTCAGTACATATTCATTCATTTGAATTTAAGTATTGAGTGTCAGACAATGGAACGCTATTATAGACCCTGGCCTATAAATAAGAGGTAGACTAGATTTTTTTTCAGAAAGTGCCTCATGGTCCTAAACTAGAGACAAAAGGGGTCCTACCTGTACAAGAAGAGGAGGCAGATAAGCACAGGATGCTATGGGAGCACATTCAGGTTTTCCAAATCTGTTGAACTTTCTCAAACATCTCTTTCTAAAAAGAAATACTTCTAAACAGGAGCAGGTGCAAATAAAGCTACCAATGGCTAATTAACCTAAGCCCCCCTTCCCCACCCTCTAGGCTTTTAGGAATAAAGATATATATATATATATAAAGTGTGAAAATGATAAGGCAGCTTTGACACAGCACAAACACAAAGGTTACTTGTACCCACTATTCTGTTGCAGATGGTTTCGAACACAACACTGACATTATACTTATGCCAGAAGTAAACCACATTCATGTGTATGTATACGTATTACACAAAAATCTACCTTCTTTGCCAGTTAACTGTAGAGACTTGGATCTGATGAGTGGGAATGAGGTTCTCCTTTTCAAATTCATATCATCATAGGAAGAGAAACACCTAAAACATGAAGAAAAACCAACACTGAGAACAGGGTAAACTACATATAATTTACTTTGCGGTTGGGGCTTGATGGAAGCTATTGAGAATTAAACACGCCCCAGAATGCTGATCTCTAGTGTAACACTCCAGTTATTGTTTATTATGTGTAAAAAAAAAAAAAACAACAAACTTTAAAGGTCATTCTCTAAAAGGTGCTATATTAAAATATCTATTATCCTCTCCCTTTGAATTCCACATTCGAGCATCCTTTACAACCAAAACATTTCAAGGGTATGCACTTCCTATTAGTGTTTTCTCTTTAATCCGGGCTACAGAACCTTCCAGGTACAGGACCATCTCTCTAGTTCCAATGATGTTTTAACACTGCAGTTGTAAGACAATCATATGGGGGAAAAATTATCTCAGTATTCCTTTATTCTGTCAAATTTCTCAAAAATGTAAAAAACACAGTAAAAAATGTGAAATAAGATGCTGATATTACCTTTTAGGGCTTGGATATTGATTACTTTTAGGAAGTTTTGAAATATAATCTCCATCAAATTGAGAGGGGTTTCGACAGCGCTGCATACAAAGCATCAGTCCCAAGACAACACAGAGAACCAAAGATATGACAAGATAGCTCTGTCGATCTGAAACCTGATGGAAAAGGATTTAATAATTATTACATAGTTTATATATTAAATATTATATTAGCATTAAATTTTGTTATATTATTATTATAGTATAAAAATTATACTAGGAAAAAATATAGTGGGATATAAAAATCAAAAGACAAATCATTTTTAACATTTTTAAAATGTATTTCCAAATGATAAAACGTAGGGCATGTTCTTAGAAAACGTACTACTGTGAGGCAATGTCTTTTTCTTCTTTTTCCCCCCCCAATTCTTTGAACGTTTTCAAACCTAAGGAAAACTTTAAAAATTAGCACAATGAACATATTCATGCCTTTCACTTTATGTTCACCAAAGTTAACATTTTGCCACATCTGCTGTGTCTTTCCATCTGTACTATTTCCTCAGGGAGGGAAAAAAAAATCTTGCTCCTGCCCAGTCTTTGCCGTCTTACAATACTGAACCAGCAATCACCCAGTTATTTAAGCCAAAAACGTGGGGATCATCCTTAGTTGCTCATCCCACACATCCAATCTTTCAGTAAGGCTTGTCATTCTCTTAAATATTTCCTGAACACAACTTCACACTGTTATCCACTTCTAACAGCTCAGTCCAAACCAACATCACCTCACTCAGGTTACTGAAACTGCATCCTAACTGGTTTCCTCCTCACTTCTGCTCTTGCTGTTCCCCAAGAGGCAATTCTCCACAGGACAACAAATGGGGAGCTTCTCAAAGTGTTGTCAGTGAGACGACCCATGTCACTTCTTAATTCTTTCCAATGACTTGCAATGATCAGAATAAAATTTAAACTCTACATTGCCTACTAAGGCCTACATGACTGGATCCCTGACCCTCCTTCCCCTCATTCACTCCGCTCCAACCATGCCAACTTTCTTTCTACCCTCAGACACATTACACTATTTCTTTCTTTTTTTAATTTTAGTTTATTTTTTTGAGAGAGAGAGACTGATTAGGGGAGGAACAGAGAGAGAGGCAGAGAGGATCTCACACAGGCTTTGCACTGTCAATACAGAGCCCAAAGCAGGGCTTGAACCCACGAACCATGAGATCATGACCTGAGTCGAAATCAAGAGTCAGACACTTGATCAACGGCGTCACATTACACTATTTCTAATCGTGGGTCCTTTGCCCTAGTTCTGCTAGTAACAGGTTTGTTCGGACCCTAGGCCCATGTGGCTGCTAAGTCTTCTTGAGTACTCAAGTTCTAACACCACCGCCTCAGATAAATAAGCCTTCCAAAATCACTCTAGCTAAAGGAGCAACCCTTACCATGCCACTCCACACACACACATTTCATTTCTATCCTACTGTCCCTAACATGTATTTACTATATATATATTCTCTCTCTCCCCCAGGAGAGAGGCACTTATGTGGCCAGGGACTACTCACTGCTGTATGCCCCGAGGACTACATAGCTCACACTTCATATACACTGGATGTTCAATAAATACTTAATAATTCAACAAAATTTTTGCTTTGTTAAGCAACTGAAGAAGACTTTTTGAGCTGAAAATGAAGTATCGGTGGTCTGAAAAAGGCCTAACAGAATTGACTTATAACCGTATTTTAGGTAAGACCTAAACTATGAATGCCTTGTTTTCCAAAAGATTATCATTATTAATATATAAACTTTAAAATGCCACATCCTGGGGGCCCCTGGGTGGCTCAGTCGGTTAAGCATCCAACTTTAGCTCAGGTCATGATCTTGAGGTTCGTGGGTTTGAGCCCCATGTCGGGCTCTGTGCTGACAGCTCAGAGCCTGGAGCCTGCTTCGGATTCTGGGTCTCCTTCTCTCTCTGCCCCACCTGTGCTTGTACTCTCTCTCTCAAAATAAATATTAAAAAAAAATTTTTATAAAATGCCACATTCTGGTGTTGTGAACAAGTTCTCTATAAATGACAATTTTGTTTGGTTAAAGATCTTAGACACTACATTCTTAAGAATCTTGTCTTTATGACAACCTCTACATATGCAGTTTGTCTTACAACACCAGCAATAACAATTACCTCACGTTGTAATTCTGCTACTGTTGTCGATAGGTTTGAAACAAGCTGTGTCATGTTGGTCAATTGTGCCTGTAGTAACTGGATGGCTTCAGTTTGCCGCTGATCCTATGATAAAGAAAGAAATAAGTATTATTTTTGAGTGTGTGCAAGTCTCATCTGTACTTTAAATATGCTGTAAATTCAAGTAAAAACACCTGGAAAAATTACTAAGTTCCTCAAGAATTAAAAAAAAAACATATTAATAGCAAGCTCTTAATGAATGAATATGGTAAAGTGTAACCAGAAATTTAAAAAAAAAAAACAAAACAAAAAAAGAATCTGAGACTGTCGAACCCTCCTTCCCCTCTCCCTCCAAGAAATCATGTTGCCATTTACCGCTACCATGTAGAATACTGTCTAATAGAAGTTAATAAAATACTTTTCAAGTTAATTTGGGCTCCATATGTATAAACCAGCATATACTCAGCTATATGCAAAACATTTTGTCAAATACGTGTTTTTCAACCAAAGCACAAAAACATGTTGAAAATTTTTTGAAAAATGTTTTTGTATATAAAGCAGGCTCACAGCAAGCTTTTAAAAGTTCTATTTTATTGCACATTAGGATGGAACTTAGGATGTCACATAATCAAAAAGCCACAACTGATGAGCTAGTCAATGCTAAACTAATCCCCAATGAAAATAAATCAATCAAAACACCTATCTTTCCAGCTTAGATAATCAACAAACATGTCTTTATTTAAAATATCATTTGCATGTATATTTTAGGGAAATATGCATCATACTCATGGTCAGGAACCTATATTAGGGACACTGTACTGAAAATTTCAAGTTACTAATGAATTTGGGGAAGAGGAAAACAGGACAGAAAGTAAAAGAAATCTAACACTCTGTAGGATGCTGTATGAAATAGCCATATAACCATTTATCATTCCAGAGTAAGTTTCTCGAATTTAGATTTAAATAAATTTTTCGAGGCACCTGGGTGGCTCAGTCAGTTAAGCATCTGACTTCGGTTCAGGTCATGATCTCACAGCTCGTGGGTTCGCGCCCTCCGTTGGGCTCTGTGCTGACACCTCAGAGCCCGGAACCTGCTTCGGATTCTGTGTCTCCCTCTCTCTCTGCCCCTCCCCTGCTTGTGCTCTGTCTCTGTCTCTCTCTCAAAAAAATAAAACAATAAAAAATTAGATTTAAATAAATTTTAAATCTCAACTGCGTTGGGGGGCGGTGGGGGTTTCTTGGGGGAGATGGATGTATAAAACTGCAACAAAAAGTTTCACTTCTCTTACTGTGATACACTGATACTTTCTATCCTACTTCCATCTTCTTAAGATGCTAAAGGTAATTCATTAAACTGTATCTTCTGACTCACATTTGACAAATACTGATAAATTCCTGACAGTTACAAACATTTAAAGAAAAAAAAACTTTGAAATTTAGTAAGTTGATTAACACTTCTCATCAAGACTGATCTTTAATACTGTTAATAATACACAAATTATTTACAAGTATTTAAATAAGTCTTTGAGACATAAGGCACAGATATTATATATATTGTAAAGAGAAAATACAGATGGGAAATCATTTCAACCATTAAAATCAATGAACAACTAAATAAATACTGTGTTCATGGGTCAGAAGACAGTATGTTAAGATGTCGATTCTCCAAACTGATCTATAAATTCCAACAAAATCCCAGTTAAAATGTAAACATGTTGTTTTTGTAGAAATTGACAAGCTGATTCTAAAATCTGTATTAGCCAAAACAATTTTGGAAGAGATGAACAAAGTTGGAAGATTCACGCTATGTGACTTCAAAAGTTCCTATAAAGATACAGGAATAGTTAACAGTCTGGTATCAGCATAAGGACGGATGAACAGAACAAAATAAAGGAATAAAGGAATATTCATGTTTTTCCATCCCCATCCCCACCAAAAAATAACTTTGATCCTTACTTTGCAACACGTAAAAGTTAAAATCAATCATAAACCTAATGTAAAACAAAAGCTATAAAACTTTTAGAAGAAAAGAGAGGAAAAAAATCTTTATGACTCTGGGTTAAGGTAAGATTTTATAGAGCAAAGACAAAATGGGTAAATAGGCTTCAACAAATTAAAAACTTCTGCTCTTCAAAAGATACTTTTAAGAGAAATGACAACGGGGCGCCTGGGTGGCGCAGTCGGTTAAGCGTCCGACTTCAGCCAGGTCACGATCTCGCGGTCCGTGAGTTCGAGCCCCGCGTCAGGCTCTGGGCTGATGGCTCGGAGCCTGGAGCCTGTTTCCGATTCTGTGTCTCCCTCTCTCTCTGCCCCTCCCCCGTTCATGCTCTGTCTCTCTCTGTCCCAAAAATAAATTAAAAAAAAACGTTGAAAAAAAAAAAAAAAAAAAAAAAAAAAAAGAAATGACAAAACAAATAATGAACTGAGAGAAAATATTTGCAAAGCCTATCTCTAATAAAGGACTTGTATTCAAAATACGTAAATAACTCAAACTTCAATGAAAAAAAACCACTAAAGGAGGAAATTTGTATGGAACCACAACTGTAATGTGTCAGGAACTGAGAGTAAGATGCTACTCAATTCTGAAACCTCAGGCCTCCTCACCTCATCTCATCATCCCCCTAGTCCGGGATAAACTTTAGAAAAGTATAGTGTTTCTTCATTGTAGTAACACACTGTAAAAACATTTAATAAACATTTGAATACTGCAATACTGAAACTGTTTCCTTAAAATCAACATGACAAGGCAATGGCCACTATTCTATGGCATCAATGCATAGCTCCAGGCAAGAGATAGAGAAAAAAAGAAATGAAAAGATATGAGGATTAAAAAGAAGCAACACAGCTGTTCTCATCTGCAATCAGTCAGACTGTGTAGAAAACCACAGAAGATTTGAGTTTAACAAAGTCCACTGCACTTCTACCACATACACACACACAAATTTTGAAATGTAATAGGAACAATGCTCAAGAAAATTCTCTCTATAGGAGAGAGATGCAGATGCTAATAGCTAGGTAATTTCCCAAACATGACATCCTCTAACAGGCTTAATCATCACCTATCAGGGGAAGAAATGAACAAATACTACTTATTCTTCTTACCAGCAAGGGCCTACAGAATTCGGAAGAAATTTATATAAAAAGTAAATAAGGCTTGAAGATGACCAACCTGCTCCTCTGCTATTCTCGAAGTATTCTGAAGTTTTACTATTGTTTTATTGAAAGCCTTCTGCATTTCTTCCATTTGTTTTCGGTACCTGTGGAGTAAGAAATGATTTAAATTAGCTTTAATTTCTTATTTATTAATTTATTACTGCAAACACACTTCTGATTTCAATATTTGAGATAAATCTACTTTTTTGAAAATGACTTTGTTGAGGCCTGAAACACTTATAAAAGTAAAATAAAGAAGCTCCTTGAGCTATTTGCTACCTTAACATCAATTCTATGCATCTCACTGCTATCCAAGATTAGTCACGTTTTTGTTCAATTAATTTATGACAAAGGAACCAAGAATATACCATGGGGAAAGAACAGTCTCTTCAATAAATGGTGTTGGGAAAACCAGACACCCACAGGCAAAGGAATGAAAGTGGACCACACTCTTACACCATCTACAAAAAGTAACTCAAATGGATTAAAGACTTGAATGTAAGACCTGAGATCATAAAACTCAGAAGAAAACACGGTGGTAAGCTCCTTGACACTGATCTTGGTGATGGTTTTTCGGCTTTGACAACAAAAACAAAGACAACAAAAGCAAAAATAAACACGTGGAGTCCACATCAAACTAAAAAGCTTCTGCACAGCAAAAAACCCCATCAACAAAATGAAAAGGCAACCTGCCAAGTGGGATAAAAAATTTGGAAATAATGTATCTGATTAGGGGTTAATATCAAATACATAAAGAACTTCTACCACTTAAATAGCAAAAAATTAAACAACCCAATTAAAACACTGGCAGAGGATCTGAATAGGCCTTTTTCCAAAGAAGAAATACAGGTGGACAACAAGTACATGAAAAGATGCTCAAAATCACTAATCATCATGGAAATGCAAATCAAAATCACAATGAGAGATCACCTCATATCTATCAGTATGGCTATTACCAAAAATATAAGAAATAACATGTGCTAGTGAGGATGTAGAGAAAAGGGAACCCCTGTGCACAGTTGGTGGAAATGTAAATTGGTACAGCCACTCCAGAAAATAGTAGGGAGGTTCCTCAGAAATTAAAAACAGAACTACTATATGATCCAGTAACTCCACTTCTGAGTATTTATCTGAAGAAAATGAAAAACACTAACCTGAAAAGATATCTGCACTCCCATGTTCACTGCAGCATTATGGACAATAGCCAAGACATGGAAGCAACTTAAGTGTTCACCAAAGGATAAATGGATAAAGTAAATGTGGTATCTGTATACAATGTATTTTTCAGCCATAAAAAAAGTACTAAGTGATATAATATCTATATCTATATCATCTATATCTATCTATCTATCTATCTATCTATATATATATATATATATTAGGGTGACAACAAGTTTGAATTCCACTTGCACAAATGAAAGGATGGAACTTGACGGCATTGTGCTAAGTGAAATGAATCAGAAGAAGAATATTGTATGATCTCACTTATATGTGTAATCTAATAATAACAGTACCCTCAAACACATAGATACAAGAGAACAAACTGGTGGTTGCCAGAGGTAGGAGATGGGGGATGGGAGAAATGGATAAAGTGGGTCAAAAGGTACAAATTTCCAGTTATAAAATGAGTAAGTAATAGGGATGTAATGAAGAGCATGATGACTACAGCTAATAATACTCTACCGTATATCTGAAAGTTGCTAAGAACAGATCTTAAAAGCCCTTATCACAAAGAAAGAAAATCTTGTTAACTATGTAGTAAGTGAACGGTAACTAGACTTAATGTGTGGTCATTTCACAATATATACAACATTAAAACATTACATTGTATACCTGAAATTAATGTTAATTATATCTCAATTAAAAACAAAAAAATTATTAGTAATTTCTGTGGTTCCCTTAAGGCAGCTGATGGGTCAGGGAGAAGCAGGTGTGAGGTACCTACCTATGTGGGCATGCATGCACATGCACAAACAATTTGCCAATAAATTGTATATATGGATTAGGAGGAAACCCATTGGGACAGAATGATGACCTCAGTGACATCTCATTAGAGGCATCTTGATTTAAAAGGAGTAGGGAAAGGTGGTGTTTCAGATACTCTGGACATTTATTGCCTAGGTGTTTATAAAATGTTGGAAAAGAAGTCCTGAGAAAACCAGACAACTTAAGGGATAAAAAAGAGCAAACAAGTACAGGGAAAAGGGAGAACTATGACTGGGGTTCTAATCACTGCATAAGCACACTGGCACTTATGAGCACAAGAGCATAAATTATCACAACTAGAACTAAGATTCTAAGACATATGAAAGACTGCAAATGTTGCCTAATCATCCAGTTCAGTCCACTTTAGTCTTCACTTATTTAAACTCTTAAATGACATCTTATCTAGTTTCACTAAGAACTGCAACATCCATAGTTTATATAGGTATTACATATACAGTATAGATACACATGTTATAGAATACTATAATGTCCCCATGAGTACTGTGGGAACCAAACAGTAAAAGTGGCTGAAGTTAAACAACAGAAGAAAGGAGAAACTGATTAAATTCAAACTTGTTGTCACCCTAATATATATATATATAGATAGATAGATAGATAGATAGATAGATATAGATGATATAGATATAGATATTATATCACTTAGTACTTCTAAAAATCAATTCTTTAAGTTCTTGATCAATATCCAAATAACTTTCTTTCTCCAGCTAAAATGGCACTACTATTATATCATGAGCTAATTAATCCTCTCCTCCTCTAGTCACAGATCATACTATGCCTCTTACCTCACAGTGCAAAGTGGACTGTGCTAATTATGATAAAGCTTACCTTTGGCTAAGCTCCTCCAGATAGCGACCACTGAGAGACATGTTAACTTCTAAGGCTTTTATACGATTATTAAGTCTCATAAATACTGACTCCTTTTGGTTTGATCCATGTACAAGATTTCCATTAGTGTATCCTAGATCTGTGGAATTTTGCAGTTCAGCATAAAAGTCTGTAGCCGTCCTCTGTAACCCTCTTAAAAGGGCATCTTCCGGAGATTGTTCTTCCTCTTTCACTTCAGGTAATGAAGAAGAATCCGTAACGGGAGTCAAAATTTGCTTTGGTGTGTCAGCTATGTTCATTTTGGCTTCCCCATCTTCACCGTCTGGCATAGTAGCAGTGTTTACAGGTGGCACTATTGTTTCAGATAGCTTTGTGATAATGTGCATGGAGGTTATATCTTCTTTTACAATATTATCCATTACTTCATTAAGTTTATTTGTTTCATAGATCACAGTTGGCTTCTCTATAGAACTAAAACTCTCAGACTTTTTTTCTGTTTTATTAACAAGCTCAACAGAACTCTCCAGGGGGATCACTTGAGATGGTGTAGGTCCTGTCTCAAATTTAATAGGCTCAGATACTTCTATTTTAGATAATGAATTGATTTCTGGAGTAACATCTAAGAGAAGAGATTGAGAAAGAGTTTGAGGATGGCTTGGTTCAAGTTCAATTGCATCTGCACTGTGATTAATCAAATCACCTTTGTGCATACTACTTAAGTCACCTGGAACAACAGTTTCAGCTTCCTTTTCATTATTCTTGCTGTCCATTTCTCCACTTGGAGGTGGCAAGACTAAAACATCCACTGATTCTGTAGGTAGCAGTAATGGCTGAGCTGACACAAGATGATCTTTTTCTTTCTTTACAGCAGTTCTGCTACGTTGCCGATAAAGAGCAACTCTAACTGAACACCATTTATATATATATTCAGAAAAACTAGAAATACAACAAATTGTAGATAGTTCACTGCAAAATATTTGTGTCTCTGACTCAAACCAGGGTGATGATTCATCCTCCTGTTCACCACTACCCAGAAGGGTCACTGTAGATGGACTTGCCTCTTCTTCTTCCTCTTGAACTAGCTGTACAATGGGACTCTCTTTTGGAGTCTCTGGTGATGATAGCTCTGTATCGTGTATGTGTCCTTCAGTGGTTACAAACCTAGAAATATGTATCATAATTACACATCACTTTAATTAGAAATCTAAAGTTAAAACTGCGTTAAAAAATCAATGTTTCATACATAAAATAAAAGGAAGGCTGAAAATACAGAAGAAACCAAAAACTTTTTTGGATGAATTTTTCCCTACAAATCATTTTCATTATAAAAAGAAGTATTACTCACAAATGGTGACAGAAAGGCCATTCATTTATCAGAGATCAGCCAGATGACTGAAATGACCATATTTACTAAATGAAACTTACTTTTTAAAAATATCTATTTAAGAATTGCTTGTACGTGGATTCTAGAACTAGAATCCAAGGTTCTAAATACTTATGAACGCACTTTGTGTTTAGGTATCATACTTTTGAAAGGTAGCTAGATTTCTCAAAGAAAATTTTTCTGTGGATGATTAGGGGATTTCTAAGGTAGCATTACACACACACACATACACACACACACACGCACACAATTATCTGCATCCTTCCCTCCCCAACTCCCCAAAATGATCTTAATATCATCTGGGCTAATTATCTATTACTTAAAGGCAAATACTTAATCACTCTAATGAAAATCCTGGCTAATAATAATAGTGCCCCATCTGTAACTCAATCCCATCTCTAAGCCCTAGAGTATGTATGTAAGGCAGGGGAGTGTGTGGGGTGGAACGGGTGGGAACAGTGTTGTAAATTATAATCTCTGTGGTTCATTCCAGGAAAAAAATAATGAATTTCCAGGTGTAGCCCTTATAGCACAAAAGGTACAATCTTTTTTCAAATAACGCAATTTGAATACCAAAGAAACATTTTCATATACAATCTTCCTACTTTGAAAAATTACTAAGAATGACAGGAAATGTTTTTGAATAAAGACTAATATCACAATAGCAAAGGTAGGAATGAAACAGTACCTAAAAAGCTAGATTTTCATCTTGTTGACAGTGAAACAGTAAATTAGATTATGTTCCTTTAAATAGACGATACATAGATATATAATCTCTAAACATCTTCTACTGCTTACTATGTACCATATAAATTATGACAGTGAAAATGAGCAGAATCTGAAGAAGGGGAGGAAGAAAAACTAAAGTGAATTAATTTGGTACAAATTAAATTATATACCATCTGTACATGCTCTAATCGGAGCTATACTTTAAAAAACTCAAACCTGGAAAAAGAAAATCAGTCATCTTTTCATAGTAACTCAACAATGACACCCTATCATGGATTCTTTCATTTTCATTTATTTTCTTCAAAGAAATTGCCATATAATCATCAAAAAGAATTTAAAACAAATAAAAAAAAACATTTAAAAGCAAATAGATTTTATACAAAAAAATCTATTAAAATCAAACTCTAATATAGAAAAGTAAAAACTACTACATTAGTGTGATGTGGTATCTTTCAACATTCATGTGTGTGTGTGTCTGTGTGTGTACATATATAAAATGAAATCGGTTTCATTTAGTTTTGAAAAATAAAGACATACTATATGTTATTAACTGAAGAAGCCTAGTTACAAAATTAGAACTAGCAATCACAGTAGATTTCTTAGTATCTTCTAGGAATCAATGACAAGTAAGGCTATATTTTCTCTCTAGTCATCCAATAAATAAATATCTTTAGTCTCTTTCAGAATGAACACAGGATACAAATTTGTCACTGTGCCCTTCAAAGCACAAAAAATCTCATTTCTGTATCAGTATGGTGTTTAGGAATTACAGCTCAAACCATACGCACTGCAGGTTTCATTACATAATTCCTGTTCAAAAATCTTATCCCGTTAAGCAGAGTTCTGAGAGAGTACATCTACTGAAATATACAAAATTTACAGAAACAATGCCCAATTATCCAGTCATTATGAGCCTATCTGTTACAGATAAGAAGCAGAGGTGGCAAAAACCCTTAATCATCTTTGGTAGAAAAGACTAAAAAAATGAGGATATTTATGTTAACTACATGACAGATATTCCTGCCCAAGGTGCCCCACTGCAACCTGGGGAAAGACCTCTATCAAATTCAATTTAAGAAACTAAATACTCTTAAGAGTTTGCTGTGTGACAAACACGTAATTTAAGAATCACGCTCTAGGTATTTCAGGGTACCCTTTATAGCTTTCTAGGCACAACACATATACTTAATCAATGTTTTTAAATTTGAACTTAATAAAAGCAAGCTTTTAAAATTTGTCCTCAAACCTATACCTGTGGAATTAGGCCAATTATTTGTAATAAGGAAAAGATTTAGTGTTGTGAATAATAAAAGTAATACATAATTTCAAAACAACAAACATGTGGTCTGGGGTAAAGTGCATTCCTAGTACCCAAAAGGCAACTCACAGATATTTTAAGTGGTTGTGGAATGCCTGCCCTCTGATTCAGAGCTTTCTATAGATTATCATTTCACACACAAATCCAAAGTATCTTTCTATGTATACTTAGCTCTCCATTTTAACAGAACTCTAATATCACAATAGAACTTACTCAGGTGATGGAACAGGAGTTGAAACAGGAGCTAAGTCAGGCATTTTAGGTGCAGCTGTGGCAGTGGCATTCTCAGATATACTTTTATTTCCTATTTTAAGAAAGATACCCACGTTGAGTTTAAAAAAGCTATACCATGAAGATATTTCACTATAACAAGTAAAGAACTTTAGTTTCCGGGGAAGAAAAAAAAAAAAGTCAAACAGGTTTGCTACTGCAGACTTTATTTTCTTCCATCAAAGTTCTTTTAGAAAGAAATGATCATACAAAGTCAGAGCTACAAATAATGCATATTCTTTCTCAACTTCTCAGATAATTAATGCAAGTCAAATGACTATTAATTTCATGTAATCTTATATGATTAACATGACTTCTAGACACCTAAAGGAGTTACAAAAGAGAATGAAAAGAAACGTATGGGTCATTTTAAGTTTGCACTTGGAACTAAGTACTTTCTAAGAGCAAAAAAAAAGCAAGATGGTTTCTCCTTGTTACTGACATTCTTACTTGGCATTCTGTAGGGGAAAAAAAATCACCTTCTAAATTGGGTAGTTGTTTGATAAATAAAAGAAAAGCATGCATGAAGTACCACTGGGCCATCAAAACCTCAGGAAAGAAATAAGTGGTAAAATTATTACTTCTACAGCAGGGAAGAGTCAAAAAACAAATTCATGAATTTCATATAGACAGGAGGATCCTTATTGTAAGAATTTGTGAAACTCATATAAACAATGAATAACAGAAGACTGGTAAGTTCCTTTGCATCATCTCTTTATTTCTAAATGAAAAATCACACTGCTTGGCTTATTAATTAATTTTCGTAACGAGAATGACCCCTTGAGTATCAGAGATTTAAAAGACCCATAAAATGATGAGGTACCTTCTGTCAGGTCTTCAGTTTTTGCTCCCAGAATATTAGCAGCAATATTCACCATATTTAGAATGGCATCTAAAACAAAATTCAATCAGAAAAAATACCAATACACCTAAATATTCTTATAAAGCTTAATATCAGATAGTCAAAAAACCATTTTTAATGGTCTTTTTGCATTTTCTGGACTAATTACCTTTTTGTCCAGCTTACTATATAAGTCCAATATAGGACACAAATTTCAGCCAGAAAGTATAAATCTGAATTTTTATGTTCAGAAACTTAATTATACTTTTTTGGTAAAGCTTCCCCGAAACTTCTGCCAAAACACTATCTTCAGCATATTACAAAATTCAAGTAAAATTCAACATACAGCCTGGATTTGGACAGGGAAAAAAATGTGACAACCAAAATTAATATTGTACAGAAAAACTTACTTTTTTAAAGGCTTTACAGTTTAGAACAAAAACAAAAAAAAAGCGTGAAGAAGCAGTTTCCCTCAACAGGTGATTTTTACAGGTATAAATAAACAAAATGGGAAGATTATTATCTGAAGGACAGCAGAAAAATTTTATTTTCAACTATGAACATATCTATTGATAATATGGTTAAATCCCAACATGACTGCATTGAAACAAGTGTCTTTGATAACTTTTAATAATAGATAATAAATGGTACCAATTCTTTTGTGAATTGGGTGGGTATGGGAATTGGCAGGTGAAGTCAAAGTCACAACACCTTCAGCATTATACATAAAGCAATCTGCATACCTGCCAATTCTGCCTCTCTTTCTAAAGAGGATATTTGGATGATGAGTAAAGTGGTACAAACCTTAGTACCTGAATAAGCAGCCAAAGGTACAGGTGTACCACAAAATACCTAACTCCATAAAAAGCTGGTGCTGAGAACAGGTGGCTTCCTTCTATGATGTAATTTTAAGGAACATTAACTTCCATTACCAATCTAATCTTGGATATTCCACTAGAAGTTAATTCACCAGTATCAGGTATTTCTCCTATTAAAATATTAAGATCTGCAAGGGCTACATATTAAGACTCATCAGTTATTTCTGCCTTGGTTTCCTTTCCTAAGAGATGCAAAGGGTTTTCATCACACTTTCAGCGAAAACCACAGATGTAAGCAGGAAAGGCTGTAAGGGAAGAAAGCTGGCACACGATCTAGAAAGTTGAGAAGAAGCCAAGCACTGTCATCTGGAGCTGATCCTATGTAGATACACGTTTTAAGGCAGGAGAAAGTAGTAGGAAATTTCAGACAGTTTGAAAAGTGATGACTAGTAGACAGTCATAAATTTTGAACTTTACATAATTATGGTTCTATATATGAAAGACAATAAAGGAGTGGTACTTTGTTTCCAATCATTAGTATAACACACAAAAGCTTTGTACTTGCTTCATAAAAGTCTAGGATTATAGGTTGCCCTTGCCCTCCGACCTGACAAATTGGTAAACAAAGAAGCAGGGTTGATTCTTAGGCTAACGCATGGGAAAAAACAGGAATGAAAAAACCATATTTCCTCACAAACGAAGGTAAAGTAGCAATGGAAATTCTGTTATTTCCCATAAACCCACTTTTAACATCAACCAATATTCCAACAGTAGAAAAGATTTGCAAATCATATATCTGATTAGGGGTTAATATCCAAAATACGTAAAGAACTATCGCTCAACAGCAAAAATTAAAAATCCAATTAAAACGCTGGCAGAGGATTTGAAATAGGCCTTTTTCCAAAGAAGACCTACAGATGGCCAACAGACCACATGAAGATGTGCAACATCACTGATCCTCAGGGAAATACAAATCAAAACTGCAATGAGATATCCCCTCACACCTGTCAGAATGGCTAAAATCAACACAAGAAACAATACGTATTGGTGAGGATGTGGAGAAAGGGGAACCCTCTTGCAAACTGGTGAGAAAACAAATTGGTGCGGCTACTCAGGAAAACAATATGGAGGTTCCTCAAAAAGCTAAAAATAGAAATACCCTATGATCCAGTAATCACACTATTGGGTATTTACTCTCAAAATACAAAAATACTACATCAAGGAGATACATGCACCCCAATGTTTGTAACAGCATTATCTATAATAGCCAAATTATGGAAACAGCCCAAGTGTCGATCGACTGATGAATGGATAAAGATGAAGTACACACACACACACACACACACACACACACAATGGAACACTACTGACCCATAAAAAAGAATGACATCTTGCCATTTGCAACAACATGGATGGAGCTACAAAGTATTATGCTAAGCGAAAAAAAGTCAGACAAAGACAAATACCATATGATTTCACTCATATGTGGAATTTAAGAAACAAATGAGCAAAGGGAGGAAAAAAGAGAGAGGGAAGCAAACCAAGAAAGAGACTCTCAACTATAGAGAACAAACTGATGGTAACCAGAGGGGAGGTGCATGGGGGGGATGGGTAAAATAGGTGACAGGGATTAGGTACACTTGTTGTAATGAGCACCAGGTGTTGTATGGGAGTACTGAATCACTATATTGTACACCTGAAACTAATTACACTGTATAGTAACTGGAATTTAAATAAAAACTTAAAAAAAAAAAAACACCCAGGAATGGAAACACCACATTTCCTCACAAACCAAGATAAAGGAGCAATGGAAACTCTTGTTATTTCCTCATAAACCCACTTTTAACATCAACCAATATTGCAATAGTATCTGATCTTCTACTTGGTCTGCCAGCCAAAGTTCAGTTAAAACTGACTGCTTCACACATTCCAAATTTTGGAGTCAAATCTATACTCTAAAATCAATCTTAACTCAGATACAAAATTTTGGGGGCACTGAAATTTGGGGGCATTTATTGTTACAGAATTCATTAACAAAAGCAAAATTTGGCAAATTTCTACATTCTCAGCCCATCCAATCCATAAGAAATAATTTTGCTACATTCACAGAACACTGCCAAATGTAGTCTTACTTTGTCTTTTGAGAGAAAGCAGCTTTGTGAATATTCAATTCTGACCACTCCCAATTTGTATCCAAACACGTGACAACTTGTCACAATGATAATCTGACCACTAAAAATCCTTCAGAATAGGCTAAAGTAATAATTTGGAATACAGTACCAAACTAGATACCTGTCCTTAATTTCTCCCAGATTAGCCAACTCCTTTATCTTTGAGCTGGGCACTATTCATCCAATCTCATTCCCTCAGGAATGAAATTCTCCCAGGGATCATCAACATGTTATCCTTAGTCTCCAGCACACTCTGGCTCTTTTGGATGCAGGAAACAAACTACCTATGATACCACATAACAAGACAAACCAACAAAATAACTATTTCCTCCCATGTGAATTCAGATACCTCTGCTGCATGTCTACCTTCGTTCTCTCTTCTCTTGCTAGGTCCTTAAAATATATACATTCATAAAAATACTTTGATGTAAAAGAAACCAAAAACTGTATACTATCTTAAACATACACACAGAAACCTGGCCTTTAAGTGATTCTAACAAAATGCAGACCGTATTTAGGAGTAAAGGCAGACTTGCAAGAATATTAAAGTAGAGAGTGGTCTGGAAAATCCATGTGACAAAATACAAAAAAAGCAGAGTAATGTGAAGAATTTTTGTTGATGTAAAATATTTAAATGCTCTGGTTCAAAAATGTAAATAAAAGAATCAGGCAGAAGAGCTGCCTAGCCGGCATATACACAAAATCAAGAATGTTGCTGTAACATAGTAGTTTCTCCCTTTTTGGCAATTAAGAAAATTATATCAAGAATGTCCAAATATATGGTATGTATGTTCTTTGATAACCAAGTCCTAATAGAAGCAATGTACTCTGGTGACATGTATTTCCTGTAACTACTAACTAACTGTTCAATACCAAAAGGAAAAAGGAGTTTCTATTAAGATTAAAGCCACAGAATTCTGTTTTGGAGACGCTATGTAAATATAAAAAGTAAGTCAGGCCAACTTCAAGCTAATTCACAACGTGTGAAGAGAACAGTTAAATTCAGATATTCTAGTGCCAGAGACTAGCTCTTTGGCCTGATTCCATTCTGTTATTTACTCCTTAAATGTTATACCACCTTGGAGGTAGTAGCAAAGTCAGGCTCAGAAATAGTCCCAGACTCTTCACAGAAAACTAGGAAGAACAGGTATAGACGACAGCAGTGTTAGGTCATGTCTGTAAGCTTTATGACACCAAAGTCTTATCAGTCAGATACTACTGCCTCCTTTTTTTTTGAAACATCAAGAGATGGACATCTTTTTAAACTCCATTTTCTGTGTTTAGGCTTAGCTGACATCCTCCCACCCATCTTGTCTCACTAAACAAATTCTTTCAACACTAGAACACGGGAAGGTAAATAGACTACCTTTCCAGAGATCCATAAAAAGAAAACTAAATATGTTACCAAGAAACACATCTTCAAGGAAGAAGATCCCAAAGTAGGATATAAATAAAGAAGATTCTGTATCTAATTAATTCAAATAATACCTTGGTCAGAGAAGTGATTACAAATAGGGAAATGTCCTCCATTGAGATATAACTGGGCTTTAATGGTGTCTAGCAGTTAATCCCCTAAGAATACAGAAAAAGAAACCAAGAATATCAACAAGATTTCCTTTATCTAACACTATGGTAAGGTACCCTAAGGTGCCCCTTTCCTTTCCAATAACCATCAGAAGTGAGAGATCTTTCAGTCTGGGGCTATTTTCTGACTCTATAAAATAATAACGCTGCCTCATAGCTAATATAGCATCACTGAGCTATGATGATTACTACATATCAGAATTTTTCACATGAATTTAAGGACATGAATATGAATATCCACATAGATAAAACAGCATCATGTTTTTCACTCCTAAAAAACTATGTCCCACAGCAGTGAATGAAGCACCTATTTTTAATTCCATCATCAACTAGATAGCTAAGTTTTCTACTTAAAAGTAGTTTCTAATATCTAGAAAGTCAATTGACTAGCAGTAGAGTGAAAAAAGTATATTGAGTTAATATGTAACAAAGTTAAATACTACATAAAAGGATTCCTCTTATGCAAGTATTTTTAACATTCTTCTTCCTATGCCTTAAAAAGTCTACTGAAGACTACAGTTTTCTATGGAGAGCATAAGGGGAAGAAGGGAGAAGAAAAAAGATAAAAACAAAACAAAAAAACTGACGTGACTCCTAGCTTCCTATACTGGAGCTATACAAAATATCTACTTAAGTATATAAATTACTGGTTGAGTATCCCAAAAGGTATAAAGACAACATACACCATAAGATTGGGATGCAAAGGGGGCGCCTGGGTGGCTCAGTCGGTTAAGCAGCTGACTTCGGCTCAGGTCATGATCTTGCACTCCGTGAGTTCGAGCCCCGCGTCGGGCTCTGTGCTGACAGCTCAGAGCCTGGAGCCTGTTTCAGATTCTGTGTCTCCCTGTCTCTCTGACCCTCCCCCGTTCATGCTCTGTCTCTCTCTGTCTCAAAAATAAATAAACATTAAAAAAAAAAATTTAAAAAAAAAAAAAAAGATTGGGATGCAAGGAACTCTACTTACTAAGAGCAACAAGGGAAATGCACAAGAAACTAGTCATCTATTCTGCTAAGATTTACTTTTACCATATTAATCTCCAAATAAAAAGAAAACTCCTTCCAGTATTTTATATTCTTTAGGAATAACCAAAAATAACAAGCATTAAAGTATACCTACCTGCATTATAACAGTAAAAATAAAGTGTCAGTTGGTAATGGTCTTTCCAAGAGTCTCCTTAGCCAGCCTACCACTAGGCAGGCATGACAAAAACTGAAGCACTAGTATTAGTCATTATTTCTTCAGTTTACAAAGAGTATATTATTATTACTATTATTGTTACTGCTTGAGAATCTTTATTATTATGAATAAGAACAGCTTTTATATTTTGTAATTACATCAGAAACTATATCCATAGATAGATAAACCCTTGTTTGCTAGGATTTCACTCATACATACTACCTCTGCAACTACCATTCGAATTCCCTTCCCATCTAGCATGACTATCCAGATGCTTCTACGCATATGGTCTAGGATCTCTTTAATAATTCTTTCCCCCCATAAATTCACAGCCCATTCTTCCAAGGAATCCGCTTATCAACATAAGCACTTAGGGTAGAAGAAACAACTTGTGCTTGCATTTTTTTTCTCTTCTCTTTCTTTTCGTCCACGCTTATTTTATTTCTATGGAAATATATTTCAAAGGCAGTATCTTTGATTTCAACTCAAGTTCAATATTGGGACTAGGAGCTTCCTAAACTATACCACAACAAAATATCCACATATTTCAGGGGAAAAAAAAGTTGGGAAATACTTTAGTAGTGTCTAGGAAAATCCCCAAATACTCACTTGTAGCAGAACCAAAAAGATTTTTTGTGGATTTATCCTCCCCAGTATTATAATCCAGTGGATAATCTGTTCAAAGAGAAAATGAAGGTAATTAACTAAAACTATCCCTATCAAAGTCAGCTGACATTTAAAGCATATTTTATTATAAATATTCACTATAATCTAAAATATATTCACAAAAAGTTTATGAGATTCAGAAGCTGTTTATCAAACAGATGTAAACTAAGGAAAATAATTCCACTGCTTACCAAAATTTTAATCACATTTATAAGACTTTTTATTCAAGCTTTCCATGTACTTTACCAACCCTTAGTAAATGTTTTCATTTTGCTTATAGGAAAATTAGGGAAGGGAAAAATTCAGTTTTTCAGACTATGGTTTAAGACATCTTAAAACAAGGACTTGGGGCTCCTGGGTGGCTCAGTTGGTTAAGCATCGACTTCAGCTCAGGTCATGACCTTGCAGTTCATGAGTTTGAGCCTTGCGTCGGCTCACAGCTCAGAGCCTGGAGCCCGCTTTGGATTCTGTGTCTCCCTCTCTCTCTGCCTTTCCCTTGCTTGCACTCTCTCTCTCTAAAAGAAACATAAAAAAAAGAAAAAACCAAAACACAAGGACTTGATAATGTAGAAATGGAGGGTGTCATAAAACCTTGTCCTACCCCTTCAGGTTATTAGATTTTAAAAAACAAACAAACAAAAAAACCATATATAATAGTCACATGTCTTAAAGCCACTTACCATAGTCTTCATCAAACAGTTCTTGACGTTCTGACTGATACTGGGAATCGGCAATCTCTTCATATTCTTCCACCATGCTGGTGCCAAATACCCTATTAACAACAATTTCATTAAAGACTTTCAAAACAAAACAGAGTTAAGACTCATCTCTTCATTACAAATGACAAAATACATTAACTTTGGTCATTTTTTGAGGGTCATTAGCTTTTAGACTTCAAAATAATGGCTGTTTCTTACACTGTAGTCATCCATCCACTGTGTCCATTAAAATGCTTTTAAGACATTTAAAAATGTAATGACCAGTTTTGATATCAGTCTAAGATTTTCCATATATTATCATCATAGCAAAATAGCAAGCAAGCTAAGCCAGACGCATATAATAGTTATTTTTTCTCAGAGCAAATTTTTACATTTTTCTAAAATGGATTTAGGAACAAGAAAGGTTTAACAGCTTATATTTCTATAGTATTAACTTCATAAGATAGGAAATTATTTCTTCACTCTAAATATACTGGGATTTTTGTGTATCACTTTCTTTTTTTAATCACTTAGTAAATGTATGTTGTTCTTTAATACCTTATAAGGCTTAATGGACAAAAGTGCTCTGATCCAAAATGTGATACCAACTCCACCTAAAGAATAAAAGCACAGTGCATGTGAGATTATCTAGCAATGTATTCAGTTTCTTTCATTATAACATTTCTAAAAATAAAGTCCTCATTTCCCCAAAAATCAATAATGGTAAAATTTTGCTTTTTTGCCATGCAGTAATATGCCATGCCTTGTTATTCAATATTGCAAAAGAGAAGGTTGCTAACCTTTATGTACTTGATGAACATCTGAAGCAAGAGAAAGGAAAAGAAAAAGAAATCAGTTCCAAAGTCTGGATAACATGCCATAAGCAACATTTAATATTTGTAAATTATACTGTATAATTAAAGTATAGAAAGCAACGTACTGTGATGGATAATATTGTAGTACTCTTATTTCTCTGCAGAAATCAAATCAATGATTTAAATTCTTACCATCACGACTAGAAAGTATAATTGAACTGTAATGAACTAAATTAACTTTAAGGTTATGTTGCTTAAGCTAAAATTCATTGCTGTTGTTTTATTTATCTGTCAGAAATAAAAGCATTCTAAAAGTAATAAAGAGAGGAGTCTGGGTGGCTCAAACTGGTTAAGTATCCAACTCTTGAATAAGGCTCAGGTCATGATTTCATAGTTTGTGGGATCCAGCCCCACATGGCACTCTGCGCTGATAGCATGGAGCCTGTTTGGGATTCTCTCTCTCTCTCTCTCTCTCTCTCTCTCTCTCTCTCTCTCTCCCCCTCCCTCCCTCCTTCTCTCCTTCCCTCTATCTCTCTCTCAAAAATAAATAAATTTTAAAAAATACATAAAAGTAATAAAGAGGATCTAGAAACAGCCTGTGTCTTATATTAATTCAAAATTATAGATACGTATCATATATGTATCTATATATTATTTATATACTGATACATATGTGGATATACACATATACATACATAATGATAAAAATATTAGTAAATACAAAATAATATTTATTCTTATATAATACCGTATACAAATTTTTTTAGGGAAAGCATGAATTTTTCACATGCTATGTTATTGCAAGTATAACTTACAGAACTAAAAGATATGTATAACCCACTGTTAAAATACAAACTATTAAAAAGCAGTTTGTACATCTGGGTTTATTTGGGGATAAGGAAAACCCAGGTAAACTTACAGAACATTTGTTAACATTGGACTTAGAATTAAATGTTTTTTGCTTTTAGAATACTACCAAAAAGAGCATTTTAGACAGCTAATCATCAAAATGCTCCATAGTGTCCCACCATAAAAAACACAAAGTAGGGGCTGGCATTTTTTTGCCACCAATAAAATGTTCTGCCATTATTAATAAAGTAGTTGGTATGAAGAATGATTCTTGGAACTATTTCATAACATGTGCATTGTCTTAATTATAAAATTAAATGCAATTGTATCACCTGCCAAATAATTCTTACAATTTTTCCTTTTCCTAGTATAAAAACTGCTATAGGAAAAGGCCATTAAACAATTATTTCAGAATTCACTTTAAAAGAAACTGAAAATATACCTTCATTTTTCTGAACACTGTTTAACTATTTATTAACTATATTTTAAAAATAGAATTTAGCATTTTTAGATTGAGACTAGGAATACTACAAGTTTACCCATTCATAGAAGCCAATTTAATACATGCTTAAAAAAGATACACATTTAAAGAAGAAAAGACAGAAATTAGAGCTGCTGTCATTCCAAAAGGTCATATTACAAACACAATGGTACTTTAAGGTGTGCTATTATTTTAAGGAAAAAAAAGAGAGGAAGAGAGGTATAAGAAATTCCCATAGGTTTGCCTAAAATCCAATTCAAGAGTGAGAATTCTATTTGGTAGAGATTTCCACCTCTACATTGTGGAAGAAGCAGCAGGAATACTGAATATAAGTGTTTTTAAAAGTTTATTTAAAATTGACATTTGGACACAAAATAGTTCACTTGAATATACAATAGAAAAGGCAAAAGTTATAATATTAAAATTAAAATAGTCTAAGAATCAGATTCTAAAAAAGAAAATCAGACCTGCTTAAAGACTTCAGTGACTAACAATAATCTGGGCTTTGAAATAAAGATATGATACTATAGGGTGCCTGGTTAAGCATCCAACTTCGGCTCAGGTCATGATCTCACAGTTCGTGAGTTCAAGCCCCACATCAGGCTCTGTGTGGACAGCTCAGAGCCTGGAGCCTACTTTGGATTCTGTATCTCCCTCTCTCTCACACACACACACTCTCAAAAATAAAGATATGATACTATGAAGATGACATTTTACATAAAGACTCAAAAAAAGTATTGATACAATTTTAAATTTCATCAAAGCTGCAAATATCAAAAAATTGGCCTAAGTTTCCAGGTATACAAAAGGGAATGTATTAATATTTGTCTCATAAAATAACATCCATGTAAGAATTTTATCAAAAAGAATATTGCATTAAATTTCCTCTTAAGTTTTATGATTTCTAAAAAGGTGGGGTGAGGAACAAAGAAGTATAAATAATAGGTATGTTTTCATTAAAAAACATAGTCCTGTATGTATAAACTTTACCTTCACATATTTTGCATACATCTGTTCATCCAAAGGGAAACTCTGGACATTCCTCTCATCTCTTCCATGGAAAGTACCCAGCTTAATCCACTTATTTGTGGGATATCTAGGAAATAGAAACATTTAAAAAAAAAAAATCATAAACCACATATTGAGAGTTCCATCACATCTTCAAAATACATCCTGTTTGGCTTTTTGTCCCCTCTCTGGGTGAACATCTCACTTAACATAGTTTAAATATGAGTGAAATATTGGGTTGAATAAATACATTTCCTTTTCCAACTAAACTCTGACAGATTCCTCTTTACAAGGGAAGAGTATCTTGAAAATCACACCATTATCAAACAGAAAGCAAGAAAAGGAGAAGACAAGGTAGAACCAAAACTGTTTGTTGGGCTTCTATCCAAGTACAATGGAGGTTTTAAAATAAAGAGTAACCAAGAGATTATTTTGGAAGAAGGAGGTTCTACTCTTCATGTACTGAAACATATGTGATGATATAAAGTCTAAGTAAAAGTACTGGTGGAAAGGGAATCAGAAAAAATCCTTTACCATTAGATTGGAATTTCACAGATCTTACATAGCTGTTCCCCCTCTTTAAAAGGAAATCTAACATAAAAGCCTACAGGTATTATTTTTTATTATTACAGCATTTTAAAAATCCCTCCAAGTAATGAATGCTCTTAAAATTACAGCTTAGAGAAAAAGAAGGGATCAGAGCAAGGTTATTATATGAAAAATGGTTGGAATTCAAAAGGTCTTGAGAATTAACTTCAATAACTGTATATATGCAGTGCTGAGTGTGAGATGGGAGAAGAAACAGCATGGAAAATAAAACCACTAATGATCAACTACAGAAGAATGTTTAAATGAATAGCATTCTACATGTCACATTGGGGACACTCAAAGTATTTATGGAATTAATAAATACCCCTAGTGGGGGGAAAATTTAAACTATTCATTAAAAATGGTATATTTAATGTATAGAATTATTGAATCAATATGTTGCACACCTGAAACTAATACAACATTGTATGTTAATTATACCTTAATCAATCAATCAATCAATCAAGAACTTTAAAATTTTTTTTTTTCAATGTTTTTTTATTTATTTTTGGGACAGAGAGAGACAGAGCATGAACGGGGGAGGGGCAGAGAGAGAGGGAGACACAGACTCGGAAACAGGCTCCAGGCTCCGAGCCATCAGCCCAGAGCCCGACGCGGGGCTCGAACTCACGGACCGCGAGATCGTGACCTGGCTGAAGTCGGACGCTTAACCGACTGCGCCACCCAGGCGCCCCTCAATCAAGAACTTTAAATGGTGTCTTTAAAAGACAAGGATATTTATCAGGATGTAAGCAGTAAAAACTCATTTTTTAATACAATTAGTAAATATATAAATATATAGAAAAGACTGGAAAGAATAAATTAAAATGCTAATAAGTTATCTCTGGTTGATTGGATTGTGGTTCTTTACCAAATTCCTTATAATACATGTTTATTCTTTTATAATCACACACACAACACAAAGTTTTTAAAATATACTTTAACAAAAATACATTTCATGATAAAAAATGAAGCACTCATGAATGTTTTTAATAACTTTTTAAAGAAATGTTTGGCAGCAACAGGTTAAAATTAAAAATAAGGGCTCTGGGGGCACATGGTGGCTCAGTTGGTTAAGCATCTGACTCTTGATTTCAGCTCAGGTCATAATTTCAAGGTTCCTGGGTTCGAGCCCCTTGTTTGGCTCTGCACTGTGACAGTGGAGCCTGCTAGGGACTCACTCACTCACTCTCTCTCTCTGCCCCTCCGCCTCTCATGCTCACTCTCTCTCTCTTTCTCTCTCACTCAAAATAAATAAATTAAAAAAAAAAAAAAAAAAGGACCTTGAAGTCATACACATCTAGGTTGGAATAAGTCACCTGACCTAGGCAAACTACTTAACCTCATCTTATAAAGGAATAAGATCATAGGATGATTATAAATAAGATCATAGGATGATTATAAAAACTATATGAGTTAATGAAAGTAACCTGATTCACAAGTGCCTAATACTACGGTAGTAGTATTATTGTTCTTACAAACTGATACATTAAAATAAAAGAAAGAAAATTAAAGTTTTTTAAAAAGTGACTCATTTAAAAATTTTTATTCTGGAGATCTAACATAAACTCTGTAGAAGGCAGCTTTAGAATTTACCTGTCACTGATAGAAACCAGAAAGTCTTTCGGAGTAGAAGAAAACAATTCATAATTTGCAATATCAAGCTGTTTTACTTGAATTGGTTCACAAAGTTCAATAACAAACCTTTAAAAAGAACACAAGACAATTATTGAGATAAACCAACCAAAATAACAGTTCATATGAAACATAAAGAGTTTGCATAAAATAGACTTTCACTAAGTTACTCATTATTTCTCTAGCATATCATTAGTTGGGGGGGTGGGGTAACTATAAATAACACAAGATATTTATATTGACTATAAATAACACAAGATATTGATAACAATATTTCAATGACAAAGCACATTCTTGGAGAAGGAATGACTTCACAAAGGACAGTTAGTAATAGTGTCAACTGACTAGTCTAGATGGCAGTTTGGCATATACGTGGCTTCAAAGGGTAACACAGCCTTTGATCTAGCAATACACTTTTAGAAACCTATCCTAAGGACACATAGATCCAAACATTCACCCCTGTACGTATATACAGTGTAACATAAAGGCACAGTTTATAAGAACAAGGGGAAAAAGTCAACCTAGATGTTTAGCATAGAGGATTCAAGTATGGTCCACCCAAACAATCAGATACCAACAGGCATTAAAAATGATACTAGAGGGGCGCCTGGGTGGCTCAGTCAGTTGAGCATCCGACTTCGGCTCAGGTCATGATCTCGTGGTCTGTGGGTTCGAGCCCCGCGTCAGGCTCTGTGCTGATAGCTCAGAGCCTGGAGCCTGTTTCGGATTCTGTGTCTCCCTCTTTCTCTGACCCTCCCCTGTTCATGCTCTCTCTCTCTCTGTCTCAAAAATAAATAAACGTTAAAAAAAAAATGATACTAGAAACTATACATACCATTTATATAAAAATCTAGGAAATGTAAACTATAGTGATAGAAAACTGATCTTTAATTATTGTGGGGGCAGGGTTTAGGAAGGAAAAGTTACAAAGGAGCATGAGAAACCTTTTTAGGAAGGTGGATATGTGCATTATCTTTATTGTGGTGATAATTTCACAGATGTATAAATGTCAAAAATTATCATATTGCATATTTTGACATGTTGCAGTTTATTTTACATGTGTATATATATTTTTATGTCAATTACGTCTCAATAAAACTATTCTTTAAAAATGATGCTAGTGACCTGTACTTATAAACATGGAAGAATCCCATAAAATACTGCTTCTTAGGAAAAATTAAAAGTATGGTGTCATGTGTGTAAAATAAAACTGCATACAGTATGGCATTTGGGGAAGAGAAATACTCATGACATCTACACTCTAATCAATACTAATTACTATACTATAATTACTATATTACTATAATGTAGTAACTATACCAAATGTTATTATATATATTGACAGTGAAATAAATCAAAAACATTAAAATTAACATATTGTGTTTAATTTATGACAGAGCAACAGAGCCAAGTTCTAAGAGATGGCAAAAGCAATCAGGTTTTAGAAAAAAGCTCATGAAGAGAAGCAAACTAACTTGCTAAATGCTTACTCTGGGTCAGATACTATGTTAGAGGATTTACAACCATCCTTTAATTCTTACAACCACACTGCAAAGAATATCATCTCCATTTTATAAAACAATTCAATAAACACTAATTGGTTACTTCACATTCTTCTCTTCTATCTTTTAATAAGAAACCTCTCCTCCAAGATGTAGCTGAGCTCTTATGGCCACTGTATTTCTCAGTCTTGGCCATACTGCTTAGTTGTGGAGGATGGGCTGTGAGCAGAAGTGTCAAGGGCAATTTTCAGGTCAAGCCTTTAAACGGGAGCTGCTACTTCTCCGATTGCTTTCTACTGCCTTACAGGCTGTAATGAGAATGTGGGAGGAATAAATCATTTCAGCAACCCAGGCAGGGTCAACACCTGCAGGGGAGGAAAAGGAACATGACAGAAGGTGTGTGGGTCCTTCCATTGTTCTTTTACACTCCTGTACTACCTACCAGCTTGAGCTTTTACATCAAAGAAAATTAAATCTCTTATTTAAACCACAGTTCCACGGTCTCTGTTAAAGCAGCAGAATCAAAAGCCCTAACAGTCATGCAGCCAACAAGCAGTGAAGCTAAAAGTCAAAATCCAAATCCACCTGCTTCCAAAGCCTAAACATTTCCCATACCACCAAAACAACCTTGGGAGAGGGAACTAAAGAAAATCAAACTGAGACTTTACTTGTTATTTACAATGACAATACTCTGAAAGAGTATTAAGAAGAAAATAAAAAGTTAATTCTCCCCACTTCTTTCTTTTATATACAATGTTCTCCACTTCTAAGAAGACATGAGCTATATATTAATATCAGAAAAAATAAGCTTTCAAACAAATATATTACCAGGTATAAAAAGTAAATTCACTGCTTTGGATTCTGTGTCTCCCCTCTCTCTCTCTGCTCCTCCCCCACTCACGCTCTGTCTTTTCTCTTCTTCAAAAATAAATAAACAATAAAAAAAAAAGTTTTAAAAGGGGTGCCTAAGTGGCTCAGCCAGGTAAGCATCCGACTTCAGCTCAGGTCATGATCTCACATGTTTGTGAGTTAGTGAGTTTGTGAGTTCGAGCCCCTCATCAGGCTCCGTGCTGACGGCTCAGGGACTGGAGCCTGCTACAGATTCTGTGTCTCCCTCTCTCTCGTCTCCTCCCCCACTCACGCTCTTTCTCTCCTTCAAAAATAAATAAATGTTAAAAAAAAAAAAAAAGTAAATTCACCAAGAAGATTTAACAATTCTAACATGTGTATGCACCTAATAAATAGCCACATGATACATAAAATGTAAATAGGTTGTAAGTATTCCTCAGTTGATTTTAAAATGCTTTTTCATTTTTCTGCCTCATCTTTTATGTTTTCTTAGAAGCAGAGAATATTCTGCACAAATTAACAGAACTACATATAAAAGTTGACAAATCTAATTTCAACATGCTTCTTGTAATTATTTATAGGTCAGGAATTTTAAAAGATCTGAGATCTAAAAAAGAAAAATTAAAAAAAGATCAGACATCTAAACACAAAAGCAGTGTGATAAAACACCATGTATCAAGATTTAGTTGATATAATTAAGAAGGAAGTTTATAAACTTAAATGTGCATATCTCAAAAGAATTTAGTTCAATAGATTAAACTTAAAGAAAATATAAAATAATAAAGTTTCAAACAGAAATCCATAAAATAGGAAAAAACAAAAAGGTAAGATAGAAGTAAAAGTAGACTGTGGGGATTAAATAGGAGGCATAAATTAAAATATTAGGATTTAAAAAAAAAATTTAAAGCAGTATACTACAAATAACTTTATTATAAAAACTTTAAAAATGTATTAAACCAATTCCTAGAAAAGTATAATTTACCAAAACTAATTTAAGAATAGAAAACCTAGTCATATAACTATTTGTTTTAAATGTAGTTTAAACATTTAAACTACATGCCATCTACTCACACCAGTACAAAATTGTACATGCACAAGTTTATTTACAGTAACACTGCAATGGCAAAAGATTATAAACAACCCATATATCCAACATCAGAAGACTAGTTAAGTCATGGTACAACCATATAATGAAATTTTATACAGCTATCAAAAAGAATGAAAACGTTTTCTATGAACAAAATTGAAAGATGACCAGATACTAAGTTAAAACTTAACTCAAGGTGAAAAACAGTGTGCATAATATACTATGTTCTGTGAAAAGATGTATAAAAATCTATATTTGTACATATTTGTCTATATTTGCATAAAGAAACTGAAAAGATATCTAAAAATTTAACATTGAATAAGAAGATGGATGACAGAGGTTGGAAGGATATTTCTCATTGTAACTCCTTTATCCTTTTTGGGTTTGAACCATGTGAATGTATTACTTAGTTTTCAAATCACATGCTTGAAAGAAAATTAGCATCTTCCCATAGGCCCAGATGTTTATAGTTGAGTTCCAAACGTATAATATATCCAATGGTACAAGGTTAGATGCAATGCCTTCAAAATAAGGAGTAAGAGGATACTGCCTACTATCTTTCTATTCACAATTTTCTCAAGGAACTTGCCAGCATGAGATGACAAAAAGAAAGTAAAATACAATGAAAAGGATTAAAAAAATTTTAAAGAAGAAAAATTTGCAGAGAAGCTACAATTTTCTATACAGAAATCCTAAAGAATAATCCACCTATTATTAAAAAAACAGAATATAAAAAGGTAGCTGGATGTAAGATCCACATATAAAAAACTGGACATCTATACACAACAAAATATAATTTTTAAGATATATTTACAATAGCAACAAAAAATAGCTTCCCAGAAATGAACTTAATAAAAGATATACAACCATGAAAATTTTTAAAAATAATCTTACTGAAAGACATTAAGAGACAATGAAAAATACGTCCTATTTATGGATAAGAAAACTCAAAATCTGAGTCATCTAAAGATTCAATAAAATTCCAAACAAAATTTGACATGACATTTGGGGAACTCAACAGGATAAGTCCAAGATTTATAGGCAAAAGCAGAGCAGAAGAATAGCCAAGTCAGTCCTGAAGAATATGAGGCAAAAACTTACTCTACCAGGTACTGAGATCCATAAAGCAAAAGGAAGTGTGGTGTTGCTACAGGCATCGATCAACTGGCCAAAAGAACAGAACAGGGAATAGAAAAACAAACCCATGCTTAGAAGGAAACTTTGTGATAAAGGTACATTGTAAATCAGAGGGGAAAGTGTGAACTACAGAATAAACAATTATCTAAAGAGCAAAATGGTGAGGGAAGAATGAGTCCCTTCTCCATACTATATTAAAAAAAATCCAACTGGGATTAAAAACCTAAATGTGAAAGGCAAATATTTTGCAGAATTTTAAAATTTGAGTTATCTTTTTTTTTTATGCCAAAGAAATCTGACATATAACAAATCCAAAATTGTATGACAGGTAAGTACAACTACATTAAAATTAATAGTTTCTATTCATCAAAAGACACTGATAAGAAACTGAAAGGATAATTCACAAACTAGAGAAAATATGTGCAACATATATAATTTATATGTTCCATCCAGAGCTAAGATAAAATGTTACATTGTATCCATTTTCTAAGATAAACAACTGCTAAATTAGACTTCTACTAACCAGTTAAAAAAACAAAGCTTATCAATAGAAAACATAGGATAAAATAAGCATTTCAGAGGAGAGGAAAAACGGGTACATGAAAATATGCTCAATCTCACTGGTGATCAGGGACTGACATCTTTCTGGATAAAAACTCCACAACGGCAGAGATCTCAGTCTATTTTGTGAAACAATGTTATTCCAGCACCAGCAGCATCACTTAACATGTTCAACCTAACATGCTCAGTAATCGAATGAACAAATGAATAAAGACTCAAAATCCTAGAATGTCAATTATCCTTTAATTCATCTATAGATTTGATACAACCAATAAAAATGCCAGCATTTTTCACAGAACTCAAGAAGATGACTCTAAATTTTAAAATAAAAAAAAAAAAGAGACAAGAATAGTAAGGTATAACCTCTATAAATGGAGGTATAAGCTTATTCTACCAGATATTAAGACTTCTAAAACTACAGTGAGACTGTGTGGTCTTAATATACCTTAGGAGGAGTAACCTACTTACAATCAGGTGAAATCAGTTAAAGGTGTTCTAAAGTTACATGAAAAGACACATACGTGAATGAGCAAACACAAAATATGCAATAAACACATATACCTCAATACATGCTGTTTGGCAGAAACATTAAAATACAAATGGGTAGCTATGACTACTTCATACAACTTCATCCCAACATGTCTTTGCTTGAAATTCAAAATTTTGGAGTATAAACACTTAAGCTGTCTGTTACTGACTACAGAGGCTCTTACAAATAAAAACAAAACCCCCAAATAACATTTTAATTACAATTGCAGACAATCATTTCCTCAAATTTAATATATGACATAAGGAAAAATGAGCTTTTAAAATTATCCCTTAAAACACTTTAATAATCTGGTGTTCATTTTCAAAATGAACCTAAATGTACCAAAAGGAGCAAAGGCCGACAGTAGAAAATAAGCACTCTCTTTAAAGTTTAAAGAGTTTTTCCTTAAAATAAGAAAAAAAAGAATATATTTTTAGTAAATCAGTATGATGGTGATTTACTCAATTCTTTTTTGAACAGCTGCTTTTGAGCAATTAAATAAAAAAATCTAATGAAACTATTGGTAGAGCACACCTTATTTCCCCCCATAAATCTGTTCCTTTGCCTATGTTCTTAGTTAACAGCAGAATTATAGAACTAAGTAGTAGTCAAAATCCTGGGAGATTTCCGAGATAACTCTCTCCACATCCAGTTACTAACCAGGAGCTGCCAATTTTATCTGCTATATTTTTCATATCCCCCTCTCTTCTGTATCTAAACTGCCAATGCCTTAATTAAAGCAGGTTCCTAACTGGTTTCCATGCTCCCAACTGCATTCTGCTGTAGGCCATCCTTTGAGGACAAGCCTTCTTAAGACACCACTGATCTCACGTTACTTCCTTACTTAAAACAAACACTGACCTCTGTGGTCTTTAATAAACTTCAAAAAATTTTAAGCTAAGGGGCTCCTGGGTGTCTCGGTTGAGCGTCCGACTGTTGATGTTATCTCAGGTCATGATCCTGGCCAGGGTCATGGGATCAAGACCCGTGTTGGGCTCTACAGTCAGCGTGAAGCCTGCTTAAGATTCTCTCTCTCTCCCTCTGCCCCTCACACACACTTGTGCTCTCTCTCTCTCAAAAAAAAAAAAAAAAAAAAGAAGAAGAAGAAGAAGAAAAAAGAAATATGCTCCTTTTAGCATGTCTCCTTATTCTTACAGTTCCTGAATGCCTTTGCCTTCCTCATTTGTGACTTCTTATGAATCCTTCAAGATTCAGCTCAGGAATTACCTCTTCTAGGAAACCCTCTCATCCTCTCTCACAGGTATATATCATCTCTGTTCCTACAATAATCTTTCAGCAATACTTCTTACACTATTTCATAATTGTTTAACTAGACTTATTTTTGTGTGTGGGTGTGACCTTAAAAGGAAAGGCATTTTATCTTCAATTCTGTATCCCAGGACCTAATGTAATTATACTACCAGCACCTGTCAATCATAAATGCTTTTTAAGTGACTACATGAACAAATTAATCCTAAATAAAAGCTTACCATAATATATGTACATACATAGATTAAAGTACATAATTTATTAAATTTTATATTACTTACCAAATTTTAGTGCTGCAAGGATTCAACATATAAAGATCCATATTTTCTATAAGAATAGCAGATGTGCTCTGTTTTAAAAGGGGGGAAGGGAATAAATTACTTATGGAAAAATATTTATTTCAACTCTAAAGACTTCTAGGATTTCTTCATTTTTAGATCTTCAAATACTAAGACTCTAAAACATTCATTTGAGAAGAAGGCATAAAAATGGCTGAAGTTTACCAGTTATGTCTGTAAGTGTTAAGTTAGCCTTATGACAAAATGTTTAAAATTAAATGTCTGTTACCATAAAGGAAAAATGATTTTCTATTAGCTATTTCCTTTTTAAAATCTCAAACAGGTTTAAAAGTTAAAAATAAGATGAATGCCCTTCAGTAGATGAACAGAAACTGTGGCACATCCAGACAACAGAATATTATTCAGTGCTAAAAATGTGAAGTCAATCTGAAAAGGTTACATATGGTATGATTCCAACTATGTGACATTCTGGAAAAGACAAAACTATGAAGATACTAAACAGACTGGTGGTTGCCAGGAGTCAAGGGGAGGAGGAATGATAGGTGGAGCACAGAGGATTTTTAGGGCAGTAAAAGTACCCTACATGATACTATAATGGTGGGTACATGTCATTACACATTTGCCCAAACCCAAAAACCATATGGTAAGATGAACTCTAAGGTAAACTATGGACTTCAGCTGATAATAATGTGTCAGTGTAAGTTAATCAACTGTAGCAAATGTTTCACTCTGGTGGGAAGTATGTTGATAATGGAGGAGACTAAACATGTGTGGGTGTAAGGGGTATATGAGAAATCTCTACCGTTCTTTCCATTTTGCTGTGAATCTATAACTGCTCTAAGAAAATAAAGTCTTTGAAAGAAAAAAAAAGTACAATGTATTAACCAACAGAAGAATTCATACAAGAAAATGTCTCTAAAAGCATAATCCTGCATTTATTAGTGAATCAGAAAAATAGCTCATGTTAAAATATAGTTCTCAGCAAAATAATATAGATATAGATAGATATTTCTGAGCAAACAGTTGCCTTTATTTAATCAAGTTAGTAGTTTCTTATATATACATATATAAGAAATTTATAGTTAAGTACCTTGGCTTCTGGATTAGCTGCCAAAATTTTGGCACCACATTCTACTGAGGCATAATTATTTCGATTTTTCTGGACTTTTTTTGTCGCATGTAGACCTCCATTAGAAGATGGATGCATTGACTGACCTGCAGACAAACCTTATTATAAACATATATATATGATGATTATGATTAAAAATACTCCCAGGAAACAATGATCACAAAAGCAGTAAGTTGCTGTCTAGTGAAGACCAGGTTTTAATGCTTAAGAGAATATTTTCAAAACCCACTAAGCAATTCAAACTGCTTTAATACTTTAAAATATTTCTAAAAAACAAATTACAAAAATCCACATTACTTGATTTATGTCTACTCTCAAAATGAAACTTATCCATGAGAATCAAAATATTGTGCATACATATTTTATTAAGGATGAATGTTGTCCTTCTATCTCTAACATTAAGAATTTTTAACTCTGAAATAGCCAAAAGAAAGTGTAATATCTTAGTCCAACTCCATTTACAGTTTAAAGCTTTATAACTCAAAAGTTTCCATGCCTCAAATTTCCTTATAAATTGAAATAAACACCACTGCTCTGCCTACTTTATCTTATTTTATCCTCATTTAGTAATTTACAAGAATGGGTTTTAATTAAGATTAAAATTATATAATTATACACAGGTAAATTATATATGTGAAACCAACAGTATCTTGGTAAGTTTCACCTTTAAAAGGCTTTCAAAAGCTTTATTTTACCAACTGTAGACAGAAATGCACATTTAAATCAGTCCTCCCCCTTCAAAAAAAAAAAAAAAAAAAAAAAAAGGGAATCACAACGCTTCCATACTTTTTTCTTTTTCTACTTCCATAACTTTCTTCTTCCATTCATCAAATGTTGGTATATCTTCTGGGTCTTTGGGACTTGTTACAGATGTATGGTCAATTTCCCCTGGTTTTGTATAATCAGAACTCTGAAAAAAAATGCAAAAGAATACACAAAAAACAGTAAGTCATAAAAGAATATACAAATGTTTTTGTGAAATTAAAGTCCAATTTTATATTTGATAGACAGTATTTCAAAAAAATCAAAAATGTAAAAAGAAAAGGTTTGGTTTACTTAAAAGTTGAGTTTCTCTTGAAAAAATTGAAATCTTTTACCAAAGCATCACAAAATATATTCTTCACGTTTGCAATATAAGCTAGGCTGTAAAAAACTTTATAATATACCCTAAGCAAACAATTACTTCTACATAAACCATACAAATTAGTAAGTACTATAGTTGTAATGCATCCACCTTAAAATCTAAGTTAAAATAATATATGCATTAAAGAAAGCTAACTAATTTTAGATATAGCATATTGTTTCTAAAAATTCCTTAACAGGAATTACCACTTTTATAAAAATTTTAAGGTGGATTTAAAAACAAAGAAACACACAAAAATCTAAAGAAAAACAAAGCTTTTTAAAGAAACTATAGAAAAATCTTCATATAAAAAAGGATTTAACAAGATGAAGAAAGAATAAATCATTAAAAAAAGGCTGATACATTTGGCTGGATTAAAATTTTTAAATTAAACGTATCACAAAACCATAAACTACATGGTACAATAAGCTGGAAGAAGTATTTGCAATATATGCAACCAATAAAGGATTACTACCAACTATAAAAACTACCTACAAATCAATAATGGAGGAGAGGAACAATAAATACAGCAAAGAAAAAATATAAAATAATCGATAATCAAGGAATGCAAATGAAAACCAGAGACAATAAATTATACCAATCTGATGGAGGTTCAAGTGTGGCATGTCTGTTGAACCATAAGACACCTATTAGACTGCTGAAGGGAGTTCTAAATTTAGCAGTACTGAGGGCACGTGGCTGACTCAGTTGGAAGAGCATGTGACCCTGATCTCTTGAGTCATGAGTTAAGAGCCCCACGTTGGATGTAGAGATTACTTAAATAAATAAGTAAACTTAAAAAAAAATTTAGCAATATTAACTGAAGATGTGCCTACTCTATGAGCCAGTAATTCCACTCCTATATATTAATATCAGTGAAAACATGCGCATGTGACTAAGAAAGTATGCAGGAATGCTTATGGCAGCACTGTTTATAATATCCAGAAATTAGAAACAACCTAAATTAGAAAAAACCTGAAGAACAGATAAATTGTGGTAGTGAAATACAACAGTGAAAACAATTAACAGACAAATCTCAAAAACAATGTTGAGTCATATAATAGTTAAGAATGAGACCATTTTATACTGCTTCAAAATATGCCAACTAATAGTATGTATTGTTTATAATAATACAGTTTTGGAAAAAGTTTAAAAACACATTCTTAAACACACACACACACACACTGAATTTTAGATACGTGTTCTATCTGAAGGGAAGAAATATAACTGGGGAAAGGCAAAAATTCAATTTGTAATTTTTTTCTGTAAGCTGAATAATGTATGCAAGAATGTTCATTCCATTATTTATTTCTGTATTCCTAAAACAATGCATAACATATTTACAAACAGTTCCTAGAGAAGTGCACAATATTTATTTAGACAGCTTACTCTGCCAAATAGCACAAGTCTCATATAGTACACATGTGCTATATGGTATAGGGCACATTTTCCCTAATACGAATACTCACTATATTAAAGCCAACTTTTAAGGACTGACACTAGTATATTAGAATTACACTAATACACTAGAGTATTAGAATTACACAAATACAAATACCCATAATCTCTTGATTATTTTAGATATTTTCTTTGCTGAATATATTGTTCCTCTCCTCCATTACTGATTTGTAGGTAGTCTTTGTAGTTGACAGTAATCCTTATCGGTTGCATATATTGCAAATACTAAGGAAGAGTTAGCAAATTGGTTCCCATACAACCTCTGTGTTGGAGTGTTTTGCAGAACAAACTAACTGACTAATAAAGTATGTGGCTATTAAAAATATATATAGCAGAAAAGTATTACCACTAATTTAATTTAAAAATTAAATAAAATCCTACTTTGAAGACAATTTATAAAAATGTACCTAGCTGAGACACTTTTTTCCAGGATATTAATTTATTTAGGAGGTAATTAATACAGTTAAAAATTACAGCCTTTTATCGGTTAAGCGTCCAACTTCGGCTCAGGTCATGATCTCACGGTTTGTGAGTTCAAGCCCCACCTCAGGTTCTGTGCTAACAGCTCAGAGCCTGGAGCCTGCTTCGGATTCTGTGTCTCCCTCTCTGTCTCTTCCCCACTTGCACTCTGTTTCTACCCCTCCCCCACTCATGCACATGCACGTGCACTCGCTCTCTCTCTTAAAAAGTAAATAAATATTAAAAATATTTAAAATAATTCTCATTGAAGAATTATTTAAATTAATTATTTAAAATAATTTAAATAATATTTAAAATAATTTTAAAATATTAAAAATAATTCTCATTGAAGAGCCTAAATTTAACACTGTATATGGAGTTAAGCTTATATACTGAAGATACTCGAATTTAACAATCATACCTTCTTCTATATAGCTCTCCAAGAAAATGCTTAAATGAGGGCTTTATATAGCTGGTATCAAACAGCTGATGGTAGCAGAAAACCACTTAATTATAAAATACCAAAGACATTTCACATTTGGAACAACTTCATGTATGAACAATATACTGAAGACCACTTGCTCTCAGAAAGCACAGCTCACTCCTCAGTTCCATATTCCTCATTAACTACATAATCCCTGTTTTTATGGCAAATATGGTTAGCAAATTGCAAGATTAACACAAAATAAAAATACATATAATAAAGTAGGAAATAGTGCAAGTTATATACCTACCTCATTTTTTAAATTATCTGAAGCATTCAATGCAGATTTTGGATCACCACTACCCTGCTCACTTGCTGAAACCTTTGATTCAAATTCTGATTTTGTTATTTTTCCTTTGCCATGTGAAGATGACACATTTTCTATATGCTGGCCAACAAGGCTATTTGAAACCAAAAAGACATATTAAAAAATTTCAGCTGAATAACAAGTTTATGCAATCTAATCTGTTACAACTATCATGTACAAAGTAAACCAAGAAAGGAGCACAAAGGGATTAGCTTTCTCTCAATCATAAAGTGGAATTAAGTACGCACCAAAGTCCATTCAAACATGACACTGCTATTATTACAGAATTATAAAAGGGAAAACAATGGCTCACACCCACCTTTCAGGTGGACTAACAAAGGAAGGCTGGTCAACTGGAGTATTTGCATCAAGAACCTCACCAACATCGCAATCAGTTTCAGACTGCTCAGTTTCACTCGGCTTGGTTATAGGAATAGTACCAGACTTTTCTATTTCACTAAAAATAGAAACAAAAAATACAATCTGGCAATTCAATGAACATAATGTGGCATAAGTTAAAAATGGTATTAGTGATTTTCAAAACATAATCTAAGACAGGAGAATTCTTTACAGTTTGGCAGGCTGTTTTCAAGAGTTCACTTATTTCAAATCACATAAAGTCAACTGCTGACTCTTGATCTGTTAATGCCCTTGGCCTTTAAATAGCTAACTGCTAAGTTTTAAAACAAAATATCATACATTAGTGTTTGGTCTCATAAAAAATAAGATTTTAAAATTATTTATTTTAACTGCATCTTCCTAATGGGTCCTTTCCAGGTTAGTATATTCTACCACTATTAGTTGTTGCCTATAGTATCAAAAAATAATCTATTATCTCTATTAACATTTCAACTGAAGTTCTTAAGACACTTTTAGAATTTCACTTAAAAAACACATACCCTAATATGTTCTGCTACTCACTTCCAATTCACGAAGCAGTCATGTTCAGGATAAAGGGAAAACAAGATGTACTGTCTATATATATAATATTTAGCCTTAAATTCTTTCTGGAATAAGTATTATTAAATACTGTCCATTATTTCTAAGCCTGTCTTCTGTTTATTTCTTCCTTACCTAGGATAAACACCTAAATGAAAACTCTAACATCTTTAAGTAAAACTCCTTCACCCCAGCCCCCTAAGTTCTTGAGAAGAATAAGTGTTTTTAAAAGTACTTATGATAGGGCACTTGGGTGGCTCAGTCTGTTAAGAGTCCGACTTTGGCTCAGGTCATGATCTCGCAGTTTGTGAGTTCAAGCCCCATGTCAGGCTCTGTGCTGACAGCTCAGAACCTGGAGCCTGCTTCATATTCTTTATCTCCCTCTCTCTCTCTGCCCCTCCCCCACTCCCTCCCTCTCTCTCTCTCTCTCAAGAGTAAATAAACAGTAATAAAAATTTGGTGGGGGGGGGGGGGGGAACCTGGGTGGCTCAGTCAGTTGAGCGTCCTACTTTGGCTCAGGTTATAATTTCACTGCTCGTGGATTCGAGCCCCATGATGGGCTCTGTGCTGATAGCTCGCAGCCTAGAGCCTTATTTATATAAATAAACATTTTTAAAAATTTTAATATTTTTAATAAAAAAATAAAAATAAAATTACTTGTAGTTAAAAAAAAAGTAATGATAATAATATTAACTGACACACATATTTTTACTATGTACCAGATACTACCCTATCCAATTTTTAAATATATATTAATTCATTTGATATAGGAAATGATTAATGCAGTATGAAGGGAATTTGTGCTTTGTAGTGTTGCTGTAAGGAGCTAGAAGAGTACATAATCGATTTTCTAAATTAAAGAAACCTTAGATCTACAAATTCTGAGTATTTACTATCAAGTTTGAACAAGGGAGCTATTCGCAAAAAGACAGACCTACCAATGGAATGCTGCAGTAATACTTGATGGAAGTGAGTAATCTGACATTTGAATCTTTGATAATTATAAGGAAGATTACTCAAATAAGCAGTTACTTAAACAAGTAGAACCTCACTTTATGGGATATAGATTTCATAGCTAGGATCTACTTCACTGAGTTTGGAAGCAGAATAAACACTGGTTATATCATAAGACCATTACATTAAAATAAAATTATTATGCAAAACAAGGCATCATAACTTAGGTCTGCTACATAGCCTAAACTTCAAATCTGAATTTCAAGCTGCCTTATATGATAAAGACATTTTTCCATCATTAATCTAATGAGAGTCTCTTTTTTTCTTTGTAATGACTTACTCAAGCTTTGAGATTGGAGTGATCTCTGAGGTAGATGAGCTGGAAATATTTTCAATGTTTTCACTGCCCACAGTTACACTGGAAGAATCTTCATGTAGATCAACTGGAGGGAGTGTCTCAATCACAGATGGACTTAACTTTTCTGACTCTGCATTCTGTTTAAAAAAAAAAAAAAGTTACATTAAATGTGGAGGTTAATAAATTATCTCTTTAGCTATACAGGATTTTATAAAATTATGTCTCAAAAGTGACAGTACCAAGAATGTACTTTTATAAAAATCCTTTCTTCTAACATTACCCCCCAAGGAATACATTTCATATTAAAATACAAGCTCTAGCCATTTTTCCTGGCATTTCACAAACTAGGACAAAGAAACCTGTCTTCCTTCTTTCCTATTTTCTATCAGGACCCACATATATTTCCCTCTTACTGTAATTAATGCTAGCAGCAACACAGAAATCATATGTAAATATGAAAAATAGTACAATACATACTTCTTGCCCTACAGCAGTTTAGAAGATAACGTGCATATAAGTGAAATAAGTCATACAGAGAAAGACAGATACCATATGTTTTCACTCTTATGTGGATCCTGAGAAACTTAACAGAAGTCCATGGGGGAGGGGAAGAAAAAAAAAAAAGAGGTTAGAGAGGGAGAGAGCCAAAGCATAAGAGACTCTTAAAAACTGAGAACAAACTGAAGGTTGATGGGGGATGGAAGGGAAGGGAGGGTGGGTGATGGGTACTGAGGAGGGCACCTTTTGGAATGAGCACTGGGTGTTGTATGGAAACCAATTTGACAATAAATTTCATATTAAAAAAAAAAGATAACGTGCATAAACAAAGAACAACACAGAGCATGTACACACAAGTACACAAGTACAATTACAATGCAATACATGACTCTCACTGCTCCTTCAGTGAGCAATGATGCTCTGGGCCATTCACCCCTCCAAAACACAATCTGAAATCTACCTAATACCACTCATATTTGAAACCTCTATCAGCACATTCTCTCCCACAACCAATACTAAATAGAATTAGCCTTTCCCTTTCCTCTATGCCTCCACTATTCTCTTCTATACAGCACCTCAAACACCTCAATTGCCTTATTTATGTCTCTTCTTCTTCAAGTATACTATAAACATCTTGAGTAAGAACTGTGTTCTCTTGATCTTCATGTTCCATAGCACACAGTAGACATTTAATGCTTATTAAGTATCAAGTGAGAGGTACTCAAGCTCAGTTCAAAGAAAACAGAAACTATGGACTATTACAGACTAGAAGAAAGAGGACTGTAAAGAAAAAGAGGACCAATATGGGAGCAGAAAGGAAACAAACGGTATAGAGTCCAAAGAATACAAAATATGATCATTTGGGGAATTATTTACACTGAAATGAAAAATTCACAAAGGAATACAAATAGTTTGTATTTTATGGTGGAGGCCTTGAGAAAAGGAATATTAACATTATCATTTTAATATGTATTCAATGTAAAAAAAAAAATCAATGAGATAGTTTATACTTTTTTTTTTTTAATTAAGTCTCCAAAATCCAATATGTATTTATAACAAGTCTCTATTTGGACTGGTTGCATTTCCAGTGCTCAAGAGCCACGTGTAGCTAGTGGCTACTATACTGAACAACACAGGTCTATAAGACGCAGTAAGCACTTCAAAGTATTTGAACATGATTACACCATGATAAAAATTCTAGAGAATGAACAATGGCAGGACTGTTCAGGAATAGTCATATAACCAGAAGGGTAACAGAGAACACTTTCTTACTCTATTGTACAAACATCTTCCAGAATCCAATAAAATGAAACACTATTTGTACTTAGTCCAATTAAGTCATAAAATAACTCTAACTGTATTTTTAAAAAAAAGAATTCTCCCTCATTTTGAGCTGAAGTTTGCTTTTGTTACTACTTGAGATACTTAGTTTTTCCTTAGTCTTTCTTCCTCCAGATCAAATATCCCTAGTTCCTTCAGCTATTCCTGATATTAAATGGGTTCCAGATGCTTCAGCATTCCAGTCAGCTTATATTCTTGTCTAGTTTTTCATATCTTTCATAAAATCTGGCATATAAAATAGAAAATAATATTCATGATGTAATATAAAAGGAAAAGGGAAAACATATTTTAACCTATAATTAATTCATATTCCACACTGAGTGACAAAAGTTTGGTATAAAAACATTCTTTGTTTTATATACAAATACTTCCTTTTAAGTTAGAAAACAATTTCCTGACATCTAAAAATCTAAAGAGACAAAGATACATTACAGTGAGCCAAAATGGAACCTAAAAAGAAATGAGAACTTATTCCCAAACTTTTACTACAAAGAAAATGGTCACATTTATTATTAAATCTGCAATTTTGCATTTTCTCAAAAGCAGTACTCTTAGCAGGTGAACAGTATTAAGGCCAACAGCACAACAGTTCAAAAAGAAAAAATAAAAATTCACAATATGATGACCAAACAGAAGTTTTCTACCTTGCAAAGTAGTTTTAAAAGACACATCATCAAAAATCAAAGCAACATAGCTTACTTGTACATCCACAGCAGAGTCATCTTTCAATTTATGTTCTTCTGGAGGAATAGGTAAGTTTGAACCCACTTTTTCCGATAATTCGGCATTGATAGGTCCCTCTCTTTCATCCTATATCGCAACAAAGAAAAAAGGCTAACTGATAAAATTGTTTCACAAAACAGTCCTAAGCAATATTATATACTTTACAACCACAACACTGTCTTGTATGCACTTGACTGTAATTACTTTTATTTGTTTACACAATTATTGTCCATCTTCCTGCATCCCCTTCCTTGCCACCACAGTGAAAACGTACACTAAATGAATTCAAGACCCTCATTTGATTTCTTAATAAGCACTTTAGTCCTACCACCCAGCACTATGTATGTGGCAGGATCTCTAATAAGTGAAAGTACATACAGCTCTTTGTGCCATCTCTTTTGACACTTACTTTCAAGTTAGGATTTCAGGTTTAAATATATTTTCTAGCTATACATTTCATAAAAGCAAAGTTCATATTCTTTGTTTATCTAAACAATATATACCAGGTACCTAAACGTTTGCTGAGTTATGTTTCCCCCCTAAATGTTTTGCTTATATTTACTCTCACAACATTTAAGTCTTCAAATTTCTTGTCAGAGATTAGATCGAAGTCTCATAGACTGTGGGTGAAAGTATGAAATTATACTCTTCTTAAAGAGATACTCATCATTTGACATATTCAGCTTAATACAGAAGAATTGAAAATGAGGACTGGTAAATAGTTGTTTTTCATAAATCTTTGACAATTATAACTTCATCTATTAAAAGGCGTATAATAACATTCTGATATAGCGTTCTCAAACATCACTCCATCACACACACATAGACACACACTCTCTCACACAGAACAGGATATTTGGACACAGAAGTCCAAGGTATGTTTTTAGTTAACTTCAGCTACTTTACCTCTTATTCCTCTATGAAAAATCATCTCCTTTTTCTTCTACAAAATTTTAGTTCCATTTTTTCCTAATAATTGCTACTAGACTCAGAAAACACACATAAAAAATAATTTTGCCTCAATTTTATTTTTATTTATTACAGAGAGAAATAAGGGAATATTAGCATTATTATTTTAATTTGGGGCGCCTGGGTGGCTTGGTCGGTTAAGCGTCCGACTTCGGCTCAGGTCATGATCTCACGGTCCGGGAGTTCGAGCCCCGTGTCGGGCTCTGTGCTGACAGCTCAGAGCCTGGAGCCTGTTTCAGATTCTGTGTCTCCCTCTCTCTGACCCTCCCCTGTTCATGCTCTGTCTCTCCCTGTCTCAAAAATAAATAAAATGTTAAAAAAAAATTTTTTTTAAGGAAAAATGACTCCCTTTGTCCTCCAGTGGCTCTGTTGAGAGGTCTTTTTGGTTATACCAATGTATGAAAAAGGGCATTCATTACTCTGGATGAGTATGTAATAAGAATTTTTGTTTTTAGTATCTTAAAAGGTTGCTTGGCCCTATAAAAGGTAGTCTTCAGAGAGGAGACTGATCATTCTTGGGTGAATATAGGCTCCAATACAGGAAAATACCGTGGGACTATGGAGCAACAAGTGTGAAATGCCAACTTGGACGGGGAGAATGGACTCTCATTCGTGGGCTCAGATTAAAGTTATCTTTAAGAATCATTAGAAAAAGGACTAAACATGAGAATATGAAATAAAACAAGCATGTCTTTAATATCCAATTCACAGGGAACAGTGACTGTGTGGCCAGACACTCTTGTAAATACATCTATCTCCTCCAGAGCTCTCCTCTTACCCCTCTAGTTAACTGGAGGGACTAACAGCATTCAAAATAAAAACATTTACAATTTAAAAAAAAAATAGAGAGAGATTCAGCAGCAGTCTTCAGAATTTTAAACGCTCCACCACAGAAATATATCCTCGTTAACTCCAAAATTTGCATAATCCACTCTAAATGTCATGCCAACCATCCAGGCATGTAATTATAAATCTGTATTTCCACACACACACGCATACACAAGCACATGTGCATATACACAGCTGAGAAACAATGCAAAAGTTTGTCAATAAAGAAATATTTAATAAATTATGAAATATCTATATGAATGAATAAAAATGTAGCCATCATAAGAATATAACATAAAAAGGAGTCCATGAGATATTACTGGGGCAGAGGGAAAAGTCAATTTGTAGAATATTTATAATGTGACATTTCATGGAAAATAAAAATATTAATCTGTGTGCCATATAATGGCATATAGATAACTACAAAAAAAACTGTCTCAATCTTTTCACAAGAAACAGTAAATTATGGCTCCTTTGGAGAGGAAAATAGAATATAAACATAAATATTTTATAGTTGGTATAAATGACTTCTATACAGTTGATCCTTAAACAATGCAGGGGTTAGGGATACCAAGCCCTAGCACAGTCAAAAATCTCTCTATAACTTTTGACTCCCCCAAAACTTAACTTCTCATAGCTTGTTGTTTACCAAAGCTGTACCAATAATATAAGCAGTAAATTAGCACATATTTCGCATATTATACACAGTATACATTTTTACAATGAAGTAAAAGCTAGAGAAGGGGTGCCTGGGTGGCTCATTCGGTTAAGCATCCGACTCTTGATTTTGGCTCAGAGGTCATGATCTCACAGTTTGTGAGTTTGAGCCCCATGTGGGGTTCCACACTGTCATCTCGGAGCCTGCTTGGGATTCTCTCTCTCCCTCTGCCCCTTCCCCACTCACACACAAGCATGCTGAAAGAAAGAAAGAAAGAAAGAAAGAAAGAAAGAAAGAAAGAAAGAAAGAAAGAAAGAAAAACTTAAAGAAGCTAGAGAAAAGAAAATGTTAAGAAAATCATAAGAGAAAATACATTTACAGTACTGTACCATAAAAAATCTGCATATTAGTATGGACACACACAACTCAAGCCCATGTCATTCAAGGGTCAACTGTGTTTTAAAATATATATATATTGATAGGGGGAAGCCAAATCTAGTCAATACTCACCTTTTATCATTTAAAATGATATAATAATAAATGATTTAAAGATCTGGTCTGGTTTTTTGGACTCTCTATTCACTCCATCAAATTATATAAAAAACTACATAACCACTGACTGCAGACTCTCCCTATAATCCTGATTTCTAAGTTCTTATAATAAAACTGGTGTTTCTTTTGAAACCTTTAACTAATTAGAGCATTAAAAAGTGAGCCACTGGTTTTCAGTTTTCTGAATAGGTATTATTTTCCTCCTTACTCTAGGACTAAGGATGTTAGAACATTCTAAACATAAGCAAAAAGAATAAATATATAAATATTTCAGAGATAGCTTACTTTCATAATTACCTGAGTAACTCTTCAGATTACAGTGAGAATTACAAATCACCAAAAATTATGACATAGTATTTCTGAAATTACTTTTATTCCGAATATTTTGAGGAAGTCTTAGAAAGCTGACACACAAATTACATTGTCAACTTTATTTAAGGTACCTTTTTCTGGAATTGTACATCTTCATTTTCTAGTGCACAATTGTCATCTTGAGAGTAATATGATGAAGCTGAAGAACTCTCTTTACAACATACACGCCAACTGGGAAGCCTGTAAAACATCCACCACCACCAAAAGAAAGAAAGAAGGAAAAGTTGTTAAGCCAACACATTCCCTACCATGGGCTAGAATTTGAGGCAATAAACAAATAGATGGCTCTTACACTAATGCCCTAAAGAACTTAACAATTTAATGAAGACAAATATACATAAGACGAGGGTTTTTATTTAATGCCCTGAAAACAAAAACCATAAACAGTGTGCTATCAGCATCCCAAATTAAGGCATTATGAATTTCATAAAGGTGAAACAGTAAAGCCTTCATAAAAGGAGTGTCTGAAAATTATCACAAAAGGAACAGAAAAAGTTGTCAAAGGGCTAACACCCTCAGAAAGTACCAGATGCCAATAATATTTGAAATTTTACTAAATACTTAAGAAGAGATAACTCTAAGCTACCTAAACTATTTCAAAGCACAGAAGTACAGCTTCCAAAATATTTTTATACAGGAACATGGTAGTGATATCCAAACTTAAGAGAAAGAGCACACACAAGTGAATACTACAGGTTAATACAACTTAGGAAATAGGACACGAAAAGTCTAAATGAAACAATAAAAAAAAATAGTCTTTAAGGACATACCAAAGAAATACCATTGTTATGATCAAGTAGAGTTTAGCTCTGATAGTCAAAAGTGGTCAAAATAATAGAATCTGTTTATTTAGTTTACCATGCAAAAAAATATCAAGGAAAAATATGATTATCTTCATAGTCACTGAAAGACATCTGATAAACTTACACATCCATCAAGATTTTTTTAAATAGGAAAAAGCAGATGTTTACCATGGAAACATATATTCATAATATACAAGCCTGAAAGTCAGTACCAAACTTAGTGAAGCAACTTAAAAATAACCCTATTTATGGGGCGCCTGCGTGGCTTGGTCGGTTAAGCGTCCGACTTCGGCTCAGGTCATGATCTCACGGTCCGTGAGTTCGAGCCCCGCGTCGGGCTCTGTGCTGACAGCTCAGAGCCTGGAGCCTGTTTCAGATTCTGTGTTTCCCTCTCTCTCTGCCCCTCCCCTGTTCATGCTCTGTCTCTCTCTGTCTCAAAGATAAATAAATGTTAAAAAAATAAAAAATAAAAAATAACCCTATTGAGATCTGAAACAAGACAAGAATGTCCATTATTGCTAGTATTACATAATATGATAAAGGATATAAAAATGGTAAAAGAGACAATAAAATCATCATTAATTGCAGATAATGAGTTTATACAGGTGGAAAATTAAAAAGAACCACCTATTAAAAGATATCTTGGGTATAAAAATTATATTCTTAGGTATAAAATTAAGAATCGGGGGTGCCTGAGTGGCTCAGTAAGTTGAGCATCCAAGTCTTGATTTCAGCTCAGGTAAAGATCCCAGTGTCGTGGGATCTAGCCCTGCATCAGGCTCTGCACTGAGCATGGAGCCTGCTTAAGATTCTCCCTCAGTCCCTCTCCCCTGCTCACGTGCTTACTCTCTCAAATAAATAAAATAAACAAACAAACAAACAGAATCAACTCAACTCTACTAAAACCATCACAACCAGTTACAAGATGAAATAGAAGAAAAATACCCATTTGTAAAGAAACAATACTAAAATATACACTTAGCTACAAATCAAAACCACAATGAGATACCACCACACACCTGTCAGAATGGCTAAAATTAACAACTCAGGAAACAACAGATGTTGGTGATAAGCAGATGCAGAGAAAGGGGAACACTTTTACACTGCTGGTGGGAATGCAAACTGGTGCAGCCACCCTGGAAAACAGTATGGAGGTTCCTCAAAAAATTAAAAATAGAGCTACCCTATGACCCAGCAATTGCACTACTAGGTATTTATCCAAAGGATACAAAAATGCTGATATGAAGGGGTACATGCACCCCAATGTTTACAGCCACACTATCAACAATAGCCAAATTATGGAAAGAGCCCAAATGTCCATTGACTGATGAATGGATTAAAAAGAGGTGTATACACACACACACACACACACACACACACACACACACACACACACACACTGGAATATTACTTGGCAATCAAAAAGAATGAAATCTTGCCATTTGCAACAATGTGGATGGAACTAGAATGTATTATGTTAAGCAAAATAGAGAAAGATAAATATATGATTTCACTCATATGTGGCATTTAAGAAACAAAAGAGATGAACATAGGGGAAGGGAAAGAAAAATAAGATAAAAACAGAGAGGGAGGCAAACCATAAGAGACTGTTAAGTACAGAGAACAAACTAAGGGTTTTTGGAGGGGTACTGGGTGGGGGGATGGGCTAAATGGGTGATGGGCACTAAGGAGGGCACTTGGGATGAGCACTGGGTGATATCTGTAAGTGATGAATCACTAAATTCTACTCTTGAAACATTACACTGTATGTTAACTAACTTGGATTTAGTAAATTTAAAAATAAATAAAATAAAATATAAACTTAGCAAGAAATGTTCTATTAAGTAGAACTGCTTCAAATTGCCAATATTTGACAATTCTCTGACATGGAAAAGTCAAATTATATGATTCAAGTTAGTATATACAGAAGATTTGAAAGATATTTAAGAGCTAAAGATGTTTTTAAGGAGACAGGCTGACTCTAAAGTTTATATAAACAGTTAAGAATAGTCAAGAAGATTTTAATTTGAGGAAACTAGATGTCTGTGAAACCACAATGGTTACAACAATATGGTACTGAGATTAGAGGGGGAAAGGGAATCCCCAGGGTGACTGGAAATAGAAATCATAGGATGACAGCTATACACAGAGAACAGAGGGCAATCTGTCTAAATTGGAGGTAATGAGAAACTCTTAGAAGAACCTTCTTTCAGAGGATGAAACTGACAGCATACCTGACAGGTCTTTGAAAATCTTAACTACAGATTTATGTAACTGGCAGACAGTTTGTAATTAAATAGAAACATAAAGGGTGCCTGGATGGCTCAGTCAGTTAAGCATTGATTTTTGCTCAGGTCATGTGATCTTACAGTTGGTAAGACTGAGCCCTGAGTAGGGCTCTGCGCTGACAGCTCTAAGCCTGCTTGAGATTCTCTCTCCTTCTCTATGCCCCTCCCCCACTTGAGCGCAAACACATGAGCACTCTTTCTCTCTCAAAAATAAACATTTAAAACATAAATTCCTTGAGAACCAATTCCTAACCACTTTAACCTCACCCCACAAAGCCAAAACTTGCAAATATAAGGTGCTTAATAAATATTTGTTAAATGAATGAAAGGTCTGTGGAGAACTGTTTTGTAGCACACACCAGAGGGAAATTCAGTCATTTTTTATTCCTCTCCCATCACCATGTCACCTCACCACTACCACTCCCCAAACTCATCCACCCACCACTTCATCACACACATAAACTCAAAAAAAGAGAGTCTGGAGACTAAGAGGATATTTATCCTTTTTTGTCAGCTTCTCCCTACCAATGTGGCATGGATTTGCCATTCATAAAGAAAGGTATTAACTGTATGATTAAACAAAAATCACATTTGAGTGCCATTTAGGATACCAAGCTTTACACACTTTAGTGAAACAAGAGTATCATACATGCTAGTTATTATGCTTACAGAAAATACTAACATCCAGTCTGAAAGCCTTACTAGTCACAAGTACCAGTAGTTATAAAGTATGTGTGTGTGCATGCTTTTCAAAGAAAAATGACCATCTGACATCTTGAGCAAGAAAAATGTTTAAAGGATTAAAAACAGTAAATCTATAACAAAATCAACCAAAGTAGAATCTACATGGCTGAAAAATCATCTGTTTTTTTTTAATTTTTTTTTTAACCTTTATTTATTTTTGAGACAGAGAGAGACAGAGCATGAATGGGGGAGGGGCAGAGAGAGAGGGAGACACAGAATCTGAAACAGGCTCCAGGCTCTGAGCCATCAGCAGAGCCTGACGCGGGGCTTGAACTCACGAACCACGAGATCATGACCTGAGCCGAAGTCGGACGCTTAACCGACTGAGCCACCCAGGCGCCCCGAAAAATCATCTTTATTTTTTTTTTTAATTTTTTTTTCAACGTTTTTTATTTATTTTTTGGACAGAGAGAGACAGAGCATGAACGGGGGAGGGGCAGAGAGAGAGGGAGACACAGAATCGGAAACAGGCTCCAGGCTCCGAGCCATCAGCCCAGAGCCTGACGGCGGGGCTCGAACTCACGGACCGCGAGATCGTGACCTGGCTGAAGTCGGACGCTTAACCGACTGCGCCACCCAGGCGCCCCACCGAAAAATCATCTTTAAAAGAAAACTTACGTTAAGCAGATTTTAAATTTAAAATTTTTCTTTACGCAAACTTGGAAAAGGAATTTTTTTGGTAACTTTATGTACTTATTATCTTATCATTATGGTAGTATCACAAATGTTCTGCCAATCAAACTGTCATTTCCTTTTACATGTAGTTGATGTTCTAATCTAAATGATACAACCAATCAATATACTTAGAAAACCTAGCAAAGGCATATGGCAAATAGTCAATAAATACTCAAGTGATTTCTTCTTCCAAACTTTTTAAAAACCATTTTCAACTAAAAATATGTGTATGAATATGTTCACATATATATATATATATATACACACACACACGTATACGTGTGTGTGTGTATATATACATACACATATGTATGTGTGTGTGTGTGTGTATGTATGTATACATATATACATACATATATATACACACACACACACATATACACTGAATATGTAGAATATTCTTATGGAAAACAAATCATTTTCTGGGTAGGAATTTTGAGGGTGAGGGTGGGAGGGGTAAAAATACCCCAAATCTAGCTTTGTGTTCTCTAGCTTTAGGTTATCTTTAACAGAGAACTACACACACACACACACACACACACACACACACACAAACCCAAACAGCTTCTCAAGAACTAAGAAATATAACAAATCAGTTTTATCTATACAAGTAACTGTACATTAAAAAAAAAAAAAGTTTTGCAAACAGGGGACCAAATTACCAAAGATTAGTACTATTCTCCAAAACTTAAAACATGAAGAAAAACTTACAGGAACCATTAAATCAATCAACAAATTTCATAAAAATTTAGTCAAAACCAAAATGAGATCAAATTTCAGCTGATAGTTAGAATGACCTAATTTTTAAAATTTTATTTAAGAGCTGAAATTGCCACATAATTTCCTCAAGACCTTTAAACATCAAAGAATTCAAAAGCTCTGGACTTCAGCGAATAATTATTAGGGTCTGATGGGAGGTGAAAAATAATAGAAATAAAATTTAAGTTGGGATAGCATTCCTGTTAAGAACATGCCTAGTGTGTGTGTGGCTATCTTTCATGGACCTTCTTTTATTAAAGTACTTCCGGGGGCAGCTCAGTCAGTTAAGCATCCAACTCTTGATTTTGGCTCAGGTCATGATCTCAAGGTTCGTGAGATCAAGCCTCGCTTCGGGCTCTGTGTTGACACTGTGGAGCCAGCTTGGGATTCTCTCCCCACCCCCTCTGCTCCTACCCTGCTCATGTTTGCACTCTTTCTCAAAATAAATAAAATGAACTTAAAAAATAACTTCCTGGTAAAGGGCCTAAAAAAGTCATAGCCTTGATAGATAGATAGATAGATAGAGCAATAGATTGAAAGATCTCCACTACATCAGTTATGTTATGGTGTAAAATTACAATTACTACTATAAGTTACAGGCAAGGTTTCAAGTCATGACCACCAATGTTGAATTTAATACTCATTATAACTATTAGTGGAGAAAAAAAAATAAAATTTCATAGAAGGGATGTAGTAATGGAAATCTTTCCATTCCTTCAGGAGGTCATGATAATGGAGGTATACAGCAAAGATGTGCAGAGGTGCATAATATTACAAGATACATTGGACTGTGACAATTCGCTAGTTGGCCTAGCATAATGGTTAAAAGAATGAGGTCCAGAGTCACACAGCCTGTATGATCTTGGACAAGCTCATTAAATAAACATTTATTTCTCTGTGCCTATTTCCTCAAAATAGTATTACCTATTTGAGGGGACTGTTATAAGGATTTGATGAGTTAGCTTAAAGCCCTTAGAACTGTGACAGCACATAGTAAACACAATATTAGGCATTATGCTTACTAAAACAAAAAATATTTTAATTCTAAGAGAATAAAAACAGGTATTTTGGGGTTGGAACATGGTTCAGTGACAATAACAAACTGATGTAGAATGTTAATTTTTACTTTTGAACTATCCCTAACATGTTCTTTCATCTCTTGCCCACAGCTGATCAGATATAAAATTATTACAAAATGTCTTTGACACTCAAAATTTATCCTATCCTCTAAGTTCTATAACCTTGAATAAATAGTTAATTAAAAAAAAAACCCTTTGGGGTACCTGAATGGTTCAGCCTGTTAAGCATCCAACTCTTGATTTCGGTTCAGGTCATGATCTTACAGTTTGTAAGTTCAAGCCCTGTGTTGGGCTGGCTCTATGCTGACAGTGCTTGGGATTCTCTCTCTCTCCCTCTCTCTGCCCCTCCCATGCTTGCTTCTCTCTCTCTCTCTCTCTCTCTCTCTCTCTCTCTCTCTCTCTCTCCCCCTCTCTCTCTCTCAAATAAACTTTAAAAAATTGTCAAAAAAACACTTTGGAGATTTTTTATCTATCTGCACATGATTTCTTGGTCAGTTCACTTGATTATGTTGTTAAATGGTGGGTTCTTTTTTTGTTAGGTTTATTTATTCTGAAAGAGAGAGAGGGAGAGAGAGAGGGAGAGAGAGAGGGAGAGAGAGAGAGCGTGCTCACAATGGGCTAGAGAGAGGGGGAGAGAACATCCCAAGCAGGCTCTGCACTGCCCGTGTGGAGCCCGACATGGGCTCAAATTCACCGACTGTGAGATTATGACCTGAGCCGAAGTAGATGTTTAATGGACTGAGTCACCCAGGCGCCCCTAAATGCTGGGTTCTAACCAACATGAACAGAATTACACTGAGGAATTTAAATCAGTGTGCAATTAGGCTGGCATCCTGCATATGGAAATACCTCCACACAACTGCCTTCAAAAAAATGTGTTCGCTTTTATTGAAGTATTTATAAGTACAATTGTAGAACATTTTAGTTTAATACTATTCCACTACTTGATCCTCCCCACAAAAAATTGCTAGGCAAAGAACTTTTATGTGTGATGTAAAAAGCATGGTCCATGTGCTGTACTAATTTCTTTTGACAAATGTAACATGATTACATGTGATGTTAATATTCAGGGAAGCTAGGTGAAGTGTATGTGGTTAACTCTCTGTACTACCTTTGCATATTGTCTATAAATTTAGAATAATTCCAAAATATAAGTTTCTCTTAAAAATAAGCACAATCTTGGGGCGCCTGGGTGGCTCAGTCGGTTAAGCGGCCGACTTCGGCCCAGGTCATGATCTCTCGGTCCGTGAGTTCGAGCCCCGCGTCGGGCTCTGTGCTGACAGCTCAGAGCCTGGAGCCTGTTTCCGATTCTGTGTCTCCCTCTCTCTGACCCTCCCCCATTCATGCTTTGCTCTCTCTGTCTCAAAAATAAAATAAACGTTAAAAAAAAATTAAAAAAAAAAAAAAATAAGCACAATCCATGAAAGAAGTAATTGATAAACTGACCATCAAAATTAAAAACTTCTGTAAAACACACTTATGAAATGAGAAGGCAAGTTACAGACTAGGAAACAATATTTACAAAGCATATACTTGATAAAGAATTTGTATCCAGTGTAAAGAACTCTCAAAACTCAATTAAGAAACAACCAAATTTTTAAAAAACAGGCAAAAGATTTTGATAGTCATATCACCAAAGGAAACCTAGGAATGGCAAATAAACACGTGAAAGATGCTTAACATCATCGTTATTCTTAGAGAAATGCAAATCAAAACCACAATGAGATACCACTACATACCTAATAAAATGGCTTAACATTTAAGAGACTGAACATACTAAGTGTTGCAAACAATATAGAAGCACTCTTATATGGTGGGAATCTAAAACGGTACAACCACTTTGGAAAACAATTTGGCACTGCCTTAAAAGTGAAACAGACCCAAATAATCCAGCCATTCCACCCTTAAGTATTCACTCAAGAGAAAGACACAAAAGGTCACAGCAGCTCTATTTGTAATAGTCAAGAACTGGGGGAAAAAAAACAACCTCAAATATCCATGAACAGGTACAAAGATAAACAATTTATACTACAGACATGTAATGTAATACTATTCAGCAATAAAAAGATATTAATCTGAAACACAACATCCTGGACAACTCTCCAAATAATTATTTTCTGTGAAAGAAGTCAAACCAAAAAAAAAAGTATATAATGCATGATTCCATTTATACAATGGAATTTATATAATACAAAATATAATGCATTTATATAATACAAAAAATGCAAACTAAACTACAGCTACAGAATGCAAATCAGTGGCTGCCTGCAGGAAGGAGGCCAGAAGGCAGGGATTACAAAGGGACATGAGAAAATTCCTGAGGGTAAAGGATATGTTTGCTAAGTTGCTTTTGGTGAGAGTTTCATGGATGTATACATATACCAAAAGGTATCAAATTGTCCAATTTATGTAGTATATTGTATACCAATTATGCCCCTGAAAAAGCTATTTTAAGAAGTGGAGCAGAGAGAAATAAAACAAGAATGACAAGAGATTGATCATTATTGAAGCTAGGCAACAGGTGCCTGCCTATTGCACTCCTTTCTACGATTTGATGTCTTTAAATTCCCATGAGAACAAGTTTCGGAATTCTGCCCACTTTTAAACAGGAAGAAAAAAATAATTCAATGTTGTATCTATTTGCAACATATATTATTGTAATACCTGCCTGGGTATAGTTGCCAGAATAAAATTCTTCAAAGTGGACAAAAATCATATGCATAAATTATAAGCTGTATAGAGCTCAAAAGCAACAGAAACATTACAAATTGTTGAGCACTCCATTTTAGTTTCTTATTTACATCATTAATATGTGTATCTTTTTTTGTTCACTCTCAAAAATAGGCTGACCATATATTAATAGATTAAACATATATCCATCTATTTTAATGACAAATATTTGTTATTTGCCTATAATTTCCACAAAAGCTCTTTTAGATATGGTCTTAATGGTTATAGATTAAAAAAAAAAAAGTACCACAATACAGAAGGAATGAATGTCTGCATCCAGATGACAGTACATAGTCTTTTCTTAATGGACAGATTCAACCTGAATATGCAGTGGGTGAAGTTTTTCTTGCAGTGGGAACCTACAGTTTAATGCTGCCAGGCACTGTACTATTTTCAAGGGTATGTTACAACTATACATTTCAAAAACCAATTGTTAAGATTTAAATGTTAGGGTAAAGGAACATCAATTAACTCTTAACAAAGGGAACAGGTGGAGGACTCAGGAATTTTTTTCTGTAGGATACAGCAACTAAATTAAGCCTTGAAGCTTGTTTTACAACTGCCTAGTTTAGAAATACTGAACTAGCTACCTTTACAATTACTTTTTATAATCTTATCAAAGAAATCTAGCAAAATAATGTAATAATGAATTCCAGGACACATTAATGTGCAATAAAGAATATGCTAATATGCAAATGAGCCAAGCCTAATAATTGCAGAGGTAAGGACAAAACTAAACTGAAGTCTATTAAACTTTCAAATGAGTTCATGTCGTTTCCCTCTGAGTTATACTGAAGAAACTATATAAGCACTTAAGACTACCAATACATACCAGATATTATGTTAGATACAGAAGCTTATTAGAAAATGTTAGGTATAATTTTCAACTCATTAAAAATTTCAGTAAAGATACATTGAGAAAACATTAAAAAAAAAAACAAAGCAGACAAAACTGAATTAAATTGATAAACATGTCACTAACAGATTTATTATTTATTTTAGTAAAAAGATACAATGATTATAAACATATATGCACCCAAAAATATCATTTTGAAATATATAAAACCCCCAAACCTGCATGTGGAAACAGAATAATCAAAAATTATGGTAGCCTATTTTAAATTATCTCTTACAAAATAATACACGGACAAAATCTAAGAAAACATGAGATTTACATTATATATAAGAAACAAGCTTGACCAAATATATATAACTTTATAACAAATACAAAATAAACATTCTTTTTCAAGCACACATGGGATATCTCCCAAATACTAACCATACACTAAAACTTCAAAAGAAGACTCAAATTCCAAAGGCTGAAGATCTAATAAACTATACTCTCCAACTACCCTGCAACAATTTTTGAAGTAACAAAAAGATTCCCAACAACATCCTAAGCCTGGAAACAAAAATTATGCAGCAGAATCATCCTTCCATTAAAGAGGAAACAATGAGAAACTTTAGGAAATATTATAGTGGAGGACTACTATTGGTAGGATGAGATGCAGATAAGACAAATTGGTGGGATGCAGATAAGACAACGGCAGGAAAACTTTATTTCCAAAGAAGAGCTAGTTTCAAAACAAGAGCTAATCTTTCAACTCAAAGAGATAATAATGTAAATCGGAAAAAAAAAAATTACAAAAAAAAAAAAAAAGAAAGAAAGAAGGCTATAAGGACAGAAATCAATGAAATAAAGACCAAAGGCAAAGATTAAGAAAAACAAAACTTAGTTCTTTGAAGAAAATGTTAGAAAGATGAATTTCTGGCAAAACCAATCAAGGAGAGTTGGTGATGTGAATTAACATGGCACAAAAACATGAAATACCACAGACAAAACAGATTTTTTAAACTGTAAAATATTACAAACTATATAAATACCTATATATTTTAAAATTTACAAGAAATAGATATTTCTAGAAAAACAGCAAAATTGGCACAAAGTAATAATTGTAATAAACTAATGATAATTAAGGAAATTTGAGTGGATAAACCAATACTGCACATAGGAAAGGGAAAAATCCCAACCCAGGGTTGTTTTCTTCTTCTTTTTTTTTTTTTTCACTTTTTACTTGGAAATAATTTCAAGGCTTCCAAAGAATTGTCAGCACAGTACAAAGAACATCCACAAACTCATTACCCATATCAAACTATTGGTAACATTTTGCCCCATTTCTTCCATCATTTGTCACTTGCTCATGGCATACTCTCACAACCTCCTTCCCACACTCTCCTTTCTTTCTCTCCATGTAATTTATCTCTAAATACCTTAGTATGTATTTCCACAGAATAAGGATATTCTCTTACATAAACACAGTGCAGTTGTTAATTTCAACAAATGTTACATTGACATAATACTTTAACCTATCATCCATATTTGCAATTGTGTCAATTAATCTAATAATGTCCTTATAGCATTTCCCCTGTATTACACCGAAGTACAGAATTGAGTCTAGGATCATGTCCTGCACTTATCATGTGTCTTCAGAGTCTCCTTTACCCTGGAATAGTTCTTGGCCTTTACCTTATGTGGCACTGACATTTTTGATGAACACAATCCTTTTATTTTTAAATAATAGGGTCCTTATTTGAGGTTTGTCTGATGTTTCTTCATGACCAGATTCAGGTTATGTATTCCAGGCCAGAATCCTCCATAATAAGTGATGTTGTGTCTTTCCAGAAGCATACGATACCCATCTGTTTCAGCACTTGCAATTCCACTTTTAGGTACTTCAAGAGAAATGAAAACTACATCCACAAAAAGCATTATACAAAAATGTCCCCAGTAGCTTTTATTTCTAATAGCCAAAAACTGGAATCAGCCCAGATGTCCAAAAGCAGTGAAATAAACAAACTGTAGTATATTAATACAATGCACTCCTAATAAAAATCTAAGAGTTACTGATTAATGAAACAACATGGATAAATCTTGGAAACATTATGCTTGCTGAGTGAAAGAAGCCAGACACAAGAACATACTGTGTAACTCCATGTAGATGAAGTTCCAGAATTAGCAAAACTAATCCACAGTGACAGAAATCAAATCACTGGTTGCTTCAGCTGATTCGCTAGAAAAGGACATGGAGAACATTCTGAGGTGACACAAATGTTCTACATTTTGATGGGGTGCGAGTTACACTAATATCTGGATTTGTCAAAACTGATCCAACTATATACAGAGTTAATATATGTGCATTTCACTATAAATTATGTGAATTTCACATAATATATGTGCATTTCAATGTAAATTATCTTAACTTAAAAATTTAAGAAACAGGGGCACTTGGGTGGCTCAGTTGGTTAAGTGTCTGACTCTTGATTTCAGCTCAAGTCATGAGCCCACACTTCATGAGTTTGAGCCCTGCATTAGGCTCCATGCTCACAGTGTGGAGCCTGCTTGGGATTCTCTCCCTCTCTCTCTGCCCCTCCTTAGCTCACACACAAGTGTGCTCTCTCTCTCTCTCTCAATACCCTTTTTTTAAAAATTTAAGAAACAAAAAAGTCTGTATTTTCCTCCCAGCAAAAACCAAACAGAAAATAAGCTATTAGCAAGAACAAATATTATAAAACAATTTAGAAATTAACTGAAGAAAATACACAATCATTTACAGATAAAAATGTTTAACTCTAGTAATGATCATAAATACATGAGGATCCAATATGTCCATAAATGGAATGCTGGGGACAGCAATGTAAAGATAGTAATTCATCACTCAAATATGACTCCTATCAAAATACGTGAGGATCCTATTGCTCTAAATATGATATGGAAAACAACTGGCCCAAGAATAGCTAAATTAACAAAAAAAGCAAAGACATGTGGTTCACCCTGCCAGATAATTAAATTTATTACAAAACCACTTTAATTAGACTACAGTACTAGGATAACAAAAGACAGGCAACTGGAACAGAATACTCCTAAATGCATTTGTTGATATATAGTCTCTCTTTAGAAGTCTACACACAAAATGCACAATGAATGAATGGTAACAGGCTTTCCTGAGGACATCTGCCACAACATTAACTACTTAGAATTCATTTTAATGATGACTCTAAGAACTAAAGCAAGTAAAAATAAAAGTGTTAAAGGACAAGTAGAAAAAAGAATGAGATTAACAGCATCATACCATACCATTTGGTATCATACCATACCAAAATCTGTGTGAATTTTATAATATACAAGCAAAACAAGACTATTTTGGAAGAAAACATATCAAATACATGAAGGCTGACTGGAAAGACATCATATATACTCTAAGGTAAATGGCTAAAATGGGGGGAAAGAGGAATGAAACTGAAGGAGTAATCATGTAAAATAGAGTAAAAAAGGGATCCATGCAGAACTCTGTATAAACAGAGTATAAGCAATCCAATCCTAAGCACCTGATGTCTCGAGAAAAAACTCATGCATTTGTTTATTTATTTATGAGAGCGTGTATGCGTGAATGGGGCAGGCGAGGGGCAGGAGAGGGAGGGAGGGAGGGAGAGAGAGAGAGAGAGAGAGAGAGAGAGAGAGAGAATCTTAAGCAGGCTCCACACTCAGTGCGGAGACTGATGTGAGGCTCAATCTCACGATCCTGGAATCATGACCTGAGCAAAAATCAAGAGTCAGATACTCAAGTGACTGAGCCACGCAAGCATCCCTGGGTTTTGTTTTGTTTTGTTGTTTGTTCAGACTTTTAGGTGAAAGTAGTAGTCTAATTTTTACAAATAAAGAAGCTAAAGCTCAGCAGTTAAGCTGCCCAAAGTTATTCAATTTGTCACTGCAAATCTCGATTTCTCCCTCTCCAAAGCCTATCATCTTTCTTTACTGCTGTATTTCATATTTCATATTCTCTGGTCAACAGATAAAAGAAAAGTGAGATAACAATCTATTCACTCAACAATTGATGGTATTAGTCAAGGTCAGTTATAGCATAACAAAAATATAAGAACTATCCCAAAAGAGGAATAATGTTTACTTCTCTTGCCAACAGGAGATAAATATGAAGTTTTGCAGCACAGTGACTAGGACATGGACTTAAGAGTCAAGATCCCCAAGTGTTATTCCCAGGTCCTCCATTTATTAGTTGTATGTTCTTTGGCAAATTATACAACCTGCGTGCCTCAATACTGATACTCTAAAATGGAGTTATTACGAGGAAAATTAAATGATGCATGTGCTATGCTTAGCCTGGCATAAAATATGCACTCAAATGTTAGCTACTGTTATCAGCTATTGTGCTCCTGTCCTATCTATCTTCTTTTACTTATCAAATTCCAGAGTCGTTTATACTTGTAGTCTCAATTTCTTTACCTTCTACTTAGCCCTCGGCCAGGTGAATTCTAGTTTCTGCCTTCATTAAACTACTGAAATGAGTATGGTAGCAGCAGAATTTACCTTTTTTGATTTCTCTGCTGCTTCCATTGAAACCCTCTTCTCCTCTGGTTTGTCAAATTACACATGTCTGCTTCTCATCCCTCTCTGAAGACTGCTGATATGCTGCTTCTGCTGACTACAGATTAAAGTCTGGTGCTTCCAGGGTTCCGTTCTCACTCTTCCCTTTATACTCTACTTCATTTCTAGGGATATTGCATTTACTCTCATAGTTTTTGGCTAATGGCTACTTTTATCTTGAGCCCTTATTATCTTCTTCAAACTGGTCCTTTTCTTAAAAACCCTTCAATGATGCCTATATTAATGTTGCAAAAAAATTAACTTCATTTAAAAATTGAATCTCTCCCCCTTCATGTTCCAAGACATCTCCAAAACAACTAAATCCAAACTTGAACACAAAAATCTTCCTCTTCCAAATCTCCCCTTCATATATCCTTAATTTCATCATGTGATACTGCTATCCACCCAGTTCTCAAGTTAGGAACCTGAAAAACAGGGGTGCCTGGGTGGCTCAGTCGACTTGAGCATCTGACCTTTGATTTCAGCTCAGGTTATGATCTTGCAGTCGTGGCAATGAGACCCACACCAGGCTCTGTGCTGAATGTGGAGCTTGTTTGGGATTCTCTCACTCTCTCTGCCCCTCTCCTACTCATGTGCACTCTCTCTCTCTCTCTCAAAATAAATAAACATTAAAAAAAAAAAACCTGAAAAACATCTATACTACTCCTTTTCCTTCACCCTGACTCCACTATCTCCAGTTAATTTTACCTCAAATTTCTATAATCCATTCCTCCATCCGTTATGACTGCCTTTAGCTCAAGCCCTCATGTCTTACTTAGAGCAACCTCCTAACAGAGTTCCCTAACTCCGATCTTAACCACCTCTGCAAATCAACCCTTCAGAATGCCAAGAACCTAACACTAAGTTGTCAGACTACTGTTCTCCTGCTTAAGATCTTTTATTGACTCTCCATGACAAAATTCAAGCTTCCCTGCTTATTTTTAAATATCTAAAATTCTTCTATTGCCTAAGTCTTCAGCTTCATACTTTCTGCCACTCCTTGCCTCCCACATCATGCTTCAGTGATACAGAACTACTAGTAGTTGTTCCTTGAACACATGCCATGCTGCCTCATGCTTCCAAGTCTCTGGCTCATGCTGCTCCCTCTTCTAATACTGTTCAGCCCCTTCGCCCACTCCTCACCATCCAAAACCTGACTAAATTCTTATTCTCTTTTCTGGGGGCAGGAACAAGTTAGGGATTGGATTAGGACACGTTCGTGCCTTCGTCAATCTAGGGTTTGGCCACAACCCTTTGGCGTATCTCTGTCTGAGCACTTTCTACAGCCCTGAACTGAAATTAACTGTTTACATTTCTATTCCTCACATGACACCGAGCACCTCAGGACAGAGAACTTACTGCCTTGTTCTCAGCACAGCAATCTACTGAGCTCTTCCTTTGACCGTGGATTGGAACAGCTTTTGATAAGAGCTTAGAAAAGGGAGAGAGCCCAGTAATCACAGAATTTATGGTGAAAGAAAGAACAGAACTGGGCAATGAAGAATTGCTTCTTAAATACAGAAGTATGCATTTAATCCCTAGTATGAAAACATAGTGCCAGCCATTCAATTATGGCAGTGTGGTTAAAGTAATGCCCTGCCCACATCCTCCTTCACAAACAAACCAAAAAGGCATTCCAGGAAAGATACCTATGAAACAAATAGGTGGGAAAGTAGAACTTAACTTTCAGGCAACAGTGAAAATTGTGGTTTTTGGACATTACTGCCCGGAAATTTGAAATTCTAAATACAGGGAGACTTGTGGGCAATGGGTAAATATTATAGAAGCCATTTTGATCAGAATCCAAAAAGACCAAAAGATCACTGGGCCTCCAGTGCTTTTGCTTAATAAGCCTCCTACTTTCTTTCAATTACAACGTATTAAAAGACAGATATTCTTCTTAATCTGTTATCAGCTTGGGAGTTCTTTTAAGGTTGCTTCTCTTCTGCTAGGTCTACCTGCTGATAGGAAGAAGTCAAACTGTGTGTGCCCCTTTCTCCTCCCAATTTTTATTCTATTTGGCTACCGCAGCAATCTCCAATCATATCACATGGAACTATAGAGCTTAGCTGAAGAAAACTCTATGTTTGCTTCTCATCAAACCTTTGAATTTCAAAAGTTCTGATCTTTAATCTTCATTCTGATGTAGGATTGGTCTTGTATTCTCTTAGCTTAATTATCCCATGTATCAAAATCTATTAGAGGACTGTTTCACTAAAATTGCCTGTACTTTCATGGATCCAGCATGGGATAGCACTTATTAAACAATATAGTATGTCCTCTTTTTACACCTTAACATACCATTAGAAATTCAGCCAATGCAACTGTCCTCAAAGCTGCTGAAAATAATCATATACTAAACGTACTTGATAATGATATATTTTAAGAAACTTTCATCGGGTATGTATTTAGCCTATAAAACCAAGTCACAATACCTTTGCTACCTTAATTTTCAACTCAAAACTACAAAGACAGTTGCCACAGAAATTACTACAAAGCTAACAGGTCAGCCACGCTATAACAGAAAGCCTATCTAAGAACAGTGAAAAATAAAACTACAAAAGTAGATTTGGGTCAGACTTCAGGCCTTTCATGTAAGGGTTAACATTTCAATGTTTTACTCTTCAGGAAAGCGGGAGCCTTTGAAAGATGTTTTAGCAAGAGACTAACATAATCAAAGTTGTGTGTTAGTAAGATGAATCTAGTGGCTCTGTGTAGAATGGGGTGAAGCATACAAGCATGAGACTACTCTAGCCTATCTCTCCCTGGCTGCCAAACAAACGCGTTGAGAACTCACGCCTACCACCTCTCCAAATGTCTTTTATTTTCACTCCCATAAACTTTTACCAATTACTTCCCTCTTTTGAAAACAAGACCCTTTTCTTAGTTTTCAAGCTTTTCAGCCTTATCTGAGACATTTTATATTGCTGACCACTCGAATGACCTCCTTAAACCTCTTTCCATCTTTCATTTCAAAGTAAAGCTCTAAAGAGAAAGGAGGAGCTTTACTTTGCTTGGCAGTTTTCTTTATTCTAAGTATCTGCAGAACTCCATGTTTAGTCAACTGTGCTGTTTCAAAAATGATCCCCTCTATGAGGACAGCTCCAGCCCAAACCTTATCTGCACTCAAGTCTACATTTTTAAGTGCCTATACAATGTCTCCACTTGGATTATTCCACTCTGTCTCAACAGTTCCTTCTCCTATCAAATCTTTTGCAACTCTTCCATTTCTTTTTGACCATGTCCAATTATTCTCGTTGCCCCAGTTTAAAAAAATAAATAAATAACTTTTCTTCTCTCTTTGAATTTTATTGCACAGATTTGTAATTTGAGATCCTAGCATTTATTCTCTCAACTACAGTATGCTCTAAGAAAGCAGCTACTTTGTATTATCCACCAGAATCCTGCACAGAACTCACCACATAGAAGCCTCAGTAAACTTATCTCTTGACACTAAGGATGACAGAAAGGGGGTACTGAAGAACAAGAGCTTGTTAGAGGCAAACTAAAACCCAGTTCTCTTCTGAATCCTAGACCAATGCTATTTCTACTAAACTGCACTGCCAATGGCCAATCTACCACCAAACCAGATGATTTACTTTCTCAAAAATTCTGCTCAATGCACCCTCTTCATTTTTACTACCAAGTCCTTGTTGTGACAAACTTCAATTACTCTAACTGCTTGTTTTCAGTATTCATCCCTCCAACTCACTCTTCTCTGAAATATATCTAGCACAATGATGTCGAAATACCATTCTTGGAACTCCATTTCTCTTGCTGAATCTTTAGTGTCAAACTCCTTGGGTTGGCTTGTAAAACCTATCACAATCTCCGAAATATAGCTTTTAGTTTCTACTCAGGTTTGTCTGCTTACTATCATGCCCACCTATATCAAGTACATTATCTCATTTATTCTCTTTCTCCTTGACAATTAAGTAGTATCTACCCACAACACACACACACACACACACACACACACACACACACACACACGGAAAAGACCATAATTCATATTAGCAGCACGAGTACTTCTTATTTCAGTTCATGAACCACCTACATTTGACAGAAGCAAAGTTTATAAGCCACACATCATATTCTCTTAAACCCAACTCAAGTCTTTCCTGACAACTCCAGGCCTAATTTTTCCCTTCTTTAAGCACCAACCGAACAATTCAGCTTTATGTATTGTTCGCAAATGTTCAAATCAGATATCTCAGAATGTTAAAAGTACAAAACAATCTCGGAATTCATCTAATCTAGCAATAATGACTGGAATGAACAAAAATATCCCAAACCTACTGAGACAGAATCCCCAAGGTAAGAATCCTAGGCATGTGTATTTTTTTCAAGCTTCATGAATAATTCTAATGTCCATTCCTAGTTGAGGCAATCCAGTCAGCCCATTTTCAGATAAGAAAACTAACACACAAAGAAAAGGTAGAGAAACTTACTTAAGTCCATCTACCAGACTACCTGCAGCACGGTGTAGTGGTAAAAACACAGGCTCAGACTCCGCCTACTCAGGCTTTGGCTCATTGCTTAAGAGCTGTGAGAACTTGGGCAAGTTGGTTAACTTTTTTGTGCCTCTCTTTCTTCATGTTTAAAATGGCGTGTCTATCTTAAAAGAGTTGTAATAAGGATAAAATAAGTTAGTGGATATTAAACACTTAGAACAGAAATAAACACCCAAAAAAGACTCACTATTAATAATGCAAAAAAGTATTACAACTGAGGTCTAAGTTAGTTTTATTCCCTCTCCACTACACTAGTATGTATGTATGTATGTGTATTTTGACAACCAGCTTGTAAACTCCCGAGGGCAGAGCTCAGGTCTCCTGCCTCTTCAGTATTCCCCACCACACCATATACACTGTTGGTAACCAAATAACACTTTGAATGAATTTATGGATTCCTATTTCTGAACCCTGACACCTCTGCCCTTCTAACTGTACCAAAGCACCCAGACAGAATGAATAATAAGAACTCCTATAACAGTGCTTACTATGAGCAAGCCACTGTTTTAAGCACTTTACATATTTTCTCCTGTTAGATTACAAATATCCTATAACAAGAAATACAAAACTAGCTTATTACCTATGAGCCATAAAACATTTCTATGTAAAGTATAAAGTTACTTCTATGTAAAGTATAAAACCATTTTAACCATGATTCATTACAAAATAAAGTCCTAAAATAAAATCAAACTTTCTTTCAAAAGAATTTGCATTTATGAAGTAAGTTTATCCCAAGGGATTAACATTCTGATACTGCAAACACTCAAAAGTAATTTCTCATTTCTCTGTAACATGAACAATTTTATTTTTTGAAACTACTTTAAAATATGGCCTTGAAAAACAAAACAAATAACATACAATTGGCACTAAAGTGTAATCTGCAACGTATTATGTTTCAAATAAAGAGTTCCAGTTATGTATAAACTACTGAAGTATCCCATACATGTTTCTACTTGAAGAAGGCTTGAAAGAATAAAGCACTAAAATTTTTTATAAAATGTTCTCTCCCCTTTCATTACGTGCACTAGAATGTTAGCTCTATGTATTGACCTATTTCTCTATTCAGACAGTTAAAAAGGGGAAAGAATAATTTAGGAGTTCATGAACAATGGAAAAATGAAATAACCAATGTCCAAAGATAAGTTAGGTGTATCTTTTGCTTGTTTTCACTGCCAGCCAACTCAACTACCTGCATCCATTCCAATATATCCTCAAATATTTAACAATCTAAAGAAGTTGTTATAAAATGCATCCATCTCTTTTAAAACTAATTCAAAGGATATTATAAATAAAGTATTTGCCATTTTTTATTGGACACAAGTGTTGGAGTTTTACACAAAGGTGTTGTGCCTCCCTGTCACATCTTCTTTCACAGATTTTTTCCCTTAGGCAATCTGGATTCATCTAAAAACTTGTCTGAAAAGATCTGACACTGCTTTTAATAACCCAATACCTCTTTTAAGTGCCAGACACTTTCTTTGGAATGTATATCCCAGAGCAAAGATAAACTTTACTTCCCAAAGTTTACCACAAGAGAGACTTATTTAAAAATTGAGATACAGCTGGCATATCATATTATGTTTGCTTCAGGTATACAATATAGTAAGTGATTCAATATTTGTATAGACTGTGATATGATCATCACAAAGTACACCCACAAAACACAGTTACAATTTTGTGTGTGTGTGTGTGATAATTTTTAAGACCTATTCTCTTAGCAGCTTTAGGATATAGAGTATCATTACTTAGAGTCACAAGCAAGAAAGACTATTAAAAAAAATGTCATCAAATGATTTAAACAGGGAGTTTTTATTATTTATTTTGAATATTTATTATTTTATTCAGAAAAGACTTATGGTCTTAAAAAAAAGTTACAGAAACAAAACAAGAAAATAATTTCTCTAGATGAAAGACAGAGTTGTGATTTTCAAGGGTATTTGTAATCATTATCCTAAAAAGGATAAAACTGATTATATATTTTTCTTGTTTCTTGTATTTCTGCTCACTTATGCATATTAACAAATGAGCAAGAAACCAGCAAAATTATCAGAGAAAAAGCAAGATAAGAGGTACAGAAAATCACAAACCAAGAAATATCACCTCTAAAGTCTATGAAAACTGGATGACACACTCAGAAATATTTCTACTAAGTCCAAAAAAGCCACCGAAACAGACAACCTTGATTTAAATATTTATCAAGTCTCTCCAGTGTGACTGCCACATTAGGGCTCCCAGTCTCCACAGTCTGTCACGTCCAATCTACTCTATCTCCACAGCGATCTAATTAAAAGATCAATCTGACCTCCTGCTCTTGTTTAAATTACTACACTGGCTCATCCTCTTAGCCAGTTTAACAGTAAGTTCATCTACACAATAATCAAATCCCACCAAAACCTGGCCTAGCTTCCCTTCCCATCTGGCCCCACATATACTGTAGGAATCTTCCCTCTGCCTGAAACAAAATACTCCCATCTTGAACTATCCATCTCGCAAACCATTTTTACAGGTGAACTGAGACTCACAGAAATAACTTGTCCAATGACATACAGCTAGTGATAGAACCATATCTAGAATACAAATTCTACCCTTGGTGTTCCTAAAGACCTTTGTAACTATTTTTTGTAACTATTATATATGTTAGATGCATGTTAAAATGTCAGATTTTTCTCATTAGCACTAAATATGAACTTCTCCAAGAAGATCCTATTGGGTGCAAGAATAGATTTTTTTTTTTTTTTTTTTTTTTTTAGTCTTAAAAATAAATCAGGGGTGCCTAGGTGGCTCAGTTGGTTAAGTGTCTGACTCTTGAATTTGGTTCAGGTCATGACCCCCCAGGGTTGTGGGATCGAGCCCTGTGTTCTGCTCTGTGCTGAGCATGGAGCCTGCTTAAGATTCTTTCTCTCTCTCTTTCTCTCTCTTTCTCTCTCTCTCTCTCTCTCTCTCTCTCCCCCTGTGCCCCTCTCCCTTGCTCACACACACACACTCTCTCTAAAATAATAAGTAAAATAAAATAAAATAAAATAAAATAAAATAAAATAAAATAAAATAAACCATTCTGGTAAGGGATGTTGATTAATGGAAGAGGCTATGCATGGGTGGGGACAGAGTATATAGGAAATCTCTGTAACTTCTACTCGATTTCAATTTTGCTGTGAACATAAAATGGTTCTATAAAATAGTGTTTTTTTTAATTAATCAAGATTTACTAAGTTTAATATAAGGATTCACACTTGTTCTGAAGGTCAGCTGGTCACACATCAATAGCAGCAAGGATTATGTAGTCAGAAACCTAAGGAAAAAACAGAAGTTCCACAAACAGTGGGGTTTACTTCCAACACACTGTGATGCACTGGTGTTTACATATGCCCAATTAAGTACAGTTAGGGATTATATTATTTAGTTTTAACTAAACTGACTCTCACAACATGGAGAAGTAGCTTTAAAAAAATTCCTGCAAAGACTGCAACGATAATAACTACACAAGTACAAGCCAACAAATTGCAGGGCTAAGACTCTTAACTAGTACAAGCTATTCTTCAACCACATCACAATGTAAAATAATCTAGTCAGTCAATCACAACGCTCTGACCAGAAATTATTACTTGAGAATAAAAAAGTACTATTAACAGAAAATATTAAGATTGTTCATTTTTCTCATCTTTTTTAAACATCTAATTTATGTAACTTATTAGTATTCTATTATACTAATATCATACTGGCACACGCATGTAACTTATAAACATTCAAGCACATATTAAAGGTGCATGCACATGGTTTCACTGGGAGAGGGGCACACTAAAAAAATTTTGAATATCCACTGCTTAAAGCACAGATTAAATCTTTTTCCCCTATAGGACAATGATCAATCTTCAGTTTGCCAGGCCCAGTATATTAGGCTGCAAGATGCCTCCCAGAGATATTCCAGTCCTAATCCCTGAATATGTTACTGTACGTGCTAAAATAGTCTTTGCAGATGTGATTAAATTAAGGATTTTGAGATGGGGATATAATCCTGGATTGTCTGGGTGGGCCCAATGTAATCACAAAAATGCTTGAAAAAGGAGGCAGGAGGATCAGTCCACAACAGATGTGAGGACTGAAGCTAGAGGTTAGGATGATATGAGGAAGGAGTCATAGAACACAGGTAGCCCTGGAAGCTGAAAAGGTTCGAGAAACAGATTCTTTTCTTTTCTTTTTAATTTTTTTTATTCTTTATTTTTGAGAGACAGAGAGACAGTACGAGCAGAGGAAGAACAGAGAAGAGAGGGAGACACAGAATCTGAAGCAGGCTCCAGGCTCTGAGCTGTCAGCACAGAGCCCAACACAGGCCTCAAACTCACAAATAGTGAGATCATGACCTGAACCAAAGTCGGACGCTTAACCCACTGAGCCACCCAGGCGCCCCAAGAAACAGATTCTTTATCTCAAAGACTTAAGAAGGAACCAACTCTGTTGACACCTTGACTTAAGCCCAGTTAAGCCTTATTTTGGACTTCTGGGGTGCCTGGGTGGCTCAGTCGGTTGAGCATCTGACCTCAGCTCAGGTCATGATCTAGCAGTCCATAATTTCGAGCCCCGCGTCGGGTTCTGTGCTGACAGTTCGGAGCCTGGAGCCTGCTTTGGATTCTGTGTCTCCCTCTCTCTCTGCCCCTACCCCACTCATATTCTCTCTCTCTCTCTCTCTCTCTGTCAAAAATGAATAAACATTAAAAAAAAATTTTAATATTAAAAAAAAGACTTAATTTGGACTTCTAACCCCAGAACTGTAAGATAATAAATGTATGCTGTTTTAAGGCACTAAATTTTTGACAACTTGTCACAGCAGCAGTAGGAAATCATACAGGGAATTCCTGGGACATAGGACTTTGAGAAAACCAGGATTAAGTTGGTTACCCTATTTTGAGGTTTTCAATGCCCATAACAATGTATGATACATAATGAGCATGAGAAAAATCTTTGTTGAATATTTTATGATGAAATATATAGATAATATACCCTTACTATTTTATAAAGATCTGTCATACATATGATCTCATTTCATCCTTCTAACAATCCCATGAGGCGTGAATGAATTATTTTCCTACTTTTAGGATATACGAATTAAGGTTCAAATAAATTACATACAATGTGTAAGGACACATATCTAGTAAGCAATGGAGCCATACCTGGAATACAGGCCTTCTGACCTTTGACAACAGTCAGGATCCTCTACCGCGAGTCAGGCTGCCTGGATTCCAATCTAAGCTCCTAAACTTTGCCAAATTACTTAACTTTCCTACTTCCTTAACTATAAAATGAAAAATGAGGTTTACAATAATACTTACCTCATAGGGTTGCTGTGAAGAGTGAATGTGCTAAAATGTGTAAAGTACACATCATAAACTAGACACAGAGATAGAGGACAATAAATATCAGCTATCATTATAACTCTGTACTGCAGGTACAGTGCATTTATACCTAAAATACTCTGTAGTACTTGATAAAGAACCACATAATATATGCAAAAGTAAAAAAAGAGCAACCAGAATGAATGGTAAGATGGAAGGATGGCTTTCCTGTGAAAGTACTCTAAGGTTAGGACTCCAGGCTGAAAAGACAAAAGGAGAAGGGCGACATAATCGAGACCTATAAAAATGTGAGAGTATAAACAAGGAGATAACAAAATTCAGTTATATTGGAGAAGGGAGGAGAACCTTAGAAACTAGAGTACTATAGTATGAGCACACAGCATTCATAAATTACAAAACGATACAATGTAAAAACGAAACGAATCACAGAATTTGAGACAATTTATGAATGACAAAGAAGACAAAAATGGCTACTAAGAGGAGCTTAACTCTTCTGTAAACATCTGTTGAACACCACAATGGCTTACCATATCTATTACTGGTAAAGGGGGAATAGAGATGTTGGGAAATGACATACAGACCACATGGTAGCAAGAATTAGACCTTCAGTTGAATCAGTGCAATAATTTCAATATTTCATTATGTCTCAAAGACAACATACCCTCTGCCCATCGCTACCATGTACCACTGCTCTTCTCCAATCGCATCATCACCCTACCAAGAAAATCTCAAGTCTAAATGTCCTCTTTTCAATGCCCTTTTAATGGCTTCAGTAAAGAATAATTAAAATATCCCTAAAGTTGGCAGTCCAAACTAATCTCAAAATATACTACCTCAATTGTTTCTTAACCTAAAGTTTCTTAAACTTTTCACTCTTTATTGAAACCCTCAACATCTATTCTTCACTGTGAGAGTCAACACACTTTACAGAACTTTATGACTACTACTTTCAATACTAAGCTGACTGATTTTTTTCCCCCCTGACAGGTCATGATATTCTCACTACTGCTAATGAATAAAGCTGAGAAACCATACTTAAGTAAGCCTAAACAAAAGATAGCCAGAAGTTACACCAAGTAACAGAAGCATGGTTAATTTAAATACACAAGCGACTTTAGAAAATACATTGTAATGTTTGATCTCATCTCTACCATCCATTAAAATTGAAGAAAAAAAAATCATGTTTAAGGATACAAACTTGCAACTAACAGATAACTAAGTCCTGAAGATTTGGTGTGGGATATAGTGCATGTAGACAATGATATTGTATGACAATCATTAAACTTACTCTGAGACTAGGTCTTAACTACTCTGACCACAAAAAAGAAATGATCATTTTACAGGACAGGATAAATGTAGTAACTATCACTACAATGGCAATCAAATGACAATATACAAACGTACACCTTTACACAATGCTACATGTCAAATATGTTTCAATTTAAAAAAATCAGAGATACTGATACATTTTTAAACTTGAATGAAAAGCATACCCTTTGTCCTAGGAGCCTTTTCAAAAAGTGCTGGCGAAGAATAACATGGTATAAAGATGGGCAAAATCAAGGACAAAGAGGAAAGAAATGAGGTATAACCCATACACTACCAAGCAGCCCCCAGGAAAAGGTGGATAGGAGCAAAAGGGCTTGGTATCTCACCCGCAAATTTAAACTTAAAATGCGGTGAGTGGACTCATCTCCTGCGTGCACTTCTTCATACCCAACATGATACTAACAAGCAGAAAGAGGGAAGGACAGTGCTCCTGTTAAAAGGGTTTGGAATTAAAGTCAAAAGGCCAAATGTTTTATTCTGTAAAACTTCTATCAATCTTCCAATCAAAATTCCTCAGCCAGGCAAGGGCTTTCCTTTTCCTCTTATTTGTTTTTTGATGTGAGCAACAACTCTCCAACTTCAGAATCTTTGGAATCCATTGGGCACCGGTAAAAATGAAGACATTATTGGTGTTTTCCAGAAATAAACGACACAAGGAACTTAGTTTATCTCGACTTTAATATAATAAACAGCAAACCACTGACTGAAGAAGCATCTTTCCAGTCAGCTAACGTCACACATCTCTGAAGAAATTCCGTCGGAGGGGGGAAATGTCTTTTCCCAGTACGATGACAGCAACCCTTTTACTGACACGCTCTTCGCGCCTCAAAGACGCCCCAATACGCCAAGGATCAACAGAAACTCCACAAACTTCAGGAACAAAGCACCCTTCCCGCCTTCAAAACACAGGGCTTATCGTCCCATTACGAGGGGACATCAGCAGAAACTGCTGTACACACGACACCTAAGACACTCTACTGAACCAACGGCTTTCCATCATCTACCTCTTGACAAAGTGCTTCATAATGTCCCCCAAAGTTTCCAGAACAGCAGCCCGAAGTGCACCCGAGGCCAAAGACAGCAAGAAACGGCCCAAACTACTGCTTGTACATTACTCTCACCCTCGTGACAATCACGTTGTTTTAAAATCGCTCGTCGGGAACACACCACATCCGACACGCTTTCTGCCCTTCTCACACTACGAAGGCGAGTGGCTGGCAGGAAAGCCGAGCAACTTACCTGGCGTCTGTCTGAGAACTGCCCAAACGCCCCACCGTCTCCCAGCGGCACCGTCACTGAGTACAAAGGCACTCAGGTGGTCCATTCTGCTCAGGCACCTTTCTCCCCCACTTTGCACATTCTAAAACACACCGTGAACATCTCCCAGAGCACAGCCAGGCCGGCCAGCGGGAGAGTCGCGAAGTAATCCGTGTGTCGCTCCGTAAGGGCCTTGGAGACCCGCACCCTAACAGCCAAGACGATTGGGGGGGAGGGGGGGGTGTGACCCGGGCTGCTCCCCTCGCCCCTCACGGGAAACTCCCATATCGTCGCGGCAACTCACCAGATCAGGGAGCACAGAGACAGGCAGGAGACCAGGGCCAAGGCCCGCCGGTACTTCTTCATCTTCTCCTCCTTCTTCCCCCTGCCAGAAGGCGGCACATCCTCCCGGCAGCCGCCACTGCCGAGGCCAAGATGGAGGAGCCGGAGCAGGAGCGCGAGGATGGGACCGAGAGTCCTTAGGGCTGCGGCGCTCGGGGAGCGGCTCCTCAGCGGCTCGCGTACTGGCCGCCCTCTCCGAGGGGCCCACGGCGGCGCCGACAGGGGCGCTTCACAGGAGGACTCCTGGGACCGCCGCTGCTGCCGCAGCCGCCGGCTCGTCCGCGCCCGCCTCCTGCAGCCGCCGCCGCCGCCACTGCCGCCCCATATCCCCCCCGCCCGCCCCGGCTCTCCCTCCGTGCTGCCGGCGACCAACGGCCGCAGCGTACTCGTCTCCCAACAGCCAATCGCCGGCGGGGCCGCGCCACCTCACACACCGCTGAGCTGGAAGAAGACGCGTCACCCACGTCCCGCGGCGCTCGCGCCCCCACCAGCCCCCGCGCGGGCCACGCCCCCTCCGACGTCTCAGGCGGAGCAGCCGGAGCGGGGAGGGCACACAGCGCGAGAGCCGGTGTTGCCGCCGCCCCGCCCACCTCAAAGTCCGCGCGGTCAGTGGCTCACATTCAGGAAGTCGGAGAGGACCCTCGTGACCCTCAGCTGTCTTTTTCGCCTTGGTCCGCCCCTTCGCCCAGGGCGTGCCGAGTCCGCGCAAGGCGCCTTGGGAGTTGTAGTTTGTCCTCTGGAACGCTCCTTTCCCATTCTCTAGTCCTCATAGAATCACAGTTTTGATGGAGAGGTCTATAGTTTCACTTCTCACCGCCAGAATGACCAGCTTTGGAATTGTTACACTCAGTTTTCCTCTTTTGAGCACAGTTCGTGGGATGGCCTAGAATGACGGAGGGGAAAAAAAGCTATACTAATAAAATTTAAAAGGTGTTTTCCCGGTGTCGATGGGCCCAGCCCATCGAGTTAGGTGCTGATTGGTAGGAAGAAAGGGGTGTGCCCAGATCCCCTCTCACCTGATTGGTTGGGCGGAAAGTCTCTCGCTTCTTCTATGCCTCAGGGAAATTTCACCGTCCTGGATTCCTCTTTTGGGGCCGGTGGGGTTGGTATGCATTCTGTTGGATTCGTGCTTCGGGTGCACAACGAAGGAGCCTGAAAGGAAAACTTGGGCTCCTGTTGAGGGAGTTGGAATTCACCGAAAGCGAGGAAGGCGGTCACGTACACACGCGTATTGCTACTGTGCGGAGCAAAAAAGTGTCTGGTTCTCAATCTTTAGTAAGGAGCAGTGTGCCCACCCTGGATTTTTATGCCACTGGGGTCCCTAAAGATCTCTCGGTAGCTGGTTTCTGCCTGAAACTCCAAAATGCTTGACCGCCTTTCGTCTCAAGACCCTCTTGTAGCTCTCTTCTCTTACATGGCAGAGAGTATAGAGGAAGAGGTATTAGCTTCTGCAAAGGGGAGAAGACGATGTTTGGCCGCTGGCCTAATGTGTTCCTTCATCTCTCAGGTGATATATTCCTTTCAGACTGACACTGACAGGAAGTTAGTCTCTACTGAGGGATACTTCTTTTATTAGATAAAGACATAAAAGTATAACTCAGTAGTGTTTTCCTTTTTATTGTTTTGGCTGTCAGAAGACTCAAAACTGTTTTCCCCAGAAAGCACCCAGACAAATGCTCTGTCTGTGCTGTGGATCATGGCATAAGGTTTAGTGTAAAAAAAAAATGTTTGAAGCAGATATTACTTTTTAATGTTTGTTTACTTATTTATTTTGAGGAGGGGGAGGGGCAGAGAGAGGGAGACAGAGAATTCTGAGTGGGCTCTGCACACTGACACTGCCGAGCTTGAGGCAGGCCTCCAACCCACAAACGGTGAGATCATGACCCGAGCAGAAACAGAGAGGAGTCGAAATAGAGTCGGATGCTTAACTGACTGAACCACAGAGGTGCCCCTTAAAGCAGATATTATTAAAACATGGGCCACACATATTGCCATGTGTCGTAGGGGAAAACATGAAACACCTTAGTAAAATGCCCTTCTGATGCTTAAATTTGAGCCACGAAATTTCCTTATAAACCTTTTAAGTTGAATTGTTGTTAATTGTATTCCAGGGACCTGAATGATTTAACCCATTCTAAGAGACTTGAAATAAGTCAACTGGATGTATTTAAAAAATTCTATAAATGGTGATTTGCTTCCAGAGGAGTTTACCCTAAACTAATTTTCCTGGCAATAATTAGGTGGCAGTTCCAATGATCTATTGATACCACTCTTAGTATATAACAATAAGATCCTTTCGTCTCTATTTCTCCTTACAATAGGTGTGCATTTATTTGCTCAAGAGCAGTAGCAAATGATGATATGAAAGTTAAAAAGAAGATAGGGACAACAGAAAGATGGGGATTATTTGACATTCTTTACCATGTTAGGCACCCTTTTCCTTTCGTTCCAGGAATTACTTTATTCAGGATAAGGAACAGTTGCTCTTCAGGTGATCCTCAGTAGAGTACAGCCAAGGAAGTCCTATGAGAATACATGCTTATCTTGGGGCGCCTGGGTGGCTTAGTCGGTTGAGCATCCGACTTCCGCTCAGGTCATGGTCTCGCGGTTTGTGAGTTCGAGCCCTGCATAAGGCTCTGTTCTGACAGCTCAGAGCCTGGAGCCTGCCTCAGATTCTGTGTCTCCCTCTCTCCCTGCCGCTCCCCTGTTCATGCTCTGTCTCTCTCTCTCTCTCAAAAATAAATAAACATTAAAAAAAAAAAAAAAGAATAGATGCTTATCTCAAGGCTGGCAAGTTATCAGGCACCTTTTCAATCCCCTTTCTCCAAACCACAAGCCCACCCACTACTTTTCCACAGGTCCCTACAATGATCTTTTCTTTTTTTTTTTTTTTCCTCTTTTTTTTAAATGTTTTTATTCATTAATTTTTTTTGAGACACACACACACACAAACACACACACACACAAAGTGTGAGTAAAGGAGGGGTAGAGAGAGAGAGGGAGGCACAGAATCTGAAGCAGGCTCCAGGATCTGAGCTGTCAGCACAGAGCCCAAAATGGGGCTCCAACTCTCACGACTGTGAGATCGTGACCTGAGCCGAAGTCAGATGCTTAACTGACTGAGCCACCCAGGCACCCCCCCTAGAATGATCTTCTAAAATATACAGCTGGTAGACAGAATTCTCCTCCCCTTCTTTCCTTCCTTCCTTCCTTTGTTCCTTCCTTCCTTCTTTCTTCCTATTCCTACTGTTGGGCTTTATTGATACCCCTGTGGTAGGGTTGCCTTTCACCTATTCAATCATTAGCTTTATTTCAATCAATAAATATTATTTTTTCTTTCTGCCAGTTTCATTTCCATAGCTCTGTGGTAAGGCGTAGTCTTCAGTTCTCTGAGCTTTTTCTTTTTTTGGATACTTCATAATTCCAGTTATTAGCTATACTATTGATTCCCAGGTCTATAGCCAACCGCTCTTCAAGTAGTTGCTTGACATGACATTTAGATATTCTACCATAACTGCAAATTTCCCTCAGTAAAATAGAACTCATCTTCCCCATAAATTAGGTTCTTCACCTGACTTTCTATTTATGATAGTTTGTCCTTGTTTTAAGACTTCAGATAGTGAGAATAAGTGAAGTTCCATGGAGGTGAACTTTGAAAACCTGGATGTTTTCTACATGGTTGTTAAATAAAGGAAAAAAATATGTTATGACTCAATAGATAAATATAACAAGAAAATTAACTTGAATTACAAAATAAATTTAGTATAGAAAAATGCTACCATATTTAAAGCACAACATATGCCAAAGAATGGCAAAGAATATAGAAAACATGTATGTAATCTTTAAGACGTGGGCTAAGTAACCACCATCTACCACCTCTTAACTATACCACAAGGGTACTCAACCAGGGGCAATTTTTCCCCTTGGGGTGGGTGTGGGGGAATGGCAACATTTAGAGACATTTTTGGTTGTTACAAGGGAGGAAGTGCCACATCTAGCGGATAGAAATCAGAGATGCTACATCCTACAATGCACAAGACAAAAAATTATTTGGCCCAGAAAGTCAAAAGTGCAAAGCTTGAGGAAACTCTGCCATAACAGAATCTCCCAAGTCAATAAAGCCTGTAACTAACTGACCACGCATGTGCACGGCAGATCCTAGGATTATTCCAGAAGTCACCAAGGACTAAACTGCCTGATGAACATGAGTTCTTCATTCCTAAACATGGTCGGAAAAACTCTGGACAGCTCAAGTCTCTGCCCGGATAAAAGATCAGATACTCTGCTGATAGTGAGAAAGAACAAGCAGATCTCAGAAAAAGAGCCAACACCTCTGGCCATCTCCCTTTACCGTTATTCACATGTAAATCATATTTAAGAAGCCCCTGAGAAAAGATATTTGTCCAGTTTAAGTTGGTGACATTCGATAGGGGAGCCATGGCATATTTTGAATTGAAATGCTGTCTGCCTCTTTCAATGCTGAGATACTATGTATCTCTAAGAGGAACAGGTGAGGCTCAATGATATCAGCTGCTTCCAGAGTGAAAGCCAGTTAGGACAAAAGTCCCCTTGAAATCAGTGAAAGAAAGGTCAGGGATTTGAGAAAAGACCAATAGGCAATAAGGGGGACTAAACCAGTTGAAAAGAAGTATGAATGTGGCAATCAGCACTTAAGATGTTAACTACATGTAGATACAGTACAGAATTTTCTCCCTGTTTGTCCCCACTCCATTTGTTGCTGCTTTCTTTGAGTGTGTGTAGCCATGTGCACAAAATACCTTATACCTGTTTTATTTAGTTACTCCTTATTTAAAGAGAGCCTAAACTATTTTGTCAAATCTATCTTAACAAAGCACTGACAATGTGGCCGCTTCAGGAGGTAAAGGTAGAACTAGGAGGAAGATAAACTAAATAAACTCCTTCTCTAGGACAGCCTGAGAACTCAGTCCCTTAACAGACAGAGGAATCAAAAACTGCAATGTTGGCTTGTTCACTTCTGTTTATACTGCAAGCAACAGAATATAACATTTCCCTTTAAAAAATATTCTACTTTATGATCCCAAATTTAATCTTCTATCACTGGCTAATATGTGTCTATTTTGAGGGTACATGAGTTTCAGTAGGCTAATAATGGAATCAGCCAGAGGAAGGATAACTCAGGAAGTCGGTGATAGAAAGGAAGAAATCAAAGATGGTTTCTAGGACAGAGTGCGGTCTTCACATAAATAGGAAAGTGGGGAGTTGCAGGTTTGCAGGGAAGTTTAGTTTGGTAGTTTAGTATTGAACATTTGGAGTTCTGGTACAGTATTTAGCAAGAGTTTACAAATACAAGGGGCGCCTGGGTGGCTCAGTCGGTTAAGTGTCCGACTTCGGTCATGATCTCGCCGTCTGTGGGTTCGAGCCCTGCGTCTGGCTCTGTGCTGACAGCTCAGAGCCTGGAGCCTGCTTCAGATTCTGTGTCTCCTTCTCTCTCCGCCCCTCCCACACTTGCGCTCTGTCTCTGTCTCTCAATAATAAGTAAACATTAAAAAAAAAAAGAGTTTACAAATACAAGATTCCAAAGAGGGAGAGAAAAGCAGCAACTGAAGACAACATATTGGGGGCTCTCGCTGCTGTGTCCTTCAGTACCTGCTAAATACGTCTCAGATGAAGCTTCCTAAAACATTACCTACATCACGTCCTTGTTTTGATAACAAAAATCTCCCTGAGATCTTACATATCTGTTGAATAAAGTCTTGCCTTCTTGGCCTGGCATTTGAAGCTTTCCATAATCCAACTCAGCTGAGGGTTCAAGACTTATCCTCCACTATTTCCTTTCGTGTCTCAACCTTCTCACCAAACTCTACTGCTTGCCATCTCCTGAAACACCTGTGTTCTCTGTTCTCATGACGTTCTGTCTCTCTGAACAGTGTATAAATTCCTTATGCAAGAGGTCATGTGTTATATATACATAAAACACAACGAGTTTTGTTTTATTACAGGAGCCCAAGAAATACGTTTTAACTTCTATTACTTCGTGTGTCTACTGATACTGAGTTACAATTTGCCCTGTAGTTGGAATTCCTGTGAATAGCAAGCCCCTAGGATAGGAAGGTTGAGGCAACTATGTAACAAACTAGTCCCTAGCCAACTATCTCTTCCACTACAAATAGCCAAGTTATTTTTGTTTAGCATAACACTGTTTGACTTGTATGGGGCTAGAATTTTTCAGGTTTAAATTACCCCTGAATAACCTGGAGAAATAATGTGTTCAACAAATATTTACTGAGCCTTTCTCCTGTGAAAGGTACTGCAACAGTTTTTGCCTCCAGGAAATTCACAGTACCTTAGCAAGTTTCTTAACCTTCTGGTGATGCCCATGGATTCCTTCTCAGAATGCTTATAAAGGTGTAAAATAAAATAATTGATTACAAATGAAACCAATTATCGTGAAATATAATTATCAAAATATTACAAAACAAATTTGTGACATGGCAACACATATGCTTTTTAAAAATGCTAAATAACAAGACCTGGCGGCAGGTCTAGTAACTTCAATAATTCCAAAACACTGATGAGTATAAAAGATATTTCAAGCGTCCTATAGTATGTATAATGTGATATGAAAATATCTGAGTTTTCATTAGTGACAAAGCTATAGATATTGTTAATACTGTTAAGATTACTTATCTTATATATTTGTAAGAGGAAATTCTAAATTTCAGCAAGAAGTCACTGAAAATAAAGATGTAATTATTTTTCCACCCAAGTTCATGGACCAGTGAATTGTATACATGGATCCCAGGTTGGGAAGCACTCCACTAGGGCAAAGTTTTTGTTTTTGTTTTAATTAAAAAAAATTTTTACTGTTTATTTTTGAGAGGACAGAGACAGAGAGACAGAGTGCAAGCAGGGGAGGGGCAGAGAGAGCTGTCAGCACAGAGCTGGATGTGGGGCTTGAACTCACAGACCGCGAGATCATGACCTGAACTGAAGTTAGACACTTAATCCATTAAGCCACCCAGGGGCCCTTAGGGCAATGTATTTTAAATTGTAGTTCACAATTCATTAGAGAGTAAAGCAATCAATTTTTAGGAAGCCCATCAGTACTTTTTAAAAAGTAAAAGACAATAATTTAAAAAATATCAGAGTGTGTCTCAGTAAGAGGAAGTATTTTTTCAGGTACTCTTGCTTCAATGATATATATATGTGTGTATAATATAAATTGTTTATAATATAAATTGTGGGTGTCACAAGATTTTAGGGGAAAAGAAAACTCCTTTTTTTTTTTTTTCTTTTGAGGAAATTATAAGAAGGACTTGAAGGAGAAGGAAGATTTGAGGTGGACCATGACAGATGACTAGAATTTTCACAGATATATGAGAAGCTATCTCAAGTATGGAGAACAATACATCCTAGAATCTAATTAAAAACTATCTTAACAATCATCATATGTCTTCTTTTTTTTAAATTTTTCTAATGTTTTATTTATTTTTGGGTGTGAGGGTATGGGTGGGGAGGGACAGAAATAGAGAGGGGAGCAGAAGATCCAAAGCAGGCTCTGCACTGACAGCAACAAACCCGATGCAGGACTTGAACTCACAAACTGCGAGATCATGACCTGTGCCAATGTCAGATGCTCAACCAACTGAGCCACCCAGGCGCTCCATATACCCTCTATTTTTGCTTTGCTTGACACTTACTTGGTATTTTGTATGATATAAACAGTGATGGTGAGCTCTAATCAAATCAAATAAATAGATATTTGTTAAACTCATATAAAATGCCTCACTTTAGGTCATGTGATGATTTTAAAGAGAAGTCAAGGCATCGAAGAACATTAAAATAACAAAGTATGGTGCAAGTACAGAGTGCAAGTGAGTTTAAGATAATTAACTTGGGTAGAGATAATGCAAGTGAGCCATTATTTTTACTTTCAAAACGCTCATAAAACAACAGGAAAAGGTTTGTTTGTTTGCAGATAAAGCCATAAGAACAGGGCCAAGCAGATGAAGGGACTAGAAGAACAAGGCTTTGAAGCTGGAAAGCAGATAGGAAATTACTTCCTAAAGTAGTCATATGTTCATCTTCCAAGAACAATCCTGGTTTACCCGTATTAATAGTCCTGGAATAATTAATAATAGTATCAGCTTTTACTTTCAAATGTGTTCTGGTTTGAACAATAAATAATATAATCATTCTCAACACAGAAGACATGAGAAAACTGAGTCCTAATTTAGCCATAGGAAATGGCAAAAACTGACCCAACTTGTGATATAGAATCTCCAAAAAGCTAATTTGGGAAATGATAGCACCAAGTACCACTGGAAGTGAGGTTAAAGGTGTATGTGTTTGTTGATGGTGGTAGTGGGGAAGGGGTTGCAAATTAAGAAATAGAGAAATAAGTTCCTTTTTAAAATGTTTTAATATTTTTCCATTCTGTCCATCTATACTGAATATATGGAACAGAGGACACAAGTCTGCTATGATGTTTCCATTTTCCAGTTGTTCCATTCAGTCACTAGACTTGAAAATTGGAAGAGAATGTGAGAAGTGAATAAAATGTGGAGATGTGGGGCAAATGGACACTTCTCTAAGGATTACTTGTCTCTTTCAGAATAAGAGAGTTTCTAGAACTTTCTTTGCTGCCCCTGCCTTCAGAACCACCTATTTAATGTTTAATATGTAATCTTTTCGTTGCCCGATATTTTCTTCTTCCCTCTGTTATTTACATCTATTTTAAAATCATCTTTCTAATCATTCTATAAAGTGAAGCAATTATCTGGATAATTGAGGAACACTTACTTTGCCTCCAATTGTTCAGTCAATATCCTGTTTTGGGGCCTGAACTGTGAAAATCATTATATGGATCAAGTCATTTTTACCCTTCATTTTGCACAGGGAGAGAATGTGATATTAAAGTGTATCAGTCTGGAAACCGTCAAAGGACCTGCATGACTGAGATTTTAGGTAAACTGCTATCAAAGAGCCTTTGCTGTTTCCTTCCATTGTGCAACTTTCAGTTCCTTACACTGAAATCACGCAAACAATTGAACTCTTTGGGAAAGTCCATCCCATAGGAAAGCATTAAACATTAATCATTTCACATCACCAAATAATTAATGAAGGGTAACAGTGACGTTTCTAGGGAAGGTTAAGAACCTGTTGAGAATATAGAATACAGAAACTTTGTGTAAGCTAACTCGAAAGTCAGTCTCGAAAGTCAGACTTCCCTATGAAGTCTGATCCTGTTGCAGAACCCTCCTTTGCAACCCCTCCTTTTTGTGAACTTCCGGAGCATGGATTATTATCTTCTCGCTTGCACTACGGTTAGTGTGTCCTCCCCTGGAGGGACAGGAAATGTATCTTCTTTCATCTCTGTATCCTCCACAGCATTTGGCATTATTCTTGGCACAAAGGAGCCATTCAATCAAATGTAACTGCGAGGATGATCATGATCGTGATGGCGATGATTCAAGAGACGGGATATTTAAGTGTTTTGAGCATCTTCTACACAGAATTAAAGCTTTTATGTGCATTCTTTCATTCAAAACTAAAACCAAAAAACCCCAAGTCTAGAATTGAGCCCTGCAATCCTTGTTATATAACTTGTGAGATGGGATATTGAAGTCTGACGTATTTGAATGCTTAGAAACATTCAGCCCTAATTGGACTTTATCAGGATTGTCAGTAGTTATAGTCCAGTCTCCCAAGATGCAATGGGAAAGAAAAATTACAGCCTAAGGAGTTTGAAAGGAAAAACAAATGCTTATTTTGAAGAATAAGTATGGGGAAGAAGTTATTTGTGATCACTATAAGTAGAATTTAAATTTTACATTCTTTAAGATAATTTTGTTTAATCTTAAACATTGCACGCTTTTATTTTTTTTTAAGTGATCTCTGCACCCAACATGCGGCTTGAACTCACAACCCTGAGATCAACAGTCAGATCCTCTACCAACTGAGCCAGTCAAGCACCCCTAAACATCACATATTTCTAATTTCACCTTTTTTCAGAACCTACTAATAAGCTAAAAATTTAATGTGATGCATTTATCTGCACAATCACAATAAACTATATCTACTCTTCAGTCAAAAACTCATGTTTGCTGGGAAAAAAACCCTTAATAGATGGACAGAATATTTTAAAGTAGTTTCTTTTTTATTAATTTTATTTTTTTAATTTCTTTTTTTACATTGCAATGTGGCCAGTGTAGATTTAATCTGTGAAAGGTGCACAAAATACCTAATTAACTATTAGCTAATAGCTAATTACCTATTTCTTTTCTTTTACCTGCACGAGTAGTTCTTTGGGCTTTTGCTCCACTGTGGTCAATTGCAATTTCTCCTAAATCTCAATTTCCCATATTTTCCTTATAGTAGAATCCTCTGTAAAAGTATAGTTTCCTAACTCCACCCTAGATCCACAGAATCAGAATCTTCAGGAGACTGGGAAATCTTTACTTAACAGATGACTTTTATGGTCAGATGAGTTAGGAAATACTGTTCTGAAACATTCCTCTGGTCTCCTTGAGACAATATTTTCACAAGACTAAATAAAACATCTCCATTGTTCTGTACTACAAGTGTGGCTACAGGAAAGCTCAGTAAACACTATTCTGCACCACTGCTCTGATTGACAACTCACATTCACGTTTTAGGGTGAAAAAATGAAATGTATTATATATATGGATCTCTTCTGACTCCCTCAACACAACAAGGAAACTTTGTGAGAGCAGAGTATCATTTTTTTATTTCACCCGTGCTCCTCACAGACCTAACATAGGCACGTAGTAAGTGTGAAATACGTATTTCTTGAGTCAAAAATAAATCAAATTGTATATTATTGACAAAGCAGGAAGCTAATGATAATTATGTTGGCTGAATTCATTTTGTTGTTGCGTGGAGGTCACTCTGCTATCTTCTGCCCACCAAGACCCAACTACTATCATCCAAGATTTCCCACTTGGTAAAGGTGAATGGAAAATACTGGAAAAGCTCTTGCCATCAGTCCTCTCTCCCTCATGCATTCCTTCTCTCCTGCTTTTTTCCCCCCAATCTCCTTCTGTTGAGTCTGGTTTGTCCTCTCACACCCAAGTAATGGCTTTATTTACCAATATAGAATGTCAACTTCAATGAGACAGTCACTCTCTCAGCAAAACTTTCTTGTCTTGGTCAGCATATTAATAAAATAAACGGTATTTCTCAATCTATAAACCAAACCATTTCAATGATGAAGGTGGGACATGTCATTCTCTAGTGGGAAAGCAACTTGCAGCAGATACTGGGTGTCACTGAACCAAGAGGTCTCTTGCCATCTGAAACAGCTCTGGGACTGAAGATTTGTGGCTCATCTGGCCTTTCCGGCAATCACTGGGTGCAACTGGCCTAGTTGCAAGAGAAAGTGTGACAATGGCTGTGGTAGATTGTGTTGTCCGAAAATTCTCACCAAAATTTTTCCAGTCCCATATGCTCTTCTGGAACCTTGTCACTTCCCCATCAAGAGACAGTCTGTCTCTCCTCCCCTTGAAACTAGAGGAGGGGCAGCATGGGCTTTGTGACTCCTTTGACAAATAGAATGTGTTGAAAGGCTGTGTGATTTCCAAAGCTCAGTCATAAAAGATCATAAAAGGAGATACGGCTCTGCCTGGATATGTCTCTTTCTTGGACACTCACCCTTCAAAAATGGCCTCCATATTATAAGTGAGCCCAGGTGATATGGAAAGGGCACATGTACATATTCTGACTGACAGCCTCAGTTTCTGTTCCAGTCAACAGCCATCATCTCCTGCCAGAGGTGAGGGAATGAGCCTTCAGATAATTCCAGCCTCCAGCTGTCAAGTTACCCCAAACCTTTTAATCTTCCAGCTGAGGGCTCAGACATTATGGAGCAAAGACAAACCATCCCCCTGTGCCCTCTGTACACCTGACCCACAAAACCCTTAAGCATAATTGTTTTACACAACAAAGTTTTGGGATAATTTTATCATATAGAAGGTAATGGGAACAGTGGCTAATTTGATAAAAGGAACAGAATACAAAGGTTACCTAACCTTTGCCGAACAAAGTATTAATCACGGAAATATGCCCCCACATTTCTGTGAGAAAAACAAAAATAATAATCCAGTGCTGTGTTGTAAGCATAAGCTAGGAGAGATAATCCTGTCTTCCCGTCAGAAGGTTTATGAGCCAAATGCTGATAGGAAATTGATACATTATTTTAAGTTTTATTAAACACTATTTTTTAAAATTAGCGATACTTAATTTGGAAAATACAAACACCAAGAAAACAATAATTCCACTGCTCAAAACCATCCACAGCGAATTTTTTTCTGTATTTCTTTTCTTTCTCTAAGCATCTGGTTTTAAACATGATCAAGATTCCATTACTGATGCAAAATTTTAATAACATATACAGTCTTTTCTTCCTCTTCTTAGCTTAGTTCCTTCCGTCAGAAGGGCCCTGTGCTTCTCTTTCCTGCACAGCTGGAGATCTTCCTCCCCTGGGAAGCCTTCCAGGACCACCCAACCCACAGAGATGTCTACCTCAAAATTGTAGCACTAATTGCCAGCACTTATTGCTGTATAATCACATATTGCCTCATTAAATTGTATGTATGTATCTTTAGATGTCTGTTATCATTCGTATAATCTTTTCCATTATACCTTATCTCCCTAATTAAATTGAAAGTGACTTCAGGGCAGAGGCCCCTTTTTTAATCTTTCTAGTCCCTACACCATTAAATATATACTTACCAGACACTAAATATTTATTGAGAGAAAAGAGGAGGAAGGTTTTATTTCTAATACTTTCAATTTATTTCAAAATTCTTTCATCTCAAAATAACACTAGTTATTGTCATATATTTGACATGTGTATGCCTGTGTGTGTGTGTATATATATATATATATATATATATATATATTCATATCTCTCAGATTTTATCTGGAAAATGTATTACAAGGTCCACAATTTTTCCATTATCTTTCACAAATATGCCTTTATTATAGATGCCAACTCAGGTATTCACAATTGCTTTTTTAATGCCCACATTTTATTTACAGAGTATTTTATTACAACATTCTAAGAGTATGCACATACATGATTAGAAAGTGAAGGTTCTTGGAGGCTTTGTTTGCTGTGTCAAAGGTTTTGGTGTAAGCGAAGAAATTGAATCGGTTATCAAAAATCTCCCAACAAATAAGAGTCCAGGACCAGATGGCTTCCCAGGGGAGTTCTACCAGACATTTAAAGCAGAGATAATACCTATCCTTCTCAAGCTATTCCAAGACATAGAAAGGGAAGGAAAACTTCCAGACTCATTCTATGAAGCCAGTATTACTTTGATTCCTAAACCAGACAGAGACCCAGTAAAAAAAGAGAACTACAGGCCAATATCCCTGATGAATATGGATGCAAAAATTCTTAATAAGATACTAGCAAATCGAATTCAACAGCATATCAAAAGAATTATTCACCATGATCAAGTGGGATTCATTCCTGGGATGCAGGGCTGGTTCAACATTCGCAAATCGATCAACGTGATACATCACATTAACAAAAAAAAAGAGAAGAACCATATGATCCTGTCAATCGATGCAGAAAAGGCCTTTGACAAAATCCAGCACCCTTTCTTAATAAAAACCCTTGAGAAAGTCGGGATAGAAGGAACATACTTAAAGATCATAAAGGCCATTTATGAAAAGCCCACAGCTAACATCATCCTCAACGGGGAAAAACTGAGAGCTTTTCCCCTGAGATCAGGAACACGACAGGGATGCCCACTGTCACCGCTGCTGTTTAATATAGTGCTGGAAGTTCTAGCATCAGCAATCAGACAACAAAAGGAAATCAAAGGCATCAAAATTGGCAAAGATGAAGTCAAGCTTTCGCTTTTTGCAGATGACATGATATTATACATGGAAAATCCGATAGACTCCACCAAAAGTCTGCTAGAACTGATACATGAATTCAGCAAAGTTGCAGGATACAAAATCAATGTGCAGAAATCAGTTGCATTCTTATACATTAACAATGAAGCAACAGAAAGACAAATGAAGAAACTGATCCCATTCACAATTGCACCAAGAAGCATAAAATACCTAGGAATAAATCTAACCAAAGATGTAAAAGATCTGTATGCTGAAAACTATAGAAAGCTTATGCAGGTAATTGAAGAAGATATAAAGAAATGGAAAGACATTCCCTGCTCATGGATTGGAAGAATAAATATTGTCAAAATGTCAATACTACCCAAAGCTATCTACACATTCAATGCAATCCCAATCAAAATTGCACCAGCATTCTTCTCGAAACTAGAACAAGCAATCCTAAAATTCATATGGAACCACAAAAGGCCCCGAATAGCCAAAGTAATTTTGAAGAAGAAGACCAAAGCAGGAGGCATCACAATCCCAGACTTTAGCCTCTACTACAAAGCTGTCATCATCAAGACAGCATGGTATTGGCATAAAAACAGACACATAGACCAATGGAATAGAATAGAAACCCCAGAACTAGACCCACAAACGTATGGCCAACTCATCTTTGACAAAGCAGGAAAGAACATCCAATGGAAAAAAGACAGTCTCTTTAACAAATGGTGCTGGGAGAACTGGACAGCAACATGCAGAAGGTTGAAACTAGACCACTTTCTCACACCATTCACAAAAATAAACTCAAAATGGATAAAGGACCTGAATGTGAGACAGGAAACCATGAAAACCTTAGAGGAGAAAGCAGGAAAAGACCTCTCTGACCTCAGCCGTAGCAATCTCTTACTCGGCACATCCCCAAAGGCAAGGGAATTAAAAGCAAAAGTGAATTACTGGGACCTTATGAAGATAAAAAGCTTCTGCACAGCAAAGGAAACAACCAACAAAACTAAAAGGCAACCAACGGAATGGGAAAAGATATTTGCAAAGGACACATCGGACAAAGGGCTAGTATCCAAAATCTATAAAGAGCTCATCAAACTCCACACCCGAAAAACAAATAACCCAGTGAAGAAATGGGCAGAAAACATGAATAGACACTTCTCTAAAGAAGACATCCGGATGGCCAACAGGCACATGAAAAGATGTTCAACGTCACTCCTTATCAGGGAAATACAAATCAAAACCACACTCAGATATCACCTCACGCCAGTCAGAGTGGCCAAAATGAAGAAATCAGGAGACTACAGATGCTGGAGAGGATGTGGAGAAACAGGAACCCTCTTGCACTGTTGGTGGGAATGCAAATTGGTGCAGCCGCTCTGGAAAGCAGTGTGGAGGTTCCTCAGAAAATTAAAAATAGACCTACCCTATGACCCAGCAATAGCACTGCTAGGAATTTATCCAAGGGATACAGGAGTACTGATGCATAGGGGCACCTGTACCCCAATGTTTATAGCGGCACTCTCAACAATAGCCAAATTATGGAAAGAGCCTAAATGTCCATCAACTGATGAATGGATAAAGAAATTGTGGTTTATATACACAATGGAATACTACGTGGCAATGAGAAAAAATGAAATATGGCCTTTTGTAGCAACATGGATGGAACTGGAGAGTGTGATGCTAAGTGAAATAAGCCATACAGAGAAAGACAGATACCATATGGTTTCACTCTTAGGTGGATCCTGAGAAACATAACAGAAACCCATGGGGGAGGGGAAGGAAAAAAAAAAAAAAAAAAAAAAGAGGCTAGAGTGGGAGAGAGCCAAAGCATAAGAGACTGTTAAAAACTGAGAACAAACTGAGGGTTAATGGGGGGTGGGAGGGAGGGCAGGGTGGGTGATGGGTATTGAGGAGGGCACCTTTTGGGATAAGCACTGGGTGTTGTATGGAAACCAATTTGACAGTAAATTTCATATATTAAAAAATAAAAAAATAAAAAAAAAAAAATTGAAAAAAAAAAATAAAATAAATAAATAAAAAAAAAAAAAAAAAAAAAAAAGGTTTTGGTGTACATGCAAACTGCAGGATGAGATGGAGACTGTCTGAAATTGTTTTCATACCAAGTTAGAACTTTCAGGAAAGGGCTGGAGAAGGGAAGGGAGATTATAAACTATTCAGTTTTTTGTTTTGGTCAAGAGCATACAGGAGGAGCCCAAAGCAACACTTAGGAGGTTAAATGCAATTTAGGGGACATTTTGTCATTTTGGGGAGAAAGAGAGAGAGAGAGAGGTGGTGATCTCTCCAAATTGAAGAGATGTTTTTTAAATATTGAACTGGAGTTTGGGAAGTCTTGGTGTGTATCTAGCCTTTATAAGACTGACAGTTACAGGATGAAGGCCAAAGTGGAGAGAGTGGAAAATTAACACAGCTGTGTGAGAAAGCTCGTGGAAATGGGTTCTGTAGGATATGTGATTAGGACCAGAAGGTGATATTTTATGTTCATCACCTCACTTAATTATTCTCTCCGTGGTTTTTAAAAAAATTTTTTAATGTTTATTTATGGGGAGTGAAAGCAGGGGAGGGGCTCGAACCCACGAACCGTGGGATCATGACCTGAACCGAAGTCAGACACTTAACCAACTGAGCCACCCAGGTGCCCCTCTCTGTGTTTATCACCTCTGTTCACCACCCTCTCAGCCATGTTATCTGCCTTTAGCTCTCTAAGACACAAACACATACACACATACACACACACACACACACACGCTTTTTCAAAGCCTGGTAAATTTTATCAAAAGCATCATATCCAGTTTCAGCTCCAGTGTGTTTTCTCTTTTTTGTTTTCTTTTTTTTAAGTTTATTTATTTTGAGAGAGAGAGAAAGAGTGTGCACAAATGCACACGAGGGGGCAGAGAGAGAGAGAGAGAGAGAGGAGGGATGAGGGGATGAGAGAAAGAATCCCAAGCAGGCTCTGTGCTGCCAGCATGGAGCTGGGCACGGGGCTCAAACCCACCACCCACGAGATCAGGACCTGAGCCCAAACCAAGAGTCTGATGCTCCACCAACTGTGCCACCCAGACGCCCCTCCAGCGTGTTTTTGTGATGGAGATTAATTCTTGCCTGACTCCTATTGGTGTCGGGAGGAGAAAGGGAGGGATGGAACAACCTGAACTCCTCAAGGGAAGCAGAGGAAGGATGGGCCTGGGCCTGGACCACTAAAGGACAGATGCATTTTTCTGACACAGGAGGCAGCAGCAGGGGGCAGCTGACCCTCCTTTGTGTGCCAATCGTGGTTCAGGTGTGGGATGGTGCTGTAGGCCATGGGAAGGGCAAACAAGCTAAGGTCTGAGGCATGCCCTTTTACGAACAGAGAAGAAAGATCAATTTACCTTGAGAGAAGGCTACATACAGGTCAGGGAGTTTTAGAAGACAAGGCTGAAAAGGCAATTTGGGGCAGCGTAAAGAAGGCCTTGACTGCCCTGTCAGCTCCCCACACTCATCCCGCTCTCTCCTTGTCCAGGAGCAGCGCCCTGGGCAGAGATGCTTCTATTTCCTTCCAGAGAGGAGCTGACACAGATTCTCAGCCTTCATCTTGAAAAAAGCACCTCATGAGTCTCTTACGTCTCGAAGACCAGCAGATGGTCACTGCACTGGAGGAGAGCTAATTTGCCTGACTGACGAATGGTTTCCTCCCAGAGAAGAAATTAGTCATCAGAGAACTAGGAAAGCCAACGAACCTTCCTCTGAGGTCATCAGAACACTCAGAATGATTTCCTTAAACATAATATTCTCACCACCTTAAAAACCTGTCCAGATAAAAGGGGTGGAGGGAGAGTAAGAGCAAGGAGCAAGGAGAGAGAAAGAGGAGAGAAGGAATTGCTGGAGAAGAGGAGGGAGTGATAGAGGAACATGACAAGTCCTGCTGCTTTACGGTCATCGTGCTGACCCCTTGAAGCCACGTCTCTGTCCTCCCTCATGGGCCAAGAAAAGCCATATTTGAAGGGTTGACCTATAGTAAAGGAAGCCCCAAGAATGGTGGAAGAGATCCTCTATCTTTCTTCTTTCTCACTGATTTTACTGGCAGCATTGAATGTGCAGTTTTTGGTGTGACTTTTTTTTTTTTTTTTTAAGAAAAGAGGAATTTATTAAAAATGGAAAAACTAGAAGCTGAGTTGTGATAGGGGCAGTGGGCTGATAAACACACTGCATCAGAGGAAATAAGGCCTAGTCCCAGCCTTCCTCTTGCAGTTGCTTAAGAAACTGAAAATGTATAATCAGGAAGCATTCCCTGGGTTCTTCCTTTTGTACCAGAAATGACTGGGGTGAGCCAGGCGGCGGAGAGATGGTCTTCCTTAGCACACTTACTTTGTTCTTAGTATGTTTGTTTGAACACCCAAACACCATCAGGGAGTACATAAAAGGACAGACAAACACCATGCAATCATGCTCCTGAGGGCCATAGTCTTGCAAAATAAAATGCAAAACTAGGTTATTCCAACTCTTGCAAATTGTCACTTGCCAAGAGACCACAGGAGCCAAAATGATGCATTCTAAAGAGTGATGTCCTCAGGAAGGTCTACACAAAAGTGAAATTAGCCTTATTAGTAGGGTGATGTATTAGGGATAATTGATTTTTGTTCTTTAATAATGCACTTGACTATTTTAATGTTAGATAAAAATAACAGCATGGGTCTATCCTATGTTTCCCTAAGAGAACCTTTGTATTTGCCAAAAGGACATTTCATGTGAAGCTGGCACATATTGTATTGACTGGGACAGACTATGCGGGAATATTTCTTATCTTTAGGTCCCACATGGGTGCGTGACTCCCTGATATCACCAATGTGACATGGCTTCTGCCGAGACACTGTTGTCTTTGGACACATGCTACATAGGACTTTCGATGAAATCCCATGAGCTGGGGGACAGCCCACACCTATATACTCTGTAATTCAAATCTGCTGTGTTCACCTTTCACACCTTTCTATAACATGGAGATCTTGTTTACACTGTAAAAAATTGAACACACACACACACACACACACACACACACACACACATAAAGACATGGGTTTAAACAAGATCATGATTCATGACTACTCAAATTATGGGTTGCTCTGTTCTCTATTATCTGTATGCAACTGCCTGCTTTTTGTTTATCAAATTGAAGTTAGCAAAGAAGAGTATTTTTTTTCTTACCCTCATTGCTACTTAACATCTAAGTGTTGGTGGGTTTCACTGACTCTGATAACATGGAGACAAGGGTCAGTAGAAGCAACACAGGCCGTGATATCAGAAAAGAAACCCAGACGACCACGCCAGAAACCCAGCTCCTCACTCAACACTTAGGAGGTCGTAGGTAAGGCTCTTCGTTTCTCCAGGTGTCTGTAAAATGAGACCAGTTAGACTCTTCTGAAGGAGAAGTAGGAATCAAATGAAGTAATAGGAACAGTCAGCAAAGTGTCCAGCACAGGGCAGGCACTCGTGAACATTAGTTGAATCTGATTCTGAACCAGTGAGTGGGAAAGAACACAAAACACCCATCAGGACTATTTTTAATTCTAAAAGCATTTCTGTTAGCCGAGGAACATGTTTTGTGTGTTGTACTTACTAACCTGGAGGTTACTAGTAAAGTCCCTTCATTTTCTCAACAATAAAACAATGAATTGCTGAGCTTTTTCCATTGAATCTTTTTGGCATTCCAGCTAAGATTTGCACACAATAAATCAGACATAAGCATTATTCTTTAAGTTCGTGTTGCCTTCCTTCCATGTACATGTACTTCCAAGAACACTGCCTGTGTGATCATCCTTATGTTCTGCTTTACTTCTAAACATTCAACAACTACTTTTGCAAATTCCTTTCATTAATGAGAAAAATATCCTTAACCTGGGGGAAATGTGCTAATTCCTTTAAAATATTTAAAGTTGAGAGATACCAGTTAGACATATGATGTCTATGTTTTAGGATGTCTAGATGTCCCCATTCTCAGGGCTGGGGAGGAAGCAGGTCCTCACTTTCAACGAGCGGTGGAAGATGAAATGATAGCTCAAAGGCTGTGTCAGCCAACCAGTTGGAGCTCAAGCTTCCCGTTCCTCAGCTCACTCACCATGACTCTGCAGGCAGGGCCTCCCGAGATCACCGTGAGTAATCCAGGTGAAGACAGGGCTGAAGCAAGCACAGTCTTGCTGCTCCAAGGTAAATTTGTTCTGAGTATTTCCCTACCACTTTGTGTGGGGAGGAGAAGCTGCGTCTTGCGCGTGTACCTGGAACACCCCTCGTCTCAAACTGCTATTGGTTTGTCTACAAAGAATAAAATTGAAGAACAGCAATAATTACACCAGAAACCAAATCCAATTCTTAACACGGTAACTAGAATAATTTAGTACCAAGATTGGTAATAGAACCGACTCTATTAGTTCTGACTCACACAGACTGAGTTCATCTAATGTCTCTGTGTCTCACTTTCCCCATCTGTAAAAGAACTGACTGCACTTACGTAGATTCTTATTTGTTTCTGACCATCAGTCCCTCTTCCTTCGAAATAGCATTCCCTTGTCAGGAAACTGAAACCCCCCACCTTGCCCCAAGTGCAAGCTGACCACATCCTCCTTGGGAGTGATTGATCCCATGTGTGGGCACAGGACCCAGTTGGTGCTTTCTGAGTCTTTCCCTGGGATTTTCAAACTGGAGTTTGGGAGAAGTTCTGTGTGTGTGTGTGCGTGTGTGTGTGTGGTAAAAAAGGGATGGAGACTGACATAGGGCTGCTTGTAGCCTGGAGTAGGAGCAAATGAAGTCAGCAGCAGACAGAAGCAGAGGTAAGAGATAGAAAATCCTATCAAGTCAAGACTGGGGGTTCCAGTTTTCCCAAGGTGGTTACATCTCTCTCCTTCCTGAGGTCTGTCTGTGTGAGACAAGGCAATCTTCTCTTACCTAAGTAGTTCAAGTTGGGTTTCTGACTCTTGAAATCAAAAGAATTCCAATTTACCTGCTTTATGTATCCAGAGACAACCTGAAGAATTCCTCAGGCGAAAGGAGCAATGTATATATTTTACATGATGGAGCACTGATAGATAATTTTTTTCAGCATTATAATCCATTTCTTGAAAGTAATTAGAAATGACAAGCAATGCTGTTGCTGACTCTATTTGACAGGGTGCACAACTCATAAGAGAAAGAACCGAATATTTGTTAACAACCGACTTCCTCTGCAAAATCCAAAAATTTTAAATTACTTCAAACAAAATTATTTCCCAACCATTGAACCCAGTGACTGTTTTCTTCCTTCTCTTATGTCTCAAGTTAACTTGTCCAGCTGTGTCTATAGAGCCCTTTCTGTTCCTTGGGAAATTTTACCCCATTACTTGCAAGTTTCCATCCGTTAGATTCATTGTTTCTATCTTCTGCCTCCATTTCCACTGCTCCCTTGCCCTCTGCTCCCAGTGTCCTTATGCCTTCCCTGCCTTAATAAAAGCTCCCCCTACCCACATTCTCTTCCTGAGATACAGATAAAAACTATTTCTTTCCACTGAATCAAACAAACCTAGAGTAAGAGGCACAATAACCTGAACAGATCTAAGTTTGATTGGAGTTTTATCAGTTTCAGATTATCAGTAATGTGATATAGCAAATTAATGTGTACAAATTACAACTGTCCAGTCTCTGTTGCAATTTGCTCATCTGTAAAATGGGGATAATAATACTACCTACTTAATAGGGTCTGTGCAAGGAGGTAAGACAGGCCAAGTGTTTCACAGAATTCTAAATGCACAGCTACACTCCCCAATAAACATTGGTTGTCATCAGTATTATCATAACCTGGTCTCCATTTCTGCCCAGGCTTCTTTTTCCCCTTAACATGCTGCCCTGTGTCTTTTCTCCTCCCAGTCTGCTCTGCCCACCGGTTCTAATCCCTGAACCCAGTTCTTCTCAGCTGTCACAGACCTCTCTTCAGCATTTGGCCTCCTGGTTCACCATCTCCTGTTGGCATCTCACTCCTCCTTTAGCCTCTCTGGCTCTCTTCTTAGCTCTTAAATTCTTCTCTGTTTCTTGACAAGCTTCATCTTCTTCTCTAATGGAGGCTTTACTGCTGTTGATTCATTGGTCCTCTTCATCAGTGGAAAGCAGGGCCATGTTGAAACTGGAGCCAGAACCCAAGTGCTAAAGGCATGTGTTGGGCAGGTTTTCAGACCACAGATTTCTCTCACCAAGATAGGCAGATTTTGTTTGGTGCTCAAAGATATAGTGGAGCAAAGGGCTAAAACGGGTTATAGAAGAATGTAACAGACAAGGCTTCATCCATTCAATGTTTAATATCACCAGACTTAATCTTGGCCAAATTATAACTAGATATTATAAAAGAAGATTTAAATAAACTTAATAACACAATGGTCAAAAACTTGAGATCCATCTAGATGTTAGCTTTTTAGATTTTTTTGTTTAGATTACCTTTACCCTGATTAGTAACATAATTGCTGTAGAATGAATACCTAGGTTATTTATTTAGTCGAGTCCTCATTTGTTGATCTGCCATATGTCTTCCATTACAAATCCTCCCGAAGTTGTACATCCATTTCTGTTATTTTCCAGTGTCTCTCTAAAATTTTCTATTTTCTTTTTTCTTTTTTTAAATATTTGTTAATTTTTGAGAGAGAGAGACAGAGTCTGAGCAGGGTAGGGGGAGAGAAAGAGGGAGACACAGAATCGAAAGCAGGTTCCAGGCTGTCTGAGCTGTCAGCATAGAGCCTGACATGGGGCTCAAACTCATGAACCTTGAGATCATGACCTGAGCTGAAGTTGGACGCTTAACCAACTGAGCCACCCAGGCACCCCTAAAATTTTCTTTTTTTTTTTCTATGTCTTACTGCAAACTCAATTATTCTTGGAACCTCACATCTAAGAAAGTTTGGGAATGAAATTCAAGACATCTCCAACGTGAGCAAGGAGCTCCTTTATTCTGGGCGATCTATTGTTTCACTCTACAAGAAATGAGGCCTCACACACGTCGTTAAGTGATGGGAATAATTATTCAGCCTTTGTTTAAACTTGTCATCTAAAGTTTCTTCATCCTGATACAATTAACTAATAAAGATCTCTCTTCCTTCATTGTCCGTCTTGTGAACTGTTTTCTCCTTGAAACCTCTGAAAGGGGTCACTTCTCTGCAGTTTTCCTTGAGAGTAGGGACTGTACTTTTTTTATAAATGTTTATTTATTTATTTATTTATTTATTTATTTATTTAAATAATCTCTACACCCAACCTGGGGTTCAAACTCACAACCCCGAGATCGAGAGCTACATGCTCAACCGACTGAGCCAACAAGGTGCCCCAGGACTATGCTTTTTTCATCTTAAAAAAATTTTTTTTTAATGTTTATTCATTTTTGAGAGAGAAAGAGAGTGAGCAGGGGAGGAGCAGAGAGAGAGGAAGACAGAGGATCTGAAGTGGATTCCATGCTCAGAGCAGAGATCCCAATGGGGACCTCAAATCCACAAACCATGAGGTCATGACCTGAGCTGAAGTCAGACGCTTAACCAACTGAGCCACCCAGGCTGAAGCCCAATGTCTTTCATGAGATAATTACCTAATACATGTCTGATGTTCTGGACAGAGGCAGGGGAATATGCTATGGGGCTTCTTTAAAAACCCGCCTTTGTAACCACCGAGCTCGTATTTAGTGGGATGCTGAGCCAGTGACACCACATTACCTACCACTTCTTCCTCTTTCTTCACAGGACTCACCAGAGGAAAGCAGTCTCCCTCACCTCGCTTCCCTCCCTCTAAACATACTTTCTGTGAACTGGGAGATGGGGACACTGATTATGGGGTAAGGGGGGAAAGATAGCATCTACATTGTCAATTCTCATTATCTCATTTGGTCATCTCTACCACTCAGTGAGGTAGAGAGATTAGATCTAACCCCATTTCACAAGCAAAAGTCTAAAGCTTAAGACAGTCAAGAAAATTCCACAAGATTATTTCTAGTGGCTGTATAGTCGGCCTCCAGACTCCTATCCAATCACATGAAATTCTCATGGCCATAGATCTTTAGAGGTCAGCGTGTAACAACAGCTATGCTTTCCCTTTACAAATGTAAAGGCACTTTCGTAAATATTATCTGCTGTCAATACGGAAATGAACCACCAAGATTCCATGCACCAACTCCACCAGTTCTTTCTAGTAAGTAGAAAGATGTAACTAAAGCTTACCTGATGTATTCATTCTGTATCTCAGTAATTGCTTTATACTTTCCCTAAGATTTTAAGGGAACTTCTTTTATGAAAATAAATGTATTTGTATCCAAACCTCACAGCAGGAATTTGATCGTCCAAGTAGGCAACCTCAGTCCTTGGATGTATTTTGATTTAAAACGAAATCAAATTACTTTTTTAAAAAAATTTTTTAAATGTTAATTTTTGAGAGAGCATGCACGCATGAGTGGGGTAGGGGCAGAGAGCAAGAGGGAGACACAGAACCCAAAGAATCCAAAGCAGGCTCCAGGCTCTGAGCTGTCAGCAGAACTCAAACTCACAAACCATGAGATCATTACCTGAGCCAAAGTTGGAGCTTAACTGACTGAGCCACTCAGATGCCCCTCAAGTGAATTATTAAATTGAAATATGATTGATATTACACTGTGTAAGTTTAAAATATACAATGTCTTGATCTGATGCATTTATATATTGCAATATGATTACCACCTTAGGTTACCTAACACCTCTATTATGTCACATAATTATTTCTTTTCTTTTTTGTGGTGGGAACAATTAAGATACAGATTTTTAGCAACTTTGAAGTTTAAAAAATTGCACTGTAGGGGCTCCTGGGTGGCTCAGTCAGTTAAGCGTCTGACTTTGGCTCAGGTTATGATCTCGCAGTCTGTGAGTTCAAGGCCGGCGTCGGACTCTGTGCTGACAGCTCAGAGTCTGGAGCCTGCTTCAAATTCTGTATTTCCCTTTCTTTCTGCCCCTCTCCCGGCTCATGCACGCTTGTGCTCTCTCTCTTTCAAAAATAGATAAACATTAAAAAAAATTGCACTGCAGTCTACAATCTCTATGCTGTGCAATAGATCTCCAAGACTCATCTATTGGTTGTAGGTTTGTAGCCTTAAACAACATCTCCCCAATTTCCCCACTCCCCAGCCCCTGGTAAGCACCAAATGACATTTGAAGAAACTCCACTAAAGTTTCCAGTAGGCTACTGATGAGGTTTCTGGGGTGACAGTGGGGTTTGTGGGGTCCAGAGCTGACGACCAAGAAAGAATTCTTGAAGACGTCTTTGGTGCAAAAAGGTGATTTTATTAAAGCATGGGGACAGGAACTGTGGGCAGAAAGAGCTGCCTCGGGATCATGAGGAGAGACTGGTTATGTACTATGCAGTTGGGGCAGGTAAGGTCCAGGGGAAGTTTCCAGTGAGATTTTCATATGCTAAAAGGGACTCCCAGGATAGTGGAGGCCTAGCTATTGTCAAGCTAAGGTTGTTTTTCCCTCTAGCAAAGCATTAACATTAAGACAGTAGGGAGTTCCCGGAGAAACGTTTTACTCTGCCAGCCTCAAGTATTTGTCACTGGGCTGCAGGTTTATAAAGAAACTTAGTTCTTTTTGCCATTTCTTTCTGCCTTTGTTTCCCACATTACTGTGGATGGGGGGATGTCGCAGCTCCAGGATTGCCTTTTTCTTGTGATTTACTAAGATATTTTCAAATAGATGGAGACTCAGGTCCTGCAGGACTATGATCAGTTAACCCTTTGTTTTCCCCTTTCTTTTGTTCTTGGGAGTGCCCTAGGAATATCACACATATCCCACCTGGGAGTGGGAGCAGGGATGTTTGTGGCCTATCAGCTTGCCTTATGTTTCCTCATCAGCTACAACCCCTTAAGGGCAGAGAAATGTTTTATTTACCTATATACTCAGCCCTGTAGCACTCTGCCTGGCATATACTATATACTCAATAAATATTGAAATGAATGAATGAATTCATAATTTTAGTTATCATCTATAGAAGTTCACTTCCAGATCCACCAGTTAACTACCTCCTAACTTCCAAGCTTGGGGTTTTATAATTGCCTGTAATTTTGGAACCCCTATGTAAATAATTATAATTCAGTAAGGAAAATCTAAGAGCAATACAATGGCAAACGTAGGGGGGTAATAGATTAGAACATCAAGATAGATTTAATCTCTAACAAAGACCATAGTCGCAAATACACGTAGGCTCAGCTATGACTAGAAAACATGTAATGTATCTAAAACCAAAGAGCACCAAGGGAAGAATTCTGCCTATAGAGAAAATTGGAAAGAGAAGACAAGCACCATAGCAATTGGTATGCTCTGAGATTGGTGTGTATTTTCTGCTCGAGAAGAATTAGGTAGTTTTAGTACATCACCTCTTATTTTGCCCAAGTGGGGAAGATTGCACTTTTGTGAGTTTTGTAAAGACCTACTTGTGCTTAGGGGTGCCTGGGTGGCTCAGTCGGTCAAGCGTCCGACTTTGGCTCAGGTCATGATCTCGCGGTTTGTGAGTTCAAGCCCCGCATCAGGCTCTGTGCTGACAGCTCAGAGCCTGGAGGCTGCTTCAGATTCTGTGTCTCCCTCTCTCTCTGCCCCTCCCCTGCTCATGCTCTGTCTCTCTCTGTCTCGAAACTAAATAAAACATTAAAAAAAATTTTTTTAAAGACCTCCTTGTGCTTAATTTTGATGGAAGTCAGTGGTAAAAGGAGGCTCAGGACCCAGCCAGGATGGAAATTCAAATTCAATGAAAAGTCAATAATGGTATATTTCTCTTGTATAGGAAGAATTTCCCCAAGGAACAAGAAGAAACAATCTCTTATTTGCTCAACAAGGAAGTTCAAAGATCTTGTTCCTTGAGGTCTGCTCTCTACAGAGGAGAACCATTGTGTGAAGCAAGGAGAATGTGGAAGGTTCTAGTACAGACTCTGCCATTAATCTTTTGGTGGCCAGGGATGGTTTAACCTGGGACGGCTGCATGATGTAGTGGAGAAAATCAGACCTGTGTTCTAATCCTGACCCTGAGTCGTAATAACTGTATAAATGTGGACAAAGCCTTTCTAGGCCTGTTTGCAGGTTTTTTGAAGAAAGTGACCTATTCTTTCTTCCTACTCCAACAGAGAAACTGCTTCAAACTTGTTCTGAGCCCCAAACCGCTTTCCAAGCAGCCTGCCTGGCTGAGGTTACCTTGTACTGGGGACCACTTGTTTATTGTGCAAATAAGGCCAAGGTATTTGCCCAAGGTCTTGCCTCAGCAGAACGCTAAACTCTGTTAAGCCCTTTGTGGGAGTTTTGGGGATAAATACAATTTATTTGTAGCCATTTCATCACTGCATGCTTGACCTGCTTTATATAACTATCTATCCCAGTAACTCATGCAGTCCAATCATGTCTAATATATTCATAGCCAAGTTACAAAATATTCTCTTGCTGCTGTCCTTGAAATATCTTTTTACTTCAAACTTAACTGACTCTCTCAAATGAATATCCAGGGCCAGGAAGTAAATATTGAGATTATCAGGACCAAGTTAAGGCTGACTGCCTCCATTCATTGATTTAGCAAACATGTTATTGAGCACTGTTACAAAGGAGACAATAGGCCTGTAATGGAGTCACTTGTGCTAAATCGCATGTTTGCAAATCAAGACTCAGTACCTAACCTAAGTGCAGTTTTAATCCCCATGCCCAAATGTAACCTATAATCAGTCCACATGGAAAGACTTGGTCAACTCTAGTGAGATAATCCACCCGATAGACCCCTTCTGTTCCTGTAGGAAGGCAACTTTACCTGAAACAATGCACTGTGTGCTAATAATTTCCTTTTCCCACCTCCTTTCTGCCTTTAAAAACCTTTCCTTCTCTACAGCTTTGTAAAACTTCTTCCTTTTGCTAGGGAGGCTTCCTGATTCATGAAGTGTTGGAAAAAAGCCAACTTGATCTTTAAAATTACTCAGTTGAATTTTTGTTATTTAACGGCAACTACACGGAACTACATCATTCCAGGCATTGTGCTAGACACAGGATACAGAGATGGAAAGTGTGACCCGTGCCTTCACACTGGGTCATGGTGAAAATTTTGGTGTAGGGGTGAAAAATCAGATTTCAAGTCAATAGACCTGTGTTCTGATCCTGACTCTGCCTCTTATTAATTGCATAAATGTGGATAAAGTCTTTCTGAGCTTCATTTTTCACATCTATAAAATGGGAATCATACTACTTCACATGGTTGGTGTAATAATTAATGACATAAAGCTGGAACATAGGAAGCATTCAATAGATGGCATCTGTATTGTCATTGTCATCACCATCCTGGGGACTGTCAAGTAAATTAGCAATTACAGTATCACATGTGACATATGAGGATAGGGAGAAGGTACTATAAAGCAATATCTGGGCCAGTGATGAGGAAGAAGACTCATGAAAAGAGAGGAACTGATACCAAGCTGAGCCCCCAGGATAAGTAGCAGGAGATCAGGCAGGGGAAGACATTCTAGGAAGACAGAGTATTAGCATCTATACAAGCCTAGAGGCAGAAAAAAAAAAAAAAAGGCAGGCACTTCAGGAAACTGCAAATAGTTCTGTTATGTGTGGACTTTGGAATATATGTAGGGAAGTGGTGGGAGAGTGGTGAGAAGAGAGGGACCTTGCTGTCACCCTTGCAGTTGCCACAGGCCCTTGCTCCCCACCTACATACCAGGTGGTCCCAAAAGACCATTTCATTTGGCTTTAGGCTTTAGAGGTATGGGTGTTTTGTTGTTGTTGTTGTTGTTCTTGTTGTTTTGGTTTGTTTTGTTTTGGTTTGGTTTGTTTTTTTGTTTGTTTGTTTTTTCAGCTTTCCATTTCTTCCTATGCTTCCTAGGTCAATGTAGGTGTCATAAGGGAGGATCAGAGCTCTGATATAATCTTCAGGGGTTTCCCTAAGAGGTGTGACCCACCTTCCAATACCAGAGCAGCCTATAAGTTCATTCAACTCCAGATTTAGGAGGAAGTCTTTACGTCTGGGAGAACAGTAAGAAGAAAGAAGTATCAACAGTATTTGGCTACTGCAGAAGCCATTCCTATGGCCAGTATCTTTCCATCAGTGATGGCTTTGACCTAGATATAGCTTAGAGGGATGGGTTTTAATCTTAATAAAATGTCCTATGGGCAAGTTCAGTCAAATGAAGTCAACGGGCACTAACTTAGCATTTACTTTTTGTCTAGGACTCTACTAGGCACTGGAAAGACTAAAGCAGTGTACTGAGACTCAAAAGGATTACCTAAAGGCCAAGTCCATGGTTATAAGCAAGCAGGCACAGCAGAACTGGAAACCCAGGTCTGTAGAACTCCAGAGTCTATGCTGTTTCTTATACATTATGCTGCCCTTTTGGCACTAAACACAGCCAATTTAGCTCAGAGAGAGCTAGGAAGTAAAGTACAAGCCATGGACAATCATGATTTTGCAGATCTGAACCTGAATGAGCCTGACACAATAGACGTCTACATCCAATCATTGGAAGAAATATTGATTGGCCTTGGAAAGGAGGAAGAAGTACAATGTGACCTGGAAACGCTTAACAAGCCCAGGCGACCTTGAAGAAGTCAAAGCATAAGCTGCTAGTCAACTGAGCTCTGGGAAAATCAGTTGAAACCATAACTGACCCTTGCATCTGCCTTCAGGGTAAGTAAAATGGTCCCTAAGGAGCTCTGGGGCAGGAGATCAGTCTGTTACAGTGGGCCATGAAGAACAAAAGGAAATAGTAGTAGTTGAGGAGGTTTGTGAACTATTCAGTTGCCTTCAGTAATCATTATCTGGGACTATACATCGTGTCTTATTGGTGCATGTGGTGGGGAGAGGAACAGAATAAAGAGAGAAATTGATGGAATCTGAAGGCAGAAGAATCCAATAGACAAATGGAATGAACTTATATTAGACTAGAAATTCACTTTAAGAGCCACTTGTCATTTGGCTCTGCTACCTTTAGACACAAAGATTTCATTTCAGGCATCAGTGAGAAATATTTGTGTAACACTAAAAGGGCAGATATAACTGGTCCATCTTACCAAGGAAAAAGGTGAAGTAGTTTGAAATCCAGTTAGTTCCCTGAAAGTGATAAACATGTACAGACTTACACAGAATGGGAATTGGGGCAGATGTTAACAACAAGGATTGGCTCTAGAAGAGATAGCTGAGGTAGAGAATTCCAGCTAGTTCACTAGTGGGATGTGGAATTAAGACACTCTCACTCCCTCTATTTTGGTTTTCCTACCTATATAATGGAGATGATGATAGCTTCCCTGAAGCTGCCTCATAGAGTTATCAAAAATATGAACAATGCAGCATATTAACATACTTTGAGGTCTTTGAAAGATGCCTTTTGTACGTACTGGACATGATTTTGTCATTATCATTATTACCTTATCACTGCAGAAAGTCATGCTTAGAGAATTGTGTTGGCCATTTGACATCAATTTATGGCTGAGTTCATCTTCCTCCCTGATTTCTTTCCATGCTGATGGACATTAAGCCAATCTAACTGGTCTACTCAACCTCTCTAATATATCACGAGGATCCTAACCTTTGATTCTCTGCTCACGTTGTGCCTTCTGAATTTTCTTTCTGTTCCTCTCCATTTTTCTGAAACACTTCTTTCAAAGTCTAACTCAGGTTTCCTCTCTTCTGTTTCATGACTGTCTCTTTTTCTTATTCAGCACCATGTTAGTTAGGCTTCTCTAGAGAAGAGCACCAATAGGATATACAAAGTATATAGAAAGAGATCTATTACAAGGGACTCGCTCATGTGATTACAGAGACTGAGAAAGCCCACAGCCTACTGTTACAAAGCTGGAAATCCAGTGGTGGAGTTCTAGTCCAAACCCAAAGGCCTGCAAACTGTGGGGAAATAGGTTCTAGTTACATAAATGGGTTGGAAAAAAGCTTAGGGCAGAAAGCTGCCACCACAAGGTGAAAGCGTCTGAGGTTAGCTAGTGAGATATTGTAATGGGATCATGAGTTACTTGTTATATCACCTGCAGGAAATTACTTTCCATCTTGTGCCAATGTACCTTGATCACAAACTCCACTTGCCCCCCAGACCCTTTGCTTCTTATACACACAAGTTAATGATTACTGTCTGATTGTTTTTGCCATGTTCACATGTGTAAGATCTTGTTTTCTTTACATTCACCATGTGGGTAATATCTTGAGAGCTCAATAAATATGGAGAAGAAACCCCTGTTCAGGGATTTTGTCTCCTCCCAGACATTAGCCTCTCTCGTATTCAATTCTGTGTCCACTCTCTTGCTGGACAAGAGAGAACTCCAGACTCATAGTCTGTGACAGTAAACCAAGGGAGCCAATGGTGTAGGTCCAGGTCTGAGTATGAAGGCCCGAGAACCAGAGATGCCAGTGTCTGAGGACAGGAGAAAATGGATATCCCAGTTCAAGCAGAGACCAAATTTATAACTCCTCCACTCCTTTAGTTCTATTAAGGCTCTGAATGGATTGGATGATGCTCATCCACACTAGTGATGGAGATCTTTACTTAGTCAACCGATTCAAATGCTAATGACTTTTGGAAACACCCTCACAGAAATACCCAGAAATATTTTACAAACCATCTAGCATTCTTAGTCCAGTCAAGCTGACATGTAATAATAACCGTCTAAAGCGCACATCGTCAATAAACACTTATTGAGTCCCTACATGTAAGTAGGTAACTCTCTAGGCACTGAGGATGTAGCCCTAAGAAAGGACACTGCCACTGTCCTCGGGAAGCTCCTGGTCTCCCTCAGTTTCAAAATTTCTTGAGGTAAGAAATATATTTTACAACATAATCCATCACACAATTGTATATTTGTGTCTTTATACACACACACGCGCGCACACACACACACACACACACACACACACACACACGTTTCACAATACAATGTCTATGTATGCTGCCTTCTAATATCTTCTATTTTGTCTTAAATGATGCTGGTTGTGACCCACTGCTATGATTTTAACATTCCTAATGAGTCTTGACTCACAGTTTAAGTAACACTAGTCCCACTGAGATATAGAAGAGGAAATAGTCATATAAATAAATAATTACAGTATTGTGTTAGAAGCATATACTTTTTATTGTTTGCCATTGTATCTATGAGACTCACATTACCTATTCCAGTAGGGACTGTGGCCTATATCTCTTTGTATGCTTCCTCTGTCCCTCAACCTTTGTATAGTACCCTCCACAGAGAATGCAATAGATCTATTCTTGTTACTGAGAAGAACATATTGCTTTTGCTAATGATTATGCTAGTGCAGGTCCTCTTAGAAGCAGATCCAAGGATGAATTATATGTGCAAGAACTGTGTCGGGGTCAATGCCTATGAAGGATAAAGGGGGAGGTGCAGCAGAAGGTGGGGAGAGCTTTCAGGCCATGATGCAGATCTGACTGCAACACAATTCCAGGGAAGTTTGGCCAAGCTGATAGGGTGTCCTTGAGCCAGAGCCACCTATTGGGCGAGTCCCAAATCTTGCAGGAATAGGTCTGTGCTTCCTCAGTGGCTAGCAACAGTCTGTAGGGAGTGCAGCCTCAGTATGAACATGGTGGGGGATCCAGATGGGCAGCAGCTGGGGTTGTCGGTCAATGATGCTCCCTACACAGTTATGAGTGATGTTAGTTTTGATATCATAGGCTAGGTTTCCCTTTTCAACTGGAAGCAAGTGGTAAACAAATTTAAGGCAAGTATCTGTCATTTTCCAGCTATACTTTGTTGCAGATTCCTCCCTCATACCCCACTTTGGCTGTAGAGATGAGGCCCTCTCCAGCTGGCCCTTCACTCTCTAGCCACCCCACCCTGGGAGAAGCATTAGGGGTTTCTTCTGACCCTGTTGTTCCAGGTTAGTGTTCCTTAGATGTGAGGTGGGGAAAGGGAGTTAGTGCTCAAAGAAGCATGGAACAGAAGACACCTGAGAAAAACTGCTGACACCAGCAGGTCCTACACAAAGATGCTGGATCTTTATAGCCTCAAACCCAGAGACTCAAATGAATTATTCCCTATTAGTGACTCAGTTTCCTCCCTCCATCCCCAGTCCCTTATTTCCACGGCAGCCTACATGGCCAATTTAGGGACCTTGAAGAGGCCTCTCATCACATTTTAATTGAAACACTGCACTTTGTGCAATAAAGCTTTCTTACATCTTCAACAGGTTGTGAAGTTCCTGGGAGCTGGGATCAGTTCTATTGCTTCTAGTCTTTTCCATCATCTTGGGACAGAACTTCCCAGGCTGGGTCACTGCCTGGACACCCTCTGATGGCCTCTCCCTATCCACTGGAAACAGGACCTCTTAGTGATCTGAACTTAGACGTGACATAGCTTATTCATAACTGTCAGAGCAGATTGGCAAGATCTACGTCTGTGATCACATTTTTAGGTAAAGGAGCACCCACTGACTTTCATGGCTCGATAGCTCATAGTGGTTCCAGTTTCGGGACTGGTTCTCATGATATCACTGCTCATGAGTAACAGTGAAAAGAAATTTCAGTTGAGTTAAATAATTACTATACTCTGTTTGTCCAGTGTTCCACTTAGCAGAAACTCAAGCCCTGTACAAGCAAAATCTCATTAATCCTCACAACAGTTCTGGGAAAGAATTGGCGATAAGCCCATTTTGCCAGTCTGGGAATAGGAGACTTGTAAATTAAGACTGACTCAATCAGTCAAATAATAGTAAGGCACCATTAGTGACAGTGTGGCACTTGGGAAACCAAGGAGACAGAGACCGAGTCTGTGAGTACATCCTCTCTAGGCCCAATCAAGTTGGCAACCTCTAGACATGGCCTCTGGTCATTTAGAAGACCATCCAACTGAAATCTAACTTATACATTATTCACTTAATTTTGATGGAGAATTACAACCTCTGTCTTTCTATCTCCATGGAAGGGTCAGAATAGAAACTACATATACTGTGTGTACCATTGTGATAGTAGTGGGGTGGCTTTGGGGAAGCCAAGCTTCAGAAGAATGGCTGATCTTTTAGGTACAGGTAATGGCTGCTACAGAGTAGAGAAACCATCTGAGCTACCTTCTTCCTGACGTTGGACAATACCCTGATTTATTGTACCCAAGAAGTCTGCAAGGGCCTGATTTAGCCCAATCCAACTAAATCTCAACTTAGACTTATGGGAAATAGAGTGATTTGACATCAGTGGGCTAAAAGCCTCTATTCTATTCCTTCTTTTCTCAAAGATGGCTTTCCAGTTTAATAGCCATGGGCTTCCTAAAAAAAAGAAAACATCGGGGCGCCTGGGTGGCGCAGTCGGTTAAGCGTCCGACTTCAGCCAGGTCACGATCTCGCGGTCCGTGAGTTCGAGCCCCGCGTCAGGCTCTGGGCTGATGGCTCGGAGCCTGGAGCCTGTTTCCGATTCTGTGTCTCCCTCTCTCTCTGCCCCTCCCCCGTTCATGCTCTGTCTCTCTCTGTCCCAAAAATAAATAAAAAACATTGAAAAAAAAAAAAAAAAAAAGAAAACATCCTCATATTTCCTTAAGACCCATTCAACACCACATCGACTGCAGCATGCAAGGTGATTCCCAAACAGCATGCTCCAGAAACATGAGCCTGAGCTAACTGTCATCATACCACCCATTGAGGAATTTATTGTTGGTTCTGGTTTCACAACTCAGAAACACTTGGGCTTTGCCCAAATGCCACTGAAGCTTCTACAATTCACTGTCCTATGCTCTTTCGTGTTTTTTGCTGTCCACGTGGCAGGCAGTGTGGTGTGAGCTTTTGTCAGTCTTAGATGACTTTTTTATTGCCCCTGAAGAAGGTGACCTTTTGACTTTGTACCCAAATGTCATTTTGAAAGGTGCTTCCCTGGGGCGCCTGGGTGGCGCAGTCGGTTAAGCGTCCGACTTCAGCCAGGTCACGATCTCGCGGTCCGTGAGTTCGAGCCCCGCGTCAGGCTCTGGGCTGATGGCTCGGAGCCTGGAGCCTGTTTCCGATTCTGTGTCTCCCTCTCTCTCTGCCCCTCCCCTGTTCATGCTCTGTCTCTCTCTGTCCCAAAAATAAATAAAAAACGTTGAAAAAAAAAAAAAAAAAAAAAAAGAAAGGTGCTTCCCATCTATCTGTCACTTTTGGAGGAAATCTCCAGCCGTTACATGGAGGTGCTAAGAAAGGATCATTCAAGCCCACAGGACAAATGCAAAGATGGGGGACAAGAATGAGACATTGAGAGGGTGGTCCATCTTTTAAAATCCTATGCTTCTCCCAAGATCTTTATTATTCTTAACTAAACGGATTTTCCTCTCCTTTGTATTTCTATACACTTAGTACTACTCTTATGACATTTACCAAATTTGTTGTGTCACCAAAAATTTCATAATTTATTAGTAAGTATGAAAACCTTGCATTTACATAATCTTTTATGGTCTCTGAAGCTCATTAACTCATTAACAATGAGTTAGCGCTGCTGTTTTGAGTCAATGCTATCTCATTTTGAGTCACATGCTATCTCATTTGACCCTTCCAACACCTTAGATAAATTACTTAATCTCCATAAGCCGCGTTTTCTTCCTTTATAAAAAGAGTTGTATCACCCTTTCTTAAAAGGATTGGCATATTTTGTCAGTCTAGGAAAAGAAGACTCATCCAAATGAAGACTTATAAATCACTTAATCAAATAATGCTCTCCAGGTCATTGTGAGGAGCAGATTAAACTAAGGGATGTGACGACTGATTTGTAAAATGCAAAGACACATACAGGTATAGAACAGCAGAGACTATAGCTTCTAGCTTTTGTGACTGAGTGCCAAAACAGAGACTTGAAACAATGCATGAGAGAGGGAAGATTTATGTGTTGTAACTGAATATTTGATAAGATAGTTGTCTGGTCAGTTGGACTTTTGGGCTGGTGCTTAGAGGAAAATGCCAGGCTTAATGAGTGTGAGAGTCAATGGTATGGAGGCAATAGTTGAAGGAAGGACCATGGATGACACTGCCAGGGAGTGGGTATAGCATGAGAAGAGGCCAAGAAAAACCTATGGAAGGTCTTCTATGGAAGACCTTCTATGGAAGGTCTACATGAAGGTCCATGTGGAGTCCATGGAGAGAAGACAGCTGAGGAGAAGCTGGACTGGCAGGAAAGCCAAAGGGAGGAAGAAATTCCAAGGCAGATACCAGGAGCCAAATGAAATGAGAAGAAACTTTGTGTCGGCAGCTTAATAGGCCACTGACAGCTTTGAAGGGGGTGGTTTCAGTAGCAGGTTGAAGGACGAAAGAGACATGAGGAAATAGAGGCAAGTAATGGAGAATGTGCATTGGAAACCATCCATGTGACAAGTTTGGTGACGAAGGACAACAGACAGATCAGTAGCTCTAAGAAGGAACAGGACCAAGGGAATGAAAGAAATAATAATAGATAATTCTTAACATTATTCATTTTAATTAACAAACACTTCCATAGCATTTATGTGTCAGGCACTGTCCTAAGTGGCTTACAAAAATGCACTTATTTAATTTTTCAACTCTACGTGATGAGATAGTTATTATTATTATCTCCACTTTTACACATGAGGAAACTGAAGCATAGAGTGGTTCAGTAAGTTGTCCACAGCCACTGTTAACAACAGCAGAACTGGCATTCAAACTACAGGCAATCTATGGCACCTGGCTGGCTCAGTCAGTAGAGTATGTGACTCTTGAGTTCAAGACTCATGTTGGGTGTAGAGTTTACATAAAAATAAAAATCTTAAAAAAAATTAAAAGTAAATATTTCCTGAAGGAATCCTTGACATTAAAAACAAAACAAAACAGGGGCGCCTGGGTGGCGCAGTCGGTTAAGCGTCCGACTTCAGCCAGGTCACGATCTCGCGGTCCGTGAGTTCGAGCCCCGCGTCGGGCTCTGGGCTGATGGCTCGGAGCCTGGAGCCTGTTTCGGATTCTGTGTCTCCCTCTCTCTCTGCCCCTCCCCCGTTCATGCTCTGTCTCTCTCTGTCCCAAAAATAAATAAAAAACGTTGAAAAAAAATTAAAAAAAAAAATAAAAACAAAACAAAACAAAACAAAAAAGCTGTAGGCAATCTGGTTCAAAAGTCCTTATTCTAACTCACTTATTTCTTTTTTGGAATGGTTTGGTAGTAGCTTGAGGAAGAAGCATCAGGACTTTTTCTTATTTTTAATGGAGAAGACTTCAACTTGATTGGGTGCTAAGAAGAGGAAGCCAAGACCTTCAGAGAATAAACAAGAATTTCTGAAAATTTCCAAAAAAAAAAAAAAAAAAAAAAAAAAAAAACCACCCCAGGATCTGAGAGCCTGTGAGTGGCCATGATGAGCAAGTGTGTTTTGGACAAGAGTTAGCATGAATTCTTCTAAAGTAGGAGGGAGATGGGGAAAATATTCATTACATTTTGAAGTGATAAGAGATAAAAATGAGAAAATTCATTTCAGATGGATCCTAACAAGGTTTCTACTGAGAGAATGGGGAGGGGAGGTGGTTCATGGCTCAAGAAGAAAAAGCTGCAGCTTCCTGGAACTTCCTGGAACCAAGGAATCAGCTCTTACCAAACAGCACTGAAGGTTGCCGGTGTGATTGCCTGGTATGAATACTGGCATCCTAGATTCAGAGCCGCATGCTGAGACCTCAAGCCTCCTCTGTTGAGGTCTAGGTCTGTTCAGAATGCTACGGGAGATAAGATCAGTGAGCACTTGTATGGTCTAATGTTTCTATGGCGCTCAGAGAAGAAAGAGCTCTGTATACCTCAGAGGACCCGGGAAAAGGCTGACTTGAGCTGGACCTCAAAAATCAGGAGAATGTGAAGGATAGAGGAAGAGACACAGTTTTTGGTGTTAGAAGGAGTGAGAGGAACAGAAGGATCAAAAGAAGAGAAGTGGGCATTAGAAGGAGCTCTTGGTCAAAGTGTAGAGGCTGGGCATGAGGGGAGCAGTGGTGTTCCCATCAGAAGACAACCCTACCCAGGGCACCTGGGTGGCACAGTTGGTTAAGCATCCAACTCCTGACTTCAGCTCAGGTCAAGACCTCACGTTTAGTGGGGTCAGGCTCCGGGATGACAGCACGGGGCCTGTTTGGGATTCTCTCTCTTGCTCTGCCCACCCCCCTCAAAATAAAGAAATAAACATTAAATTAAAAAAAGAAGGAGAAGGCAACCCTACCCAGTGACCTTCTCCTGATTTGGGTCCCTTTGGGTCCTCACATCTCTATCAGCCTTCTTGGTTGTCTCCTCCCTTTGTTTCGCTTTTTTTTTCCCCATAGCAATTATCACTTCCCAAAATGTCATATTTAAAATTTGTATTTTATTTATTTATACGTGTTAGGATACAGGCAGGTTTCCTGAGAGCAGGGATTATTGTCTGGCTCACTAGTTTATCTCCAGGACCTAAATCAGGCCTGGTCGATAGAAGGCACTCCCTCAAGATTTGCTCAATGAATGAGTGCACCTGCAGCTTCCGGGTTAACCGAGGGTCCTTCCAGGTGTAGGCTGGGAATCAGGCCTCGCAGCCTGTGAAGAAAAGCCTGACCACCTCCTTCTCCAATGGGCAAATGGGTGTTCTTTAACACCCAGGTGAAAAGCAAGCTCACAAGAATTAAAGGCAGAGACTGAGGACTGACTGAGGAAGATATCCTCTCACAAGGAGGCAGGAGAGGGGAATTATAACAGATTTTAGGCCAATTGACCCAGAATGGTTTTGGTGGGAGGACAAAGCCCCTAGTTGGACTTGACAACTTTGGAAGGCCTCACTGGTTGTGTGGAGCCCTCAGCTCCTAGTAATCTGTTCCTGAAGCTCTCAGTGGGGACCACGTCAGCCCTGGTCAAAGGGACAGTTGTATTCCAGAGTCCTCTTGTGGGTATGGAATCTTTCCTCAGATCCTGGTCTAGGGAACAAGGGTTCTTTGTATCCTTGCCAGGTTTTTTTAGATTGTCTAATAGGGAAAAGCATGATCTTTTTTTTTCTCCTACATACGTTTAAGTTTAAAGCTGGCCTCAAACAAGGCAACAAAACACACTCTGTTCAGAGGCCAGGAGTTACAAGCCTGGGCCCTGCCCAACTGTGGAGCTGATCCATCATAGGTATTCCCACGTGCAGAAGCATCAACAGTCACCACAGGTCCTGTGCCCACCTCAAGCTGCCAATTCCCTCGGGCATTCGCATGGGGGTAAAAGTGAGTCAGCTCCACTGTGAAGGGGTGACCCAACTCATCATATTCCTGCATCTGCAGAGGGAAGGAGATCGGATCCCACATATGAAATACCTTGTGCTTTTCAAAAAGAGGCAACTTACTTTTCGTCAGCGGCGCTGCTGTTTTGAGTTAATTGACCACTTGTCAGGAGAGGTTATTTGTCAGGTAGGCTGAGCTGGCAGTTTCCTGGGAACCCTGGCGGGTGCCTCCACTCTCCCAGGGAGAGAGACCTGTTGGCTTGTAATTTCCTTCCCCCAGAGAAATCCAAAATGTGGTCTTCTCTCCCTCTGATTGTCTGCTAGGAAAGGGTGGGCACTGGGGGAAAACCCGGTTACACCTGTCGACCCAGCCTCCTTAGCTGAAATAGGCGTCAAGGAACAACCAGCCCATCCCTCGGGCCGGGATGCCTGCTCAGAGCCCATTGCCTACTGAGCAGAGAGGCAGGCAGGTCCTGAGCCAAACTCTCCGTGGCCAGGGAAACCCTGCTGGTGTCTTCTGGAGCTCTGGTCTCAGCTGGGTCTATGCAACACAGCGCTGGAGGGCTGGACTTTGATACCTACATCAGGATGCTGCCTGGCAAAGGCCTGGATGTGTCATCGCTGCTTGGCTCTGATAAACAGGCTGTGGGTGTCACCCTCCGGGCCAGAAGACTGATAGAGCAGAGTTGGGCTGAGAGGATCTGGCTCCAGAATGAGCCGAGAGCCTTGTGTTTCTGACAACGTCCTCCCTACTCTTCCTTTTTTCTTTCTCTTGTGCCATGGACTTAACCCCTGACAAAGAGGCAGAATGCATCACGAGACTTGCTCTGTTCCAACAAAGCCAGGGTTCTAACCCCGGGTCCACCACTGGGTAGCTCTTTGTCCCTAGGCAAATTGCTTAATTCTTTGTGCTTCAATATCCTTAAATCCGTCTATAATAGAAGGATGGCGAAACGATATGAACTCCAAAACCTATGAGAATTAAGAGTTAACACACGCAAAAGGAATAGGGTCTGGCATAGTGCTCCATAAATGACAGTACGACGGTACTTAGTGGCCACAGGAAGGTTCCTGTAAGGCCTCTGGAAAGTTGCTGCCACAGACTGAGCCAGGGAGAAGGCATTAACAAACATTAAATTGCTAAAATATGTTATTCAGCCCCGTTCCCCGTCCCCACCCACGTGCCATTCTTTCCGCTTGGTGATCCTTGGGGGAAATTGTGTTACTTTTGTAACTACCTTTATGAACCCTCAGAATTGTTCTCTGACCTTGCAGATCTCCTACTTGACCCAGCACTTAAGGCTATGGTGACCTGATATGTACCTTGACGACCCCCACACCTCACAGGTACACACTCTAAAGGGCAAAATTCATTTGATTGCTTTTTAGCTTTTCTGGCCCTTAAACTCTATTTTCGGTGGATTTTGGGTGGGTAGGTGGGGACCATTAACCACCACCAAAACCCAGGTACCAAATCTATTTTTTCTATCCATGCATGACCTAGTGTTTTCAAAAACTGAGGTCTCCAAATAATGTAGCCATGAGGCTGAATCACTTCCATTTTTACATGTCTGTTTCTTCAGAGGATTGTTTCTTTAACCAGTGGAGGGAATATTAGAGAAGGTGAGACCCCAGAAAGTCCCATCTGCTCCCAGAAAAAACATTGAGGGCAGCCAGGAGGCCCTCTCCTAATTCTTTTCTAAACCTCCCTCCTCAAGTTGTGTGAGGGAGGGGTTGTAGAAGATCATAATGTGGTGAAAACAACCTGCAAATCATATTTATCTGTGGAGCCTGAGCACATGGTAGCCAAGAAATAATGAGAGCTGAGAGCCAATGCTGGTGCTCCTGGGATCTTAGGGTACCTCGGAATCACTTAGACGGCTCCTGCAAACAGTATGCTGGGTCTCATCACAGAGTTGCAGCTTCGGGAGGACTGGAGTGGCCCTGAGAATATTCCTTTCCATTCCTGGGAAATGCTGAGGATGCTGCTCTGAGACCCACTGGTTTCTCCAAACCAAAGGGATTCTCCAGCTTCTCTCTAGCAACCCAGAGTCACTGGTTCCTTGCCACTACTTCATTCCTCTGCAGAGCTGAGAGGCTGGGTGAATAGTGCCGCCATTAGGAGGAGGTCAGGCTGCCTGGGTTTGATTCTCGGCCGCCGTTTATAGGTTGTGTAATCCTGGTCAAATCACTTAACCTCTGGACCCTAGATTCCTCCCAGTAGTAAATACGGCCGATGCTCGAACAATGCAGGGGCTAGGGTTGCTGACCCCCCACACAGTTGAAAATCCAGGTATAAATCCCCAAACTTAATACTAATATCCTACTGTTGACCAGAAGTCTTATTGGTAACATAAACAACACATATTTTGTGTGTTACATATATTATGTACTGTATCCTTACAATAAAGTAAGCTAGAGAAAAGAAAAACGTTATTAAGGAAATCATAAGGTGGGGCGCCTGGGTGGCTCAGTCTGCTAAGCGTCTGACTCTTGATTTTGGCTCAGGTGATGATCTGATGGTTCGTGAGTCTGTGCTGATGGTGCAGAGCCTGCTTGGGATTCTCTCTCCCTCTCTCTCTGCCCCTACCCTGCTTGTGTTCTCTCTCTCTCTCTCTCTCAAAACAAATAAATAAACATAAAAAAGATTTTTAAAAAGAAAAGCATAAGGGAGAGAAAATACATTCATTGTATGGTATTGTCAAAAATCCACATATAGACCGGCCCGTGCAGCTCAAATCTGTGTTGTTCAAGGTCAACTACTAATATTTCCTGAGAGCTTACTACGTGCCAGGCACGGTTCTAATGTATTCACTATTTATTTAAATCCTTATAAGACTATGGGGTGTTACTATTATCCCCAATTTACAGATGAGTAAGTTAAGGCACAAAGAGGGATAATAATAGTAAGTGCCTCATGAGATTATTATTTGCATTCAGTGAGATAATTCATGTCAAACTGTCATTTGAACATTGAAGAATGTTAGTTACTTTTATTATGGAAGCAAGGATCTGAAGGTCCTCTCCTTTTGAGAGTTTTAAGGATTTGCCCAAGACAGTCATATCCGTCAACCTATCCCACCTTGAGGTTTTCCCACAGGAGATCGTGCTCCACGCTTGCAGACTGTCTGTCTCCTGAGAGCTGCCCCAGTCCTAAGGGCCCCAGGGCATGCGTGGGTGGAGAAGTGGGAATGAGGGGGGCAGTGAGGAGGAAGTCTACGTGAAAGCAATGGTGTGTGTGCGCGCCTGGGTAAGCAGGGAGTCCCGTATGAGATCTGACAGGGATGGCTCTCGGGGAATGCAGACAGTTTGCAAGCTCACCAGACCAAAAGAGGAGAGCAAGAGAGAAGAGAGAGAACGCCCCAAGCTCCTGAGCTGCACCAGCACATTCCAGCATGATTGACACTTGCTAGTGGCCTTTGTTTTCGCACCAGAGCTGGAGGGGAGGGGACAGAGACTGGGCCGTTGCTTTTCCTGACCTCAACACATTTTAAGCTTTCTTTTCACAGGTCAGGACAGAGGGTTTTCATTAAACCTAGGCCGAATATGAATACGAATTGGTATTAATCATCATCGTGAAATGAAGGGACAGGTGATGATTAAACCTTTGGAACTTTCCAGCAACGAGAAAATATTCTGAGATACAAGTTCTCATCATTTAGTTCTAACCCGTGATCTATGCCTCCCAGTAGTTACACGGGTTACTGAGCCTCCCCTCTGACCTCACGCTCTGGCCTGTCTCTGGAGCAGCTCAGGCCCGCTCAACTCTTGCCATGTCGCCTCTCCTGGATGGTTCCTGATTCCCTTTCCCAGGCACCACCCTGGCCCAAGCTGGATGCAGTGCCCACTCTCAGCCTTGTCACAGACGCACCTCTTATCCCATTATTGCCCTACAGTTCCCTGACTTGTCTGCCTCCTTCCCTCAACACAAAGACACGTGCATCTCACTCGCTCCGATTTCCCAGTTCCGTGCACAGCACCAAGCTGTAATAGATAACCATTAAATATTTACTCATTTAAATATTTAAATATTTTGTGCACACCCACCCTCTCCTTGCCGTGCTAAGTGCAAGGGGAAGGCTTGATTTCTTCACTCTGAGAGAACAATGAAAGGCAGGAAACGATCTCTGACTAATCCAGTTTGGTTAGCGGTAAACACTGAGGTGGAAACATGTTTGACGTGCACCAGCCTGGGCCGAGGGAGAATTGGTTGAGTTGAGCAAACAAGAGGCACCTGCCCAGTGTGTGAACCTTTCCTAAGTGGACAGATGACCGAGAACGTGTCTGAGCTGAGACAAGAGAATGCAAGGTCACACAGCAGGCCTCACTGTCCAGTTTGATGGCCTTCTAGATACCTAGTTTCTCTTGTGTTCCCAAATCTAATAAGACCAGCCTTCCAGAGAGCCTTCACCATGATGAAGTGGTTAGGAATGCCACAGGCTGGCTAAGCAAGGCACTATAGGACTTGCCATCTTGTAGGGGCAAGCATTATTCTGGTCTAAAGATATCCCTGGCAGACAGAGATCTCTGGACCCACTTCTCAAACCCCATAATTGCAGACTTTATTTCCTCTTCCAGTTGTTTGGTCCCAAATATTAACCCTTGGTCATCAGGGGAATCAAGATTAAAAAGGTATTTGGGTGGGTGGGGTACACGTCTTTGCAACTGGACAGATACCTCTAAGGTCATCTCCTAATAAGTCAGTAGGGCCCTCTTGTTGGGAAGGCAGATAGTCTGCGGAGGGGTCCAATGTGTGCACTTGCTACAGAAGGACTCTGTAGTCTTTAGCACTGCCCCTCGTGACTGTCCAATCGGTTTTGACTCTCTGTCCAATCAGTTTTGCATTCTTACTTCATTAGGATGAATACATGTTCATTGAGGGCAGGTACAGGTTCTGGTGCTTTAGCACAGTTCTGGGGACTTGGGAGAGAGGGAGGAGGAGAGACAGTACTTACTGAAATACAATAAAAATCAAGAAAGGCATTGGACACAAAACCCCTGGTCTATCCATCATATTTCCAATCCAGAACCAATGCTCCTAAATTTAGTCCCCTGATTTTATAAACTTCGAGACACAAGCCTGTGTCAAACTTCTATAATATGGAAACAAGCCCTAGCAAAAAATGTGTTGCAGTCTATTAAGGAAACTGGTGAAGCTTCTCAGAGGCTGCTAGGGAGCTCAGGCATCCGCTGAGGGGAGCCCCCTTTTCCCTCCCCTCAGGTGACAAACTTAACCAAGGCCGGATCTACTTCTTCATTTTGGAGTGAAATTTGGCTCTACCAATCAGCACCCTTCCCTGAGCAGTGGAAGCCAGCCAGATTCAGCAAGCTAGCACAAGGCAAACTCATCCCCGGGAACACTTCCTTTTTTCCACAAACACTAAAATTACTTTGCTTTTCCTCCAGCTCTTCAAGCTGAGACACCTGACATAGCAAATGACCTATCTGGCATTCAAGAAGAAATGACTGAAGGAAAAGAAGTCGGTTGTCTTGAAACATCTGAAAAAAAAAAAAGATACTGGAGAGGGGTGGACTTGTCCTGCCCTACTTACTGTGCAGGAGGGTTAAGAGGCAGAAGCCTCATGGAGAGTGATTTCAGCTCAGCGGGAAGGCCAATTTCTACAAATCCCAGCCATCTAAAATGGAATGGGCTGCTTTGTGGGGTAATGAGGCATTTTTGAAATATTTAATATACTTTTTTGAACAGGTAATAAATGCCACAGGATGGAATTCAAAATGAGTAAAACTATATGAGTGTTAGTCTCCTTCTTCCCCGTTTCCCAGATATTCCTTTCTTCTTCTTCTTCTCCTTCTTCTTCTTCTTTTTTGGCTTATTTTTGAGAGAGAGAGAGAGACAGAGCTCGAGCAGGGGAGGGGCAGAGAGAGAGGGAGACACAGAATCTGAAGCAGGTTCCAGGCTCCGAGCTGTCAGCTCAGAGCCTGATGCGGGCCTGGAACTCACAAACTGTGCACAAACTGTGAGATCATGACCTGAGCAGAAGTCGGTCGCTTAACCGACTGAGCCACCCAGGCACCCCGTTTCTTTTTTCTTCTGAAGAGGCAACCTCTCTTACCTGGTATTTGACCAAAGGCCAAACAACTCTCCATAGGGAATACTGTAAATGGGCCATAGTTTCTGGCACTGGGCAAAATGACTTCGGAGAATCTTCCATCTCTCAGATCTTACCGTTTGTGTTTCCAGCTCATACTCCTTAAGGCGGTACCATAAAGCTGAATTTGAAACAGTGAAATACACATTCGCTGCTGGAGGGTCAGGTGGAGGACTTAAGACTTGGCCATGGGAATATTGGACCAGCTCTGAGCAGCCCTTATAGCAACAGGCAGATCCCAACATGTGACCAAAGAAATATCAGAGAGAAATGGACCACAGACCCTGTGTCAAGCCTGTGGGAACCCTTTGCCAAGTGTACTCCTTCCCCCATTTAGTACTGAAGAGAACAGAGTGTCAGGAGATTGAGGAAGGGTCATGACTTAGAGGAAGGGCTGGGTGTGGGACAGGGAGGAGATAGGCTGCGGGCTGAGAGCAATGAAAAGTTCACAGTGCTGCAGGGACTGCTGGGAGCCCTCACACTGGTGACCTGGGCAGTGACCTTTCCTGCCATTGGAAAACCTCAGGTGTTCCTCTTGGCCTTTCTTCCTGGCTGTCCCCTGCCTTCTCCAGTCTCTCAAATGCCTCTCGAGTCTGTTGTCAGAGTACCTAGAATGTATGGTTTCATTCCTGACATACAGGGCTATACACGACTGCATACATGGAATCTCTTTTCATGTACTTGGAAAATCCAAGGGCATTTTCGATCTTGAAGGTAAGCTCAAAACTCTGCTCCTGACAGATGAGTCCGGCTGCAGTGTTCAAGGGCATCCAGACCTGACAAATCCAGGCAGCATCTGTCCTATTTTAGGAGCTTGGCTATTTCCCCAGAACAAATGGAGAAAAGTAAAACAGGTAGGGCTTTCCAGCAGGGCTCTAGATTCCTTTAATTACAAGAAGTATAAGAGGCCATCTCGCCTATCCCTAATTCAGCTTCTTACAGGGGAAACAAATAATAAAACCATTCATTATTGTCATTGTTATAATGGCCATCATTCATTTTAAAGTCCAAGTAGTCAGTGTTTATTGGGGTGCCTGGGTGGCTTGGTTACGTGTCCAACTCTTGATTTCGACTCAGGTCATGATGTCATGGTTTGTGGGATCGAGCCCCACATCAGGCTCTGCACTGGCAGTGAGGAGCCTGCTTGGGATTCTCTCTCTCTCTCTCTCTCTCTCTCTCTCTCTCTCTCTCTCTCCCCCCCCCTCTCTCTGCCCCTTCCCCACTGTACACACACTCTCTCTTACTCTCTCTTTCTCTCTCTCTCTCTCTCAAAATACATAAATAAACTAAAAAAAGGGGGGCTGCCTGGGTGGCTCAGTCAGTGAAGCGTCTGACTTCAGCTCAGGTCATGATCTCATAGCTTGTGAGTTCGAGCCCTGAGTCAGGCTCTGTGCCGACAGCTCAGAGCCTGGAGCCTGCTTCAGATTCTGTGTCTCCCTGTCTCTCTGCCCTTCCCCAGCTCATGCTCTGTCTCTGTCTCTCTCTCTCTCAACAATAAATAAAACATTAAAAAAAAATAGAGGGGTGCCTGGGTGGCTCAGTCAGTTAAGCGTCAGACTTTGGCTCAGGTCATGATCTCACGGTTCACGAGTTTGAGCCCCACATGGGGCTCTGTGCTGACAGCTCGGAGCGTGGATCCTGCTTCGGATTCTGTGTCTCCTTCTCTCTCTACCCCTTGCCCACACACTCTCTCTCTCTCTCTCTCTCAAAAATAAATAAACATTAGAAATAATAACAATAGAAAAAGAAGTCAGTGTTTCTCAAGTATAAATTGAAGAAAAGGCTTCTATTTTCTAGACATACTTTCATATCAGCAATAACAGAGCACAAGGCAAACAAAATAAAAGGATCATTAAGGATTTTCGTATCCAAAATAAACTCGCAGAACATCTCAAGGGACAGATTATCACACAGCTCTGTGCTTGGAGGTACACTTGGCCTCCATTCTACAAGCTCGGGGATGTGAGCCATGGGAATCTCTGGAGGTAGAGCCAGGCTAGGGCTGGGGTGTGGGTCTCACCCAAGTCACTCGAGGCAACGTTGTGCCATGAAAACTCCACTTCTACCAATGAGAACAATAGTGTCAAGGACAGAAGTAACATCATGAAGGGCTGACATATTTAAGTGTCTGCCACAGAGATAGTTGCTAGGAGTTTGGCACATGTGTTCTCACTTTTGCTTAGCACCACTTGTAAGAAAAGGGCTCATAGCGACCTTGTTTTGCAGATGAGGAAGCTGAGGCTTAGAGAGGTCAAGTCGCTTGCCCAAAGTCACACAGCCGGCAAGTGAAAGGGTCAAGGGCCAAACCCATACCCCTTGACTTCTCAGATCCTTCTGTTATCTCTTTTGCCAAACTGAGAAGAGCCAACCCAAACGTGGCAGGGGGATTCCAAAGAATGATCTTCGGTAAAAATGAAAGCGAACAATTAGTAAAGTGAAGTCTAGGAAAACCAAGGGTAGATCTCCAGGGATCAAGTGACATGCAAAAAGTTGATTGAGATGAGTGATGTAGAAGAGAATCTGTAAAGAGAAAAGTAGTCTGAGACCTGTCCAGTTTTATTTTCTTTTGTTTCAACTGAAGCATAGTTGACATGAGACCTGTCTTTTACATGATGCTTATTTGTGTGGTAGGGAAGGTATGTGCCTTAGAGAGCCTTGCTGGCTTGGCTCTCACCTTTCCCACCCCATCCAGGGCTCCCACCTCCCAGACAGGACAGAACTGGGGAGGAAGTACACGTGCTGCAGGTGGAACGTGGGCCCAGGGGCATTTGTGCACTCCATAACCAAAACCCCTGCATCAGGCTCCAGATCCATCCAGTGGGCAGTGGAGAAGATGTATTGGCTGAAAGGACTCACGGTGGCTGACTATGTGTGTCTCTAACAAACACATCCCACAGAACACCCATCCTAAGCACTCACAAGCAAGGAGACCTATTAATTTAGCAACATGGGAAATGGAGAAACTTTTAACAAAAACTCTATGAGTGATGTAAATTGTGGGAGAATGGAAATAATGATCTATTTGTCTTAACGAAGAATGTTTATTACCAAAGAGGAAAGGAAAGTATTCTTGGTATTGATACACTGTTTAGGTAATAAGAAACAACCCTCTTTGGTCTATCCTCCACATTACAAAGACATTTTAAGTTGGTGACTGTGATTTGAGCACACTCATACCTGGATGAGGGTTTCTTACTTGTTCGCATGAACCTTAGCCCTGTTGAAGAGGGTTTGTGAATTCTCAGGTTCCTTTCTTCTTTGCTTAGAGGAGGAGGCAGGCAGCGTGCAGAGTAGGGGTCGATAAGCACTTCTTCAATTTTTCCTAGTAGGTCGAGACAGAAAACTATTCTGACCCCTGGCAATTTCCACAGGACACCACCGATGTGCTTTTCTATGCAAGATGCATCATCATATTGCAGAATTTCTGTTTGCAAGCCACCCCCAACTTAATCCAGGACCCTCTTTTTCCCCTCTGAGAGCCAAATACATTGAAAACACTCAGTACTGCCCTGCCTGTGTGTACAAAGAGAGCCAAGAGCGTACTGCCCCAAGTGTGCCGGAAACAACTCCTATTGGTCATGAAAGCTGATGGTTAAATTTTTAGAAAATTGATAAGCTTGTTGTTAAGCTTTAAAATGGCCATGCGTGAGGCACCTGGGTGGCTCAATTGGTTGTGTATCCAACTTCAGATCAGGTCATAATCTCAGTGCGTGGGTTTGAGCCCCGCATCGGGCTCTGGGCTGACAGCTCAGAGCCTGGAGCCTGTTTTGCTTTCTGTGTCTCCCTCTCTTTCTGCCCCTCCCCCGATCCCCACCCTCAAAAATAAATATACGTTAAAAAAAATGATTTTTAAATGGCCATGTGTGAGGTGCCTGGGTGGCTCAGTCAGTTTAGCGTCTGACTTTGGCTCAGGTCATGATCTCGCAATTTGTGGGTTCCAGCCCCACATTGGGCTCTGCACTGACAGTGGGGGGCCTGCTTGGGATTCTCTCTCTTTCCCTCTCTCTCTGCCTCTCCCGCCTCATGCTTTTTCTCTCTCACACAAAATAAATAAACTTTAAAAAGTTTTAAGAATAAAATGGCCATGTGCGGAGTATTTACACCATTGGCAAATTCTACAATAATTTTTTTCCCTTTGAGAACTGAAAATAAGAGACCATGATTCCTTCTCTGGACATGCCATGCATTCACAATTTTTTTTCAGCTAAAGTTGGTGAACACCTACTAAACAACAGATCTTGTAGTAGTTATAAGAGCCCTAATGATAGGTGATACATGATCTCTGGATCAGAGAGACCTCATTGAACCACTCCCTGACCATCCTACTTACTGCTAAGACAGATGAGAAGCTTTGGGTCTATCTGCACTTGAGATTGAAATAATTTTTTTTTAACCTTATTTATTTATTTTGAGAGAGAGAGAGGGAGAGAGAGAGGGAGAGAGAACAAGCAGGGGAGGGGCAGAGAGAGAAGGAGAGAGAGAGGAGAAGGAGAGAAGGAGAAGGAGAGGAGAGCCCGAGGCAGGGCTTGAACTCACAAACCATGAGATCATGACCTGAGCCAAAATCAGTTGGACACTCAACTGACTGAGCCACCCAGGAGATCCAAGATTGAAGTATTCTGAAATCTCTCCCATTTGCCATGATCAAACATCCTAACAAAGGTATTTCAGAAGCTTGTAAGCAATTCATCTGAAAATGAAATCTTTACTAAATGACAAAAAAAATCAAGTCCTTATCTCTTTAGAAATACTTTTCTTCCTCTATCTCTTTTCCTAACTTTTACCCTGCATCCTTGGGGGGTTTCACGCCAAAGAAAGGAACATAGTACAGAAATTCCCTTGGGTAGTGCAAGGCATTTTGCTTTTGCTAGAACCTTCTGGATTTCTGGGAACAGGTTCATAGAGATTTCATAAATGTTACTAATCTTTTGTTTATTTTTTAAATCTTGTTCAAATATATGATTTTCTCATCATTATCTTGCCTCCTGTTTCAGTTGAATTCCATGGTTGTGTCCAGAATGAAAAATGCCAGGAAAAAATAGACTGACTTGAGTTACGACAGCCTAGTTCACCTGTGGCTGGAGCTGGTCTGACCCCTTGGTTCTGCTGAATGACCTTGAGCTATCACTTTCCCAATAAGTGTGCAACAGGATGGCATTTCTAACCACAGGAACATTTAAAGGATTAGCTGTGGCCCCCGAGGCTTTTTAGAAAAGGTAAAGGCAATTAATTCTTACTTATCCAGTACTGGATAGTTTAAAAGACAGATTCTGCATTGTCTAGATTATGGAAAGCCTTGGATCCCTTACTTCTAAGAACCATAATCAGCTTAAAAAGGCTTGAAACTGTGAGTGCTCAGAATTTCCTGTTGAGGATCGGTGCTGACGCTGTGGTTGCTCCCAGGAAATGAAGCAGGGTCAGGTAACAGCCTCAAAGACCTGGGTCACGGAGAATGTGACTCCTGACAACATTCCCTTAAGGGGAACTTGAGAATGGAAAACAATAAAGGAGAATCCTGGGCCCTCACGTGTGAGGGTACAGAAGTGGGGTGAGAGGTAAGGGCATTACATAATTTTGTTTTCTCGATTTCCATCTCTCGTGGCTTCAGTTCTTTATCTCTGCTGATCTTTCTAGGATATTTCATTTGTAAGCTTCCTCTATTATAAAGATACTGAGCATTTTTTGGAATACCTTCTCTGGGATACATGCTGGAGATACTCTGAAGAACAAGATGTCGTTTTTTCCCCGACAAGGAGCACACAATCCTTGGTTGGGGGGGGGGGGGGAGCAGGGGAGGTGGGGAAGAAAAGCCAAGATGGAAACGTGATGTACTAGAACTCGGGGATTGTGGGAGGGGTCCCTAAGCCACGCTAGTCATGGTAGTGGGGGAGCTCCCTGGAAGAGGTGGGATCGGGGCTAATTTAGGGACAAATAGACACGATCCAGACAAGTGAATGGAGAAACAATATTTCGAGCAGAAGAGAGAGAAAATGTGTAGAGATGTAAAGGAACAAAATACTTCGAGGAGCTCTAAGTAAAACTGGAGCTTAGGGTTTGATCAGGGAGGAGTGGTAGGAGATGAGTAAGTAGAGGCCAGCCCTGGAATGTTCTGTAGGACATGCTAAAGGACTTGCAATTTAGCTAGGGGAATAACGAGAAACCAGTGAAGTATTTTAGCAGTATTTAGCCTTATTACAGCTGTGACTTAGAAAGCATTTTAAAATAAGAATAATAAGATTCATTGATAGTTGCTGAGCACTTATGATGTGCCAGGCAAATTTGGGGTATTTTTCTTGATGTGACGCATGTCAGTGCCACAACAGTCTTGGCTCAAAGCCACATGGCAGCAGTCAGGTGCAGTGTCAAGATACAAATCCAGCCAGGACACCACCAGAGACTCTGTTTTCAGCTGCCAAGCCACAAACATATCTTATATTGCTTTTTTTCAGTCACAAATGCAATGTAATTCTCATTGTTTATCTTCTTCTTGTTTTTCAACTTGAAGCCAGTTTACCCCAGCAATCCCCATGCATATGCAAGGGGTCTCTCCTTTTGAGAAACCCCAGATTTCTATTACATAAGGCCTAGGGAGTTTACAAATTGGAAGGAATGCACAGAGAAGTCCACATTGACTAGACTTTTTGCCCTTCTATGGTGATCACATAGTTCCTCAGTGAAGATAACTCTGCAAGACATTTTTCCATTGTTTCAATCGCAAGTTTTGCTGGGAATCCCCAGGAATCCCTAGCCTACGCTCAGTTTCTAGATCCCAGAATAAGTTACTCCTCCTTTTCTCTATTTCACTTGGGGCCAGTTTTTTTAGAACCAAATTCCTTGTTAACGAGGAGCACAATTAAGAAAAATCAAATCAGAGTTAAATGAGGGATAGTTAAAAAAAAGCAAAAAGGATTTCTTTCATTCCTAGAGGGCCAACCTCGTATCTTTAGGAAGGCCCAGATTATGCACAGCACCTGAGATATGCTTGCAAATAATCAAACGTTACTTTTATTCCGTCATCAACCCAAATTACCAAGTACCTGCTATGTGCCAGACACCATGCTGGCTAGCTATACAGAGATGGTTAAGTCGTGGTTTCCTCCTTCGTGCCTAATAGAGTTGCCCAAAGTCAGTCACTGATACTCGTACAATGTGGGTGTTTATCGTCTTCATTTCCCTGAATACCTCCATCTCCTCCGTGATTCTTGCCACATGCATCTTTTGACTTGTAGGACATCCTAAAACACATCTTCCCCTGAGATGGTCCAATTCTACACAGCTACTCTGGTCCAGGGAGATGAGAGATGGCTCCTGATGTGGGTCATCTGACTAAACCAGTTCTCACCAATGCATTACTTAACTTTCCCATTTGACTAACAAATGACTAGGCACACTCTAGCCTGTGATGTTAAGGCCTATTTGGGAGTTGTTGGGCTATGGTCATTTTCTTTCTTTCTTTCTTTTTTTAAGTTTATTTAATTTATTTTTTTTAGTAATCTCTACACCTAACATGGGGCTCAAACTCCCCATCCAACGATCAAAAGTCACATGCTCTTCCAGCTGAGCCAGCCAGATGCCTTGGGCTGTGGCTATTTTCTAAAGGGAAAGGTGAAGAGTTTTGATTTCAAGTCATCAGGGAAGAATCACTATTACTTTAAGCACCGAACATGGAAATATCTCTAGAAGAAATGTCAGCCCTTTGGAAAATCTCTGAAAAGCCCAGCTATGTGATCATAAATCCATTCCATCCCTTTCCGAAACATACAAATTTCTCCTTGGGAAATTTTAAGTTTTAAGGGCCTAAATGCAATGCCTGAGGATCAGTCGTCATGGAAACAAAGCTAGGGCATGAATAACTCATTCAGTCTCGTACCCCCTTTCACACCAGGCACTGCTCTGGGGGATATGCTGGGCAGACAGCCGCAGAGCAAAAGGGACAGTGTTTGATCGGAGAGTCCCGGATCAGAAATCTTTATCTCTCAGTATTTTTGGGGAGAGCCTATCGTTCTCATTTGTGAATGGCGGAAGACATGGAGAGCTGAGAGGAAGTGAACTTTCAAATTCATTTTACATTAATTTTTCGTTAACTCCATTAACAGCACTCTTCTCCTGTTTTCTCTTTCTTTTCTTTCTTTCCTTCTGTCCATCTACTCTGCTTATTTCCTACTTCATCCTGGCCATCCCCAGGCAGTGTCATATTGACCTCTTTTCCAGACGCCCAAGGGTTGACAAACCAGTTCCCCAAGTATCGCCTTCACTTCCACAGTCATCACTAACTGTAAGTGACAGGTGAGCCTTCTGAACTGTACAGACAGCATGTGCCTTGTGCAAAGAAAACGAGGGCAGCCTTGTCAAAGAGATGCCAGTTTCCGCTGCTCCTAGACACAGCATTTCATTCAGACTCTCTGAGGAGATCATTGACGGCATCTTTGTGCAGTGCAGCAGTTGAGGACACCAGCTTTTACAGGTATCAGAGTTTAGCCACCTTTGTTTCACAAGCGGCTAACCAGGGCCTAATACAGTGACAGGACCTGATGAGCGAGTATGGTATTGCCTACTGAGCCCCACCCAGCCTTTGAAAACTGTGTCTCTCTCCTCCCACCGCTTTATCTTTATGGAGTTCTTATTTAATCTTACCCCAGTGGTCATAACTGATTGCTTGATGATAAGATTCCTTTCCAAGTTTGGTTAGGTGCCTTGTCCTGGATTTTGGGGCTTGGAATTACAGTGGCTAACAACTGTGAAGGTAAATATTAGAAGATGCGTGTAGTTATTATTATACCATTACGCATGTAGTGGTAAAAGATTTCCACCACATGGAAATAGATGGTCTGCAACAGCAGAGGGCGAGAGACCCAGGAAGAAAGAGATGGAGAAAGAATCCACACCGTATTAGGTCCCTCCCTTCAATGGTTCCTGAGGTCTGCTGCATCTCTGGCCTTTTTGTGGTTTGGTTGCTCTGGGAGAAAACCCAGGATCCTTCGAGTGTGCTTCCATTTTTTCTTAAGGTATACATTGAGTTTTTGTCACGTGCAATCAAAAGGATCTCGGGGCGCCTGGGTGGCGCAGTCGGTTAAGCGTCCGACTTCAACCAGGTCACGATCTCGCGGTCTGTGAGTTCGAGCCCCGCGTCAGGCTCTGGGCTGATGGCTCGGAGCCTGGAGCCTGTTTCCGATTCTGTGTCTCCCTCTCTCTCTGCCCCTCCCCCGTTCATGCTCTGTCTCTCTCTGTCCCAAAAATAAATAAAAAACGTTGAAAAAAAAAAAAAAAAAAAAAAAAAAAAAAAAGGATCTTGACTATTCCCTGGAATTTAGCAGCACTCTGTAAATGTTTGCTGAGTGATGAATGTGCAGATTTTCAGACTCCAAATTCAGAACGCCATAAGACTTGAAGATGTTAGAAAGGCCCTTTGGTTTATCCCTCATTCTGGGTGCCAATTCACAGGCACCCCAGCCAGGGAGAAAGTGCTCTTGGTTTTAAAGCCCCCTGGAAGAAGATTTTATAACCTCCCTTGATGATTTAATAAAGCAGATGAGAAGAACGTGGATAATTGTGACACCTTGAACATCTCCTTTTCCCTTAAATTCCTGTATTCCATTCCTAGTCTCGACGATTTTCCACTTCTCATTTTTAAGCTATTATTTTAAATCTTTAATTCTTTCATCTCTTTCAATTTTTCATACCATCTAAAATCTATTTGATTTCCCAAACTTTTTTTTTTTGGTTAATAATATCACATTTATCATTGTCCCCTGATGACTAGCCTTCTCCCTTTTCCAGAGAATTCAAGCAGCTCATCATTAAGAGACGTATGATGTACACTGTTCCATCCAGCAGACATTTACTGAGAACCTTGTATAAAGCAGGCACTATGCCAAAGGCTGGGATATAGAAATATCACAACTAGATCCCTCGTGGAAAGAAATTACTTAAAGTCTAGTCAAAACCTGATAATACAATTTCATTTGTCTGAGATTGAAATTATTACAGCTATTGTCCTTATCTTCTTCATTGATTCACTGTTCAGTCATTCAGCACACAGGTTTGAGTTTCTATTCGGGGCTGGGTACTGTCCTGGCTCTGGGTTTATGAAGTCGAACAATGTTTCTATATTCTGGTGGGAGGACAGAAAGCAAGCAAATGCACAATTAACTAATTATTTCAGATGATGATGGATAGTGATAATTGTTATGACTAAAAGGAGCAGAATAAAGGATTAAGCATCCTGGGTTGTAGGTAGGCTATTATAGACGATGAGATAAGCAAGGGGTCTTCTCTGAGGAGGTGGCATTTAAACAGAGACCTGAGTTACACAAAAGGTTGAGCCATGCAAAGATCTAATGTGATAGCAGCCCTGCCAGATGGCCCAAGGAATTGGACTGGATGGTCTCTGGGGTTCCTTTCAGCAGAAACACTTAGAATTCTACCCTCTCCGCCTAGTTTCTCTTTTACAACAGTTTTTATGTTTCCTCTCAAAACCTTTGCCAACATGCATAACTTCTGGTTGTAGAGCCCAGGGTTAGTCCCTAGGGAGGTTCTGTCAATAATTAGGACTCCTGGCCCCAGCGGCTTATGATACCATCTAGCCCTCCCTCATTTCAGAAAGAGCCCAAGATGCCAGACAGAGACAAGTTCTGATCTTTCAGGGAAAAAGAAATGGTTTTGGGGAGCACTAGATAGCATCCTGGTGCCATGGTTAATATGCTATGTAAACCTTAATTTCTCCATCTGTAATTTAAAAAAAATTTTTTTTAATGTTTATTTATTTTTGAGACAGAGAGAGATAGAGCATGAACGGGGGAGGGTTAGAGAAAGGGAGACACAGAATCCGAAGCAGGCTCCAGGCTCTGAGCGGTCAGCACAGAGCCCGACGTGGGACTTAAAATCACGGACTGTGAGATCATGACCTGAGCCGAAGTAGGATGCTTAACCGACTGAGCCACCCAGGCGCCCCTCTCCATCTGTACTTTTGAAATGGTCACAGTATACACAATATTGTCTTTATAATTTAAATTCATAAGAAAGAGATCAGAGGCCAAATTCCTATGCAATGAAGTCTACCAGATGCCTGGTGTCCTTTGGTCACATTAGAAATGTACTGACTTTGACTAATGCTAGAATAGGTGGGCCGTCACACGGGCATTGTGAACCTTGGTTCTGAAGATTTACTTTTGCTTCCGCCAGTAACCCTGATACCACTTCAGATTAAATTCTCAGATTGAGAACATTTGAGCCACACTAGTCGTGTGAACTTCGACCACTTGTGTGAGTGCCAGCTTGTAGTTTAACTTCTCAGATGAGATGTTTCTCACCCTTTCTCCACCAGTGCCACGACAGAAACATGCCAGATTGTTTTTGCTGTCTCTCCCTGTTTGGCGAGTTTATTTCTCATTTACCTCTATAGTGAAGGTATAGCCCCCCTTTTAAAAAAGAGTATATTTATTTATTTTGACAGAGAGAGAGAGAGAGAGAGAGAGAGAGCACAGGAGGGGCAGAGAAAGAGGGAGAGAGAAAGAATCCCAAGCAGGCTCTGCACCGTCAGCATGCAGCCCGATGTGGGGATTGAACTCATGAACTGTGAGATCATGACCTGAGCCGACATCAAGAGTTGGGCACTTAACCAACTGAGCCACCCAGGCACCCCTGAAGGCATAGCCCTTAGATGTCTCAGCTTTATGTAGGGGTCCCCCCATTTGATTCCTCATCCTGGACATTTTTTTCTTAATTAGTGCATAAAATAATGGCACATTTTTAATTGATGGCATTCTAGATTGAGTAGCATCTAGTAATTAATTAGAAAGCCTAGAACTTTGGGAATAAAATGCAAGATGGGTATGTGGAATGAGGGTGGCACAGAGGGAGAAAGCCACTGAAAAGGGACATGGGAACAAACAAAGAGACTAATTCATCATCTATGCTCAGAGAAGAATCAGAATCTGACTTCACTAATAAAGCACTGTGATTATTGGCTACCATTTGGGGCCTGAGTGCCTGAGGATGTGCTATGACACCAGTGAGACCTTGGACCTTAGGGTAGCACACCAGAGTCCCAAGCACAGCTAGGAGAGGGGATCCAAGAGTTTACACTCTTATGGTTCATTGGGGGGGGGGGGGGGGGCGGCAAGTTCTTTTTCTGAAAGAAAGGTGACTGGGAGCCCTTGCCCATCATTTATTTATTCTTTATCTCCCTACTATCTGTAAATTCCAGCAAGGGCAGGCACTTTGGCTTTCTTCTACATCAGTGTCTTCCAATGCCTAGACACGTCTCTGACTTATACCCGGGGCTTAACAAATATAGGTCACTGTTGGCACCTGCTAGAGGTGATGCAGGGGCTCAGGCCTGCGTTCACAGTGACAGACCCAAAGCAAACAGGCAGAGGTACAGAGACACTAGAAGTAGGAGCCAAGATGTGAAGCCAAGTGGGTCAGAAAGGAGAGGAGCTGATGTGTGAGGAGGAGTAGAGCAGGCAGAGGAAAGGATACTGGAGGAGCGCCCTGAGCTAGAGAGCAGGCTTCTCTTCAGTCTTCCTTGTGGGCCCTGAGCCTCTGGTGTGGGTGTGCTGAGGCCAGGGAGAAAAGCGAGCACGGGGCGAGTAGCCAGGTTGCAGGCAACACAAGAAGATACATTTTTAAGATGCTGCCCATGAAATTCCTAAACCATAATTTTTTTTTTTTTTTTTTTTTTTTTTTACAAAATGTCTTATAGTAAAAGCAACTCAGAGACAAAGCAGTAGAATGCTCAGGTGCCCATGGGCTTGGCTCCACCTACACTCCTTTCTCTCCCACATCAGAGGTATCTATTCCTCATCCTCGCCTCTGCTCCTCATCACCAAACTTCCTTCTTTCTGCAACTCATTGCAATCCCAATTCTTCTGGAGCCCCCAGTGCTGTGACTGGCTTACTAGCATCTTAATTATATCTGGTAACTCTTTTTCCCTCCTTTCCTGTTGGACTTCCCTGTGTTATCTGGCACCCCCTGGGAACCTCCTATTTCCTAAAACTCTGCCCTTGGTCTCTGGGACACTTTCTCCTGGTTTCTTCTCAGTTTAATTGTCAACCTTCTCTTTCTAATCCTTTGTTGACATTCTCCAAGCCTACCCACTTGGGTCCCTCTCTTTACACACTGCAGCACAACACCGTCTCCTTGAATTATCTCATCGATATCATTAGCTTCAAATACCACCGTCAGACTGTTGACTCCTAGAAATGAACCTCCAGTCTAGTCTCTCTTCATAGGGTCCAACTGTATATTCAGCTAGAAGTTAAAAAGATTTACCAACCTTGCCTGGATTTTTGCAAAAGCCTCTACCTGGTCTCCCTCCAACTGGTCTTTCCTCCTTCCACTCAGCTGTTTGTTTCTCAAACCCAGTTCTGGTCATGTTTTTCTTCAGCCTGCTGAGTAAGTATTGCACATCCACATAATATCATAGCTGGTATTCTGTACGTGCCTTTATGATTACACCTATCATATGGTGTTGTAATGCTTTGTTTGCATATCTGTCTCTCTCATTAGACTGTGAGTTCTAACTAAAAACTATTATCTATAAATCATCTTTGTAAGGCTTCCATGAAGCATAGAGTCTGGTATGTTTTAGGAACTCAGAGAATGAATGAAATAGTTAATGAATGAAAGCAAATGTTGGGTTGGGCTGAGATCCCTTCTTGTTAAACATTAACTCCTTTTAAAACCAACACTGCCACATTTCTTACTTCTTTGTCAGCTCCTTAATACATTATCCCTGTTGACTCTTGTGTGATATTCTACAAGTGGAGACACAGAAAACCTTAGACCAGCTTTGGAAGGGAATCTCTAAGCATAGAAAGAACCCTAACTAAAAGCATTCCAAGCACAGTTTCAGATCCGTCAGGTCATACTACGTTTACAGCTAGTTAATAACTAATATTTACTGAGAGCTATGTGCTCAGGTGCTGTACATAATCACTCCACTTAATCCTCACGGCAACCCTATGTGGTAGGTATACTAGCACCATCTTGATGGACGTACCGTCTTATCCATTCTTGTGCCCTGGTACCATCATGTACCAAGATGGAAGTACCATCCCAAGGGAACTCCGTCAACATGAGCGCAGTGCCCATGCTTGTATCCGCTATGGTTCATCCCCCCGTAGAGGCTGCCCCTTTGCACTAAAGACAGTAGCAACAGCTCTTTAAAATTAGCTTATGGACAATTGTTCTAGGAAACCCTGTAGCTCAGGCTAGAGACTCCTTCCTCTCTCCTGTGCATACCTCCATCACAGCACTTCTAACATGTCATTGTGATTATCTGTCAGCCTACCTCTACTGTCCAGTTAGATCACAAACTTGTCAAGGACAAAAAATGATTATATTAATTGTTGTATCTACAGCACCCAACGTGATGCCTGTTGCTTGGTATGTTTTCAGCAAATATTTATTGAATTAAAGTAAATCAAATGGAGAAAAGCCCTAAGCTAACTGATGGCCCTAGGGGGCACAGAGGCCTGCTCCCAGAACTGGACACCTTCTATTTCTCTTCTGTTTCTCAATACTGAAACTGATGCCCTCTTTAACATAAAAATTTTACAGCCCTTCTGATAATCACTAATATGCAAAAGATAATAGTTTTTAGCTACAGTCCAGTTTCTGCACATCCTCACCAGCTAAAAAGACTTTATTCAGATTGACTTTCATTATTTTCTACTATTAACGTAGTTATGTTTGTTTTAAACGCATGTGTATATATGCAAAATATTTCAATATTGAATGCAACTTCTTCAAAAAAAATTTTTTAAATGTGTATTTTTGAAAATTAAAAATAGATCTACCCTATGACCCAGCAATAGCACTGCTAGGAATTTACCCAAGGGATACAAGAGTGTTGATGCATAGGGGCACTTATGCCTACTTTCAACAGTAGCCATATTATGGAAAGGGCCTAAATAAATGTCCATCAACTGATGAATGGATAAAGAAATTGTGGTTTATATACACAGCGGAATACTACGTGGCAATGAGAAAGAATGAAATATGACCTTTTGTAGCAACATGGATGGAACTGGAGAGTGTTATGCTAAGTGAAATAAGCCATACAGAGAAATACAGATACCATATGTTTTCACTCCTATGTGGATCCTGAGAAACTTAACAGAAGTCCATGGGGAGGGGAAGAAAAAAAAAAAAGGTTAGAGAGGGAGGGAGCCAAACCATGAGAGACTCTTAAAAACTGAGAACAAACTGAGGGTTGATGGGGGTGGGAGGGAGGGGAGGGTGGGTGATGGGTATTGAGGAGGGCACCTGTTGGGATGAGCACTGGGTGTTGTATGGAAACCAATTTGACAATAAATTTCATATTAAAATAAATAAATCAATGTTTATTTTTGAGAGGGGGGAGGGGCAGAGAGAGAGGGAGACAGAGGATTCAAAGCAGACTCTGCACTGAGAGTGGAGAGCCTGATGTAGGGCTCAACCTCACCAACTGTGAGATCATGAACTGAGCTGAAGTCAAACATTTAACCGACTAAGCCATCCAGGTGCCCTGAATGCAACTTCTAAATGCACCTCCCTACCCCCAGAGATCATGATATGGCTCCACTGAGAATTCCTGGGTTTCCCAGTTTTGCTCTGGTCAGCCCCTTCCTCAGGCAGCCCCTTGGATCTCGTCTCGTGACTGGGCTTTACCACAGATGACCAGACTTCCAAGATACTGAACTCCTGCTCTTGACATTTCCAAGTATCTCTTTCCCCATGTCCACACACATCTCTACCTCCCTCTCTACTGCTGCACTCCACTTTGTTAGGACTCCAATTGCTGACCAAAACTCTAGGGCTGACAGGTATAAGACTTGTTCACTGCCTTTGCCACTCTCTTGGGTCTAGTCTGCCTTCCTACCCTCTACCACCCACCTTGGAAGCCTTGTCTATCCCGGTGGGCAAGCTTCACACCAGGACCTACCTCCTCTGGCTCCTCTCTGCGCTATCAGTCCACAGACATGACACAATCCAGTAACCTCGAATGTCTAACAGGCTAAAAGAAGAAAGGCCTCTGATGCCAGCACGTGTCATTTCCCACTCTGGGAAAACCCAACACGATGAGGCTGGGTTTTGTTTGGTTTGAAGCCAGTTTTATCCCTCAGATGGTAGAGGATTCCATGGAGAGAACTGCTATTTTGAACATAATTCTAACAAGGTTGAGGTGATCGGTTGATAGGAAATCTTAGATATTGTGTTGACCAAGAGATGGACACTGTTCACAATCAGAGGCAGAGTAGGATAGAGGAAGGAGCTTCCGATATGTGCTCAGAAAGACCCAAGTTCAATTTCCAACTACATACTCAGAAAGACCAAGTTCAAGTTCCAAAGTGTGAGTTATTTAGCCTTTGTGAGACCCAATTTCTTCACTCATATTTGGAGATAATAACCCTAACCATTCTGAAGGGTTATTGTAAAGATAAAATGTGAACTCACTAACAGTGTTGACCATGTAGTAGAGAACACAGTAAAAACTTATCTGATTACCCTCTTTATCAGCATCCAGTATGAGGTTGGTAAATGTTAGTTTATCAGATTTCCAAATGTTAAATGAAAACACGTGTTTGCTCCTGTGGTCAGAGACTCTAAGTGGAAACCTTGAGCACAATTGTATCATTTCTTATAAGATTTTTTTTTTTTGCCATCTGAATAATTAAACATCTTATTCTTTAAAAACTAATGGGTCATGATAGAAAATGGGTTTAAAAGCTAAACAATCACAAAAAAATATATATGAGGACTGTTAAGCATATGAAAACAAGTTCAGTCTCATAATTAGAGAACTAAAAATTTCAATGACACAGAGATATTTTTCATCTCTAAAATTAGTTTTAAAATAAAAATTATTACAGTCGTTGTTGAGGCTGAGAGTAATAGGCACATGCATGCATTTGTAGTGGTAATAGAAATTAGAAAACTCTTATGCAGGGACATTTTTCAATTTCCAATAAATGTACATATGAGCTTAGCTTAAAAAATATGGGACACTTCACAAATTTGCATGTCATTCTCATGCAGGAACCACGCTAATCTTCTCTCTGTCCTTCTAATTTTAGCACATGTGCTGCTTTTACTAAGACGGGGATACGTTTATCCTCATTATGTGGCACAGGAAACCAGGACTCAAAGAAGTTAAGTAACTTGACCAAAATTATACAGTTATAAAATATCACAATTCTGGGTTTATCTCTGCAATTGCATCAACCCAATATGGTAAGGATGTTATCTCATACTTATCAGAAGGTCTAATAGGTAGTTACATACAAATTTGATGAACAAAAAAGAAAAAATAATAATTACTCAGTAAATGGCCTTTACTTGATAGCAGCAGTTGAAACGAACAACGTGAAGAGGGGTGGTATTTAAAGAGGTTTTGGTTTTTTTATAAAACAATTATCTTGGCCTTTGCAGCAGGTCAATGTCATGAAAAAGAAAGTTGGGGTACAGTTCGCTTAGATTAAAACAAGCAAAACTGCAAAGTGTCCTCCCTGATTTTTTTTGGCTTTGAGAAGACCAGCCATAATAGACATGTTGGGAACAAACTGGGGAACTTGAATACGGACTGAGTGGAGATAAAAATAAGGAATTATTATTCACTTTTCGTTGTGTGTGATAACAGAAACTGTCCTTTAAAGGAGAATTTTCTTTAATTAAAAAAATAATTTTTTTAAAAAATTCTTTTACTTTGGAGCTACATGCTGAACTATTCAGTGGTAAAATGTCATGATGTCTTTATTTTAAAATGGTTCAGTAAAGCGATTTGTAGATAGAGGGAATGTGGAAAAATATTGACCACTGCAGACTCTAGGTGGAGGATATATAGGTGTTCTTTGTGGTATTATTCTATTTCTCTGTCTGCTTGAATATCCTCAGAATAAATTACATATGAAAGAAGAGGCCCTTGGGAAGCTCTGATCCAAAGGGAGGGCTCTAGAATTGTTCCACGGGGCTTGGTTCCTGGCCCTGTTCCTTACAAAGACTGGGAGGACTAACACTCACTGAAACCTAGGTTTGGCAAGATGGTCACTGGCTGGAATCTGGCTAAAGGAACCTTAAGAAGAAGAAGGTAGGGTCGTGTGTACGGGCTTGAAAAAATGAACAGCCTGAGAAAAGCTGTTAGAACAGCAATTTTCACCAAAAGGGCAAAAAAGCGTTAGTTGGTGGCAAGTCATTGTGAGAATGAAGTCACACAGCTGCCAGGAAAATGAATTTCAGGTCAGTCTGCATTTCTGGAAGCAGATAATCCAGAACGAGGGGGGTTGAGAGTCCCTCAGGCACATCGGGCCAGGTGCATCTGGAGTTTGAGATTCCACTCTGAGTGCCTTGTTTTGAGTGGCCCTGTGTGGGTCCAGAGAGGTTGACCGGGTCGTGTCATATTGGCCAAAGAACCTCAGGATCAGAAGTTTAAAAAAGACTAAGAGGAACATGGGTGGTGCCATCAAATATTTCATGGGTTTTGTGCAAGACGGACTAGCCCTGTGTAGGCAGCTTCATAAAAAAGAACCAGGTACACTTGTTACAATAAAATGAAGACTTTTTGTAAAGATGCCAGGGAAGGACTGCCTTTGCTAAATGGAGAGCATTGTGTGCACCGTTCATCGTTCATCGCTCTCCTTTCACACTAAGAGAACAATGGTAAATTTGAGACAAAGAGAGAGGAAAAACAAGACAAAGTTCTTCAGAAGTTTGAAACGCTACATAAGCTGAAGCAAGGTTTCTATTTGCCGGTACTAGCATTTTGATAGCAAAATTTCCAAGGGCTGGAGATAAAATTTATCTTTGCGCTGGATGCTTGCCTAACGTTTGCCGTTTGCAAGCACGGTGTTGTCCATGTTCACGAAGACAAATAATTACATTGATAGTTTATCCAAAGCTAGATAGCCCTGGTCACTTTTCAAAGTTTTTATTTGTTTGCTTGTTCCATCTTGTTTTGTTTTTGAGTCAGTGAAACATTCATGTGGTTTAAAATTCAAAGAATAGGGGCGCCTGGGTGGCTCAGTCAGTTAAGTGTCTGACTCTTGATTTTAGCTCAGGTCGTGATCTCACGGTTCTTGAATTCTAGCCCTGTGTTGGGCTAGACAGTGTGGAGCCTGCTTGGGATTTTCTCTCTTACTCTCTCTCTCTCTCTGACCCTTCCCTGCTCATGCTTTCTCTCTCTCAAAATAAATAACCTGAGAAATGAAATTTACAAAATAAAAATAAAATTATTTATTCAAAGAATAAAGGAATACTATGAAATATCTCCTCCCTCTGCCAATTTCTGTGCTCCAGCCATACAGTCCCACTCCTCAGAGCCAACTAATGTTAGCCAAAATCTTGTTGTTGTATGCATGCCTTGCTCTTTACCTAATTTTCTCAATGTGAGAGTCTAGGAAGCAAGGGTTTCCTGACTCTTTGGCTATGTGACCCATAAGATGCTTTCTGTTACACAGGACCAAGTAGAAGCCAATCCCAAGGGATTTAGGAACAAGCATTCCCTGAAACAGCAAACACCAGCAAATGCCTAACTCCACTATTCTGCAGTTTACTGGCCAGGAAGTGAAACGCCTCGCCAAAGACTTTGCAAGGGAAAGATAACATCTGTGGGGGTAAATATGGCTATTTCTTCTCTGACCAACTTTTCCAGCAAAGTTATACAATTGCATCTTTGTTCTTGTCCAGAGAGCTGGGCGGCTGGTGCTATGGAGCACCATATTATGTGTCATATACTATTGTTGGTATCACTGGGGATTTATAGTGGACAGTAACTCATGCTTATTTACATATTGGCCCATCCACATGCTCTTCATTTATGTCTCTCTGTGTTATTTCTCCAATGGAAACAAGTTCCTAATACCTAATACCACTGCCCCCAATTCAGGGAACTCAAGCTCCTATTTTCTCATATTGCTTGGCAACTGGGAATGGACTTTTCTTGTAAATACCTTTCAACTATGCATCTGGGAGGCTCCTGTGGGGATATGCTGTTAGTATGAGATATCATTCTCATCCTCATTAAGTGATACATTTTTCTAGAGAGACAAGAATTACATGTATGAAACAGGGATTGTACTTAGGGCTCTCAGTCTTTAAGAGTGTAAAAGTTTCCTACGATGAAAAAGTTTGAGAACCACTGATATAGACTATTGTTCTCAGTCACCACACTAGAACACTGGCAAACACCAGAACGTTATTCTTCTTGATGAGATTTTGGAAACACCCTTGTACTCCAGATGGGGACTTCTTGAGACTTAGGAAGCAGTCTATCTGACTAAGCATATAATATTCAAATTACCTCAAAAACTCCAAATAATTGTGCTTGGGACATGCATTTCTCCCTAATTCAGGGGTACAGATACCCCAAATCCTTTTACTGGATATGTTCATTTGCAAAGCAGAAAAGAAGAAAGAAACATTTTTATCCATGGTTTGTCTGTCCTTTGGCAATGATCTGAAGTGGAATCATGATTCATGTGTGCTCTGAGAGGAAGTGCGTATTACTTCCGGAATTACTGAACCCTAACTGAACTGAAACCAAGAATCATAGCCTACCAGAAACATAGGGCAATCGATCAAGTTTTACTGGTTTTGGGGGGGTTTGTGTGTGTGTATAAGAAATGAGGTCAATTTAGGTACCAGGCCATTTGTTAAAGATTCCTGAAGCCTGTTCTTCAAATACAGTCAGCACAGAGGTTGGTTCTCGCATGTTGGCCCAGCGTCCATTTAGCCAGGATTTGGGGATTCTACAAGGCTATTGCACCCTAAAGAAGGGAAGGGACCTTTTATATATGAGCCTGAAGGTGGGTATGGACCACTTGTGCCTATAAATACAATATTTGTAAGCCTAGAGTTTTCTTCTGTCTCCCTCACACTGCTGACACATGGACCAAGACAGAGCTGAAGGTGTACATTCTCAAACCAAAGTAACAAAATGACAAAATACAAGCACATGGTTTAGATACGATGGAGCAAAGATTAGATGAATATCTGATTACACACAGGGCGCTAAATGACATCACGTGAGCGGGGCAAGGCACGGTTCCTGTCCTTGACGGTTGCAACCACTAACCACTTGCCATTTTCCCCATTGCATCACAGTATCCTCTTGTCATCTGCCAGTTAACTGACAGAGATAAGGACAGAAAGGTGACCTCCATTTCCCTTTCATTATGTATTCATAATAGGTTAACCCCCTGAGGGACTTCCCAGAGCCATCTCCAGCCCTCTGCTCTGAAGAAGAGCTGAAATAATTTTCACAGGAAATTCACGTCTTAGAAACAGAAGGGTGTTGTCTATTACACCACAATTATGAATCCTAAAAAAATAAAATTAATGACTCTTGAAATGTTCCACTTGAATCAGCAAGTCTTTATCATCTTGTAAATTAGACCACTTGTCTTTAGGAAAAGTGAGAAGAAGATTGTCAAGAGCTAGAATTCTAGCAACTCCCAGGAAGGCAAAAGTGAGTCACCTTTTTGGCGACAGGTGGGTATTTATGAGAATGCGCTAGCGTCAGAAACAGGCCTGGTTAACTTGTTTTCTCTTGGTGAGTCTGGAAGAGGATGAGCTCCAGCCACTCATTGCCTCATTGTCTTGCCTACCGGCTCCTTTCCGGGCAAGGAAGAGAGCTGTGTCTCCCGCAGAGATTTGTAGGTATCTGCCAACAGTCCGTGGAAGACAGCTGTCCTGGGGCCCAGAATGGGCAGTCTGTAGTGAATGCTCTCTGGGGGATGGTGCAAGAAGAAGGAAAAGCAAGGGCTTCTTAGAATCTATTTTTAAAGAAATTCAAAGTATCTAAAGGTCACCAAAGGCTTTTGTTCAACCTTATAAAACAGATTCAAAGTTCACATAAGAATTCCTTTTAGGAGAAGCATCTTTAGGCTTCTACAAATCTTGTCAAGGAGGTCAGAAAAGAGTACCTAGAAGCAAAACTCAAGTATTAAAAGTCGTGGCCAATTAAATACAAAGTGAATATAAAATGTGTCTGCAGTGGTAATGTGAGTCAAAGGGAAAAGAGGATTCGATGCTTAGAAGACTTTTCAGGGACACTTATATGGTTCTGTCTTCAAACAAACAGACTCACATGATCTTACAAAAAGTTGCAATAGTACTTGCATGTCAAAAGGAACCTTCATTTTATGAAATGATTTAATTTAGCGTTCCTTAAATTCCTCATCATCCTGGCCTCTTCTTCAAACGTGATTCTAGTTACAAAAAAGTTGGTTAATCTTCAACTTTTCCAAAAGACACATTGCTTGAAGGAGAGTAAATTAGTGCATGAAATAACATCTTTCTATTGGAAGTCACTGAATGTAAGGGACTTGGGAGTCCTGAATTCTCTGGAAAGCTCCTCGCTCCAGCTGAGTGAGAGCTAAGAGATGTCACAAGACCACAGACCTAGGATCCGGTTCAGTCTCGTCACTGGAATGAGGAAACAGAGGTCCAGGGTCACAGGCACTGATGGACTGAGGACCAGAATCCAGCTCTCTTTAATCCTAGCTCAGTGTCCCCTCACTGGCCAGGTGGTCGGCCAACTCAGGGGGTTTGCATCTCTACCGATGTTTACCGACAACAAGAGCCTGTGTCATGAAACGCCAGAGTCAATGTAAGTGAATCTAGAAGAAATCCCTATCACTTACAGAGATAGGCTCTTTCCGTTTACTTGGTTCTTACCAATAATTACTGATAACACATAAAGGTTAGCTGACTCCAGAAAAATACTAGAAGTCGCGGTTGTCATCGATGAGAAGAGTCAGGCAGTGACCGGCAGGAACGTTCACGGGGATGAGTCAGCCGTCTGGCACTTGGAGCGTTTCCACAGGCGGTGTCACACAGGCGGGCGGCAGCTTCGGCAGCAAGCAGCAAGCGCTTTGGCAGGGACGCATCTCAGCTTTACAAACCGCTGGGGCCAGAGCCCTGTCAGCAGTTGTTCTGGGCTGATCAAAGGTGAAGGCTGCTTGTACTGAGTGTCTGACTCTCAGGCGCGGGGGCGAGGTGGTGGGCAGGCAGAACGCTTCTCTGGTTTTACAGGTGGGAACACGGAGGCCCAGACCGTTTAAACAATTTGGCCAGTCCTGTACAGCAAGCCGAGGCTCTGAAGCCAGGCCTCGTTGCTTCTAGGCTGGTGCTTTTACAAACACCTCGGGGAAGGTTAGAATAACCGAAGTGAAGCTTAGAGATGTCACAGTAGGTCCACCAGGCTTTAGCTCATAGCCAGCTCCGCAAGCACTCTCCCTGAAATCCTCCTCCAAGACTGCTGCCCTTGGATGGACTCTAGGGGCAAGAGCCATAATACGTCCAAGAACATAATGTGCTCATGTTATGTACACAAAGTCTGGCTCTTACATCGGTAATTGAAATACACTCCCAGCATTAATAAATTGATGAAAGGCATCTTATCGCACTGCCCTATAGAATTACAAAATAAACATTCTTGCTGAGGGAAGGGCATGTAAGTGTGTGTGTGTGTGTATTACTCCTTTGTGAGGCAGGCCTGAAAAAGTCCAGGTTCAGGGTAAACTCAGAACGAGTGTGTGACTGGAACAGAGAACACTGTGACCTGACGCACATGTCGGTCACCCAGTGTTCTTCTGGCTTCAAGAAAATGACGTGGTTGCGAACCGGTGAACAGCAGAGTGTGCTCTTTCCTTGGGTGGATGCTCTTAGCTCGAGGCTCTTCAGACCCTGAGGCTAAATGAGAGCCATGACCAAGGCCGGTATTTGTGGCTACCTAAGAAGGGGTTCACTGGGACTTGGCAGCCTTTGGCTGCACTCACATGAATGTCTCCAAGCCTCAGCTGTTTACCTTTTACCATCCCAGCAGGATACCCCTTCTATCTTCACATTTCGGCTCTGGATGCCTTCTCAGGCAGTTCTGGCTCTAGTGCCCCTGAAGCCTCCCAAGATGGAGCTCAGACTTTTCCATTTGAATAAGCAAAGAAAGTGATCCTGATTTGCCTTACTGTGTGTATCAAATGAAAGAAAAATTGGAGGTGGCTTCAGTTAATACGGGAGCATGTGAGACGATGGATAAAGTCGCTAAAATGATAGCCTATGCTGCACTAAACCCCTGAGTTGTACCACCCCAAGGAATGACCCACCCCCACCTTCACCAACCCAGTGTTGGCTTCTCTAGAAGATGAGACACAGGTCAACACTGAAGCTGGAGTTAGATGGTATCCTTTTTTTTCTATTAATAGCAAGTGGACATAAGAATAACGCAGGGCTGCTGCCAGGAGAAGGCAGGTGGTTTAGGAAGCCTGTGGGGTGGAAGGTTCAGGCCTTCGGCGAGGCCATTCCAGGGTTGTGGGCATGCAACTCCTTCCCCACATTAACTGGTACTGTTAGGACTGCCTGAGATGGGATGATCTACTTTGTGCCCCATTTCCATGAAGATTCTTCAGCAAGTAGATTACGGGGCTCTTTAGAAAGAATGAGGCAGGGCCGTATGGCAAGGAGAGGACCCAGGAAGGAAAATGGCATAGATAAAGGCCAGTGAAGCCTGGGGAGGGGACAGGTGGGCTGGTGTGAAGGGAGCATGTCAAGGCCATAAGCAGCATGTGAAAAGAGAAAGGGGCAGACAGTGGGAACGTGTTCAGATAATTTAGAACCTATTTTAGGGATTAAACTTTTCATCCTACTACTGTGGGGGTTGTATGTCCCCCAATACAAGTACTCTAAAAATGCAAACCTGTTGAGATGTCATTACAGGAATGTTTGGATTCAGTCTTGGCTTTTGGTGGAGGAAGACTCATCATTCTGTTCGGAAGAAGCAAGAAAACACATTAGTTATGTGACCAAAGCTCAGTGGAAAGGAATGTACCTTTACACATTTTAAAACACAGATGCTGTCTTGAGTCTGGCACCTGTTAACCTGGCGCTTAGACCGCTTGGCCGCAGTGCGAGATGACTGGACCAGAGGCTGCTGCATCTCAGGTTCTTCTTGCTTTATGGATTTTGATAAAAACTTCATTGAAGAAAATATCTTATTCACTGTCAGAACATGTATGGTCTAAAAACAGAAGGAACCAAGAATCCTCCAGTGTCCAGAAAAACATAACAACTCTTCCAGATCAGTAATCTACCCTCCAAGTGCAAAGCAGAATATTTTGGTTAGAACCTTCGTATTTCATCTCATCTCATCTCATCTCATCTCATCTCATCTCATCTCATCTCATTTCATTTCATGTATTTTTGCTTTAAAAATCCCTTTTTATTCCCATCAATATAATTCTGTTTGATAATTTCTCTACTTTTGAGTGTTACTAAAGCAAAACAGAAACCATTTGGAAACACTTTGTTGTTAATCCAACTTCGATTAAGTAAAATTTTATACAGATTTTTACAGTTTTTTTTAGGTTTTTTTTAAAGTTCTTATTTTAATCACCTGGTGCTCATCACAACAAATGCATTCTTTAATCCTCATCCCCTATTTCACCCTCCAATTTTACAGAAAATGTCTTCACCACATCCTATTTCTCCCGGCAGCTAAGGCTGTGGAAGTGACCCTCGACCAAAACGCATATGAGCCCAAACCATTTCTATATTAAATTGCTTAATTTCTAAAGGCTGACAAATCTGTAAACTTTGATGGGATATCTAAGTCTCTACACTCATTTCATGGTTTCTATTTCTACAAAGATTTTCCAAGATTATTTTTACTTTGTTACCAAAAATATGGCCCATCTGGCCAGTTTATTTTACTCAACTGTCATTAGAGGATTCAGTGGGACTAAGAAAAAAAATCCCTTCTATCACCCATGTTGAGCAAACCAGAAGGTGGTATTTGTCAGACTGAATAATTTAAGGTTTGTTTGCACTATAATTCAACAAATATATATCCCTCCACTAATATTTCCTCTCTTTCTTTTTCCCTCTCTTCCTTCTTTCTTTCATTGCTTTCCTTCGTTCCTTCCATTTTACACACATCCTTTAATTTTTACAATGGTTACAATTTAAGTCACTTTTTTTTTGAGAATGAGAGAGAGAGAGAGAGAGAGAGAGAGAGAGAGAGAAGCGGGGCTCACTCAAAGCAGGACTCAAGCTCATCCCATGTGGGACTTGAACTCATGAACTGTGAGATCATGGCCTGAGCCAAAGTCAGATGCTTAACAACTGAGCCACCCAGGCACCCTAAAGTCACTTTTTAAAAACTATTTTTTCAGTAAGTACAATTCTACCTGAGACTCATAAACTGTGAGGACCAATTTAATAAGCTACAGACAGAACCAGGATCTTACTTTATAGTCACACTAGCTAAATCTCAAACAGAAGTGGTCTGTTTTCCTTCAATACATTGAAAAAAAAAATGACCAACCTAATGATACTTCAGGTTAGTGTTGACATGATTTTAGGGTTGGCTCAACCCTTAGTCTAGCTCAAAAAGAATAAATCAGCTAATTGTTTAAAATCAACTAATGATTCTGGAATTTGGGACTTTATTTAAAATACCAAACTTGCAAGATAAATAAACTGGGGCAACAAATTTCAAAAATTCTTTCATTGGAGCGTGAAACTTTTGCTCAGAAATCTCAGACTTTAGATATTTCAGTTTTCCATTTAAAGTTGATAAATAATATTTAGTCGAATTCCTTTTATTATGGTCTCATAGGAGCCTTTTAAAAGTATAGAGTCAGTGTAGGTCAGTGTTATCAGTGCTGGAGCCTGTCGAGTTCAAATACACTACCCATTTCCTCCCTGACCATATCTCTTGGGGCCAGGCACCCAGGACATGGGCTTCGTGCCTCTGAGTCCACATCTCAGCTTGGAGTGAATTTCATAAAAGGAATCATAGCATCTACTGCTGTCCAACATAGGGTTACCAAAAACAAACAAACAAAAAAACCAAAAAACCCCACAACTATTTGTTTTCCCATATTATTTCCCTCTATATGGGGAAAAAAAGTTGAAGATTGTCATTAGATCACATATAACTTTTTTGATTAGTCACATTAAATCTGACTATGACTGTAAAGGAAGTCTACCTATATTGGTGCCTTATCCAGGATGAGTTTGCAGTTTGAGTTTTTTAATGAAGTAAAAATGGAGTCTTTCTTCCCTTTCTGACAGCTGAATACAGAAGAAAAAAAAACACCCTGAAATCCAACTCATCAAAAGTCTGACTGGATTTTATTTTTTATGTACTTGACCTTGTTAAGAAAGCAGCAAATGACCACCACACAAACTGATGACAGCAATTTTTCTTTTTTTTTTTTTTTTTTTTTTTTTTAGTAAAAAGTAGCAGAGGATGTCCTGGACTGAGAACAGATTATGTGGGGTCTCCCATACCTTCTCAACACAGAAGTCATCTGCATGGAGAATGTGTACTCAGTTCTGCCTGAGTTACCAAAGGAATCTTCTTTCCTCCCCCTCGTACTGTTCTTGGGGAGGTGGAAAGGCAGATTATACTTTCCACCATAATTTCAATAGTTGTTCAAGCAAAAGGATGAAAACAACGATTTTGGTCTAACTATCTTGTTTAAACAGGAAATGAAACCGGTCAAGAAGCCTATTCTCTAAGCATTCCCTGAACATTCTACTTCCTGTTTCTCAATCCACTGTCCTGTGTCCCCAAACTGATGTAATAAGAATTAAAATGATGTCCAGATTGAAATCTTAGACTTACCTATGACTCATTAAATTCTCAAAGGATAGCTTCAGATTATGAGGGATTATCAAAGTTCTTGGTTGTACCTGAGGAAGAAAGTCTCATTTAGAGCAGTGCCCCAACCTGTATTCCAATTTAAATAAATAATGCACCACCTTAGCAAACTCAAGTTGTATCTAGTATTAGAATCATTCACATATTCTTTTGTGACATGAATGAACCAGAGGGGATCACCTACCCACAACTCATAAGGTCTATGCTCTTCCCAGGTTATCAGATTTTAAGGTTAGAAACCTCAAGATTGGTAAACCCTCCCATTCTCTTCGTGGAGCTCACCTCCAATATCCCTCAGGTCTCAGAGCACCTGTCAGCCCCTCACAGCCCCTCACAGACACCACTGACTCCCGGACCACTGTTAGGTAGTCCTCTGCCTTCCATTCTCACTGTTCCCTAGGCTTCCTCTATCAGAATATTCCTAAGGTTTTTATTGTATTTACTTGCTTGATGTCTGGTTTCCCTCATAGACTTTCAGCCTCACCAGGGCAGAGACCATGTCTCTGTTTTTGTACTTCCAGGTTCTAACACAGTGACTGTTTAAGAAGTATTTATTGATCAAATTTGTGAATGAATGAACCCCCTTTGAAGCACACTGGAAAGTTTTAAGTGTGTCCTTCACATAGGACTAAAATAAATTATACGGTTACAGTATTCCCGATTAAGACATTATTTTCTTGAACTTTTCCAGGTTTGTTACTAGCACTAGACATTGGTTTTCTTTTGGGGCTCAGGCTTTCACTGAGAATCATATTCCCCCCATTATTTCTCAAAAGGTATTGTAGCCATGACAATGAAAAGACAGTAACAAAATGTGAGTGCAGATGTTCAGCTGGGCTACTCATTGAGTGACTTGCGATTTAAATTCATGACAGAGCAAGGGTGCCTGGTGGCTCAGTCAGTTAAGCGGTTAAGTGGTAAAGCGGTTAAGCATCCAACTTCGGCTCAGGTCATGATCTCAAGGTCTGTGAGTTCAAGCCCCATGTCCGGCTCTGTGCTGACAGCCCAGAGCCTGGAGCCTGCTTCAGTTTTGTGTCTCCCTCTCTCTCTGCACCTCCCCTGCTTGTGTTCGTTCTCTCTCTCAAAACTAAAAAAATAAATAAACTTATGACACAACAAAACTGCAAATTAAGGACCTTCAGAAGTGCTTGCAAATGGAGAAAAATCTGAATATTAAATCTATAGAAATGCCAAGCACCTACTGTATTTAAGCAGATTGTTGTAACTCTTTAGTTGAGGGAAAGTGAGGGGAGGGGGAAGAAGGAATGATCTGGTAACAGGAGCATCTGGGAGTGGTGAGGGCAGCAAAGACTTCGGTGAGAACCTGAGAAGAGGTTTCTAGATACATAGAAGGGATGAGAATGAAGGAGACACACTGCTGTTTTCCAAGTTTCTTCTGAAGTTGGCTCCGTTCCAAAGAAATATGGAGGAAACTCTCTACCTTCTCCTGATTAGCATGACCCCTTTTCGAAAGCCCCTAAATCCAGCTAGTACTACTGTATGCATGAGTGGGCTACAGGGGCTCCCCCATTTTGTCCCTGAGAAGAAGTGCGTCATGTGGTCAACTCCTATTCAGTCTTGAAAACCCTGCATGGTCTTCTTGGAAGACTTCCTGGATATCCACTTTCCATGCTCGGCCCACCGGGTCCATTTCTGTTTCTATTCATCATTTTATTGTCATTATTTGTTTGTCTGTTGGTTCCTTAAAGGCAAGGCTTATGTCTTATTCTTTTATTTACTTATTTTGCCTTCATAGCCTAAGCACCTGGCCCATGGTAAGCAATCAATATGTATTTGTTTCAATGAACTGAATTACATAGACTTTTGAAACCAGTTAATTTACATATGTTAGAGAATGCCTCTAACTTCCTACAGTATGTTCACCTTGACATCCTACTCTTGAAAGTGTGTATTAGAGAACAACGCAGATAACAGAAGGACTACAAAATAGATGTTTTAAGGGGAAGCTCAGCTGTTTGGAGCAGAGAAGTGGCAAGAGACAGTTTACATAAAAGTTAGGCGGATACCCCTGGTGACTCACAACCATAACTTTCAGTAGGCATTACTTCCACACTAAATAGTTGAGCTCCTGGTGTGGGGTACTCATGCAGGTATATTAGTAGTTTATACATGCCAGGTCCTGTTTAGGATTTTTCTGTTTTCGGTATTCATCCACTTTATGCTTTTATTTTTTTTAATATTTTTCTAGTGCTAATCTTTTTGTAAATCCAGACACCATAAAATTCACCATCTCAGCGTACAACTCAGTAGTTTTTAGTAGTGTCACAAAGTCGGACAACCATTGCCACTATCTACTTCCAGAAGATTTTCATCAGCCCAGAAACTCTGTCCTCATTAGCACTCATTCTTCAAGTCCTTGGCAACCATTACCCGTTTTCTATTTCTATAGATTTGCCAATGCTGGACATTTCATATAATGAAATTAATATAACACGTGGCCTTTACTGCCTGGTTTCTTGTACATAACAAAATGTTTTCAAGCTTTATCCAGGTTGTAGCATATAGAAGTACTTTCTTTTCATGGCTGAATAATATTCCATTGTATGGTTTGAATCACATTTTGTTTATGCATTTATCAGTTGATAGACCATTGAGGTATTTTCGTTTTTTGGCTATTATGAATAACGCTGCTATGAACATCCTTGTACAAGTTTGTGTATGGACATATGTTGTCAGTTCTCTTGTGTATATATCTAGGATGGAATTGGTGGGTCATATGGTGACTCTACAGTTTGAGGAATTGCCAAACTGTTTCCTAAAGCAGCTGCATTGTTTTACATTCCCGCCATGTGTGGGGGTCCCAGTTTCTCCATACCCTTGTCAACACTTGTTGTTGTCCACTTTTTTATTACAGCTGTTCTTGTGGATATAAAATAATATCTCATTATGGTTTTGATTGCATTTTCCTAAAGGCTAATGATGTTATGGATCTTTTCATGTGTTCATTGGCCATTTATATATCTTCTTTGGAGAAATGTTTTTTGAAATTTCTTGTCCAATTTGAAATCGGGATGTTTGTTTTTTATTGTTGAGTTGTAAATAGGGTTTTTTTGGGTATATTTTGGATTCATTTTTTTTCCCCCATTCTGTGCGTTGTGTTTTCATGTCCTTCATGGTGTTCTTTGCAGCAAAAAAGTTTTTAAGCTTGATGAAGTTGAATTTATGTATTTTTGTTGTTATTTGTGCTTTTGGTAACGTATCTAAGAAACCATTGCCTTATTCAAGGTCATGAAGATTTACCTGTTTTCCTCTAGAAGGTTTATGATCCAGCACTTACAATTAGGTCTTTGATCCATTTGTAGTTATTTTTTGTATATGATGTGAGGAAGGGCACAGCTTCACTGTTGTGCATGTGAATATAGAGTTGTCTAGGTACCATTTACATTAATTTATGTAAATGTAAATTACATTTATATTAAATTGTCTTGACACCTTTGTTAAAAATTAGCTGTTTGGGACCTCTTATTCTAATTCTTCTGGAGACCCTGGATGTATGTAATTAAATTTGATTTTCTCCTGTTAATTTTTTTAACTGTTCAAAAATGTAAGGGTCTATTTCTGGACTCTCAATTCTGTCCCCATGATCTATATGTTTATCCTTAGGCCAGTACCACAAAGTCCTGATTACTGTAGCTTTATAGTAAGTTTTGAAATCAGGAAGTGTGAGTCCCGTAACTTTGTTCTTCTTTTTCAAGATTGTCTTAAGTATACTGCATCTATTGCATTTCCATATGAATTTTAATATCTGCTTGTCGGTTTCTTCAAAAAACTCATGAGATTTTGAGAACGGTTGTACTGAACGTGTAGACCAATTTGGGAGTATTGCCAGCTTAACAATGCCAAGCATTCCAATCTGTAATTATGGTTTTTTTTCCATTTGTTTAGGTCTTTTAAAATTTCTTTATATGATATTTTATAGCTTCTGATGTACAAGTCTTGCATTTATTTTGTTAAATCTATTCCTAAGTATTTTAATTTTGTGATGCTATTGTAAATGGAATTGTTTTCTTAATTTCATTTTTGAATTGTTCATTGCTAATATATAGAAATAGAATTGATTTTTGTATACTATCTTGTATCCTGTAACTCTGCTATACTCATGTATTAGTTTTAATTGTTTTTTGTGGGTCCCTTAGGACTTTATGTATATAAAATTATGTCATTTGCAAATATAGTTTTATGTCTTCCTTTCTAGTCTGGTTGCCTTTTATTTTTTTTTTTCTTGTCTTAACTGCCTTAACTGGAACATGCAATACACGTTAAACAGAAGTAGCAAGAGCGGACATCCTGGTCTTGTTCCTGATCTAAGGGGAAACTACCCAGTCTTTCTTCATGGAGTATGACGTTAGCTGTGGGTGTTCCAGAGATGCACTTTATCAGGTCAAGGAAGTTGCTTCTATTTCTAGGACTCTTTCTCTATCTACCCCAGCATCTATGTCCAACCCCCTCCTGAGAAAGGAGGGTGGGGGTCTCAGTGACTCCAGCAGCTATGCAGTACTCCCAACCCCAGGAGGAGCTTGAGGCTCTATTGCACATAGTGAAGCAGGGATATTTCATGCTCATTTCTAACTTTCTATAGTTTCCTACCAGATGTGTGTGCACTGGTTCTGACTTTCGTGTTTGAGGTCCTTCTTTTGGGGATCTGCAGCAAATGGTAAAACCACAGCGTGTGGTTCTACTCCAGTCAGGTCCGGGCAAGGGCAAAGGTCAAAGAGGTCTTGAGAAAGAGAACTGTGCCGAAGTCCCAAGTGAGCCAGCTGGCCAAGCCGGCTGGGGCCCCAGGGTCAATGCATTCTAAATGTGGACACAGTGATTCCAGGAATAAGACCAGGAGAAGTCCCAATCCCAGTCTCCCAGATTCTGGTGGTGCTAACATTGAACACTGTGATCCTCATGAAGTAGAACATGAACACAGATTGTAACATTCAGATACACTTCTGTTGGTAGCTCAGTTACATTTCCGAATCCCACACAAAAATTTCAGGAAACTGCCGTCTCTTTCATATCCCAGTAGTCAAAGCACTTTCGCCATTAACATGTCGAAGGAGCCTGTCACCTGTCACCTGTTTGTCTTCCACTCCTGGCCCTTCCTCTTGTTGCACATCAGCCCAGAGTCAAAGGAGAATCATCGGATATCAGAATTGTAGAGACCCTGCTCAACTCCTACCCTAAACCTAATCATTTAGTGAAATTAACCTTTGACCCAAGCCGGAATGGCCCTAACCCTAACTCTTAAACCGACCCAAGTCCTAACTCTGACCTGTATGGCATCCGTGCGGACACGGTGCGGACACAGGCCTCTTTCTGCGGCAACTCTGACAGATGGTAGGGCTTTGTCCTTGTGTCCTCCCTTTCCCCTTGCTGTCCTCTTTCTTTTCTTTTTAATTAAAAAGATTTTTTAAGTTTATTTTTGTTGGGGGGGGAGGGGCAGAGAGAGAGGGAGAGGGAGAATCCCAAGCAGGATCCGCACTGTCAGCGCGTAGCCTGACTCAGGCCTGGAACTCACGCACCATGAGATCATGACCTGAGCCGAAATCAAGAGTCAGATGCTTAATGGACTGAGCCACCCAGGCGCCCCTCCTCTTTCTTTTCTTAATACTCCTTCATTCCCCACCATTCTGCATCCCCAGTTACAGACACCTCCCACTAGCTAGAAAGTACTATAGAATCTCTCCTTAGCCTTTATGCTGAGGTGCTGGTTGAACTGATAGACCCAAAGATTAAACTGCTTGTTTCATGACTGTAATGGTAGAGGCAGATTGTGTATGTGTGTGTGTTGTGTTGTGTTATGTTGTGTTGTGTTGGGGAAATTTGAGGGGGGAGAAGTTCCATAATCTCCTGAACCACTATAGGTGTGAGGTTACCTTAGGATCTCAAAGTAAAGTGACTCATCTCATCTCTTTCCCTCTGACTCATCTGCCTTAATTTATCTTTTGGTTTGTTGAAAATGGGGAGGGTTTATCATATCGTGTCAGGTAATAGTGCCCCCAGGGCCAACAGGTACTTACTTGCAGCCCTTATCAAGGTCTTCCCTGCAGAAAGCATGGTCTCGCATCACTGGGCTCTGGTGGGGAAGGGGTATTGCTGTGCCCTGGGATGCCCCAGCTCCTTCTGTCATCCCACTGACCTACCATTTTTATTTCTTGACATGTGGAGCATAGCTGCTTGCTTCTGATCAGCATGGGGTTACTCTTGTCCCTCCCGGCCTGAGGAGAGAGAGAAACAGAGAGAGGTAAGGAAATGGTGGGGGTATCTGGGGCAGCAAAGAAGGGGAAAGGGGTGGAGGAGTAAGAGAGGTAACAGTTATTCCTTCCATAAAACAGAGAGGGAGTCTCTGGTCTCAGCCCCATCCCAGGTGGACACGGAGTCCAGGCTTGGCTGCAGCTGGTAGGTTCAGAAAGAGTTGAGGCAGGGGGATGAGCCACAGACTAGTCAGTGACCTCAGGACCCCTGCATACAGTAGTACAGGCACAGCTTTCCCTTTTTCACTCACACTGACCTCAGAGTCACGAGGCAGGTTCATAGAACGTGTATAATATGGGGGAGAGGGGTCACAGGGACAAACAGAAAATGACTATGAATTAACACCCTTTCCTGTCATTTGATTGTCTGTTGACCTGTTAGTACGTGTGTGTACACCGTGCCCTGACCCCTTCCTGCTGCCGGGAGGGATAGGAAATGGGAAGAGGAGGAATACAACTATGCAGCATAGGGGGGTACCTGGGGTGCGCTCCTAAGACCCTCAGTGGACTGGTCCACAAGTGGCTTCGTCCTCTGAGAGACATAAAGCGTTTGGACAAGGCATTATTACTGAAGGTTTGAGGACTGAAAACTAGGGACAAAGTTGGATTCTTTTGACAAATATTTAAAATACATTTCATTTTTATAGGCCATTTAAAAAGAATCAACTGAGTATTACAATGTTGTGGGTTGGTATGTTAAAGCATGAGTGTGAACAACTCGACTCATTCATTCAACAACAGACATTTATTGTGAGGCCACCCTGTGGAGGGTGCTGGGCTGGGGCCACAAAGATGAATAAGACATTTTCTGGCCCTAAGGAAGGCCAGGGAAAAATACAAATTCATTCATTTGTCCATTCATTAGGTACCGGGGTCCCTGAAGCAAATAACACGCAGCTTCTGACCTCAAGGGGCTTACCACTCGGCAGACTGTGTTCGAGGAAGCACACGGTGTGGAGGGTGTGGTGACAAATATGTTGAGGCCACAGTGAAACTGAAAAAAGCCATAGAGCTCACCTGGATGGGGGTGGGGTGGGGCATAGAGGGAATGGCTGAGACGGGCTAAAGGAGCAGGCAATTCTGGGGTAGGTGTTGGTGGGTGAACAAGGTGTGGGGAGGGCATTCCAACCCAGGAAACGCCACAACAGCAGGGAAGAAGGACCCATCAGATTGGTTCGGGGAACTGAGGCTAGCTGAGAGTGGACTGTTGTCTGGTATGGGGAGTGGGGAGTGAGAGAGGCCAGAGACACAGAGACTTCTGGGCTTCTGGCAGATTCCACCTTCTGCCAGATCTTCCCTGAGACCCTGGGGGTGGTACCTCTGGGGGCTCCTCCTTCCCTCCCTCCCATCTGTGAGTTCTGAGACTAAGACGCATCTCTGAAGCTGTGATCCAAGGTTGGACGCACTAGATATCACAGAAGCAGTGATGATACTCCTGGGCCTTCAGAAAAGAGACCATGTCCCACAGCAGGAATGGGGAAAGGCTTCAAGAAGTGGCATTTGCACTTAAAGGGTTAGGGAAGTATGCACAGGTGGGCATGGGAAAGGGAGAATCCTTGGGCAGGTTTGTTTTTGGTGGCGTTATAAGCAGACTCTTGTCTTTCCCACAGGACATTCCTTCCCCTTTTCCAGACTTCTGGCTTCTACATTAGAGTTCATCGCAAATCAAGCAACAAACATATTTGAGAGATCTCAAAGGTGCATAGCAGGGTCTTGCCAGGTTAATGACGACTGCAGATGTGACTGCAGAGTTCCATAACCATGATGACTGTCATCCCCTAGAATCTGAAGACAAAATGGTTTATATATTGTCCTGCCCAGCCTTGTTAGCTCCTCATCCATTAAGACATAGCTTCGGTGTTACTTTCTCAGAAAGTCTTTCTCCTGACCCTCTTACCATTTTGCATACCCTAATCTGAGTTGGGTGCCTGCCTTTCTGATTCCATCACAGACTTGATATAGCTTTTTTTTTTTTTAATGTTTTTAAATTTATTTTGAGAGAGAGAATCCCAAGAAGGCTCCATACTGTCAGTGCAGAGCCTGACGTGGGATTTGATCTCACAAACCGTAAGATCATGACCTGAGCCGAAATTAAGAGTTGGACACTCAACTGACTGAGCCACCCATGCACTCCGAGTTGGGTGCATATTTGCTTTTTGTTGCATTTTGTACTGTTAGTCTTTCTTTCTTTCTTTCTTTCTTTCTTTCTTCTGCTTCTTCTTCTTTTTTTAAATAGGCTTATTTCCTCCACCAGACTGAGAGTTCTTGAAAAGCAAAAACATGTGTCAAAGATCTTTGCATCCCTAGAGCCCATCACAGAATCTGGCACACAGTAGGCATTCAACACAGGATGGCTGAATGGATGAATCACTGTAAGCGTTTTAAAGTATCACCTATACATACACACATGTGTGTACAAGGAAGTCGATGCAAACAATTTGGGATTCCATGCCCTGTAGGCCCCAGCTTCCTCCTTCCTGCCGTGCTTTCCTTCCTAGCCCTGGAAACTTCTGTAGCATCTGCTTCTCACTCTTGGTCTCCTTAAGGCCAGCTCAGCAGCAGTAGCAGGACTGGAGAGTGAATTGTCTGGTGGTTCGGAGCACAAGCCCCTGGTTATGTCATCTGTGGAGTCAGAGCTACCAAGAAAAGCAGCTCTGAAATGTTAATGGGGTTCTCATTTTCCAGGCAGCTGCCCCAGGATAGCAGATGGAAGCTGTGATGAGAAAGTGAGAGAAACCTTCTGTAGCCCGGCTGAGGAATGAAGCACCCTTGGGCTGGGGCCCAGAAGCCCCGCTTCCCATTTCACAACCGGACACATCCTGATATTGGAGGTTAATATCTGGTGAGTTTCCTAAGCTCTGGCTCATCCCCCAAGTCCTTGGCCTCCTTGAATCTTTGATAAAGAAACAGAAAAGTATGTTTCCCTTCCTCTCCCTCTCTCCACCTCTCTCTCTCTCTCCCTCTCTCTGTGTGTGTCTCACACACACACACACACACACACACACACACACACACACACGTACCTCTCCACATAACAAAAACCAAAAATGTAAGCACCCGATGGTCATTTTAGAAACAGCTATCAGAAGCATGTCTGAGGAGCACTGACAAATTTGCCTCCAACCTTCCTGCCTTTTGACACCTCTGTTCCTTTTCTCCTTTCTGCTCTTGCCTTAAATGAGAGACACCTCATTGGTCACCTCTAGTTCAACTCTTTCAATGGATGCAGTGAGGAAATTGTGGTCCAGAAGGGTTAAGAGACTTGTCAGCCCATGTATTTAGTTTCAGTAAGTCAGAATTTCCTTAGATAAAGGGTCAAATGAAGACCATCTTTCCTCAGGGACAAAGTGGACTCTTAGGACCCATATGAAGGCGTAATGATTCCTACATCTCTTTGAAAAAGGTGGTGATCAGAGAGGTATTTTCAATATTAAAAAAAACCCTATGATAATTACACATTTTCCTGCTATCTGATAACAGCCATCTCAATTAGAGAATAAAGCTGAATATGGTTTTAAAAATTTTTTTTAAATGTTTATTTATTTTTGACAGAGAGAGAGACAGAGCATGAGCGGGAGAGGGTCAGAGAGAGAGGGAGACAAAGAATCCGAAGCAGGCTCCAGGCTCTGAGCTGTCAGCACAGAGCCCGACACGGGGCTCGAACTCACGGACTGCGAGATCATGACCTGAGCCGAAGTCGGACGCTCAACTGACTGAGCCACCCAGGCGCCCCCAAAATAAAGCTGAATATGGTTTTTAAAACACTCATATGGTTGACTAGGAAACATTTCAAACATACATGAAATATTGTCAACAACTGTGCACCTACTGTCCAGACTTACTAATTTTGGGTTTTATTTCAGGTCAGTGGTGTCATTTTTAAAATCATTTTTTGTTGTTACATGTGCTTGATCAATATAAAGAGGAAAAGGACCTAGGAGTATGCAAAGTAGTTTCCGTGGTGATCACAAGCTTTCAAAATTTAAGATTCAGTGAGAAAGAAACACTCAAACGAGTCCTTGGTGGTAGGAAAACCGTAAGTTGCCCTCCTATACATTCTCCCAGCTGAGTCTCTGCTGCTACAGTGTCTTTAACGGGGGCTTTTTGTCACAGGTCCGCTAAAAGCAAAAGAGGTACTGCTCTTGTCTGGACTCAGACTCATTAGGCTAGAACAGCAAACCCAGATCAAAGAGAGGAGACAGGGAGTGGGGGGCAGGCGCGGAGAGACTGGGGTGGCATTTTCTGCTCCATTGGTAACCAAGAACTTGAGCTCGGTGACACCCAGCCCAGCAAGTAGGCCAAGGGGTCCCAGGGGGACCCCAGCTGGAGTCCCCAGATGGCCCGATCCGTCTGCTCTGCCTTGCAGGGAGCTCTGAGCAAGGACCTCTCGGCCTCGGTTGTCCAGCTACTGGAATACCCTTGGCTGCCCACGGCACCTGGAGAAGTCACGAGTGGATGCCTGCAAATGGCAGGTGAAAGTCGTGCCTTGTAAAGACCCCGCTCCAAGGAGGATGTTTACATGGGGCCGTGTGGAGGCTGCTTTCTTTGTGTTCATTTTCTACTTTTCTTCTTTATTAGCTCTGCCTCTCCTCTTGTGGTTCCTTTTTCTGGTATTTTGTCCCCCTCCCTACCTCTGTTTCTGTTTTGCTGTTTGTCTTCCTCTTCCCGGGTCTTTCAGTCTCTGAGCCTCTGTTTCCTTTCTGTCTCTCTTTAGTGAGAACTGCTCCAGACACACAGACCACGGCATCTGCTCCAGGACTGCCCCTGGGCAGGGCAGGAGGGCCACTTGGAGTGTGGATGTTCAGGGTTCTGCCCTTTGACCTGTGACTGGAAGAGGAAGGGAGCCAGTTGGCAGGACCTTTGCACCTGTGCCCAGAGGCCAGGGCCCCTAGCTGGCTGTAAGGCCAACGCAGCCTCCTGGCGGGTCCCTGATTTAGAGGATAAAAGAAGCCGTAGAGTGTCCACAGGGCATTCCACTCCCACCAGATACGTTCTTTCCAGAAAGGAGCAGCTGCGGGCTGAGCCCGGGTTCACCTCACAGGGAACACGTGCTGGCCCCTCCCCCTCCCCCCCCCCCCCCCCCGGGGTGGTGGCCAACTCTGTACAATCCTGCGCACACAGACCTCGTTGAAATAATTTTTATCTTCCTTTAGCCTCCCCGTCTATTTTAGGTACTTTCCCGCGTTTGGCTCTCTCTGTTCAACACAGCACAAGACATTCAGGTTTTGCCACTTCTTTGGGTCTTCATTTCCTTGCGAGGTCTCCTGTTTTCACGTAAAACGTATATTAAATAGATTTATATGTTTTTCTCCTATCAACTTAACTCTCAGGCGCAGCCAAAACCCCTAAGACGGCAAAAGGTCCAATTTGTCTTCCCTACACCTACTTGCCTTTGTAATCCGTAGGGGCAACTGGCAACTGTGTTTCACACGCAGACACAGGAGGAGAGCGGGAGCAGCGGGGGCGTTTTGCTTTCACCGCAGGAGTGATGGATTTGTGATCCCCCAGGGCTGCCTGAGACCGGCCTTCTTGGCTCAGCCTGCTCTTGCCTGCCTCCTAGTGGCCACTTCTGAGTACTGCAGGCACGAATTCTAAGCCCTGCAGAAGATTGGCCTCCCACCTGCCCCGGTCGTTATCAACGCCTTCCTCTCCCGCCTTTCCCGGCCAGCGGGTCTGGGGCTTAGAGTCTTAAAGCCTCGGAAGAGGCTCAGAGCAAACGAGGGATGAGGAGGCGCTCGGTGGCCGGAGAAAGGCTGTCTACATGAGAGGTTCAAAGAGACAGTGACTGGAAGGCTTTTTGCCGGTTCTGCAGCAATTGTCAGGTGGATCCTGTCCCCGCTCAGAACCCCCGGCGCATGTCATGGGGTCACTCGTACCTACATGCCTGTCCAGCGTATTGGGGGATTAGTGCCGTGACTCTCAAGCACAGCCCTGTCCCTGTCGGTCCCGCGCCGAAAACCTGCAACGTCTCCTCGCTGCTCCTCGCCCTGGGCCCCGCTGCCCTCTCGCTGGACCCACCCGTCTGCTTGGTTCCCTTCCCTGCAAGCCCGCCGCTGCGGCCTGATTCCTTGACGTTTACAAGCCCTTCCTGCACGCTCAGGCCCCGCGTCTTTGCTCCCCGGGCGCTTCCCTCCACTGTGGAAGTACCCTCCAGATCGCATGCGGACGCCACTTCCTCTGGAACCACTCCCTGGCGCTGTCGGCTCACCCCTCCTTTCCCTCCCACAGCCTCGCCTCTCGGGGACTTCGCCCGCCTCTGCTGGCGGCCGTGCACCTGTGCCGTCCACGCACCGTTCGCGGAGGCCGTATCTGACTCACTCCTCTCCCTATCTGCGCTCAACCATAGAAGAAGGGCTCCGTAAGCGGCTGTCTACCTCTTGACACGAGGGCCGACCCAATGGTGGCTCGCAGAGCGGAGCTGTCACCACGGTGGGCGTCACCACGAGTGGGGCACTGTGCCAAGTGCTCAGGAATCCCGCCCTGGCACGCTAGCAGCCGCCCCGTGGGTACGTGTACTTTTCAGCTGAGAAACTGTTGGGACGCCAGGGGAGCTCTCTCCCTGGGTCTCAGGGCGCCGCGGACTTCACCCGCATCTTTAAGATAGGAACCCTCTGGGCGGTGGCATATAGGAGTGTCGCCTGGCAGCCGGTCATAGTTGATTTCTGTGAGGTGGAGGGGACATGAGGACAATATGAAAGTTCACGGGTGTAGGTTGTTGTAGGTGGGACACATGAGGGATCCAGGGCGGTGATGGGACAGTGTCAGAGGCTCCAGACACTGGGACTGGCTCTGGACACCAGCTGAGAAGTCCTGAAGGCGTTGGGGCATATTTCCCAATAGGATTTGCCCCGCCCCCCCGTCCCCCCCCCCCCCCCCGCCGCTTTTTGATGATTGTAACCTTTATTCTCAGTGCTGGTTCACTTAAGGTGGGGCGAGTGGGTGGTGCTTATTTGTTTCATTCGGCGAATATCTATGGGACAGTGATGACATTCCAGGCTTACGATCTGCTAAGGACACAGGAAATGCCTTTACATTTACATTCTATGTCATCCTAGAGCCACTAACGGTTTCTTTTCAATTAAAAAAAAATTGAGTACCTTAGATAAGACATCTGGAACTTGAAACAAAATAGGCAAATGCATATCCTTCTTAGATGAAACCAGAAATGCAGAGGCGTGAGGAGACCTGAAGTAATCAAAACAAGAGCTAGTTAGATCATAGTCTCTGGTTTGAAGAGTCAAGCTGTTGGTTGTTTCAGAGATGCCGGGGTCCAAATGAGCAGCCCAAAATGTGCCACTTTGGCCCGTAGATTATTTTGAGCTGATAACAGTCAAGGCCCAAAAGACTCAGGAAGAAACTTTGACTTTCCCCCTAAGCGCCTAAAAGAGTTTAGATAGAGACCCTGCTCCAGGAAGAGCACAGTCACCATAGATACCTACAGTATAATATGAACTAAGGGAGGCAGACAGGCAGGAACTTGGCAAAGTCTGTTAAAATTCGTCTCCGTGTCTCATGGTTTCTGGACGGCCCCTCAAACATTTGTTTACTAAACATTTACTCTTTCCATTCTTCCTATGAATTGTCTTCCTTCCCTTTGAAATCCCCAACCCCTGCCTCCTTCTCCTTGGTTCAGGATGACATATATACCTCATTTGGCGTGACTGTCTTTGGAACCTCATGTGGGTTCCTGAATGTAAAAAATTAAGTTTGATTTTCTCTTGTTAATATGTCTTATGTCAATTGGAGTCTCAGACCAGCCAGAAGAAACTTGAAGAATAAAGGACACTTTTTTCCTTTCCAACTGAGATAAACCAAGGGACTCCCTGAGAAGTTGTTTTCCATCCCAGTCCTAAAGGGTGCAGGCCAGTTGGCAGCTTTTAAAAGATGGCTTTGCCCTTTTAAGTCACTCTGGCTTCTCTGTCCCGTTTGTATTGAACTAACCAATGCCACTTGTGGACTGTCAGAGACAGTGTACAAATTAAGGCAGAAAAAAAATTGTTCAGGGCATCTGGGTAGCTCAGTCAGTTGGGTGTCCAATTCTTTAAAAAAATTTTTTTAATGTTTATTTATATTTGAGAGAGAGACAGAGCGCAAATGGTAGAGGGGCAGAGGGAGAGGGAGACACAGAATCTGAAGCAGGCTCCAGGCTCCGAGCTGTCAGCACAGAGCCTGACGTGAGGCTTCAACCCACAGACCCATCATTACCTAAGCCGAAGTTGGACGCTTAACCGACTGAGCCACCCAGGCGTCCCAAGTGTCCAATTGTGGATTTAGGCTCAGGTCATGGGTTCTGGGATCCTGCCCTGCATCGGCTCTGCTCTGGGCATGAAGACTGCTTAAGATTTTCTCTCTCTCTCCCTCTACCCCTTTCCCTCACTCACACTTGCTCTATGAAATGAAACAAAATGCTTTAAAAAATTGTTCATCAAAGCAGATGTGTAATGGGTGAAATGCCCCCAGATCTCCTTCCTGAAAAGACCTATGGAGAAGTTATTTATGAGAAGTAAGTGCAGGGTTTTTTCATGCCTGGACTGCTTCCTTGGAGTCTGTGTCCCTGGATGCTGAATCCACTCATTTCTTCCCGTGGAACATATTCTTCCATCAACCGCTCTGGAACATTCTTTCTTTCTAGTCAGGGGGTGAAGCCGTGAAGCTGCATGGATAGTATCTGTTCTCTTCACAGGTGTGACCTGCCTCGCGGCTGTTGTGGTTCATTTTATTACAGTGTAAGAGGCCAAGGCCAGCAGGGGGCCTGCACATCATAAACTGCCTGTGTATGCAGCGCTGTGCATGCCCCTGGCATTCCAGAAATGGAAACTCGGAATGCCAGGAACACCTCTCCTCTCTAATGAGGAAAGATTTCATTGTTCATTGTTCATTTACAACATGGGCACGTGAAAGGAGTTTGGGGTCCCCGAGGCATTTATGGTTTCATTTCTCCTCACCATTTCCCTGGGCCCTGGGAGAGCAGGGGAGGTGGGTCTGACCCAGCTCCTTTGCTGCCTTTTGTTTGATTTGTGAACAGCCTGGCTTGAGCTTGACACGCAAATGCTGACCAAGAGACACCTTAGAACTGCTTTAGCACTCAATCTCAAAGAAGTAGGGGCTCAGTGTGACCTGAGGGCTCTCGAGACTGACGATGAGTTTGGCTTCAGGTCAGGCACTGGTGCCGGGAGCCGGGCCTCACCCTCTGCAGCCCTGCAGGTGCGTTTCAGGAGTTTGCGGATGGGGGTGCGCTGAGTACATTTTGCTAGCTGTTTCTGCCTCTTTTTTAGGCTGTTCCATGTTAGAACTGCTCGTCCCAAAGTAGGTTAATACTTAAAGCACATGTGTAACTTTCTTACCGAGATCTTAGAAGAGGGTTTTGCTGGAAATAAACAGCTTGGAACCCAGGGCTTTAGCCAGAGAAAGAGTTGCTGATCTTGAAGAATTGTTTGGTGCTACTCAAACTAACCATTCTTTCAAAGACTTTGTATTCCTGTTGTCTTCCTGAAGGCTCAGGGCACCACACCGCTGTTGTCCAGTCAGCGTCTTTGGAGGTGGGGAAGCATCATTTCTCTTCCAAAGGGCTGAGATTGCTGCCCAAATACTCCCAGTTTAGAAATGAGTAGAGCTTCGCTGACCGCTTAGGTCATTTTTCCCTGTGACTAGCTTGAGGTTAGCTGGCCAGAGGGAAAACTGACCCTTCCCTTCCCAGCTGGCTGCCAATAGTCTGGCCCTTCTGACACTCCAGGACCCGGCTGTGAAAGGGAACAGGCCCTGGGGGGTACACAGCTGTATTCTGGGTCTGCCTTTTTCAAGCCCCCTTCCTGTCCCCTACCCCTGTAGGTACCCCAAACTGTACAGTCAGGGACTAAGACAGCTGGGGTGAGAGAGCCCCGCCAGGGAGGCTTTACTTCTGGCTGCAGGGGCAGGTCTAATGAGAACAAGGAGGAGGGTGGGATGGAAATGGTGGACTGCTACCCTAATCAGATGTCAAACACGGGCCATTTCACATGAGCAAGACAGGAGCTAGAGTTTAGATACAAAGTAAAAATAGCAGATCCGAACAAGCACTTCATAGGTGCTCTGAAAACACACACATCTGTCTCTTTGCGGAGACTGTGGCTTTGAAAAAGGGCAGCAGATAAAGCAAAGGTACATGTTATTGAACAGGGGATGTGGGGAGAATGTCCCTCATGGCGGTCGCTTATCTCTGGGCTGGAAGGTATGTGACCCTTACCAACAGGAGGAAAAACTCCTTTCGAGACTCCAACCTTCCTAGCCAACTGTCGCACGTGCCAGAGAGCCGGCCCTCTTCACCTACGAAGTGCTTTCGAAGTTGCCTCCTGACCTGCTCTCTCCTTACTCTCCCTCTGATCGCTCCCGTTCACTATTCAGCCCCACATTACCTCACGCTCCCCCTTCCCCTCCCCAGAGCTGGGTATATCACCACACCCAGGGACCAAAAATGCAGGAGGAGTGAGGAAGCCCGCTCATTCCGCGTGTCGGCACTGAGATGCTGCTAACACACAGGCACCTCCTATTTCGAAAAAGAGAAACATGTTCCATAGCAGTTTGTTGGGACGTGTCAGGCTTGGTGAGATTGGAGAGTGTCTCAAAGTTCTACACAGGCAGCTGCTACTCTACAAAGACAGAAATGTATGGTTCTAGACTTTTGGTGGTTAAAATTAGAAAATTCCAAACGAAAGCTGAGGAGAAAAAGTAAGATGCCGAGGGGGAGGGAAGAGTGTGGAGAACGCTATCCACGGGCAAAATTCTTCCGTGTTGCTGCGTGATGGTTGCAGAGAGGGAGGTTAATCAAGAGCTAGTCCCCCTGCCAAGACTATCCTCAGTGCCCACTTTTGTCCGAGAAACCCAGGCCATTTCTGGTTTTAGAGCTCTCATCTTGGGTTTCTCAGATCTGCCCCTCTGAGAACTGCCCCAGCAATCACCTTCCGTGAGGACTTTGTTGAAACCTTCGCCCTCAGGGGCTGGGCTGTTACCTTTTGGGAAGGCTGAGCACCAGTGGCTTGTTGCTGCGGCTGGCCTCACTAAGCCAAGGGATCTTGTCAAATTTTGGCACAGAAACCTGGAGGGAAATGGAAAGAGATCGGTTTGCAGAATTTATTGCGTTCGAGCATTGCCATCAAAACCAGGACCAAAGTCGGCTAATGGCAGCTCTACAAATGCCAGCACTTCCAAAACATTTTTTATGATTTATATTTGAGTCTTTTGAGTCTCCCGTAAAGTCTCCAAGAGTAAATAGTGTTATCTCCACTTTACAGACGAAGAAAATCAGAGCTCAGGCATTATGATTTGCCAAGTCACACAGCTAGTAAGTGGATTCGGGTTTTCTGACTTTGGTGCCCCCTATATCTTGTATTCTACTATCTCTATCCCTTTGCTGTTTTATTACTTCCATCTGTTTATGCATCCTCTGAGAGTTCTACGAAGTCAGCTGAACATCAGCAACCTCCTGTTCAGTCTCCGGCTGTTTTCAGCCACAGTGTCCTCCACCCCAATTCCTTCTAGGCAGCAAAGAGGAGAGAACCACACTTGGAAGCTACAGACAACTGGATGTTAATCTTGACGAACCCGTTTTTCAGCTGTGTGGCTTTGGACGCATCACAACCTCTCTGAGCCTCAATTTTGTCCTCTGTGAGGAGATCTATCATCACTTTACAGGTCAATGCACAAGACACAAAGCTCCAGGAGAGCAGGGATTTTTGTCGTCTTCATTCACTGTTGTATCAGGAGCACCTAATACAGTACCTGTATGTGTCCAGTGAATTCACGGATGCATGGGAAGTCCCTAGTTGAGGGCCTTAGTAACCGGAGCTCAGTAAAAGTAGGCTTTATAATCTCTCGTTACCAGCCCAGCCTCTCCCCCTGGTGTTGTTCGGACGCCAAATCCTGTCTTTCTGTTGGGGACTGGCTTTTTCCTGGACTCTGAGCGGTGCGTCCTCAGAGGGGAGCCGGGAGGTCCTCTGAGCAGCCAGGAGGGGGCAGCAGCGACCTCGCAGTCTCTCTAGCCGGGGAAGGGCGCTCTTGCCGCGGAGGCTGTGGCGGACCCGGAAGCGCTCGGCCGCCGTCGCGACCCCCGGCGCCCCGGATGGGGAAGGAGGCGGGCGGCCGCCTTTCCCGGCCGCGCAGCCCTGGGAATTGCGGGCAGGTGGGTTCCGAGCGGGAGTCCGTGTTTGCGGGCCTCTTTCTCCTCCGCCATCCTCACCGGCGGCGGGCGCGGGAGGCCCCGGAGGGGGAGTGGGGCGCCCCCGGGGACACCTGCCCGACCCCCGGCCCCACGGAGGGGCGTTGCCCTTTCCGGCGCCGCGGATCCTCCAGCCGGGGCGAAGCCGTGAGCTCCTTGGGCCGGGGTCCTTGCTGCAGTGAGAGGGGCTCCCAGGGTGTCTCGTCTCGCTTGTGAAGCAAAACCTAGCGCGGGCTCTATGGAAGAAATAAGGTCGGCAATAAGAATTTTCTTCGCAGACTTGCAGCATGACCCTGGTATTTCTGACTCTTAAATTTTCATTGTGAAAAAGGGGTCGCTGTGTTCGAACCTCCCAAGAGTTTTTCCGTTATAAGTGGAGTGATAACTTTTTAAAGGATGTTACGCTCAGTTAATGGATTAAGAATCTTTGAGTCCTTGGTTTTGGTTGAATGAACCTTGGAGCCCATACCGTTTTGTTTTGTGCAGTTGTCGTTAGACTGGTACCTTATTTCTTTTCTTTTTTCTTTTCTTTTCTTTTCCTTTCTTTCTTTCTTTCTTTCTTTCTTTCTTCCTCTCTCTTTCCTTCCTTCTTCCTTCCTTCCTTCTTTCTTTTTCTTTCTTTCTTTCTTTCTTTCTTTCTTTCTTTCTTTCTTTCGTTCGTTCTTTCTTTCGCTCTTTCGTTCTACACATGCCTTTGAGAACTCCGTAAATAAAAGCTCTGGATCCTATCCCTAGAAATTTGCACTAAGTGCAGCTACAAGCATACAGCGACAGGGAGGGCTTTGGGTGAAGCCTCAGGGATATGTGAACCCCTGAGCTAACTGGTTTAGAGGGAGACGTGATGTGAGGCCCAGGCTTTGGGGTCAGACATTGGTTTGAATCTGGCTCCAGTGTTTATCACTGTTAACTTGGGCTAAAGTTACTTTAAGCACTTCGAATCTCGGGTTTTTTCTTGTTTACTAACTAAAGTGGAGCTAATGCTAACTTGAAAGCATGCGGGGATTAAATGAAAGAAGCTCCAGAAGGCACTTGACGCGGAGTAGGCACTCAGTACGTACTAGCTACCAGATGTCTGTTATCATCCGTGGGATTATAACTTAAAATCTGAAACAGAGGTTGAATGTCCACGGTTATTAAATGGCCACCGCACACATGTTGCTCAGACTTCTAATAAACTGGGTTGCTTTGACTTTAACCCTATTCTTCCCGGACGGTTCACAGCTTTCCGAGGTTCATGGTGTGTCTTTTTCCAGGAACTTGGCCTAGCCTGGGTTGCCGCTTTTGCAAGCGAGGCAGGTCGGTGCAGTGTCAGCCACCACCCGGCATGGGATTTCCAGAGAGGTCTTATTTCAGAACTTTGTAAGGAACGAGAACCACGTGGACTTCTGCGAGGGAGACCGAGCTGGCCTGAGCTTGAGGGAGAGGATCATGGGGACCCAGCCTGTAGCTGACACTGAGGAGGCCAAGTGGCAGAAGGTCCTGTACGAGCGACAGCCGTTTCCCGATAACTACGTGGACCGGCGTTTCCTGGAAGAGCTCCGGAAAAACATCCACGCCCGGAAGTACCAGTACTGGGCCGTGGTGTTCGAGTCGAGCGTGGTGATACAGCAGCTGTGCAGCGTCTGTGTGTTTGTGGTCATCTGGTGGTATATGGATGAGGGCCTTCTGGCCCCCCAGTGGCTCTTTGGGACCGGCCTGGCCTCTTCACTGATTGGCTATGTTTTGTTCGATCTCATTGACGGAGGTGAAGGACGGAAGAAGAGTGGGCGGACCCGGTGGGCTGACTTGAAGAGCGCCCTGGTTTTCGTTACTTTCACCTACGGTTTTTCCCCAGTGCTGAAGACCCTGACGGAGTCTGTCAGCACTGACACCATCTATGCCATGTCAGTCTTCATGCTTTTGGGCCACCTCATTTTCTTCGACTATGGCGCCAATGCTGCCATTGTATCCAGCACGCTGTCCTTGAACATGGCCATCTTTGCTTCTGTCTGCCTTGCCTCGCGCCTGCCCCGTTCCCTGCATGCCTTCATCATGGTGACTTTTGCCATCCAGATTTTTGCCCTGTGGCCCATGTTGCAGAAGAAACTGAAGGCATGTACTCCCCGTAGCTATGTGGGTGTCACGCTGCTTTTTGCATTTTCAGCCTTGGGAGGCCTGCTGTCCATTAGTGCTGTGGGAGCCATCCTCTTTGCCCTTCTGCTGTTTTCCATCTCTTGTCTCTGCCCTTTCTACCTCATTCGCCTGCAGCTTTTTAAAGAAAACATTCATGGGCCTTGGGATGAGGCTGAAATCAAAGAAGACTTGTCCAGGTTTCTCAGCTGAGTTAGGGACTTCCATTCGGTTCTTAAGGGAAGCTGATAGACTAATCTCCCGGCTCATACAAGATTTGAAGGCAGAATCCCATTCTGGAAGCAACATACTATTTTGGGTAGGGGAACAGAGATCAAAAGAAAAAGCTAACCAAGGGCGTGAGTGGTGAAGGTGTTTTTCTTTCTGTTACTCTGTGGATGAAAAAGCTTTCTGGGACCTTCTTGAATTACTGCCTCATTATTGCTGTAACAAAGGAAGTGATGTGGTTTCTATTAAAAAAATAACAACACATCCATTAAGTTGTCCCATGATTTTTCTGTAAGCAGAAGGCTGACAGAAGGGGCATGAAGAGAATGAAAGTATGTGTATGTGTTCAAGTCACTTCTCTCCTTTGGTTATCTGGAGCTCGAATCCTAGATGCTGTGACATTTTGTTGCCTAAGATCACAGAATTGGTTATTTAACCTTACCTCAGAGTTTCTACATAGTTCTTAGTGAGGCACGTGCACACTGCCTGGGACCCGGATGTGATGTGTCGCAATACATAATCAGAATGCTGAGGGAATTCAGAGGCTGGAGGCCAAACTGAATTGGAGAAACTAGGAAATATTTATTAGAGGAGATGGCATTTGAGCTTGGTCTTGGTGGTTAGGTGAGATTTCAGTAAGTAAAAGATGGTTTTAGGGCAAGGTGGCAAAGGCCTTTAGGCATCAGGTCAGTAATAAGCAAGGCATACAAGTCACACGAGTCATACTGTGTGTGGCTAATGGCAGCTGAAAACTGGATGGAGCTTGGCCCCGACCAGGGAGGGCCATCACTACTCTGCTCCAGCTGAGTGTTTCTAATCAGAATGTAGGCCTGGCTGCAGAGCTGCAGATTTCTGATGACATCTAATGATTTCTAAATGAAGTCTCAGTAGCTGTAATTGTGATTTTTAATGTGAAATCTGACTTGTAAATTCTGCCAAATTTAAATCTGGACAAAAGCCACACTTGCATGCAACATGTGGCTGCCTTTGGGCCACGTCTGTTTTTTAGGACAAGCACAAAAGTGGGAAGGTGTTTCATGGGAGATCAGCGTTCTGGGGGTTTGAGGGAAAGTTGGAAAGGAAGGTTTGAGTAACAAGTAGGGGTGTGAATGTTCAGGAATTTGGGCTTTAACCACAGGTCATTGGGAGCAATCCAGTTTATCTAAGGAGGGAGCAAATGCTTGGATCTTGGGTTATCCAACTGCTCTGTGTTTCAGTTTTTCCATCTGTAAAGTGGGAATGGAAGTATTTACCTCTAGAATTGTGATAATTAGAGGAGATGTATGAGTGCTTTGAGGAACTCTGGGCGCGTAGCAGAGGAACGGTAATGTTCGCCGTTACTGCTGTATCAGGTTGATCTCTAGGACGACTTGAAGAAGGACAGAGATGAAGTATAAGATGCACCGGGTGCCTCCCAGAATATCTGGTAACTCATGACATAACTCATTTGGGGCAAGTCCCTGCACCATCCCTTCTCACTAGAAATTAATTTCAAGTCAGAAACTAAGTAATGCTTGTATTTCTCTGAACATAGATTTCTCAAAAAATGTCTTGAACAGGACTGTGAACTAGTGTCTTCAGCTCTTTGGACTGATAAGAACAGTGTTTCATTAGGATGGGTAGTTTTCCTTAGGGCCAATTAGATTGCTTTCCTAGTCCCAAGGACACTGGCCAGAGGGGAGAGAAGGATCTTGGAAACTGACTTGTGGAGCTCAAAGCATCGATCCTGCATTGGGTGTGGCCATTTCACCCCTCGTGAGTGGGCAGAACTGGCTCATAGTTACTGTATAGTTCACATCAGGAACAGAGCAACAGTGGTTGGAGGTAGTAAAGAATTGTATATGATTGTGCTTTTTTTTTTTTAGTGTTTTAATACATTTGCCCTATTTGAATAGGTATGTGATTTTCAGCTTTAGGGAACTCACGTAAGCAGCAACATCTGTGTCAATGAGCAGAAAGTTCCCCAAATTTGAGCCACTTGCAAAAACAGTTTCAGTGGGACGAATTAATGTGCCTGTGCTGTCATTTTTCAGCTCTTCTCTGTCACACTGTGTATAGTATTTGGAGCCCCCCCAAGACCTGACCATATTTGGTTTGGTGGTTGTAGAAGCTTGGTGTGGAAATGGGAGGGGGACAGAGAGTTGAGGGTTGGATGATGTAGAGTGGGGCTGCCAACTCAATTCAGGTGGAAAGATGGTGAGAAGGATATTCCAACCAGAGTGAACAGTATGTTCAAAGTGCACGGGGACCTGATTTATCCTGGCAGTGGACAGAAGCACAGGATAGATGGGCTGCAGGGAGAGGGTATGGGGTCTGAGAGTGCTGAGTACTTTGAATTCTCGTATCCTGTAGTCAGTGTCAATGTAAATTGAGGTTTTGAAAAGGGAGACAAGATTTCCACCACACACACTTTCATGAGTGTGTATCTCTCTATGTATGTGCATATATATGTATATATATAAATACAATTCTGGCACCAGTTTTCGGGCTGAGCCTGGGGAGCTCTGTGGCAATAGTGAAGAGTGAACGTCTGGACTAAGGGTGTGAGGCCGATGGGTGTGGAGATGAGAGGCCTGATTAGAGAGGCTGTCAGAGAACTTGGTAGACTCATGTTGGGAAATGGAAGGGACTGGAGGATGACCGGCTGCTGCCTTGAGTGGATTTGTGTACCGTGAAAAGACAGAAGTGAGAACAGGTTTGGAGGTGAAGTAGAAAAGAAAATAAGAATGGGACACATAAAGTTTGAGGTGCCTGAGATGGTACACTCAGGCTAAGTGTTCCAATTGTAGTATCTGGAGGACGTTGGTTCTAAATTCCGGGCGTAATCTGGAAGGGTATTGAGATCTAAACAGAATCTAGTGCTTTTGCACTTGGAATTCTTTGTACAGAATTGGTTGCCTCATAACCAGGAATATAGTGGAATTAGAAATGGATCACAGAAAGATAATTAAAAAATCAAAATGGTAAGAACCAAAGTGAAAGACTGGCCCTATGAAAACAGATTAGAGAATAGAACACCACAGCCCGGAAGAAGGCTCAACAGAGATACAACATCATCACCTATAAAACTATAAAGGGTCGAAGTGAATCTTGATTTGTTTACCAAGTCATGAGTTACAAAAGACACCCTTTGAAATTTGAGCAAGGCAAGTTTAAGACAAATGAAAATACAATTTTATACACTTTCTGCAGTAACTCCAAGAAGTTTCACAGACCGAGAATGTAAGTGGATTCCAAAAAGTTTTGGGGTAAAATGCAAATAAAAAAGCCATAAATATTTTGTAAGAAAATGTTAAGAAACTCCAAGCTTTTAAGTGGTACTAAGAGCTCACTGCGGGATGATGAGGCTTACTTATGGCACGCTGCTTTGAGTTACTGCTGGCGGCATAGGGAGGCAGGCCTAGATAATGATTGGTATGACCTGTGTGACAGTTGTTGGGAAAGTTACTCATCACTTAAGTAACGTAATGCGGTCAGTATCTGAAATTTAAACAACACAAAGTGTGCAAGCAGAATGTTAATGATTTAGACTTTTAGAGAATACTATGATGTGTGTGTGGGAAGGGAAGGGGGAAATGGAAGGAAAAGGCATTACAGTAGCATTGGAATTAAAATCCCAAACAAGGGGCGCCTGGGTGGCGCAGTCGGTTAAGCGTCCGACTTCAGCCAGGTCACGATCTTGCGGTCCGTGAGTTCGAGCCCCGCGTCAGGCTCTGGGCTGATGGCTCAGAGCCTGGAGCCTGTTTCCGATTCTGTGTCTCCCTCTCTCTGCCCCTCCCCCGTTCATGCTCTGTCTGTCTCTCTCTGTCCCCAAAAAAATAAATAAAAAACGTTGAAAAAAAAAAAAAAATCCCAAACAAAATCTCGTTTGTGTAGGAAACTGTCAGCCCTCCTCACTCTGCACCCCTTCCTCCCGGCTCTGCTTCCTGTCAATCTTCCTTTCAGTAGATATGCTGGACAGTGGGTGGTGGTGGTAAGTGAGGGCAAAGAAGGAGGAATGGGGAGGCAGCTTTGCCTGTCCTTCCAAAATGGTGCCAGGGATTGTAGTTGGGAATGGAAGGGATCAGGGAGAGGTAGAGCTGTAGAGCAGCAGGTGTGCTTTGTTTTGTGGCCTGATGTGGCTTCTGGGTGATTGGCAGGCAGCTAGAAGGCTGTGCAGGGATCTGAGGACAGCAGCACATTGGTTCTGTGTGGTGGCCAGATTGGTGTCAGTGGGATGCCTGCATGCTGTGTCGGTACTATAAACTTTTGAGTGAGGCTTTGGGCAGCTGGCTTAAATTGTGGATATGAGAATCCATGCTGAGCATTTTCAAGGAAGCATGGAGCCATTAAACATCTTCTAAGCCAAAGGCCCAAGGTCAAGAAAAACAAAAGCCAGCAGAGGGCATCAGTCACACAATTTTACAATATTTCAAACCCATCGAACGCAGGGAAACAGGGCTGGAACACAGTGCCGTCCTGTGGAAGTTATCGATACTCCTTTTTGTGATGAAATTCAGCAAAGTCTTGGAATTCTTGATGAGTTGTGGTTTGAGAAATAACCACACCGTTTGAAGTCCCCATAAATTCAGGACACAAATAGCACATTGGGATTTGATAAATTATAATTGCTACATCTTCAAGCACCCAGTGTGTACCAGGCACTGTGTTAGGCACTTTATATACACTATCTTATTTACTTCTTATAACAATCCTGTAATTCAGGTATTATTTTCATTTTACAGTTGAGGTGACTGAGACTCATAGTGAGTCAGGAACTTGCCTCATGCTGTATTGCCAGTTTGGGCTGATGGTTTGCTTTTCTGACAGCCGAACTGGATCCAGGGCCAAAGGCTAACTGGTAAGCAGTTGCTTTTAATGCTTTCTCATATCCCTCATTATCTCTTTTATCCCTTATTCCTACCCCCAACATCTAGCAAAATATTTATTGTCCACCCAGGCTGATCTCTAGTCTCTACCATTCACATTTTATGATGTTTGGCCTCAGGAATTCATTCGGCAAATATTCATTGAGCACTAACTATAGGACATAGTGTTCCATATATTTGAAATATGTCTATGAACAAAGTGGACAAAGTTCTTTGACCTAGTAGAGCTTACCTTCTAGCAGGAGGAGACAGACAACATAAGTGGAAGTAAACGCTATGGGAAAAAAGAAAAAAAGTAGCAATGATATTAAATAAGGGGGTCAGGGTAGGTCTCATGGAAAAAGGAGCATTTGACCAAAGACTTGAAGGAGGTAAATGAATAATCCAGATTTCCCAGGGGGAAACCATTCTAGGCAGAGGCAAGAGCTGCTGTAAAAGTCCAAGCAGAAGACCCCAAACTGCCTGGCATGTTTGGGGTGTCGCAAGAAGTGGCTGAAGTGACCAAGGAGAACAGAAGATGAGGCCAAAGAGGTCATGTGGGAGCTGGATCATGTGTGACATTGCAGGCTATTAGAAGGACTCTGGCTTTTACTCTGAGATGGGAGCCATTAGAGGGGCTTGGAGAAAAAGAGGGGCATGATTTGACATACCCTTTGAAAGGCTCATTGTAGTTGCTGTGGGGCAAGACCAGAGCAGAAAAAAGCATTCAGAAAAAGAAAGAAAGAAAGAAAGAAAGAAAGAAAGAAAGAAAGAAAGAAAGAAAAAAAAAAAGCATTCAGAAGCTCTTGTGATAATCCAAGCAGGGAATGATGGTGTTCAGAACAGAGTGATAGCAGAAGTGGTGGAAAATAGTCACATTCTGGATATAATTTGAAAGTTTAGTCAAGGGCTTCTTGACATATCAGACGTGAGATATGAAAACAAGAGAAGAATCACAAATGACTCTTCAGGGTTTTGGCCTGAGCAAATTGAAAGATAGAGATGCCATCAATTGAGTTGGGTGCAAAGGGGATATAGGTGGAGATTTGGGGGAAGAAAATCAGTTTGAGGCATATAGGCTATGAAACGCTTTGTGGATATCCGGGCTGAAATGTTGAGCAGGGGGTCAGAGAGGGGAGTTAGGATTTTAGGAGCAATGTATGGGATGGGAATGTAAATTTGGTAATCACTGGTATTTAAATGGTATGAGACTGGATGAGATCATCCAAGAAGTTGATATAAACCAAGAGGACGGAGAACTCCAAATTAAAAGGTTGGAGAGAAGAAGAAGCAAAAAGATTTGGAAGGCACAGCCATTGAGGCAGGAGGAAAATCAAGAGTTGGGAGTTCTGGGAACCAAGTGCAGAGGACTCGGGATGGGGGGGAGGTGGTCAACTGTGATCAGATGAAAATCTGGTAAATCAGGGGAGCCTGGGTGCTTCAGTTGGTTAAGCGTCTGACTCTTGATTTCGACTCAGGTCACGATACCACAGTTCGTGAGACTGAGCCCTGCGTTCGCATTTGTGGGTTCTCTCTCTCCCTCTCAGCTCCTCTTCCTCTTGTGTTCTTTCTCTCAAAATAAATAAATAAAAAAAGAAAGAAAATCTGGTAAATCAAGTAAGATAAGGGCTGAGAATTTACAGTTGGATTCAGCGAGGAAGCAGCCATTGGTATCCTTGAACAGTTTTTGGTGGAGTGGGGGGCATAAGAACCTATTTCGGGTGGGGTTAAGTGAGAAAGGAGAAGGAGAGTTGCAGAGGCAAGTATAGGCAACTTTCTGGAAGTTTTGCTTCAAAGGGGAGCCAGGAAACCAGACAGAAATTGAAAGCAAGAGGTGAGGACAAGAAACTTTGTTTCCGGGGGAAAGACCGGGGAAATGATACCATGTTTGTAGGCTGATGGAAGTGAAACAACAGGAAGTAGTAGTTGATGTGGGAAAGGTAGGATTACGAGTGAGCATTTGAGAGGAGAAGGGGTCTAGTGCACCAGTTGGGGGGCTGGCTTCAGACAGAGGACAAGATAGTTACTATGGTAACAGGTGGGCGGCAGAGTACATAAGATACAGACGCTTGTGGAAGGGTGGCTGCTAAGTGGGTAGAGGAGGTGATGGGGATTTCCAGTTCTTTTCTGAGTGCTTCAATTTTCCTAAGAAGTAGGAGACAGAATCAGCTGAGAGTGAGAACGAGGGATGAAATGATGGGGGAGTGAGGAGAGAGAAGGTAGGAAATAGTTTAGTACTTCGGGGCAGTGAATGAACTAGGGATGGCTAGTGTCATTGCTCAGCAGGATTAAAGGCTCACTTGAGCATGGAGATCATGACTTTAAAGTGAAACCAGTTAGGGTGTTGTGTGTGTTTTCCAGACCATGTGCAAACCAGAGTGGATGGAGAGTTGAATGTCTCTGGGGTGGTGGTTTTATCAAATTGAGAGAAGGACAAGGGAGAAAAGTATATGTGCATGGGCATGATTATAACGATTGACCGTGGCATTTTAGTTGGGTAAGAAGGAGAGTGAACCTTAACAGGGGCGAAGGACAGGGAGAGGAGGGACGGGGAAGGTCGATGAATTGGAGGTTCAAGCAGCTAGAAGGATAGGAAGTGAAGATCAGAGAATAAAGACAAGGTTTTAACTTTGGGAGTGAGTAGCTGAGGTAGAGTGAAGGACAATATCAGTGGAGAAATTAAGACCAAGAGAAAAGGCGGGATGGATGGGGTGGGATGTTGCAAGGATAATTTACACACATGTGAAATCCCCAAGAATGAAGACAGGAAGAGTACTGGAGACAGTGGCAGGGCAACAGGAGTTAAAATCGTCAGGGAATCGGGGAAAGCGAACTAGGGGCTGGTGGGTCAGAGGAACAGTGAAGGGTAGTATGTGCGATAGTCTGATGCCATGAGGTTCAAAGCTGAGGGTTTTAGGGAGGAGGGAGGAAGATGGTGAAAGAAAAAGTGGACAACAGGAGTGCCTACCCCACTCGGGTTCAGCAGTGTGAGGGGCTGTGGGAGACGAGAGGGCTGCAGGGGGAGCCGTGCCCTGAGAAGAGATTCTGGTTGTGTTAGAGCAAGGAGATGGAAGGCACATCCACACAACAGGTTGAAGATACAGGGGATTTTGCTGACCATGGCAAGCAGATTACACAGGGCACGGTGTAAGGGTTTCCGAAGTTGAGGAGGGCGGGAGGCCAGCACAGGATGGGTGTGTACGGAACCGTGTTGAGAGTGCTGGGGAGGGGGGTGACCTGGCCGCCTTGGAAGACTGACGTAGGCTGGGTAAAGGACCCATAATGAGAGTCCTCGTGGGTTCAAGACAGATGGTGTGGAGAATGCATGTGTTGGGGGTGGGGGCTCCTGTTTACCTTGAATGGGGTGCGGTCTTAGCGCACAGGCTTCCTCATGTCATCGTGAATATGTTAGTATTGCTTGCTAATGGAATTAATGTGCAAATTCTCCAGGTAATGGCACATTTTAGCAAGAGCCTTTTGGCTGTAATGACACGAACCTCCTGAGAACTGGGTCAACTTCCGACGGTGGGGCAGTGCCATTTGTAGTGTTCTAGAAAGTTTGATTTTGGGGCGCCTGGGTGGCTCAGTCGGTTAAGCGGCCGACTTCGGCTCAGGTCACGATCTCGCGGTCCGTGGGTTCGAGCCCCGCGTCGGGCTCTGGGCTGATGGCTCAGAGCCTGGAGCCTGCTTCCTATTCTGTGTCTCCCTCTCTTTGACCCTCCCCTGTTCATGCTCTGTCTCTCTCTGTCTCAAAAATAAATAAAACGTTAAAAAAAAAATTAAAAAAAAAAAAGTAAGTTTGATTTTGGGTAAAGTGAGCAGAGCGTAGATGAGAGCCAGAGTTTGATCAAGGTCCTGTGGACAGTCGGGCCTGAGGAGGCACCCTGTTGTGACCACGGGGAGGGCTCTGGACAGCTGAGTAGCGGGGCAGAGGCGGAGCAGAAACCACTGAACACCTGTAGGAGCAGCTAGCTTCCACCAGGCTCATGCTTCTGGCCGGTGTTTTTTTTTCTTTGCCAGCTCACAGGTGTGATTAATGGTGGTTTGTTTACCTTGGGAGACCACAGCAATCACCAACCAAACCAAAATACCATTTCCTTCCCAGATACATCACTGTGATTGACGAGGGATCCCCCAGAGATGAGGTAGTTAGGAAGCATCTGTTTCCCAAATGCCCGGCATCTGCTCAGCACCAGGGGCCTGGGACCACCGTGGTGCCCCTCACTCCCATTAGGTGACACAGGGGCAAAAGTGCCCGGGGAAGGGGCTCACACGGGCAAGTGGTTTTTCCTGCCACCATGTGGCACCAATTGGCACCTGGGTTCAAATGACACCCAGGATCAGCCTGAGGTCCTGTGCCCTACACAGACTCGCTCTACAATCCCTTGACCATATGTTGCCGGGACAATGGAACGGATTGATTTTGCCAATGCCGAGGTCGACGGAAACTGTGGTCCCTCGGGTCCCCGTAAAAAGCTGGCTCGGTGGCTGCCTCTGCTTTCCCAAGCTCTGCGGGCTCCCCGGTCCCCACTCCGGGCTGGCCCTGTGGCCTTGTGCGGAGCCCAAGTAACATTTGGACTCTGCTCACTGAGAACACTGTGGGCCTCCCACTCTTTGTAAATTGCAAAATAAACAGATCTTCAGGCCCCGGGCGGCTTTTGTGTATGCAAGCTGAGAGTATTTTTGTCTTTAAAAGAGAAAAAGGGCGGCAGGCAGAAGGAGCTGTCTCCTTGGCTCTGACTTGCTCTCGATGCCTTCTGAAACGCACCCGCAGCAGAGATAGGAGCTGGGAGAAGATACAGACCCGAAGAGCCAGAACGCCTGGTTTTTCAAGTGTCATATGAAGCTTCAAAAATATACTTTGTTAGCAACTGTTTTGAGAGAGAAAACCCACATCAGTGTCTTCCCCATTACTGTCTTGAGGATCCTTAAGTCTCATTGACGCCCCGGGGAGTTTGCTAAGGCTTTGTTTGCTCTCTGCCTGCCCAGGGCTCTTGTTCCTGAGGTTCACTGACGATGTAGACTGGGGCTAGAAATCGGGATCTGGTATAAAGTACTGTGAAATTCGATTTGATTTGAAACAGTACGGGAGTAGCAGATTAGTCTCGGCTCATCCCACAGCCAGCCATCTAATCCGCTTCAATAGTATCTTATAGTATAATAAACCAAAACTGTGGGTCTAGTATGCTAACATGTCCTGTAAACGGGGGCGTCTGGTAGTGAAGTGTCACCAGCTCCATTTGATTTATGCAGATTGAGACGCTGTAGTATTATAAAGGGATACAGAAGTTACTATTTTTTTTTTTTTAGCAATCTTTATCTTCCGGTGGGTGAGGTTCATGTTTTTAAAACGGACTCACAGTTGTAAAGGTTTACTTCAGAATCTCATGGAGCTGGATGAGAGACCCCAGTATCAGTTGAGGGTTTTATTTTTTTTTAATCCTACTTCATGCCGAGTTATGAAACAGATGTTAAAACAGTTTTCAAACTCTGTGTTAAAAGAGGATCAAAATGTATCCTGCTCCAAGCCCACCGAAAGTATCTGTGTCTGTAAAGGAAGAGTAGACGTTATTTCGTCATCTCCTTTTGGCTTCTAGTGTCAAGGCCATTTGGTGAAATACCCCTCCGTGTATATGTGGTCTGCATTTATTTACCAGTGAAACTCCCCAAGGGAAGGATTGGAAGTTTTATTTTTCCCTACCTTCAGTTCTCTTTTCTCCATCTCTCAGATGTCCTGGATTCTTCTAGCTGGAGACTGGGGGGACCTCCCTCACTGCTTCCAGTAAGGGTGCTGCCTTCTGATTCTAAAGCCTTTCTGTCAGAAGCCAAGGCAAAGGGCACGGACTACTTCAGTTTCAATTCCACTGGCCTCTCCTCAGCCAACACTTAGAAATGAAAACTTTGGTTTCTGATTGGCCGAAATGAGTTCTGTTGTTCCTTTCTTTGTCAGAGGTCAGAGTCACCATGTTCTGGAATGTTAGCTTGCACTGGATAATTTCGGTTCTAGAACCTAAGTGGCTTCTTCAGCACTGAAGTCAGTAACAGTTCTCCCTGGGAAAATGACTCACATTTTCTCCTGTCATAGCATCATGCAATAATAGCTTACTGCTATTTTGTAAGCTGCTTTTATCCTGTTACTTCGCTGGGTGCTCCCAGACCACTTAATAGGACACTATTATGAATCCAAGGAATGTTTGACACATAAATATTGGGACGAGAACATTTAAGAGATGGTATGTTTGTAAAAGGTAAAACGTTTTCTCATGATGATCCCGAGTTATGTTCAACTCTGAAGAACGCAGTACTTTTTAAACCCTATCAAATATTGAGGGTGGTGGTGGGGGCCGGGAGAGTTGGGGAAGGGTACATCATGAAACACAGAAACACTAAGGATAGTAAATAAATATGAACAAACCTTACCACAGTTTAATGTTACTGCAGGCTGCTTCTACCCCCAGTCCTACCCTCCACTCACCCCCTTTTTTCTTGCCTATTCAATGTGAGGAAGGGACTGCACTTTTGTTGAGACTGTGCAAGATTCCTAGGGAATCATTTTATTCTGTAATTTGGGTTTTCCTTTCTCATTGTTCATCAGGTCAACTTAAGCTTTAAACATCTAAACTGTGTAACACTGTACATAAAAGTAAGATCATGTTTAGGACAAAGTGGAAAAGTACCAAATAACCTAAAAAAGATGAATTGGTGAAAAACCTTCCCGTTGCCAACCTCTTTTTTGTTTGTTTGAGGAGGTGATATGAAATAATCAGGGAACATTGTCTCTGTTGGGATGGGGATGCTGGCCAATATTATTTAAAAACTCAAATGGCTGGGCTGGAGGTGGAGGCTGGAGTGGAGGCAAGGCCAAGGGCTGCACACTGTGCTTCATTCTGCAGCAACCCAGTCACCCCCAGGAATACTTGAGCCTCAGTTGATTCCCTACGTGGGGGCCTTGGAAGTTTCTTAGTTGCCAGTGCTTCTAACTTACAGTCACTGGACCTGGCGTATCAGTAAAAATTGATGGAATGTGCTTTGTGCAATTTTAATCAGAGAAACTAGTTTCGCATTTTTGAGTAGAGCGCATCGTGCTTATAAAAGATTTTCACGGTCCAGAGGGAGAGCACTGTGAGTGAGGGGTCTCCATTTTCTAACTGGAGGGTCCTGTCCACATCTACTTTGCCTGTCCTCGCTGGGGCCTGTCTAGGTCAGACACAAAGTACACGGAAACCCCCATTCCTGACGAACAATTTTTTACTTTCCTATCCTGCATTTTTCTGTCTTAATATGGTAAAGTGAGACATCTACAGAAGTGATCTCACCTAGTAGGAGATAGTTGTAAATTGTAATTTAGATCATATAAATCTTCGAAGAGAAAATTCTGAATTAAATCTTAAATCTTTTTTTAAAATCTGAGATCACAAATTTGGCAGATGTATTTATTACCTTAATAACAAACACTTTATTTGGATAATTTTTTTTTAATGTAGCTTAAAATTTCAGTGTTGGAATCACTATTTGAGGATTAATATATAAAAAAAGTTCTGTTCCTCCAAACTCATACAGATTCCATTCTTCCAGTACTTTACTGACACATTAAGAAATCTTTCTTCTCAAGGTGGCAACATTTCCTTGCACTTTTATTCTGAAGAATATATTTTTTCCCTGAATTTGCTGACTAGAATGTTTGAGATTTTTGTGCTTCAGACCTATAAAATTTTCCATGATCTTACATAATTTATCTCCTACCAAGAGTGTTTAGAAAAATAATAAAAACAGGAAAAAATGTTTTGGTGAATAACGATTATTAATGAGATACCTGGAGGCAGGTTGCAATTATGTCTTCTGTGTCTTTTCTAGATTTCTAGAAGTTTTACTTCATTTTTTCGCACTTAAAAAAAAACAGTATAGTTAGCATACAGTGTTGTATTAATTTCAGATGTACAATATAGTGATTCAACAATTCTCTACCTTACTCAGTTGCTCATCACAAGTGCGTTCCTCAATCCCCATCCCATATTTCACCCACCGCCTGCCCACCTCCCCTCTTGTAACCACCAGTTTGCTCTTTAGAGTTAAGAGTTGGTTTCTTGGTTTGTCTTTTTTCTTAGTCCATTTGTTGTGTTTCTTAAATTCCACATGAGTGAAATCATATAGTATTTGTCTTCCTCTGACTTATTTCACTTAGCATCATACCCTCTAGGTCCATCCATGTTGTCGCAAATGGCAAGATGTCCTTCTTTGCTATGGCTGAGTAATATTCCATAGTATGTATGTATATACCATATTTCTTTATCTGTTAACGGACACTTGGGCTGCTTCCATAGTTTGGCTATTGTAAATACTGCTACAATAAACAGGGGTGCATATATCTTTTCAAATTAGTGTCTTCATATTCTTTAGGTAGATATTCAGTAGTGCAATCACTGGGTCATAGGGCAGTTCTATGTTTAGCCTTTTAAGGAACCTCCATACTTTTTCCACAGTGGCTGCACCAGTTTGCATTCCCACCAACAGTGCACATGGGTTCCTTCTTCTCCACATCCTCGCCAACACTTGTGTCTACCTTTTCATGCTTTCATTGGACAGACATTTCAATTGAAGATAATTATTCTCCACCAAATAGCATCTTAAATAACCATGCTTTAAGAACTTAAACATAAGTATTTTTCAGTTTAAGTTCCTTACAAGATCAAACTACATATTTTCACCTTACCTGGTTTTAGTTGAAAATTATTTTCATCTGGGTCTTCTTTAGAAAATGAAACAGAACACATTTCATTTTTATATAGAATACACTTTGTTTTTATTATAGACATGGATCAAAAATAAAAGTTTTTATGTACATATGACATGTAGTGCAAATGAAAGGCTTTTAAATACCACAGATAGATATATTGTTGGAAACAAAAGGAGATGAATCATGGGGGTTAGGATGGTGGTCCTGGAACGGCAGGAGGGGGTCGCCTAGTGAAAACAAAATAAAACAAAACAAAATAACAACAACAACAAACAGATGCAGAGGAAGAAAACAATGTTTAAATTAAAAAGAAATCCAAATAAGAGCATGCAAAATTATCCCACAAAAGTCAAATTCAAGTCAGACAAAAAACATGCAGACGTGCAGGGGAAATGAGAAAACACCACACGGCAAAATTCGCGGTTCCCAGGACTTTTCCTGGCTCTTGACATTGTGCTAGGTACGAAACATTTGAGCCCACCCCCAAATCTGATGATTTTGTACCATGGGATGATAAACCCATGCAATCATATTCAGGAGAACTGGAAATAGTACCAGAGCCAAATACCTTTATAACCTTGAGTATTTTGTTTCTGAGCCCTGATTTTGTGACATTTGGTTCCTTCTAAAGATTTCGGTAAATGTTATAAAATCTCCATAGGGAGAGCAGAGTTGGTATAGAAATATGATAGGTAAAAAAAAAAAAAAAAAAAAAAAAATTTTAAGATGAGGGAAATTAGAAGGAGTCACAAGATCAAATGAGCCATGTAATCATAATGCAGAAAATGTCAGGGGTTGAACTTGTAAATAAGAATCTGCTCCCGGTGAATATCCTGGTATGATAGCCTTTCCAGGCGAAGGGAAACTACAAGGCTAGGCCTGGTCCATGGGACCCTGGGATTCCGTCTCAGAGTTGTATACAACTGAAGTTCTGATTTATCCTGAACTGGGTCCAGGGTAAATGAGATGGAGTTTGCCAGATCTTTCTCCATATCCCTAGCCTGACTTGCATCTTGTCAGGCCTGCGGTCGTGAAATAAGGATCCAGAGTTGTGCTTCATTTTGACATCAGCCTCTCTGGATGATTTGCTGCTAGAAAGTAAACTCTACGTTGCACTGAACAGCCCTGTAAGTAGGAAAACAGCAGGCCAAATGAAACTTTCCCACTGGTTTCCAGCAGAAATCTGTACTTTAATTTCCTCTTTCTAACCAAATTGGTAATGAACTCAACATTCCGGCAAGTCATGGACCTGTGAGGTGAGCTCCGTACCCTACCCGCTGTGGGACTTCTCTCTGGCTATTCATCCAGGTGTCGGACAACACGCACACTTCCCTCTTACTCTCATAAGACTTCAGTGAGTGGAGCAATGAATTCTACAAAAAACAAAAACAAAAACAAAAACTTCTTTTTCATCTCCTACGAGATGTTAATGGAGCAAAACTGTTCTATTTCTGAGCAGTGGTAAAAAATCTTACCTTCCCTGAAGTCTGAGACCAATTTTTCTTTGGTCCAATTTAAGTGGGCTACGCTAAGGAGGCCTCTCATCCATTTAAATGATGAAGAACTTGTTTTTGGTAACCTTTCAACTGCGGGGGGTCTGCAAGCCTTTAGCTTTAGAGATCCAGGTAATGGGTATCCCTGGTGTTTTCATGAAGAAAGTGTAATTAAATTCCTGTCAGGCTCAATGAGATTTATCACCCGCCCAGCAAACAGAAACTATTTTTGAGTTCCGAAGGGGCTTTAGAACACTTTAATTACCTCAGCAGGGTGGGGAGGTGAGCCATTAACCTGAACAGCAAGTCCATAGTGCTCAAGAGCCATTCTGTTAACATATGCCAAAGCACTTTCCTGTTTGAGCTCGTTTGGTGTTCTAATCCAGAAACAGGATCAGAAACTCTATGTCTTGGAATATATTTCACCTGACAGCTAGGATGTTGGCTTCCAACATCAGAGTGGCATTTATTCCCTCAGGCAGCTCCTTTCTTTTCCTCTTTACTTTCCAGGACCAACTTCCCTCTCATTGCCAAAAATGCACTGTCAATGATGACAGATGCGGTGGCTCAGTGAGTTCTATCACGGATCGTGGCGGTTTGGGTTTTCACTACCTTTCCAGAATTGTCTATATTACTTACACAATGCTGAAGTGCCTGAAGGCAAGCGCTGAACGTATTTGGGCTTTTTATATGAAGAGCTTTAAACATAGTACCTCATACTGCTGCTGCTTCTGACATGGAAGTTGGAATATTGAATTGGAACACGGAGCTGAAATACTGCGTAGCTAACAAATTTTAAAGGTCAACATGCTACTAGTCACCATACAAGCAAATCTGCCTGAGATTGTAGTCTCAGGTTATACTTTATGTTTTCTGAAAAATAACTTCAAAGAATTGAAGGAACAGGAGGGTAAGGAGGCAGGAAAGTATGTATGAAACATGGGCATAATTCATATATGAAAGACTCAATTATCAATAAGAGTGATGAATTACCCACATCCTCTTGGATCCACCTACCTCAACCCTACAATCCTTTCCTAGGGTGACATTCCTCTGGCGGGGTTCCTGGGAAGGTCTTAATGACTTTTTTCATTTCTGTTACAATCTCACCAAACATTCTCTGCTTGCTTTCTTTGCCTGTCATTTAGATAAACCTCGTATCTGAGATCAGTGGGTGAGTCTGAAGCCTTGGGAAAGTAAGACAGGAAAGTCAAGAAGGACAGCCATTCCTATTTTTCTTTAATCTTTAATTTTAAATCAACCTGGATCCATTCCTTTATAAGAATATAATGGGGTAATGTAATTAATTTAAAGGAGCTCTTTTTTGGAGAGTGAAAGAAAAAAAAGCTGATATGGAAAGTTAGCTGCGTCCTCCACAGGCTTACCAAGACTTGTTCCATGTATGTCTCCAATCTGCCTTCACGCCTCCTGATCTGATGGGACCTTCCTCTTTGGGTCCAGTGTACTGCTCTGACCAAGTCCAGAAAGGTGGTCATGGGTTGGGAACTCTGGTTGCTCTTACATTTGATTTTACCACCTGACTTTGTGTTAGTGACGGTCTGTACTGGACTAATCTCACTCAGTGCCTTTTCTCTCTCACCTAAAGCCCCTGAAACAGTCCTCACAACACTAGTCCTGTGAGGTGCTTTATGAACAAAGCATTGATGGTCAGATAAGCCTGAGAAACCTGTAGAAACTGACACTGTTAGACATTCACAATGCAATCTGATACTAAAGCTTCTGTAAAATCTTAGTAAAGAAACATTTAATTTTTAATCATCATTTCCCAAGTATATTTAACCAAGAAACCCTTGTGTTTGTGTAATGCCTACTAAAATCCCACGGAATGAACTTTGGGAAGCTCTGCATGAAGACTGTAGTTTTAGTCAACAGCTCTTGTATGTACTCTAATTATTAGGCTGCCACAGTGTCAAAGAACATCAACAAACGGTCTTAAAAGTGGCAATGCCAGGTATGTGTTGAAGTACTAGGAAGTAGGGTATGAGATCCGTCCAACCCAAATACCAGATAGGTTTCTCAGTATGAAATTTAAAGATTCTGCTAATAAGCAGAAAAACAATCTTGAAAACTGAGGAGTTATTTACACTGATGCCAGAGCTATTTAAAAAAAAATTTTTTTTTAACATTTATTCACCTTTGAGGGACAGAGAGAGACAGAGCAGGAGCAGGGGAGGGACAGAGAGAGAGGGAGACACAGAATCAGAAGCAGACTCCAGGCCCTGAGCTGTCAGCACAGAGCCCGACATGGGGCTTGATCCCATGAATTGTGAGACCACGATCTGAACCAAAGTCGGACACTTAACTGACTGAGCCACCCAGGCGCCCCTGTGCCAGAGCTATTTTAAGACTACAAATGGTAATTTGCCAAATAGTTACCAAATAAGTAGTTCGCTAAATCAGGTCCTTTGGTTTTGATAATTTCCAGTTAGAAATGATTCGGAATAAAGAATCATGCAGTAACACACACACACACACACACACACACACACACACACACCACAAGTGTACAGCATGATTCTCATCCTCTCTTTTCCAGTAAAGAGTTTCCTTTGAAGGCACTAATGTCTCCATTCATGCAAGATGTACAGATATGAAAAAGAAATTACAACAGGAAAGCATGAATTAATACAACAGCTTTTGCAATTCATCTTTTCACAATGAATGTATCCTGAACACAGAGAGGAAATAAACCAACATTCCTCTTCTCCCATTCCCTTCTTGTCTTCTGTTTTTGGGCGGATGGTTCAATCTGGGACTATGTACGTTGATACAGGACATATCATCAAAACTCTGTAACAAAGAGTCTCTATGCTCTGGAAACTGAAGACGAGGATGAGTTTAGTAACTACTGTTTAGTACTCTCCGATTCCATTTTCTTAATATTAAGGAAACTTAAGGGGTAACTTCTCCTCTCAATGCCCAATGAATAAACAATGGAGGCCAACTGTTGAGTCAAGAGCTCATTTTTTTTTCTGGTAAGAAATGCCTTCTGTGGATCTAACATTTGGGCAGAATATTTTCTTTCCTTCTGCATCCCAGGGTTTTTCATGAACATTTCCTTTTGATTAGCAAAATAAGATGGTGCCTCTTGTCAACGGTCACATTGCATCCTCCAACTGTCTAAGCCTTGTGTCCTTTTTTAACCTAGTTCAACACTGACTTTGAATCAGAAATAAAATGTCTCCTACTCTCCTGCCTTTGATTTGTCCAATTTGCTCTCTTTAAAAATCTTGTCCTTCCCCAAATTACTAACAGTAATGCCAAATGCTATTCTCCATTTTGTTAATTTTGGGCCAATTTGACCAAAAGGGTTATAAGTATTTAGAAGCCTCACATTTTACTGATTTGCATGGATATGACTCAAATATATTATACAAGAATGAGGAAGGGGGGAGTCCTTCAAATGTTATCATTTATTTCAGGTTCAGAAATAACAGCTTCACATTTTCACAACAGGTACATATGACCTTCAAGAATGATACAGGCTTGAGAAACTTGCTTCAAAAATTCCATTCACAGAGTCCATCCATATATCAGCATTAAGAAATCCTGAAAGTGCCAAGAAGACAGTGGAAAGTATTCTGGCTCAAATTAATTAAAGAATCAGTAGAGAAGGTTAAGATTTTGCTTCTATACACTGCTTCTTCATAAAAAAGCAAAAGAGGAATTTGATTCAGAAGAGGGAGAGAAAAGAAACAGACAAGCAAAACAAAGGCTATACATAGGAAATTAAACATACATCAAGTAATGGTGAAATTTCTGGACAAGAATAATAATTTTTTTTTTATCAAACAGGCAGCAGACAATGCAAGAGGTTGACAAGTAATTTTTACCATAATTTTTAAAACATTACACAATGAGCAAAGTTTAAGGAATTCCAAGGGTAAAAATTAAAAAAAAAAAAAAAAAATGAATGCCTTGAGCTGAGCCATGTGTGAAACTCCAGACCAGAGAGGTGAGAAGTCTCACCAGTATACCAGTATGAACAGGTCTTACGACAAACAGGAGACTCTTGTTTGAGTTCCCTCTCTCTTGCTCTCATACATATGCACATTCTTACACATATATACAGATAGCAAAGCATATACTACGTATGTTTCAAAATATTCTTCAAGTTTCACGATACAGAGCACCACGCAATTTTAAGCATACCAACTAGACAGGATGACTTAAGATTATCTAGAAGACATATTTGAGCTTTTAAGAAAGGAATGAGTGATGTAGCAAACTAATTATCGTTTCTCTACAATCATCTAGTTTTATTCACATTAAACTCTGAGCTCACAGGTAGCAGTCCTCTTGGTGGAATGATTTAAAACACTAGGCTTGAGTCTCATATATTATCTCCTTTCACTGGGTTCCTCAGTTCAGAGACCTACTATTTAGGCTTTATTTTCAGTGGTAAGGACATTACTGTCAATTTCAAATACTTATCTCGTTTACCAAATGAGAAATGTTTACCTGAAAGAGGGGGTGGATGACCTATCTCTGAAGTATTAACTTCTTCCCTGCATTTCTAGAAAATTTACTCAGAAAAGTCCATTATTTTTATTATATTGCTGTCCCTCCACTTTATTTTTTGACATTTACTATAGAGAAAAAATGACTGTGTAGACCAATTTAGCTTTTTTTAAGGTTCAGCTCAGCAATCCAAGAATAAATTTATAATTTCAATCAGACTTTAAAAGTGGGTTTCCAGATCTTACACTGCATTTGGCAAAAGTAATTCCTTCTTAGATAGCAGTGCTGTGGACTTAGGTCCAAATGTCTGTGGATATTACTCTACCGTGTTATCACAGTAATTCTGAGCTTTGTGCCTCTCCTGGACAAAATTTTGTAGACCTCATGTATGTTATCACAGTTATATGAACCGCTGTCATCACATACTACGGCAGACCCTCCAAAGCGAGCTCTTGTATTAACACAGTTTAAAAAATATATTCGTACCCACACACACAAAGCACGTGTACACATATTTACACCCATACATAGCATATATACACAATGCACAAACAACCACACACATGCTTGTGGCATTTTAACAAGTGCTCTTAAACCTACCCACCCAAAGGGGCACAAGACACATGTACTTACAGAAGTGAATCTACCATGTATATACTGTACACACAGAGACACATGCATAGAAAATACGTTTGTACACAGAAAACATCAACATTTATCACATACTGGTATTAGGTCCCATTTCATATTTGAGAATTATGGCTACAGTCTATACTAAAAAGTCATAAAATTAATCTACATGACTACTTTTCAATTCTAAGTTTAGAAGGCGTACAGTTATATCACAGGAACTGGTTTCCTTAGAATGTTTTGGAATAGAACAAGTTTGTATCTGAACAGGTAGGCAATTTGCTAATAACAGACCCTACTTGCTCTTCTGTGTTATAAATGACAGCTAAGATTAATATTCAGAAGAGTAATCTTGGTAGACGACTTCTGGAAATGCAATATATCTGTCCTAAATCAATACTATTTCAATAATCTGTCCACAATTGAGTAAACGGTTATTCCAATGAGTCAATAAGCATGCAATGTTTAGCGTGTGACAAGAAGTGATAGACCTATCAAACAAACATACACAGTTTACTTTTCCAAATCCTAAAAATACTGTTATGTTTTATCTGATTATGCTAGGCATCTACTGTGTAGACAACATCAGAGCAATCAGTTAGGAGGAAGCTACACAAAAGATGAGGGGTGCTACGGAAAACTCTCAGAAAGCTCATTAGGCTACATTCCCACCTTAAGGCCTGGTATCAGTGCACTTTCCCCACCTCTTAGAGCTGCCGACTTCATTCACACTGACATCTCCTTTTAGCAGGATGCAAACCTTGGGGACATGGTATTCATACTAATTGTATGACACAGTACTGCAGCAAACTGAAAGTATTCTCCAACATGACTTCTGAAATTCCAAGGGAAGCTGGGTTCTGTTAGAAATAACTCACAAGTAAAAGAACAAAAATGTGCCTACAAAGAGAGACAATTGGGACAGTGAAACTGTAGGATTATAATCTGGGAGCAAAAGCCAAAGGCGACAAATGCCATTGTTTATGACTATATAAGATCAGTGGAAAGAAACTTGGAAAAACATCTCCAATTTTCTTTGACATGGTTTGTGCTGATCTAAGAACACACCAGTGGTTATCCACAATATTTTCCTTTAACAGAAGGAAATTTTTGAAATACAGCAAAATGCAAAACCACATTTAGCACAAAGCCAAACCCTGAAGTATATAATCCGTTAGCTGCCTATTTTAGAGAATTCAAAGGAAGAAGCAAAGGAAATCCTAAAAAGAGGGAATTTTATGAAAAGACCTCACTGTAGATAATTTGTTTTGCTGTGGACATTTACTTAACACATTTCCATTTAGCTGCAGCTATTTTAAAAATACATTATGTATCTTGCACATCTGTTCCATTCACAAAAGAGTTAAAGAGTTAAGATTTTTTTCAAAAGAGAAAAAAAAAAGATGTCAGAAGATTTAGGGTGGTGTTCTTTATACAATCACTTGTAACTTAAAAGTTGAAATGTTCTTTTTGTAAATCTTGTATTCTCTGATTTTTCCCTATTGTAAGTGGGCTAGCTGTAACCCTTTAGAATAACCTCAGAACAATGCCATTCAACTTGGCAAGTTCTCTTTTTAATAATGGTTGAAAGTTTTTACTTCATAGTTTATGGGTGTCTGCTTTGGGTATAAACTACACAGGAAATTAAAGTTAAGTTAACATACAAATCATGTTTGCTGCTTTCAAAGGGAGACATTTCAGTTGGTGAAATCTGATTTACTTCTGTAGAATATGAAATAGTGTCATGGGACGCCACTATTCAGTGAGTACTTGCTCTGCTGTCTGGGAACAGTTAGCAGACAGAATTCCACTTGGCTTCTGGCTGTTTCCTACATGCTAATCATCTGGTCCTACATGGTCCAAAACTCAGCCTCAAGACTGAACTATTAACCCCCAAGCTAAACTGATTTTGTAAATTTTAGAAATGTTATTAGCATTTGCCAAGTTGCTTTAGATTTCAATGTCTTAATACCATTTAAAAAAATTTTTTTTTTAGAATGACTGGTATAGAGACTCTGAAGTTGTACAACTGTAAAAGTGTGAGCTCTGCTCTTAAACCATGGCATCTCTTACTAAATGACTTCTATTTTCATTCTAGGGCTCCCTTTAAAAATGGTTATCCCAGATAACCATATCTCAAGATCTATTGAGAAAGCCTAGAATGGATAGGAAGTTACATTAAACAGGTTTTAAAAGTAGGATAAATTCTTACACGGGGGAATTACAAATTAGTATGGAAAGAGAAATTTTTGCTCCAACCAAGTAAATAAATAAACAAACTGGAGTTAGTGTCAAAGTGTAGTTAGCCATGCCTAAAATGAGATCAGTACAAAAATTAAATATTTTCCATGTCAACCTTCACTGTAATCTATAAAGAGGTGAATATATTAGTGAATGAAGAAATTACATATTTCCAGACACTTCTAGAGATGTGAAATTTTGCTTCTTCCTTGAACTCTGAAACTAGCCAAATCTACTCACTGACTACCAAAAAATTAAGCTTCGATTCACTGTTGAATATGCTTCTAGCATGAAGCAAAACACAGTGGTATGAGGAAAAGCTCTCTAGAGCAAGCAATGCATTAACTTTTCCTTTGCAAACTACCTTGTGCTTCTGGAAAAGTTTTATTCTTAAGGAGTCCTAATTAAAAAAAAAAAAAAACAAACAACACTTCCTAGCAGTCCTATGAAATAAAGCAAAAGGAAAGAGGATAGATCTATAATGGGTAATTATAGAGTAGGAGGAAACATTAATAATAGACAACATAATTTTTGTCAGCCAAACAGAATGTGGGAAAATAAGTATGTATGGCTTAGGTCTAAGCCCACCATCTCATAGCTCTTAAGAATTATACTTAATGGGCTACCTGGTGGATAACCTGGGAACTTGTCCAAAGCAATTTCGATATATGCCAGGGTAGGCAAATGGTCTCCCACTACTGGGCTGCTATACAAACCTACCCTTGGTCAATATACGACATATAAAGCCTCGAAGGGTTAGCAGTTTTCAAGAGTCAAACTCCAAAGGTCCGATACACCATGAGCAAAGAAGATGAGCAATAATGCATTAGTAAAACTGGTTACTTGCCTACTGATGTCCACACATGCGACTACTCATGATTTACTGATCAAATATGTTGCTTTCGCATAATTCATTAGTAATTAATTGCCATGCCAGACACTTCATTTAGTCTAACAGGGAGGATTCTAGTGGACGGATTATAGTGGGACGAGTTGGTGATGGGGGTGGTCTCCGGCTAGAAAGAGAGAAAGAGAAAGGTAAAGAAACAAGTAGAATATCTAGCAGAAGGCTGTCCCAAAGACACTGAGAGAGTCATGGCACACATGCTCATGCACAGACAGGCCAGCAGGAGTGGTTGCCATCTGTAATGATTTTAACAGTGTCACCTCAGTCATCGAGCATTTTTAAGCAAAAATAAGCTAATTTTTTCATATGCAAATCTTTCTCAAAACTGAGGCTGTCCCTCCCAATACTCAAATAATAATTAAATCATTTAAAAGCTATCTGAAATATACTGCACATGTCTTCGCCAATAGAGAATGATTACATAGGGTGAACTCTGTTAGGTTATGCCGACTCCGGGAACGTATACGATATACTAGGCTTCAGGCTGGGTTTTGAATTTTTATTTCCCTTTAAACAATATTCTTCCTCCTTTTTCTCACTGTCAGAATGTTAGTTATCACTTCTCATTGCCTTTAGCAGTAGAATTCTCCAATTTATTCTTTTACTTCTAATTTGCAGGGACCTAGAAAACCAGAGAATCAAGGTTTTCGAGTTCTCTACAATAAGTGTAAACAGGCTCAGGATGAGTATCACTCAGTTTCTGGTCAATAACGGTGTTTCTGAGGTCAGCTGAGGTTGCTGAATGAACTCCAGAGAATGAACTATTACTGTACGTGAGAATCTCAAATTTACCATGTAATATTCTTTATTTTCTGAACCCCTACATTTACTTCCTAAGTGTATTAGTAAACTTTGTGTGGACTTGATTTTGTATGTAGTATCTTGGGGAGTAGTTTTTGTAACCAGCAAAATTCAACAAATTCTCCAAAGCTAAACCTTTCTTCTTGATAAAACTCTCCCATTGTTTTTTCAGAAAGATTCCTTCTGAAGTATAGTCATGTCTTGCAGTTGTTTCTGCATTGGAAACACTAGCATGATTAAATCAAACATCCCTTCTCAGGTATGAAGAAGTGAAGATAAAAAAATTAAAGAAAACAATCATAAAATGTTTAAAAATCACAAAGCTATAAAACAAAACTAGACGGTCAAGGAAAAAATAAAAGCAGAAGAGATATTGTTGACCAGTGGTATAAATACCATTTAGGCACAAACCCATAGATATTGGCAGATATCTATGGTCCCTGCACCTGAAAAATGTCCAAGAGGCTTTAGAGGAAAGATTTCCTTGGGAAGGTGCACTCCAATTTAACCTCTTATGCTGGTCTTATCATTAGGCAGGCACTCTATTTTATTTATTTATTTTATTTTATTGTTTATTTTGAGAGAGAGAGAGAGAGAGAGAGAGAGAGAGGTGGGGAGGGGCAGACAGAGAATCCCGAACAGGCTCCGCGCCACCAGTGCAGATGCGGGGCTCAAACCCATGAACTGTGAGATCATGACCTGAGCGGAAGTTGGACACTTAACTGACTGAGCCACCCCGGCGTCCCCAGGGACTCAGTTTTTTAAAGTGTAACTGGAGATTCCTTACAGGCACAGTAACCAAATTAAACCGTTCAATACTAGTTGTTTAATTTGAGTAAACAAATAAGTCCTCTTTTTTCCAGAAAGGCTACTGGCTACCATGACCACCTGAAATGTTTTGAGTATTCCCTGCTAGGAAAAGTCCTCCCAAACCATGCGAAAGCACCTGCCTTTCCACCACCATACTGCTCGTTTTCATTTAAAAGGACCATATTTATTTAGCTTATGTCCTGAATCTTGAACCTGAATCATTTTCTCCTTTGATGTGAAGTTTCTAGAGGCCAGAGGTCACATCCACTTAACTGGCCTCATACAGTGTTGAGCGTGATATTACATGCAATTACGTCCTCAGTGCTGTTTTGTTCATCTGCTAGGCCTGCTCTCCATCCTTCAAGACTCACCTCTGTGATGTCTTCTCTGACCTACTTCCCCCATCTTGATACAGTTGCTTCGAAAGCATCTCAGCATATTTCTATTACAACCATCACACTGAATCCTAATTAGGTTTGTATGTTTACCTCCACTGATGAGAAACGGGCTGTATCTTACTCATCTTCCTATTCTTACAGGGTGTGCTTATCATTCAGCCACTGAACAACTGACCACTGACAATTGAATAAATTAAAGTTATCCCCAGAAGTAAGAAGCAATTGATGAATACAGGGTGCCCAGGTGGCTCAGTTGGTTAAGCATCCAACTTCAGCTCAGGTCATGATCTCACAGCGTGTGGGTTCAAGCCCCACGTGGGGATCTGTGCTGACAGCTCAGAGTCTAGAGCCTGCTTTGAATTCTGGGTCTCCCTCTCTCTCTGCCCCTCCTCCTGCTTGCACTCTGTGTCTCTTTCTCTCTTAAAATAAACTAAATAATAAAAAAAGTAAAAAGAGAAGCAATTGGTGAGTATTCACTGATCTTTACATTACATAAAGATATTTGTTAGTCAATCATTGCTGCTGCAGAAAGAAAAAAAAAGCTACAGTGACATGTAGGATTTTGACCTTTGGAAATGTTACCTATAACGTATATACTCAATTTTTTAATAGATGTTTGGAGTAAGTATTAAATAATAGGCCTTCTGTCCTCAGCGAGTTTGATAAATAGTCACATAACCCATAGAAATGTATTCTTAGCAATTAAGCAGTTCTGGGAGGTGAGGAGGGAGTTGGCCAGAATTTGAACTTGAAGGAAGGAAACTCTACCAGAAGATTCAATAATGGGTTGGACTTAATTAGGGGATTTTTTTTAAGTGGATATTAAATTACAAATTCAGTGAGAGGCAGGATACAACATGGCATGGTGGGTTGGTAACTGTTTCCTGCATGCATGATAGCTTGCACCAAGGATTGTAGCAAAGGGAGAAACGAATACAAACTAAGTTCTCTTCTGATCCTTTTGTTCTTGGCTGAAATGTCATTCCCCAGTGCTTCCTGACCATCCTATAGTTTCCAACCACCCTGCCCCCAGTCACTTCATGGTATTTGTGTATTTCATAGCACTTAATCCTGTTTGTAATTATTATTTATTCACTAGATTATTGCCTATAGTTTCTGATAAATTCCTTAAGAGCAGAGACCACATACATATTGTGTATTTATTATGTATATTCAGCATTTAGCATAATGTGATTATGCAGTGAATAAAAGAAGGCAGTGAATAAAAATTTATTAAATAATGTACAAATGAATGACTGAAAAGTGTCTAAACAAAGATGTTTGGCTAGGTTAGAGTACAGGCCAGATCAGAGGGGACAGATCCAATGGGGCCAAGAACAGTTTTGAGGTGTTTATCTGCGAGTTTCCGCTGATAGAGTACTAGATCTGGAGTCAGGAGACATGAATTCTAGCTCCAACTGCCAATTTGTACCTTCACTAACCACCGGAAGTTCTTTAGAGAACTTCCTGAGTTTCCCCATCACAGGCATAGGAGACTCAGACTAGATGATCTATAACATGCTTTCTAGTTATACGTTGCATGCAAAATTTATTGAGCGTCTACTATGTGAACTGCATTATGATGCATGATTTTTAAAAACTCAGAATCTATTCAGAGTGGAAGATGAGCAGGATAGACAAGTATGCAAGTGGTTTTTACTATCGCACCTCATTTCAAGTGGAAAAAGCAGGGGCAAATATGATTTCAACTGCAATATATAAAACTTGGAAGATGTAAGAGAATGTAGGTCTATAATGAGGTTATAAGAAATTAGAAATTATGTGATGAGGATGGGAGGGAGGAGTTCAATCATGGGGATAGAGAAGGGAGAGATTTAAATGTTCTGATGGCCCAACTGCTGCTCATTAATCTCGTCCCCAGTTTTGGATCATGCTGATGGACCAAGAAAAAGACAACGGTAATGGGCAAATGCAGAAAGGAAGCAAGGCAGGACAGTAGGGGAACGTAACTGTCTGCTCTGTGCTGGCACTTTTGTCTTTTCTTGTCAAACTTGCAAGATCTTTGGCTCGTGGCATGGTTTTTAATAAAGAAATCAGGAGAATCTCTCCATTATGAGCTCTTTAAAAGCGTCCCTTAGGGCCTTGCATTAAATAGGCACTGCATACCTGCGTGGTGAATCAATGACTAAAAGGATAAAGGACAAAATTTCCATCATGTACTTTCAAAATAATTGTGACATCTTTAAAATATGCGCCATTTCAGGTTAAAGTAACCCATATATATATATGCTTAGTAATTAAAAATCCTGAAAGATCCCCCTCCCCACCCTCCTAGAAGGAATAGGCATCATTTTGTTTCTAAAACAAGAAAACTCTACTAGGAAGCAATTCAGGAGGAGCATTAAGTTGTTCAGTGTGATTTTCTTAATAAGCGATGCTGTTTGCCAACTTGAAGACCAGAAATGCATTTAAGGTTTACTGTTAAGACCATTTCATTGGTCTACTTCCTAACCATTCAAAGAGTTTCCAAAGACATTCACCTCATAAGACAGTTTGTTTTGGGCAAAGCAAAATTGTTTTGTACCAAATTTTGCTCAGTTGCTTTGTTTAGTGATGGGCTTCATTAAGTAACCCATTACATGGAACTGGAGCATCTTGCATCACTTAGTGTTTATTGAAACACTGTGTTGTGTGTGGGCGGTTTATGGTTATGATAGAAGAGCCATGTTTCTGCTTCCAAATCAAAGGGGAAGATGTAATACTTGCAGTTGCATTTGTAGCTGCAGGGATGAACCTTTTACAGTCTTTTGGACAATGACAATTTTTGTAAGAAAGTCCAATGCTCATGCAGGGTGGGTGGCATTGAGGGCGGGGGTGGGGTGGGGACTGGCTTTACTGATAAGAGAAAAATGCATTATTTGTCTTACTGTCTCTTTCAGTTCTCTTCTAAGAATGGAAGAACTAAAATTTCATCTGCTCTGCTTTGAGTTAGCTGGTTTTGAGTATTCACGATGTGAGGCCTATCTTAACAGGGGTTGGGGGAGAATTCTATAGGGCAAATTGCTTTAGTGTGGGGTGGTGGTGGAAATAAATGACTGTTCCTCTAGTTTCTTGCCGCCAGGTACCATAACACTGATTGTTGAAATGGCTTGGTCTTTCTGCCCCTGCCTTTATTCCTTGTTGGGGTGGGAAGTGGGAATTATGAGACTGGTAAATGTATGAGCCAGACTGAGTCTACGCAGCTCAGTTTCCTTCCTCCTCTATGTTTAAACTAAGATTTCCTGACTCCCAGGCCAGGATTCTTTCTACTGGACAGTTACATTAGCATGTGCTAAGGCAATGGTTCTCAAATTGGACCATAAGTCAGAATTCCCAGGTGGGCTTGTGAAAACTGAGATTGCTGGGCACCACACAGTGTTTCTAATGTGGTGAGATATTTCTAGCAAGTTCCTAGATGCTGCCGATGCTGCTGGTCCTGGGACCAGGCTCTGAAAACCATTGTTCTAAGGTATAATAAGTGATTTTGGTCTTACTTTATTAGCAATTCAATTCACTTGCAGATAAAGTATGAGCAAAAAGAGAAAGTACCGAAAAAAAACTCTTAAGAAGGATGAAGAAATGATTATAGAAATACTTTGACACGTTTGAGAATTAGATGTAAGATGGGTCAGAGAGGTGTTAGGTTTATTTTGTAAAGACCAAGATACTATATATCTCTGGTAGTTTTCTTGTTAGTCATCACCAGAAGAATATACTTGCTTAGGGAAGCTTGTATTTGCTTACGATAATGTCAGTAAGTACAGAAAGTAAGTATCTATGAACATGCATTCCAAATTGTCATCTTTGGAGAGGGTTAAGACTGAAATCCAACCTGAATTAGCTAGGTGAACCACCCTCCCCCCCCCCCCCAAAAAAAAAAAGAAAAGGAAACACTCAAAAAAGATATACAAACATTAACACATCTAGAGGAATGAGATATACCTACCAGGGTAGTATTTGCCTAGAAAAGGATATGCAACAGGCTTCTTTATACCACAAGTTCTCCTTATTAAAGATAATTGAGGCTTTAAAATACTTCTGTCTCAAAAATTCAATTTACATAGAATTACATCAGGATGATGGTAGAGTTACACATCCCAGTTTCTAGGAGTCTCAGGATCTGATACCAACTTGCCCAACTTGTTTATCTTATTGATGAAACAGGTAAAAAACAAAACAAAAACAAAAACACCCTTTTTTAAATGAAGGGTTTTGTGTACTGAACCATAAGAAGTAAGGCTACATCTGGGGAATTTCTTAGAAAACAGAACAAAATAGAACTAAAACAAAAACTGCTTCTGAGTTTTCTAAAATCATAAAGAGCACCTCCCACAGTGGGCTCTGCTGGGCTTGTCTCGAAAGCAGCCCCAGGCAAACATGGCCCTGGTGGATCAGCTGAGTCGGGGGTGCCCATAGTCTCTCTCCCTTGGGAACTGTAATGCCTTGTCTCTCCATGGTCCTCCTGAATTATGTCATCCTTGCATTGTTTTTCACAGTTTAAGGCATGTATATATAGTTTATACATAGTTCATCATCTGAATGACATTAATAAACTTCCAGTGAACCAAGATTATTCTTTTTTTTTTTTTTTTTCCAAGATTATTCTTTATCCTGCTGACAGTCCTCCACAGCACCTGCAGAGGGCAGTGTCCCAACCAGTAGTTCAGTGGATGGGAATGAATGAATATGCCAAGGACAAATCAGGAGAGCACCTCTGGGTGAAATGGAACAGCAACTAACTAAGACCTTCCTCTTGCAAATGTCTGCTCTACCAGCTTATGAGACAGTATTTTAAACACAGTTGCATTTGTGCTTTGCTTCTTATTTTGAGCATTTATTAACAAAACAGATCTTTGCATATCTATAAGCTATGAGGCTGTTTTAAAAAATGCTACGACGGTCAGGATATTGACCACATGGAAGATAGTAGTTTGTAATTTATTATAAAAAATAATATAGGCTGCTATCCAGCATATTTTTGGCCTTTTCAGCGTTAGTAACACAATGAGCCAATACTGTCCAAGAATAGTTTACAGTAGATGTTGGAAAGAACAGAGAACTTGGAGTCCACTTAAAGGGTTTAAGAATTCTCTAATATGATTCGTGCTACATATTAGAGCCAGTTTCTTTCCCCTGTGAAAATGAACCCATGATTTTATAACATATGTCATTGGGAAAGTATGAATCAGTTGATGGAATCTGAAGTAAGAACATAAGGGGAAAAATAGTCCACAACTGTTATTTGATGATATAAACATCTAATATCCTGTATAAATTAGTCCCTGAGATAAATGGTAATTTTAATTTCCCTCCCCACATGGATTTCATTCATAGGGACAGTACAGATATACCCACTTCCGTGACTCCAGCAAAAAAGTAGCTTAAAGGATGATTTGCCCACATTAACTCTGCTCACTTTGTGATTTGTACAAAATAATTTTAAAATAGCATTCAGGCAGGCAAGCGTTTGAATAGAACAGAACAAGAGAGAAAGTATTTGTGTTTCAATTCTTAAAAAAATTTTTTAAAAAATATTTATTTACTTTTGAGAGAGAGAGAGAGAGAGAGAGACAGACAGACAGACAGACAGAATGCCAGCGAGGGAGGGGCAGACAGAGAAGGAGACACAGAATCTGAAGCAGGCTCCAGGTTCTGGGCTTTAGCACGGAGCCCGATGTGGGGCTCGAACCCACGAGATCATGACCTGAGACAAAGTCGGATGCTTAACCTACTGAGCCACCCAGGAGCCCCTAAATTGTTTCCTACAGTACACTAAATATTGGGTTAATTCCAAAATAAATTTCGATTAAGTGCTGCACATCAACTCATTTTGTATTCTTTCATTTCCCAGTAAGCCCTGTTTATGTGCTACGTGCTGTGTTAAGTCAGAGGTACGGAAACATAATCACTGCCTAGGAGTTTCTATTCGAGATGGGGCAACAGTGTAAGTGCTCTGACAGGGCTGTGCCTCAGGAGTTTCAGGGACACCTGGAGTCTTAGCCTGGGATTGGAAGGTTAGGGGGTTAGAAGGACTTCCAGAAAGCAAGGGAAGTTGAGGGGACTGGCAGCCCAAGAAATAGGAAATAGTATGTGTGAAGGAAAGAAAGCTAGAAAAAAAAAAAAAGCACTGTCAGTTTGAGAAACAAAATGTTGTCTTGTTCTTTATCACAAGTGTCAAAATTCCTTGTTTTGCTCTGAGTCCTAATTCATAAAACGGAGAACTTAGAGGGTTTGGGGTTGTATTACAATATGATTCCTTAACAGCATTATTTTTGAGATTAAAAAAAACCCATGGTTTAGCCTCTGGACTGTTATCACTGACAACAGAAAAGCTGGGTGGAGGGAAAGACTCAAAGATCCGCAAAGAAGCAGAAGGTGAGAGGGATACAGTGGTAAAAGAAAGGATGTGGTTTGAAAAGAGTTTTACACGCACATGGCTATTGAATGAAGTTAGGCAGTGTCCCTTCCGATGATTTTCTTCCATTTCTCTCCCTTTCTCTCTCCTCTTTTCTCCCTCCCTCCCTCCATCCCTCCCTCCTCCTCTCTCTCTCTTTTGAGAAATCCCCAAAGAGATCTCCAAGAACTTACATGATGTAGAAACCTAGTCCCATTGATGTTGCTGGGGCACAACTATGTCTAACCCTCTTCATCTTCTTCTGTCCTCTTCTCCCTGCCCTCCCCCTCACTCCCACCCCAGGCACCAGGGGAAGGGGTTGGCCAACTCCGCCATTTGGGGGAAGGAGGAGAGGTTGGGAAGGAGGTGCTAAGAACCAGCTACTGGGAGAGGAGATGCACATTCCTTTGTCATCTCAAGTTAGTGAGAAGAGGAAAAAGAAGCAGGGATGGGGAGGAAAAAGGCGCCCCTTTGAATCTCTACATAGAACTGGAATATTCGTTCCTGGTTTGGAAAGACAGAAAAGGCTTTTTGTCCCTCTCTGATAGAGGGCAAGAGCCTTGCAGCCATGAGTATCTGACTTGGGGCCTTACCTCAGACAGGGCAAATATGTGACTAGAAATATTGATGGAAAAGTTAACTTTCTAATTCCTTTTATTTTAGTAACAAAAAAACAGAGATCAAGGAATTTGAAGACTTAGGGAAGATTTATGTTGCACCAGTGTTTCACTTCTGCCTGACCGTGATACCTGGTGAATTAAAAGGCCAGTTTTAAAAGCACCACGTGATATTTTTTCTGGCCACTTACACCTATAAGTCCAAGTGGCAGAAATGGAGACAAAGAGTTACCGGTTTACTAATTACAATCCCAGTGATGATTTAAAAAAAAAAAAAAAAAAAATCCAGCAGGAGGAGCTCTAACATGCCTTAGAGCTCAAGTTTTAAAAACAAAAAAGTTTAAAGCAAACAGGAAAACAGAGAGGCAGTGTGCCTCACAAGCTGCCATGTGAGTGAACAAATATGTGACTAAGTCCAATTAAATGCTTAGTGCATAGCCAGGTGATGATCCTGGTGGAGACAGAGTGGCCAACATTCCCCCTTCCACGAGTCTCCTTGTTCTGATACAGCTAGACTGGGATTGAGCCATGGCGTTAGCTCTCACAAAAGAGGGAGCAAAAGGCCGATTTCTAGGCAAGTCTACAAGTAATTATTTTCCTCTTAAAGTGTCATACTGTTTCTAAACGAGTCTTTGATGCTGGCTCAAAAACTGCATTTAAAAACAGAATTTTTATCAGTGGCTGAAGGTACTACAAAAACTCCCAAATGTTCCATCTCCTTTACTCGACGGCTTGATGGGTGCTTTTATTTTTTTTTTACTTTTATTTTTTTTTAAATGAGGGAAATGCTGTGTTTGTAAAAATTGGTGCTAAAAGGGCAAGGAATCATATGTCCCCTGGGCCATGTAAAGAGTCTGCAGAAAGAATTATAGCTTTCTAACACACGCACACACATCAACTGGAACACAAAGAATTTACTCAAGAAAACTGAAAAGTATATGAATTTAACAGTTATAGGATTTGAGGGGTAAGCCTTTCCATTCTGGACAGTGTTGTGGGAGTGGAGTGGACGAGTGGGCATAGAGGATGGTCAGAATTACTTAACCTGAAGGAAACTTTCAACCAATCCCTTTTAATCTATTGCCAATAAGAAGTCAAACTTTTTGTTTTACACCTTAATGGTATGCCCACATTTAAAATTTTTATACAAGCTTCTACAGAAACTTTAACTAGACCAATTCAGACCAAAAGTCACTAAATAAAGCTAGTCTAGACGGAAAAATCTATGAAAACCATATGTCTTTTAGGCATCTGTCTTACGAAAACTGCCATCATCCTGGAGGAATAGTTCACAAAATATGCTTTTAGGAAAACACTGCTGTAATGACCACGGAGCTGTGCTTAAGAAGACGGCTTGACTTGGAGAAAGTGAAGCCAACATGTTTACAAGTGAAAGGCTCTCATTTCTACATACATCTGTCTGTAAACATCATGGAAAGGACAGGCAAAGGAAGATATAATTTATATTTCCATTATCTTAGAAGGGATCAAAAGAGTTAGTTTGTTCCTCCACACTCCTACAGAACGTTAGGCCAAGGGATCTCAAAGCCACTCTGTTCTCACTCACAGAAAACTGTTTTGGATAATGTTGTACGTAGATGAGGCCAAAGAACCAGAACATTTTCTTCTGATTATTACCTCATCCTGCTGGCCTGCCAAACACTAGAAGCTAGAAGGCAGGTGTCCGACATAAGTAACTAAAGGAAGACTGTCCTGTTGGCTGTAGGGCTCACCTGAGGGACAAGGGAACTCAGGATTGGGGTACAAAGCAAGAGTGCAATGAGAATGCAGCAAAGAGAAAGGTTCTAAGACCTCGCTTTTCTGATTTAATATTGCTTTCTCAACTGGAGACAGTGGTCAGTGCTACCTTCATTGTTCTGGCTTCGTATTTTTACCTCTCAAAATGCACACTTAATAAGCAGCATGAACTCCGTAGGAAAAAGTATAGAAAAGCAAGCTTTACTCATAAAAAGAACAACACTTTAACTGAAAGCTGAACAGTCTATGGAGATTATGAAAGTATTTACAAGTTGCAAGGACTCCTTGTGACGCTCACAAATATTTTCTTCTTGCTCAACAGGGAAGGGGACTTTGGAACAGTACAGTAACAGTGGCTATTGGCACGAGTGCCCCATGTGTCGTTCAGTCATGTAGAGGACGGTGAATGAACAACATACATCAAATAGCTACATATGGAGAAAAGGTCCTGGGTTGGAGGAGGCAAGTATGGTAAAAAAAAAAAAAAAAAAAAAAAAAAAAAAAAAAAAAGAAAAGAAGGAAATTTATAAGATGCAGTCAATTATACACCAAAGTTTTAAGCAAAAAGGAGAGGCACTATTTCAACATGTCTATTCAAAGATACTGTGCTTTAAAATGAGTTTTCAAGTATTAAGATGGTAATGGGATAATTTAGAGTGTCTGGAATATTAAAAAAAATCAAGTAATCATATCAACATGCCTTGTTACAGATTCCTACACTGAACAATAGGGCATTTAAGTAAGTTAATCAGTGTCTAATGATGAGTCACAGGGATTTTTGTGGTCCATTAGTTTCAATCCTGAGTACTCTGACACTGCTTTTGTCGAGCTAAAACTAGACGTTTGCTTTCTTTCAAATAATATGTGTAGCATGGGTTTTATTTTGACCTTAGACTCAGATATGTGGAGGGAAATTACTGTGGTGGTTTCTCTAGTTAACACATTTACTAATGTTTCCTTAATTTTCCACCCCAAGAGGCAATAATTAAGGTAGAATTTGCCTCACATGAAGTTTTATTATTTTAGTTACTAAAATATTTTCCAACACTACCAAGAAGCAAAAAAGAAATTCTAGTTGTTTTAAAAATAAGTAGACATTTTCCTCAGGTTTTATAGCTTTTCCTCCGTGAATGGTGGTCTAAAGGTGGAGCAGTGTATAGACTTTCTGGCAAAGTCCCTTGAGCATGATGCTAAGGGTAGATTTATTTGAGGGAAAAATTTCATTCACTCTTAAAATTGGCTTTGAGAACAATCCTAATATAACCTTAAAAAAATACACATGGTCCAGAATATATCTTATATAAGCATCCATGCCCAAGTGAAATAATTTCATTTTAGACTTTCTGGGCTGCAAAATACCTTTGAAAGTCTTTCTCATCTACTCTCACAAGAGGTCTCATTCTAGATCAATGTCATATATACTGACCAAAATAAATTTAGATAATGCTGCCTCATGGAAATCTGAAACCAAATATAGGTAATATTTACATGGTGGAGACAACTGCTATATTTGACCATAAAATAAAATCACTTCCCAGATCATATTCAAAACCACCTGAAGCCTTCTTCTCACACAGTCTCACTTCCTCTTGGTTCTCAGACCTGCCACAGAAGCCTGGGGACTCTTGTGTGGCGGTGCGGCTACTTTGTCGTCCCAGGTCTCGTTAGTCTCCCTCTCCGCTGGGTTGTCAGCCCTTCCGCAAAGGAAGCAGGGGAGGAATGGAGCTTATTTCTGTTTATTTTTATTTAAAGTTTATTTGTTTACTTTGAGAGAGAGAGAGTGCACGCGGGGGGGGGGGGGGGGGCGAGGGGGAAGGAGAGAGAGAGAAAGAGAGAGAGAGGGAGGGAATCCCAAGCAGGCTCCGCACTGTTAGTGCAGAGCTCAGTGCGGGGCTCCAACTCACGAACTGTGAGATCACGACCTCAGCTGAAATCAAGAGTCGGATGCTTAGCCAAACGAGCCACCCAGGCGCACCGGGAATGGAGCTTATTTCTAAATTTTATATTAACTTGCACATTTACTGGGTTCCCAGTATTTACACTGTTTCCTAATTTTTGATGTGAAACTAATTCCAATGGGGGAAAATATTGACGTGATGAAGGTTTGGAACTCTCCTTATGTCTGAGCAATTGAAGTAAGTCAAGAAGGCCCAGCCTTGACATTGACCATGAGTGATTGAGAATTTTGCCATTTGCCATTTTGATTAACCATTTTTTTTTTTCTGATCCTTGGATGGAATGTGTTCTCTCTACAGTTCATGTGAGCTGATCATTTTGCCTGGAACACTAGGAACACATTTCCTAGTGTTTATGGGAATCATTAAAAAAATAATTCCAGAAATTAGGGTACCCGCTATTTGTGGGTTTGCTTATCACGTGGCTCTGATGCCTAAAAAGCAGCCAGAAGGAAAAGAAAGTACCATGCCATGATGAGGCTGCCTAAATACCTTGTGGCTTTAGACTTTGCCCTAGGTAGGAATTCTTCTATTTTTGATCAGAGTTGCCAAGTGATCTCAGCTTCATCCACGTACAGGTAATAGGGCATCAATACACATACAGATTCTCTCAAGCCAATGCCCTCCCAACACTGTCCCCCTCCCCCCACACTTAAAAATACCGGCCAGACCAAAAGTGTAATATTCTTCTGGCAACAGCATTTAGTAAGCCAGATGGATTTCATTTGGCAACTAAAGGGTGGAAATACGTGTTTAGCTTCAGAGGTTCCCCCAGACAATGGTTACAGTATGTTGGCTCTAGTGAGCTAAAGGATTTCAGTGTTGGGCATTTAAAAATTCTGTGTTTAAGCAGCAATAAAGTTATGTCAGGCAGACAAAAGCCATCAAACCCTCAGCTAAGTCCTCAACTCCCTTTCTCATACTGCTGGAGGTAAGCATTTAAGGCACATTCTGAGTGAAAGATGCAGTGTTTACAATTTCATGTTTAATTTCCTGGCTGTTTATCAGCTAAAGCAACTCTTGTAAGCTAAATTTCGCTTCTAGTCTTTCACAGTAGCTGATAAGTCAGAGGGGAGGAAGAAGCACCCGGCAGCTCAGGGCCATGAATTGTGGCTCTCTCACCTCTAAATTTTATCCAAGCAGCACACTCCGAGAATGAGCTGTTCATGCTATGGATCTCTGAAGTCACTGAAAAACATGCCATCTAACCAGAACTGTCTGCATGTGAAGGATTTCCCTGGAAAATCACTCTTCTCTCACAGCGAAGGAGACAAAAGAGGGCACGATGAAAGAGCAGTACTAGCTTGTGTGCGCCTGTCTGCTTACACCGGGTGCAGTTCGCTTTTCTTTTCCTTTTCTCTTCTGCTCTGTTCTTTTCTTTTTTGAGCTGACATCAACTTGTATAGAGGAACATTCAGCAGATTCCAACCGGTGACAGTTTGCTGCCGACTGGCCACAGGAAGAATAATCATCATTTACTGTGCAGTTTTCACTGGTCAGTGGCTCTTGTGCCAGACTCCCGTCTTGGCTGTCTTCCTCTATCAATCAGGTGAAGCCCAGGGCAGGGCTGGGTATCTTGAAACTCAGAAGGGCTTTCCCTGCAATGGCTGAAGCTTAGCAACTTAGAACCCCAGAGAGAACAATGACAGAGCTATTTGCTATTATTTGTCATGGGATGTGGAAACAGTTGTATTCCGTTAACTTAATGCCAGTTACCACTGGGCTAACAGCGGCATATTGTTATATTTACCACTGCCTGCAGCCTGTCTGCATTTATGTTGCTTGTACTTAGTTTGATGTAGATCGTTCCTTCTTTTCTTTTTTCTTCTATCCTCCTGCCACATCGGATGTTTGGAAAAGTAAGATAGGGGACACATCGAAAACAGAAAGGCAATCTGAAGTCCGCCTCGACACCTCTGCAAAACTCCCAGATTCTGACCTTCAGAACCCTTGCAGTTCTGTTCCCGGGCCTCACCTACACATGCTGCCCGTCATTCGCACTGTGGCAGGATGGAGATGTTTGTGTAAAGGAGACTCAAGTTTGCTAGACCCAAGAAGGAAACCACCAGACTAATTTTACCTTCACTTAAACCAGATTGAAACCGAGACTGAAGAATGAAAAACTTTGCCATTAACCATCGATTCACCTCAGTGCAATATTATGTTACGACCAGAATCGTTGTGGAATTTGAATGATTTTGATGGGATAGTTAATTGAGGGGCTTAAATTAAATTGAATATTTTATTTAGTGAACAGTTTATGGCCGCATTTCTGTTTTCATTAAAATATATGAAGCATCATGACAACTCATGTTAAACCTGCAACAAATTATTAATTACATTTGGGATTTCAGTAACAAATTTTGTGACACAGCAGCCTCATGAAATGCATTAAGTATTAAGAATCAGAAAGAATACCTCAAAGTTGTTTCTATTCTTGGCATTTATACTTAAAAAAATTTTTTTGCTTAACTTTTAAATCCAGTCGCTAAAAATAAAAACTGTTCCCTGAAAAATCAGACTACCTAATCATAAATTTATTTATTTGTTCTTTAAAGGGGAAGGACAGTAAGGAAAAAAAAGAAACCTCATGGCTGAAATCAGAAATCACAAGGCGAATTCATCATTTGTCCAAATGACACTCAGCTGCTAAGAGAAGTCATACTTTTAGAGGGCTCTTGAAGAGGGAGCAAATCAGGATGTTTCCAGGACATGATTGCGGGAGAGTCGGACACAGGCTAGTCCCCAAAGTCGCTTAATTGTCCATGTACCCTGAGCCCATGACTTCAATTCTCAGCAGCTTCATCCTTCATGGCACCAAACCTTCATGTTAGGGATGCAAAGACACACTTATAAGAATCGTGGGTTTGTCCTTACTCAAAATTTGGGGGACTGGCTGAAAAACAAAACAAAACAAAACAAGGAGACCTTCTCCCTAAGTGAAAGGGGTTCCGTGTCAACTGTCAATTAAATCAACATATAAAATATGTAAAAGAGATATAGCACAGCAGGGTATCAACGTCAAATGTCTGAAACAAGATTAAATTGTAAAGAGAACCAAATGGCTTTTACTTCCTTAAAGAAAAGACCACGAGTGCAACAATTATCTCCTTGTGTAGAGGGATTTATGTATCTTTTGCCATGGTTGGTTTAGCAGTAAATTATGGAGAATGGGGGACCGGAAGGTGCCATGGCACAAGGGTGCCATGTCAAGTCGGGGGAAATGAATAAGTCACGGAATGGGTCCGAGTGGGAAACCCTGTGGCAGTGCTGATGCCCCTCCGGGGCTGCGCACGCAGAGCAGGGTGCCAGCTTTGCGATGGCACTCATCAGAGAGTCCTCCGATGGAGCGTTTCTTGGTTTCCATCTTGCGTTTCTGTCATGTGGAGGAGTTGGGGTAAAAGCCAAATCCTTTCCTATGATTCAGTTTTGCCATTTTTAAAAGACACCATCAGACTTGGTGACAAGGGTAGTTAAAAGAACATACTTCAGTTTTTCAATATATATTTTTTTTAAAGAGAGGATTGAGTGACGAGGCAAATGAAGTTTGCTTTTCCTTGGATAGAGACCCTTCCTCCCACCCTTATCCCCTTTTGACTGTTGCAAAATAGCTTAGTCCAAGGAGAGGGGAGAAGACAAATGAGTAAAATAATGCCAGAATCAGCTGTTGCCAGGAAAAACACGCTCTGCTTCAGTTAATTTGTTCTGTTAATGTCAAAGGCTGTGATTCCCAATTAACTAATTTTAAGAAGCTGTGACTGAAAATAGCTACATCAGCCCCCACGTTAGTATTTGATGAAGATTGGGATCTTCAAGTAAGAGAATAGGGCCCCTAAAGAGGTGGTGATGTCTGCTTAAGATCATCTTCCTAAACAAGAACAAAACTGGCTGGGATTTTCAAACTGGGCTTTAGCCCCTTCAGAGGAGTTGAGTGGGGCGAGAGGGGAGGGGCACGTCAGATATTCTGGCGGTAGAAAATGTTCCACAAATCAGATTTGTGTACACTGAACTTACTAATGACAGAAGCATCCCTACTGGTGAGTCTCTTTGGGACAGAGATGCCCCCCCAGCTCAGGTGGAAGTAATTAAAACAGGCATGTAGCTCGCAGTATTTCCAGCTTCTTCACCGAAAGCCTCCACGCACATAAACCAGAACAGCTTGAGCAGCTGAGAAAAGTGGGGCCAAAAATGACTCCACCCGCCTCTCTCCTTCCTCTTCCTTTACATTGGAATGGAAATATATAATAATTAAAAAAAAAAAAAGCAGAACGCTCATGGTTTCTGTCCAACTGCAAGTGCTTTCATTACCTTTGAATAGGGTTAAAAGTATATATGCTCTTAAAAGTCAAAATCATAACTTGCTAATGAAGTTGCAAATTATCCAGAAGAAAGCTACGTGCAGGCACATGCCGAATGGCGGAATATTTTGCCTCTAAAAGTTCAGTTACTGCCTCTGTAATATTAATGCCCAACAGGGAGCCGGCGGGACATGGTTTGTACTGTCTTGTCACGTTATGAGTTTCTGGTTTCAGATAAAGGACGAGAAAGGGCCCTTAAGAAAGTAAAGAGCTAGGGAAAAAAAAAAAAATCAAACTTCCTTCTCGGAAAGCTAAGGGTTGTTTTCCTGGAGATGATGGATAATGGCATTTCATTTTTTTTTTTTTTAAGTTTTTAATAGAGAAAATGGAGGCAACTCATAGAGGGAAATCAGAATATATAAATAAACAGAACAAGGTGAAGTTTCAACAAAAGCTTCCTCAACTTTTTTCTTTCTTTTTCCATCTTTGTCGTCTCTTTTTCTCTTTCTTTCCTTTTTTTTTTTTTTTTTGAAATCTTAAACCCCATTTCTGGCTTGCATTTGGTAGGATTCCTGCTCTGGCTTTTATTAAAAACAGACTTTATGTGGTCAGAATTCTTCATCTAAAGCTAAACTTTAATAGGCATAAGGATCCTGACAGAGTCTTTCTTGCTCCCTCTCAGGTGACCCCCCCCCCACCCCCCCAGAGGGGTTTCCCTCCCGTTGTGCTGAACTGGCGCTGAAACTTGAAGGCTCAGCACAAAAACCAACTTTCCTCTTTTACTCTGAACTCTCATTTCTGTTTTACATTTGAGACTCTTTTCAAGGCCAGGGCAAGTTAGATCTGGCTCCAAGCTGAGAATATTCTAGAAATTTTGAATAACATAACTGCTGTCCTATAAATTCCCCAACACAGATGCATTAAAGCTGGTGATTCCCCTTCTCTAGCGCAAGCTACCAATTCCTGCCTGCTACCTTGTGCGCAGGAGCTTGGGAATACCAAGGGCGACTCCATCCCACTTAACAAACCGATTCAGCATTCAACAGAATCTCTGAAGGGTATTGGCAAGCCAGCTTATCTGAAACAAAGAGGTAAAAAAGCCAAGCAAGCAAACAAAGACATGCATGTTCATTCCTGAGGAAAGGCACCGCCAGGTTGCTCTGGTTCCTTCTTATAGCAAAACAGACAAAACAGCCGACTCTTTATGGGACTCCTGTCTTCCCACTCTCAACGCCCTTGCCCAGTGGCCTCCATACCTTCCTGGCACAATGGCAGACACTTTCCCAGTCAATCTGAAGTTTCCTAAAACAGTAATTTAATCTGACTTGCAGTGAGACTCAACAATGATCTTTTTAATTTATTTTTTACACGGAAGGGAAAAATCTCTGAAATACTGTAGTGCAGTGGTTCTCAAGGAGAGGGGGATTTTACACCCCACTCCCCACCTCCCCAAACACGCTGGCAATGTTGCCATTTTTATAGTTGCAACTGGGGGGGGAGGGGAGGAGTACGACTTGGCATCCACTGGGTAAAGGCTCCGATACTGCAAAACATACTGAAGTGCGTGGGACAGCCCCCCACAAGGAAAATGCCAGCAGTGCCGAGGTTGAGAAACCCTGGTATTGTGGTCAGGAGACTGGGCTCTGGAGTCAGACTGCTTGGGATTAAAGCCCAGCTCCATTCGGGTCTGGTCGAGCAGCCTTGGGCAAGTTGTTTAGAACTCTGTGCCTCATCTGTAAAGTGGATAATAACCTATCCTTTTGGGTTGCTGTGCGCAGTAAACAAAAATGTACCTGCAAAGCACTTAGGACAGTGCCTAGCATACAGTGAGAGCACAATAAATATTAGCTATCACTTTTACTATTATTACTAGAAATTTAGCTGTGTTCCAAATGAGTTATAAACTGAACCTATTTTTAAGAAAAAAAAAATAGGTTTGAGAGTACATATATCCTTTCTGATTGGGACCAAAGTGATGATAACCCTAACAACCACAGTGCCTTGCAGTTTATCAGGCTCTTTCAAACACCTCATTTCATATGACATGGGCAACGACCTTGGTGAAATCGTTCCTCTTTCATTGATGGGGAACCCCTAGCTCAGAGTTTAATGAGTTGTGCGAGGTCTGTGACAAACAAGGTTTTCTGATTTCACATCCTCTGCCATTCCTGCTACACCACCCTTTGTTTACATGTTTAAGTTGCCCCTTCTCTTCATTTCACCCAAAAGTATGAAGATCAGAATAAATGTAAGGCCCGCAATCAGAGGGTGAGGTGACTCAGGCTTCGTGGGCCGGAGGAAGTCACTTCTGTTTTATGGTACGTGCATAGTAAGGTTTTCCTTCATTAAGCATACAAATATTTTAATCCTCTGAATTGAATTAAAAAAAAATTAAATTTCTGTATGGGCTAATGTTCTTTCCTTTGAAAATTTCTGATGTTGAGGACAAAACCTCCTAATTCCTTCTATTTTTAAAATCTCTATGGGGCGCCTGGGTGGCTCAGTCGGTTGAGCGGCCGACTTCGGCTCAGGTCATGATCTTGCGGTCTGTGAGTTCAAGCCCCGCGTCGGGCTCTGTGCTGACAGCTCAGAGCCTGGAGCCTGTTTCAGATTCTGTGTCTCCCTCTCTCTGACCCTCCCCCATTCATGCTCTGTCTCTCTCTGTCTCAAAAAAAAAAATAAACATTAAAAAAAATTTAAAAAAAATAAAATCTCTAATTATACATATTGTACATATTTGACTGTAAATGCACAAAAGTGAGAATATAGCTTCAACTGTATACGTTTCAAGTTTCGTTTACTTATTCAGTATTTTGTTTCACAAGCCTGAAAAATCTGCTTACACATGCCAAGGTGTATTATTCAAATGTACAAAGTTCCATCTCATGTATGGTTAGTGACTGCACACAGCAATCATCATGTGCGTGTTAAAATTTCTATGCGTAGTTAAAAAAAAAGAAAGGTTGCAAACTAATCAGTCCGGTTTTTACTCAGGCTACATTAAAGTTAATAATATTGGGCTTAAGGGTTATAGTTCAGAGGGCAGATGGATAATATTCCTTGAAGTTAGTGGTTTTCTAGAACTCCTTTGGTAATAGAGAAGGCAAGGCCTTAGCTCCTGATACTCTCGGGACCTATGGCGCACACAGCTTGCAATAACCCCGCCACAGCTCTTTCTTGCCTTTCAAAGTGCTCTCTCAGATTCTACGAACAGCTGCCCAAATGTCATTCATTTGGACCCAGTTTTCTGTGGTCTCATTAAGTGTGTGCCAGTTGGTAAAGGAGAGGTTTGGACCACATATTGGTTTTTAAATGGTGTCACAGGCTCCACCATTTGCCCACAATACCCTTACCGGGTGAAAATCGCAAATGTGTAGGATAATATCTTTGCGATTTTCTTTTCCAAATAAACTCTGTCTGTCATGCTATGAGAAGAGAACCGAAGAGCACACACCGGCTTGTGCTGCGCGCAGAGCACTCACCTGGGGACACTGGGCGGGGCCCTGGTAGGCCGGGAGGGCACTTGCGGGGGCGCTCCGGACCAGTCGCTGCTGCTGCTGGGGAAGGGGGGCAGCGGGCCGGGCCGGAAGGGCACGGGGGGCGCCCCCGAGTGGGGTCCGGGAGAGGGAATGGCCGGTGCGGGCCCTCTGCCGGAAGCGGGCCGCGTGAGGGGACCGCTCAGGGTCAGCCGCCTCTGGGTGGTGGGGCTCGGAGGGGGTGACCTGGGGAGAGACAGAGCAGTTTCTGTCTGAATTCATCTTTAAGAGAGTATTTTATAGCTTCCTGGTTGCTTTGTAAAAATTACACTCTGACTGCTTGCTGGCTTGGTGGGAAGACTATGCCGCTCTTGAGCTTAGGGTCCTGGGTCGGATCCCCATGCTGGGTGTCGAGATTACTTTAAAAAAAACTTAAAAAAAGAAAAGGTATACAAGGAGTCAATGGTGGAGAGGAGGTTCCCTCCTTCTAACCGTGCACTCTGTGGAGACAACCAGTAGCTGTTTCTTGTGTATCCTTTTCAAATACCTTCTATAATACAACACAATAAAATACAGTGCCATATAATGCAATGTTCTCTCTCTCTCTCTCTAAATTCCTTTTTTGTACATATTAGAACACAACATTCTACAACTTACTTTTTTTTTTTTTAAAGCTTCACATTAATTTGACTATCTTTTCATTTCAGTATAGAACTTACTCTTTTTAATGACCACATAACATTCCACTGTAGGGATGTTTTGTGCTTGTTTTTGAAGGGGGTTGGGAAAATCTGACCTCCTCTTTCACTCCTGGACTTACATTATCCTTTTTCTTCAGGTTCATATTGGTTTAGGGAAGCAAACTCAGAAAATGATACCGGGTGAGCTTGGCAGGCCTCCGGTGACATGGGGCCATTTTCCTACCTGCGGGAGTGCTGTATCCAGGAGTCATCCACAGGAGGCGGTGCAGGGGTGAAAGTGGTGGCGGTGTTGATGTCACCAATGATCACGAGGGCCTCTTTAAGGGCTTGGTACATTCGGAGCATCTCATCCCGGCGCTGCGCCTGTTCAGCAGATTCCTCCATCAGAGTGTTCTGGTCCTCCGAAGAATATAACTGTGCTAGGAGCTCCGAATTGATGAAATCTTTAACCTGTCAGGTCACCACAGAAAAATAAAAATGGGAACACACGTGTGGTCAGATGGCATAAACTGGCTCAGAGGCTGTGGACAAAGTCTACAACAGCCCACTCTGGGAAAAGGTGCATGATGCGTGAGGTATGCAAGATGTACAGTGTGTATGCATCTATTTACTCCTAGTCTCCTCCTGCCCTCCCAGTTCTCAGCACCAGTGCAGGAACAGTTTTTCCCTCTGTCTCATGGCTGTGGACTAAAGGAAAACCTACATTAGTTGAAAAGAGGGCTAAACCCTGCCATCGCCAGAGCAGGGCCTGTTGGCTACGTAAGCATTTCCACCATGTTGTCTGAGGCTGCTTGGCTTAGAGACGAGGCAGGTACCAGGAGGGAAGAAGCAGTGTTTTCAACAGAAAACACTGATGTAAGAAACCTATATAATACCACAAGCCATCCACTCCTTGGTATTCCTAGCTCTTACCAAAATCACTGAAACACTAGCAAGATCCCAGGATGCAGTGTCATCTCAAAAGTGGAATTAGTACCAATAAGTGAATTTTTATTAAACACAGAACCTTCTATAATTATGCAAGTTGATTTACCAAAAAAAAGTGAGAGTCTCCGCTTTCTAGAAGTTTCCAATAGAAGCTACTTAACAGTAATGAGAACTGGCATGAGTCTCCATGGTTAGCAGATACATGAAAAAAGACTTAAGTCCCAACAATACGTATGAGTCTTAGGGGAGTGGCATTTTGTAGCAGAACGAGAATGGAGAGGATGCATATACTGCACCACCCTGCGGGAGAGAGCACTGGCCACCATATTTCTCCAAGTCTAAGATACCAGTAATTTGAAGACACCATGATTTTCTGGGCCACAAAGAGAACACACCATCAAGTAAACTATGACAGAATGCCAAGATGCCATTGAGTGTGACATGCATCTTCGGCGTCAGAAATATTAAATGTGAAGTGAATGAGGATCGGTGGAATATGGTGTGTCCCAAGTGCCTTCAGAAGTCTTCTGATTTAATTCTCACCACACACTTAGGAAATGTATTATGATCCCAATTTTTTTAATGTTTATTTATTTTTGAGACAGAGAGAGACAGAGAGAGAGCGAGCGCACGAGCAGGGAGGGCAGAGAGAGGGAGAGAGAGAATCCCAAGCAGGTTCATGCCTGTCAGCACAGTGCCCGATATGGGGCTCGAACTCACCAACTGTGAGATCATGACCTGAGCTGAAATCAAGAGCTGGATGCTCAACTGACCGAGCCACCCAGGGGCCCCTATGATCCCAATTTTACAGATAAAGCAATTGAAGTTCAGAGTTTAAGTACGTTGCCCAAAATCACATAACATTAGGTTGAATCCCAAATCTTTTGACTAAAGGTCTGGTGCTCTTTCCATTACCGTCTTCCCCACTTTGAGTGCTTAGAAAAGACAATTTGGGGGGTGCCTGGGTGGCACAGTCGGTTGGGCGTCTGACTTCAGCTCAGGTTGTGATTTCACGGTTCATGAGTTTGGGCCCCGAGTCGGGCTCTGTGCTGACAGCTCAGAGCCTGGAGCCTGCTTCGGATTCTGTGTCCCCCTCTCTCTGTGTCCCGCCCCCACTCACACTCTGTCTCTCTCTCTCAAAAATAAAGATTAAAAAAAATTAAAAAAAAAAGACAATTTATGTTTAAGCATCATTATTTTACAGTGGCAAGGAAGTATGCTAATTGACTTAAGCCTAGAAAAATAAACCAACCTGGATTTTTCAGTTTCTCTGTTAAATGAAACTAACCCTTATCTAGAGTCACTGGGTCTTTCTAAGAAAGAGCAAAGGCCAGTATATTTAATTGTTACAAATTCAGGCAGACAACGGAATAGCTGTCAGATGCTCAAAATTCCTGGGTTGTGGTTAAATACATAACCAAGAGATAAGAGTCTAAAACACATAGCTTTATTTTTTTTTAAAGGTATCGAACTATGTAAATAGTTTAGAAAATTCAGGTAAATCACAGCTTCACTGTGGTGAAATAAAAAGTATTCTTTGCACATATTTTGTAAACCAAGAGTGACTCAAATATGGAAGTAATCTAGTAGACAGGATGTATTTGGACAACTGTCTAGTAGGGTAGGTTTATGTGTGATAGTTGTGGAAGGTAAATGTGGCCAGGTCACCTAGGGCCAGATGTGAAAGCCTTGAATGCCAAAGAAAACTATTTGAACCTTATCCACTTGGTAATGGGAAGCCACAGAAAACTTGTAAACAAGTAAGTGAAATGATAAAAGAGAGATTAGGGAAATTAGTCTGTGATTGGAAAAGAATTTGTAAGGGTGGTAACAGCGATAAAGAAATCTGTTATAAGACTAATAGATCATTTATGAGATGGTGAGGGTTTAATCTAGCAAGATTGCAGTGGAATAGAAAAGATGGGCACAGCTAAATTACATTATAAAGGAAAAGCCAACTCGACTTGGTGCTGTTTTGATGTGACAGGGCAAGAACGAAAGGAACAAGGACACCACAACCACTGAGGTTTGGGTGAGTCGAAGAGCAGAAAATCTAAAGTCAGGAAGGAAAGTTAGACTTCGAGGAAAGACAGTAAAGTTAGCTTCGGGAATATTTCATTCCCCCTTTTTTGGAGAATTATTCACTTTTCAGCACACTTGCAGGTCCCAAGGAGTACCCAAGGAGTCAGGGACATTCACACAAATCTTCCACGGCTGGGTGTGTGTGTGCACTCAGATACATGGCGCAGCTCAGAACTCAAAACCAGACAATTTTCCTGGCATTGAACAGCAGTCGAGTTCAGCTAGTCTGAAGCTTTACCTCTAACTGGAGCATCACTTAGAATCTATTAAACGTAATTTAAAAGAAGGTCCTTCCAAGAATAGATTTAAAGCAGGTCTGAAGTAAGAAGCGGCTGTCAAACCACGAAATAAAATAATAAGGGCTTGTTTCAGCATTCTGATAAAAGATCTGCCTTGAATCAACTCTTCCACATCAAATGTTACACACCAAAACTTGCCTACTGTCCCAAAGATTTGGCAAAAGCTCTGAATTCATAGGAGTATGATTAGCATGGGAGAAAACGGCGGTGCAGCACAGTGGTCAAGAGCTCAGGCTCTGGGAGCAAACAGCTCTGAATCCGAGTCCCAGCTCCCACGCTTCCCGTTCTTGGGCAAATAGCAACCTCTGTCAGTCTCAGGTTCCTGATCTGCAGAATGAGGGCAGCGGTTGTAGCTGCGTCAAGGGCTGTCCTGAGGATCATAAACTGCCTCGCACAATGCCTCGCATTTCGTTAGTGCTCAGCACACAAAAGCTATTCTTGCTAAAGCACATAGGCCAGACTGGCGTTAGGTGAGCAGACGCGCAAGAACAAAAGAGCAAGCTATCGCAATAGTGCAGGCATCAAGTGACATACGGAGTTCAATACAGAGCGTATGCAGGTGAACATTTTATTTTGCACTGGAACAAAACTTTAGCCTCTACTCATGTGCTAGCTTACCGCGGTGATGCTACAACTGGAACAAAGGTAGGGGGGACTTCAGGGAATTTCCAGACACTTCAGGGACTTTCTGAGCAGTCCGTGTGTCCCTGGTACAAATATGTAAATCAAGGATTCTGCACGACAATTGAGGCCAAGTAGATCTCTTTGAGATGATGGCATTTGGAATGTACCTCACGGAAGGTGACATAGACGAATTATACTTGGATGTAAGACTTGAAATAATATTTATCTTTTTAATTAATTATAACACCTTATAACCTATACATCTTGGCATGGTCCACAAAAAAAATCCTCATACGCAAAACCTCACTGCAGCTCAGACTCCACATGCTAGATAAACAGGCATGACTGTGCCATGTCGTTCTGCTCAGTGTAGAGGAATGTGAGATCATTAAAAACCTTCCACATGTTTTCCCCTCTTTCTTACTTTAACCCTTCTCTATCAACCTGTGATAGGTTTGCAACTTAGACCTTTTTTTGTCTTCATAACTAAGACCATTTTAAGGCCTTCACAAATGGAAGGGACATTCCCAGAATTGTCACACAATTCTGTTACTAAGAAGACCGTTTCCTTAAGGTCTCTCCGTCTCTAGACGGGAGGGCTGCAGTCTGTGACTGCTCGCGGTCACACGGGTAAGTATGTAAAAAACGTAACTGAGAAGTGTAAACGTGCTTACTTTGGGAAAAGGGCTTGGTGACAAGCTTGTGATTTTTTAAGCTCTCACAGTTCTTTCACGTCTGCTTTAGCTCCCTTTCCATTTCTCAGGGATTTAGTTCTGCTAGAGACCAATGACGTTTCCCTTCTTTAAAAAGCAACATCCTTTGACTCACAAACATAACGTCAAGCAGAAGAAGTTAGACACCAACAAGCACGCACTATATATGATTCCATAGTTCTATGGAACTATGGTTCCATAGTTCGAGAACAGGCAGCACCCTGCTATGCTGTAAAAAATCAGGAGAGTTACCCTTGGGGGGGGGGGGGATGTGATGGGGGTGGGGGGGAGGGGAAACACGAGGGGGACTTCTGGACCCTGGTCCCGATCTGTTTCTTGAGCAGGATGCTGAGTTCTTGACCCACAGAAACAAACTCAGTGTCCTGGTATTTAAGGTGTACTTTCACCTCAAATAATGAACATTTGAAATAACACTCTACTTCATACACACGAAAGTTACAGTGAGTTCTGAAACTAGGGCACATGTTACTAATTTTCCAGCAAAGTGCCAATGGCCAAGGAGAGTGGATGTGGATCTCCGGGGGTCCAGGAGCAGCACACACTCCAAGTGTGAAACGCCTCTAGGCTTCATATTTGGTTCTTAAAAAGTTTCATAAAAACTTTATGTTCTATTTTGTATTATCTGGGTTTGCTTGAATTTCTAGTTAATATGTAAAACATTGCTTCTCATATGCAAACAACCTAATGAAATCTTTGAGTAAATGAACCTTCTGGGAAGATACACCAGGTATGTGCTGTGGGGATAGGAGTCCCCCAGTTTGAGAAGGTTGAGCTGTATTTAGTTTTCCTAACCTCGCCATACGCATTAACGGACGTTAAAATGGACAGACCCTCAGACTGCAAATGGGAGGATCTGGATTTTCATCTTGACCCTGCCAGCCCCAGCTGTGTGACCCTGGGAAAGTCACTTAACCTCTCGGAGGCTCAGTTTCTTCATTTATAATCTGGGCAAAATAATGGGTACCCAGTGGGTGGCTGTCCTATGGGTCCCAACACAGAATTGTGGACCACTTTGCCAGTCACACTTTTACAATCAGGCTGGATCCCCTTTCTTGATTTTCTGATGACGAATCTTCCGGTGGAGTGAGCTGCGGAGGAGAGGCCGTCAAACTGTGCTTGCCATGGGGTGTTAATGTGTGTCCTGAACAAAAGTCTGCTGCTTCGACTGTAGCCTGACCAGAAGGACCGGCTGTCATAAACGTGCTATTTCTTTGTGCCGCTGTTACCTAGCATGCTTAAGCAATGAAACAGCTGCTGCCCTTCAATAGACAAAGGCTTACAGTATGTCTGAGGCAAGGCATTTATTGCTGGCTTTAAACTTCTTAAATAATTCCATATGGAGACTTGAGTGGCAGAACACTTAATGTAAACTTTCAAAGGAAACTGCCCACCAAATTCTGAACTTTATAAAAGTTGGCTGAAACATATTCTTTTTCAGAAGGCAGAGCAGCCATTCGCATTTCAAAGAGGAAAGGCCACAGCACCACCTTCCATGGTGACTGTCCACAGGCAGAGGACCCCGTTTCAGGCATTTATCGGTTCTGGAGCGTCTACCCAAAGCCATTTCCAGAAACAGCAGGGTTAAGTGAATGGAATTTAGAATGAGCAGTCAAGGTATTTGTTTTCTAGCTGTGATTCTATGATTAATTCTCTACCTTGAAGACCTCTGCACCTTAAAGTGAATAAAAAATCAACACATGTGCACGACACGGTGCTGGGCGTCCACCATGTTTCTCTTCCCTGTACTCAATAGAACACTTCCAGAATGAACAAAAAGGGCTCAGACATTCTGCACAAAAAGATGCTATGAGAATATGGCACTTAAAAATAGCCATTTTTTTACATTTTTACATATATAATGATCAAATATATAAAAAACTATATATTCTTATATACACAGTAAAAACATAGATAAAATAATACTCAAGGAAAAGTGGTCATCTGAGATACGTAAAACTATTTTCTGACAGATACAAAAAGTTAAATTTCAAAGAAAGATAACCATAATTTCGTAAGAATCTGGCATTACATGATGTTTCCGTTTTCTCCACATTCCTGTTAATCTCCATGTCAAGGTCTGACCGTGCCGATCAGGTCAGAATTGAAGTCTTCGTTCTCATCATTCTGAAGGTCTCTCTCAAGACAGTTCCAAGAGCTCTGCCTCCATGGATTATGCCCTGGAGGTGGGGGTTTAGCCATTTCATTAAAGCCAACAAGCACACCGGTGAGGGGTGAGGGCAATTACTCCCACATTTCTTTGTGTATGTGTGTGTGTGTTTCTTGAGAAGGTGAAAGTAGGATGGATTTGTGAGAGAGTCATTTTTTTTCCTCCTTTTAACTAATTAGTGTCAGGCTACTCCTTACAGCTCTAGACAGGAAGTGCTATTTCCTGTGCTGATGATTTAATATAGCGCAGAGCAACCTAGTGTTTGAACTGATGGCAGCACTAATGACTTACGATAAAATCGTGAAAAGATAAATGATACTTAATCAGGAAAATGTTTAAATAAGCAAGTGCCTGGATATACCACGGCAAAACAACCTGAACTCATTTAAGCAAAGTTAAGAGGGTAATTTTAAAAATACACAGACTATTTGTTTACTACTTTATATTTTTCAAAATGGCATATAGTTGCATTTATTATGTTCTCTGACAATACAGTGAGGCAGCTCCTTGTTCTTACCGTAATTTTAGAAGTGACTGACTTCAGTTCAGAGGGCCCAAATAATTTGCTTCAGGTCACACAGTAGGCTGCTGACTAAGCTGAAGAATACAATTCATAGTTTGCAAATTTCCAATATATTGCTTACCAACTGCTGATACTTCCAAGTATCCTACTAACCTTGGTTGAATATGCAAAAATGTGTCTGGGAATGGAGTTAGGTAAAAACCATGGGTGCTTAGGGTTTCTTCAAGAAGGGTTTCCTTCAAGGGGTTTCTTCAAGGAAACCTTTATTCAAGGAATGAATAGACCATGAACAACAACAGAAGGTCATATTTACAAACACAATTTTGAAATAAATCCTGAAATATGGATAAAGGCTTTTTATAGTTCTTATATAGGCAGCCAGCCACACTGCTTTCTTACAAGTATATTTTTCATTGTATTTCCATATATATTATCTTCTGGAATAAATCCCTAAGCCGGGTACTTTTTCTATGATTAGTGTTTTACATATGGAGGACCTAGATGCAAAGAAGTTAACTGATTTGTCTTTAGGTCAATAGAGTTTGTAGCAGAGCCAGGCTTAGAATACAGGTTTCTCCTAAGTTCTAGCACGGGGTTCTTTTTAGTACCTTTGCCAGCTAATTTTTATTTGTTACAAGCAAATGCTCATAATATATCATTGATTTAAATAAAAAGGTGCCCCTAGAAGATTGCTAGAACTAAAAATGCTGGTATCTCCTTTTCAAGAGTCAGAAAAGCCTGTTATAAGGCACCCCATTACAGCCTATCTTATCTAAAAGATAATTTCTCAAATAACTTGGGATATAACTTGTACTTTAATAAACTAGCTACCCAGAGAACCAAACTAGACCATAATTTAAGTATCATATCCTGACTACTATAAAAATAACCATGAAAAAGGAGAGATTCTACATGATACAGATCGATTGAGGGCTAGTGTAGCAGGCACTTTAAGATCTGTGGCAATATCATCATTACTTTAGAAAAGTTGACTGACTTTTAATCCAAGGGGATAGGGCAAAAAGCCATTTTCCCAGGTCAAAATAGCATTCCATAGCTTTTAGAAGGTGTAAAATAACCATGTTAATATATTTTATGTCTATGTGTGTAGAAAAAAATAAATATCTTTTGCCTTTAATCTCAAAATCTAGGAGCCGGGGCATCTGGTTTTATTGTTGCCTTTGCAATTATCTTACGCCCCGACTATAGCTACAGTATTCTTGCTCTGCTTTATTGTGAGCAAATGCATACTTTTCAAGAGATAGACAGTAGGAAATACCACAGCACTGTGGCTAGAAGTTTCATGTTTGCTTTCCTGAATCCTCTTTCTCTGGTTAGTCACTTAACCAATTGTAATAGAAAATGATGAACCTGGGTAATAGGTATTTCAACCATCCAGAAAATAGCATAAAGAAACTGATGAGACTATGAGCAGTTTCCATACTAAGATAGGTTAGAAGTTAAAATGAGACAGTTTATAGTCACTTACATTGTTGATCATAAGGTGCATTATTGTTTTTGGAATTAGATCTCGGATACATTTGTTGATGATAGACATGTAGGAGTCTACGAGGTTGCGAATGGTCTCCACTTGCCTCTCCAACTGTGGGTCCATGGAAAAGTTTTCTGCCTGGCCATTCTCATCATTTTCAGTCTAACAGAAAGGAAAGAAAACATGGATTGTTTCACATTCGTTCAGAAGAAAAAAATACCATACATTATCAGATGATCAACTTCAGATGACTATATTTGGAGTTATATTACTAGATGGTAACATCTTTATCTTAAACATACCCATTAATTCCGAAAAAAGATCAGAACCAGGAAGTTATTATTCTACTTTCGGCGAGCCACAGCCTAGGAAAAGCAACTATTCTAGTTCTGAGTGAATACTGAGATGAATAACCAGATAAACAGTGCACCTAACAACATACCTCTAGAGAACAATCTAATCTTCAGCCATTTGCAAGCTGGCCAAAGAACTGAATCCAAGTGAATGATGCGGATGTAAACCTCTGGGAGCGGTCTCTTAGGGATTCAATAGATTAGAAATAACCTTGGTGTTGTTCTGGAACTCCTAGGTCTGTTCTGGGATGGATCAGCATTTGGATCGGCCCAGGTTTTAAAACTAAATCTCCTAAGCCTGGCCCGGGGCCAAAGTAAGAGATATAGAGAATAATTCATTTTTCCATGCACTTGCTGGAATTTGTTCTGTAAATTCATGCTTCTGTCATCACTACTAAAGGCTGGCTCCATTGTGGAAAACTTACAATTTTAACTTCCAACTTGTTATTCTTTGAATAAAACAGAACACATCTATACACAAAGAATTTACTTGTGCAACATGAGAGAAGCATCTGTTTTCTATACTATGGGACTTGAGTTAATTAATTTTGGCTTATCCACCAGAGGCTGGGCTGAAATGGCATCTTCATCATTAAGGGCTGACCTATTGGCTTGGCATTGAAATCAATTTAGAACAAATGGTCTCCATTTCAAGTCAGGTTGGAGCATCTAAGCCCCAGAACATGATACAAATATTGTTAGTGGTCTGGGTACTTTCTAACATTTGGAAAGATTTAATTACAAATGCAAAAAAAAGGGGGGGGGGATAATTTATTGCTTCCATTGTAGACACGAAGTACTTTTCTTTGGAAATGTACATACTTTGATCTGCCAGGTTTTCAATCATCCAATCAGTTCTAGGCAAAGCACTGTGCTAAATGGCTTAAATGGATGTATAAATGACAAACTTTATTTTTGAATCAATAAGCATGTGTGAAAGGCATATTTGTACACTACAAAGTCAACAATAACAAAGATAGAAATTGGTTCTAATCATTTATATAGGCTTCTCTGGCTCAGAAATATCCAGTACTTTTAAAAATTATTAAAATAATGCACTCAGTCTAAAACACAACAGTCATTTTTCCAGTCCTGAGAGTATGACCCCATGCTTCCGGGTGATAGTTTGAGGACATTTCTGAGGCATCCGACTCTACTACAACAAGGTAGAGGAAGTTTCAAAATGGACAGTTGTTTTAAATGGTCTTTGATCAATGAAAGAAAGAACTAAATCAAGTCTCATGTAGTTATTTTTATTATTAATTTGCGATATACAAGCACAATAGGATCTGGGATAAATAGGCAAAAAAAGGCCATAAAGTGATAGAGGGCCGATAGAGGGAAGGTTAGCCATGGCAGTGAAGAAACAGTCATGTTCCCAAACTTCTTTCTAGGGTATAAAAACCACTGCAAATGTGCTCCATGCGGAGCTCAAACTGTCAGAGTCACTGGTAACTGCAATGTCATGTTAAGGATATTGTATGTGAAAGTGAAAACTGTAGGTTCAAATTCAGGCTCTGTTGTGTACAGGTTGTGTGGTCACACTTCAGTTACTTGATGTAATTAAAACCTGGCTTCCTCCCTGTCTTTAAAATGGGGACCCACATCCCTGGAAAACTTGTGGAAGCTAAAAGAGATAACACATATGAGATGACCTAGCCAAGGGCCTCAACGAATGTCAGCTTCTTTCTTTCTTTTCTCAATATTCATGGAATAGAGTTAGAGAGCTGCTGGACTCTCAACATACGTTATGAAAATTCAAGGTGGAAAATTTGAGCATAAAACATTTTCAATTCAAGCAATATAAAAATGGAAAATGTATTTTTTTTTACACCTCCATGTGTTCTGCAAGCTAGTGCCCTTTGCCTGGAACCCTCCCTGCCACCTGTGAAGAACTTTCATCTTTCAGAGCCTTGCTCCATCATCACCCCTTCCGGACAAGCTCCTGATGGCCCCCAGACCCCCAACACTCCCCTGCTCTGTGCTTCCTCTGTGTCTTGTATTCACTTTTACTATTTAATATCCAGCCTAGTTTTATGCTCCTCCCCCTACTGGGCTCTGGGGTCTTATTCATCTTTCTCTTCTCAGCACCCGGCACAGAGCCTGATGCATGGGAGGAGGAGTTAACAACTGCAAAAGGGTTCACCGAAACCAAGGAGGCTGCTCTGGTGCATTTCAGGGTATCCAAGTGTGCCTGCCCATGTGTCAGAGGAATTGGAGACCAGAGAAACCCCAGGGTGATGAGCTGGGATCCATTATGACTTGATAACAGTGAGAATGATAAAATGATTATGAAAAAATATAATTATAATATAGTATATAATATATGTTATATATAATATATACTATATATATTATATAAATATATATAATTGTATATAAATATATATATATATATATATTTATGAGAACAGATGACCAACAGATGACCAGTTATATATTATATAAATATATATAATTGTATATAAATATATATATATATATATATAAATATATATATATATATATTTATGAGAACAGATGACCAACAGCCTTGTGAGGAAAATACCTTTTATACAAAACAATACAAACCTCCATAATGGATAAAATACAATTCAGTTTGTCTCTCTGATCTGAAGTATACTGGGATTTTGTTATGGTATTTAACAGTCAGAGGTGATGACATTCTAGCCTCAATATTCCACCTCTCCCAAGAACATTTATTGAGCACTTGCTGTGTTCTAGGTACTATGCTAAGCACTTTATATAGAAGACCCACACTGCTACCTTAGGAGGGAGGGGCCATTGTTATTGTCAACCTATAGAAGAGCATGGTGAGTCTCTGAGAGCTGAAATTTGTTCAATAAATGTCAGAGGCATTCAATTTTAACAAATTTCTTTTTTTTTCCTTAAGTATAAAAAAATCAAGAAGTATTATGAAACAGTGAAACATCCATAGTACATCAACTTAGTTTCATAGATAAAATAATAAATGTAAAAAAGAGTTTCTAGGAAAAAAGGTGTCAGTGAAGTAGTGATATTTATTAAAAACCAAATTATTGAAACAAAAGAGGAAAGTAGAATAAGTAGTATTTTTAGAAGAACCTGCAGAAATATGAAACACTAAGAAAGTTACATCATCATCCATACTTTTATATAGAAACACTGAATTTTCCCATTTCACACTTTTTTTTAACATTTAGCTTTACTTTACTCTCTACACATCAAAATATGCACAAGACGTTCACTTTCACTTTTTCAAACCAGATGCACTTAATAAGGGAAAGTGTCGGAGTGAATGGAGAACACTGAATGGTTTAATTCTCAACACGGGGAAAAAAAAAAAAAAGAGAGAGAAGTATTCCAGAAAACCCATAAAACAATTTGAAATTCTCTTTTGCTTTTGGAAAAACATGCGGTCACATGCAAACCTGAACTTCTCTGATAATACCACGGACATGATGGGAGTCACGAAATTCACAAGGCAAACTGAATTTCTTTCCTGAGTTTAGAAAGAAAGAAGAAACACTTACCCTCTCTAATATGTCTAAGATAAATGGGGAAAATGTGCATACATGGCCTTTCTCTTCTAACTGAGTAATTTCAGACAGCAAATACTCCCTCTTCCCTGACCCAGTTCTAATCAAATTCTCTGTTGTGCTCTTTTCTGTATGTATACTGAGTATGACTATGGCTTTTCTCTTTGTTTAAATTATAGGATTGCAATAGGATTCTTTGCAGTCCAAGCACTGAAGTGACAGCTGTTTATCATTATCCTCATCAAGGGAATGTAAAATAAAAATAGTAATTTGTCTCTGATCTTTGAGGCAAAAAAGAATGGTCTGCAAACATTTAACCTTTTATGTGCAGGTTCATTGATGCTGTTTACAAAATGTGAATAATATTGTGAAAACCAGCTTTCTTCTGAAAAATACAATGGACAGGCCTTCCTATCACAATTTTTTTTCCAAATAGCTTTTGTGAAATCTAATGCAACTTAAACAATAAAAAAATAGCAACTCAGCACTGTAAATTGTTTATAAACAATACTGTAATTTTCTTTCTTATGAAACTACTTGCACAGTATTCAAAAAAAGTCTGTTTTACAAAATTTTAATTTAAAAGCTTTTTCCTAAAGACTTCCTACTTTAACAGGTGAGAGGACTAGAAATAGTTGAATTGGAAATAATTCCCACCATACCTTAAAGCAGCCATTATAGAAGATCTGGGCTTTATGGCTTTAAGGGGATATTTATTTTTCATGTGTTTTGTTTTTGTCTCTTTCCTTTCCTTAAATTTCTTACTGAATTATGTGATAGGTTCCTTGGAAGATCACTGAAACCATCCATATAAGATTATTTTCTTAAGGTGACTGCAACTCTTTAAAGTGGAATGACAGAAACGCACATTATCCTGGCAAAAATATGCACATAAACATACTGGCTAATTGCTCAATCTCTTCTCGCCAACGGAGAGCATTGTACAATGCTACAGATCTACACAAGCGATTTTTACAGGTAAGCAATGCTTGCCCCTTTCTAAGCATCTTACTTTTGTTGTACAATTCTCTACTACCTTAAACAAACAGTAGAAAATATCGTTTAACTTTTTCATAGTGAATCAGGTCATCATTATGAAAATAGGGTTACCATGGTAATGCAGCTTTGAATTTTCCAGCCTCACATTATGAAGAATGTCTCACTGAAAACCTTTCCCCACTTCCAGTCATGCACTTCTTCTCATTTGCAGAGGCTAATTAGAGGCTAATTTGCAGAGCCAGGCAACCAAACTTGTAAAAAAAAAAAAAAAGTATCTATGGGAGAAGCATGCTCTGGAAAGCCTTTGAGAGTAGTACAGATTGCAGTTTGGTGCCTGGTGACAGGTATTTCATTAATTAGTTCAACAAATACTTGTTTAGTGTCTCAGGCGAACTGTGCGAGGTACAAAGGAAGTCTAAAAACACAGGGCTTGCCTGTGAGCTTATCCTCTGATGGGGAGGATCCAGTGTAAGATGCGTTGGTAAGTCAAAGGATGAGTTCAAGGGCGGTGGGCTTCATGGGGAGTCCTCAGGGATGGTCACAGTAGAGACGAACCGTAAATGTTGGGTGAGATTTCTGACTGAGACTGAGGGGATATGCTCATTGTTCTATCCTTAGTACTTAGCACAGTGCCCTACTTATAGCAGGAGCTTTGTAAATATTGTGGAATTAATGAAGAAAAAACTAACCCAGGCCACCTCCTGAGGGATTAGGTTTCTGTTTTGAAAGAACCTAAGAGACTGAGCTCCAGGTCACTGAGGTGTTGCTGTATGGTGAATGTGAATAATTGCTTGGATTCCTAGAACTGAGTTCTCCATGTAGAGCTTCTTGGTCTGGGCAGGATAAATGACTATCTGTATCCAGAATGATTTTAGTTGCTATAAAGATGTTGATGACTCTGTCGAAGGATGTCTACAGATCGGAGCTGTGATTGTAATCAAATGCTGGCATCTATTTACATCTGCACTCTGTAAGAAATATCCATAATACAGGACGAAACACTGAAGCTTGGGGCGCCTGGGTGGCTCAGTCGGTTAAGGGACAGACTTCGGCTCAGGTCATAATCTCACGGTTCGTGTGTTTGATCCCCACATGGGCTCTGTATGCTGATAGTGCAGAGCTTGCTTCGGATCCTGTCTCCCTCTTTTTCTGCCTCTCCCTACTCATGCTCGCTCGCTCTCTCTCTCTCTCTCAACACTAAATAAACGTTTTAAAACAAACAAAAAACCAACCCACCAAACAAAACAACAGTGAACCTCATCTGATCCAGTTAGTGGTGATCCACTAGCCAAAGCAGGCAGGACCCAACTTTGTGTGCTTAGGTTATTTTCATTTTTTTTCTTCCTTCCCTCTTCTCCTTTACCTGTTACTAACTTTTTATTCTCCCTACAGCTTTTACTCTCCTTTCATCTCTACATGACATCATAATAAATTACAAAACTATGTAATATTGCAAAATTAAACAGCCATTAAGAAAAAAAAAAACACACACACAGGATTTGAAAGATACTTACTTGATAACCAACAACAATAACAACCCTATCTTAATTCTGATGTTTCTAACTCTCATTTAGCCCAATAGCTGCGAATAGTATATTTCTGTGTGGTACCAGTGTATGTCCACATCTCCAATAAACAACTTGGATGATAACAGCAAAGAATAACTGGGACCTGGAGGAATAAGAGGAAGTGCCTCTCCTATAACTGACAGGCACTGAATTTGCATTTAAGATGCACTGAAACAATAGCTTTTATCTGCAACTGTAAAAACAAATGAGGATATGAAGATTCTTAGAGAAATCTGAAAACTTATGTACTCTGTCCTGATGTCCTCCTAGAAGTTATAGTAACTCCAATCTAGTTTGTAATCTATCTAAAGGCCTGTACTGCCTGCTAGCAGATAAGTTCATGAATATTAAATATTCATATATTTTAAATACATTATTGAATATTGCTATTTAAACAATCTTAACTGAGAATTTTTTCTAGATTTATGAATATTTATTTTTGAAAAATTTCCATCTTGGGGCGCCTGCGTGGCTCAGTCGGTTAAGCGGCCGACTTCGGCTCAGGTCATGATCTCGCGGTCCGTGAGTTCGAGCCCCGCGTCGGGCTCTGTGCTGACAGCTCAGAGCCTGGAGCCTGTTTCAGATTCTGTGTCTCCCTCTCTCTGACCCTCCCCCGTTCATGCTCTGTCTCTCTCTGTCTCAAAAATAAATAAACGTTAAGAAAAAAATTTAAAAAAGACAAATTTCCATCTTTGTATACTGAGTTTTGCATAACAACCTTTTGTCTAAACAATAGATGGGCTAAGCAGAACAATTAAATGGGTTTCTTTAAAAATAACCACTTGCCTCACCACAGTTTTTGGTTTCAGATAATATTAGTAATTTTGAAAGGGCCAAAATTATTTTGCAAGTATTGACTACTGGCAAAAATATTTGTTTAAAATTTAACTTTGTTAATTAAAATAAAAAGAAAACCCCTTTTCTAAAAAGAACTATAATTAGAATCAACTGATACAAATGTCCTTTTTAGTGGGAAAAAATCACAACATTTCTTTGGAGTAGCAAAACAAGCAATAGAATATTTCCAGAGAAAAAATTTCCAGAAAATAGGATCAAATAAAATAAGGATAAATATAAAAACAACTTGTGATGGTTAATTTTATGTGTCAACTTGACTGGGCCATAGAGTACCGAGATATTTGGTGCAAACATTGTTCTAGGTATTTCTGTGAGAGTATATTTGGATGAGATTAATACTTAAATTGGTGGGCTTTGAGTAAAGCAGATTGCTGTCCATAGTGTGGGTGGGCCTTATCCAATCAGGTGAAGGCTTGACGAACAAGAAGACTGGCTCTCCCCAGCAAGAGAGAATTCTCTTTCAGACTGCTTTTGGACTTCATCTGCAATGTGGCTCTTTCTTATTCTACAGAAGACTGCCTTTGGACTTAAACTGGAATGTTCAGCTCTCCTGGGTCTGCAGCCTGTCAGCCCACCTGCAGATTTTGGACTTGCCAACCTCCATTATTATGTGAGGCAATTACATATAAAAAATCATTACCTATGTTATCTATGTATCTGTCTATACACACAGACACACACACACACAGACACACACACACACACACACACACACACACACACACACACACACCCTATTGATTCTGCTTTTCTGGAGAAGCCCGACTAATAAATACACAGCCCCTCTATAGATCATAAAGCAGTATGTGATTCAATGTTACATTGCTTAGTGGAGTTCACAGGTGCTGTAAGAGTTCAGAGAAGCAGAGGATCAGGAAGGGCTGTGATGGAGAGTAACACTGGTCCTACTCTAATTATTTACCTTTACTTCACAGCATTCTCTAAAGGAGAGAGAGGTGAGTCAAAAGAGAATCCATCTTTACTCTCCTTATTCTATCACAAGGTCTTGCTATGCTTCCCCTGTGGGTAGGGGGAAGATACATTTAGACAGCCTCCTCTCCCCCACTCTCAGCCCTGTTGGTTAGATGGAGCTTCAGAGATCAGGCTGATCTATCCACCCACCCAGGCTAATCTCTGTGATGACACAGATGGCACGTGACCAAGCAAAGCCAATCACAGCACATTTGTCAGAATTCTTAGGAAGGAGAAGCTTCATTTAGGAATGAAAACTTTCTAAGTAGGCCTGAGTGCAGGCTTGCCTCAAAATGAAGAGGAGTCAAACCTGTGTGCAAATGAAGTCACCAAAGAGAACAGCACAGTTGAGAGATGGAGAGAGGCAGATATCTGAAGACGTCATTCGAGCGCGTGCATCTGGCTGTGCAGACGTCTCTGCCTCTGGCTTGTGCAGTTACACCAGCCAGTAAACTGTTTTCCGTTGTTTCTAAAAGTTGGGTTGGCTTGAATTTAATTTCTGTTGCCGCTATCCTAAAGAGCTCAAATGAATAAATCATTTATTCAGGACGTTCTTGCAACCGAAAACTGTTTTTTCCAACTCCATCTGTTCGTCCTTCCTGGTTTAGTGCATGGAGCACAACTTTGGATGCCGCAGCTAAAACACAGCCCCTGTTCTTCCTGCATCTGAACGTTTCCTTTGTCTTGCATCGTAATTAGGTGTACACATGTCCATTTCCCTAACAAAAACGAAAGGCTCTTGAGGTAGATAATCCTTCAAAGTTCGGTGCAAATACAGTATCACTTGCTTTGCATGCCAAAACTTCTTAGTAAAAAACAAAAGAATGCAATGGCTTAAAAACACACAAGGGTAAAACTCTGTGGGTAGAATCATTACTTGTTTCATGAGTAGAGAAACAAAATGAAGCTTTTAAATAAGCAGCTATATTCAAGGGTTTTAATTTTTCCAAGGTCCTCTGAGCACTGTAGTTGCCAAAGCTGTCATCTGGATTCAACTGCAGAATTCCCCAAGTAATTCTCAAAATAACTTTTTCAGCCATCCCTATACATGAATTCGTGAGTACACCTTTGTCAGGCTTTCCAGGGCCCAATGGCCTTACCAGATGATCCAGATAAAAAATATAAAAACTGTTTTGGAAAATTTAGGTTCATTTCTGTTAATAAGAAAGATTAATGTAAAATCGGAACAAATTTGCCAGGTTGAGCTGTTGTTTCTAAACCTCTTGTTTAGAATATTCAACCTCTTATTTCTAATATTCAAAGAGAGAATATTTCTGGTGATAGCACTGGACCACATCTGTTCTGGGTCACCAAACAGCCAGCATGGATATGCCCCAGAACTGGAAATGTACTTCCAAAGCTGCCAGAAATAGAATTTCTGTCTTCATAATACTCATTCCCAATTAAGAGAGAAACTAAAATGTAAAGGAATTTGTTTCACTATAGGCAAACTTCTAGTTTGCAGAAAATAGAAATTCATGAAGATGGTAAGATCAAAATATACTGAAGATGAGTTTTGAAAATAAGATTGATAGGACAGAGATCTACATGCTGGAAGTAATAACCATTGGGTCTGGAGTTTATTTTTTTACTTCTTTCTATCCTTTTCTTGAAATTGTGTGTGTATGTATGTGGGGTGTGTATGTGTGTGTGTGTGTGTGTGTATTGCCTGTTTAACAATATGGAGGATGTAATATATAGAAAACAAATATATATTGCTTCAAATTATGCCCACTTCTCACAATGTGGTAAAAATTAACAAAGGCAAGATTGCTTAAAGACCAGCAACTTATGGCAGCATTTATAATAAAAATCAAAAGTACTCTAAGGTAACCTTGGTAGGTGCAATTATTATTAGAAGAAAATCTGTAGTATTTTAAAATTTATATACATAAGACTGTACTGAGGGCTGTGTTAATAAAATTTGTAAATATGACTCGAGGTATAAGAGAAAAAGTTGACGTGGTTTCTTAAAAACTTTCTTCCTCTAGACTGTTTTTAAAGTAGTTTAGATGCAGAAATCAGACTATAACCACTACTAAACACTGATGAGATTATAATTTCAAATAATGCTTTTTATGACGAGATCAAGATGTTCCTGTATAGAATAACAAGGTAACTTTAGATTGAATATGTAAATATTGTTAAGAAAACATATTACTGCATGTATTCACAATTTCCCCCAAATTTCTTTTTTCCTAACCATGGCTTCAAAATTCCTAGAAATGTTATTATTAGTGAGGACTATAATATTGTCCCTGGCAATTGTTTATGTCTACTCAATCCACAGAAATTCTTTCAAATTAAAATAGGTATAATGATTTCTGAATTAAAGAGTAAAACCTCTTTGAAATTATCATCATGAAATTTCATACTACACTGGTGGCCAAAGGCATCAAAAAGAGATGTGGCAACATTATCCATCTGATTCAATACAATTCCTAGCAATATTCCACAATTGCTTATAAAATATCTGGGAATATGTATAAAATGGAAAAGGCATGATACCAATTTTTGGAAGGCGAAAAACTGAATGCACATGGCTTAAGGTAGCATCTAAAGATAGCTTTACACAACATCAAGATGATATGTGTGATTAAGATTTAAAGGGCATTAAAATAAATGAAATAATTCTGAATAATAATTCCTGCCATTTCAACAAAACTTTTTTCTGATTTAACCATAGTTTCCATGTGACTGTAAGTAACACATTCTACCAAGTCTATAGAACTCCCAAATCAAAGGAACCACAAGAAAAATATCTGGATCAAACACACGTTTGTAGCATTCCTCAAATACAAGTTTAAAAAAATCTACCTGACTCTCGTAGATTACCCCGTTTCCAAACCACTTCCGTTTGGGCAATGATTTAGAATCGCAATTAAGACTATAAACTATGGAATCAGATGCCCTATATTCATATCTTGATTTTGTCACTAATTAGCTTTGTGACTTCGGTAAAATTAAAGTTAAGAAGTTAGTCATCCTCTCTAGGTCTTAATTTCTGTTCCATGAGAGGGGGTAATATTAGCATCAAACACATTTTATAGGGCAGAGCAGGTGTAGAGACCAAATAACGTAACATAGAAAAGGTACTTAAGCATGGTGCCTCACATACAGTTAAGTGCTCAACAGAAATTAAGTGTGTAACTTGAGATAATTGATGTAAATGACATAAATTACTTACATGAGGTTACAAAATTCATAAATATGAGCTTGGTTAAAAAAATGCAGGGGTGCCTGGGTGGCTCAGTTGGTTGAATGTCTGACTCTCGATTTTGGCTCAGGTCATGATCTCACGGTTCATGAGATCGAGCCCCACATTGGACTCTGTGCTGGCAGTGTGAGGCCTGCTTGGGATTCTTTCTCTCTCTCCCTTTCTCTCTGCCCCACCCCTGCTCGTGCTCTCTCTCTCTCTCTCTCTCTCTCTCTCTCAATCAATAAACATAAAATTTTTTTTAAAAATTCAAAAATTGCCCTGAAAACTCTTTCTTTGAGAGTGTTTTCTAAAACAGAGAGAGAAACTGGGCTACAATCTTACCAATAAATATTTGTCGGCTTATTAGACTAAATGCGCCAGGTCCTTCACTGCCTACCTGAGTATGAGAATCACTGACTTCCTCTCTGGAAGCCCTTTCAGCTCTAACATTCTGTGACCATAAGGAAAGAAAGGTGCACGTAAGCTTAATATAAGCAGTCAGAGCCATTCAGAAATGTCATGTGACTGGGGAGCACCTATTAACTACAAAAATTGAGCAAACTCTTCTGGGCATGCTGGAAAAAATCAGAGCTACGATGAGCAAGGTGAACTAGAATGGATGACTTCTGAGAATCCTTCCAAAGATTCTGTGATTCAATAATGTGTCAAAAACACAGACACAGTCACTTCTTTTAGCTCTAAAATTATCAGGCAGTCAAAGAAGATAAGTAGATCTGCTAGTCAAAAGAGAAAAACAATAGCTTTTTCTGTAATATTTCCATGAAAAGGCAAAACAATTAATGGCCAATAATTTTTAAATGTGCTCGCACACACCATCTCAACTGGTCCTCAAAAGAATCTTACAGAAATAGAAGCATATGAGGGAATAAAGGATGTGACAGAGACCACTCGGTTCCATCACTTGTTAACCCTGGGAACTTGGATAGGTTGATTAATCTCTGTGTACTTCAGTTTTCTGTCAGATAGAGTAATAATTGTACCTATTATAATTATTTCCTCTCAAGGAGTATTGAGTGGATTAAATAAATTGCCAGTGTAGAAATTCAGAAGAGTGCCTGGCACATAATAAACACTCAATAAATGTCAGCCATTACTATTATTTTTCTTTAGGAAGAAGGAATGAAAATACAGAGAGGGGAAAGGATGTGCCTAAAGATAATAAAGACAGTAAGACTGAAACAGAACTCTGCCCTAACTTCCCCTGTGTACATTTTCTGCTGTTTATACACCACCTCACTGCTTTTGTTCATTAACAATTTCTCAGTGAAACTGAGTACTAAAAGTGAAATTAAAGAGAAAGTGAGAAATTTTTAAAAATTAGAACTTTTTCTTACTCCTCCAACAGGTAATGATAGTGTTTTAACATCCCAAAGAGATAAAATACAGCACTGTCCAGTAGAAATAACGCGCAAGTCACATTTCTGTAGCCGTGATAAAAAAAAGTAAAACAAGCAAGTGAAATGCATTTTTATAATGTTTATTTTTTTAAATATTCATTTACTTTTGAGAGAGAGAGAGACAGAGAGACAAAGCACGAGCAGGGGAAGGGGCAGAGAGAGAGGGAGACACAGAATCTGAAGCAGGTTCCAGGTTCCAAGCTGTCAGCACAGAGCTTGACGTGGGGCTCGAACTCAAAAACCGCGAGATCATGATCTGAGCTGACACTTAACCAACGGAGACACCCAGGTGCCCCTTTTTGACATATTTAAGGGCTGAGTTGTATCCGCCCCAAATTTGTTGGAATCCTAACTCCAAGTCCCTCAGAATGGGACTATATTACGAAATATGATCTTTTAAGAGGTAATTAAATTAAAATGAGACCAGTAGGGTAGGCCATAATCCACTATGACTGGTGTCCTTATTTGGACACAGGCGTACACAGAGGGAAGGCCATGTGATGACACAGAAAGAAGTTAGCCATCTACAAACCAAGGATGGAGGCCTCAGATGAAACCATCCCTGCTGACATTTTGCTTTGATCTCAGGTTTCTAGCTTCCAGAATTGTGAGAAAATAAATTTCTGTTGTTGAAGCCACTTTGTGGTATTTTGTTACAGCAGCTCTAGCACACAAATGCAACATATAATTAATATAAAAGTCACTGATGTGATACATTCTTTTTTTTTTTTTTTTTTTTGGTACAGAGTATTGAAATCAAATAGGTACTTAAAGCACATCTCAACATGGACCATCCATGCTTCAAGGGTTTAGTAACCATCTGTAGCTAGTGGCTATTGCCCTGGACAGTGTAAGTACGGAGTAGCAACATAATATTATATCTTTTATATAAAATGGTTTTTTAAGTTCTAAAAAAATACATGTTTATTTTTAAAAACTTTATGAATGATTACTTAACAATCTTATTCTTAAGTTCCAATTCCACTGCTAAAACAATATTGCTGATTCATTCTGATAAAAATGTTTACATTAGATTCATATTCTCAGAATGGCTACCTGATAAATCCTATGTTTCCTAGGTAAGTGTTCAGATTTGTATTTTCCTTTGGTCTTGGCATCAAATGAGATATTGAGAGACCATAAAATGATCTCATTAATAGGTTGTACAGAGAATTTTAATTTTGACTGAGATATTGTCAGTATAAGGACAAACTTCAGTGAACATTTATGACTTTAGGATGACAAGAAGATAGAGTTATATGCTCTACAGGAATCCACCTGAAATGACGATGGTGTTGGTAGCACACGTCATTCTTCTCCCTGCACAAAGGATTCTTCTAACTTATAGATTTTCCAGACCTTCAGCTGGGATCTGATATTAGCTTAATGATCATTTTGTTGCTCATGAGTATCTTAATCACAGAGACAAGATCTCCTTCTTCCCCAAATCAGATAAGTTTGCTAATAATGCATGGTTCATTGAAAATTTTGTCAGAGGGCTAAGGATGAACTGGTATTGGGGAAAGCTTGAAGGTTTTAAAAACCATAGGACTGTTTATGCATGTCTCAATGCACAGCCATTGAGGGCTGCTGTTAACTGGAAAAAAACCAAATGGTTTTGAAAGCCACTACTCTTGTGACAAATCCTGTACCTTTAAGGACTATGAGTACTCGCAACCCAGTGTTTGGTTGTTTTTACTCTTCTGTATGTACTCATCTACAGGATGCATAACTCATAGTTTTATTTGGAAATAGGTAATCTTTAGGTAAAAACAGGACAGGCCTTATATAACCTAAAGGATTATTGTTTCTTGACTTTGGGGGTTTAGGGATGTGTTCCTGGGGATAAGAAATTTTTTCAAGGGGCACCTGGGTGGCTCAGTCGGTTAAGCATCTGACTTTGACTCAGGTCATGATCTCACGGTTCACGGGTTCAAGCCCCTCGTCAGGCTCTGTACTGACAGTTCAGAGCCTGGAGCCTGCTTCGGATTCTGTGTCTCCCTCTCTGCTCCTCCTCCACTCATGCTCTGTCTCTCTCTCTCAAAAATAAATAAACATTAAAAAATTTAAAAAAATAAATAAAAAAGAAATTTTTTTCAATGACAATGTAAACATTTTGTGTTTTTGTTTACTATATTTTTTAAAAACCACAGTAACTTATGAATATATTTCTATCATTTCACACATTGATATTTCAGTTAGTATTTTTTAAATTTATTTTTATTAAAACAAAAAAAATTTTTAAATGTTTATTTATTATTGAGAGGCAGAGAGAGAGAGACAGAGCATGAGTGGGGGAGGAGCAGAGAGAGAAGGAGACACAGAATCCGAAGCAGGCTCCAGGTTCTGAGCTGTCAGCATAGAGCCCAACACGGGCTTGAACTCATGAACCCTGAGATCATGACCTGAGCCAAAGTTGGACGCTTAACTGACTGAACCCCCCAGGCAGGCCTTCTGTTGGTATTTCTAAAAGATAAGGACTCCTTTTCAAAAAACAACCTTAATACCATTGCCACACAAAAAATATTTAACAAGAATCATTTAACATCAGTGACTACTTTTTAAACCTTTGATTTGGGAAAATTTAAATTTATGTAAAAGTAGAGAAAGTAAAGAGAATAACAGAAATTAACCTCTAGGTGCTCATTACTCAGCTTCAACAATGAGCCACATGGCTGTCCTTGCTCCCTCTATATTCCCCAACTACTCTGAGGTAAACTCCAACATCGTGTCATTTTATCTGTAAATATTTCAGTATGCATTCCTAAAAGAAACGGACCCTTAGAAAACATAACCACAATACTATTATCACACTGAAAAATATTAATCATTTCTTAACTTTACGAACATAGTTGACCCTTGAACAACACTGGTTTGAACCATGTGGGTCCATTTATACACATTTTTTTTATAAACACAGTATAGAATACTGTAAATGTATTTTCTCTTCCTTATAAATAATATTTTCTTTTCTCTACCTTACTTTGTTGTAAGAATAAAGTATATAATACACAGAACATACAAAATATGTGTTAATTGATGGTTTATACTATTGATAAGGCTTCTACTCAACAGGTTATTAGTAGTTAAGTTTCTAAGGAGTCGAGAGTTATACTGCACAGGGTGCATGGTTCCCCTAAGCCCCACTTTGTTCAAGGGCCAACTGTATTTGGTGTTCACAGTATACTTCCCCAACTGTCTTTGAAAAAACTGATTTAAAGTTTATGTGTTGGAACTGGAATCCAAATAAGTCCATATACTATGAGGGGTAGATATATCTCTTAGGTTTATTTTAATCTATAGGCTTCTCCTCTAACTCATTCTCTTTCTTTTTGCCTTGAAATCTATTGTTTTTGTTCAAAAAGGTGGGAGGAGCGGGAGTAGGTCATTTGTCCTGTAGATTCCACTCAACTTCCCGGTTTGGATTTGACATATTTAATCCACCTGGATATCATTTCATGGGTTCTTCTACCCCCTGTATTTCCTATAATGTGGTACTTTGATCTCTAGACTCAATTATTACTTTTTTAATGTTTATTTATTTTTGAGAGAGACAGAGTGTGAGTGGGGGGAGGGGAGAGAGAGAGAGAGGGAGACACAGAATCAGAAACAGGCTCCAGGCTCTGAGCTGTCAGCATAGAGTCTGATGCAGGGCTTGAACTCATGAGTCATGAGATGATGACCTGAGCTTAAGTCGGACGCTTAATTGACTGAGCCACTCAGGCACCCCTACTCAATTATTACTTTTTAAGTGACTCTTTTTGAGTTAGGGAGAGGCAACTACATCAAAATTGATATGCAGACTAGATACTAATATTGTAGAGTAGAAAATGAGCCCCTTATACACAGCATAAACACTATTTCCTGTTGTCCTCTTTGTAGAGTATTTATCTTGGTCTAAACTGGTTTATTAAATAGATAACTGTTACACTTAATCTATGCTATATATTAAGCATATAACATAGGATGAGAAATGTACTAGGTGCCCTGAGAAGTTAAAGGGAGGAACACAACACAATTTGTTCTCTTAAGAAGTTTACCATCTATTTGGGGAGGAACAGATTAATAGGCAAGACACAAGGTGTCGTAATCACAGCGTGCAATAAATGCTAAGTGCTAGGATAAAGCCTCTTAGTGTAATCAGTTTTCCAAGAAAAGAGTGATTATTCTAGAATTTTCAGGAGCCAGACAGAGAGAAAGCATGTGAGACTTGGCCTGGTTGTATTGGGACATGCAGACATCCAGAAGACATGCAGGCAAGGGGAACAAAAGGAATGGAGGTAGACATTAGCTTGATATATTTGGGGAAATATTTGGGAGTGCATGGTAAAAGCATGTTGCGTGGAAGGAGACATATTTGAATTGTGAAATGAGTGGCCTGTTGTGGAGAGTTCAAGTTAGGCCGAAGAGAGGAGATGCGACATGGTGGGCATGCAATGTCACCAGAAAGGATATGATCAAATGGTGTTTTAGGAAGATCACTATGGCGGCCGTTTTCAGGCTACATTTATGTAAGGAGGGAAGGACTGGAAGCAGGGAGGCCAATTAGGGTCTACGGTAGAAATGGCATGGTATATATCCAGGTACCTGGTCACAAAATGTTTCTTATAGGGGAGGAAAGACATGTGTTTAACATGAAGTTAAAAAAGGGAGCCAGTAGACAAAAGGTGAAAGATACCAGAGAAGGCAGTTGTGTACATGAGATTTTAGATGGTGTCAAAAGCAAATGAGATTTAGTGTATTGGTAAAGGAGGAATATTTAGAAAGATCTTCCTTCTATATCATATTCCAGCTATACCTAGCCATTCACTATTTCCAGATCAAACCACGCACGCCACAACCTGGTGCCTTTGGCCATGCTGCCCCTTGAATGTGAATGCCCTTTTGCCCAAAATCTGACTGCTAAAATCTTTCTATTATTCAAGGTCTGGTCTATATGTCACCGCCTGTGTGATATAACCTTCCCTAGAGAAATTAAAATTGATCTCTCCTTCCTACATATTCATAGCTTAAATGTTTCTTCTTCTTAAAAATTCACATTTTTCCCCATGAATATTATTGATTGCTTTCTACTAGGCTTTTTCCACTGTATTTTAATGCACTGCAGTTACTATTCTACAGTGCTCGATAAATGAAAGCGGCATCTTTCTTCTTGAAGGCTTAAGGGAAGGTCAAGAAGAGAATGGAGAAGAATGAAGATAAGGGTATTGGCAGCTTCATCCGGTTCACCTCAGTGCTCTCCCAGAGAAAGAGGCGACATGCCTGCCTAGAAGGAAAGTGAAGGATGGATGTGAAGGGAAGATCGGATTTGGAGCAGGTGCCAGGTGAGTCAAAAAGAGGTAAGAGGAGGAAAAGTTCCTTTAAATGTTGGGTACCATAAATTTGTAAGGACCAGGTTTTTGCAGCAAATTTTCTTTTAGTAGGAGTTCATAGTTGGAAGGACAGAGAAAGAAGACAGCATAAAGACCAGTCCACAATGCCTATGAGCGTTACCATATTCAGTAACAAACATTTAACATGGGAGGGTGGGGGTGTGGCACAATGATGCCTCAGAGGACACTGAGATGATGAGCCGGCGTTCAGGTTGAGGAAAGAAACTAACACAAGCTGTCAAGCCAGGTTCTCAGTTCGGTTGCCAAGAATAGCCTGGTATGATTTTGAAGGATACTGATGCCTGGGCCCGGCCCACAGAGACTGTGATTTAATTGATCTGGGCTGAGGCCTGGAGCATCTGTGTTTTTAAAAGTGTCCCCAGGTGAGCAACCCTGCAGTAAGGAGATACAGACGGGGAAAAGCAGAAGGGGTTAGGGGACTGAAGGTTCTACTGAGGATAGAGTACAGGATGAAGTAAAAATGCTATTTATGGTCTCAGGTCTGAAAATTCCCAGGAAAAAGAAGGATCTGACTTTACATAAAAGAAAGTATCTATGTTTTAGGATCCAAATGTGATCTCAGCTAGTTTCCACTGGACAGACGTCATTATTCCCTGACAGTCATAATTGGCACTGTGGTAGGCAGATGGTTGAACGGTAAAAGAAACTTTACAAGAAAAAAAGTTATTTCAAAAAGAAAGTTGCCTACCCCACAACAGACTTGCAGGGTCTTTCTGAGGCCAAGTGCGACAGAGGAGAGACAAGTGCCGAGAGGACACAGGATGCTCAGGAAATCTCATCTTGGCCAGACCCAAGGTCAGTCATTTCAGCTGATCACAAGAGACCTCCTGTGGGAGGCCTTGGAGCACCTCTCTGACTCCAACTGTAGAAATCAGGCTTAGCCCTGGTTTTCTTAGTAGCCATTTATGGCTCTCATTCATAAATTTGGTTAAGAGGTTTTTGAATTCATTTACATTTCCTGCCAGCACCACCTTTTGGGACCAAAGAGCTCCATAAGTTTATAACCTGCTGTGTGAAGTAGATTTCCTTTCATTTTCCCTAAACTTACTTCACTGTGTTTTAAAGAGTGCCCTCCTTGTCCTAAAAAGAAAAAGTAAACAGGATTATAAGATGAGGACAGATTGGCTGAAGTAAGCAGGGCAGAAAAAGAGCTAGGTGTTATAAGGAACCACAGACTACCTTAAATCCGAAGTATAGTTTTAAAAGACAAACATGGCTGGAATGCGTGACCAAGAGGGGAGCTGAGTGTGCCACACAACAATGGCTCCATTGTTCTCAGAACCCCCTAGACCCTTCCAGGGGCTCTGCATCCTGTTTGGGGCACCACTGCTCAAATGAAAGGGAGAACTTGAATGTTTAGCAGATATCAATAATACTTATTAAATCACTGGAAAAGAAAGAAAAATTCAACAAATGTGGATTTTTCCGGTTAGAGAAAAGAAAACTGTTCCATACAAACGGATCTAGGATATGATGTATAAAATGGAAAATAGTTGTTCTACCTTTGAGTTAAAACACAAAGAGAAGGAACCGGCACGCATCAGATGGTCGCTCAGCTTTGCCATGAGAAGGAAGCTCCCGACACTGGCAGTTATATGTAGGACTGAGAAAACTATGCATTTCTTAAAAATTCCTATTTCCAGAGTGATTTGGGGCTCATCTTGTCTTTGCACTTGCCTCAACGGATTTTAAAGACAGCTAACTGAGTTATTTACCTAAGATGCTTAGGAAATAAGCACCTTAGAAAATAAAGGAATTTGTGGTTAAAATATTAATATGTGTAATTTTTGGAACTATAAGGAAACAACAAGTATTTAAAAAACATATTAATTTTAGTGGGCCGAATAGTAAACCAAACTATCTGTTGCATTTTTTCCTCCAAGGTCTTAGTACGAAGTTGATTAAAGGAAAGTTTTGTGTTTTAATGGAAAATAGGGCAAAGGTTATGTGTAACAGGAATCCAGTCATGTAAAGCTTGCAGAACGCAGGTTAGGCTCATAAAACTGCTCATTAAAATGCTCTGTTCTGAAGCAAAAGCAAATAAATGAGCTCAAGGAAAAGAGCCACAGAAATCATCTAGAAATATTTCCATGAAAGACTGTGAAAATAGTCCTCCCTAGTCATAAGAAATGTTCAGTTATTGCTTATACAAATAGCCACACTTAAAAGACTTTTAAATACCTTCCCTGCAATGCTGGTTTTGACCTTCTGCCAAGAGCTACTTAGTGTTTGTTTTTTTTTTTAATTTTCTGAATAGACCATATGATGAGCAAAAAATAAAAAGGCACACACACCAGAAGTTTTAAAAACAGCATTAGCAGAATAGTTTAGTTATTAACCCCACCCCCAAATTCTGGTTTAAATTTAGCAAATTTACAAGTTCTACACTGGTTTAAAACCCCAATCCCAAATTATAGAAATGAAGACCAAAAGAATCTTGAAGATTTACAGAGCTAGAATTCTCTATAGTTCATTATCTTCTAGTACAGAAAACGTAGATGGAGGAATTTAAATTAATAATGGTAATGTCTTGCCGGCAGAATAATGAGCAGCAAGAGAACTTCTAAGAAGGCAGTTAGCCCCAGAGCAATTCAGACAGACCGTGCTTACACAACGGCTGGCCGGTCTGTAAGGCCTCAAGCCAAAAACAACACCGACTGCCAGCAGTGCCCATCACTTACAGAGGGAACGGCACAACTTGATGCTGATGAAGTGTGTGTCGGGGTGGGGGGTGGGGTGTCCAGACACGTATCTTATTTTTAATGTAAATTCGGCGATGCCCTCTTCCCTGTCTGAGTCACAGAGGGGCGACCTGGTGCAATCCCAGCATGTCAAGGGATCAACCGGAAGGAGGCCAGCTTACCGAAAACAAAAGCGCTCCAGAAAGCAGCATCAGTAGTGAGGCATGTGGTCTGAATTCACACCCTACTGCTCTATCTGTGGCTTTTCCTTGCACCATTTCCATAGCCTGTTGCTCCCGGGAGGGAGTCAACAACAGCATGGATGTTCTGCCCACTCATTTTCTGTTTTTGTTTTTTGTTTTTGTTTTTTTGAAGTAGAAGGAATTACCAATGGCAATACTCTTTTTTTCACTCCAATCTATCTTAAGAAAAGAAGTCTGCAGCTCACTGGTGAGACAAGACGCATCAAACTGAGAGAGATTCCTTTTAAAAAGCAAGGCTGGATTGCAACAGGCTTCCTGCCAACATTCAATCAGGTTTTGTTGTTGTCCTCCTCGCTGCTGCCGCTGCGCCTTTTCACTTTGGTGGGGAGGGAGCTGACTGAGAGCCTTGGCTAAAATAAAAATACAGAACTATTTTACGCAGCTAAACCAACTCTCACATCCTGTGAGATAGCCTAGACATTTGATAAACACATCTTGGCAACAACAGCTCATCTCTTCAGAGTTAGCTATGAAAAGGGTATTTCCTAATTCACCCCATGCTAAACAAAATCATCTGCTGTCTTTTTTCCCACTGGCCTCTAACATACCTTATTCTGGAATGACGCTTTCCTTTGCTTGGGTAGATTTTGAAAATCAGCATTATCCTTTCCACAGTGGTAGTTTACATTTTACCTACACACACACACACACACACACACACACACACACACACACACACGCATTCTTGCACAAGTTAGCAAGATTTAAAGCCTCTCATTTTTTATTCTTGAAACCCCGAAAGGGAAACTGTTCTTCATGTGCCAAGGAATACAGCCATTCATTATTTTTTCTTCCTTTCTCCCTGTATATCCTCCCAATAGGATTAAAAGCAGTCTGGGGAGTGGAGTATGGAGGTAGAGGGAGAGGGGGTGGGAGGGAGGCACTTTAATAGCCTCTACTACACGGATTCAACACAGTAGGGACCTTGTGCTTCAGACTCCAACTGTTTCCTTCCTTTTAAGCCTTGCACTTGGCCCTCTTCTACTGAAGCCATACACTGATATCTCTGGACAGAGGAGGTAACTAATAAATGGCCTTTCTGAGAATGAGGGAGGATGGAGAGGCCTAGGAAAACTATCACAACCCTATCTTTGATTTTTTAAAATAAATTTCATCTTGAAAGAATTTGTTTTACAAAAAGGTTGCAAAACTAATACAAAGAATTCCTGTATACTCTTGACCCAGATTCCTTAAACGTTAACATCGTCTGAAACCACACAATCATGGTCAGTCAGGAAATTTTGAGAAGTATTGGCCAGTTATTTTATGGGGTCTCTCAGTTCGAGTTTATCTGATGTTTCCTCATAATTAAACTTAGGTTATGCATTTTTTTCCCTACTAAAGCCACATAAATGATGTATCCTTCTCAATGCATTACATCTGGAGACATGTGATATCAGTCTGTCCTGTTGCTAGTGATGGTTAAGATGGTGTATACCAGGTTTCTCCATTGTAACATTTCCATTCTTTTCCTTTCTAGAATTAAGAAGTATTATTTGCATGCTACTTCGAGAGTATGTAACTATCCTGTTTCTCATCATACTTTCACCTACTAATGTTAGCATCCATTGATGAGTCTTGAGAGAAACAATTACTACTACGGTGTTTTGCAAATGGGGATTTTCTAGCTTCTCTTCTAATAGTATCACTTGGAATTATACGTAAGGAAGAGCTTTCCCTTCTTCATTTAGTTATTCAGTTATTGATTTACAGAAGTATAGTTTCTTATTTGATTCTATGGGTTATAATCCATTACGGTCATAATTTTTGTTGCCGACATTGTCCCAGATTTAGTCACTAGAAGCCTCCCTCAAGTTGTCTCCTGTATCCTTAAATATGTTCCCATCATTTTTTGAGTACTTCTTTACTTTCTGACAACATAAGGTATCCTGCGGTCTTTTTGTACTTTCTCCAGTCCTGAATTTCTCCAAGAAGCTGTCAGTTCCTTTAATGGGAAAATAGGATAGGGGTGCCTGGGTGGCTTAGTTGGTTAAGCGTCCGATTTCAGTTCAGGTCATGATCTCGCAGTCCATGAGTTCAAGCCCCACTTTGGGCTCTATTCTTACAGCTTGGAGTCTGGAGCCTGCTTCAGATTCTGTGTCTCCCTCTCTCTCTCTGCCCCTCTCCGCTCATGCTCTGTCTCCTCTCTCTCAAAAATAAACAAACATTGAAAAAAAATTTTTTTAATAGTATAAAATAATTCTACCTTTGCTTGTCAGTCAGAGTGAGTCCATAAGTCTCCTAGTGGTAAAAAGTCACCACCATGTGGGTTGGGAGAAACAAAGGCTCTGAACTTCCAGTGTTTTGGGGGATAAAATTTTCACAACTATAAACTGCAATAAAATATGTCTTTCCCACTTCACCCTAAATTGGAAATCCCTGGTAAATAATAGAACTCACATAACTGAATGCTCAGGATCAACAAGATATATATTTTTTGAAATCGGAAGTATTGTGAAATTGTGATTTCTAATAAAAAATATACGTTTGGTCTTGGTCTTGTTCTTGGCATAGAGCTCCCAAAACCCTTAGAATTTTCTAAGGGATAAGAGTTAGACACAAAAGTGTCCTTTGTTATTGACAACAAGCCCCTTTCAACCACACCTGTGTTTATATTAATGAGGAGGCTTTTGGAAAGCACCTAAGGATGGGGGCTGGTTACCAGTGGAACCAACCGTGATTGATTACAGGGTTGGAACTTTCAGCTTCATCCCCCTCACCTCTGGGGAAGCGGGGGGTGCTGGAGATTGCGTTCATCGCCAATAGCCAACGGCCAATGATTTAATCAATTGTGCCTCTGTAATGAAACCTCCATAAAAAAAGGGGGTGGGGTTTGGAGACTTTCCAGGTTGGTGAATACGTGCAGGTACTGGGAAAGGGGCATGCCCAGAGAGGGCAAGGACACTTGGTGTCCTCCCACATACCTTGCCCTGTGCATGTCTTCCATCTGGCTACTCCTGAGTTAAGTCCTTTTATAGTAAACCACTAATCTGGTAAGTAAACTGTTTTCTGAGTTATCTGAGCTGCTCTAGCAAATTATCAAACCATAACAGGGGGTTGTAGGGACTTCTGAATTATTTGGCAGGTTGGTCAGAAGCACAGGTGACAACCTGAACTTTTGATTGGTGTCTGAAGTTGGGTGAGAGAGTGGAGCACTCTTAGGGAACCGAACCCTTAATCTGTGAGGTCTGACATGCCATCTTCTGGTAGATAGTGTCAGAATTGAGTTAAATTGTAGGACCAATCTGGTGTCACAGAATTGCTTAATGGGTGGAAATTGCACACATCTAGTTTCAGATGCAGTGATGTGCAGCAGAGTTGTGTGAGAGTAGAGGACGTGCACAGAGGAGTGTGTTTTCTTCTTAGAGATACTTATGGATATTTCATTGTAAACTAAAAACCCACCCCAACTTTTGTTATGCTTACCACGGTATAATTTGGACTAAAACAAGTAAATCTGTTACTAAAGTGCTTTAACATTGTTTTTCTGATTGTTTTACAAGGCACAGGTGAACAAAAGACAATTAAAACTAAGTGGTAATATAATTAAGTACATAATAAACTGTTTAGTTTTGTGGGGAAATAAAACTCACTATTCACATGGCTTTTAATTACCAGACATTATTATTATTATTGTTTTCATGTTGGCTTAGATTTACCTAAATGTTTATCCATTTCTTTGTCCATATTTTCTTTTTTTTAACAATTAGTTATTTTTGACAGAGAGAAAGTATATGTGAGCGAGTGAGTAGGGGAAGGGCAGAGACAGAGGAGAGAATCCCAAGTAGAGAAAGGGAGGGAGAGAGAATACCAAACAGGTTCCACACCATCAGTACAGAACCCAACACAGGGCTGGAATCCATGAATCATGAGATCATGATCTGAGCTGAAATCAAGAGTTGGACACTTAACTGACTGAGTCACCCAGGCACCCCATTTTGTCCATATTTCTTATGGATCATTATCCTTCTTCCTAAAATACTTCTTTAAGAAGTTCTTTTCATGTGCATATGTCGGTGGTAAATGCTGTTTTGTTGTTTAAAATGTCTTTATTATACCCTCACTTTAAAATAATGCTTTAATTAGGTTATTCAATTCTAGGTTAACAATATTCTTCTCTCTATACTTTGAAAATTATTCCAATATTTCTGGTTTCCATTGTTGCTCTTAAGAAGCCTTCATTTTTGTTCCCTGGAAGTTTATCTCTCCTTTTTCTCTGGATGCTTTTAAGATCGTCTCTTTGTCTTTGGTGTTTGGCAGTTTCATTACAACATATAGCTGTATGTTATCTGTGGTTTTCCTAGATCTTAGAATTCACGACTTATATCAATTTTGGAAAAATTTTAGTTACTCTCCCATTCTCTTGTAGCATGACGATTAAACATGTGTTAGACTTTCTCATGCTATCTTTCATGTCTCATATCTTTCCTATCTCTCTGTCTCTCTATGCTGCATTCTGGGTGATTTATTCAGTTATGCAGCCAGTCGTGTGTAGGAACTAGCATGTGCCAGCATATGGGAACCAATTGACAGCATCTATTCCCAATTCTGCATTCACTGTCATCACACTGGTGATTTAAATTGGCCATTGTAGGAGTAGACACAGAATAGAAACTGGCAATGTTAAATTACAGGGACTTTTTTCTACTTCCCTGGAGAAATAATTATTAAACATTTATCAGCATGCTACTGTATACAATCTATTTCACTTAGTCTCTCTTGAGCTGTTTAATCTACTTGTGAAGTTTTAACTTCAATCACCATTTTTCATTTCTAAAAGTTCTATTTGGTTCTTCAAAAAATATACATTGTCTTTTTTTTTTTTTTAATTTTTTAACATTTTATTTATTTTTGAGACAGAGAGAGAGCATGAACAGGGAGGGTCATAGAGAGAGGGAGACACAGAATTTGAAACAGGCTCCAGGCTCTGAGCTGTTAGCACAGAGCCCGACGCGGGGCTCGAACTCCCAGACCACGAGATCATGACCTGAGCCGAGATCGGATGCTTAACCAACTGAGCCACCCAAGCGCCCCTACACTGTCTTTTTTTAAAAGTTGTTCTTTCCTCAAGTTTGTGATTTGCTCTATTTAAACATTTAAACATAATCCAAACTCTTTTCTATTGTTTGTTATTCTCTCTTATTTTAATAGATTTTTTAAAGTTTATTTATTTTGAGAAAGAGCATAGGAGGTGCAGAGAGGGAGAGGAGAGGGAGGGAGAGGGAGGGAGAGAGGGAGGGAGAGAGGGAGGGAGAGAGAGAATCTCAGGCTCCGTGCTTCAGCACAGAGCCTAATGTGGGGCTTGAACTCATGAAACGTGAGATTATTACCTGAGCTGAAGTCAAACACTTAACCGACTAGGCCACCCAGGCACTCCAGTTTGTTATTCTCTTGACTCACTCATGATGGTTTCTTTTTCTCTTTTGTCTTGTCTTGTTTTTTTTCTTTTCTTTTCTTCCCTTCTTTTTCTTCCTTCCTTCCTTCCTTCCTTCCTTCCTTCCTTCCTTCCTTCCGAGTACTTTTAAATGCTGGATTGTGTATTTAGGTTCAACTGGGCTTTATTTGTGTGAATCCTATTAGGACTGGTGTGAGGCTGTGTACCTTCAGAGAGTATTTATGTTTCTGTGGGCTCCCAGAATGGCTTCCACTCAGGGCCACTTTACGTTAATATCTCAGTTTTCATTCTGCTTGACCACTTAAGTGGTACAAACTTGACCCCCAAATCATATGGATTCTCTAACAATGGATTCTCAAAGATGTTTGTTTACCCAGAATTTAGGGTGAGATAAATAACTTTGTTTTCTTCCATTCCTGGCAGGTAGATTCTTCTAGCAGGGGTATATCTTGGAGGGTCCTGCTTACTGCAGAAGGCTTGGTTTCAATTTTCCAACTTGTTCTGGCTGACATCTTTTCCCCTATCCCCATACGACTGTGTAAACCCAAAAGCTCTTGAGTACAGTGATGGCAAACACCCCAAGGGCAGCTGTGGCCTCACCATAGTCTTAACCCTCTACTTTCCTGTTCCCTCTTTATTTTGGCCACCACAGTGTTTTCTCATCTTTCTAGTGCGCTCAATTAGAAATTTAAAAGAGCACTTCTCACACTGTCCTCAAAATTTCTAGATGTTTTGAAGTCAAGACAGCTAGTCTAAAAACTGCTGAAATCAAAGTCCACATGCCTGTAAAAAAAGATCCTTTCCTAAGCTTAGAACAATTTAGAATTATAAAGATTTGAGAACTCTGATTGGTGCTAAGTCTTTTCTTTTACTTCAAAATATTCTATAGCAAAACATTTATATCCCACAGACAGACACACACACACCCATCGACACACTATACATTAAGTACTACGATGTGCTGACACTATTATTAGCTATTCAGAATAGCTACTGAGACTTGCAAAACACTTTGTAAACCATGAATAAGTGGAATCAGAGGTTGATACTCAGAGCAATTTACATCCTAACCACCAATTTTTTTTTTGCCAAATTTTACTTGGGTTCCAAGTACTTTAGACCCCTAGATTCATTTGATGCTAGCAACAATCCTGTGTACTATTCCTATTAATATGAATATATACTTTGTATAGAGTAGAGGTATACAATTTTCAAATTGTTTTACTTATATAATTGGTTTTGAGTTGTTTTTTTTTTTTTTTTTTTTTTGAGAGAGAGAAGAGAGATAGAGAATCCTAAGCAGGCTCCACACTCAGCACAAAGCCTGACGTGAGGCTTAATCTTGCAACCCTGAGATCATGACCTGAGCTGAAAGCAAGAGTTGGACACTTAACCGAGTAAGCCGCCCAGGCACCCCAAGGTTTTGAGTTTTCACATAGACAGACTTACTTAGACTTATTTCCTTTTTCAGAAACCAAGAGTCAAAACAGATGCATGATTTTTTCCAAGGCCATACAATATAAGTTGAAGAGGTAGAATAGAAAGTCAGTTTTCAAAGCTCTAAGTTCAGTGTGATCGGCACAGATCAATCAGAAAAACTGGGGCATTTCCCCATCTCTATGGGGAAGAAAATCCTATTGGAACAGAGGACTCTGGGACTAGGTCGGGGGGCCACATGGATATACATTTGTAAAACATGGTTCCATTTTAGTTCAGTTTTAATCGTTTATATGTTTTTGAGGTGTTTTTTTTTCTCCCCTGAGGTAACCCTCAGGAATGCTATAGTGATTTAGGAAATGTTTAGTTCAAAGAAGTTCTACAACAGAGATACTGGTACAGAGGACTGGTATGCTAACGGCCTGCTCATTCCCTGCCTTTCGATTTCCAATTAACATTCACATAAAAAAATCAGTAGTTCACTCATTAAAATGACTTTTTCATTTTGAATGCAATAACAATTTTCAGACACTGTCTCTGTACCTTCATAGGCAAATCCTTACAAACCAGTAAACTGGGACTCTTCATGAATTCTTGCACTCTCAGTGAGATTTGTAGTGACAGTTTTCGGTTCAAAAGTGCATTCTTGTAACTAGACTACATGGGATCATCCAGTGGAATGAAGTCCAGTATCACATACACAGCTGTACTCTGAGAAGTAATTTTAGACGTCAAGATAATGTATGTCGAAGCTGTGCAAAACCACAACCCACCAGTGGATCACGATGCCTTTTGGCAAATGCTGTTTATTGTGTTAGTCTCTGGCTGTACAATGATCTGGAAAGCTGAACGACTGGAATTTGTCACTTAAGCCATTCATCCTCAGCTGCCAAGAGGTGGGCACATTCTGACCTCTGGAATTAAAGTTGGGCAGAGTTCCATACACTATCCTACTAAGAATGTGGTCACTATAGCTCCAATAAAGACATCCTGTTTCAGCAATACGGTGTAAAGAAAACTTCACAGCTATCAAATGGTTTGGATGTTTTCCATTCATTTTTAGTTGGTAGACGTCCATTTTCTTTTTACTTATGTCTAAACTAATTGTGTGTCTTGATGTTACATTTTTTTCTATAGCTCTAACCTAAAAACAGCTGAAGTTATTTTCCTGAATACACATAAAAACTCCTGAGCTGAGACCTGATATATCAAGTTTCAGCCTGAAGAATTTTTTTGAGCCGATGGTTTATGCTGAAAACGCTGACAGATGTCGAACAGCCTCAGCAAAGCAATCTTTAAGGGAGTTCTGGGCAACAGCCCATGTGGCTGCTTTGAAAGTGCTAAATTCTTGTTGCTAAATAATTTTATTTTAAAAAAAATCCTATGATTTATTATATTAATATTTTAACAGACATTTGGAGAAAGCCATCAATTAATTACTCTGTCGCTAAATTTTGGAACTTGTTAGTTCTTATTTTGCATTTTCTTTGGGCACAAGAAATTCTATATTCATCATTCTAAAGGGCCAGATAAGAGCCAGGCTTCAGAAATTATGACCTTTAAAGCATAAAGTAGATACAGAAAATTTTAAAACTGCTGCAAGAAGTCCCCGAAACCAAGAGAATCTAGATGGTAAACATCTGCTAAATTTGTGGCAGTGATTTTTCTTTCCTGGTATTTTCAAATATGAGTCAGAGGACTCAAACTACAAACTACATACGTCTGATCAGAAGCAACTGAATGTTTATAAGTATTCTACAGGGGGTTCGGACTGTCCCAGGAGGGTAATATTTTAAAGGACATCAGTGGATGCAAATGAATTTCAGCCATAAGAAGGAAGAAGAGGTGAATAGTACTTTTGTCTCTGGGAGACTTGGAATTTCAGACAGGCTCCATTTTGGAGAATTCTATTTAGCTTGCCTGCATTTGCTGATGTTGTTTCAGTTGGGAATGGGAGAATGATATTCCTTATCCCTGCATCCTGAACTGTTCAGCAGTGTTATGCTATGCTGTTAACAGCTGGCAAGTTCCATGGATATGCAGATGGAAGAGTTCCCTGCTGATATAAAAAGATCTTATGAATTGTGTCTTGTGTAAAAGAGAGCAAAATCCTTTTTACAAAGTAAGTATAACATGAGTAAGAACTGCAATTTTTTTCTTCCCCTGTTGGTCTCTAGCAAACTCTCATCTCTGACAGTCTAATACACAATCTAGACACTTTACCGCATTGCTGTGCTCCTTGGAAAACTGTTTTTACATTTTTTTTCTCCAAAGCTAAGCACTTCCTTTCTTCCTTTCTAGTTACGCCATGGTAGTTAGCAATCTTCTAAATGTCTGAATGCTGCATAAATAATTAAGTGGCACAGAATGTGTTGTTTTGCAAAGTAAAAAAAAAAAAATCCACCCACCTAGATTCATGAGCATATTAAGTCATTAGCAAGAGGAATATTCCACCTACAAGAAATACACTGAGAAAAAATGGAAGGGTGTGAAAAATGTGAGCAATTTTACAATGTTACCACCATACCAGAAAGCCATAAGAATGGAAAGGCCAAGTCAATGGCCACTCAACATGCAGAAGAAAAAAGATATTCTATAACAGCTTTTATTTATCTTCTTTGTTTGAAAAAAAATGATAGAGTGATTATTTGTAATGTAAAATATAAAAATATCCACTAGGGTTATCATTTGGACCATCTGAGAAAACAAGAGGCCTTTTTATTTTCAGAAATCTATACCAATTTAGCATTTTGTATGTATCATGTACATGCATCACCCGATGTACATGTTTACTGATTTAGTACAGTGTTTTTTCTGCCTCTTCTCCTCTCTCTTCTGGCCTCAGGACAAGTTGTCTACATACATGTGGATTTGGTGCTTTGCGTTTCTAACTGCTGACACTATAGTACTCCTCTTAACGTATCACTCTACCATTAAAATGATTGTGCACAATCACTTAATTCAGTATAATAAATCTTGAATGCAGAAATACTCTTTGGCCAAAATGCCCTAAATCACATGTGTATTCTTTTTTTTTAAATTTATTTTCTAATGTTTATTCTATTCTTGAAAGAGAGAGAGAGAGAGAGAGAGCACGCACACGCATGAGTGCGGTAGGGGCAGAGAGAGAGGGAGACACAGAATCTGAAGCAGGCCCCAGGCTCCAAGCTGTCAGCACAGAGCCTGACATGGGGCTCGAACTCAAGAGCCCTGAGATCATGACCTGAGCTGAAGTCAGACGCTTAAGCAACTGAGCCACCCAGGCGCCCCACATGTGTATTCTTTAGAAGTTTAATGAACACTGTCTTCATTTATTCCATTCTACTGGATTTGACTCAGAAGATGAATGTTTGGGAATTTTTTTTTTCATCTCAATTTAGAAAATGGGTATTTAGTAATGTATTACTACTATATCTATCTATATTACCTTTATATGAAATTCAAAACAGAATATTTTATGATTATTTTCTTGTTAAAATGATCTACAATTAATAACAACTAGGTTCGAGACGAAATCAGAACACAATCAGCAGACTGAATAAAGACGGGTCACTTACTCTCAGGCAAATGAGGAAGGGAAAATGAAATGACTGAGCTTGTACAAGCTCTCACTGTACCTGTAACAGATCTAAGGTTGGCAGCAGCAATCATTTACAGAGAACTTCTAAGTGCCAGAGATGGAACTAAGGGCCTTATTGATTTTATTTTCTCATTCAATCATCACAGTAATCCTCGAGGGGTGTGTGTCATTTCCCCATTTGCATATGAGGAAACTGAGGTTCAAATGATTTTGGTAATTTGTCCAGAAAGTGTTAAGAGCCAGCAGTCAAAACCTTTGCACCACTAGAAAATAGCCAGTCTACTTTAGATGGATAACCAAACACGTGGTGGAGGAACTGGTGAAGTGTCCAAGGGGAAAGGTGTAGAGAAGGGCAAAGGAAGAAATGATATCCCTTGGTGTGTGTGCAGGGTGAGGACCCCCAATATTGGGAGTGGTAGTATTGGAGGGCTAGCCAGAAAGTGTTCTGTTTGGAGACACCAAACAGTTAACATAAATGGCATTATTCATTTATTAAAAATGCTACTGAGAAGATGGGAGGGTTGGGCAGGGCTGATGGTACCTCTCCAGAGTTTGAATTTACCATTTACGAGTGCTGTGAATTCGGGTAAGTTGTTTCACCTTGAAACAACTTGATCTCTGACACCACATATCTGTTGTGATATCATAAATACATTGTGAGGACTGGCGACATTTTAAAAACACTAGCACAATGCTTGGCACATATTGAGGCATTAAGCAAATGTTGCTTCCCTCTTCTGTACTTAGTTAAGTTTTACTGAAATTTTCATATGTTAAACAGATGACTAATTTTTTTCCCAGCTTTTAAAATTTTTGAGTTCCTTGATTTTGTTATTTTTCTGGTTTGCATTAATTACAGTGAACAAAATATTCTATACAAGGATGTGTGATAAATTTGATAAAATATGATAAAACATGAGAATAATAATCAGAAGATATGAACCTGAGTCCTGGCTTTACCATTTATTTATACAATGATACTTACAGGTTAACTGATCAATAGACTAATTTTACTTCCTTTGTAGGGGATCCATCCTGGTTTCTTTTAAGATCTCTTTCTCCTTGGTGTACCATGATTTCACTATGATATGCCTAGGTATGTATTTGTTTATTATTTAATCTTATTTAGGACTTGTTATGTTTCCTGAATTCAAGAATCAGTGGACTTGAACAATTTAAAAAAATTCTCAGCCTGCCTTGTCTCCCCCCAGGGTACTTCTAGGATACAGAATTGGATGAACCATAACCCTTGGTTCATGTCACACTTTCAACATTGGTCAATGTACAGACCAATTTTATTTACTTATTTATTATTTAGATTTTTAACACTAGTTATTTTTAGAATGAGATAAGCACCAGTGAATGCATTATCAAACCCCAAAGCTAGGACTTTTAAAATACGCTGCGTCTATTCATACGGTACCTTACACCAATCAACTCGTCATCTCCCTGCCTTTGCCACCACCTGAGGTAAGGATCAGTGAGAATAAACATCATTACCTTACTTTCCTTCTATTATTGTTTTATTGCATCTATATGTAGTTTTAAAGAGTTATTTTATCTTTTATTTTTAATTTCATAAAAAAGAGTAAGCAATATACAATCTCTCTCACTTATATTGCTAATTAGTTAATCGCCTGTGGTGTAGAGCTCAGCAAGATATACCACCTGTCTAACACCCTGTTTCCCTCAGCCTCCCCTACACGTCTTCAAACAAACTTTACGTAGTCACCCTCATTCACCTTCAGTTACTTCAATACACCGTCATTCCTCTGAATTTTTACATATATCGTTCCTTTGCCTGGGATCCGCTTCCCTTTCCCCAGCCTTCTCCCAGATTTTTACTTCTACCCTTAACATTTACCTCAAAAGTCACTTCCTTTCCAAAGCATTTTCTGATCTCCATTCTTGCTTGTCAAAAAAATAATTAGATACCTCTCATCTTTACTTCCTAACATAATTATTATAGTAATTATCATACATGGTGATGATAAATGACTTTCTTATCAGTCTCCCCTACTAGATTGGGACCTCTTTGAGGACAGGGACTCTTTCCTGCTATATACCTAGCATTAAGCATAGTGCTTAATTAGCACAAAGAAGGTGCTAATTAAATGTCTGCAGAATAATAAGTGAATTAAGTGGGCACAACTACACTTAAAAGTTTGGCAACTTTGACAAGGAAGACTTATTCTAATGATTAACAGCCTGTGTGTGTGTGTGTGTGTGTGTGTGTGTGTGTGTGTGTGCATGCACACACACGTTATGTGTGATGCGTGGTTTAGATGATCTGCTCTCTAAAATTATACACGATTTTCTGACTTCCCATTGATAAAGAAAACTGAGGGCTAAATTTCCATTCACTGTGCCCTATAGATTTTGAAATGCTTAACTTACTACCATTCCCCCCGCCCACCCCCAAATGCTTTTGGAACCAGATTAATAGGGAGAAAAGTAATTCACTTAGAAAGCCTTCAACTCACAGTTGTCTGAGATGGTTTTGTCCACAAACATTATTTTCTCTAGCATAATCAATTTCTCTTTCTGAAGGAACCTCAAATAAGAAAGCAAGATTTAGCTGAGAAATTACTTTTTGAGAAACAAACATTTTTAAACTTGATGAAACTAAACCTTTGTGTTCAGGTTTTTAAAGGATGCCAGTTTAGCAAACATTCTAGACACATCTGATTTGGACATGAGACCCTACACATTAGTCATCAATAGACAATGGAATAAAGCCTTTATAAGGATATAAAATGTGAAGTAATCTGAAGGCTTTTGGTGGAATATAATGAAAAGAATGCTAACATCTTTGGAAAAACACATTTTGTGGTATGTTTACATGTATCCTTTTGTGGGCTCACACACACGGGCAACAAAATTAGAATTCCATGGCTATTTTGTTTCAAAATTTAAACCATCAGCCATTAATATTTTGAAGTAATTCCTATTCTATTTCCAGTTTGAGCTGAGTCCATCATAACAACACTGTGAGAAAGGAAACAAACTGCATAGATTCCATCTGGCAAATCAGAGGCCTGTAGATCTGACTGTGGTTCAGCCTCTGGCGCCATCAGTTGGGCTCAAAATCAAAAGCTGTGGAAGGAGGTAATTAGCAGGGACTCTAGACCACTCAGTTGGCAACAGCAGGCTTCTTATAGCCACTGGGAAAGTGGGTGGGAAGGGGTTCAGAAATATTCTCTAAAATAACATTGTTCCTTTAGAATGGACGATTGCAATTATAGAGCTATTTTCATGAAAGAAAAGTTGATTTTGATTAACATTCATATCGACACATTTGTTAAGGTGTCAATATTTAATTGGAAAGTTCGACTACCAGCAAAGACGATTATTACAGATTTTTATTTAATAAGAAAACAAGTAGAGGACAACACCTTCTAACTCACTCACAAAGGTAAAAGGATAACCCACCACCAATTCTTGGTAAGAAAGGGTGACCTTTCCCATCCCATTAATTTCAGCACAAATTAAACCGAGGAGAGGCATTTTGCCAAAGCAATGAAAATATAATTATGTAGGTCACATTCAGAAGATAGTGTCCTCTGAATCTTGCCTGACCAGGCTGTTGATTTCTTAAACTTCAGTGTTAAATGGAAAGAAATTGGCTACATTTAAGCCAAACTCGATTTGGCTATAGACATGATCATTTACAGATGAAGGCGAAGCAGCCCCGAAATGAACAGAAGATGAGAAGACTGTGTTCCAAATTGACCAGCTGAAGGAAAGTTTATATTTTAAAAAAACAATCACTTGGTCAGTGACTCATGGGGAAAGAATTCTTAAGCTTTCTTCAGGGAAACCCCAGTAAATAACATGTATAATAAAATGGAGATGGTGTTGTCTGTTTTGTTGGGCCGTTCAGTCCACATAATAAACCATTTGGCAAAAAAAGGAACATTCTGAACACGATTCTCTCTGGGAAACCCCCAAACAGCAAGAACTACTGTGGCTTCCTTACAGTTTTACAGAATATTTTGTATCTCAGACTCGCATGTGAAATAAAAACTTGGAAGAAATGTGGAAAAAAATCTGCTTTTTGTTACAGAGTTGAGGATTTTTCAGCCGGGTGCTTCCATGATTCACACTGCACTCCACTCTTCTGAAACTCAAAACCACATATCATAAAAAGCAACACTGGCTCGGTTAATTCTTCCTGCTTTATCCCTAGGAGAACCAACCGCTCTAAGTGTGCCCCACATGACACACAAGAGAAATGAATGAAAAGTTTTCGGCCTGCATCAATTTACTGGGATATGGTGTAAATCATATACTTTCAAAGAGATCTGGAGTCTGAACTTTTTTTTTTCTAATTTGGGGTTTAACTGACATAATCTACAACAGTTTCAGTTCCTCTCATTTTAATTAGCAAAAGCTTTTGGAATTTTGTTGTTTTGGTCTCCAAGAACATCATGGAAGAAAAAAAAGTTGAGCAAAATGAAATGTGCTTCTAAATGATTAAAGAAAGCCCTGTTTGTTGGGAATAGGAATGGTCAGAGTTCTCTATTCTCCAGTCCCCTGCCCAGAATGCTTTGTTCAAGCCACACGGTGCCTAATCAGCATGTCTTTAGATTATTTTATGTTAATTAAAATTATGGTTAGTTTCAGAGGTTAATGTATACATGTTCATGTGGCTTCAAAGCCTTCCCAAATTACTGGCTGAGCTCCCTTGCCTTGGGCAGGCCTGATCTGTGATAAAACTGACCACATTAAACTAAGTTTATTGCTATGGAGTTTTTTTTAACTCAATGGAGAAATTACATTTTGCAGGTTTCTTAAAGAATTTCCCGTTTTAAAACACTCTCTCCTGATACCCCAAAAAGGTAAGAAAAAAGAGAAGAAATGTAAAAGGAAGGGAACAAAGGAACTGGCTTACATGGGCTGGTGGGGGGGGGGGCAGCTTACTGAGACAATAGATAAGACACAGAACACGACTGATAGATCGCAACTTCTCCATGCTTGCTTTTTGTTGTTGTTGTTTTTTAAACTACAGAAATGCTCCAATTCATTGATTTATTGAGGAAAAATCCCACCAAAAATTCATCAAAAATTGGTTAAAACAATTTCCTCTAATTTATTTGTCACTTTCTGTCATATGGATGGTAAAGCCCATTAAGTGTTCAATGTCTGTCAGTGACTGTAATTAGGGAAAGTGCATTAAAATGGACAACATAATCCCTGATGGTCATAGCTATAGGGCAGCCTGGTGATGCTAGGCAGGACACCATCTGGGAGCCAGGAACAAACAGAAGTTGGGACCAGAAATGGGGACAGAGAGGTGCTTCTCCTGTGGAGGAGAAGCTGGCAACCCATGACTTATAATGCAAGTGAATGTGTCAACCTACATCTCGTTCTGATCACACACTAAATCCCCAGGACGAATCTAACCCAAAAGATTTGAAAGGGGCACATTTTTCATTTACATCATCATCTATTCCTTAAAACTCTCCTTTGTTCAGGCCCTTGCCACCTTTCTCCTTAACTACCATGAGAATCTCTTGACAGGTCTTCTGGCCTCCCGTTAAATTCATCCTTCACATGCTGCTAGACTAAACAGTCTAAAACACTGCTCTGATCTTTCATAGTGTTTTGATGGCATAGAATGAAGTATATCATCCTCAGTGACCTATCCCTTGCCTGATTAGGTAGAAGTCCCACCATGTCTGATCTAAACAAATCAGGTGTTACCCATTAGGATGCCTTCCTCACCCATGCCACAGGCAGTCAGGTGCTCCTTTTGAGCCACTGAACCCTGAACATACCTCTTATCACCCTCTATTATAAGCTTCTGTTAGATAGTGAGCTCTTTAAAAACAGAAATCATGGATCACTTAGTAATTTTTGCATTTTTGGTACCTAGCAAGTGCTTAATAAAGGCTTGTTGAACTGCACTGAAGTGAAATGAGAGAAACAATAAAGAACATCAAACTCCAACAGACAGGACAAGCAGGAATAATGTATGAAAGAAGTCGGTCTCACAGATTGCATTCACCTATCAGAGACTGGGAGGTTGCCTGGGAAAATCCAGGAAAGTAGAATGGCTCCCTAAAGTGGGGGAAGATTCAGGAAGCTGTTGCCCTAAAATGTTGCTGAACATCAAGTGTTTGTTGTACCTCTGGGTGCTTTGGCCTATAAGCACGGCATGGCATAATCAAACCACAGTATTTTGATTGAGCAGGTAAGCTGCCAGGCCAGGTCGTCATTGGTTTCTGAGCAGATGACTAATGCTGCAAATAGGGAACGGGCAAGAGTGATTGACGGAGATGAGGTTTCCAAGGCAGTATGAACCAATGCAAATGTTCTAGAAACAGAATGGTGGCAAAACAGATGGAAATAGATAATATGGTTTGGGTAAAAATGTTCAAGAACAGCATCTTTACCCTTTCCCTATTGCCCAAGGGTCGCAAATGCAAATTTTCAATACTGTCACAAGTCAGGAAGGAAATTTAGTTAAAGGTAGACTCTAAAATAGTCCCAAGAATGAAGTAGTCTCTTACACAGTGAAAGGGAACAACTTAACACCAAAATATTTCACAGCCAGAGATTACCCTCAACTCTCCTTTAAAAGCAACCAAACTTTATTTTCTATTTAGAAAGACAAATGTCAATGAACACCATGGTCAAACTTGGCAGAGTACAACGTAAGAAAATCACCAAACAAGGAAAATGTGAATATACCTTTTAACAAGTTAATATTATAAAGCAGAATAGTTCTAAAAAGCAAAAAAGATGAAAAAAAACCCCTAAAACTATAAACCTGTACAAATAAACCTTCTACCATTTATATGTGTCAAGTTCAGATCTACTTTCACTCTGGATTTAAAACCAAAATAAAGTACTGGCTATACACTGAGGCTCATCTGAAACACTCCATGGAAGTTTTCAGAGCTTCTTAGCACAAAAGTACAAAGAGATATGGTAATGACTTCCCAGAACAAACAAATATACAGAAAAAAGTGAGTTGGTTTGAGCTCTCAGGGCACACCCGGTGGCCTGTGGCTGCTCTCATCCTGTGCCATGAAGAAATGTATTAGGCCTCTCTAGATCATCCTTCCAGCCTGGGGACCGCCGACAGTTGTTTTCAATGAGGAAGGAGAATGATTCCCCACCACTAGTGTCAGAGTTGCAAGCTGAGTCCATTCACAGTCTCCCTCACTACCAGCAAAATGATTTGCTATTGATCATGGTTGACAGGGACTTGAGAAGGGGGGATGGTTAGAAAGCTGAATTCTAGTAAACCCAGACCTAAGGCAAGATTCTTAGCATTCCCTCAGTCTATCTCACAGTACAGTCCATGGCTACAGGTGTAAACTCTCCCTCAATGGTGACAGAATGGATACATTAATAGTTTTTGTACCTTATTCTATGGCTACTGTTAGTACCGAGAGTAGTAGTTACAAATCCTTCAGGTTATCAAAATTACCCTGGCAGCTTACTTGAAATGAATATTCCCAGGATATTCTAATTTAGAAGACTTGGGGATGGACCAGGAGTTTGCATTTTTAACAAGCAACCTGGGTGTGTCTCGTGCAGGTCAAATGGACCATACTGAGAAACCCAGAGCTAGAGGCTGCTCCCCTTCTTTTGCCCATCCTGCAAGAATGTTTCCCACTGAACACTGATACTACTAGATGGTGACAGAGATTGTTTAAAAAATAAGGCAGGGGGAGGTGTTATTATTTGAGAAAATAAATTCAAGAATTGCAGTGTCAAACACATTCACATTCCAGTACTCTCAAATTTTAAAAAAGGCTAATGTGCTGTGTCTAACCAGAAGGGAGATACAGAGTACAATGGAACCCAAACATTTCTGATAATTGAATCTTCTTATTTAAATAGGCTGAGCATACTTTGGAAATACTTCTATCTAGAACTTTTATGCCACAAAATATAAAAGCAGAGAACTACTGAGGAGGATAATAATACCTAGATTGACATGGGTACCTAAGAATGCTCTGGAGCAAAGATGCCAGGCTATACACAAATCCTGAATGTAAAAGCCAAGCAGTGGCTCAGCAATAGGTAGCTTAATTGATGCCTTTCAGACTGTTGGCAAGTGGTAAGGCCCTTGGTAAACACTGAGCTTGGAAAAGAGATGATATTTGGGGAATGAGGATGATAACTGGGAATCAGAGCAACTCTGGGGTCCAGAAACATGGCACTTTAACAAAGCTTAAAAGACCATGCCAATACAGAAAGTAATGATAGTGAAGACAGCCAACACCTTTTGAGAATCGACTTTGTTCCTGGCACTATTCTACATACATCACAAGGATTGCCTCATTTAGTCTTTGTGAGGTAGAGATTATTATTTCACAAATGAAGAGAGAGACTCAGAGTAACTTGCACAAAGTCACCCAGCTAATTAAGTGGCAGAACTGGGATTTGAATTCAGACTGGAGTTTTAAAACTCTGCAACTCCCTCTAATCAGAACGGTTAATAGGTTTGCAGCTAAAGGAGACAACCTGAGCAGCAGATATATATATCAATATATCTATATACATAGATATAGATATATCGATATATCTATATCTATATAAAATATATATCTATATATCTCTATAAAATCTATCTATCTATCTATCTATCTAGATATATTTTCCCCCCCTTAGGAAAGGCAAACTGGCAAGGATTAGAGAAGCTAATTGAAAACTGTAACGCTCATTGTTCCTCATGGTTAGGGGAGATGTGAATTGCTCTGGCTTTAAGGAATGTACTCTGGTGGCATAAATCAAAAACTCTATTCATTCTATTTGATACCAATTCTACTTCTATAAACCTACTTTAAGGAAATAATCAGAAGTGCATAGGAATAATCACGCACAAAGATGTTTACTATAAATCTGCATATAACAAAAAATTCGTTGGAATTGAGCATATATTAGAAAGTTCACCAACTCTAGATTCACCACTAGGTTTGAATTAAATCCTGATGCCTTCACGTATTAAATATGTGATCTTTGGCTACCTTGCTAACTTTACTAAGCCTCATATTCTCCATCTCCAGAATGGAGAAGATAATGTTTACTTTACAGCAGGGATTCTCAACAGCAGGAATCTTGACATTGAGACATTTAATTCTGAGCCTTAATAGGATTTTTAGTAGCATCCCTGACCTCTACCCACTAGATCCCAGTAGCACCCCTCAACCCAGTTGTGACAGTCAAAAATGTCTCCAGATATTGCAAAATGTCCCTAGTTGAGAATCACTATCTTCCAGAATTGTTGTGAGGATTCAATGAGCTAATTTAAAGATACTTGATGGTGAAAGAGAGAAATAAACAGTATTGAATGAGAAAGCCATTAAGTGTGTGTGTGTGTGTGTGTGTGTGTGTGTGTGTGTGTGTGTGTAAGCAAAGGAGATAAAGCCAGTAGGAGACAGAATGAAATCCAAGAGCAAATCAAAACAACAATGAGGCATCACCTCACACCCATTAGAATGGCTAGCATAAAAAAAGATATGAAATAACAAGTGTTGGTGGATTAATGTTTCCTATCTAGTACTAAAAACTTAAATACTGCTTTTTCACCATTTGGGAGGCCTTCCTATTTGTTAAGCAGTTGTAATACAATGTGTTTGTTAAAGATCTTTTCTGGGACCACAACCACTATGCCATTTTATAGAATCCAAGCTGAAATTTAGACATCCACCACTCCCTGATGTGATACTTGTATTCTATAAATCTATATAATACTATAAATTGTATACTTTAATACTTTCATAATTTTACTTATATAATTTTATATAATATATAATTATAACCCTCTCAGCACTTCCCATGAACTAGAAGTATAAAATTGTCACTAGCCTTCAAAAGACTTGGCTTCAACAACTGACTTCAGTAATTTTGTCACATTTGAAGAAAATCAAAGTATCCAAGTTTATTTATCAATGACTGAAAAACTCTACTTCTAAATGGGCTGAGCAAATAGATGTGGGTGGCTTTATCTTCGGGTTTAGGTATACTGGCCACCTTAAAGTGACTTTTAAAAAAATCTTGATTGGAAGACAATACACAATACATTCCATACTTTGGTCAAGAAAGTTTTCTCTTTGACAATGTGTGAGTTGAAACGTTGGACCACGTGGAAAGGGACGAATGATGATGTTTAGGTTGGAACATTAGAAAGGGTTTTTTTTTTTTAATAAAGGCTCATTTTTATATCTTATTTTTATATCTTATAATGCTTAAATATAGAAATACTTGAACTTTTCTGTTTTTATGGAATTCTAATTTTGAAATTGGATTTTAGTGGAAACACATAGTTACCCAACTTTATAAAAATTGGGTTTTACTTATTTAATGAAAGACATACATTCACCAAAAAAAAAAAAAAAAAAAGTTAGGAAAGGCAATTCTTTGTAACACTCACAATCCTTGACCCTGAACCTCTTGACCAAGTATGCAAGTCTCAGTATGAAAATCTCTTCAGTTTTTGTCATACTTTCTAAGGCAAACCAGCAAATCAAAGGACAGGGAATATTCTTCACATGAAGCAGATACTGCAGAGGCATAATGGCAAGTGTGGACTGTGTACGTTCAGAGTTTGCAGTCTGAACAGACTCCAGTTCTTCAACCAATCCTAAGTAAACTGGGCTCAGTTGAAGATCATAAGTTCAAATCTTCACAGGTTAGATTTTATTATAGGGGGATCTTGCATACTTATTTCAAGATAGGTCAGGGTTTATCAACCTTGACATTATTGACACATTTGACTGGAAAATTCTTTATTATGGAGGCTGTCCTATAAATAATAGGCTGTTGGTTTCTACCCACTAGATGCCAGTACTACCTCTCCAATCTGACAATCAAGGTCTCTAAATATTGCCAAATGTTTCCTGGGGAGCAAAATCATCCCTATTTGAGAACCAATGATCTAAGTGGAAATAATACTTTTTTTCCGGTTTTTTATTTGAGGGAATAATTACAGTGATAGAAGGACTTCAACAGGTTAAGCCTTTTTTTAAAGGTATATTATGTTCTTTGCATAAGATTGTCTTTTTTTGTTTGTTTTGCGTAATTCCTTGAAGTGTCACCAATTCTTTGAAGCCATGTGACACAAAATTAAAAAAAAATTGTGAGACTAATGGCTAATTACTTCAAAGAGGAAAATGAAAATGTCCCAATCAGAACTTTTCTTCACTTAAAACTTGGTCAATAACAATAATTGTGCTGCAGAATATGTGTTGTTTTTATGTAAAGTTGGTATTTAATATCCTATTTTGTTATACAATTAGATATTCCTAAGTAATATTAGTCTTTGAATTTAGGGCTGATTCAGTTTGTATGCAACTAATTCAGTTAGTATACAACTAAAAACATTTCCTAAAGCCTTATTTAAATACTATTCTGTTTTCTTTTTAGAACTTTGTATATTAGATTTTGCTTATCCTAATAATTAAGAGAAATCCATTCCTCACTCTGGACTAAAATAATATGCATCAAATTGGGACAAACACAATGAATATGCTTTAGAAAAGAACAATTATAAATTAAAATATTCTAGTCCCTCTGTGCAGTTTCTTTAAAAAAAAAAGAGTCCTAAATAAGTAACTTATTTTAGGTTTTGTTCTGGGATACTTATCTACTGGCTCTATCTATTCAGATTATTTAATTTTTAAATACAAGTGTATGGCTTCTATGTAACAATTATCATTACCAACTGGGTTCAGGCATCCACTCACATGGCCTTCTAGCTTCCCATAAAGGGCCGTATACCTGCTTGTTCAGCCTACTTAAATGTTATTGCACCTCCCCCAACTTCAACACACAGTTTTTGTATAAGTATCTTCCTTACCTTATTGGATTTCCAAGTTTATAAAAATAATATGAGTACATTAACAAATCAATTAATACATGGGTGTCTAAAAAGGTTACAAATAACCTATAACTTTTCTTCAAGTCCATTTCCTACACCTTTCATTGTGCTCAGATAAACGCATGCAGAAACACGTGCACATACACAAGGCTCATCTTTCTCAGTCTCCGCAAACGGTTTCTCTTCCTCTACTATTCTTTTAAAAGGACAGATAATTCTGTCCTCAGCAATCTTCTTTTTGGTTTCTCCATTTAATCCCTACCTGCCAAATTTTAAATATCTAACAACTTTCAAATCTCTGTCTGAAGCTCTCTCCTCTCAACTTAGATTTACATATTTAACTGCCTAGAAGATATCTCTAATTGGATGCTGAGATAGTCATTCAAATATCCAGTTCTCCTCCAAGGACTTGGTAACATGGTACTTTCCTGCCCATTTGAGCTTAGATGTGGCCATGTGGTTCACTTTGGATAATAAAAAGGGTATGGAAATGACATATCACATTTAGACAGAAGCATTAACAGCTAGTGTGTGAATCTCCACTCATTCTTTTCCTGTGATCAGCAATAATATGACCAACCTGAGTGCTAAAGTGAGAATAACGAGGAGTGGAGGCCCAGACAACTTGAGATGGGTATATAGCATGATGAAGAAATAAATCTTGTAGTCTGAAGCCACCAGACTTTGAGGATTGTTTTTTGCAGCAGTATAACTTAATCTATCCTGACTAAACACTGATATGTCTGAGGCATCCTAAATTAAACATGGTCAAAACAAATGACCCATCCCATTTTCTCCTTTTCCCATATTGCTCATCTTTTTATTTTATTTATTTTATTTTTTTAAATTTTTTTTTTAACGTTTATTTATTTGTGAGACAGAGAAACAGCATGAACGGGGGAGGGTCAGAGAGAGGGAGACACAGAATCCGAAACAGGCTCCAGGCTCTGAGCTGTCAGCACAGAGCCCGACGCGGGGCTTGAACTCACGGACCGCGAGATCATGACCCGAGCCGAAGTCGGCCGCTTAACCGACTGAGCCACCCAGGCGCCCCTTGCTCATCTTTTTAAATGGCACTAACATGTATCTGTTTTGTAAGACTCAATCACCTTTTTTATTTTACTCTTTCTGTCACTTTCCATGTCTAATCCATCAGTAAATCTTAAAGGATTGGCTTTACCACCAAAGTACATCCCAAATTCAACTGATTGTCAGTATCTCCATTGCTGTGACCCTAACCCAAGCCATCATCTCTCTCTGAACCAACACAGCAGCCTCCTGACCTTCCTTATAAACCTCACTCCCATTTTTTGTTTTTATTATTGTCTTTTACTATTAATTTGTAAAAACGCTTTAAACTACGGCAAATAAGATATTAACTCTGTCTGTGATGGGTATTATATAAATGTCATTTTCAATTTTAACTTTTTAAATATAAATCTGGCTCAGTCTTCAGAGTCAGATTAAGTCACTGGTTTTAATTGCCATTAGCCTTAATCAGATTAGAGTGCCCAGTAGAGTAACTAGTAAACACATACTGTTCGATAGTCAACATGACTCTCTGAAACCAAAAGGAGGGGTTTTTTTTTCTCCCCAAGAGGAGTATTTCTTGAGACTCTAATTCTGATCTCAGTACTTCAACTGTCATCCTGCTTTTCAATTTTCAGATTATACATTTTGTTGCATAAATGAATAAATTCAAGGCAAATGAATCAACTTTTAAATTTAAGTCTTACAGAATTCTTTTCATTAGCTTAATATTATATATTATCATTTTTAAACCTCAATTAGATTCCTAAAATAGTAGAAGATAAAGGGTCAGAAATTAGGCCATGAAATGACTCCCTGACAATCCTCGGATATTATATATTTTTGTACATTACACACAGCATAGTCATAGTGGGCAATGGTGCTGACAGGTATAAACATGGAATTGAAGGAAAAAAGATTGGTCCAGAAAGATGGGGGAGGGTGGGTACCATGGAATTTGAACATCTGAAAGAAAGACATGATTGAGGGTCGCAGGCAATGAGGGAATGTATCAGAGACTCACAGCATGGTCCTTCAGCAATATGTAATTTAGTGAAAAAAATAACATTGCAAATATAATAACAGACAGGATTACATAATTATACCACATTTGTAGAGTTTCAGATGCTTAATTTCCATCATTTATATTATCTTTGACTTTCCTATAAAGTTTAATCCATTTATATTCAGTATTTTTCCTTCCGAATATTATTTTCAATATTTTATATTTGTTTCTTTCTCACCATCCTCCATTTAAAATCTCTTTCTCATTAAAAATATTTTATTGAAATATAGTAGACATACAGTGTTATAGTAGATTAAGGTGTGTTTAAAACCTTTTTTTGAAAATTGCACAGAAGACAGTTATCAAGGAAAATGAGAAAATGATACAGGAACAAAATTTAAAATTGCCCATACTATTAACATTTGGGTGTGTATCTTATCAGGATTTCTATGTGCAAATATATAAATATAAATATCATCCTGTATAAGTTTTTTTTTTTTTTTTTTTTAATTTTTTTTTTTAATTTTTTTTTTCAACGTTTTTTATTTATTTTTGGGACAGAGAGACACAGAGCATGAACGGGGGAGGGGCAGAGAGAGAGGGAGACACAGAATCGGAAACAGGCTCCAGGCTCCGAGCCATCAGCCCAGAGCCTGACGCGGGGCTCGAACTCACGGACCGCGAGATCGTGACCTGGCTGAAGTCGGACGCTTAACCGACTGCGCCACCCAGGCGCCCCCATCCTGTATAAGTTTTTTAAAGCAAAAATGGGATTATGTTATCCATGGTGGGTTTTTTTCCCACTAATTTATCATGAAAATTTCCAATGCAGTTGATATATACTTTTTAAAAATGTGCTTCAAAGCATTTCACTGATGTACCATACTCTACTAAACCAATTATTTATGACAGATATTGATGCTGTTTTTAAATACGTAATTATGAAAAGTGTTTTGAAATGAATTATGAACAGATACCTTTGTACAATTATTGAGTTATTTGACAAAAATGCATTTTTAAGAGCAAACTTGCTTGGCCAGAAGGTTGGCGCATAACCAAAGCATTTGATACATAACACCAAACTGGCCACCTTCCAGGAGGGCCGTGTATACACTCCGCCACGTGAAGTACACAAGGACAGCTTCCTCAACACTACATATCATGACCATTCTTTCACATTTCTCATAATCTAAAGGGTCAAAAACGATGTATGGCTGGCTATGTGAATTTACAATTCTTGGTTGCTAGTGAAACTGGACTTTATAGCAGTCCTTTTTTTTTTTTTTTTTTTCTTTTTGGGTATTAAATCAATGTCTATTGATTTGGCCAGCTTTCTTTCTTCTTAGGTTTTTGTTGTGCTTTAAGTGAATCAAATAGAAACAGTTCTATTTTGAAGATATTTAATCCCTTCAATGTCATACATGCTGAAATATTTTACTAACTTTTAATTGTTTACTGTCTTCTATTCCACACAAAGTTTAAATTTGTAGGTAGCTTAAGCTTTCATATTATTCTTTCATTATTTTCAAGTTCATTAATTTTTACTTTAATCATGAATTCTTTCTTTCTTTAGATTTTGTGTTGCTCACTTTCTAATTTTTTTTTTTAATGGAGAGAGAGTGGGGGAGGGGTAGAGGAAGAGGGAGAAAGAGTATTTTTTTTATGCCGGCTTGTTCCCACAACCCTGGGATCATGACCTGAGCAAAAATCAAGAGTCTGACACTCAACCAACTGTACCATCTAGATGCCCAATCTCTTTCCAAACTTTTAAATTAATTCACTTCCATTAAAAATAATAAATCCATTTAAAGTTACTAATTTTTCTCTGTGTATAGCATTGGGTATACCTTATAATGTTTCCTGTTTAGTGTTTTCATTGTTATTATATTCCAAATAGTCTGTTAATTAAGTATTTATTTCCATTTGGATCCATTTTGGAGTGTATTTTCTTATTCCTAAAAAGATCAGCTTTTACATTTAAAGTTTGCTACGGGGGTGCCTGGGTGGCTCAGTCAGTTAAGCATCCAACTTTGGCTCAGGTGCCCTCCCCTGCTCACACTCTGTGTTACTCTCTCAAAAATAAATAAGCATTAAAAAAATTATTTACAATTTGCTATGTATACATAGTTTTCTGTAACTTATTAGATAGCAAATATTTATATATTTAAAAAATACACACACACACATATCTTTTGAATCAATCTTATTTCTTACAGTAATCATATTCTTTGTAATTTTAGTTTTTGTCCAGTTGATCTGCCAAGGATAGGGAGAAAAATTTTAAACTCTTAGAACTACAATGATTCTGGTATGATTTCACTGTCCAATATGATAATCACATAAAGATAAACAAAAAATTAATTTGTACTTTTTGATAAAAATGCTTCTGTAAGGTCTTAAATTTCAAAATAAAACTAACCACATTGGAACTTCTAAAATCATACTTGATCATAACATGTTTTCAAAAGAGAGGCATAAAAACTTTCTTTTATTTTGGGGCAGTGTTAAATCAATTCCATTCATATGAGAAGATATTTAAAACACTGTGAGAGACACTATTGGGGGGGGGCACGGTGGCACAGTAACAGGGCCCTAGGATCACCTCACCCCATATATACAACTAGGTAACACTCACATTGGTGCAAATAACCCAGAAAATGACCTGAAGACTGGCAGAACAAACTCAACAACTAAAGGTAGAGTTGAAGCCCTATCAAAGAGAGTAGTAAGGATGGACATGTGGTAGGGAGCTAGATGGACTGCAGTGGGACCTTCTGTGGGCAGGAGGGAGCCTCAATCAATAGTGGAAAAGGGAGAGAAATGGATTATCACACCAGAGAGCCCACACAGAGAAGATGAATCACCAAGAAATTTGGCTTTGAAAACTAGAGCGGCTGAATTTCATGAGTTCTTAAAACCAGTGAGCCATAAATCCTGGAATTTTAAAAATCAGAGTGCTTGGCTTTGGGAGAGCCCAGACTGGTGATAGGAAGCTGTCTGAGTCCCCACCCTTAAAGAGACAGGACAACAAATAGCTTGTAGGGATACAGCATGGAAGCAGCAGTTTGAAAAATGCTTGGTGCATATGGGAGAGAGAATTATTTACTCACCTCAGAGCTTGTCCCAGAGAGGCAGGAATTGCAGGGAGAACCCTCTAGGAACAAGGGAACTGGAAGGTGCCATTTTCTTCCCCCACCCAGCATAACCCCAGCACAAACACCCGAGCATAAACACTCAGCCACCTCACTATCTAACTTGCTTACACCAAGCCCTGCCCCACTGCACTTTGGGCAGATCGGCTCTTCTCAGTCACCTTTGTCTCAATTTGGACTGCACGGTCCCCTCCCCCTAAAGACTGGTGCAAATCTTGTCAAACCAAGACCTGACCAGTGTATTTTACAGGGCCCTTGGTCCTGGAAGCAGCTGTGGTGGCTGTAGGCCCTACAGAAGGGTGTAACTTGTTAAAATTGCTTGCCTTTCCCACATAGCCCCAGTCCCTGCAGCAGCAACTACAGGTCTCATTTTGAAAACAGGCCAGGTTGTACCTTGTTAAAACTACATGCCCCACATGGCCTGGGGACCAAACACTGACCACACAGGCAAAGAAAGCCTCTGCAGATGACTGGACTGAAGGAAAAAGTGGCTAGGACACAACAGTAGGGAACAGGCAACACACATAGGAGACACCTCTGAAGCATGAGGTTCTGGTGAATAGGGGGACATTGCACTGAGGGGCACTACAGGACTCCTTCATAAGACCATTACTTTCAAGAGCAGAAAATGTATCTGACTCTCCTAACACACAGTAACTGACACAGGAGTTAGACAAAATGAGACAGAAGAGTATGACCCAACTGAAAGAACAAAACCACAGTAAGAGACCAAAGCAAAAATAATATGCCTGATAGAGAATTTAAAGTAATGATCATACAGATATTTACTGGATTTAAGAAAAGAGTGGAGGGCATCAGTGAGACCTTTAACAAAGAGACAGAAAATGTAAAAAAGAAACAGATGAAGAACAAAAGAAATGAAACTAAAAATACACTAGATGTAATAAATAGCAGATGAGAAGAAGCAGAGGAATGAATTAGTGACCTGGAGGACAGAGTAATGGGAAGTAATCACACTGAGCAGGTGAGAGAGGAAAAATTATGCACAATGAGAAGAGACTTAGGGAACTCAGCAACTCCATCAAGCATTATAACATTTCCATTATAGGGATCCCCGAAGAAGAAGGAAGAGAAAAAGGGACAGAAAATTTATTTGAAGAAATAAATAATAATATAAATAATAGAAACTGAAATAATAGAAGAAATAATAGCTGAAAACCTCCCTAATCTGGGGAAGGAAACCGATATCCAGACACAGGAGGCACAGAGATCCACCAACAAAATCAACCCCAAATCAACCAAGGCACATAGTAATTAAAATGGCCAAAAGTAGCAATAAAGAGAGAATTTTAAAAGAAGTAGGTGAAAAGAAGACAGTTACATATAAGGGAAACTCCATAAGGCTATCAGCAGACTTTTCAAAGTGCTAAAAGGAAAAATCTGCAACCAAGAATACTCTAACTAGCAAAACTATTAGTCAGAATAGAAGGAGAGACAGTTTCCCCGACAAACAAAAGCAAAAGGCATTAATGACCATTAAACTAGCTCTACAAGCACTATTAAAGGGGACTCTGAGTGGAAAGGAAAGACCACAAGTAAAAGTAAATAAAAGTAGGAAGTACCAAAGTAGTAAAAATAAGTACATCTGTAAAAATAAGTCAAGGGAATTATAAAATAAAAGGATGTAAATTATGACACCATATACCAAAAATGTGGTGGGGAGAGGAGTAAAGAATGGGCACAAACTTAAGTGACCATCAACTTAATAGACAGGTATATGCAGAAGATGTTATATACAAACCTAATTGTAACTACAAATCAAAAACCAGTAATAGATATGCAAAGTAAAGAGAGAAAAGAATCCAAGTATATCATTAAAGAAAGCCAACAAACCATGAAAGAGAGCAAGAGAAGGATCAGAGAACTACAAAAACATTCACAAACAAGTAACAAAATGGCAATAAACATATACTTAACTACTTTGAATGTAAATGGACTGAATACTCCAATCAAAAGACATGGGGTGACAAAATGGATTAAAAAAACAACACCCATCTACATGCTGCCTACAAGAGACTCATTTCAGACTTAAGGACACATGCAGACTGAAAGTGAGGGGATAAAGAAACACTTATTATGCAAATAGATATCAAAAGAAAGTGAGGTAGCAATACTTACATCGGACAAAATAGATTTTAAAACAAAGACTGTAACAAGAGACAAAGGACACTATGTAATAATAAAAGGGAGAATCCAATAAGAAGATGTAACAATTGTAAATATGCCCCAAAATGGGTGTGCCCAAATACAAAAAACAGTTAACAGGCATAAAGATACTAACTGATAGTAATACAATAACAGTAGGGGACTTTAACACCCCACTTACATCAATGGACAGATCATCCAAACAGAGTATCAACAAGGAAATAGTAACTTTGGATGACACATTAGACGGAATGGATTTAACAGATACATTCACTGCCGCCTGGGTGGCTCAGCTGGTTAAGCGTCTGACTTTGGCTCAGGTCATGATCTCACAGTTCGTGGGTTTGAGCTGTGCTGACAGCTCAGAGTCTGAAGCCTGCTTCAGATTCTGTGTCTCTTTCTCTCTCTGCCCCTCCCCCACTCCTGCTCTGTCTCTCTCTCTCTCTCTCTCTCTCTCTCAAAAATAAATAAACATAAAAAAAAACAACCCAGACAAATCCACAACATTTCATTCTAAAAGAGCAGAATACACTTTCATTTCAAGTAACATTCTCCAGAAGAGATCACATATTGGGCCACAAAACAAGTCTCAACAAATTTAAAAAGAATGACGTCATACCATTCATCTTTTCTGACCACGCTATGAAACTAGAAATCAAGAAAGTCTGGAAAGAGCCCAAATACATGGAGGTTAAACATGTTAGTGAACAATGAATGGGTCAACCAAGAAATCAGAGAAGAAATAAAAAATTACATGGAGGGGTGCCTAGTTGGCTCAGTCAGTAGAACATCTGACCCTTCATCTTGGGGTCATAAGTTTGAGCCCCACCCACATTGGGTGTAGAGATCACTTAAAATTTTTTTTTAATTACATGGAGAAAAATGAAAATGAAAACACAATGGTACAAAATTTCTGGGATGCACCAACAGTAGTTTTAAGAGGGAAGTTTATAGCAATACAGGTCTACCTCAAGAAATAGAATAATCTGAAATATACAACCTAATCTTACATGTAAAGGAGCTAGAAAAAGAAGAACAAACAAAACCCCACATCAGCAGAATGAAGGAAATAATAAAGATTAGAGTAGAAATAAATGATACAGAAAGTAAAAGAAACAATAGAACACACTGATGAAACCAGGAGCTGGATCTTTGCAAAGACTAACAAAACTGACAAACTACTAGCCAGTCTCATCAAAATAAAAGGGGGGGGGGGAGGAGGGAGAAGGAGAGAAAGGACTTAAATAAATAAAATTACAAATGAAAGAAGAGAAATAACAACCAACACCACAGAAAGGATTGTAAGATAATATTATGAAAAATTATATGCCAACAAATTGGCCAACTAGAAGAAATGGATAAATTTCTTGAAACATAACCTACCAAAACTGAAGCAGGAAGAAGTAGAAAATTTGAACAGACCGATTACCAGCAGTGAAATTGAATCAGTAATGAAAAAACTGCCAACACATGAAAGTCCAGGACCAGATGGCTTCACAGGTGAATTATACCAAACACATAAAGAGGAGTTAATACTTATTCTTCTCAAACTTTTCCAAAAATAGAAGAGGAAGAAAAACTTCCAAATTTATTCTATGAGGCCAGACTTACCCTGATAACAAAACCAGATAAAGGTACCACACAAAAAAGTAAACTACAGGCCAATATCCCTAATGAATATAGATGCAAAAATCCTCAAGAAAATATTGGCAAACCAAATCCAACAATACATTAAAACAAGCATTCATCAGGATCAAGTGGGATTTATTCCTGGGATGCAAGGGTAATTCAATATTCATAAATCAATCTATGCGATACATTACATCACTAAGAGAAAGGATAAATGATCATTTGATCATATGATCATTTCAATAGATGCAGATAAAGCATTTGACAAAGTACAATATCCATACTTGATAAAAACTCTCAAGAAAGTAGGTTTAGAAGGAACGTATCTCAACATACTAAAGGCCATATATGAAAAGCCACAGCTAACATCATACTCAATGATGAAAAAATGAGAACTTTTCCCCTAATGTCAGGAAAAAGACAAGGATGCCCACTCTTTCCACTTTCATCCAACATAGTACTATACCTCCTACCTACAGCAACCAGACAACAAAAAGAAATAAAAAACATCCAAATTGGTAAGGAAGAAATAAAACTTCCACTATTTGCAGATGACATGACACTATAGAGAGAAAACTTAAAGGCTCCGCCAAAAAACTAGTAGAATGGACAAATGAATTCAGTAAAGTTGCAGGATACAAAGTCAATGTATAAATATCTTCTCCATTTCTATACACTAATAATGAAGCTTCAGAAAGAGAAATTAAGAAAAAAATCCCACATATAGTTGCACCAAAAATAATAAAATACCTAGGAATAAACTTAAGTAAAGGGTGAAAGACCTGTACTCTGAAAACTACAAAACACTGATAAAAGAAATGGAAGATGACACAAAAAAATTAAAAGGTATTCCATGATCATAGATTGGATGAACAAATATGGTTACAATGTCTATACTGCCCAAAGCAATCTACACATCTAATGCAACCCTTATCAAAACACCAACAGCATTTTTTACAGAACTAGACCAAACAATCCTAAAATTCGTATGGAACCACAAAAGACATGGAATAGTCAAAGCAATACTGAAAAAGAAAAACAAAACTGGATGTATCACAACACGAGACTTCAAGTTATATTACAAAATTATAGCTGCAGTAATCCAAACAGTATGGTACTGGCACAAAAATAGACACATAGATCAATAGAGCAGAACAGAAAGCCCAGAAATAAACCCACAACTATATGGTCAATTAATCTTCACTACTCTTCAATACTCTTCAATTAACCTTCAATAATGTGCGAGAGAGACAGGAGGGAAGATGGCGGCGTAGGAGGATGCTGGGCTCACCGCGCGTCCTGCTGATCACTTAGATTCCACCTACACCTGCCTAAATAACCCAGAAAACCATCAGAGGATTAGCAGAACGGAGTCTCTGGAGCCAAGCGCAGACGAGAGGCCCACGGAAGAGGGTAGGAAGGGCGGTGAGGCGGTGCGCGCTCCACGGACTGGCAGGAGGGAGCCCGGGCAGAGGGGCGGCTCGCCGGCCAAGCGGAGGCCCCGAGTCTGGCTGGCAAAAGCGGAGGGGCCGGACGGAGTGTGTTCCGACAGCAAGCGCGACTTAGCGTCTGGGAGGTCATAAGTTAACAGCTCTGCTCAGAAAGCGGAAGGCTGGAGGACAAGGGGAGGGAGAGCTGCTGAGCCCCCGGACGGCAGAGCTCAGCTTGGCGGGGAACAAAGGCGCTCGCCAGCGCCATCTCCCCCGCCCATCCCCCAGCCAAAATCCCAAAGGGAACCAGTTCCTGCCAGGGAACTTGCTCGCTCCGCGCAAACACCCAACTCTGTGCTTCTGCGGAGCCAAACCTCCGGCAGTGGATCTGACTCCCTCCCGCTGCCACAGGGCCCCTCCTGAAGTGGATCACCTAAGGAGAAGCGAGCTAAGCCTGCCCCTCCTGCCCCCATGCACCTTGCCTACCCACCCCAGCTAATACGCCAGATCCCCAGCACCACAAGCCTGGCAGTGTGCAAGTAGCCCAGACGGGCCACACCACCCCACAGTGAATCCCGCCCCTAGGAGAGGGGAAGAGAAGGCACACACCAGTCTGACTGTGGCCCCAGTGGTGGGCTGGGGGCAGACATCAGGTCTGACTCCGGCCCCGCCCACCAACTCCAGTTATACACCACAGCACAGGGGAAGTGCCCTGCAGGTCCTCACCACTCCAGGGACTATCCAAAATGACCAAACGGAAGAATTCCCCTCAGAAGAATCTCCAGGAAATAACAACAGCTAATGAACTGATCAAAAAGGATTTAAATAATATAACAGAAAGTGAATTTAGAATAATAGTCATAAAATTAATCGCTGGGCTTGAAAACAGTATAGAGGACAGCAGAGAATCTCTTGCTACAGAGATCAAGGGACTAAGGAACAGTCACGAGGACCTGAAAAGCGCTTTAAACAAAATGCAAAACAAAATGGAAACGACGACGGCTCGGATTGAAGAGGCAGAGGAGAGAATAGGTGAACTAGAAGATGAAGTTATGGAAAAAGAGGAAGCTGAGAAAAAGAGAGATAAAAAAAATCCAGGAGTATGAGGGGAAAATTAGAGAACTAAGTGATACATAAAAAGAAATAATATACGCATAATTGGTATCCCAGAGGAGGAAGAGAGAGGGAAAAGTGCTGAAGGGGTACTTGAAGAAATAATAGCTGAGAACTTCCCTGAACTGGGGAAGGAAAAAGGCATTGAAATCCAAGAGGCACAGAGAACTCCCTTCAGACGTAACTTGAATCGATCTTCTGCACGACATATCATAGTGAAACTGGCAAAATACAAGGATAAAGAGAAAATTATGAAAGCAGCAAGGGATAAACGTGCCCTCACATATAAAGGGAGACCTATAAGACTCGTGACTGATCTCTCTTTTGAAACTTGGCAGGCCAGAAAGGATTGGTACGAGATCTTCAGTGTGCTAAACAGAAAAAATATGCAGCCGAGAATCCTTTATCCAGCAAGTCTGTCATTTAGAATAGAAGGAGAGATAAAGGTCTTCCCAAACAAACAAAAACTGAAGGAATTTGTCACCACGAAACCAGCCCTACAAGAGATCCTAAGGGGGATCCTGTGAGACAAAGTACCAGAGACATCACTACAAGCATAAAACATACAGACATCACAATGACTCTAAACCCGTATCTTTCTATAATAACACTGAATGTAAATGGATTAAATGCGCCAACCAAAAGACATAGGGTATCAGAATGGATAAAAAAACAAGACCCATCTATTTGCTGTCTACAAGAGACTCATTTTAGATCTGAGGACACCTTTAGATTGAGAGTGAGGGGATGGAGAACTATTTATCATGCTACTGGAAGCCAAAAGAAAGCTGGAGTAGCCATACTTCTATCAGACAAACTAGACTTTAAATTAAAGGTTGTAACACGAGATGAAGAAGGGCATTATATAATAATTACAGGGTCTATCCATCAGGAAGAGCTAACAATTATAAATGTCTATGCGCCGAATACCGGAACCCCCAAATATATCAAACAATTACTCATAAACATAAGCCACCTTATTGATAAGAATGTGGTCATTGCAGGGGACTTTAACACCCCACTTACAGAAATGGATAGATCATCTAGACACATGGTCAATAAAGAAACAAGGGCCCTGAATGATACATTGGATCAGATGGACTTGACAGATATATTTAGAACTCTGCATCCCAAAGCAACAGAATATACTTTCTTCTCGAGTGTACATGGAACATTCTCCAAGATAGATCATATACTGGGTCACAAAACGGCCCTTCATAAGTTTACAAGAATTGAAATTATACCATGCATACTTTCAGACCACAATGCTATGAAGCTTGAAATCAACCACAGGAAAAAGTCTGGAAAACTTCCAAAAGCATGGAGGTTAAAGAACACCCTACTAAAGAATGAGTGGGTCAACCAGGCAATTAGAGAAGAAATTAAAAAATATATGGAAACAAACGAAAATGAAAATACAAAAATCCAGATGCTTTGGGATGCAGCAAAGGCAGTCCTGAGAGGAAAATACATCGCAATCCAGGCCTATCTCAAGAAACAAGAAAAATCCCAAATACAAAATCTAACAGCACACCTAAAGGAAATAGAAGCAGAACAGCAAAGGCAGCCTAAACCCAGCAGAAGAAGAGAAATAATAAAGATCAGAGCAGAAATAAACAATATAGAATCTAAAAAAACGGTAGAGCAGATCAACGAAACCAAGAGTTGGTTTTTTGAAAAAATAAACAAAATTGACAAACCTCTAGCCAGGCTTCTCAAAAAGAAAAGGGAGATGACCCAAATACATAAAATCATGAATGAAAATGGAATGATTACAACCAATCCCTCAGAGATACAAGCAATTATCAGGGAATACTATGAAAAATTATATGCCAACAAATTGGACAACCTGGAAGAAATGGACAAATTCCTAAACACCCACACTCTTCCAAAACTCAATCAGGAGGAAATAGAAAGCTTGAACAGACCCATAACCAGCGAAGAAATTGAATCGGTTATCAAAAATCTCCCAACAAATTAAGAGTTCAGGACCAGATGGCTTCCCAGGGGAATTCTACCAGACATTTAAAGCAGAGATAATACCTATCCTTCTCAAGCTATTCCAAGAAATAGAAAGGGAAGGAAAACTTCCAGACTCATTCTATGAAGCCAGTATTACTTTGATTCCTAAACCAGACAGAGACCCAGTAAAAAAAGAGAACTACAGGCCAATATCCCTGATGAATATGGATGCAAAAATTCTCAACAAGATACTAGCAAATCGAATTCAACAGCATATAAAAAGAGTTATTCACCATGATCAAGTGGGATTCATTCCTGGGATGCAGGGCTGGTTCAACATTCGCAAATCAATCAACATGATACATCACATTAATAAAAAAAAAGAGAAGAACCATATGATCCTGTCAATCGATGCAGAAAAGGCCTTTGACAAAATCCAGCACCCTTTCTTAATAAAAACCCTTGAGAAAGTCGGGATAGAAGGAACATATTTACACATCATAAAAGCCATTTATGAAAAGCCCACAGCTAACATCATCCTCAACGGGGAAAAACTGAGAGCTTTTTCCCTGAGATCAGGAACACGACAGGGATGCCCACTCTCACCGCTGTTGTTTAACATAGTGCTGGAAGTTCTAGCATCAGCAATCAGACAACAAAAGGAAATCAAAGGCATCAAAATTGTCAAAGATGAAGTCAAGCTTTCACTTTTTGCAGATGACATGATATTATACATGGAAAATCCGATAGACTCCACCAAAAGTCTGCTAGAACTGATACATGAATTCAGCAAAGTTGCAGGATACAAAATCAATGTACAGAAATCAGTTGCATTCTTATACACTAACAATGAAGCAACAGAAAGACAAATTAAGAAACTGATCCCATTCACAATTGCACCAAGAAGCATAAAATACCTAGGAATAAATCTAACCAAAGATGTAAAAGATCTGTGTGCTGAAAACTATAGAAAGCTTATGAAGGTAATTGAAGAAGATATAAAGAAATGGAAAGACATTCCCTGCTCATGGATTGGAAGAATAAATATTGTCAAAATGTCAATACTACCCAAAGCTATCTACACATACAACACAATCCCAATCAAAATTGCACCAGCATTCTTCTCGAAACTAGAACAAGCAATCCTAAAGTTCATATGGAACCACAAAAGGCCCCGAATAGCCAAAGTAATTTTGAAGAAGAAGACCAAAGCAGGAAGCATCACAATCCCAGACTTTAGCCTCTACTACAAAGCTGTAATCATCAAGACAGCATGGCATTGGCATAAAAACAGACACATAGACCAATGGAATAGAATAGAAACCCCAGAACTAGACCCACAAACGTATGGCCAACTCATCTTTGACAAAGCAGGAAAGAACATCCAATGGAAAAAAGACAGTCTCTTTAACAAATGGTGCTGGGAGAACTGGACAGCAACATGCAGAAGGTTGAAACTAGACCACTTTCTCACAGCATTCACAAAAATAAACTCAAAATGGATAAAGGACCTGAATGTGAGACAGGAAACCATCAAAACCGTAGAGGAGAAAGCAGGAAAAGACCTCTCTGACCTCAGCCGTAGCAATCTCTTACTCGGCACATCCCCAAAGGCAAGGGAATTAAAAGCAAAAGTGAATTACTGGGACCTTATGAAGATAAAAAGCTTCTGCACAGCAAAGGAAACAACCAACAAAACTAAAAGGCAACCAACAGAATGGGAAAAGATATTTGCAAATGACATATCGGACAAAGGGCTAGTATCCAAAATCTATAAAGAGCTCACCAAACTCCACACCCGAAAAACAAATAACCCAGTGAAGAAATGGGCAGAAAACATGAATAGACACTTCTCTAAAGAAGACATCCGGATGGCCAACAGGCACATGAAAAGATGCTTAACCTCACTCCTCATCAGGGAAATACAAATCAAAACCACACTCAGATATCACCTCATGCCAGTCAGAGTGGCCAAAATGAACAAATCAGGAGACTATAGATGCTGGAGAGGATGTGGAGAAACGGGAACCCTCTTGCACTGTTGGTGGGAATGCAAATTGGTGCAGCCGCTCTGGAAAGCAGTGTGGAGGTTCCTCAGAAAATTAAAAATAGACCTACCCTATGACCCAGCAATAGCACTGCTAGGAATTTATCCAAGGGATACAGGAGTACTGATGCATAGGGGCACTTGTACCCCCATGTTTCTAGCAGCACTCTCAACAATAGCCAAATTATGGAAAGAGCCTAAATGTCCATCAACTGATGAATGGATAAAGAAATTGTGGTTTATATACACAATGGAATACTACGTGGCAATGAGAAAAAATGAAATATGGCCTTCTGTAGCAACGTGGATGGAACTGGAGAGTGTGATGCTAAGTGAAATAAGCCATACAGAGAAAGACAGATACCATATGGTTTCACTCTTATGTGGATCCTGAGAAACGTAACAGAAACCCATGGGGGAGGGGAAGGAAAAAAAAAAAAAGAGGTTAGAGTGGGAGAGAGCCAAAGCATAAGAGACAGTTAAAAACTGAGAACAAACTGAGGGTTGATGGGGGTGGGAGGGAGGGGAGGGTGGGTGATGGGTATTGAGGAGGGCACCTTTTGGGATGAGCACTGGGTGTTGTATGGAAACCAATTTGACAGTAAATTTCATATATTAAAAAAATAAAAAAAAATAATGTGCGAGAATATGCAATGGGGGAAAAAGACTGTCTCTTCAACAAATGGTGTTGAGAAACCTGGATAGCTACATGCAAAATAATGAAACTGGACCACTTTCTTACACTGTACATAAAAATAAATTCAGAATGGATAAAGGACCTAAATGTAAGACCTGAAACCATAAAAATCCTAGAAGAGAGGACAGGCAGTAGTTTCTCTGACCTTGGCCCTAGCAATATCTTTCTAGATACGTCTCCAGAACAAGGGAAACAAAAGCAAAAATAAACTCTTAAGACTACATCAAAATAAAAAGTTTCTGTGCATCAAAGAAAAACCAACCAAAGTAAAAAACAACCTACTGAATGGAAGAAGACATACAGATGGCCAACAGACACATGAAATGATGCTCAACATCATTCATCATCAGGGAAATGTAAATCAAAACCATGATGAGATATCATCTCATGCCTGTCAGAATGGCTAAACTCAAAAACTCAAGAAACAACAAGTGTTTATGAGGATGTGGAGAACAAGGAATTCTTGTGCACTGTTGGTGGGAATGCAAACTGGTGTAGTCACTGTGCCAGACAGTATGAAGGTTTCTCGAAAAATTAAAGACAGAATTAGCCTACAATCCAGTAATAGCATTATTGGGTATTTACTCAAAGAACATGAAAACACTAATTTGAAGGGATATATGCACCCCTATGTTTATTGCAGCATTATTTACAATAGCCAAACTATGGAGGCAGCCCAAGTACCCACTGATAGATAAATGGATATAGATGTGAGATATATATATAAATATCACACATCGGAATTCAGCCATAAAAAGAATGAGAAACAAAACAGCAAACAAAATGAAACCAAGAAACAAACTCCTAACTATAAGAGAACAAATAGTAGAGGGGAGGCAGGTAGAGGGATGGGTGAAATAGGTAAAGGGGATTAAGTATACACTTAAATTGATGAGCACTGAGTAATATATGGAACTGCTGAATCACTATATTGGATCTCTATATTGTACACCTGAAATGAATGTAACACTGTATATTAACTACACTGGAATTAAATTAAAAAAAAATAAAATACTGTGAGAGAAAATATGTCAAAGCTGTGAAGACAAAATTATTCTCATTCCTCATTAACTAGAGTGAAATCACTTATTTTGGACACAACAGAGGAAATAAAATATATAAATAAGCCCCAAGAACACTTCAGAAGTCCCTGTTCTATCTGTGAGCTTTCTGAGCAATGGAACAATTCTTGCTTTTCTGTGAGTCTATTTGGCAAAATTAATAAATTTGGGAACATAACATAGATTCCAACTCACTTTCAAAGTCTTCTGCCTCCAACTGAACTGCCCTTTTATCCAATGGATTAAGATTAAAGTCATAGAGTTCAAAAACTAAGCATTAAGCAATGCTCTTTTAAGACAGGTTTGTCAAAAAAGAACCAAAAGTTTATTTGTGTTGCGAAGGTTGAAACAGACAATTCATTTTTAGATGCATATGGAACTGAAATTAACACTTTGAGGCTAGTGAGTTTTCATTTGTTCTTTTCATTTTAATAATATTCTTTTTTTTTTTTTTAAATTTTTTTTTTCAACGTTTTTAATTTATTTTTGGGACAGAGAGAGACAGAGCATGAACGGGGGAGGGGCAGAGAGAGAGGGAGACACAGAATCGGAAACAGGCTCCAGGCTCCGAGCCATCAGCCCAGAGCCTGACGCGGGGCTCGAACTCACAGACCGCGAGATCGTGACCTGGCTGAAGTCGGACGCTTAACCGACTGTGCCACCCAGGCGCCCCTTAATAATATTCTTAATTGGGTTATGCATAAAGTAAGCAAATTTGATGGGCTCTCCTTAAATCCTAGGGAAATACATTCGCTAATCAGCTTCTCTAAGAAAATCAAGGAAAGCATATACATTTTTCAAAGAAAATAAATAGCCCTAATTGAGCTGACTATATCTACACTTAGAGTGTTCTGATTTGCACTTATGCATTTAAAAATTTTTTTTTTCAACGTTTTTTTATTTATTTTTGGGACAGAGAGAGACACAGCATGAACGGGGGAGGGGCAGAGAGAGAGGGAGACACAGAATTGGAAACAGGCTCCAGGCTCCGGGCCATCAGCCCAGAGCCCAACGCGGGGCTCGAACTCACGGACCGCGAGATTGTGACCTGGCTGAAGTCGGACGCTTAACCGACTGCGCCACCCAGGCGCCCCAAGCACTTATGCATTTTAAATATTAGAAAGGAAATGTACATTATGATACTGTACTGTTTGCTTCTTTACAGGTTTGGTAATGGGTTTTCAGTGCCTATCTACGGTCTCTCACATATGACCTATGGCAAAAATTTAGGAGTTGAAGGTTGGCACAGGAGACGAGACAAATTATCATGGATTTAATATCTATGTTCTTCAGTGTGATATATTTTGGTGACATTTGATCTGGCACACTCTATCTTTGTAAATGACTGCTAAAATCCAGTGGATCACCAAAAGAAATACTCTAGGTAGTAACTACTTTTCCCATTAATGGAGACCAACAATGTCTAGACATTGTCTACTTGTCTTCTGAATGTTTAGGAAATCACTAGACAAAGTACTTAAATGTAAAACAAGAGTTTAAATCTGATTTTTCTTTCTTCTCTTCTTATATAGCAAAGCCCTCCAATGTGTACAACATTATTGCATTTAACCTAACCAGGAGTTAATAAAGACTTAGTTTTTAAAAAATTGTTTTAGCATGTTTGGTTCTATTTCTCCTTTTCAAATACTCCTTCTCTCTAGTCAAGGCAGTCAACTTAATACTTATGCTCGGAGAAATTTAAGAATCCTTTACTTTAAGAAGACTGAAGTAAAATGGGAGTAAATTTCTCTTTCAAAGGTAATAAAATATTCATAAGAGAAGAGATTAAATACAGTTTCTCCACATAACTTAAAATTTTTTGAAGCATTCATTGCTGAACTTAGGATTCTTTTGATTAGTTTTCATTTATGCTTCTGTACCAACATCATTAAAAAACTTGAAAGCTTTTGTTATACAATTTTATTCTTTATTATTTCTCTACCTTCAATTTGCCTAATATCATAGATATTTAACAAAGTTTTTAATACAGAAATAAAATTTAAGTCTCTTAAATTCCTTGAAATGCCTGCCAAGACAGCACATCAAATTAAAGAAGGAAATTAAATGTCTACTCTCTAGGACAAACCATGGAGATTACTTTTTACCTGAAGGCCTCTGTTCTGCAAATGACATTCTGACTTACATTTGTGTACAACAAATTAAGAAAAAGAACAAAAAACGACCCCCGTTAATGTATGTATTTCTTCACATTCCCAAAACTGACTCAGGAAATCCTAGACTCTTGTCTCCCTCATGAAGACATGGGCTTGGAATCCATGGTTCAGGGAAACCCCTCTAAGGAGGAGACAGACTCTACCCTAACCAATGTAGAGTATCACTATGCCAACAGGAAAACATTTTCGAAAGGAAAAATAAGTAATGGGCCTGGAAGGAAATTTTTTTTAGCAACTGTGATCTCCTCACGAAAGGAAAATTTGCTTTGCTTTTTAAGGAAAAATAACAAAATACATATAACTGTTCAAAGAGAAATGTGAACCTTGGTGTTTCATTCCATCATGATATAAATCTAAATGTGCATCTATTATAAAAGTTTGTTTCCCTGGAGTTTACAGGTTTAGCTCCCAAATTCTAAGCATAATCTAAACGTGGCTAAAGCAGATCAGTCTAGTTGTTATTGAGAAAATGAATAGTAAAGTTGTTCCATACACCTCAGAATATACATGTGTGGATGTGTGTGCATTACATCTAATGTACGTGGGAGGATGAATCCATTCATCCTGTTCATCTAAAGAAACATTAATTTAGCAGACTTCATTCTCTTTAGAGTCTGGTTAATATGATAAATAATAAAATGCCATTCCATAAATAAACAATTAGCCATTGTGAGTCTAAAATGAGTCACCTTTTGCAGCTGGCTCACGTATATGGCAGGCAACAAGTTAGGTATGTTGCCTTGGGGACAATTCAGAATAAGCATTCCAGAATTAGAGGGAAAAAAGAATCTCATATTCTCCTTTTGAAGACTCCAGACCTATACTCTGGAGACAGCACAGCTTGTATTCCAGTGTTTTCCATTTATACTGAAACTCTAAGCTAAAGGAAAATAGCATGCAGATGTGCTGTTTGTGATTCGAGGAGGCTCTTTCGTGCCAGAGTACATGGTCAGTATAATGATCATATTTTAAAAGTATTAGCATTACATTTTTTCACAAACTATCACTTATTCCTAACATAAACAATGAAAAATTAAGGCCTAAGGGCAATAAATACCAGCACCTCCAATGTAGCCACTCTTCAATTAAAAATCAAAACAGTCAGGGCTTGCATCTTTAATGCTCTTCAACTGACACTCTGGCACCTGAAGATACTCCCTCAGCATTAGACCAGGTTTTCATGATGCGGGTGGTGGCTCCAGGTGCCTGAAGACCCTCTAGGATGAAGGCGGTTTCCTCCTAGAAGCTCCCTTATGAGCAGCAGCCTTACAATTTGGGGGTTTTAGTGCTCACTGCATTATAATTATTTGAAAATCAGTAAACTCAATTAAACTGAACACTGCCCAGAAGAACTTGACCAAGCAAGACACAATAAACGGAGAACTCCTGCTATGGAGAAGTGTTTTCTTTGGGGAATTTTACAAATGCCTTTAAGTCATCAGTGAGTCACTAGTGAAAGAGGCAAATCATAAATGCTTTTCCAGTGGTCTAAGGGTTAGCACCTCCCCCCAAATGTCAGCAGCTGGTTCCCTGATCTTCAGCATGCACAGGCTGGGTATTCGTGCACTCACAATTAGCTCGTGGTACTTAACAAACAAACAAGAAATGCAGCATATGAAATTCTAGATAGAGACTCAATGTAAGTGAACAGACCAGACCAGACATGGTTATTATTCAAGAGCTGAAATACATTATATGGTATAAACACTAAACTGGGGGGTTTTATATTTTGTCCAAAGGTTTTTTTCTAGTAGTGGTAGTATTAGGTAGAATATTATCCTTAACTTTGTGTAAGAAATCTCTAATTAATTTCGTAAGCTACCTGCTATATTTAAAAAGTGACCTATTAGTGAGCTGAGTTCACCACCTTGCTTCTTCACAAATGTCTATCTTGTACTTTTCTTGTATGATTTTTAACTTTATTAAATATTATTACTTGGGCCATAAGTAGTTATATCCAGATATAAATTTATAAAGTGACACATTTTCAGTACCAACCATTTACTTCAACGTATTCCATAACAGCACATTCCATCAAATTAAGCTGCAAGATTTCCCACATTTGTTTTACATTCTATATGTATGGCTTATGAATAGCAATTTTGATGAATTCCAGCTGCTTTAGATATGCAGGCAGCCCCTTATAGAACAGATCTTTTCAATTCTTATTGTATTCAATGAGGCCCATTTTATTAAGTGGGCCACCTGGTAGGATAAAACACTAATAATTCTCCACAGAAAAAATGAAAAACAAATCACCCGGCTAAACTTAAGACCATCTTCCCTAACTATGTTACTATCATATAACTAATATAAGTGAGAAGGAGTTCTAATCCTTTGGAAGAACTGAATTTAAATTTAAACAAGCCAGCAACCTTATGAATGACTCAATTGCTCGTTTATCTAATTACAATAACAACATTAAGATAATTTTCACCATTGGTGTGTGTTGCCTGGTCTCACAAATCTATCATGCACACTCAGTCTCCTCCTCCATCCCCCACACCCTCCCACTTCCGTCCAGCTGGAATACATCAGGGTGCAGAAGCCAAGTCAAATGTGAACCCCACCCTCCTCCATCCATTTTAAGGCACCTTCAAAGCCAGAGTACTGATCTAGTTCAGTTTCACCAGCAAAGCCAGCCATCCTGCTATTTAAGACTCCAGTTTGGGGTTTTTATAACTGCACATTAACATGAGAGCTTTGATTTTTGGTCAGCAACTTCAGCTGCACTGGGTTTCATCAGACTGTTGTACCCTTTCTGCAGAAGAGTCCTTATTATTAAATCTTCATAATCTTTGCTCTCGGTGTCGACCTCTTTCCTCATACCATCAACCTTTCTGAACTACCATTCAATAACCAACCCTAAAGAGCGTAACGTTTCCCTTCCAAAAGGTCAAAACAGAACCGCCATTATGCATGTTTTCTCCTTTGCACACCCTGTATCATTTGTGCACTGTCGCAGACAGCAGTCATTTCAATGTGCACAGAAACGCTCTGGCCAAGATACATGCAGCGGGGGAGGCGGGGTTGGAGAGAAAGAGAAGCTGCGATAGGACAAAGAACTTACTTTGTTGTTCCCCTGTGCACGTAGCCGCAAGGAAAAAAACAAAAAAGAAATACGTTAAACATAAACTTATTTAAAAATTGTAAGGTTTTTCATGCTAGAGCAAAATCAAAACAAATAATTTAACTATTCACTGACATCCCAGACACACACACAGCACCCCGAGCTCATGGACAAGTCAAAGAATCCACTTATATTAAATGAAATCATGTATTTATAACAGCAGAAAATTATGACAGAGATTTCCCCCCTTCTTTCTGCTCGGAATCCTTGGAGTATGGGGACCTGGCCAAAAAGCACTGGTTTGAATTGGTAATAAGTGAACTGTTAGCATGAACGGCAAAATAGTATGTCAGCTTGCCCTTTCCTGACAGCCCCTCCTCCAACATGCCAAGCAGTGGAAAATTTCATCAGCCAATGCATTTTTAAACAAACACTGCATCCTTGGTTTCAAAGAAGGTGGAAAAAGAAAGGAAAAGAGAGCAGAGGAAAGGAGTGGGTGGTTCTGGGGAGACAGGGTAAGCAGACCAAGTTACGACCTCCATCTGTACCATTCCTCTACTTCATAAATTATGCGTTTTGTCTTGGGTTGGCATGGGAAGTGAAAGCTGTATAGTGGGGATGTGGCCAAAATAAACACTGGTCCACATTCAAGAAAATGGGTCTGGAAAGGTTAGTTACAAAAAATGTAGTCGTTTCTAAAAGAGACACTCTGGATAGAGACACAGAGAGCAGCCAGCGACAGGCGGCGGGCAAATGGGTCTCCTGTTTCAAACCGGAGCTGCAAGAGTATGATTTATATCAAACAATTTAACGCACATATGGCTTAAAAAAATAAAATGGTGATTCATTACTCCCAGGGCAGCCGAGTCCTTGCAGGGTCAGATCCTGTGGGGAAGACATGATGGGATATGGGCAGGGAACAGATCTGAATTCGTCTCACAAGGGGCCCAAAAGGAATTTCTCGCTGAGATGCGGAGTTGAAGAGAGCTGGTAGTAAAGTGTGTGCATCTGTGGAGGAGGCTGAACACAGGGTGCAGTAACAGGTTGGGCTGGAGATCTGGCATTTACTTTTAAAAGAGGATGTGGAGGGAGAAATACTCCACACAGAAATTTTCAGGAGAGGGGCAATGCCAACTGGTGACCCTGGGGAAATGTCTAATCCAAGGACCATCACGGCCATCATATTTAACAATGATATCAGTTTAAAGACACCGATACAATAGTGTAGAGAAGCTTCTTGGCATTGTGAGTTGCCATGATATAACTGTTAACATCACTGGCTTCTACGAGATATAAATAACGGTATAAGAATGAATGAAGGGGGGAGAAAAGAGTCTCTGTAAGGAATCTGCCAACCGTTCAATAATGCAGTAAAGATCCCCACAGGGAGTTTTATCAGGAATAAAATACTATTTTAGAGAATAACAAGACCCCGGCTCTCCAAAGAAGTGCAATATTGCTGAAAATACCTCAAACAGATGGAGTTTATTGAATTCCACAGCAGTGCAGCTTTTGATCTACCAAATAAGTTTCAGGAGTTCAACCAAGTATTTTTGCACATTAGGGAATGACTGGCTTCTCTGCTCGATGGCAGATGGTTCTGTTTGTGGTGGCAACAGTGATGTCACAGAGTAGGGGGCCTTGATCCTTAAATATGAGAAACATCCAAGTGGAGGACATGGTGTGGCTTTGCCATTTCTTGTTTCCTTCAATCATTTCCCAATTGTCTATTCTGAGAGAGGCATAACAGTCATGAATGGTGAACCATAAATGTTTTATAATTCCTTCCACTACACTGTGTGGCAGCAGTTTATGTTTAGATCACGGCAAGTACCTCCACTGAAGAAAAACTAAACTCTTCAGAATTGGTCATGTGGCCGCTCGATGTTCTGTGGGAAGCACTGCTGAATAAGCTAAGAATAAAGTGATGTGTAGTCGGACTCAGCATGGGCATCGTCAGTCTTGTGTTATTAGATGGCTGAATAAATAAATGCATAGGAGTGGTCATCCCGTACTAATAAATATTTACGGAGGTCTGGAGGCATTCCTCTTCTCTCCCTAGAATGACACAGAGACCCTCCCCCCAGTTGTTATTTGCCACAGAGAAAAGTTAGTTTTAGAGTCTATCCAAAAGGAATTTCTGAAGTCCCCAAAGACTTCATTTATTGAATGCTTTCAACTTCCAGAGCAGTCCTATTAATTATAACTGGGAAAGTCTTGAATTCAGGGGTATATGAAGTTTCAGGTGTTTCACTTTCTACTGCCATTTTTCATCACTTAAGAAATCATACCCTACAGGAGCCTGGGTGGCTTAGTTGGTTAAGCTTCTGACTTGGGCTCAGGTCATGATCTCACGGTTTGTGAGTTTGAGCCCTGCGTCCGGCATAGGCTCCGTGCTGATGGTGCAGAGCCTGCTTGGGATACTTGCTCTCTCCTTTCTCTCTGCCCCTGCCCCACTTGTGCTTTCTCTCTTTCAGAATAAATGAATAAACTTTAAAGAAAGAACAGAGGGGCACCTGGGTGGCTCAGGTCATGATCTCGTGGTCCGTGGGTTTGAGCCCCGCATTGGGCTCTGGGCTGACAGCTCAGAGCCTGGAGCCTGCTTTGGATTCTGGGTCTCCCTGTCTCTCTGCCCCTCCCCCACTCTCTCTCTCTCTCTCTCTCTCTCTCTCTCTCTGTCTTTCAAAAAATGAATAAATGTTAGAAAACATTAAAAAAAATGAACAGAAATCATATCCTCTAGGGGAGGACCATCTATCTATACAGTCAATGGAAGTCTCTTAAGAAGCTCTGCAGTATTTAATTTAACAAATAGGCAATACTGAATTTGCACCAAATTTATTTCCAGGGCATCCACTACTCTACAGTTGGCTGCTTTCAGATAGCCAGCTGGCCACTATCTGAGGGCAGGCTTGTGAATTCTCACTTTCCCTGACAGCCCCTCGGGCTCACTCCTGACTGACAGATTTCTAAGCCAGCCTGTCCACAGGGCAACATGACCCCTGTGGACAACAACTCTGCTTCCTTAACCAACAGGTAAGGAAATTCTCCCTCATTTGCCTAAGTCCCACTAATCCTTTGCAAAGAAAAAGTAACTACTAAACTGGGGAGTGCAGCTTCATGGACCATTAATGATTTTCAGCAATAATAATAAAGGCTACGTGGCATTGAACACATTCACTCAGTTGCAGGCACCAAGCTAGATGTGATATGCAATAGTTCTCATTCAATCCTATAAAATCACGCAGAGGAAGGTATCGTTATTTTGAGTTTAAAAAAGAATACACAACTGACGAGTTAAGTAATTTGCCTGAACCACAGGGCTAATAAATAGAAGGACTGGGATTCAAATATGAGATAGATCTGACTTAAAATCTACTTCATTTCACTGCACACAAAATGTTCCAAAGAATTTGGAATCCTTTAATGCTTATATATACTTTAAGTCCTACTATTAGCTGACAAAACTGTGCCAAAAGATCAGTCATTTCTTATACCTTGTTCTTTAGATTTTAATCAAATTTCCATTTATTTGTATTCACACTTACTGATGCATGCACATACATTTTTACTATAAAATAACTTTTAAAAGTTCTTTAATTGTAGCCTACAATACTGATATACACACACTTTTTATCTGTTTCACCAGTTTAAAAAAAAGAAACCAAACCAAAATACTATTAACTAATTCCATTAGAAACATCTTTAATTTGAAATTGTAGAACAATTTAATTATTTAACAATATAAAATTTTATAGTGGTTATAATTTCAATTTAATGGCCAAAGGAAATAGAAGTTAAAAAAATAAAATTCCACTAAATCCAAATTCAGATTTACATATATCTTTAAAGTATTGTGGCTTCTCAAAAAGATCAGGTGACTGGTAGAATGCTAAATTTGTGGCTCAGAGAGGTTATGTGTAAGTTCAGTGTCATATTGGGAAACTGAATCCAGGATGCCTCATTGAGGGTCACATATTATACTGTTCAAATAAGAAGTCTACATTTTGCTTTGGATCCAGAACGATTAAGGGGCAAAAGGTAATTAGAAAATCCACATGGGAATATAGATGGGCTGTTGCATTTTATACATTCGCTATAGTTTCTACCACATTGTAATTATTTAGTTGCATCCCCCATTTCCACTAGACTTGAAACTCTTATAAAGTAAGAACTGCATGTTTTTTATATTCGAATTTCTAGAGACCACCATAATGGTGATGGATGAAGGGAAGGAAGAAGGGAGAGAAGAGAGTGGAAGAGGAAGAAAGAAAGAAAAAAAGTCTGTAGAAAACTCCAAAAGAAAAAAACAGGTAATAGAACATTATGATATGAATGACATAAAAATATTCTTCATGTGGACATGATAGAAAAGATATGATGGGGAAAAGCGTGTAATAAAAAAGTGTGCAATCTTAGTTGGAAAAAAAAATGTGTCCAAAAACAAAATGTGGAGGATGGCTGTTTATCTAAATGAGGCTGAAATTACACAATTTTTAAAAATAATCTTTGTAGATTTTTTCCAATAAAAATCTTGTATAAAAAGCAGAAAGTTTTGAGTCTTGACTTATGTCCATGTATGACAAATGTTTCATTATTAGAATAGAGATTGATTTGCTGTCAACTCAATGGTTTATTGATACAAAACCCAAATGACCCTCCAGAAGTCCTAAAAATTTACTTACAGAGAGACATCTGTTACTAGGTTAATCTGACTTTTTCATCAAATCTTTCTAAGTTAGGAATAACTGTAGCTAAAAGTATCCGTCCCTCCAAATCTAAGCATGTTCACAAAATGAATGTTTACATAAGCATTCTACTTAGATTGCTTTCAGTAGTTAGCTGCCATTTAAACATCTGAAAGTCAAGCAATCGTGTAATATAACCTCTACAACTACATGGTGCGTAAGAAATGCAAATGTTGTTTATGATGAAAACTGAGAAAAGCAATGTTCATGGCATGCTGCCAAGTTTAATTTCCTGTCATGTCTTTGGCATACAGTAAAAAACCCCTTTGTCTTGATCGTCCAAGCAACTGTACCAAAAGTATACTTATAAACAGAAATGATATTAAAACAATCAAACAGATCATGTGGGACAACCCCAGCTTTGCTTAAAATTGAGCATTCTGATAAAAAATAGCAAATGTTTCATTGAGCGTCTTCTTTCTGTAGAGCTATGGATACATGAAAATCCCAATTTATAAAAACAATTCACCAGGGATAGGTAATTTTGCTTTGCCAAGACAGTTTTCCCTCATAAGAGATGTATTGCATAATTTCTTTAAATACCAAAATTGTCTAGTATATTTAAGATAAGTTTGGCAAAATCATGACTGAAGAAAACATTTTCACAAACATTACAATTGCATGGTAGGAAGACACACACACACACACACACACACACACACACACACACACCACTAATATATTATATAACCAATATAATATTTTATATAACCAATTTTCTATTATTTGGTAGATAGAAAATAGCATAAACTATTTATGATCTCACTGGGATACATTATAATATTTACAGTGTTTTAGCTCTCATCTTAGTAGGCTGTGATGAAAATGATAATTATCATCATCATTATAAATATATACTTATTTATTTTAAGAAGGGGGAGGGGCAGAGAGAGAGAGAGAGGGAGAGAGAGAATCTCAAGCAGGCTCCATGCTGTTAGCACAGAGCCCAATCTCAAGAGTCTAACACTTAACCAACTGAGCCACCCACGTGCCCCACCATCATTATTATTATAAATAAAAAAAGAGTGCTTGCTTGTGTCCACCATATTCAGTGCTTTCCCTGCATTCTCTCACTTTATCCTGTCAACAAACTATAGGGGACTCTTGCTATTTCCATTTTAGAAATGGGAGTTTTGAAACCTAAAAAAGCTAGGTAACCTTCCTAAGATCTCACAGTTTCTATGTGAATTTCTGGAATTTCAGTCTAGGTAGTTTGACCCTAAAGCCTGTGCTTGAACACACATGCTCTACACCTTCTCATAATACCCAGCCTTATAAGACTTTTAAAAATGTAAATCTTATGTCAGTAACTGGCTTGATACAATCAATACAATCTGCCCTTGACCACCCTCTTGGAAACTATCAACCACTTCTGTCCTCCCTCATTGTGTTCCGGACTCACTGATTTTTTGCTGCTCCTCTAAGACACTGAGCTGGCTTTGCACTTGTTAGTCCTCTCCACAAATATTCTTCTTCAGACTTCCATTTCATTTACTCAACTCTTCACATGGGGCCTTCTCTAATCATCTTTACTAAAATAAAGCTTGCCTGCCCTTTTCTCACTGTCTGTCCCTTTAATATTCTTTATTTTTTTTACAGACTGTATCGTGCTCTTAAAATCCCACTATATAGTTATACAGTTATCCATTCACTTGTTTAATGTCTGCTCCTTGGGGGTACGACCTTACTGTTCACCTCTGTTGCCCTACTGCCTAGAGTGGTGCCTGGCAAAAAGCGTGTGCTCAATACACTTTTGTGGAATGAATGAATTAAAAATTAAGTATATGTCCATTTTTAATACAGAATGTTTGTGAAATTGAACACACTACCATCAATGGATAGGGAAGAGTAATAGGAAATGATCAGAATTAACAACAAAAGTAGAAGTGGTACTCTGATTTTACAAATGATTTCTCATGTGCAGTTTTTAGAGTAGCATATAGCTATGTAAATATGTACGTACACAACTGATAAAATTTGGACAATTATGGAAATCATATAGATACCTCTGTACTTGGATATCACTAGGAAAGGGGCTTGTTGCACTTCACATGGGAGAGCATAGGGTTAGTGTGGGGGAGGGGTCATTGTTTTAGGTGCTAATCAGACAAAGGTAGGTTGGGATAGGGTTAAGAGGTCTATGTGTGAGCTAAATAACATCAATGAGAAGAACATTTTGGCATAAATCCTCAATCACTTACCTCTGGAACTTGGTTAAATTCCAATGCAACCTCAGGGATGTGGTCAAGTCTAAAGTTCCCCCAGAGACGCCTCATTTCCGCCCCCCCCCCCCCCCCCCCCCGCCACCAGTGCCCATATTTCAGGCTCTCCTGAGAAGACTCTTCGTATTTGGGGCCTAGAAATGACCTGACTTGTCCTATAAACTGATCTAGAGCCAAGTAAGCACCAAAAGGTCAAGCTGGACTAAATCCCCAAGGCTGAGTCTCTGAACTTTTGTTCTGAGCAGACACCTGGATAGTGCAGCATCTCAAGGGGAACAGTGAGTAAGCAGTGAGAGGCACTCATTCTCAGAGTCTGCTTAATGGTGTGTGTACATATGTTGGGTGGGACTTTTGAAATTTAAATCCAGACGTTTTCCAAACAAATTCTGTTTATTAACTTGAACGAGAGAAGTGACTTCAAATACTTGAAGTGTATTTATAAAGATAAGTAGGAATTGCAATATAATGTTTTTCTTCTTTCACACTCCAAATGCCATTAATCAGAATTTGAATGCAGATGTAATTTTGGATTCAGGTACTATAGACATATTGAAAGGAATTTTATAAAAATAAGTATATTTTTAAGGCTATGAAATAGTGTTATGGCATGATATATATGCCATGGCTATATGAAGAATGTTATAATCCACTGTATGACTACTGGGACAACTGTGGAAAACCATAAAAAAGCCATATAAGGAAAATAAAATTTTAAATTAAAACAGAGAAACTCTCTTTGTCTGAGATTGGATATATTATGTTTTATGGCAGAGTAGGACATTTTCTCTAACAAGTATATTGATAAACTTCTTAAAATAGAACCTAAGGGAGAAAAAGAAATATGAAGCGAATTAAGTCAAAAGAGAACTAGTTTCTCCAGTATATAGTATGTAGAATTATGTCTTCTTAAACATGGTTAATAATTGTAAAATAATAGTTATATGCAACTTACTAAAGATTTATCAGGATAAACCCCAGCTCTTAGTAGAGATGCCTTCCAGCTGTCCACATCCTCCTGTGAGTCACATGCCAGCTCAAGGAAGCGATAGTCTTTGTATACATTCCTGGAATTAAAAAAAAATCATACTTTCAGTTCTGAACCAAATTCAAAATGATTTTATACCGCTACAGACAACGATGATACAAATGACAGTCCACGTGGATACTTCTCTGACAGTCACTGGAGGAAAACAAAAGCAATTCACTGTGTTTAAAATAATTAGCACATTCCTATATTATTATATAATCCTTTTTAAACTTTAAGGAATTCAGAGCCCCTTGTACTGCTAAGCAATAAGCAGTGAAGGAAGCGCAAATGCTCTCAATATGACACACTGGATGCCAAGTGAGAGGTGTTCCAGGGGAATGGATTTGCTGTTGCCTAGTGATTAATCAATTTTCTGAAACTATTTTATAAGTCTAAATGGCTCATAACACTGTAAAAGGTATGGCAATAATCTTACAAACTTAAAACACTAAATTTGATTCAAAACAGAAAGGCTCATCGATACTGTGAAAAGAAAAAACAAAACATCAATCAGTATTTAACAGAGTGAAATGCCTATAAAGTGCATATTTACAACTGGGACAATCCTGTAATTTTCTTTCTTTTCCTAACAATAAAAGGGTACATAAGATGAAATACATGCCCATTTAGAAAGATTTGGAAACTAGATAAAAGTCTAAAAATGGTGACAATCATCCATTTTCCACTGTTGATAGATAAACATTTCTTTATACTCTTGTTCTATCAATGTTTCACACAGTTGAGGTCTCCCCTACCCACTTCTGTCTCCCTTTCTCTCTCTCTCTCAATTTTGTGTCCTTATTACTATTATTACATTATGGCCATTTACTTATGCCATTACATCTTCATAAACATCAAATTAGAATGGTATAATATTCATTAATATAAATGTATGATAATCTACTTAACCTCTTTAAATATTAGATAATTAAGTAATTTCTTTTTTTATAATCATAAATAATGCTTAAGTGAGTATTTTTATCCATAAGCCTTTCACATCTACTAATATTATTTTCTGAGGATGGATTCCTATAAAAAAGTTACAGGATCAAAATTACAGTCATTTTTTAAGATACTCATATGCATTATCAATCACCTTTCCAGCAGAGATCATCCAATTTACATGGATATTAGTGGTATACAAAAATTTAAAGTCTTTTTCTCTTCTTCTTATTCTATCCCAAGGTATTCTCACTTATGCCTAAGAGCGTTAGTTTATACTGAAACTCAGATAGCTAACAAATTTATCTCTTTTGCCCAGGACTGCCCTAGATTCACAGTGTTTACTGACTCCTCCACTTGAGTATCTCAAGGGCACATTGACATGAATGACTGAATTGGTGATTTTAACTTGACTTCCCTACCTTCCACACTCTTATATCCTCTTTCATAAACCACCTAAAAGTGTACTTCCTGTACGCTGACCACCATCTCACTGCCACCCTCCCTCAAACATTACAGTAGCCTCCTCACATGGCTCCTTTAAATTTGCTCTCCACACTTGGGGTGCCTGGGGGGACTCAGTCAGTTAAGTTTAAGTGTCAGACTTTAGCTCAGGTCATGATCTCACAGTTCGCGGGTTCAAGCCCTGAGTTGGGCTCTGTGCTGACAGCTCAGAGCCTGGAGCCTGCTTCGGATTCTGTGTCTCCCCCCTCGCTGTCCCTCCCCCACTTGTGCTCTGTCTCTCCTTTTCTCTCTCAAAAACAAAACAGTGTGGAGTGCTCCCCACACTGAATCCTCGTGATCTCCTGAAAATGTGAATCAGATATTTTTACCCATGGAGTAAAACGCTCCATTAGTCACCTGCTTTTAGGGAAGGACTATACTCTATCATGGCCTATAAAACCCTGCAGTCTGGCCCCTTACTATTACCTTCCTTTCCAGCTTCTTTTCACACTCTGCTCTCCTTTGCTTTTTCTGCTCCAGCCATGCTGACTGTCTTTGGCTTCCTCAAATGTGCCATGCCTACTCCCAAGGTCTTTGAATACACTGCTCTCTGCCTGTAGTTCTTTTTTTCTTCCCTCCTTGCACGTTAAAGCTTATTCTTTCTTGGAATCTCAGATCATATTTCTATTCACCTTTCCTTCATAGCATTAATTACAGTTGTGAATTCAGAATTATAGGAGTTATTTATTTATTTATTTATTTATTTATTTATTTATTTATTGTCTATCTTTCCAACTAGCCCACAAGCAACATTAGGACAGGGAATGTATCATTTTCATGTTTATTATTTTATTCCCAGGGGATTCTGGAAAGATGATGACTTAATTGTGCTCTGCTTCCTCTCCACTTCTAACTTAGGTCAAACACATCCTTTTTTCTTAAGTCAAGCAGATATCAGGACTGGTACTCAGGTAGAGGGTGTGAACTAGATAGTTGTACTTTCTTGCTCTGTGCTGAACAAAGCTGTGGGGCCACAGCAAGAAAAGTCTAAGGCAAGGACCAGCACGTAGGAGCTCTTTGGTAGGGCTGTCCTTCAATGATCACAGGATCCTGGGTGTGCCTGAGTTTTCTCTACCCTAATGTAGAAGAAAGGCTACCTCCTGGTGTCTCAATGGGTAACTGGCAACTTGCATATTTTGGGCCATGATGACTGAGATGTCTGTGCCCTCCCACCTTCATAGGACCAGTCCACTTGAAGTATCCAGCAGTTGGACCTGTGCCACAATGAACAAAGGAAAATAAAAGGACATCTAATAAGGAGGTATAATAGCCAGAGAAATCATGAATGAAGAGAGAAATCAGAACAGTATATCAATACAGAACTGTCAGGGGAAGCAGAAGAATAGTATTTGAAGAGGTAGAAGTACAACATTAAGAAAAAACTTCCTGGAACTAGACAAAAGATTTTAAGTTAAAATATTTAGTAGATGGAGGAGAGGATAATGAATGTTGAAACCAGAACTGGTAGAGTTCACGATCTAGTAGGAGAATTTTAAAAACTGAAAAGAGAGAGAAGTTGTGAAAGTGTGGAGGAAAGACCCAGAACATCTAACCTGTAAATAAAAGGAGATTCAGAAAAAGAAAAGGAAGGTGAGGGGAGAAAAATAATTAGAAAAAGAAACTACTGTTTATAAAAGAATCTTATCCTGGTTTTTAGAAAGATCTGAATATACACATTTTAAGGGCTGTTTCATGTATACTTGATGAGCAAAGATACCACATGGACATATGTTAATACAATTCTTGAGCTCTGAGATAAAGAAAACATGTTCAAGTCTTCTGTAAAGAGACAGCAAGTTGCTTAGAAAGAAGAAAGAATTAGACTGGCACTGACTGAACGCTCAAAAGGTAGAGGGCAATGAAGTAACACTCATGGACTCTTAAGAGGCTGCAGAGACCTACAACCGGCTGGGCTATCACCACACACCTCACCTGTGGGAGTTGCCTAAGCAGGGATGAAGTTACAACAGCACCAAATGAACTCGCAGAGCATGTTCAAGATGAGGGAAGACAAAGAGGAGAAAAACAGTGGTGAGCAACAGCACTGGCGACATCCACAGAGTCAAATAAAAATAAATAATGATAGCCCATCTGAGAATATGCAGTGTAAGGGCTAACGAAAGACTCTTAAAGTAAAAGAGACACACTGCAACAGGAATTCAAATAGTCTAAAGGTTGGGGGAGGGTAGGAGGAAATCAAAAATGCTCCCCAGGTCTTCTCTGATGGGTGCAGGCTCAGAGAGTAGGGCAGCAAAGGGGTCCCAGGGGTCTCATTGTTAAAAGTGGGTGTGGGGGGGAAGTAGGAGAAGGAAGGGTTTGGAGGAGAAATATTTGGTAATTTACCTCATGGAATAATAGGACTATGCACTGGTGATGAATGTAAATGTTAATGAAATAAAAAGTACAGAAAAAAAGGAGAAATTAATAGCCTTTTGATCAAGTAAAAAAAATTAAAAAAAAAGAAGTAACAAAATAAGAAATTTTAATAAGATGGCAGGAATAAATTTAAGTATATTAATTACGAAATTAATGACAGACTGAATTCTTTCAGCTAGTCAGTTAAATTAGGTTTATAAAAGTTACATATTATTTGGAAAAATAAAGAAACAGGCAAAAAGAAACCAGGCACAAAACAAAGAAATACAAATTCAAGAATGGCAATATTAATAACAGACAAGATGGAATTTAAAAGTACTGAACAGGATAAGTAGTTTAAAAGCACTAAACAGAATTAATAGAAATATTATTATACAATAGTATAAAATACAATTTGTGAAGACTGGAAAATACTCATAAACCTTTTTTGCACCAAGTTACATAGTAGGTAAGGAAAGGAAGCAAATGCTATTAAAATTGCAAGATGAACTTGTAGTTATTATATGTATACAATTAGTTAAAATATAAATATAGAAAAAAAAAACTAATATGACTCTTTTCAAGTTGTGCAAATGTAATGGACCAAAGTAAGTAAGCAGATAGAAGATAAAGATTTTTCATTAGCCATAAAACATTTACAAAAATCACTCTTACACTTGTACCTACACACATACACAATACCAACCTTAAGAAACTTTTAAAAAGAGAGATTATATAGATCACATTCTTTAATCAAAAAATAAAAAAAAAGAAAAAGAAAAAAAAGAATTTCTAAAAAAAGAGACCAAAAAAACCCCTTAAAACATATTCTTAGATAATCCTTGTATTACAGAAGAAACCAAAATTAAAATTACAAATTATTTAGAAAGCAATAAAAAATATAAACGCATTGTATGCAACCAATGGAACACAGTGAAGGCTACAGGAAAACTTAAGGCCTTAAATATTTTCATCATTTAGAGAGAGGAGGAAAAAAAGTCAATATTCAAAAAAGAGTTGATATTCATCTACGGGGATTATAAAGTTATGATAAAAAAATAAGCCAAGAAGAGGAATTAACATAGATTAAAACCAAAATTAATAGAAAATATAAAAATAACATAAAGGATAAAGACATCCACAAGAATTTTCCCCTTAGAAATAGATAATATAACACTAATTAAGGGAGAAAACAAAAGTATACAAGATCACAAATAAGAAAGGATAGGATACATAATCACAAATAATTGAGGAGATGGAAAAAATCAAATATTATATGCAAAAAACCTATGGCAAAAGTAAGAGCCTAAAGGAAACTAATAATACTCTAAAAAATATAAATTACCAAAATTAACTCAAAACCCAAGTGGCTTTTACAAAACACTACTAGGCTATACTTCCAATAACTTAGATATGGGAGAATATTCCATTCATGTTAGGAGAAAGCCTATAGAAAACATAGGAATACATTTTTTAAATTAAGAAAATGGAAAAATCTTAATGAATAACATAAAATAAGATCTTCATAAATGGAAAGTCATATTTGACTGTATTGTTTTGATTACTCTATGTTGTTAGGTCTTACAAAGTGACCAGTGCTAGTAGGTATTCAATTAATATTTATTGAATAATGAGTATCATCACACCTATAAAAATACTGACCATCATCCTTAAAATACCTTTACAAATTTTATAATATAAAAGTGATTTTCCATCAAGGTTTAATATTTTTGCAAGGGGGTGGGCATTTTTACACATTTATGCCAGTGATATTCTTTGTTCTGATTTCATTAAGACATTTTTTTGTATATTATTGGAATGATTTCTCACTTTTAATTTCCATTTACCTGACATATCTTTGCCCCTTCTTTTACTTTTATCTATTTGCTTTACTGTTAAAAAAGATATATGGGTTATAAATGCCAACAGTATAGTTGGGTTTTATTTTTCATCCCAATCTGAAAAGCACTGCCTACGATTAGGAAAGTTTTAATCATGTTTATTTCTTGCCATTGCTGTATGCTTGGTTTTAGTTTTGTCATTTTGATAAATGGTCCTTACTATTTCCGTTGCATATGTTGATTAATGAACTGTCTTTTTGGCTTCTATATTTTTTTAGTGGCTTTCATTTCTACAAGTAAATGATTATTTTCTTTCTTTCCTTCTTTCTTTCTTTCTTTCTTTGGAAAATAATTATCTTTAGGTCTTCCAAATCATTCCTGAGTTCAATTATATATAATATATAAATATATATAAATTATATATAATATATAAATATACATAAATATTAATATTAATATATAAATAAATATAAATATAAATAAATATATATAATATATATAAATTCCTTTTTGAGGAATTTAGAAGTATTTACTTCCTGCCACTTTATCTCCTGCATTTGCTAATCTACCTAGAAATCCTGACCTAGAATATTATTTCTGAATTATTGTTTTCACATCTCTTTAAGAATCTTTTTGTTTTTGTTTTAGTATTTTATTTTGTTACACTTAAGCAATTATTTAAATGGAGCTCTATATGTTTAACTTGAATAAATATTTATCGTCAGGCATTTTCCACCTGGACTTCCCCATTTGTAAATTCTTACTTGGATTCACTTTTGAATTGGCTTCAAAGTAGAGTTGGCTATTTGGATTTTGTGTTGGCACAGTATCCACATTTCTTTCATTGATTCAGTAAGGAGAATAGAAGTTTCTTTTCGTTATCTTCCTGTTTAGCTCCATTTTTCTTAATCAAGGTAAAGCATGCAGTGGTTACTCATAACATTTCAATCCAGTTTGCTCCCATGAGTTTTGCAAATAGTTGATTAACATTGCTACTTTCCATCTCCGTTGTATATGATCTTTTGGATATAGCAATGGATGGAGAAGGGTAAAAGAGAAGCTTCTAATTTTTCACTGTCTTAAAAAGAGAAGTCATCTCATTTAAACTCCATTAGCCCCTGCAAAGTTGGTAACAGAGCTGTTTTACAGTTAGGAAACTGAGATTCAAAGAGATTAAGTCAAGATCACATAGCATACAAAAGGCACAATGTGGGCCAACCACAGTCCTTGGCATATGGCCTCCGCAAAACAAATATTTGTCAAATGAATGGAATGAATGAATAAATGAATGAATGAATGAACAAATGAACGATGGAATGAACTTGGACTGTGCTTATCTTTAAAACCAACTTTTTTATGTTTGATAGAATCCTTACCTTTCCACAGAAAACCTAAGATAAAAAACTTTGAAGGGACAAAGCACAACCAGCAGAATGAGTACTTTTAATTAAAAGTGGGACATATTTAAAGGAAATATAGTCTCCAAGTACGAAGGTTTATTGTTGAAAAATTTGAAAGGTCATATCTTTGCTACAGGGCAGAAAGGGTAATAGATTATCTTGATAGAAATCAAAATTCACCAGTTTTTAATTTTCTAATTACCTCTACCATAGCTTTTAAGCTACTACTTAAGTTTCCATTTGAGGCATTTCCACTGTACAGTATGACTCCCTTTTAGATGTAAAAGGTATGGGGAAGGCAAATCTGGACAAATGCCATGGGGGTTCCTGGCCAGCTGGAAAGCACAGAAAGTAGCGAGGGTGCAGACTTTCCACATTCTCTAAGCAGATCTGAAGAATTCAGCTTTGGCCCATTGTCATTGACCTTTCTCCAGAGTATTTTCTTTCAGGGGCTCTTCACATGGAAAAATCTTGATTTTTTTTTTTTTCCCTCAAAGGATAGCCAAATTCTTGAGAGGGAAAATAATTATCTGGTTGAAACATTAGAAGAGGGTCAAAGGCTTCTGGTGGCTTTGGCTGCTTCATTTTTACCCATTTTTGAAGCCTCATGTTAGGCTGTGTCTAGACATCCAAGAAGAGTTGGATACAGGTCTAAAACACTGAACGGAGCTGATTTACTGGAAGTCTCATAAATTCTGTGGATGTAGCTTCCAGGTTCTCACCACATGCTGTAGCTGTATAGATAACCCACAGCAATTTGTACTGACTGAATTTTTTTGTTTAGTCTATTTCAACTACCATCATGCAGATATGAGCTTCTGAATGATTTCACTATGAAATCAAGCTTAACTATGTGTTTTATAGTTTGAAAAATAAAAGTTACCTCAACATTAAAAATGAGCATGAGAAATTTTATCCCATAGGTAAAAGGTTTTTAAGTGCTACACTGAAGAGAACATGACCACATGATGGGTCCGTGTTTTGATTAGATGTATAACTTTCATTTACATGTCCTAAGAATGTCTTTAGGTATTAAAAATATAAAGTTTAATTTGTTTACCTATGGCAGCTCTTTAAACATCTGGGACCAGATATTATCTGTCCCTCAAGTCTTCTAAGTCTCCAAGCTGGCCTTTCTGCCAATTTTTTCAAATGTTTCTCATATGAAGACATTTCTAGATAACACAACACTCTTATTACCCTTCTGTGGATTTGCTCTATTTAAAAAGGATTTTCTGAAAATGATGTGCCCACAACTGATCACAAATCTCCTGATACAATATTATCCAGATGGAAGGAAGAAATTTGGTGGAATTTTCCCCTACTTTCTGGACAGTAAACTTTTACTAATGTAAGCAAATAGCATGTAGTAGAATATAGTAAAGACCATGAAAACACCTGTTGAAATCCAGACTGTGCCATTAATTATCCTATACGACACTGGGTAAGGTAACCTCTCTAAGTTTTAATGTACTCATCTATAAAATGGGGAAGATAGCATCTATATCAGGCTTATAATGATAATAAAATAAGGTTACAAGTGTGACATGCTTATTTACACAGTGCCCAGAATCAGGTAAATATGCAAGCAAAATATACACAATACAAAAACTACTATTATTCATTATTCTCACGGCCTTTAGGTCCTTTGGGCTTGACCTCCTATAAAACCAGACTTCTCCTGTACTGAATACGTACAGACTTTAAAAAAAAAAAAAAAACATAAAGTATAATTTATATTTGCCATTATTACATTTCATTTGGTTAGTCTGGCACATTTCCCAATTTGCTCAGATGTTCTGAATTACAATTCTGGCAACTATCAGACTCACAATTCTTCCGGTTTTGTATTATCTGTATATTTATAATAACATAATATTCCCATGTCATTATCAAAGATATACTATAGAACTAAACAGACCTCAAAAGATCCCATGCCAGAGTTAATGTTCTGCTAACTGGTACCCATTGGTATCAACAGTAAAATGACACTTAATCACAAATCCATCATATTTGTACTACACTACCAAGTCATGTCCCTCTATTTTCTCTCATGTATATTCCAAAAGAGTATACCAAGATCTAATTACATATCTGCTAAATTCTATTAAAAAATTGAAGTCAGTTTGGCTCAACTTGTTTTTTAAGATTCGAAGCAAGTTCCTACTGATCACTGATTTCCTTTCTAAATATTTAACTATCAATTTTACAATTAATTATCAACTTACAGAGCAGGGCACTGATGACAAACTCATCGATCAAAATTTCCGTTTGGTCATCCTTTTTGAAAATCTGAAAAACCACCTCCATTGTGGGCTTTTACTGACCCACTGATCTATCATGTTCCCACTCATCATCATGTTCCTTATGTCTTTACTTCTGTGCAGACGCAGTTCAGTACTATAACTATCTTGCAAACCTGTAACTCCCTTTCCTGTTTTTCCCTTCACCATTTTACTTACCTAATAAAACTCTGACTGAATTATTTCCTTACTGAGTTCCTACATCCAGGTTTCTAAATAATGCAAGAGAAAAACTATACAGTTGTGCTTATTGCACTCCAAATTTATAACTACAAATATCAAATGGGCACCTAACTTTCCCAGACCTCCCTACTATAATTCTGTAGTCAAAATGGTTTATCACTATACTAGATAATTACTACGTAACTTTTCTTCCATTAAATCTATAATATGCACTTTGCCACTAACACTTGGCTGATAATCTTGCTTCATACTTCATAGGAAAAACATATACAATCTGATGAGAATGATCTATATTCTTTCCACCAAATATATCAGACTACCTGCATTTGCAACCACAGACTCTGTCTTTCTCTTGTACAAGGAAAGGCCAAAACCTCAACTTATATACTGAGTTCCCTCTCTTCTAATGTCTTTATGAACATCCTACAATCATTCCCTTTTTCTTTTACTTCCACAATTGCCTCTTTTCTACTATTGGATCATTCATATGGCATAGCAAGCATCTTAAAACACACACACACTTTCTCTTGACCCTTTCCACACCCTAAGAATTGCCCCCATTTCTATTTGCTTTTACAGCAAAACTCCTTGAGTTATCTTGAATCATTTTCTCTATTCTCTCCTTTCTCATTTCCCCCTCAATTCCCCCCAGTGAGATTTGTGATCCTACTACTTTATAGATACAGGTCTTTTCAAGGTCATGTGATCTACATCTTCCCACAGCAAATGTTCAATTCCCTATCTTCATGTTACTTTGCAGCAGCTGATATATTGACCACTCCCTCTGTCTTCAGTCATTTTCTTCTCAAGACTTCTGTAATACCACACTTTCCTGACTTCCATACTTCTACATCACTGACTATAGCTTCTTAATCTCTTCTGATGTCTCCTCTTCTTTTGTTACACTTTTAAATTCTGGAGTGCCCCAATCTCCTTCAGTGGTCTACTTCCCTCAATCTGTGCTTTTGCCAAGGTGATCTTCCCTATCTGGGAACCTTAAATACTATTGACATGAAGATAACTCCAGATCTTTACATCTCTTTGATATCTTTCTTGCTCCACTCTCCACACAGAAGCCACCATGATCATATATTATATCCCCACCCTGTTTAAAATCCTCCAATGACTGTGCACTGTAAGTAGGAAAAAATTCAAACTTTTAACCACTGATTTATCTTTCCAACCCTCATCTTCCCTTGTTTATGTTCCTCCAACTACAATATAAGTTCAATAATGGGACTTTAAACGTTCATCAGTGTATTTCTGGCACTTACATCATACAGTAGGTACTTAATAACATTTGTTGGCTGACTGGCTACTATTTAGGCCTTTTGTCAACATCCAAAATACTTCAAAGACTGTTGACAATGAATTAATGATACCAAGATGGTATATTATCATAAATTAATAATCAAAGCTGTAAATTCAATAATACTAGTTTAATAAACTAGGGCTCAGAATTATTTTTATATCTTACAGAAAATATTCCTGATTTCTTGTACTGAAGATAAAAAAGCGCTGCACTAAAACTAGAAATTATGATAAAAGTTAAATTATGATAAAATTTCCAGTTAAAGTAGAAATTATGATAAAAGTTAAACCACAAAACCACTTAAAATAAAGTAAAGCTTCACCCAAAACTTGTGTCAAATTGGAACTCAAAATTATAATAGACATTATTTACTAAACACACAAAATAACATTACTCACTGGATTGAAACTCAGAACATGCAGCCAAACTTTTATTCAGAGGCAAAATCACAGTCATGTATGTTTTATTGTTTTTAAAAAAAGGCAAAAATACATAGCATTGACTTTAAGGAGTTAGAAAATTGGAAAACTAATCAAAGCAGAATACAGGATATAGTTAAGTTAGGACCTAATTATGGAAAATTAAACTATCATTGATAAATTTAAGAGTCTATTCTTTGATTAATCAATGAAACAGCTCTGTCATATATAGTAAATATAAGATAAAAATAATCAAAATTAGAGATGATACATATGATTTAACAAAGAGAAGATTAAACTTTTTAGAGATGTTGAGTATACTTTTATGATAGTGGATTTATAAAGTATCAATGTTGGATATAATTTCTAAAACAATATGAAATCATAATTATAAAAGCTTACCTGACCAATATCCACAGGATAAATTGGAAACAAAATTAAAACTTTTATTCAAAATAGTTCTGATCTCAGAGAGTTTTATTGGTCTTTCTTTCCAAATTTTAAGAGAAAGATACTTTTATGCAGGTCATGTCAGAAATATTAACAGACCAGTACACATTATAAATCTCCAAGAAATAAACCTGTTATGCATGACTCACCAAACTCACTTGACCCTAGGATCCTTTTTTCTTTGAATTTATCATATGTAAGACCAAATTTTGGGATATGTTCCTATAAGCCAATCTCACTTATAAATGAAAATATAAATCTTTTAAAAAATATATTTGGAAATCGAATGTCACAAAATTTTTAAAAATATGAACTTGAATAGCCAAAACAATCTTGAGAAAGAAGAACAAAGCTAGAGGCATCACGCTCCCTGATCAAAGCTATATTAAAAAGCTGCAGCAATCAGAACACTATGGCATTGGCCTAAAGATAACAGAAATCAATGGAACAGAGGAACTGAGATCCCAGAAATAAGCCCACATATATATGGTCAATTAGTTTATGGCAAAGGAGCTAAGAATATACAATGAGGAGAAAGGACTTAACTAAATGGTGTGGGTAAAACTGGACAGCTGCATACAAAAGAATGAAACTGGACCACTATCTTGCATTACACACAAAAATTACTCTGAATGGATTAACACTTGAATGTAAGACCTAAAACTCTAGAAGAAAATATAGGTTGTAGGTAGCTATTTGACACTGGTTTTGGCAAGGATTTTTTGGATTTGACAACAAAACTGTATCAAACTAAAAAACTTCTGCACAAAGGTAACCATTAACAAAATGAAAAAGCAACCTACTGAATGGAAGAAAGTATTCACAAATCATATATCTGGTATGGGATTAATGTCCAAAATATACAAAGAACTGATAAAACTCAATGGCAATAAAACAAAATGATAATCTGATTAAAAAATGACCAGAAGAGGAGTACCTGGGTGGCTCAGTTGGTTAAGCATCCAACTTCAGGTCAGGTCATGATCTCGTGGTTCATAGGTTAGAGCCCCACACAGGGCTCTGTGCTGACAGCTCAGAGCCTGGAGCCTGCTTTGGATTTTGTGTCTCCCCTGCTCTCTGCCCCTCCCCTGCTTGCACTCTGTCTCTCTCTCTCTCTCAAAAATAAACATTAAAAAAAATGATCAGAAGATCTGAATTATTTTCCAAAGTAGACATACAGATGGCCAGTAGGCACATGAAAAAGTGCTCAACATCATTAATTATCAGGGAAATGCAAATAAAAACCACAAGGAGGTAACGATTCACATCTGTTAGAATGGCTATTATCAAAAAGGCAAGAAATAAGTGTTGGCAAGGGTTTGGAGAAGAGACAACCTCTGCGTATTGCTGGTGGGAATGCAAATTGTTGCAGCCACTATGGAAGACAGTATGGAAATTGCTCAAAAAATTAAAAATAGAACTATCATATGATCCAGAAATTTCACTTCTGGAATTGATGCAAAGAAAATGAAGACACTAACTCAAAAAAGATATATGCACTTCCGTGTTCAATGTAGCATTATTTAGAATAGCCAAGATATGGAAGCATATATTCCTCTGCACAGGGAATGGGTGTAGGGGGGACAAAAGATACAAACTTTCAGTTATAAAATAAATAAGTCATGGGGATGTAATGCACATCATGGTGACTATAGTTATAATATTATATTGCATATTGGCAAGTTGCTAAGAAAGTAAATCTTAAAAGTTGTCAACACAAGAAAAAATATTTTGTAACTATATATGGTGACAGATGTTAACTAAACTTATGATTGCTTTGTTACATAATATCAAATAATTATGTTATACACTTGAAACTAATGTAACGTTATATGTCAATTATACCTCAAAAGAACAAAAATCCAGCTACCACGACTATGTAGGGTTTTTCCTAAAAAAATGTTCTATAAGGAGTTCTATCAAGAGACCACTTGCATTCAGCACCATGTATAAGCCGACCACTCACAAATCCCAGAGTTCCCTTCTAAGCTATAGTTGCATTCTGGATATTTCTATTTTCAGATCTTGGTTTTCTCTTAGATCTTTTCCTCTAAAGTTTCCTGGTATTAGTAAATGGTATCTCTTCCCACCTAGGTGCATGTGCTGGATACCTAGGTGTCGTTTCTGACACCTCTTTCTTTCCCACCTCATTTCCAAGCAATCATTTCTGTCAGTGCACCCCCTAATAAACCTCCTTTACTCCATCTCCACTACCTCTGTATACGTCCAGGTGACCATCACCTTTCACCTGGATGGCTGCAAAACCTCCTAACTTATGTATTTGCTCCATTCCTCGTCTCCATTCTACAGTCAAACATGACCTCATCAGTGGCTCCTCACTGCATTAGGATAAAGACCACCAACCTCAAAATGGCCTATAGGGTGGTAAATGACCTGGACCTCTTGCATGTTAGACTCTAGCTGTCAGTTACATGAGCACACAAAGCTTCTTCCTACTTCGGGGTCTTGGTATATACTGTTTACTCTGCCTGGAACAATCGTCCCTTCTCCCTTCACCTAGTCTCTATTTTTAGTCTTCTAGTGTTAGCTTTAACCACTCCTAAATTCCCCAAACGCTGGGGTCACTCTATTATAAATTCTCACAGCAGTTGTCATTAACAGTTGTAAGTAAGTAATTATTTGCTATCAGTCTCCTTCCTTGTACTGTAAATTCCATGAGAGCAGAGAACATATTTCTCTTGTTCACAGAACTTAAGTATAGCACCCAGTACATAGAATATGCTCAGTAAATAATTGTGAATGCATGAAGGAATGAATGACTGAAGCAACCACCAATGACTGAATAGCTTACTGAAGCAACCATCAATGACTGAACAGCTTAGAGCCCTTCATTTCCTTAAAATATATTTGTCTTATAAATTTCATATATTGAAAAATAAAAATAAAAATAAATTACTTGAGAGAATTCCAAAAAAATAAAATAAAACATATTTGTCTTTGGCTTTCAAGATCAACCTCGAAGATCAGAAACAGGGAGGCAGAGAATCTCAAGCAGACTCCCCACTGTTAATGCAGAGCTTGAGCTCACAAGGTTGAGATCATGACCTAAGCCAATACCAAGAGTCGGAGGCTTAACGGACTGAGCCACCCAGACGCCCCTCAATGCAACAATTTTAAATTGGAGTTTGGCTGTTGTCTATTGACTCAAAGTGTTATGATTCATTGCCAAGGGGACAAGTTCCTTTAGCCTGACTTGACTTGATAGTCTTTCGATACTTCCTTTTCTTGACATAGTAAAGAGCTAATTAATTAAAATTTGAAAAAAAATTTTGTTTTAGTTTTTAAGGAAAAAAATATTTTAACACATAAGAGCGTTGCAAAACACATTTACTGTAAGTGCAGCTGCAGAATCAGCTGAGTCACCACCAGTCCTGACTTTCTCTGGCTGCCAATGGCCACAGCGCCAGGTCTGTGTCAGCGTTAATCACAGTCATGAGCGAAGAGCTAAATGTGTGAGTTTTGGTTGTAAGTGTGGGGTCTTATTTATGATGAAAAAGATCATAAAGAAGGCAGATTACAATTTAAGCGGTGGAAATTCTTACGATGCAGAATATTTAATACCTAAATATTCTTCCTCACACCCAGATGCTAATGTAATGCTGATGTAACATAAATTAAGAAGGTATTCAAAGTAAAAATAGGAAGGTTTGCAGTGACTCATTAGTGGGAACTTGATCTCCTGGCTTCTTGTAGGGCTTTTGGCTCCTGGCCTCTTTTCTCCAGACTTCATTGTTTCCTCCCCAAAAGAGGAGGAGAACTGACTGATTTGATTAGTGAGTTATAAAAGAGAAATTGAGCAAGCTTGCGCCCGCAGGACACATGCATTTCTCTCCCGTTCCAAGAAGCTGTGCTGAGTGCTGCCCTGTGGTGGAGGCCTGTGGTTGCTCCGCTGGGGCTGTGATCGCTGGGGGCTGAACTATGAGCAAGACATGTGGCCACAGATCTCCAGCCGTTTGTTCATGCCTTATCTGTTTGTTTCCTGGGCCTCTGAGAACAGCAACAACAGCACATTTTAACTAGAGAGGGCAAGAAAAGTGTGCGGTTTATTGACCCCTTAAAATTCCAACAGTGAGGAGTGGCTTTGAAGAAAGGGTACTGGATTTGGTTTCGGATGGGTTAAACAGGAAGTGACAGAAGGCCTTAGGAGTGAAAATGCCCAGTAGGCAGTTGGGGATGTGGAACTGGTGTCTCGGGATAATGAATACTAAGCATACTACATGTGGCTGTGATGCTGGGTGCCATGTGAGTTTGTTTATTTTATTTTAATACAGCTTATTAGCTTCGTTAAGCCTTTTCCCATAGGAGAACAACCAAACAGCCACAGGTCCTGTGTCCACTTGGGCATAACCAATAGCAGGCAAATGAGCCAGTATTACAATATCATTGAAAAAAAAATTGTTGTTGCAATCCAAACTTCATTTAGCCCAGAGCAACGAAAGACTTTAGAAGGGAATAAAAGGCAACTGGTGAAGAAAGCAGAGAGAGAACCACAATTATTCTCAGTCTGTCTCATTTATTAGGTCAGAAGAGGTTGTGGTAATGATCTGCTTAAGCTCAGCATTTCTAAAATCTGAGGAATAAGTATAGAGTGGCTATTGACCCCTCCACGCCATGCCTTATCATGCGCTAGGAAAGATTGCTGCCCAGTCTACATTAGCCTGGACTCATTCCCTTCAGCATTTGTTATTTGAGAGTCACCCCCTGTGGGACCTTTCATTTGAGTTACTGAATAACTAATAATAATTATTATTATATGAATTTTTTAAGAACTCATTTTGAAAGACCTAAAGAGTAAGATTTATGAGGAACCAACAACACAGGAGAAGTGACACCCGATTCCAGAAGGCAGAGTGTTGATCAATAAGCCAAAAAAACAAAAACAAAAAAACCAAAAAAACCCCCAAAAACCAAAAACCAAAAACCAAACAACCCCAACAACTAGGAGATAATATGGAGTTCTGAATTCATGCTAGCCCCATAACACCTAGAGAGAGTTTGATGAGAATTCTTAAAACCTAGGATTAGGCTGAAGATATTGGTGTAAATTTATCAATATGGGGATACTGCGAAAGTGAACAGGGTAGAAGGAATTTTTAAAAAAATGAAAGGGGCTGGCATGGTTGTGGTATGAATAACGTTTTACACAATGGCTCTCCACAAAGTTAGCCTTTCAAATTATTTTTAAATGACTATTTGTTGATATGATGATGATGATGATGGTGATGATGATGTCAAGTTCTATCAAAGTCAGTTCCTTGAAGTTATTTTGGAAAGTTTTATATGTATCTTTATCATGTAAAAAAAAAAAAAAAAAAGGTTTTCAGGCCTCTGTTCTGTCTGAGTCTAAAAAAAGATGTCCTGGTGCACTGGGGAAGTTTGGGCTGCTCTGTGAACAGGGCCACGGGAGATGGGCTCTGACACCCCAGCCCTCCCCAGGCTATCAGCACTGCCCACATTCTGGCTCAGCAGCACCTCACTGGTTCCCCCTCAGTGAGACCAGGATTGGGGTGAGCAGTGTACAGTGAAAATCAAATACAATTGTTTAAGTCCCCAAATCCATTCACACACGTCAGTCTTCTTACTGCAAACAGTTTGTAAAGATCTGGTCTGCAGGAAGCTTGGCTATTCAGTGACTTGTTTGTGGATGCCATTTTAGGTACACTCAGCATAATGGATAGAAGTGACTCTTCAAAGAAAATAAATCAGACTGGAAAAAATCTAGCACTTCAATGGCAACCTGTATCTTGAGTGAAGGAGTAACGTTTAAGCAGAAAGTAGTGGTGATGATAATGATGCCAACAGTGATGAAGGTGATGGTAATGGTTCTATGGCCAGGGGTCCATCGCATGCCATTTCACCTTTCGGGCCTTCCCACACGTTACCACTGCCCCCTTGGCTTCATCGCCATTTGGAGAACTTCCCCCATCTTTGCAGCCTTGACTCATACGTTCCCTCTTCTGAGTCTTCTCCCAGGTAGCATTAATTGCTGACATTACTCTCTCCTTTGTGCTCCCATAATGCCCTACTTATCCATCCTTTGATTTCAACTATAACTGCCTTCTATTTATGAAAGTTATTACTCCCAAGAGTTGGCAAAAATATAAACAATGTCAGAGGTGATTTATATCACAACATGGGTGAAAGATCCATAACGGACTGATAATAACAGGAGAGATTTTTTAAAAAGTTTTTAAGTTTATGTATTTATTTTGAGAGAAACAGAGAGAGAGGGAGAGAGAGAGACAGAGAGGGGACCCTAAGCAGGCTCCACATCCTCAGCGCAGAGCCCAGTTTGGGGCTTGAACTCACAAATCATGAGATCATCATCTGAGTCGAAATCAAGAGTCGGACCCTTCACCAACTGAGCCACCCAAGCACCCCAGAGAGACTTTGAAATACACCTTTCAACCTCAAAGTCTGTATTAAGGAAAACTTCCTTTCCAGGTATCTCCATAAAAGATAACAGAAGAATGGGTGAATTATGTATCTGGTTGCACGACATGTCATTCTATATAATGGTACTTATAGTATTCATTTATTGATTGATTTAATGAACCTTTGTTGAGAAGCTATGTGCCAGGAATCGTGCTAGGCCCTGAAGGACACATGATGATTAAGATGGACAAGTTCCCTTGCTTGTATTCTGGCACTATGTATAAAACTTGATAGTGAACAGAATGCAAAGACACTAGCAATCAATTATTTAGACTCCACTGTCAAGGTATCAAGTAAATCCTAATGTCCCGACGGCATTTCCCTCTTCCCCCTGAACAACAAAACAAAAAACAGACATCTGTTTTATTCTAGTGAGTGTCATCACTTTAACAATTACTCAAAAGACCAAAAATAATTCATAACCCAGATAAAGGAAATCTTTACAAAGCTCCTAGTGGTTTTTAAAAAATTGCTCTTTAAAAATGTACACTACAAAGAAGTTTTTGACCAGACAGCTGTTTCAAAGAACCATGATTTCATGTTCTAAGACTAACTTTAAAATTGAGATGTCTTTGCCTTCCAGGAAAACTCAGCAGCTGTGGAGATTACTGCACTTCTCTTTCTTTCACATTTTACTGGATTTAATTTTAAGGGGGAAAAAAAGATAAAAAAGAGAAAATTGCATGCAACACAGAACAAAACCTATTGCAAAACAAGCAACTGTGCTTTTTTTTTAACTACAGGAACACAAAGGCAACCCCAGATCTCTTTTTAGCTGGGAAAGAAGACAGCTTAGCTCTTTCTCAGTGAAATTTACCTCTTTCTTTGCTAAACTCAGAAAATGACCCCCTCCGTCTCAATAAAAACAAGGTGAACCTGGTTTCCTAGAAGAATAGAAAGTATAAACTAAAATGGCTTCAGGAAGTAGCAAGAGGGAATTGGTTATGAAGAATATAAGTAGGTGCTGCCTTGTACTCTTTACTGGTCAAGTCTTGCCAACCACTGTGCCCAATTCTGGAATCCAACTAAAGAGATGTGGCCCATTCATGAAGGAGCTGGGGGGAGCCTCCGAAGTAACTAAAAGAGAGGCAGATGAAGTTAAAAGGCCAGGGAAGATGAACCTAATAGGCAAAGCACTGTTGGCCAAAAGCCCCTTCCTTTTAGCCATTGCCACTGAGGGAAAAAAATGAAAGGAAACTAACAACAAGGCCCAGAGACATGAGGAAGAATTTTCCGGTAATTCAAACAAACCTCTGATAATCAGATCTCCCTAGGTGGCTACCAAGGATCTAAGGTGGCTAGTACCTGGGAAAGAAGGAAGTCTGGAGTAAACCAATGCAGGATGATGCCATGCTGCTGGAGCTGAGTAGGCATAAAAACAGGTCTGACCCAAAGGTGAAGGCTAAAGCCTGAGACAGCCGCAGAAGCTCTTGGGGTACAGGGGCTGGAGGACTATACTTTTCTTCTCCCTCCATTTGAGGGACACATATCGGTTTCCACTGGGGGTGAAGTTACCAGATAAGAAGGATGAACTGTATTTATAAATAAGGCATCTGAGACTATCTCCAAGTAGAGTTAAGCCTAGCACCCCAGCGGTCTAACAAAAGATGCTTCCCAATAAATTCAGAGAGACTTTTAATATGTGGAGTAAGTTAGCAGCTATGTCCTACCCATAATATCCTTATCCCTTCTCAAAACTTTTACCAGTCAATGTTTCTGGCAGTTTCATTCTTTGGAGTCTTGAGAGCTTTAGGTTTCTACAAGAATCTGCACCTTGTGACAGAAAGAGCATAGATTTTGGAATCAGAGAAATTCAAACTCTGGAATTTGTTAATTATGTTCTAGTTTTGTGACTTGGCCAAATTACTCAAGTTCTCAGAGCCTCAATTTACTTGTTGATAAATAAGGGGAGTACTATCTGAGAGGGTATTTAGGGATTTGATATATGCAGAGCATTTAGCATCCTGCTGGGTAGGAATTACTATTCAAATGCAAATGTTCCTGGAGAAAGTTACTAGCTCACAAAGCAATTTCCCCATGATGTAACTGAGAAAGTAAGTAAGAAGGAGGTGAACAGAATTTAAGCAATGAGGATGAACAATGGACAGGATCAATCACAAACTCCTGCTTCTCCAGCTCTGTGCCCTGAGCTTGGTAAAAACCCTGGAATAAATAGTCATGGAGGCAAGTAAAACAGATTCTCATCTTGCTGATATATTTTAGATATAGTTTTGCCTAGAGGTGAAATATGATATCTCTTGGTCCCTTTCAATTCCAACATTATGTAATTCTAAAATTTCAGAGCAAGGAAATGGGATGATCAAAAAGCACATTAGATTTTCAAAGTATCGGTGAGGAAGAAACAAGCACAATGCTGCCAAACAAAAAAAAGCTAACATTTAAGAACAGAACTGTAAATTATGGAGTTGGGTCTGCAAACCAGCTTGACTCATAAGATACTATGATGAAACTTGTTAATGTATGTTTAAGATGAATAGTAATTGTGGGGCACTGTGTAGCTCAGTGGGTTGAGCATCTGACTCTTGATGCCCTTGATGACTTTTGACTCAGGTCATGATCCATGGTCGAGAGATCAAGCCCCATATTGGGCTTTGCGCTGTGTGGAACTTGCTTGGGATTCTCTCTCCTTCTTTCTCTGTCCCTTCCCTGCTTGTGCTCCCTCTCTCAAAATAAATAAACATTTAAAAAATCAATAATAATTGCTTATATTAAAGACAATAGCTGTCTACAAATTAATTTACAGTGCTAAACAATATGCACCAACATTTTGGGCTCCAAACCACTTTGTGGGAGCAAAGAGCTGACCCAGGGAATGTGTCACCTTCTAGCTTGGCATGTTTTAAGCATGCTTACATTAAGGAAAATGGGGATGTTGACTAACATTAGGGGGCTTACCGAATCTCAAATTGGGTACCATTTTCCTGGTGACTCTCCTCTTGAGATTTGCTATTTGTGGACCACAGAGAAAAGAAACCCAACTTCAAGTGGATGGTTCATCTGGGACCCTGTCATTTTATCTTCTCTGAACATTTCTATAACCTCCCCGGCTCCTTTCTGTGTATCTCACCTCACCTCCTTTTGGTCCCATCGTGGTTCATTATAGATAAATTCCTCTCCATACGATTGCCAGCTCCCTTCTAAAAATCTGGAAGAGTTCCTTGCTCCCTAGCTCCAAAACTCTTCAGATCAGCTTCAAAAATTCCCATTACTCACTTCTGCTAAAACATTCTCCCTTTCCATCACCACACACAGAGAAAATACTAAGTTTTCAGAACTTCTACGTATCAATCACCTCTGTCCAGAGGAAAAAAAACTTGCAATTTTTGAACACAATTTTCTGTCTTTGACTATGACGTCCAGTATTCCAGTCTTCGTATGTGGAATAACACTTCCACGTCCTTTCAGCCCATTCACAACAGTATTTCAGGAGAGCTTAATTAATGCAGCTTGGATTGAACTACTCCTCTTGTCTCATTCTGTGTGTGTGTGTGTGTGTGTGTGTGTGTGTGTGTGTGTGTGTGTGTGTTTAAAACTTGGATACTATTAATTTCCATAATTTTGAGTTTAGTGGCTGTCCTTATAAGCTTTCATGAATGTTTTTCTTGTTCCCTCCTAATATTAACCTGGAATTTCTTTTGGATGGCTTCCTAAATGTTTAACACAGGAAGATAATATATGTAAAAATGAACTGTAAAGTACAGTAGTCTCTCCACTTCATATGCCCTGTGGAAGGCATATGTTTCAAGACCCCCAGCGGATGTGTAAAACCACAGAGAGCACGGAACCCCAGATGTACTATGTTTTCTCCTATACATGCATGCCTATGATAAAGTTTGATAAATTAAACACGGTAAGATACAACCACAATAACATAATGAAATAGAACAATTATAACAATATACGATGATAAAAGTTATGTGAATATAGTCAGTCTCTCAGTCTCTCTTTCAAAATACAGTACTATACTCACTCTTCTTGTGATGATGTGAGATGATAAAATCCCTTCGTGATGAGATGAAATGAGGTGAAGGATGCAGGCATTGTGACCTAGCCTTAGGTTACTATTAACCTTCTAATGATACATCAGAAGGAGCGTCATCTGTTTCCAGATCGCAGTTGACCATGGGTAACTGAAACCATGGAAAGTAAAACCATGGATAAGGGGGGACTACTGTATGAAGTTCTATATGATTGTTCAGTACCATTTTTTATATCCTTACAGAACATGCAGTTACCATTAAGTAAATGTTGAGTAAGCTTGAGCCTGAGGAAGAAAATCCATCAAGCAGCAAGCTCAAGGATATTAATAAGCCATGCCAAAATTCATTCACTCATTCACTCACTTTTTCACTCACTCATTCCTGAATAGCTCCTATATGCCAAGCGCTGAACAAATGAGATTAAGTTGCCTTCACAGAACTTATACTTAAACAGGCAAGAGAGAAAACAAACAAAAAATAAACAAACATATCAGGAAGTAATAAGTGTTACGAACAAAACTGAACAGGAGTAGGGGACAGAATGGCAGAAGTGCCTCTTTAGAGGGAACAGTCAGAAGATGAAGTGGTGACATTTGAAAAGAGACATGAAACGAAGACAGAGATGATTCATGAAAATTTCTGGAGGAAGGACATTTCTGGCAAATAAAAAGGCCCTCGGATAGGAATAAGGTCAACATATTTAAGAAACAGTAAGGAAGCCAATATCACTGGAGCAGGGTGAACAATGAAGAGTTGTCAGAAATGAGTAGCTGGAAACCAGGTAATGGAGGGCCTATATGACAGAATAAGTTTGGACTTTGTCCTGAGTGTGCTGGAAAGACACCGAAGCAGGTTAAGCAGAGGTGTGTAATAGGATCCGATTTACTTCTTTTGAAATAGTTGTCTGGTTCCTGTGTGGAGAGCACACTCACAGTAGCATGTAGTGTAGCAGGAACAGAAAGGGCCCTCAGCCCGGGGAGGTGGAGGCAGCGGGAAGAGGTTGAATTCTAAACATATAGCTCTCTTCCGAGCACGGGCAATCATATTTTTCTGAGGAACTGGTCACAGAAAGTGACAGTAAGAAAGGAACCAAGGGTGATTCTGAAGTATCTGGCACGAGCAGCTGGGAGATTGGAGGAGGGGAGATCTGGAATTCAGTTCTAACTTGGGGTAGGTAGGTAGACTGGATACAAATCTGAAGCCCAGGACAAAGAGTAGAGTTGGATGTGTACACTTGGGATTCCCAGCATATAGATGGAGCAAGGGCACTCTCTTAGTATTTTCACGTGGTGATAGTGGTGATCAAGGTATTCAGGGTCTCACTGAAGATGGAGCCTGATCTGACAACAGCAATAGGAATGGGCCAAGGTAATAAGTTTGCTAACGGTTTTGTGCTGATTTGGGAATTATTCGAGTACAAATACCCACACGCTAAACTGTGCATATGTGGTGACAGAAAAGGCCCTGCACTGAGTATTTATTACACTAGTCTACTATCCAAAGTTACTCAAATATTTTATAAGCGTGTGTATTTAAAGTGTGTGTATCTTAGTATACACATCAGTGTAGTAAAAGGAATTAAAGATGCTCCTAATTTTGTTCAAGCCAATATAAAATGATTATGTTCAAGCTTTCTCATAACTGAATTGCATCCTTCAAAGGTGACAAAGCATCAGTCCTTTCCTGCACACACACACGTGTATTCATTCATTTCCTACCCCAAAGGGAGAAAAATGACATACAGTCTGGCAGGATTATGTTTATAAAACCAGATTGCTAGTGAAAATAAGCAAAGCAAATTTCAGCCATAAGAAAACTGCACCACCTCCCTGGGTTAAGCACGGGGAGACTGATCTCATAGCTTAGGAAAAGTCACAGTGATAGCAGAAACTACCAGAGAAAGAACATTTTAACCTCCAAATTAAATCAGTCACTACAGTCTGCTGGGGTTCTAAGCCAGTCAGCATGTGCTGGGGTTTACTACGGAAACACGGGAGAGCGTTAAAGGCAATGAAGTCAATGGTGCAATGTGACACAGGCTGTTTGTATACTTATGCAATAAGTCACATGCTGATACTCCTGATTTTTAACAGAAGGCAGGACAAAGCAGGGGTGTTTATGAGGAAAAGGATAATGAATCACAGAAACATGGCTTCTCTTCCATGGCATGTCAAAGAATGAGTAGTGAACATCTCCCTGAAGGCAGCTGTATTTGCTACCTCTTATAAAACACTAATGTCAACAGGCACCCATGCAAAATGGCTATAAATCATGAACTGTGATAAAAATTTAGGAAATATTCACCCTTAGCAAAGAACAGAGCCATTTATATATCTAAGGAAAACAGACTACAGAGCACTTTTTTGAGAGCACTTTGCTGTTTTAATTCTATTTTACTTTCAACAGGGTAAAAAAAAAAAAGTATAATGTTGGGTCAAATCTTAGGATCCATCACAACAGTATTCCGTATGTGAGAGAGAAAGCAGGAAACACATGAACAAAGGAAAAGAGGTCTTCCTTGCAATCAGTCTCTGAGCTCAGAGATGCTTTCCTTCAGGTATATGCTAATTTCATATAGATAGCTTGAGGAAGATCTGCACCACCTCTCAAGGTTAATGTAGGCTATTAAAGTCTGTAGTTGACAAAACTGCAGTGCATCCTCTATTTTTATCCAAGGGTCCCTCCTCATTCTAGCAGTTTAAAAGTTCATGGGGCAAAATCATAGTTACATAATCAAATGACATTAACACTTCAAAAGCATCTCTCATTTTTTTTCATAATGAAATATCCTAATCCTTTTTCTATGATCATGCAAGGTAATTCTCTTACCATATCAGTTGTTTTAATTTTCACCTTCAGAATCTGCTCTGGTCATATTATACCTCTTCTTGCAATTGACTGAGGGGTTTTTAATGTAATGTTCTAGGTGATAAAACACCAGGCAGGATTTTGTATAAAAGCACGATGTTTTCTATTCTTGATATGTCCACTTGACCACATCAACACACTGGGTAGATACTTTCAACTGTATACTTCAACTCTAGTATACAGAGACCCTGAGATCCTTTTCACTCAGTGCACTTAAGCAGATTCTGAGTCTTTTTATTTAACATTTATTTATTTTTTAGAGAGAGAGTGAGTGAGGAAGGGGCAGAGAGAGAAGGGGACAGAGGATCCAAAGCAGGCTCCTCACGGACAGCAGCAAGCCTGATGTGGGGCCCGAACTCATGAACCGTGAGATCATGACCTGAGCTGAAGTCGGAAGCTCAACCAACTGGGCCGCCCAGGTGCCCCCAGATTCTCAGTTTTCAATAGAGTTTGGACCATTTTCCTCTAAATATATGACACCTTATGTTTTTCCACATTGCAATTACTTGCTACTAAAAGACCTGTGAAGTGTTCTGAAGATTGTCTTTTCCCTGCCCAAAGGAGACAGACCTTCAAAGTATGAGTTTTTGTAATGTATTTCGGATTATTTACACAGATGTTAAGACTACTTTGTGCATTGGGTATTTAGGAAATTAAGATGCTAGGAAATCTCATTTATTATACTATACCATTGACAGAAATGCCCATCTCTTTCTATCTCTATACTATGAAAATCGTAATGCAGACTAGCTCTATCGCAGACACAAGCACATAATAAGTTTTCAATAAAATACTTACAAGTTGGATAATTTCTACCCTCTACCTGCTTTCTTGAAGAGAGCATCCTAACCACATTAAAAAAGAAACTCAATTCTATTAACTTCATGGTAAAATTCTGCTAATGGAAATTTGAAAACTTAAATATGTAGATATCCATTGATTATTCTCTATTGCCATATATTCAACCTCCCAAAGGTTTCTGGAAATATTTCTGGAAATATGCTGATCCTCCAATTCATAAGAAGAATCCCAGAGACAAGTTGAAAGTGTCAATAATAAATAGTAGTATCACATTTGAGACTGTCTTTGTAAATAACACAAACTCTCACTCAAGGACAGTTGGGGAATGGGATGTTATGTTAAGCAATTTAGTTTATGTATAAATTAGAATGTGTGTGTTTGAGTGTATGTGTAATTTGTGTTTACAACATTAAAAAAATTATAACACAATTTACATATTGTGAATCTTGCCAAACAAAATTTAAACTCTAATGCTTAATAATGCACTTCAGACTTCACCCTATTTGGGGAATATTAACAAAATAAGTAATCATAAAAAAATATAAAGAAATAGTTGTGCATAAAACAGGTTTTATTTGGTTAAGTTGGGAGGTACCATAGAGGTCACCCAAGCCAAATTCCCCTCAGCAGGACTCTCCTCTATCATCATTAGCAGGTAAAATTCATCCTTTTTTGCCTGGATCATCTCTGTTTATTGTCAAGTGTATCAGCATAATCATTAACAGTGGCCCCCTTTTATCCTCAAGAGTAAATGACAAGTCATGATTACCCTGTCAATACAATGATATCTAGCTTCTGCTCAAAGTGCTCTGGCTGATGGAGTGGCTCCATAACCCACAAGTTGCCCATTCTAGTTTTGAAAAGACAGAGTGGAAATACAGAATCATTAAAATATAAAATCTTAAAAACTCATTCTGATGATGAGCTTCCATCTTTTTGAGTCCCTTGTACCCATTACTAATTTGATCCTCTGTAAAGACACTACAGAATGTGAGTCCTTCAACTCCATAAGACAACTGCCATGCCTTCCTTAAACATAAATAGTTCAACATAAAATGGCTCAGTAAGGAAACACTCTTTGAGAAGAAGTGTGTAGGAGAATAAATATTATGATACAATAATAGATGATTTTTAGGGAACTATGTTACAGGTGTTTTCATGAGAGCTCTAAAGAAATAACAGCAGCTGATCATTGCCTTTCTCAGGTCTCTCACTCAAGTGCACTATCTGGGTTTCCATGGGTTGGAAACCAATATATATTTTCATAATTTTATACCAGCCAAGTCACATGGAAGAAAAAAAAAACTGCTCTGTAGAGAGAGGCAAAAGAAATCAGCAGGGTAAAGTGGTTTGAAAAGAACTAGAGGGATGCCTGGGTGGCTCAGTCGGTTAAGCATCGACTTTGGCTAAGGTCATGATCTCACGGTTTGTGAGTTCGAGCCCCATGTCGGGCTCTGTGCTGTCAGCTCGGAGCCTGGAGCCTGCTTCAGATCCTGTGTCTCCCTCTCTCTCTGCCCTTCCCCTGCTCACACTCTGTCTCTCTCTCTCTCAAAAATAAATTAAAAACATTAAGTAAAAAAAAAAAAAAAAAGAACTAGATAGTTGAAATATCAGTCACTGCTTCTTTCTCAGGTTTTCTCCTCAGCAATTCAGGTATAAGAAGAAGCCATACAAAAAGGGTAGAGATTCCGCACTGCAGTAAAATTCAGATATTTTCCGGGTAGCAGAAGAAATTAATTAAAATTAATTAATTACTTTGAAAAGAATTAATGGTAGTGATTACATGTTATAGGGTCTGTATACTCTTGTTTAATAAATACTCATTCAGATGATAGTTTCTTTGTTAAAATGGAGATGGAGTTAATTGCCATGCATGTGATCTAGCTAAGAATTTAATATCCTTCTGTATTTTATAGGAAAGGCCAAAATCAGTATCTGGACCCTGGGTACTAATCTGAGATGTAAATGATTTGACCTGTTGAGCCCACACAACTGTAACCAGCTCCACTGTGGCATCTGGCAACAGCTACACAAATGACAGGCCATAGTTGTCTAGGAACAATTACCCACTGCTGGGAAGTGTGTTTGACAAATTCAACCCTATGTTTGTAATGGCCAACATCAGAGCAGTACTTGAGGTCTGAGAACTGCTCGTTACCAGTCTACAAGTATGTAGGTATAGAAACTGACAGAAGCCGCTGGAAGCTTTTATAGCAGTCTGACACTGTATGACATCGAAGCCATGAGATACCAGTCTAATGAATAGGGTTTGGACCAGTTTAGGTGGTGTTGAACTCGTAAGGTGAGTCACGTGTGGCTCAGGTCATATACTGGTTGCACAAGGGATTGAAACAATTGAAAAATTTGAAAAATTTGAAACATTGAACAATTTGAAAAATTAAAAAAAAAAAAAATCTTTACCATAACAGTTTGAAAAGCAGTGCTTGAGGAGAAAATTCTCCACTTTAAACTTCTGTTTTGATTCAAGATGAAGGCTATTGACCAAATAACCCTTTCCATTTAGTAAAAACCCATCTAACATAGTTCAGGAGTTCCTGTCTTTCATCACTTCCCAAGCCTATCACAGTGGAGGGGAAGGTAGAAGAAATGCATATATCTTTTCCCCAAACTATTAAAGGGAAGGTCTCCCATTTGAGATTGAGACTCTGTATCCTTTCCCCTTTGTTGGTAAAATAGGGTTACTCTCTTTAGTCACATCTGCATTTCCATACTTGCTTTTTGGAAATCAACACATTTCCAAAGTTTTCATCTCTTTTCCAACTCTAAGCTATTTGATGATTTCTCTTGCTGACACCCATCTACAATAGCATTATCAATGATAAAAGAATAATAAAAGATAAGGTGGGTAAACAAATGGTTGGGAAATTCCATAACTGTTTTAGATTTTATTCTAGGTGTAATTAGTACAGGACAGAATGGCACGGCTTTTATTGCTAGAATAAATCTATCGTGCCCCCAAATGAGTCTGTCTTTCCAGATGTGTTCTGTTTGCACCTTCTACTTTAAGACAGTGTGTAGAACATATAAAAATCTAATATGGTAATCAGTAGATTCTTGGTTCTTCAAAACCAAGAGATGCATCCAATAGACTTACTGGTGCAACAAGTATCTCCATCATTGCATGAAAATAAACCTTAAACTGATGCCACACCAATAAATCATCACATCATGTGTTGCCTAACTGCTACAGTTCTCAAATCATTGTCTAGGGACTCCTGGAATCCTCGAAACCCTTTCAGGCGGTTCTCAAAGTCAAACTATTTTGGTAATAATATTAGTTTGCTCATTTAGCTTTCATTCTGTTATGAGTCTACAGAGGAGCTTTCTAGAAGTTACATTACATGTAGCTATCATCACTTAGGCAGTTAATGGAAAGTGAGCTTGTGCACTGTCATGTTTCCTGGAGTTTTCAAAGGCGGCTTGTACATTTTCAGAGATTAACTCATTCATTCTTAGTATTTCTACTGTGCTCCCAATAACTATTTTCATTTGTACCTGCTGCTATCATTTCTGTAACCTCATCATCATCTAATAAATCGCTACTTGAAATCCTGAAGTTTACCTCTGCTCATGTGGAGACAAACAAATGTATAGGCATACATTTTTGTCTTGTTTTGCAATACCTCACTCAAAAAAAAAAGACTTTTTCTAAATTTAAGATTTTTTATCTAAAATACTATTTTAGAGTTTAATGATTTTTTTCTAAAATAGAAAATGTATTTGTAACATACTTTTCTTATGTTTAAGGATGGCTCATTGGCTTAAAAAAGGGAGACATTTGAAGATTAAGTTTCTCAACCTTTATCTGCAACAGCTACATCTAAAGATGCTAAAAAAGATGAAGACTCACACTTCACAGAGCACTCTGACTCCTGGAAGGAAGGAGCCTGATGCAAAGAAACAGGACAGAGCTACAAATATGAAACAAAACTAGGATGAAAGGTCTTCCTTTCTCTTGGCTTTACTTATGTTTATAATTTACCTTCTTTTCTAGTGCAACTGAATACTTTTGAGTAGCATTATAATGCCAGCTAATCACACCACCCTTTGAGAATGTTCACTGAACACTTAAAGAAAAAGGAATCATATGTCTTAAACGTAATTATAATGCATTCTTTGGAAGCCAAGTACTCTTTGTTAGAGCTTTCCAAAACAGAAATGAAAAAACCCTTGAAGCATTTTATGGGATAAGTCTTTGTATGCCAATGGCTGGAGAAGTGCACTGTAGCTAAGAGATTAATAAATAAAGACATTTTACACTTCACAGTAATGAATACCTGTTGGATAAAAAGTCAGTAAAAAGAAATTACACTGTCATTTTCCCATGATAGAGTAACTTGTCTAATTAAAGATTTAGCTGTCGACATGAAGCATGAGTTAAAAATCTCGTCTGCAGAATTACACTCTTGCCTTAAGATGGGACAAATCTAAAGAATTACCATACTTGTCTTGATTATATTTGTCCAGTATCAGTACTAAGTAATCCTCAAAGACCTTCACTTAAACGAATGCTTACCAACAAACAAGTGTTGCTAAAATAGTCAAAGTGCAGAATAACTTTTTTTTAGTTTCACAGTTTCTCTTGCAGCAAATGTGTTAACATTTGCACTGATGGTGCAGAAGTAAAAGTGTCTTAGCATCAATCAAGACAAAGTCATAAAGCTGGGTTGATAGTCATTGTATTCTTCATTGCTATGTACTCACAGTTTTTCGAAAAGCCACCTTCACTTAAGGGTATCTTGATGAAGCAGTATAAATATCAATGTTATTAAACCTAGAGGCTGAGTACATGCATCTTTTGAATGTTCTATGTCACAAAGCGGTAAGTACACATTCGCACTTGTGCTGCCTACTGAGGTGACTGTCCTGAGTGAAGGCACTTGGGGAATTCAACTGCAAGTTAGAGTCAATTTTTTTACATGGGATGCTATTCTACTTGAAAGTCTGACTGATAGTCCATCTATGCTTATGGAAGCCTGAGTTTTTGGCAGAAATCTTCTCAAAAATGGACAAAATGAGCCTGTCACTTAAAGGAAGACAACTGACAGTGTTTATGACCCATGATGAAATTCGGACTTAGAATTCTGGAAACTGTGTATTTCCACCATGGGTTTGAAAGCTTCCCCCTTTCTGACGATATTGGTGGTAATATTAGGAATGCAATTTTTAAATAGTATATAATAAAATGTGTACACATTGAGAAGATCAGTGAACCAATATTTTCAAATGACAAATGCATGATGCTGCGAAATCACTCATAAGTAAAAGATCCCCTTGAATTGCATGAAAAGGGCACCTGGGTGGCTCAGTCTGTCAAGCATCCAACTTTTGATTTCAGCTCAGGTCACGATCTCATGGTTTGTGAGATCGAGCCCACATTGGACTCCACACTGACAGCATGGGGCCTGCTTAGGATTCTCTCTCTCCCTCTCTCTGTCCTTCCTCCCCCCTCCTCTGTCAAAATAAATACACTTAAAAAAAAAAAACTACAAAAAGTGCTTGGAAGACCAATGGATTAATGCAGCAGAATATGAAAAGTTAATTCCTATGATTTCAAATTCCATACTGCAACTAACTTTTTGGAAACTATCACTTGTCAAGTTTTGGTGAGGTATCAAAGAAGAAAATCTATAATTATCTGAAAATACTATTAAAATACTCTTTCCTTTCTAATTACATGTCTGTGTGAGACCAGATTTTCTTCATATACTTCAACCAAAACAACATATTGCAACAGATTAAAAGCAGAAACAGATATGAGAATCCAGCTGTCTTCCATTAAACCACACATTAAAGAGTTCTGCAAAGTTATATATATATAAAAAAAGAGCCACACTTCTCACTGATATTTTAAAATGTATATTTTCCCCTTAAAAACATACTATTTATGTTAACATGAAATAGATTTACTATTATTTTAAATGATTTAATAAATAAGTATTTTTTAAAATTTCTCATTTTAAATTTCTGACAATGGATATAATTGGCAGTATGCTAATAAATATTTAACAACTAGCTATCCAGGAAAAAAAAAACATGGTTTGTAGAATTTGTCAATTTCCATGGAATAACTATCTCTCACTAGCCAATTTTAAGCAAGAATGTGAAGCCAACTAGCTCACAGAATTTCTGATATAATGCACACAATCCACATAAACAAAAGCTCTTTAAAGGTTTCAACAACTTTTAAGAGTAGAAAGAGGTCCTCAAACCAAAAAAGTTGAGAGCCACTGGGTATGGATCTTATGTGGCCAATTTATTTTGAAATTCACAATATAACCATCAAATCACAGAAATATTTTAACTACCTTATTGTGCTGATAGAACAGCATTTACCAATTTCCAAAGCATTTATCAATTGATTTACTGTGCAACCAACAGTTGCAAAGCATTTACCAATTTCCAAAGCAAAATCATCCTATGATATTAAAACAAGTACACGCTAGTATCTCTAGAACTCATACTTTGGCCTATAAGAGATTTATAGGTATGGAGTGAGGTATGGGTGTAACAAACACACTGGCAGCAAAGGCAGATACTGTGTTTGAGTAGTCCAAACTACTCTCTGCAATCGCATTTTTTTGGGACTGTACCTTTTTATGAACAGTATTTTCCTCAGATTCTAAGAAATAAACATAGGCAGTTTCAAAATTAGAAAAAGAAAAGAAAAGGAAAAACTCGCTCCAGTTAGTCTCTGCAAATATTTTCTTTATGAAACCATGCATCTGCTCAGAGTTAGTTGCAGAGTGTGACTAACATTTTCTACCAAACTTGTGCCGTGTCAGTTCTCTTTACTGATGCTGCATGTGTTAATTAAAATTAATTACACATGCCAGTAAATAGTTTCCCTCTGAATGCAGCAAATAGAAGCAGAATAATATAATTCATAACTTATATGCAAGGTATATAATTAAAACCTTCATAATATTTTCTCTCAGCAGGTACAGTCACTAAGGACATTCTTTATGGGTAAGTTGGTTGCACAGTAAATCAACTGAGGAAAAATAAAAATATGTCACACATGCAACATTGGGTCCCCCAAAGACTCCTGATTTGTAAATTGATATTGTAAAAAGCCAGGCTTGTAATTAATATTCTTGAGTGCATGATTTGAGGGAGTTCAGTGATCTTCATAAAGCTTTATATATCTCTGTGTTAGTTTGATTTAAAGGCTTTTTTTTTTCAGACTCAAGAACTCTGAGACAAGGTGTTACTGCTTTAGTAATAAATCAGGATAGTACATGGTGACATTGGTAATAATGGAAAACACTGTGCCTGCCAGAGAGTGCCATGGATAGATTCTTCAGTATAACTGGATTTAAACAGCAACACATTTGACTAATAACCCTCTTTGGACTTATTTCTATTTATTCTCCTATTTCACATAGGGTTTTTTTGTGTCAACATGCAGATTGTTTTACAATATTCTATAAGTCATCTCTAAAAACCTGATTATTCCAATAGTTAGTAAAACATACCCTTAATTTTCCTTATTTTTGTTCTTCGGAGGCCTCTAAGACTGCCAAGTGAAATTTAGGTGTTTAGAAATTTCCCTCAGGCTCGACCCAGGGAGGGAAATTTTCACACCCCTGCTTATTCATTTCCTAAGAGCTCTTCCCGGCAGGTTGCTGACTGAAAGACCGGCACTCTTGGCTCTCTCCCTGCTGGCTTCCACTTTTGGGGGGGGGGGGGCGGTATGCTGTCACAGAATCACCACTTTGCAGTTTAACCCATAGCACACAACTCACTTTAATTTTATTCTTAACACAAAAAATGAAACTGTAAACTCACTCTTTAAAATAAAAGCTTGAGACAAACCAGTCAATATCTTGAATACGGTGATTTAGAATGACTAATTAGTTTTCAAAAAGAAAAGCTAATTTTTCAGCCAAGACTAGCAATACAATCTTATTTATAAACAATCACATGTTTAAAGATATTGGATCATTAGTACCAATCTCTTTTAACGATGATCTGTCAGACTTTCTCTTGCAACCTAAACACTACAGCGTCTCATTTAAAGACTGTAGCATAGAACAGAGCACATATTTTTCTGTTGCATGTTTGTAACCAGTGATTGTTCCCTATCATTAATGAACACAGCTGGGGCCATTTTATGGTCCCCAAATGGAGGCTGTCCCAAGCCACAGTGTTTGTGTGAAGGGGTGGGAGGGGGGAGGGGATTGCCCATCAGCAAATAGTTATTCCAGGAAGTAGGTGGGGAGCAGGCAATGTATTTGTTCTGAAATCCTAGAAGAAAAGTAAACTTGCTGTGAAGGACATAATTTCTTTTTGTTCTTGAACTTTACACAGCCGTAGTGGGCTCATTCATCACGAGTGCCCTTGGACACAAACCTCCTGAACATGAATGCCTCAAACACTGAGCAAGATCCCTGCTGGCGCTACTAATGGCTTAAAATACAACCCCAGTTTAAATCCTTGGGAAGAAAGGAACTGAATGGAAGTTGCTGATTCTATCCTATCAGTCCCTTTGTTTGAAATACTCAAAGGGAGCACAAAGTCTAATTCCCCTAGAAAAATGGATATGGATTACACACAGGTGTTTTAAGCATGAAGAATGTCTCCAAAGCCTTTTAATGACATTTGAAAAAGTTAAAAAGCACCAACTTGTTATTTTTCTCCCTCAGAAAAGGCAAAAACAGTCATCCAAGTAGGGCATCATACTTCTATTTCACTTGAGAGTTTAATTTGAAAACCAATAAGAGAAGAATTTAAATTGATTGCTTCAAGCCACAGACATTTCATACCCAAGCAATTATGTTGGCTTTCATGAGAATTTATCTTAGCTGTGAAATCAATTGTCACAGACTTAGTTCACAAAAATATTACTAAATCATATTTGATTTCTGTCTTGGTGTAGTCGGTGAATCAAATCAAATGGGCAGACAATGTTAGTTCTCTAATCCAACTCTCCCCAGACTCCCCCTTTGAAAACATTTTCACCACTCCCCTCTGGTGTACCTAGGATTTCCTAACAATGCTATTTCACAACCAGAGAGACACTCAAAAAGGGAAAAGATGCAGTAGCAAGAACTGGGAAACTATTGTAATATGCAGGATCAGAACCATATGACAACAAATATCTTTGCAGTGAGAGACTGGAACAAAGGAAGAGAGCAGACACAAAAACAGAGTTCTCTGATTCAAAGATTTGCATTTAACAGCTTTCAAGATATAAAGTTTCCTTTTATTGACTTGCTAAACATGTATTTCTATTCAACTCCTTGACAAGGAAAGCATAGGGTTTACCTTTTTAGATTTGTAGTGGGAAATAAACATTACTGTCATTTATGAACTCGCAATCAGTAACTCTGCAAAAGGCCTCAAATCTCTGTGTGACCCATGTGAACTTAATAGATCTAGCAGAACCAAGAAGGACCAAAAACCTATCAATAGAAAACTAAAATCCTATCTTCTGGCTCTCTACCTCCTTTACTTTCCAAAGTTCTATACATAATAGAAGACCTGGAATTTGTTAAGACCTTGCTCCAGCTAAAGAAGTGAAAATTTATAAGGTCAAATGTAGATATCTACAAAACATCCCTGAATAATAAAGGTAACACGGGAACAAAGAATTTACAATAAGACATGTATTCTATTTTTTTCTTACAGTACAATGACATGGAATATTGTTCTACTAAATTCAAACAAAACTTATTTATATAGTTTGTATAAAACTGCAAATTCTCAGGGTTTTTTTTTTTTGTTTGTTTTATTTTGTTGGTTTTTTTTTTTGTTTTATTTTGGTTTTTTTTTGTTTTTGTTTTTGTTGTTTTTTTTTTTTTTGAGAGAATGGAAGAGAGAGAGAATCCCAAGCAGCAGGCTCCATGCTGACAGTGTGGAGCCCGACTCGGCACTCTACAAGGGTGAGATCACAACCTGAGCAGAAATCAAGAGTCTGATACTTAACCAACTGAGCCACCCAGGCGCCCCTGGTTCTTACTTTTTAAATGAAAGATTTGTGTTCATTTTCTCTAGGAGTTTTCCTTCATATTTCCATTTTCAGCCCACCCAGATCTAAGGTGCTAGGCTTCTAGGGCTTAACTACAGAATATTTTTTATTGGCAATTGGTGTTATTTATATCTTCTCCATATAACAGAGAAGAAAAGTTTAATATCCACACATTTATTCATTCACTCATGTTATTCAGCTCCCATAATTACCAGGTACCCTAATAGGCCCTGGGGATAAAACAATGAACAAGGCAAACAGCATCTCTCCCTCATAGAAAGCAGTCTAGCACATATCAGATAAAGGGTTAGTATCCAAAATCTACAGAGAACTTATCAAACTCAACACCCAAAAAACAAATAATCCAGTGAATAAATGGGCAAAAGACACAAATAGACACTTCTCCCAAGAAGACATCCAGATGTCCAACCGACACATGAAAAAATATTCCACATCACTCATCATCAGGGAAATACAAATCAAAACCACAATGAGATACCACCTCACACCTGACAGAATGGCTACCATTAACAACTTGGGCAACAATAGATGTTGGCAAGGATGCTGAGGAAGGGGAAACCTTTTGCACTGTTGGTCGGAATGCAAACTGCTGCAGCCACTCTGGAAAACAGTACGGAGGTTCCTCAAAAAATTAAAAATAGAACTACCCTACGACCCAGCAATTGCACTACTAGGTATTTACCCAAAGGATACAAGTATGCTGTTTCGAAGGGGCACATGCACCCCAATGTTTATAGCAGCACTATCGACAATAGCCAAAGTATGGAAAGAGCCCAAATGTCCATCAATGGGTGAATGGATAAAGAAGATGTATACACACACACACACACACACACACACACACGCACACGCGCACACACACACAATGGAGTATAATGTGGCAATCAAAAAGAATGAAATCTTGCCATTTGCAGCTACATGGATGGAACTAGAGGGTATTATGCTAAACAAAATTAATTAAAGAAAGGCAAATATTATATGACTTCACAATCATGAGGACTTTAAGATACAAAACAGATGAACATAAGGGAAGGGAAGCAAAAATAATATTAAAAACTGGGAGGGGGACAAAACATAAGAGACTTTTAAATATGGAGAACAAACAGAGGGTTGCTGGAGGGGTTGTGGGAGGGGGGATGGGCTAAGTGGGTAAGGGGCATTAAGGAATCTACTCCTGAAATCATTGTTGCGCCATATGCTAACTTGGATGTAAATTAAAAAATAAATAAATTATTTAAAAAAAAGGAGAAAGCAGTCCAGCAGTGGAGACAAGTATCAGTCACATGATTACATTTAAATTAATAAATTTATTTGTCATTGTGTTAAAATGAGAAAGTAGTATAAAGTGTTAAAATGTTGACTTAGCACATTCCATTACTTAAACACATTATTTAAGTGTTCTCACAGCAATATCACTGACATCTGATTCATACCAGTTTGCTCTATGTGCTTCTCAAGACAATGCATCAGACTTCAGTTAGTCTCATATCGAGTGGCATTGTTTTGATACTAAGAATACAGTATGGGGAAAATCACACATTTATATCCTACCTGAAGTTACAGAGAGAATGCAATCAACTGGCTAAGATAAGTGAAAGTGATAAAGAGTTTTTAACTATCAAATTGATTTTTTTTTAATCTATCAGGTACTCATAGAGGGTATTACAAACACACCTACACACAAAGATGACCCACCAACACTGCATGGGGAAAGGTAGGATAACACACATTTCATTACCCAGCTTGGACTGGAAGACTGGTTACTAACTGACTGAATCTTCATCTGACAAACAAAAATTTTCTTGAATCAGAATATTCAGAAGATAAACAATTCTCACTTAGTATTCTATGAGGCAAGAAGAAATGCCTGGAACATTCTTTTGACAACTGTGGGGTAAAATGAAATAAAGTAACTTCTTCGGGTGTCAGGCTTATGTCCCAAAGACAAGCTTCATTGCACTGTATTCCTTATACAATACTTTATTTCCTATTATGAAACACTGCATATTTTTACTCTACTGAATTTCCAGTAAATTTGAGTCTCTGCCATCCCTATTTACAGAAGAGTAATTGTTTCCCTTTTAACATAGATTTGACACTCCACCACATCCAAGTGAGACATGACCTCTTAGACAAGGCATTGTGTACCACATTGTGCCCAGCATATTTGTCTAATTAAGTACTTTTTGAAACAACTTAAACTCCAAGCACATCTTAATATAGAAACATAGCTATAAAGGTATATAAATGGAAAACCTGACTCCAATTCCTTTCCAGCTAACAAGTGGAAAAATATACCACTCAACAATGAGAATAAAGAGCCATTCTTTACAGAATGCCTAAAGTGCATACACTAGCTATGGTGACATTTATTGAGTGTCAGCAACGTGCTGGAGACTAAGTGGAGTAGTGAGACATCCTAAAATCACTTTCTGTAGGAAAACGGGGGAGGAGGTGAATTGAAACACTTGGCAATGTTGATAAACCATATCCTGAAATGAAGCTACAAAGCAGCGTCAAGTAAAAAAATGCCTTATGTTAAAAGAAAACAGAGCTGGACAACCCCAAGGGGTACTCAGAAAATACCATGTGGCTGCCCTACAAGCCCCCTGGACAGACACAGATCTCTGCTGGTTACCAGAGCTGACATACCTTGGACCAAATGGGCCTTAGCATGACCTTAAAAGTGAAGGTCTGCCTGGGGAGAGCAAAGACCAGCACAGTGAAGTCATTATCTAGACATGCTTCTACCAGAGAAAACATGACATTTCTAACAGAATCAAATGGAACAAAAACCTGGGGGGAACATTCCAATCTTAGTTTAGATCCTGCCACAAAGAAGTTTAGGAATCTTATGACTTAGATTTCAAAATGATTTGGCGATGTGATGAATGTGAGAACAAAGTATTATAATTTATCAGTCTTCCCAGGTATCTGGGATATGCTCTTTGAAAGCCCCAGAGGAGGGCTGGGGGCTGCACACTCTTACCTGGAGTTTTTGGAGGCTAAATCAGTCTAGGTGTGAAATTCACTCTCCTCAAGCGCTGAAGTCACTGCAACTAGTAACAATTCCTTCCATTTATAAAAATCTAAGCACTAAAACACTGTTTAGAATGGCTCAAAAATCTGGTCACCAGACTCATAAAGATCATATTAATTCACCAGGACACTGAAGGCTTTTTAAAGAAGGATGTTAAATGTATCAATTCTTACACACCTGATGACTGGGAATTACAGAATAACTGTTTTAAAACTTTATAGTGGAAAATTGAAATAGCAACTGAATGAGCTCTTAGGAATAATGCTGTGGTACAAGTAGCAATGACTAATATAGTTTTTTAAGAACTATAGCAAGGGTACTGGTCAGGTCTATGTTGGGCTTTGCAAATGAGACTAAAAAGCATTCCATGGAAATTTGTAAGACCTAAGAACAAATTGAAATACCTCCACGAGAAGTTAAAAATCTCTTCATCCCTGCTCTTTTGGGAACAATTCCAATTAAAATATTAGGTAGAATTCCTGTTCCATAGTTAATATCAAACTGTGGTATCAGAAAGAGCCCTGGGTCAGGAGACACCTGGCCTGGGTTCCGGTTCTGTCTCTGTCATTAACGGCTTCTGTGACACGGGGAAGGCATTTAACTGTTAAGGGTGTCAACTCTTTTTTTATAAATTTTTTTTTTTCCAACGTTTTTTATTTTTTATTTTTGGGACAGAGAGAGACAGAGCATGAACGGGGGAGGGGCAGAGAGAGAGGGAGACACAGAATCGGAAACAGGCTCCAGGCTCCGAGCCATCAGCCCAGAGCCTGACGCGGGGCTCGAACTCACAGACCGCGAGATCGTGACCTGGCTGAAGTCGGACGCTTAACCGACTGCGCCACCCAGGCGCCCCAAGGGTGTCAACTCTTTAACCTGTGAGATGAGGACAGACAAGATTATCTCTAAGGTCTCAGAGAACCCTAGAAATCCACGACATTTTATAATTACATTGGTGATAACCCCAGTGTTCACACAGGAGCTCTTAGCTCCAAGCCAATACATCTCCCATGGGTCTGCTGAATGGCTGAATAAATTGATCCAAAACACTGCAGTGGAAGACAGAGATGAAGCATACAAATCAACAGAAGCATTTACAAAATCTCTTCTAAAATCTCTTGTACATCTCTTCTGAAATGGATAAATTACCAAAAGCAAGAATAGAACTTTCCTTACAAGATCATGTCTCAGAAGAAAGAAAAAAATAGGAACATAACCTCAGAATCACCCTCAGTGGTGAAAAGAATATCGTTTAAGTATAGCTGATAGAATTATGCTAAGCATATGGGCTTTTGAGAGATGCAGAGTTTTCCATCTACATAAAATATTAAAATACATAAACTTACATGGGAAAGTCCAGTTCAATAAACTCCGTGGAGGGAAAAAAAAGAATGTTTTTATTTTTTAAACTAGGGCTCATCTTGCCTTTGAAATTAGCTTCTTCTCCTCCAGAACAGTCTGGCAACAGATTAAGCAACATTTCCCAACCATTTGCTTTGACTAATACTATTTCCTCTTTGGGATACTCTGTTCAATTTCCTCTCCATCAATTCATGCCAAGACCCAATAGGAGTCACCTGCCATGCTGCTAACTACTGTTTGTGGGACTTCAGTACTAGAATGAAATATGCTTTCATAGATCTGGTTAAATGTTTCCTTACACACTATAACCCATTTGTTTCATGTATAATATTCTTTCAACTAGACTACCTTTTCTTCCTCCCCCCCCCCCTCTTTTTTTTTTACTTCTTCACTGATTCTTAAATTTTCTGTCTTAAGATTAGTGAAAAGTGAGGGGTGCCTGGGTGGCTCAGTCGGTTAAGTGTCCAACCTTGGCTCAGGTCATGATCTTATGGTTCGTGGGTCTGAGCCCTCTGTCAGGCTTTGTGCTGACAGCTCAGAGCCTGAAACCTGCTTCAGATTCTGTATCTCCCTCTTTCTCTGCCCCTCCCCCACTCATGCTCTGTTTCTGTTTCTCAAAAATAAATAAAAATTAAAAAAATTAAAAAAAAGATTAGTGAACAATGAATGTTGTATGACACTCATTGGTGATTACAAATGTCATGCAAAACAAGATCCATCTTGTACTTCATTTAAAATACCAATACTGACATGTATAGCTGATAATGTGGAAATGCCTAATAAACACTTTGGAGTGAATAAAAGAACAGGTATTTTTTTATTGAGAGATAAACAGGAGAACAGGAGAATAACAGCTGCTTTTCTCTAATTGGTTTGTAAAAACATTCACGTTTGTAAACACAGGGAATTCTTCCAGGTTCACTTTTATCATAATCTTTACTTCTTGAGGGATTCAGAAACATAGTTTTGTGTTTCAATGTAATGGTAATGAAAGGCCATGTCATTTTAACCAAAATGGCAGAATACAAAATTTTAAAACTCTTTCCTACAAGAAATCAAATATTGCTGAAAAACATTATTTTAAGTGCCTAACCTATTTCTGAAATGAAAGAAGTCCTTAAGAGGAAACAAAGACTGTCACTTTTGACGCTAGGTGGTCTCATTTTCAGTAACCAAAAGGCTTGGACTATGGTAGCCCAAAAGAATGGGAAACAAGATCTTGGGATTTATGTGACAGCCAGCACTCTCCAAAGGCCACATTCTCAGAAAAAGAATGGACTGAGAAAAAAAAAATCTGTCCATTAGCAAAGATGACAGACAAGTTGTTTTGGCCTGGTCACAGATGAAGAGTGAACTGGAAGATGGCACTAAAGAAATGACCCAAAATGAGGTACAAAGAGACATATATGTATGAAAGAATAGGATAAAGTGGCTTAGTATATGTCTAATAGGTATTTTTGGAATAACAAAAAGGAGCAGAGAAGAGACAAAAGAGAATGATATACAGTTTTTCAAACTTTATGAAAATTATGAATCCTCATTGGGAAACACAACAAATCTCAAGCAGAAGATATAAAGCAAAACACATATAAACACATCATACTGAAACTTCAGTATACCAAAGGCAAAAGGGATATTGAAATCATTCAGTGAGAAAATACAGATTAACTATAAAAAGGAGCAACAGTTAGTGACTTCAAAGTTATGAGATAAGAACCATGAATATACAATTTAATATCCAACAGAAGTATTATTCAAAAATGAGAGCAAAATAAAAACATTTTCAGGAAAATAAACACCTGAGAGTTATAAGCAAGTGGCACACACTGAAGGGATTTCTAAAGGATGTACTTTGGTGTGAAGGAGAATGAACCAAAATCAAATGCTAGGATGCAAGAAGAAAAGTGAACAAAGGAATTGACAATTGTGTTAATATATCTAAACAAACATTTCCTATATGAACCAATTTTAAAAAGGTGGTAAGAAAGTAAGATGGAACTCAAATACTGGGTAACAATAATGTGGAAATCAGGAGAGTTAGTGGACTTAAAGAGTTTCAAGGTCATTTTGGAAAAAGAGTAGAAAAGACTAACTTCAAACTCAAATAAAAATGAGGCATAAACAAAGAATTAAAATAAAGAATATAACTACTAAGGTAGGCAAGGAGAAAAATAAATTAACCTGAATTTAGAGAAAAAGAAGTCAGGGCGCACTTGGGTGGCTCGGTCAGTTAAGTGACCCACTCTTGATTTTGGCTCAGGTCATGATCTCATGATTTGTGAGTTCAAGCCCTGAGTCATGCTCTGCACTGACAGCACTGAAGTCTGCTTGGGATTCTCTCTCTCTCCCTTTCTCTTTGCTCCTCCTCTGCTCACCCACACACACATGTTCTTTCTCTCTCTCTCTCTCTCTCTCTCAACAAATAAACTTAAAAAAAATAAAGAAGAAGTCAGGAAAAAAAAGTGGGGAGGGTGGAAAACAAGTATAGAAAAGGCAGGATAAGAGAAAGACTAAAATAAGATGTTCAAATAAATTCAATGAGTCAGTTATAAAGATATAAATGGACTAAATTCACTAGTTAAAAGAAAAAGATCTTACATGAGATTAAAAACAAACAAATACAGATACATGCTAGTATAAGAGAAGACTTAATAAAAATACAAAATGGTTGATGGCAAAAAGGTAAAAAAGATAAACCAAGCTGGGGTGCTTGGGTGGCTCAGTCAGTTAAACATCTGACTTTGCTCATGTCATGATCCCATGGTTCGTAAGTTCAAGACATGCAATGCAGAGCCTGCCTGGGATCCTCTGTCCCCACATGCTCTCTCACATGCTCTCCCTCTCTCTCAAAAATTGATAAACATTTTTTTCAAAAAAAGGATAAACCAAGAAAATATTAACTAAAATAAAGGTAGTATAGTTATATTAAGAGTAGACAAAATAAATGTTAAGGCAAATAGCACTATTAGGAATAAAGAGGGTTGTCACAAAATTATATACATAGTATATATATACAGTATATATACACAATATATATATATTATATACACATACATACATATATATGTATATATAAAGAGAGAGAGAGAGACATCAGGAAGATAACACAATTCTAAACTTGCAAGAACCACTAACATAGATTGGCCTCAAAATACATAAAACAAAAATTGACAGACTACGAAAATAATCAAGCTCATAATCACAAAGTGAGATTTTTAATACCCCTCTGATAAAGTGAGATTCTTTATGGCTTTCTTTTATCTGTCTCCCTGCCAACACCCTTCTCTGGAACATAATCTACAGTGTACCATCTTTTTTGTCTATTTTATTTGCAATGTATTTTAAGTACATAGAAAAGTACCTGGCACATAATGGCTGCCAAATATAAACTTGCTGAGTGTTTTAATTAATATGAAAAAAAGATAGTAACTATAGAGATTGAATAATGTAATTAACAAGCATAATCCAGTAGACTCTCATGGAACCCCACACTCCCAAATCAATACATTCTTCTCAAGCACACATGGAATATTTATGAAAATTCACCATGTGCTAACTGTATTCTCTGACCACAATACAATTAAGTTAGAAATCAACAACGGCAAACCAATAAAAGTCCATGCACTATAAAATGTAAACATATTTCTAAATGATTCAGAGAAGAAATCATAAAGAAGAAACAGAAGATTGAAGAAAACAGAACTTAATGATAATAAAAAATATTATACCACAAAATTTGTGGTAAGCAGCTAAAGACTACCTAGAGGAAGATCTATAGATTTACATACATATATAAGAAAAAGAAAGGACAAAAATTGATGAGCTACACATCTAAATTAAGAAGTTAGGAAAAAATACTACAAACTAAACATAAATACAAGGAAGAAAATATTGAAGAAAGGAGCAGAGATTATAGAAATCTCTGTGTATAGAAAAAAATCTATGTGTATAGAAAAAATATACACAATAAAGGATCAAAAGAGTCAAAAGCTGCTTCTTTGAAAAAGTAAAAGTCTGGCGAGAATGATCATGTTAAAAAAGACTTAATATTAGAAGTAAAAAGGGGTCAAATTTCAGATACAGCAGAAATTTGAAAAAATAGAACCTTAAGAAATACTTGAGGCTAATGGACTGAAAAATGAACAGAATGGATGATTTGCTAGGAAAAATACAGTTTGTCCAAACTGACCCATGATAAAAATAGAAAACCTAACAAACCCATAAGTATTAAATACGTTAAATCACTAGTTTAAAGCTTACTTACCAAAACTGTCCACTAGGCCCTGATGATTTTATGGGCGAGTTCTACCACATAATCCATTAACAGTTAATCCCTATCTTATACAGAATGTTCCTAAGAACAATGAGAACTTCATCCCACTTCAATTACAAAGCTAACACAAACTTGATATGAAACCAGGCAGGGACAGCACAAAAAAGGACATTTACAGGCCAATATCACTTATAACCATAGTTGCAAATGCTAGCAAACAAGCCAGGAACATATCATAAAGAACACTACTTCGTGATTTAGCTAGTTTAATCTCAGGAGATCAGGATGGTTTTTTTAAAAAAAAAATTTTTTTTTAACGTTTTATTTATTTTTGAGACAGGGAGAGACAGAGCATGAACAGGGGAGGGTCAGAGAGAGGGAGACACAGAATCCGAAGTAGGCTCCAGGCTCCGAGCTGTCAGCACAGAGCCCGACGCGGGGCTCGAACTCACGGACCGCGAGATCATGACCTGAGCCAAAGTCGGCCGCTTAACCGACTGAGCCACCCAGGCGCCCCTAGAATGGTTTAAGTATATTAGAAGGCCTATTAGTATATTTCATTACATGAACAGATAAAGAAGAAAATCATACAATCTCTGTAGAGACAGAAAAAGTGCTTGATAAAATTCAACATCCATTCATGATAAAAACAGAAACAGAAACCAAAACCTTAGCGACTAGGAACCCAAGGGGTCTTCTTTACCTGATATCAGTTACCTATCAGAAAGTACTTAATTATAAAATTATGAAATAACTTTCCCTAAAATACGAAACAAACCAAGGATGCCCAATTGTATTCAACATTGTACTGGAGGTCCTGGCCAGTACAAAACTAATTGAAAATAATCAAGATTTCAGGCCATAAGACAACAGCAAATATGCCTGTAGATGGGACATCCTCGTACTCACAGAGGTCTCTGAGAAGTGGCTGAAGAATTTAATACCTTCCAAGAACCCTAGGATTCCAGAATACCCAGAATTTTAGAGGTCCAGAGTTATCTTATTTTGGTGTCTTTTGCTCTCTTTAAAATATAAGTTGCATTTCATCTAAAAAAGCTACTCTACCGTTGTCTGATTTTTTTTTTAATTTTGTACCAAGCCCTTTTATAACCTGCACTTTCCAGGTTGATGAAGACCTCAAATTGACCTCCTATATAGTAGTCACACTTCGACTCTGCATCCAGGCAGGAAGGCTGAGCACTTCTGTAAAGATTCCTTCAGGACCTCCCAGCTACCCACTGTGAGCAAAGTATGTAAACAGTACTGTTTGGCCCTAGTATGAGGACACCCTACTGCTCTCTCCAGGAAATCTTTTTATTCTTTATCATCACAGTGTTTTTTTTCATAAGCTACTCTCAAATAATACTAGGTCTTTAAAAACTCCCATCTCAGTATTTGGTAGGGGAGTTATATTTAATTTTCTTTCCCCTTGATCCTTTAAATGACTAGCTCTTGTGGTTTTTCTAGGTATTTTTGTATAATGAGTCACTCTGAGCAACTGACTGGGAATGTAGGAAGAAGACTTCTTTTGCTATTTTAATGTACTGTGTGATTGACCCTGGGACGGTCATTGAACCCAATCAAGGAACTTCATTCATTGCTAAATAAAGATAAAAGGCCTGAAGAGATAGGTTAAAATTAGACCCTGCCACCTAATGACTCAGTCTCTTAATAACTGACTCATAGAAATTAATTAGCTTTTTCCTATAACATTGCCATTTGGAAAAGATCTTGTTATCCTTGTCTCATTGTAGCCCTTTTACATCTCTCTATTCCATCCTCTGTTACCTCTCCATTTGTTTATATTTAATTTTACTGCTTAACTTCAGTGAGTAACCGTGGCACTCCATGATAATCAGCCCCAAATTAAGTTTCGATGTTGTAGGTGAGTGGCAGTAAAAAACAACAATAATAAGACACAAGTGGAAGGAAAAGTGGATTTAGACACAGTAGTCCTACTTCAGTTTTAAGCTTTCTCATATACTAATTTTATGATCTCAAGAAAGTCAGTTAACCTCTCTGAACTACAGTTCTACTTTATGAAATGGTAACCACACTACTCTATCTTTCTACCTTATAAGAAACTGTTTTTAAAAAAATCAAACAATGAACATGCACAGTGCTTTGAAAAACTGGGAAGTACTACATATCTGTATTTACATTAAGTGAATCATTCTATTCACCAATGCAAAAATGCCCTCCCAAAATATATAAGGTCTTGAGTAATATCCATCCATGCTGGACAGACACTATCAAAAGTTTTAACTGAGTAATTTGCAAGTATGTATGCAATAAATTGAGGACAAGAAAGACTTTAAAATAATAAAATGTACTTTAAGAATGAAAGCAGCATGATTTGGGTGCCTGCTGGAAGAACAGGGAATACTTGAAGATCCTTCTTATTCTAAGTTTTAATCCTGTGAACCCATAACCTATGGTGAAAGCTAAACATACAAAATAAAAGGAAAACTAAAGAGTTAACAAGTTCCCAGGTGGGTCCAAAGGAACTCTTGTAAACATGGTCTCTAGGTGACACAGAAATTCAAGTAAAAAAAAATCTGAAGACAGAAGCTGCTTCATTTTCTTACCTTTGTTCTGTATTAAAAAGTGCAAAGATGTGCTTGCTAGACATAAAGCTTTTTTCCACATCCCGAACTTTCAGGTTGTCCAAGGGAAGCATATACTTCTTTTCTTTTTCCTATTGAGAGAGAAAGAGAAGGAGAGAGAATTGGCTTTAATAAAAGATCCTGAAGGCTGCCAAGGGCAACTCATCACCTGAGTTGTCCAACATTTGATTACAATATTTTGATACCAGCTACCAAGGAATAAAAGCTATCTGAGAAAAGAGACTCCAATGATTCTCAACACACGGGTTGCAAGGATGAGGGGAGGAAAAGTGTGGAGGAAGGAAGGCCTCAGTGATAGAGAGAACACATGGTCCTCCACCCTTTCTTCCTCATGTGGGTCCCCTTAGATGTTTTAAAATGTTAGTTTGATATTAAGAATTTAGCCATCTGTTAATATTTAGCAAAAATGTTCTGGTCCTAATTCAATGAGAAATGCCAGATGGATTTCATTTCATATTTTATTTGCAGCCTAAGCAGTTTTGATAGCCAGTGCTGGCAGGGACGGGAAGCACAGGACCCCAGTATGAAATACCCCCTATAAACTAGATAAAGCACAGCAAAATATTTCCTTCATTTGGGTCTACAATAAAATGTGGGTCCAGAAAAAAGTGATTCCATTAAATTGTTGACCTCTTTGAGAAACGAAAGAACCCATTAGAAGTAAACTGATATTAACTAGAATAAATTCTCTTTTAAAATTAACAATTCTTTAGGAAGAAAATGGACATTGGGTGGGGAGGAAGGTCTGCAAATGGGGCCAAACTGGTCTTAGTGAAACATACTGGATGCTAAAGAATTATGAGAAACATTTACATTTAGGGATTGGCCCAGGGGCAATATTATCATATGTATAAATGCCTAATGATCAGTCTAGGAGGAGAGAGCCAAACACTCAGCTGAAGAAACCTAGTCAATACCTATTACCAGGGGTATTCTAGCACAGTCCTTGTTCAACAGTAGCCCTATGTATGGCCCCAGCCTATATCTCTTGTGCTGGTCCTAAGAAAAAGCAGGACTAGACTCCAAAGGAGGGAAGCATAGAGACTTACTCACAACTTTTAATAAACAACTATTAACTGTATTTCCTGTCGAAAAGTATATGTGCTGTACAAACATGTTTGACATAAGTCTTTTGGTTCCTACAGCACTAGGTTCTGTAGTGTGGAGAAGAACTCTGTGTGTGTGTGTGTCTGTGTGTGTGTGTGTGTGTGTGTGTGTGTGTGTGTGCTTGCACATGCTCTCTAGCCAGCTTGTGGTAGCCATGTTGTCTGCAGACCCCACAGAGAGTTATTGCCAGGAGAATCAGCTTTGCCACTCATTACTCTCAAATTAATTAGAGAAAATCTGGGCAGAACACATCAGATTAGTGAGGCAGAGAGAAATAGATGACTAAATCAGTTGAAGGAAGCTCGTTGGAGAACAAAATGGCTGTCCTGGCAGACAATGTCATGTCTTCAAAGAAGATCAAAAAAACATAAAAGAAACTAAATGGAAGTGAGAGAAGCCTAAGAATAAACATGAAAAAGCAAAGCGCTGAAAGAAAATTCCAACATATCTTGTATAAAAATTAATAATATTTCAGCAAACACAAGTATATTCTAAATAGCAAAATACATAATTTAAGTTACTGAAGTATCATAGTTGAGTCTAACTTCTTTGAAACACTTGTCAGACTATTTTAGGATAGAATTCTAACAGGCAAGATCACAGATTGAATGAAAAGCTATCCAATGCATAATCAAATGAAAATGCTTGAAACCCAGGGAACATTTTTTTATTGGATGTTTTTCAATGCCCTAAATTTAAGCAGCTGGACTTTTTTAACGCACCATCCTATTCAACCTTTTGAAATGATGGATTCGCCTTTTAATGGGAAATCTGCATTTCATTGTAAAGAAGGAACACAATGTCCTTGGCGTGTTTTCTATAGAAGTAGGCTCCCTTTCATATTGCGTTCTTTAGCCTATAGTGAAGACCAAAAATCCAGCAAGTTTACGTCAGACATTAAATGCTGGAGAAATACACACATATGCAGACAGGGGAACATGAAAAATGTAGCTTCATTTCCAAAATACTAAGTGTCATTTATCCATGGTTTTTGAGGACATATTGCTAAATTATTTCATAATCAAGAGTTTTAAGACGGACAAAGGGAGATGAAAAAGAAGATTCAGACTGATTTGTTCAATTAAAGTTGTAAGTCAAGTGAAGAACTACAGCCATGAAAAACTCTCTCTCATGGATATTTCTAAAATTCTTGGTGCTCTGGGGAAAGAATGATGTTCTGTTAAAAGAACATCTTTAATACGAAGCAGCTAAAACAAACAAAAGGAATTGAGGGGGAGAAAGAATAAACAGAATTATAATTTCCAAAATACAGTGAGTCTTAGCACTGTGAGTGCCAAAATACAGTGAGTCTTAGCACTTAGCCTAATTGAGACATTTGCTACGTAATCTTTGTTAGTTCTATTAAACTGTCTAATAATACACTGCAATATGGTAGCCACCAGTTACAGGTCACTGTCGAACACTTTAAATGTAGCTAGTTAAATTGGGATATGCTCTAAGCATTAAACACATGCCAGATTTCAAAGACTTAGTGTGAGAAAAAGAATGTAAATGATCTCATCAATATTTTTTTAATGTTTATTTACTTATTTTGAAAGAGAGAGAGAGAAAGAGAGAGCGCGCACATGCATCCAGAGGAGGGGCAGAGAGAGAGAATTCCAAGCATTCGATCCCACGAACCATGAGATCATGATCTGAGCCAAAATCAAGAGTCAGATGTTCAGCTGACTAAGCCACCCCAGATGCCCCCTCAGCAATGTTCATACTGGTATATGTTGGGGCGGCTGGCTTAGTTGATAGAACATGGCTGGCTCAGTCGATAGAGCATGCGAATCTTGGTCTCAGGGCTGTAAGTTTAAGCTCCACTTGGGGTGTAGAGACTGCTTAAAAATATATTGATTATATGTTGAAATGATAATACTTTGAATATATTAGGGCAAATAAAATATTATTAAATGCAATTTTATCTGTTTATTTTTAGTGTTTTGCATATGGCTGCTAGACTATTTAAAATGATATATGTGGCTAATATTAACTTTCTATTGATGGCATTGAGCCCCATATACTTACCATCACTTTCCTTCCTCTCATCCACCCAATTTTTCTCCTCTAACCTCCCTGGTTCTGCCATTAGGTATATTTTTCATTCTCCCCATCACCCAATCTGAAACCTCACTATCATTTCTGACATATTGTTTTCCTTCACCCCCTTTATTACATCAAGACTATGTTGCATTCTGTTTGAAGCATTTGTCAGAGCTCCACTTATATGACATTCCCATCACATTAGTCCAGGTCTCCGACATTTCACAAGCATGTGGTTTTACATGGTCTCCTATCCAGTCCCCTTGCTTTCTAATTCCTCAAATATCACCAATTTTATAAAACTACTCTGTCTAATTCATTAAAGTCCTTCCAAATGCTCACATCTCTCTATCATTTATAGGAGAAAATCCATGAAACTCCTTAACGTGACATTGGTCATTTTTGTCACATGAAACACCTACAAATTGGTCCAATCCTGATTTGTGAATATTTCTTTTATGCTTCCATAAAAGTCTCCATTTCAACCAAACACACCTTTGTCAACAGTCTTTTCCCAACTTGAGATACACTTTCAACTTCTCCCAAACACATCAGTTTATTATTTAGAGTCAAGTTCAAGTTCAACGTTCTGCGCAAAAAGTTTTCCAAAGTTTATGACTATCTCTTTCTCACTCCCCAACCTCTCTCCTTTCAATTCATATAATAGGTATTGTTTATTCTATTCATCTTGGGTTTTTTGTTTCTTTTTTTAAATGTGTACTCAGTCGCCCAGCTAGCTCAGTCGGTAGAGCATGAGACTCTTAAATGTGTACTCATTTTTCAGAGAGAGCATGAGCAGAGGAGCGGCAAAGAGAGAGGGACAGAGGATCCAAAGCAGGCTCTGAATTGACAGCAGTGAGCGCGCTGTGGGGCTTGAACTCATGAACCATGAGATCATGAACTGAGTCAAAGTCGGACACTCAACTGACTGAGCCACCCAGGTGCCCTCTACTCATTTTGAGTTATATGTTATATAAGGTATGCTCATCTTATAAATGCATATTACATAAGAAATCTGTGTGAAGGTTATTCATTTGGAATTTGGAACGTTCAATCAATTCTATTGTTCAAGTAGGTTACGTTTACAAAGAAAAATAAAAAGCAGAAAATGTTTTGCAACATTTGTAAATAAGATGTAATTTGATACTTTAAACATTTTATCTTAATAGACATTTTTGGAGGAAGCACCTGTAAAATTTTAGAGAAAGGTTTTTCTCATGGAGAGTCAGAAAGAAACTTCTGCAAAAAAAGCTTTAGAAGCTGATGTCACTAATTCAACATACATTTTTTTCCTTTTTAAACATGGTAACTTTGCTCTCCTCCATACAAAATGGTTACCAGCACTACTTGTATGGGAGGCATCCGGGAATTCTTTGTTCAAAGAGGGGACATGAGAGACGATGTGTTTTTTCCTTGCAGTAACTTGACAAGTATTAGAAGAAGGAGAAATAAGACAGACCCCCAAAAGGATGCATTAAATATGTGAAAAAGTGTTGTATGAGGTGGAAATAACTGAACTGTGAGCTGTGAGTGGTAAAAGGCAGATGAATTAAGGTAGAAGGAGGTGGTAATTATATGATGGCTACATGATATGTTCACTGGCCTTGAAAGGAAATGAAAGGATCGATGAGGGACAGATGGGGCCATTGATGGGGATCTAGCTGGCAGAGCACCGCCAATATAACTCGGTTGCTAGAAGGAGCTACAGTGGGTATGAGGAGAAGGTTGGGCATGGGGAGGAATATCTCCTGAGGATGCACAGCATTACAAAGTCTTTATACACTGGTGGTTTATATGTAGGGAGTTTCATAACTTGGGGAATCTTTGTGTAGCCTTGGGTTGACGAACTACCTTGAATCTTATTTGTACATACATTTTCTCACTAGCAAGGCAACAAAATATTCAAGGATAAGACAACGACTTCTTCATTTGTATGCATTACAGTGCCTAGTAGAGTGTTGGCCATTGAAATTTATACACATATTATAAATACTTGTTGAATTAACTCGAAAATGTCTGATAACCAAAGCCAAATGTTGAGTAAAATATGTGATAGTCACATATATTTGAGAATCAAATAAAAATTCTGTGGGAAAGAAAAAAACCTGTAAAAGATGCTTGACTGATTGGCACTGCTTTTCTTTCCTTTTTTTAATGTTTATTTATTTTGAGAGAGAGAACATACATGGGTGAAAGCAGGGGAGGGGCAGAGAGAGAGGGAGAGAGAGAATCCTAAGCAGGTTCCGTGCTCTCAGTGCAGAGCCCGACATGGAGCTTGAACTCATGAAGCATAAGATCATGACCTGAGTCAGACGCTTACCTGACTGAGCCACCCAGGTACCCCAGCACTGCTTTCAATCATTAAATGTTTACAAAGTTTAGATTGATTGCCACGTTTTTTACTCTCTCTGCCTCTGCTTGTATGGCTGCTACCTGTTAGGAATGTCTTCTTCTCTGCAAGAAGGCACATATTCGTGGCCTTGAAATTTATGTCAAGTGCCATCTCTTCCACGAAGCCTACCCTGATTATGGTATGTCATACATGTCTTTTTCTGAGAGTGCCCACATTTTCCATGATTTTTGTCCTAGGCTACATAGGATGCCGTTTCTTATTTATGCTCAGATGCCTCTTCAAATAAGTTGGACACTCCTTTAGGGCAAGGTTTATGTTAAAATCCTTTTGTGTTTACACTTAATAGTAACACACTGCTGCATATACACGTGCTGTTTAATACACTTTTGACTTAAGGATGCAGCAGAAACAAAATGCCAACATGATGAAATTCTACAACTATGTTGTATGTATACTGTTTTGCTACCGTGTCTACCTATTATGTCTACTAATGTCGATACTATTATGTTAAAAATTAAACAGATGTGATATTAAACACTTATTTTTAATGGCTGAAAGATTGATTTTGAATGAATTTGCTATATCATATAAGGTGAAGCTTTACTAACCTAGACCAGGCCAGAATGTTTATAAACAGGGAAACTAAGGACATTATCCTGGGTTTGGGGGTGGGTACCTGGGCCAAGAAAAATATGATGCTCCCGTAAATTAATGCTAACCTTTCATCCTTTGAGTAACTTACACAAGAGTTATGTAAGCATACATATTCATCATGCTTCTCACCCCCACCTCATTCTCCAAGATGAACGGTACTGCCATTCAGAGTAAATTCAAATTTCTCAACATGCCCACTGCGCCAACCTCAGGACTCCTGCTTTCCAGGAAAATCAATGCATTTTTATTTTCCATACAGAACACATCTAATCATATCTCCTTGGGTTTTTTTTTCTGTACTATTTCTTCCACTAGAAATACCTTTGCCTACTTGCCATTCTGCTTCTCTTCCTCGCAAAATTCCTGCAAAAGATTATTCCACCTAGTTCAGACCTAGTGCACATTTTTTTTTTCTTAAAGTATTACAGGTCTCATTTTTTCTGTCTTCTTTTCCTTCTCCATCCCACTTGCAGACTTATCATTTTTAAATCAGTGGGATCCTTAAAAAAAAATCTGACACCAAAGCTAATTCTATTGGGTAGATTAAAAAGTGAAGTTCCTCTGATTAAGGTCAGAATGGGGCTATGAGAAAACCTGCCCATTAGACTCATCTTCTAGCTCTGATGTCACCTCTATGAATTGCAGTTGAACACCTAAGGGCTCTGGTACACAGGCCTGGATCTCCTTGCTCTCCTGGTGTTCCCATAGCTCTGCTCTCACCCCAGTTTGTCTGGAACTCGATGGGCCTCATCTGTCTAAGTCTCCTACACCAAGTAGCTCTATCTAGCTCCCTGTGACTTTTTAAAAAGTTTTTTTTTTTTTTTTAATGTTTATTTACTTTTGAGACAATGCGAGAGACAGTACAAGCAGCGGAGGGGGAGACAGAGGGAGACACAGAATCCAAAGCGGGCTCCAGGCTCTGAGTTGTCCACCCAGAGCCCGACCCGGGGCTCGAACTCATGAACCATGAGATCATGACCTGAGCCGAAGTCAGACGCTTAACCGACTGAGCCACTTGGCGCCCCAAGCTCCCTGTGACTTCTAACTCAGTAAACAGATCTCTCAGAACCATGGATATGATTTAGCAAATCCTTCCAGTTCAAACCACTGTCATACCCTTGTCTGACTAACTGGGCACTGTGATGTGCCCAGAAATTCACTCAAGGATACAGTGCTCTCCAGCCATCAGAAATCCCTGCTGTGGCCAGGCATAGCACTCAGGTGTCTTCAACCATTACCAGAATTTCTCTGCCCCCGGTCTGATCGCTTGACAGCACTTGTGTGCTTGGTTTACTTTCCCTCTTATTTTCCAAGAGGAAAAAATAAGTTTCCTGACTGTTTCACCTAAGTGTGCCTAGACCCTGCCTTTCCAACTACAAGGTAAGTGCCCAGGGAAAGAACAAACCTGCTACTATTGCCATCATTTCTGTGGTTGTTCATCATTGTGTGTGTCTTGCTCCTCTGCTACTCTGTAACTATTTCCTGACTTCCCTGTCAATGCATCAGCTCTTTGAGGGAAGCAATTGTTTCCTTCTTAGCTTTAGTTGCATAGTTGACATTCATCACACACAGTATTTAATGAACATATGATTGAGTCCCCTTATGGCCTGGCAGAGTGCTTTACTTAGATTGGGGATTCAGAGATGATGATTGACTTATAAAATAATCAAAATATCAAAGAAAAAAAGAAAAAGCTATAAAAATATTGAAAATACCAGAATACTAGTTCCACATGCTTTTGAAGAGTCTGGTGTTTATTGCTATTAAGATGTTATAACTAGAGAGATGTACACGTATGAAACTCATAATACAAACTACCCATCTTTTCATTTGAGCTCTAATTCCCAGCTTTAATCAGAATTACATTTTGAGTAGTAAACAGCATCTGTGAGCCAGGAGGCTGCTAGTAAAAAGTACTTCTTTATATTTTTCCCTTGGACACTGAGGAAACTGCCTATGTGTATGTAGACTTTGATGGGCTGTCAGAGTAGGCCCAAGAAAACCCGATGGCTATGCCACTGGCTTCATGGCTGCCCCCTCTGCACTCACTCAGATCCGTAAAGGGAGCTATATATTGGCATATCCCCACTAGGTAAGAGAAAAATAGTAATGCTCGCCATTACCCAACTGGAGACCCTACTCTTCCTGGCCCCTTCTGTCTCTTCAGAGTCCAATTCAATTTCCACCTCCTCCAGGAAGCCTGCCTGGCCATAAGAGCCCACTGGAGGGCTCCCTCCTCCATTCTCTTGTCATTCCTGGGCAATACCACTTCTTTTTTTCTTTTGCACTTGCTAACATCTTTCTGATATCGTTATTATGTTGCCTTCTTGTTTCTCACTTTGAGATTCACTGTTTGAATGTGCTGGTGACTGCTTTGCTTGAGCAGAGCCAACAGTACCATGGCCCAGCCAGATGAGTGCTCTTTGGACTGCAGCCTCAGCTAAGTGTGACCCCAGAAGCCACGCTGAGCTCCGTATCCAGCAGAACACATTTGGTAGATGGAGGAAACATCTACGAATAAGGGCATGGCCATTACAGGGATTGGGTTAACTTGCTGTTTTGTTTTTTCCTGCCAGGTATTGTATGTATGGTAGTTTACATTTCAGTGGACTGGAAACTTTCCACTTCATTCAAGAAATATGTTCCATGTTAAAAAGCCTTGATTAAAGAGGAGGCAAAAAAGTATATATTGTCCTACAGCTCCAGGTACCTCTAATATCCTCAAATGTGGACTCCCTCTCCTCCCCAAAAAAGGACTTTTGTAATTGTAAAGTGAGAAAACTAAACACTATATCTCAATTTTTAAATATTTAATCTCTATGTAAATACTTTTCTCTTTTCCCTCCCCCAAAGCCATTTGATAATAGTAAAAGAATAAAATGATATTGATCCACAAGGACAAAGAAAATGAGAAGGGAGAAAACAGTAGACAAGAATTTCCTGAAAGCTTTCAAAGAGAGAAGGCAGACAGAAAAGCATTCATTGACTTAGCATACAGAAAGGAGTTATTTCCCCAAATTCCTACAGTGGGAGAGAATGGAGGAGAAGCCACCCAACTGCATCCTGTCCTGTTCTTTGGAGGCACCTGAAGGGGGTAATTTGGGGGCTAAGACAGCAGGATCAGATAGTGTGTATACACAAGTACAAAGAACAAATAATGACACAGGGTCACCTCCTTGACGCAGAGCAGCCCATTCCTACCCCCAGCAGGAGATCAGAGGCTTTTTCCCTAGAAAGAAATTATACACGAGAAGTTTGGGGGCCCAGAGATACGAGCAGGTTGAACAGCAAAAGTGGGACAAAAAGAAGAAAACTTAGTAAAAGTCTTCATATGGAAATGTCCCTCGGCCACTTTCGCAGCCTTACTCCAGAGGGCTAACAACCAGATGTATTTCTCGGCCCCCACCAAGCAGGATATTGGACTGCTCTTCTCTGGGGAGCTAAATAGTTTCAGAGAAAATGCCCTATATTCTAACCTTTCAATGAAAAGAGAAGCTTGCTACCTGTTCACCTTACAGAGAGGTCCTATATTCAGCAAGCTTCACACATACATAGAGTTTCCAAGTAGCTGAATGGTACAGGCTCTTAATAGATTAGAAATATCACAGCTATTAAGTGGATTCTGAGGATGGGCTATCTCTATGACCAGTCCCAACTCCTTATAATGTTTGAGTTCAATTCAAAACTCTCTTTCCCTGCCCAATCTTGCTTTTGTAGCTAGGGCTCCAGATGAGATATAGTTTCAGCCAATCCGATGTATTCATATCCATACCAGACTTTGGTTCGGAAGTGAGTCCCATCGCTGAGCTGCAGAGGATGTGGCACCTGTTTTCTTGGCCCTGGATCCAGAGGCTAGAATGTGGGGTGGCTTCCTGACTGCAGCCTCCAGTCTGGTGGAGTCAGCAGCTCCCTGGCAACCCCAATTCTAAACTTCATTTGGAGAACCAGTCCAGGGAAGCCAGCCTAATTCTGTAATTTTGCCCTCCCAATGGTTCTTCGAGCAATTTATACCCCTCAGTAAATGTTTTCTACTTAAAGCAGCTACGGTAGATTCTGTTGTTGACAACTAAGAACTCAGAAAATACAGTAGCTGTATCTGGTCATTATATATTATTGTGTCTCAGAAAAAATGAATAGTCAGTAAAGCAGAACAATAGCATTTCTCAGTAATTCATCATTTTAAAAAATGAACTGCTTATTAGCATGTGTGTGTGTGTGTGTGTGTGTGTAAGAGAGAGAGAGAGAGAGAGAGCAAGCGAGTGAGCGGGTTGGGGGGAGATGGTTTGTGCAGTTATGAATTTCCTGGACTTTGCACTTAAGGAAACAGTCTTTAACCAGAACAAAAAATTTTATACCTAAGAAATTTTAAAAGGGTAGGTAAGAAGGATAGAATTTGAGTGGCTTTGCAAGAAACAAAATAAGGCAACATGTGAATAAAACAGAATGAATTCCAGTGGCATATATGTTCAGAGACTATTATAAGCTACCACGGTAATAGCAGTGTATTTCATGGGTTAAATTTTCTCTACTAGTAAGCAAAGCACAGGGACTTTGTGTTTTATACTTTCTTAGTTACTAAAGCAGGAAAAAATTTACTCAGCACGGCAAAACATACGGCAAGCACTTTAAAATGAGCATATTTCAAATGTTTAATGGTCTCATTTCCTCATTTCTTTCTGTGTTCCAAGGCAACACAACTTATATTTTTTTTTAAAAAGAGAACCTTTCAAGTTTGGAAGAGTGACTGGTTTACTTGAAAAGGTGTGTGATAGGATACAGATTTCTGGTAGTAATATCCCTCAACTCTGGCTTCGGTGGCTGCACATTAAATTACAAAGTGAATTTAAGAGACTCCACAAACTCTGAAATTATGCTTACTTTGTAACAGCTTTCAAGTGCATATTAATCACACAAAATTCTACACGCATAGCCCTTTGAGTGTACTTGTGTAAAATAAAAGTGTTATTTTGGCTAAGTATACCATGCATTTGTAAAAGTTCAACTCAATAAAAGTACCTTGTTTACAAATGCAACATAATTTTTACTTATCTGAGAAAATGGGGGTCAGGAAGGCATGTACAAACAAAATCCTCTGGCAATTCCCAGAATTCAGCAGATGAACAGTTTTAAATTTTACTCCCATCATTTGTCACAAAGCTAGGAATAAAAATCAAAGCTGAATTTTCCCCTCTCTCTCCTATCATTTCAGTGAAGGAACACTCAAAAAGAGGCAGCACTATGAAGAAAAGCAACAAGACTGAGCATTCAAACAAATTAGTTTGCATTGACTAGTAAGCTAGCCACCTCCCCCGCCCCCCACCACGATAGTAACATAATTCAGTGAGGGTCTTTCTGAGACCGCTGTAGTATTTGCAAAGGAGAGCTGAGTACCATGCCCTTTGTACTTGAGTCAGCGCCCTTCTCCTTGTGTTCCAAAGAACACGGACTCAAGATGGAATAGGGAAAAAGGGGCCCCTTCCATGCACCTTCTGGGACGCAGCCCTGGACTTGAGATGACATTTGGCTGAATTGCTCTAAGCACAGCTGGTGGTCTGTGTACCGTTATTGGCTCAAATGCAGGTTCACACAGAAACAGGGCTTTGGATAAGGGAAAAAGACCTGGAATAGTTCTCCATCAATCCTAATCATGTCTGCTGACTGCTTTCTGTGGAAAGGGTGAAGAAGAAAAAAAAATAGCACAGGGAAGGATAAAGGAGGGGATAGAGAAAGACAGAAAGGAGTGAAATGACCTATCTATAAGGGGGAAAGAACTACAGCTACCACACTAAAAGTACCCTCTGCTTTCATTGCAAGTTCAGGTGGCCCTATCCCAGTCTCCTGGAGACAGAGATCACTGTGAGGAGACTCCCAGGACAGGTAGTGTGGTAAGGGGAAAGGACATGTAGTTTGGGGTTAAGACATGGGTTCATATATGAGCTCTGACACCAGCTTTGTGAACCCAGGTGAGTTACCTGATTTCTCTGAGTCTTACCTTATCTTGGTATAAAGTAATAATTCATGACTCTTAGGGGGTATCGGATTAAATGAGATTATGTGCATTCTTCTTAAATGAGAGGGCTGTGCATTCAGAGACTTCTGATAAGTGTTCCTTTGCTTTTCCTTGGGGAAAACCTTTTTTAACCATCTACTTCCCACCCATAAACACAGTAAGGTGTTCTCTCTTCAACATAATTATAACAGTAAGCTTTTATACTTGTAAGCTATAGAGCTATGAGGGGAAAATAGGAAGTTAATTACATGCCCACCAGATAAACACACATTAAACATGAACAATATCAAGCCGGGAGGGTGGCAAGCAATGAAACAATATAAACAACTTTAAACTATGGCTTCCTATTCAAGGGAGATTTGTAAGAACTCCAGAATTGTGGAACTGTGTCCATAGCCATGGAAAGAGAGAGAGGAAATGTGACGGGCTAAGAGGTGGTATTAATTCCTCTGCCTCACTCCCACAGTGGATTGCACAGAATAACCTCAAGGAAAGTATTTAAGGAGAGATAAAGTTTTGAAAGAAATATACAAATGAAAACTCCATAATTAAAGAATCATCTACTTTTTATTATAGATATGTTTTTATACTTTTAAAAAATAAGCCAGAGTCTCAAGACTGGCTAAAAAACTAAAAGGCAGAGAAAGTTTGTTTTCCTTCTCCAAACCTCTTCCATTCGGGCAGTTCCGCTTTTCTGCTGGCTCCAAACCAAGATGGCCTTGAGTTGGCGGCTTTTGCCACTGCCTGGTTTGTAAGTTTCTCCCTCTACTGTATCCAAGGAAAGCTCCCCTTCTCGCTCCGTTCATTCTGTATTACCAGCTGTGTTTTAAAAACCAAGAATGGGGACTCTGTTTACCTGTACAGATGTCTGATACTAGTAGGCATTTAAAAATTTTTTTTGTAATGTTTACTTTTGAGAGACGGAGAGAGACAGAATGTGAGAGGGGGAGGGGCAAAGAAAGAGAGGGAGACACAAAAGCAGGCCCCAGGCTCCGAGCTGCCAGCACAGAGCCCAATGAGGGGCTTGAACCCACGAGCCCTGAGATCATGACCTGAGCCGAAGTTGGATGCTAACTGCCTGAGCGACCCAGGCGCCCCGACTAGTAGGCATTTAATACATGATGACTTATGATGATATCAAACTTACCTATGCTATGTCCCATTCTGCTAGGCTTTGTCTTCATGCATGATTATGTTTATAATAAATTAATGTCAGCAAGAGAATCAATTGTTGTTAATTATTGTCCTCAGGTAATATATTTGCATTTAAATCAGGTCCTTCAATCCTTCTGCCTGAATTGACCGAGTCACCCTCCTGCTTTAGCAAACTGGTAGGTGTGAGATCCTCAGGTTGCCCTTAAATCATTCCAACAGGTATCTAGTCCAAAGCTGGACTTGAAAACTCTGACTGCTTCTCCAAGTCTTAAAGAAGTAAGTTTGGAGTCCCCTTATTCCCAGAGTTTGCAAGGTCTTGTGAGAATTCAAAAAAAATTTGGGGGGCGCCTGGGTGGCTCAGTCGATTGAGCATCCAACTCTTGGTTTCACCTCAGGTCATGACCTTGTGATTTCGTTGGGTTCAAGCCCTGTGTCAGGCTCTGTACTGACAGTGTGAAGCCTGCTGGGGATTCTCTCTCTTTCCCTCCCTCTCTCTCTGCCCTTCTCCTGCTCGTACTGTCTCTGTCTCTCAAAATAAATAAACAGACAAATAAATACGAGAAAAAGAAATTTTGTGTAGTATTTAATAAAATTAGTATAAGGGATTTTCTGAGTTGTCTGGGGAACCACTTTATAAGTAAGCACTGGCAGTCAAAACTTTTAGTGCCCATGTTTGTGTTTGCACTGAGTAGTAGTACTCTGTTCATGGCAGACTGAGCAGAGAAAGAGACATCAACGCATCAGTTATGTACTCTCCTCTAATGACATCACAGTGCCCTGGGTGGATGGGTGTTTCATCCCAATAGGATAAAAGTGGAAGGAGGATGGTGAGGTCTTACAGCACAGTTAGCCCAGCCATGCCAATCTCAAAAGATCCTATGCTTGGGAGCCAGAATATATTTTCCTGTTGACTAGTCAATTATGTTTCCTAAAAGGACATCATCTTTCACATTAATGTTGATCAGTTGAAGTTTTTGGTAGTACAAATTTGTTTGACTTTGACTTTTTTTTTATGTAGAATGACAACAGTATGACGTGTTTACATATTTGTAGTTATGTTAAATATAACAATTTTCTGTTTCTACATATTTAAGTAATATTATGAATTAAAATAGTTTGCATGTGCTCATAATTGATAAGGATCCTTTTCCTTTAAAGGTTGTTTGCATATTATCTGGGTTTGAGAAACATTGGTATAGAAAAAGTGTATCTGGAATTTGAAAGGGTTGACATAGTCAAAGTAGGTAAAAACAAATGACCTTGACTTATAAATAATTTGGAGGAGAGCTTAGAAATTGCTTCAACTTCTACTTGCCCTCAGCGAGACCAGGAGAAAAAACACAGGCCTGGCCCTCAGCACCTGGGAGGCCCAGTCATGGCTGGAGCATACATTGAGTGTCCTTGGGGGGGACTGTTTTCCTGCTCAGTGCTTCAGTTTCACCATATGTAAAGCAGGGATAATAATACCCAAACTCAATCCTTAAATTGAAAAATGAAAAAAAAATAAACTTAACTTTACGGGAATAAAGAAGCAATAGATGGAAAAGCATTTTCATCTTTTGAGGAAAAGAAGGTACTATTTAAAGGGGGAACTCTTGAAAATATCTCAACAATATGTGTCTAATTCATACTGACATGTGTAATTGAACCTATGTTTAATTTTTGCTGCAAATTATCTACTTCCTTTAAGAAGCCAGGGTGGTAAAATGCTGAGTTGTGTGGTTCAAAAATGGAGCTGTGGAAGAATGACGGATACATGGGATAAAACACAGTAAGGTTGGGCCCTGAACAAAAGATGAAACAGAAAAGGGAGAGCTGCAGAAAAAGGCTGTGCCAATGGGAAGAAAAAATATCATGAAGCTGATGGAAAAGAATAGCAAGGAAGTAGGGATAGTGGGAGATTTTCACACCCAGATCTGGCTAATGACACAGAAAAAGTTGAACATAGGATCCAGTGAGGTCCCCAGTGCTTCGCCAGTTAAGAGCCAGAGCAGCTCAAAGAGATAAACAATATAAATGTAAATATTGAGCTTTATCCCATTTCAGATGACAGAGTTTATACTGTCCTCTTTCCTCTCCCCTTCCTCCTTTTCTTACACTCCACAAGCTTAAACAACTTACAATTAAATTTAATCAATTCCTGTTTCATTATTCAGAATAATTAGATTTCAATATGAAAGCCGTCACAATTATATAAAATGATAATTCTCAGATTCCATTTTTATGTTAACTGCCCGCATTAGCAAGTAATAGCGTGTATTTAAAATAAAACCAGAATGGTGAGAACCATACTGGCCTTCCAAGAGCATCAGCCCTCCCGGCTCCCAACCTCAGTTTTTTAAGTATAACAGATGTGTTGCAAGATACTATGTTTTGTGGGTTCATCAGGGGAACCTTCCTTGATATAAGGAGTGATATATATGATTTAAAAGATCACCTGGCCACAGTGTGGAGTGTGAATCAGGGAAGGCCAGGAGTAGGAGCAGGAACCCAACAGGAGTCGAATGCAGTAATGCAGGAAAGAGACAGTGGTCATTCCACCTAGGATGGTAGTTGGGGAGAGAAGTGATTGGCTCAGGAACAGGCTTTGGAGGAGAGCAGTGGTTAGCAAACTATCGTTCTGGGGGCGAACTCTGGCCTTCGTTTATGTGTTCATGGCTCATATTGCTAAGAATAGTTTTTACTCTTTTAAAGGATGATGAAAAAAAGAAAGAGAAAAGAAGAGTAAGTGAAAGAAATTGTACATGGCCCCTCAAAGCCTAAACTATTCACTATCTGATCCTTACAGAAAAAGTTTGACAACTCCTTGGAGTAGAGTCAGCAGATGGTGAAATCAAACTGGCTGGAGGGAGGGATGAGGGGAAGACAAGAATGAGGGAAAGTACCTGTGTTTTTAGCTCAAGCAGCTGTGTGATAGACATGGCCTCTCTTTTCAGCCAATCATACCTTCTTGGGTACCTCCACTTTATCTTATTCATGCTTTGTTGTTGTACTTCTTTCACTATCACACTTATTTACCTCTATATGCCTGCCTCCCCTCCTTGGCAGTGAATTCCTTGAGTAGCTCTAATTTTTCTCAGTATTTATGGCACCCAGCTTTGTACAAGACACATGCTCCATAACTATTGGATATGATTGAATAGATGATACGTTAAATTCATTTTCAGTGGTGCTAGTAACATCAACTTCTTAATAAATACAAAATTATAATCACTGTTTTTTAGTGTATAAGAGTTTATAAACCATTTTTGCAACCCACCTGTTCCTCCCTACAACCCCGTATATTGATATTACAGTAAACTTCAATTATAAGTTCCTCTTACAAAAACTTACATTTTATCTTGATTTACTTATATTTAAAATGTTAGGAACTATAAGCATTTTGAAATCCATCTCTTTGGGGGAATGATTAGAAAAAGGACCGAATGAAAAGAAAAACTTTGCAATGGAGCATTATGAAAAGCCAACAATAGAGAAAGAAATCTGGGTATTACAATGACAGTTGGGGCAACTGAACTGGGTGTGAGGGGGCTGGTGAGAAAAAAAAAAGGAATCAAAGGTGGGCTTTCATATTTTGAATGTAATGGTAGTGCCTGTTACTAAGATAAAGAAAATTATGGACATATAGGTTGAGTTCTGTCTTGGAAAGTTAAATTTGAGATGCCAATTAGACATTTAAATATATAGGTTCAGGTCACTGGATATCTAAGTCTGCAGTTCAGAGTTGGAGATATAATTGTGGTTGTCATAGACATAGGGCATACAGATGGTATTTAAAGTCAAAGAACTATAGATGAGTTCAGCTACAGAATATGTGTGTAGACAGAAGAGGAGAAGGCCCAGGCCACTCTAATGTTTAGAGGTAAAAGAGAAGAGAAAGAACCAGAGGAGACTAAGGAGGGTAAAAATGTATTCCAGGATGGAGGGAGAGGTCAATTATATCTACTACTTCTAAGAAATACAGGATGATGTGGATATAGGAGTAACCATCACATGTGTCAAGGTATAGGAAATAGATAACCATCATAAGCACTGTTTTGGTGGAGGGAGAGAACAGAGCCTCTTGAAGTATGTTGAAGTGGGTTAAAGAGAGAATGAGGAATTACTATAGACATGCCAAGAAGAGATATTCCCACAGAACATTAAACCCTCGAGTTGTAATAAAAAAGAAACTGTACTAAGCAAATAATATTCACTGAAAAAAACATTCAAACTGTTAAAACACTCTGTTAGCACGTGTATTTTTCCCACTTTTCAAATAGCACGTGTTCTAGAGGATAGTGGGGGTGAAGCGGTTAAACGAAGGGTCCTTTCCTGGAGTCAACACAGCACCAGGGGCTCCATGAAAAGCAATCAGTTTCCTGAAACAATATGCCGTGAGCTCCTGCTATGGTGAAGAAGAGGGGACTATAATTCTTCTTCTTCTTTTTTTAATTGAATTGTGTCATAGCTGACACACTATGTTACATTAATTTCAGTTGCACAACATAGTGATTCAACAACTTTACATTACACTATGCTTACCACAAGTGTAGTTACCATCTGTCACTATACAATGTTATTACAATACCACTGACTATATTTTCTATAGTGGAGACTATAATTTAATGGAATTTTACAGGCATGTTATCACATGCACAATTTTGTCCAATGAAGGAAAGGTGTATTTTTAGCTTGTATCCCAATCAAGAGCTTTGGTCCCAACAAAAAATCTGGCTCATTGTCACATGGGGGCAGAGCTCAGGAAACACAATATTCTCAGAACAGAGACCAACCAAGAAACATCACAACATGGTAGAGCCATCACTAGGGTTACAGGTTAAGCAGGATAACAGTTTTTACTCCCCCAGTGAAGGAATTAAAGGGCAAAACAAACCTCTAATAACCCAGAGAGGGAGCTTTGAACAGTGCAAAAACAAGTATAAGAATTTTCTGTACAAGAATATGATGTCCTAGCACAGACAAGTATAGGATAAGAACACTGAGGCACAGGGGCACCTGGGTGGCGCAGTCGGTTAAGCGTCCGACTTCAGCCAGGTCACGATCTCGTGGTCCGTGGGTTCGAGCCCCGCGTCAGGCTCTGGGCTGATGGCTCGGAGCCTGGAGCCTGTTTCCGATTCTGTGTCTCCCTCTCTCTCTGCCCCTCCCCCGTTCATGCTCTGTCTCTCTCTGTCCCAAAAATAAATAAAAAACATTGAAAAAAAATTTTAAAAGAACACTGAGGCACACACAAAAAAGAATCCACACAACTTGGACAGTGAAAGAAGCATTCTCCTTACTAGTTTCTTAGTGAGGAGAAGCTGGAAGTTTACCTAAGAACTCAAACATGCATGCTGGAGTGTGTTTATTATACCCTGCTGTAATATACATATATGTGAATGTAATAAAAAAGGATATATTTCTTATTCCATACCATGGACTCAATCATTCTCCTATAATATTTTCATTAATCACTTAAGTTTTAAAACTCCAAAAGTTAGTGCTAGAGTTAGAACTTAATAAATATCATAGGCGTAACCTGATTATTACTGACAACATTTTTGTACATAGACAGAAGAGTTAACAATCACACCTTATAGAAACCTGCCTTAGCCAGACATATTTCTGTGTAACTGTGCTATTCATTACAAAAGAGTGTTACTGATGCAGGTTGACACAGACAGACGGACAGACAGATACACACACACTCATTAGGTGTTTAATTGCCATTTGATTGTGAGCTTTTACTGCTTTTGTCAGATTTAATTGTTTTAGAACATGTATTTCAATTATTTTATTCAAACATATCTTTCCTATAGATAATAAGTCACTGGTGAATAGGGAAATGTGTCTACTTCTAGAACTTTGAACATAATAGGGCTCAATAATTGTTTGCTGAATGAATGAGAATTAAGCATAATGGTTGTTTGAATTTGGAGTATTTATTAACCCTGGTGAGTTTGTATACTCCTAGACTTCAAATTAAGTGATTCCCTTCTTTAGGTTAAGACAAGAAAAATAATAAAAAAAAACTTGCTCTTTGAGTAATTTATAGTAAAATCTTGGCCAAACAAACTTTTTATGGAAACTGCATAAAGGTGAGAGATGTTATTCAGAGATGGTCTGTATTTTAAAGGATTCTGAGGTACAGTTTGAGCTGTGTTTAAAAACTGTGCTCCACTCTCAACAATAGCCAAATTATGGAAAGAGGCTAAATGTCCATCAACTGATGAATGGATAAAGAAATTGTGGTTTATATACACAATGGAATACTACGTGGCAATGAGAAAGAATGAAATATGGCCTTTTGTAGCAACGTGGATGGAACTGGAGAGTGTGATGCTAAGTGAAATAAGCCATACAGAGAAAGACAGATACCATATGGTTTCACTCTTATGTGGATCCTGAGAAACTTAACAGAAACCCATGGGGGAGGGGAAGGGAAAAAAAAAGAGGTTAGAGTGGGAGAAAGCCAAAGCATAAGAGACTGTTAAAAACTGAGAACAAACTGAGGGTTGATGGGGGTGGGAGGGAGGGGAGGGTGGGGGATGGGTATTGAGGAGGGCACCTTTTGGGATGAGCACTGGGTGTTGTATGGAAACCAATTTGACAATAAATTTCATATATTGGAAAAAAAAAAAAAAAAAAAAAAAAACTGTGCTCCATATCAGCTATTGGCAAAGGGAGAGATCTTCAGTGACAGCTGTTGATGGGAAATATTCAAAATTTATATTCACATTGCACGCTCAAGTTATGGGATTGTACTCCAAATCAATCATTAAATGAATTTAGGGGATTCAATAGAAAATACTTGGGAATAAACTAACAGGAAATGTGCAGTGCCTATATGAATAAATTTATAAAATTAGGCTAAGGACAAAGCTAAACTGAGAAACAGATCTTGAATAAGAAACCCACTCTTTAAAGCTGTAAATTCTCCTAAGATTAAATGACTATAATATAATCTCAGGGAAATTTTTCAATAAAATTTTATGAGAGGTAACTTGACAAAATAATCCTAAATTTTATTTAACAGAACAAGCAGGTGAGAGTAGCCAAGAAAATAAACCACAATGACCTATGTAATCAGAAAGATTAAAAAATTTAAATGTAATATAAAAATGACACATCAGAAGCCTGTTGTAAAAGTCCACTGACAGATCTGTTGAATAGAAAACAGCATAGAAATAATGAAACAAAAAATGAGAATTTAGTTTGTGATAAAGGTAGCATTACAAATCAGACTTTTGAATAAATAATTTTAGGAGAATTGTCTTCCATCCCTCCTCCCCCCCCAAAATCGATTTTAGGTGGGTCAAAACTCAAAATCCCAAAGTATAATTTAGGTGATAGTTTTGGTAATATTGGGGTTAAAAAAAACTTTTGACATTTCACATAAAAACTTACAGCTATAAAAATCTCATGGATATGAGATGCTTCACCACAAAATAATGGACAAAACTGGGAAACAGATGGCAAGTGGAGAAAAACTGCTGGCAGAATACATGGCTAAACATTAATAACCATAATATCTAGAGAGCTTTTTGAAACTCTGCTTAAAAATACAAATCAACACTAATAGAGAAGTGCAGTTTTAGCAGTTCTCAGATAATAAGAGACAATAAAACATAAGACAGCAAACTTCACTAATAATCAAAAGGAATGCACACTCAAATTGCATGTGTGTGAATATTTGCACATAAGTATCCCATATTGATCATATATGGAGAATAGATACTTTACACATTCTTGACTGGAATGTTAATCAGCACAGAGTTGGGGAATGTGAAAATATCAAATTTTAAAATATCAAAATTTTAAATATGTCCAACCTTTGACTAAAGTAATTCCATTTCCTTTTTTAGGAATATAGCCTAAAAAAATACTTGCACAAGTGTACATGTATGAAATGTTACTTGCTTCATTATTGTTGAAAAACTGAACTGCCCATCAACTGAAGACTAACTAAAAAGTTATGGTACCTATTAGTAATAGCTAATATTTATCAGGTGCTTATTTTTCTAAGCATTTTATCATATATTTAGTCATTTAATCCTCCCAATATTATGAACTTACTCATCACAGTTTAAAAATGAGTGTGTATGATAAATCCATACAAAAGAACAGTGTGACTATAAATAAAGGGACACATCTAAATTCAGTGAAAAAGGGACTAAGGTTTTTCTTGATTGAAAGAATCAAGTTGTAGAATAGCATGCATGGTATAATTATATTCATATTAAATGATATAAAATTCATATATTTTACATTCAAAAGAGAGATATCTAAAGGAAGGGTTAACAGTGGTTTTTTCTTAAAAGTGAGATATTGGATTTTTAAAAAACTTCCTATTCTTTAACTTTTTACAAAAAATTGTTCTTCAAATGAAGAAATTAGGTGCCTCATATAGGTGTAGTCATCCACTATCTGTCCCTCTATTTCACTTAGCATAATATATTCAAGCTCATCCATGATATTGGATACTGGATTTCCTTCTTTTTTTTTTTAAATTTTTTTTTTTTTTCAACGTTTTTTATTTATTTTTGGGACAGAGAGAGACAGAGCATGAACGGGGGAGGGGCAGAGAGAGAGGGAGACACAGAATCGGAAACAGGCTCCAGGCTCCGAGCCATCAGCCCGGAGCCTGACGCGGGGCTCGAACTCACGGACCGCAAGATCGTGACCTGGCTGAAGTCGGACGCTTAACCGACTGCGCCACCCAGGCGCCCCGTGGATTTCCTTCTTTTTTAAGGCTGAATAACATTGCACTGTATGTATACCACATTTTCTTTTCCATTTATATGTCAATGGACGTTTGGGTTATTTCCACATCTTGGCTATTGTGAATAGTAACTCACTAAATATTGGGGTGCTAATATCTCTTTGACATCTTGACTTCAATTCTTTTGGGTACACACCCAGAAATAGGATTACTGGATCCACCTATATAAGGAATGTAAAATAGTCCAAGTCATAGAATTAGAGTAAAATGATCAGTGCCAGAGGTTGGGCAGCGAAGGATATGGAAATTGCTAATCAATAGACATTATACAAGATGAATAAATTCTAGAGATCTGCTATACAACGTTGTGCCTAGAGTTAACAATATTGTACTCATAAAATGTGTAAAAAGGCTAGATCTAATGTTAGGTGTTCTTACTGCAATAAAAGCAAACCTAAAAAATGAAGTATTTTTCATTTTGAGAAATGAAAAGCTAATAAGGCTTTTTCTAAGTTCCATTTGATTCTCCTATACAAGTCCTATATATCTCCCCTCTTTTTAAACCTCTATATTTAGGCTTCAAAATAGATTTCTTAGCCCTTTACACTTATTTACCTTTATTATCCCAAGGTTCCCTAAATGTGGGATGAAGCAGAAATCTTAGAATTGCCAGTCAACATGCTACCAACTTGTTAATGCATTTTTATGTGAAAATACAGTGATATGGCCATTTAGTAATAGTTGCTAGTTAGAGTTGAGAGTAGAAGCTATCAAAACACTCAAAGAAGTTCAGAAAGCCTTTTTGTTCATAACGTGATGCACTAGAGAAAAAGAAACACTAAGCTGAGGTGACTAGAAGGAGGTATGTGAAACCAAAGAAAATGGCATGATATATATAATGGCAGGAGAACACTAGACTAGACGGCAAGAAACCCAGGTTCTAGTTCTGGCTCCGTCACTGGCCAGTACTATAATTCTGGGCATGTTATGTTTATTCATGTAAGAAACTAAAGGTAAGATGTGATCCTTGGTTTTCAAACTTAGGTCACCAGCATTCTAGGGCTTTTCCGGATGTGTTTCAGGGGTCCACAGAAGCTGGAGGGCCCCAAGGCAAGAGGGCTGGATCCTGGGCTCCCACCCTGCTTTCACTAAAACAACTCCATTTTTCTTCATTTTATCTAACGGGATTTCAAGGAAGCTTTTGATTGAATAAAGAGTTATAATGCTTAGAAACAAAAAAGAAGAGAGAAAAGTTTGAAAACCACAAACTAAAGCTGATGTCTGAGGTTCCTTATAGCTTTAAGTTCTTGTTTTGAAATTAATCTATCCTTCACAATGTATGTAAGTAAGCAGTGAAAATGCAGTTTGCCCTGAAGAGAATTTCCAAGTCACTGAACATCAATCATGAAGAGCCTCTGTTGCTAACATGTGGCAAGTTGATTTTTTTTTTTTGCTTCCCTCGGGTCAATTTACCATCTGCCTCATCTTCATCAAAACATTAATTTCAGCTTAATCCCCTTTCTTCCTCTCTGGTGGTAAAAGGACCTGGTTCACTTTGAAATAAAACAAATAGAGTGCAGCTATGCTTTCAAATGCAGGGTGTTTTCCATCTGATTATTATGGAACTCCAGAATACTAAAATGAATAAAGTAATCTAGCTCTTTTCAGAGACTCAGAGTCTAAAAAACCACTCAATTAAAATAAACTAAAATTCATTAAACATATTGAGTTTTTACTATATGCAATGGACAGTGCAAGGTGTATCTGGTGATAGAAAGACCGACCCTGCTCTCAAATCTAGACTCTCTGGGAAGAGCATCAGAGCTATGTGACTTCAAAGGAAAGAAGTGCCTCATCGGTGGAAGGGATGTCAGGAAATGTTTTCAGAGTCTTAAAAGGTGGGCAGGATTTTGATAGGCATAAGTATGAGGACACGGTAATTTCTAGTTAAGAGAACGCTAGATGAAGAAGTTTGGAATTAACTCAATAAGCAATGTGACAGTTGGTGAACATGTATGTTTTATTAAGATTAAGCTGGTATTAGAACAGAGTGTAAACAGAAGGAGGCAGACACTAAAAACTGAGAAGGGAACTAGGATGCTGGGTGCTTCACTATCTTGATAAAAAGGCGATGAAATAGGATGATGGCAGTGGAAATATCAAGAAAGTGATTAAGGGAGCGACACCTAGAGCAGACTTCCAAGAACTTGGAGAATGGCCAGATGTACATGGTAGAACAGGTAGGAAGCAATTTTTAGAGTCAAGGAAGAAGACAACTGGGAGCTTGGACTAAGGTAGTTAGAAAGTAGAAGGAGAAGAGCATGCATTTCTGAAAACTATCTACAGGTAAAACTAATGGGGATTTAGTGATGGATTGGACATGGAGATGATATTCACTGAGATAGGGAACGATAGACGGAGATGATTCATAGGTTCAGAGAAACTGTGAATTCCATTTTGGGTATTCTGATACTGAGGAATCTGAGACATCCAAAAGGAGCTAGGGTAATGGGGAAAAGAGTGTTCTCTATTTGAGATATGGTTTTCTCAGAGGAAAGTTAGATTTTTTAAAAAATGTTTATTTATTTTTGAGAAAGAGAGAGAGAGGGCATGTGGAACTCGAACTCACAAATGGTGAGATCATGACCTGAGCTGAAATCAAGAGTTGGATTCTCAACCAACTGAGCCACCTAGGTGCCCCAGAAAGTTAGATTTCAATGAATACAAAGAACTGTAAGAATTAATGGGTTAAAATTATAGAATATATGGTAATTTTTCACAAAAGAATAGGTATACAGTGTGGCCTGCAGAGGTGTCCGGAGAGACACAATTTAAATTAGATAATTTGATTTTACTCTGGCTGTTAGAAAAAGAAATTGATACTTAATATGAAAAAAAACCCTCCACAGAATATGAATAGGTCTTTTTCTAGATCTTGTTTGTTTACTAGTGCTTAATGAATGAGTGAGTTATGTCTCTTCTGAGATCTTTGACGAGTGGAATTTTCTCCCCATCACATGTTTGAATGTTTAGAACTCTGTTAATGTTCTATTTAGTTCAAGTGGTTATATGTTGGTTCTTTGGCGCCATTGTCAATAATAAAATTCAACAAAACAAAACCCTAAATATGGCTTTGTTTTTCTCTTTTTAAACATATCTGATTCTCAGCCCAAACCAAATTCCAAGTTTTTCTTCTCATGTGGGAGACAAGTGTAAGTGACTGACTACCATTAAAATTACTTTACTCACTAGACCCTGCTGACCTTTTGCTAACCTATCTCTCCACTGTGCCTTCCAAATCCTTGCCCTTCCTTAATATCTATTGTCAATTTCCTTTTTTACAAACCTCTGTCCCTTCACTAACTGTCTACTAGATTCTCATTCCTTCCCAAGTAAGAAGCCAGGGAATCTGTATTTTTAATAAGTGTCCCAAGTAATTTGTGAAAGTAGGTAAATTTGAGAAAATCTGTGTAGAGCCTCTTCAGGGACTATCTTAAAGATGCAGGAAAAAAGCAGGCTGAGCCATGTTCTTTTCAACTGCTATATGCGCATTAGGTCTGAGCTTTATTCTTTTCATATGAGGCTTCTATGTATTTTCATCTGAAGCAACACATTGCTCAAAACACTTGAAAATTGTGGTCATGGATCCATTACCACTTCCGACTTTCCCAGTCTCCTTATCCATTCCCACATCGACAATACACTCACAACCAGACTAGAATCCCTCAGCTACTTGATGATTAAGAATTGAGTTTTGGGGCACCTGGGTGGCTTAGTTGGTTGAGCATTCGATTCTTGATTTTGGCTCGGGTCATGATCCCAGGGTAGTGGGACTGAGTCCTGCGTTGGGTTCCATGCTGAGCATGGAGCCTGCTTGAGATTTCTCTCTCTCTCTCTCTCTTTCTCTCTCCCTCTGCCCCTCCCCCCTGCTCACATACTCTCTCTAAAAAATATGAATAAATAAATAAGTAAATAAATAACTGAGCTTGATTGAGGGCCAAATATGTGATAGGCCTATTTTATGTGTTAAGTATACAACACTGAACAAAACAAAATTCTTGCCTCGCCTTACTTTCTAAGTGGAGAATATAAATAACAAAATAAATAAGTTGTATTTAAATCTGTTTTTCTCTTAGAAGTTCCAAAGAAAATGGAGTTTGTTAAATTAGTGGAAAATAACACATAGTATAATGGAACAACATTAATAAAGGGCCAGGGAAAAGTTTACTTTTGATTTATTCTCTAAAGAAAGTATTTTCTAGGCAAAGTGAAGAGATATATAAGATATAGGAAAGAGATTAAATGTCTTCAGATAATCTTCCAGTATGTTGAAAGTGCCATTCTAAACAACTGATATTCTTCCTAGCATGCACGTTGAGGACTTCTAGTAGGACATACTTTGTTAGCCTAGATCTATTTACCAAGCACTCTTCAAGGTAAATAAATAAGTAAAATTTTTAGAGTATTAGAAAATAATGACTGTTATGGAGAGAAATAAAGCAGGAAATGGAGAATAGAGAATTCCAGAGAAGAGAGAGAGAGAGAGAGAGAGAGAGAGCGAGCGAGCACAATTTTAAAAAGGGAAGACAGGGGCGCCTGGGTGGCTCAGTCGGTTGAGCGTCTGACTTCAGCTCAGGTCATGATCTAACGGTTTGTTGAGTTCGAGGCCCACATCGGGCTCTGTGCTGACAGCGCAGAGCCTGGAGCCTGCTTCGGATTCTGTGTCCCTCTCTCGCTGTGCCCCTCCCTCATTCATGCTCTGTCTCTCTTTCTCTCAAGAATAAATAAAACATTAAAAAAAAGGGGGGGGGGAGACAAAAAACCTGATAAAAAGATGATCGAGTGAAGACCTAAAGGGCACAAGGAAATGAGCAATGTCGATACCTGAAAGAAAAGCATTTCCAGACACAGGAAATCACAGTAGATGTGTAATCAGCATTAGTAGAATGAACGAATGAACATGTAGGAAGTGCTCTACCAAAGTGATTTTCTGTCTTGGAACCATCCCTTCTCTTCCTGTTACTATAGTAAATGTCGTGTGCTTTAATTAGAATCACCACTTAAGACAACCACCAAGAACATTCATTCTTGATATGATCTAATGTCCTCTCTACAGCTGAAGAAACTGAGGTAGAGGAGAGCATATGACTTGCCTCATGTCAGAGTGCTAATTACGAGTAGGCTGGAGCTAAAACTCAGGCCTTCTAAACTCCAGCCTTAAGTTCTTTCAGCTGAAAAGATCTTTAATATGTGAACCAGAAATCTAAACAATTACATTTTTTTTCAAATTACATTTTTCATATAAATGTTTTATTAGTGAATAAGTACTCAGACTAATGGGGGCAATATCCTTAACAGTAAATACTGCTTGTGAGTTCCCACACTTCCACATGTGCCAACAAAGAGAAAAGATGATGAAATAAAGGGAGAAAAGAGAAGTGGAGGGAGGGAGAGAAAAAATGGATGAAAAGTAACATCATGTAATCCAACCATCTTTCACATATACCCAAATCTTTCTAAATCCTAGTTCTTTCCAACACATTGTAACAATACTTTCAATTTCTCACCAAAATTCTGAAATGGACCGATCACATATCCCAAAATTAAAATGTTCATTTTTGTCTTCTCTATGGCACTAGTTTAATAACAAATAAAGGAAACATCCATCATTGTCATCAATTAATGGAATCTCAACCAGCTATACTGTGATAGCTTGCTGTTTTAATATGATATCTCCTCAAACTTCAGATCCAAATTCCACCTGGCCATTCCATCCAGTCCCACTTAGACATACTACTTTCCTTTCTCGTCTTATTTGGTAATGCGATCTCCATTTCCTCTACCATTTAATCTTCCCTGAGAAGCACTGCTGTTTCTGACATCTGTTCCTTTCCCATCCATCTCTGTGAACTCTGAGATAAAGACAAAGTTTTCAAGAAATGTAAAGCTCATCTGTCAACGTACTTCCCCTGCCACCTGTCAGAGGCCTCACTGCCTTTCCCATGTGCACTCTTAACTCTATACCAACTTCTCTTGTTGAGCTCTCTTTGGAGAGTTCTCTTCATTCTCTATTTTTTTTTCCTCGTAAGTCTTTGTATATTGCATTTATTCACAATGTATCTGATTACTCCCCATTGTCATCATTTTGCACACAGCTCCTATGACATCATTTCTGCTGCCAACTGGGTATTTCAAGAAACTTCTATCTAGTCCTAAAACTCAAAGGCTCAACTTTAGGGTTTAACCTATAATCTGGGTATTTGAAGAGTTACCACAGCTGCTACAGCTGCCAAGATGAGTATGGAAGCAAACAATCCTTTCTCTTCAATGACCTCATCATATTTGTTCACGCCCTTAAAATAATTAGGCTGGATTAGTGCAATGAATTCTGGGTTTAGGGATATCCTTAAAGACCACCTGCGAGATTTAGTTAGCCCATCTACTTTAGGATCCTGGTCAGATGAGCCATGTTCTACTTACTCCATACATCTAATTTGTAATCTCGAAAAAGTTAACTTTATGCTGAATTTCTAGAAAAAATTTCTGGCTCATGTGTATTTTCTCAGGGTCTTCTATTTCGAGAGTAAGATTAAGACATAGGTTTTTCACATAAAATGTACCTTCTTCCCCCTCCACCCTTACCCCCTAGGAAAAAAAAAAAAAAAAGAACAAAAACCAAAACAAAACTATCTGAACAGCTTCCTCTTTGCCAGGGAAAATAGGCCAAAATTAAGGAGCTGCAGGTTGGTTTTCCCTGACAACAGGGAGGGCACAGAAAAGTGTTTTGTTATGAACTCTTCTGTATCTTCGCCTCCATTCCTATCTCCCTCTTATTTCTCTTGGATTGAGGCCATTGGGTTTTGACCAGAGACAGCACCACTGTGAGAGGATTTTTCTCATTTGAGGCCCATCACCTCCATATACACATAGACACACACAGTCATTTACATCTACTTATGCTCTCTCTTAGTTCTAGAAAAGAGTAGACACTCTATTCTCTGCTTGAATAGATGAATTATCACTTTTTTTCTTGCATTATGCTTTGTTGTTCACAGTCTATTTTCTATATTACAATTCATAAACGTTTTAATTTTTATATTTCCATATACAGTACCTAGCACACTGTAAACTCAAAGGAAGTTTGTTGAAATAATTAATTTAGTTTATTTAAACCAGAGTAATATATGCATGTGATAACAGTTCAAAGAGTTTTGAAGAGCATGTGATGAAAACCACATCCCTCTCCACTTGAAGAAAAAATTTCTTTGAATTTCTAATATAGATCTTCTGGTGCATAACCCTATATAATATGCTTAGAGTTTTACCTCTTGATTTAACCACTTTACAAACTTTACAAAGTAGGTACCAACTCTTCTTATTAAAGGAGGCTTTAGCTCACTCATAATCTCCCTTATAGTTCTCCCAGTGCTTGAGGGTTGTGCAAGCTCACAATTCTGGAAGTCCTTGGAAGCACATATGTCTCAGAATTGATTTTTTTTCAGAATTTACAAAAGTAAAATTGCGTATATATTATAGGCTGCAAACCCACACATGAGTGTTTCCACAGTTAATTATGAAAACAGTCACATTACGTGGAATATATAAAGATTAGAAATAACTTCGTATTAGTGCAAATCAGGTTTTGCCAACAAAAAATTTGCTGAAATTTGTGTTCTTCAGCTTGTTATAATGAATGCAAAGTTTACATCAATTGCTCAGTCCTCCTTACCCTTATTCAGATTAATAAATATTACAAGAGTAACAAAATTCAGTTCTCTCACTTTTTAAACTTTTTCATGTACTTAATCCAAAGCCAAAATATCCAATTATTTATCTTCTATCAATCTTGCTATTTAATTCTGATTGGGCTATACCACTGTTCTCTTTTTAATTGCTCTCTTAAGTAAGAGCTGGCCCCATATGCTATTGTCCTTTTTTTTTTTTTTTTTTTTTTTTTACCCTCCTCCTACTTGATTGTTCACTAAGGACCTCTGTAATGGTATGCCACTGTGATTGTGTCTACAGAATACAAAGAAACTTTCAGAGGTTAAAGGATACCTATGATGCCCTCAAACATAAAGGAATCATTTCAATTTCAATCAAGCAGACAACCAGATGTTATAATTATAGTTCACAATGTGTCTCAGGCATAATAAAAATACTCTAGAGATTTTCCCCAGCCCAATACCTAAAAGATGCTGAACAAATATAAAACACTATTCACTAAATAACTACCTTATTATAGTTCAAGCAATATATAGCTGTTGACTATTCTAATTTAAAATATGACAAAAAAACTCATCTGAAGACAGGTAGTTTGTGTATTTTTCCAATGCAGTACTGTGAGCTCATCCCCCATCCCCGCACCGCCACCACCTCACAATTTCTTTTAAAAACAGTTGTTTCTTTCCCTCAGAATTTTTCTCAAGGAAGAGTCAGCAACAGAATAAAGTTTGATTGATAGGCTATGGGGGAAAAAAAGCAAGGGAAGAATAGAATACTGCTGGGTATACAGTATATTCTAAAATAATTGAATTGAATTTTCCGAAACAAAATTAGTCAGGAGAAGGAAAAGAAAGAATGAAAACAAAACCAACAAGTGATGTGTAATAGGCAGGAAGCAGAGGAAAATAAAGTGTGAAGCCCAGATTCAATCATGCAACCCCTCTGTCATAGAATGAGGTCTCCAGCATATTTAAAGCTCTGTCCTATTGAACCTGCACTGGCTTCTACACCCAGGAGCCACCAGAGCTTTCAAATATCTCAGAGAGTAAAGGACTGTGCACCATTGGTTGGCAGGCCCCAACCGCACCAAACACGTGGTTTCCCACCAATCACACTGGCTGCGGATATTCAGCAACGCTGCTCCTGTAAGACAGAGTAGCAGCAGCAAAGGAAGGGTCAGTGGAAGCTCTCAAGCTTAGAAATAAATCTCTCCCTCTCCATATTTCAGTGGTGATGTTTCAAGAATGGGTGTAAGGATGCTGGCATCAGAACATCTAGAAGTATCACCATACGGGCGAGAGTGCTTACGGACTGCAATCCTAATCCAAACATTGTTTTTCTTAGAAGGAGTCCATTTCTGCTGGAACAAATAATCATAGATGTGTCACCTCGGTTAATAAAGTGAGATTCTTGTGAATCTTGGAAATGAGCTGATGAAAAAAAAAAAAAAATTATGGCTTTTTAATAGCGAAATGACATTTTAATGTCATCTTTAGAATCCACTGCTATATCTAATTACATATCTAATTACAGACGGAAAATATTTAGATGGGAAAGTTGGCTTAGCCTGGACTTGAAATCTGAGTATAACCATGGTGACAGACAAAGGCTTCATCTCATCAGACTATATCTGAAGCTGAAAGTTTATCTTCTTGGTCTCTAAATTCAGAGGTTAAAGTTACTCAGAGGTGCTCAAGGTCAAATTAGAGAAAGATGATTAATTCCTGTCAATAAATGTTTCTTTTTTATAAATGGAACTTAACCCCTTGGGCAAACGTATACACACACACACACACACACACACACACACACACACACACACACTCACATGTACCAACCATATAAAGCAGTTACTGAATATGCTCTTTTACAACTTCAAATGAAGACCATTACAAATTTGAATGAAGAAAAGCTTTAACTCTAATTTAGAATAATTCCCATAGCGTGAAGACATGGTAAGCATCCAATAGCCTTTGTTTTTTAAAATTTTTGTTTAATGTTTACTTATTTTTGAGAGAAAGAGAGAGAGCACAAGCAGGGGAGGGACAGAGAGAGAGAGGGAGACACAGAATCAGAAGCAAGCTCCAGGTTCTGAGCTGTCAGCACAGAGCCCCACGCAGGACTCGAACTCACAAACTGTGAGATCATGACCTGAGCCAAAGTCAGACGCTTAGCTGACTGAGCCACACAGGTGCTCCATCTCATAGTCTTTTTTTTTTTTTTTAAAGGATTCTTTTAAGTAGTTACGCAATGTGAAGGAAAAGACCCAGGATCCAGAAAAACTTTCTACCTAAAGGAGGAGATTAAATTTGCTTTACAATAAAAACTGGTCATGCCAAACAATGACTGTTTTTGTTTAATAGTTTGTTTTAAATTTTAAAAATAAACTTGCAAAATAATTCCTAGAGGTACTTAATTTCTTTGATGCCAACATGCTTTCCTTAACAATGAATTTTTAATTGTTCTGTAAAAATTTTAAAACTTTTCTGAAGTATCCCAAAATGCACAGCTCACAGAATCTTCACAAACTCGACATTCCCAGGTAACCAGCACCAGATGGAGAAACGTCATCATCAAGCACCCCAAAAGCCCCCCCTCCTTGTGCCCTCATCTAATGATGCCTTTTAATTCACCAAGTCAAAGTGGTTTCTACAAAAAGCAATACTGGAGCAGGTATAGACTGAACCAGGACTAGCCTGCCATTTCTAGTTCTGTTGGCCTGAAGCATAGCTATTTTGTACGCAACGGGCTGCCTCTACAAGTGAACACTGTCCTGCCTGGTTGACCGTTGAGTCATCAGCTTTTGCTCTCTTGTCGTTCAGGGGAAGAAGAGCTAGGTGAAGGGACACTGTGTGGGAAAAGAGAAAAGAACATTGGCCTTGGTAGGCGGCAAAACCAACTTCTTGAGATTCAGACTTTCTTCCTCCAAACAGTTATTTGACCTAGAGCAACCTAGCTAACTTTTCTAGACTTTTGTTTCCTTTATCTACCAGAAAAGATGTTTGACTATGTGGTCTCTAGGTTTTGTTCCAAAGCAAAAAATGTTATGATTTCATATGGAAGGAGGCTTGGATGCACAGATGAGGTATAAACCCATCAGAAGGTAAAGAAGTGAGTATGCTCTCTCTCCATCAGGACCGATCTGTCTGTCCTTTACTTTCCTGTTCCTAGAATCATTTTATTATCCCCTCTTATGTAATTTATGATGTTAATAAATAATTCCTAAGACCATACATAAGTTAAATCCACAAGTCTACTGTTTCTTTTTCAGTCTCCCATGACAATACAAAGTAAAAGGTTTGGGCTTCTTAAATAGCATCTCACACCTCTTCCTGTGGTAACCTGTGTACCACAAGAATAGGAATTTCACCACACATATACATGAAACATGAAATGCTCAAAATGTGATGCCTGTGAATGACTAGATAACTTCTGAGGTGGGCCTTGTTCAAATATATGGCGCAAATAAATTTTTTCGGAAAGCTACGAAATATCTTCAGTGACTATGCAACAGAAAAAGACACACACTGGCTTCTCTTTAAGAACATCAAAACCTCTGAAAATTGGCTCACATGAATCACTGTCAGCAAGAAATCTTCCAGCAGTAGTGACTAGCCTCAGTTTGCTGTCTGGATGAGATAGGATTGATATCAGGATCAGAGCAACCTTTCACCTTCAAGCAAGAATATAGAAACTGCCATGAGAACAAGAAGTAGAAATCTCGTAAGTGATGTCCCTTCTGTCCTTTCTTTATTATGATTCCAATATCTTCCCTGCACTTTCCCTTCTCTGATTCATCAGACTTTTTCTATGTGACATTAGAAACAGCCTGGCAAGAACCCTGCTGCAATAGTTTGCATGAGATGAACCAAAACCAAACTGCTGCTTGTTAACTACAAGTTCACTCCTTTGCTTCACTACAACGAATAAACAGAATTAAAGAATGTGAACAATTTGATCTCAATTATGTAGAAATATTACTACAAGTCCTCCAACCCCCATCCCTAGCCTCAAAAATACCATCCCCATAAGGCAGAGACACTCATAAAACTCCAGATTCCATTTTCTTTTCAATTTCCACCTGTTCGTTAAAAAGCCCTTTTTTCACGTTAATCCTCTGACCTTATTTCAGTATCTACTGAAATAGACAGAATTGGACAGAAACTCAAGTTTTAGTAATGAGTATACAACTTTGTATGTGTAGTCTCCATAGGTCCAGAGTTTTTCCTTTTTTCAGTCACCTAACCCATCCATTAAAAAAAAAAAAATTGTTTAAACTGGACATTGTGTGTCAAACTCAGAGCAGCAACTTTCTCCTCCAGTCATATTCAGTCCACATGAGATACTTAAGGATGTAATAAAATATAAAAAAGCACATTTTAGCAGCTTGCTATTTTGAAAAAGGAAAAAAAAAATCCCTTCAGACAGTAATCAGTTGCATTGTGGTGGAGATTTCTGCAAAATGCATTAAGCAGTTCGCGCCTGTGGCAATGGTCACTGCACATATTTTGGAATGTCTCCCAGACTCTAAGACTTTTTCCAGACATCCAGGAGGAACTTTAGTATGACAGAGATCCTGCTCTGGGCCTTGAAAAAAACTGTAGAAGGAAAACTTTTGAAGGTTCAGTTTCAGCTGGATTTTGTTTCTTAGACAGCCGAGTTGCCTAGGTTATGGAAAATACTAGTAATTATAGAGTGACGATAATCAGAAAAGTGCCCCCCGTCTTTTTTTGTCTGCAGCTTTAATTAGTTAATCATGGTTTTGGTTAAGCAATAATACAAATTTGCTTCCTAAGTGTCTTTACGCGCAGGGTAGAGTCTATCCCATCCCAGATACTGAAATCACCAAAGGATATTATGATAATATTTTCTAATTTTTAGAAATAAACAATGAGATGTATCCCTCTTTACTGCCCTTTTGCTATATGAGCAATCTTAAATTTGCTCGGGAGTTATGCCTTAAGGGAGGAAATCACTGGATTTAACAAGCCCTCTTTAACCACTTATTTCTCTGTCGTGTTTAGATTTAAACTCTTCCCTCATGAGGGGTTTTTCCTGTGTCTAGAAATGAAATCCGAGTATAGAAACTGACATAGTTTATATATGAAAGGACATATTGATATATGCTACAGCCAAACATTTTCCATAGACATATATTACCCTCTTTCTTCTCTGTCTCAAAAATATAACTTTGCGGGGAGCGGGGGGGAGGGGCACATTTTGTGCCTCCTATAAATTGAATTCATCTTACCAATGAAATAAATACATGAAAGAAAAAGTTTTCCTTGTCTTTTTGTTTCATGTTATATCATGGTTCCCTTTATAGCTTCCTGATTTGCTCAGATGCAACTTTAAAACTTTGTTATTTTTATAGTGGCTTAATATTCCCTTTTTGCTTAAGTTCCAGCTCAATTTTACTCTGTTCTCCAATCCATACAGCTCCTGGTGTGAGAAACAGGTGCTTCTTGGACTCCATTCTTCAATTCCAATCATTCCTGCAAGGGGCTAAAAGTCAGTGGTCCTTTAGGGAGGCAACTGTCATTTTCCCTATCTTACTGATTCTTACATTTATTTGTTTGGAACCTAAACAGGCAAAGAAAAGCATGCTTGCTTGCCCATGATATAAATATTTTACATTGTAATATAAAATACAGTGTAAAATATTTACATATATTTTACATAAATATTACATAAAATTACATAAATATTACATTTTATATATATATATATATATATATAATACAATGTAAAATATTTTATGCCATTTACAAGAGAGGTGGTTTTGAAAAAAGCACTAATTTAGGAATTGAAGAATTGGGTTATGCTTCAAACTTTGCCATTTATCAGCAGGGTGACCTTGAGAAAATCACTGAACTTCCCTAAGTTTCAATTTTTTCATTTACAAAATGGGAATAATATACCTTGTTGCCTAACTCAGAGCTTTATTACAAGAGCCAAATGAGATAGTCTATGTCAAAATACTTCTAAGGTAACATCTGTAAAGAGCTCAGAATGGTGTTTGGTGCATGGTAAATACTATATAAGTGTTAGCTACAATATTATTATTATATAATTATTATTAAAACTGCAAAGCATCAGACAAATAAGTAGTCTTACTAGTGCATTTTTGATGGTTGTGTCATATACCATCTCATGATTAGTAACATTTTAAAAAACGTTATTTCATAAATCTATTTAGCTATTTAAAACAGACTTCAGTAAATGCATTTTCCAGGTGATGAAAAACAGCCTTAGAAACATTAGGATGAAAAAAATCACTAGGCTGTATGAGATGCTGTTGCCTAAGATGGCAAGACTTTTCTGGAATTTCAGGCAAGGACTCAGGCAAGAGCACTGCAAATATAGCATTAGGCTACTGTGGGGCTCTTGAAAGGGGTGTCAGGGTCTCCTCCTTGCTTTAATGCAAATAGCAACAATACACTGGCCTCTCTTAAGCCAGTAAAAGATGAATGAGTCCAGCATATCCAAGGCAGTTCTACAGATCCACTGCCTTGGCTTCTGGATGAACAGAAATGTCTAATGTACCACAATCATGTCCAGCCCCAGGCAGAGTTGAAAAGTCATCACTGCTCACCCTTGGTACCTGTATTAGTTTGCCAGAGCTGCCATAACAAAATACCACAGACGGGGTGCTTCAAATAATAGAAATTCATTTTCTCACAGTTCTGGAGTCCAAGTCCAAGTCCAAGTTCAAGATCAAGGTATCATCAGGTTTGATTTCTCCTGAGGCTCTCTCCTTGACTTGCAGATGGCCACCTTCTCTCTGTGTCCTCACATGGTCTTTCCTCTGCATGTATCCCTAGTGTACCTTTGTATGTTCAAATTTCCTCTTCTTATAAAGACAACACTTGTATTGGATTAGGGTCTGCCCTAATGGCCTCATTTTAAATTAATCACCTCTTTAAAGACCCTATATTCATATATAGTCATACTTGGAGTTACTGAGGGCTAGGGCTTCAAGATTTTGGTGGGGTTGGGAGGGACACAACTCATCTCATAATAGGGCCTTCTCTCCTGATTATTTCTCCCACCAGTTACTTCCTTTCTACCAGGATCTATGTAGTTCAACATATTTTCTTTTCCCCATGGATCCATAGTGCTCATTGCTTCTGAGTACTTCTAGAGAAACAGTTAATTAGGCACAAATGTGCAGGTGCTTTGAAACCTATATGGTGATATGAAAATGTTACATTATTATGACTTCTATGAGCATAAGCTTGGCAAAAATGTGATCGAGTCAGTTACATCAGTCAGGGTTCCCTATGAAAACAAAACCAATAAAGTATATGTGTGTGTGTGTGTGTGTGTGTGTGTGTGTGTGTGTAGTGTGTGCATGTGTGACAAAAACCAATATATGTAACTGGGTGAACATGCTTGCTGCTCATTAATAAATCCTGAGGTCTACCAGTGATTGTAGGATGGTGAAGACATAAGACTCCACACCTACCAGTAAGACTTCATGGACAAAGGTAAATATGACACAGGCTATCACAGGAACCCAGAAAAGTGACAAGTTAGCCTGGGGTACTTTGGAAGGCGTCACAAAAAAATAAGTAAATAAATTAATTAAATTAAATTAAATTTAATTTAATTTAATCTAAAAAAACCATACATGACTTTTGAGCTTGATCTTAAGATTTGAATATAAATTTTCCAAGCAGAAAATGAGCTTAGGGAAGATTTCAAGTCAGCAGTTCCCAAAATGTGGACCATGTTCCCCTGGGAGTCAGCAGTACCTTTGCAGAGGGCCCACATGATAGATACATGTGGTCAAAATTATTTTTATAATAACAGTAATGCAATATTTGTCTTTTTCACTATGTTGACATTTGCACTGATGATTCAGAAGTAATGGTAGTAAATCTGCTGGTGCCTTAGCACAAATCAAGGCAAGGGCACTAAACTGCAGTAGTAGTTATATTCTTCGATGCCAAGCTGTTGCAGTTAAAGAAAAAAAAAAGTCAGATTTGCTTAAGAATATCCTTGATAAAGGAATAAAAATTATTAATTTTTTAAAAAATTGCCTTAAAAATTTTCTTTTAATGTTTACTTATTTTTGAGAGAGAGAGAGACAGAGAGAAAGCAGGAGAGGGGCAGAGAGAGGGAGGGAGACACAATCTGAAGCAGGTTCCAGGCTCTGAGCTATCAGCACAGAGGCTGATGTAGGATTTGAACCCGTGAACCATAGGATCATGACCTGAGCTGAAGTTGGATGCTCAACTGACTGAGTCACCCAGGTGCCCTTAAAAACATTGTTTTTTAAATACTGTGTATGATGAAATGGAGAAGTACACATAAAACACTTTTTCTATATCCTATAATTCAATGGCTGTTTCAAGGAAAAGCACTGATGTAATGTTGGAGCTGTGCTTATTTCATGGAACCCCATTTTTACTTGAAAGAATCACAAACTATAGAAATTCTAATGTATCGAATGCTGTGAGGCTACAGTTCCACAGAACTCTGATTCAGGAAAACAACCAACCACCAGATTAGCTGCCAATCATAAAATTAGAGCTTTTATGTGAAAATTAAAATTTTGGAAAACTTGCCAGCTTCCCAATGCTTATAGATTTATTTGATGCAATCCATGCCAATATTAAGCAATGTAGTTTTAAATATTATTTGATGACATTGATAAACATTTGGAAGATCTACACTACATTCAAAGAACCAATATTTCCCAAATGGCCAGTGCATGATATTGCAAAATCATGCATGGGTAAAAGATCTATCCAAAGTGCAAATAAGACAGAACATGAATTTTAATGTTATAGATTATTAAAACTTAATTGGTATGATTTCAGATCTACATTGTAACCAATCTTTAAGAAATTTCTACTTGTTGACTTTTGGTGTAGTATTAAAGGAGAATATATACACAATTATCTGAAAAGTTTATTAAAATACTCAATCCTGGGGCGCCTGGGTGGCTCAGTCAGTTAAGCGGCCGACTTCGGCTCAGGTCATGATCTCATGGTCAGTGAGTTCAAGCCCCATGTCAGGCTCTGTGCTGACAGCTCAGAGCCTGGAGCCTGTTTCAGATTCTGTGTCTCCCTCTCTCTGACCCTCCCCCATTCATGTTCTGTCTCTGTCTCAAAAATATTAAAAAAAAAATTAAAAAAAAAATACTCAATCCTTTCCAACTACATCTCTGTTAGAGTCTGGATTTTCTTCAAATCCTTCAACTAAATAGCACATCACAACAGATCATAGAAGCAGATACAAGAATCTTTTTTCAATCAAGCCAAACATTAAAGAGATCTGAAAAATTGCAAAACAATGTCACTCTTCTAATTTTATTTGTTTGGGAAAATACAGTTATTTCTCACAAAAATATATTACTTAGGACAACATATAATGGGTTCGTTATAATTTTAAATAAATTAATACATATATTTTTAAATTCTCCATTTTTAATTGTATATTATAGTATTTTATATATACATATATTACTAGTGTATTATATATCAATATGTATAGTCTATAGTCCATATAAATAAAGGCTTTTTGGAAGTATTCAATACTTCCTTCAGAATTTAAAAGGATCCTGAGACCAGAAGTCTGAGAACTACTACTTTGTTTAAAAGAACTAGTTAGTATAAGAGCAAAGATCATGCAAGAGAAATATGGTGAGTTCCTGAAGTGGAAATCAGCATAGGCTTCTCTGAAGAGTTGGTGAGAGAGGATGGTAAGAAGTTTAACCAGGCAGATTATAAATGAAACTCCATGCCCTGAAAAAGTTTGAACTTTATCCTTTATACCAATGGTTTTCAAACTTTCATGACCATAACCCATGGGCAGACATACATTTTACATAAAACGGTACCCAAACACATCTATGTTTTATAGATAAATATAACCAGAGCAGACCTTCACAAAACAATACCTTTACAAACTGTGATGTACTCTATTTTATTTTCTATTAAACTTTTAAAAGTTCAGTGCAAGTCACTAATTTGAATATACTACTTGTTAATAGCTTGCAACCTGTAATGTTTAAAGTACTGTTCTGTGTAATGGAGAATCAAGGGGCAACAGATGTTTTGCCAAGGGAAGTGACATGATCACATTTGTGCTTTTAGAATCACAATGTGGCGTGGAGGGTGAAACATTCAGGAGGCTGTTGTAATTGTCCAGGAGAGTTATGGTAAGGATATGACCTTAGCCAGAGGATTGAGAGGAGGGACAATATTTGGGAGAAAAATGACTATTAGGATTTGAAGACAAGATGATATAGGGCTTATATAAGAAGATATATCCATGATGACTCTGAGGAAGTTTGTAATTTGGGAGAATTGGGCAGCTGCTGAGGCTAGTAAGTAAGATCCAACATGCAGGAGAATAACAGGTTTTCAGGGCATAGAGGTGAAGGCAGAAATAAATAAATCGAATTTAAGATGGGCTGGATTTCAAGTTCATTCAAGTAGTGATGTCCAAGAAGGGAACAGAAATTTGATGCCATTGAAATGGAAAGGATTCAAGTCTGAAAATATAAAAATAATTGACCTTAGGTTTCCATACTGCCATTTCAGGGGCACTGTGTTAGTCCTTTCAGTCCTGCATTAACACCATCAGGTGTATTCTTTATGAGTACAAATAATACACTGTATAAATTTATGAAAAGTAACTATGATCCTAGAAGACACACTGTCACTAAAAACAAAAATTTAAAAACATATGCCAGTTTTAAGTTTCAAAATAAATTTGCAAAGGCCATTATGTTGTGAAGTTTCCTCAACATAGCTCATTATACCAAAAAAAAAAAAAAAAAAAGGCAGCGCGTATGGTCCCTGTCAACATGTGCCATAGCACTGGGAGATGTTACATACTGCTAAGAAAATCTTTTTCATGACAATAAAACCTCAGCATGCAAAAGGATATAAATACTTTATGATACAACTGTAGGAAAGTGCTATGCTCATTTTTTGTAGAGATCTAAGGAGAAAGGACACAAATGCCCATAACATCTGAGTGGAGAGATGTTAAATTTATAAGCATTCAAAATTTGGCACACAAGCCCCAATTCAATTAATTTATTTTTAAAAGCCTCATGTCAAACTTATTTATTATTACTAAATGCATGTTTGATGGCAACAAAACCCTTGGCACAGGCATTTTGTTGAAAAATATCAAAGGTCTCTGTGACCATTAAAAATGTGGCAGAATATTTTATCCAGTTTATAGTGATGGAAATCAAGAATCAAATTGGTCAAGCAGCCTTGCAAATATCACGCACCACATAAATAACCAAGTTAGTAATCAAACTTATATCATAATTTATCCATTAAATCACACAGTCTTGCAACTGAGGAACTGAACACATTTTATCCTGATACCAAACCCATAGAGATCCCTATTATTTAATAAATCACTGGAAGTAAACATTTTTTAACATGCACGGATTATTAAAAATAACCCGCTGTTATACAAAAGCAAACTTCTCAGACTATAGAGAAGAAATACAGATAAATAATGTGGTAAATTCTATTAGAAATAACACAAGAGTCAACTTCACCAGGAAATCTGATTGTTTACCATAATCATCAAAAATCTCAAAAACAGATTCATATAGTGTTAAATACGTGCAAAACGTCTGAGATCAGATATCATATAAACAACTTGCTGCTGCTGCTACACTGTTGTTCCCTAATAACCTGCTTGGGCAGTTCAGCGACCAAAACCGCTCCATGACCCGGACTTGTCAGCACAATGTTTATGCTTCGGTTTCACTGACCAAAAGAGCCTGAACACATCAATGAAATGCAACACGGAATCTCAGCGGATGTAGCACTTGAGGGCTTGCAAGCAATCTAAACATGGGGTCTGAAGAAAGTGGCCTGTGGCTCACCCTTTGGGGAACACGAGGTACCTCAGTTACACAATAGCAGTTAGCAGATCAGAGCAGAGATTAAAGAGACCCTCCAGCTCATTCTTTGTCCTGAACATAATATTTAATCATAGCCGAAGACTAAGCAGAAGTTTAAATTACAAGTCTAACTTCCTGTTTTGTAATTTTTAATGATCAGTTCTCCCGAGTGGGGCTCAGGTTATATGGTTATTGTCTTTAGTCAGGTGTGTTCTGTCTTATGCACCAGATAATTTCTAGAAATAGGAAAAGGGATAAATCACATTCTTATAATTCTATTAATACTTTTTCCAATGACAAATGTCATCATTTTAGGTTAAAATCCTTTAACTTCAGATTTCTCTGACTCACGATTGGTCAGCCTTCTCTCAAACAGTAAAGTGCTTATAGTTCAACATTAAAATTCACCAAAGAACCAAACCAGTTAAAAGGACTAGGTGGATTAGTCCTTTGTAAAGTAAAAAAGTTTATATAACATTTATAAAAAATCTCATGTTCTTCCTATAGCTTTGATGTTGCCATAAATATATCCATCTGATATTCTGAACAACTTCAGGTCCTATCATTCAACTTCCATGAAATATCCCAGTCACTGTGCAAAGTCTTAATAATGCGAAATTTTAAAACATGGTCTATCCTCTCAAAAACTCCACCATTTAGTAGAAGAAAACACACACAAATAAATTATGAAATATGCCACATAAAAGTAGATGTATGGTTTGGAAACAGAACATGTAAAAGAATGATGAACCAATGTTTTGAAAGACACAATCTAGAAAAACTCACACAAAGAGAAATAGATAATCTGATAGGCCTATTTCTGTTAAATCAAATGAGTCAATAATGAATAACCTTCCAAAAAAATTAAAATACTAGACCTTGATGGTTTTATTGGTGAATTCCACCAAAGGTTTAAGTTAATAATGATATTAGTTCTATAATCTCTTGCAGAAAATAGAGGCAGAGGGAACACTTCCTAACTCATTCTATCAGGACAGCATTATTCTAAAATAAAAACCAGATAAAGCCATTACAAGAAAGGAAAACAAAACATCAATATCACTCACTAACATAGATACAAAATCCACAACAAAATGTTAGCAAATCAAATCTAAGAATGGATTTCAAAAAATGTGCACCATGACCAAGTGGGATTTATTCTAGGTATACAAGGTTGGTTTACTTCTCAAAATCAAGTAATATGATCCTTCACATCAACAGGTTAAAGAACAACAACAACAAAAATCATGTTATTATATAAATAGATGCAGAAAAATATTTGACAAAAATCTAACACCCATTCATGATAAAAACTCTCAGCCAACTAGGCATAGAGGGAAAATTTCTTCAACTTGGTAACATGCACCTACAAAAAACTTTAAAAAAACCTAGAGCTAACATCATATTTAGAAATGAGAAACTAGATGCCTTCTCCTAAGATCAGAACCAGGCAAAACGTCCCCTCTTATTACTCCTTATTCATTATAATGCTAGAAGTCCTAGATAATGCAATAAGAGACGAAAAGAAAGAAAAGGCATACAGATTGTAGAAGAAGAAATAAAACTATCTTTGCAGATAACATGATTGTGTAGAGAATGCCAAAGAACTTACCCAAAAAAACTTCTGGAACTAATAAGTGACTAGAGCAAAGTTGCAAGATAGGAGGTTAGTATACAACAGTTAGTTGTGTTCTTATACACCAGCAATGAATAATTGGAGTTTGAAATTAAAAAGACAAAACCATTTACATTAACACCAAAAAGAGAGAGAAATACTGAGTTATATATCTAACAAGATAGGTGCAAGATCTTTATGAGAGAAACTAGAAAACTGATAAAATAAATCAAAGATCATCTAAATAAATGGGAAGATATTCCATATTCACACACAGAAAAAATCAGACTCATTAAGATGTCCATTCTCAATTTGATTTATATATTCAATGCAATCTCAATCAAAATACCATTAGGTTATTTTATGGACACTGAAAAACTGATTCTTAAATTTATATGGAAAAGCAAAAGACCCAGAATAGCCAACACAATACTGAAGGAGAGCAAAGTTATAGGTCTGACACTATTCAACTTCAAGATACTATAAAGCTACTGTAATCAAGTAAGTGTGGTATTTGTGAAAGAATAGGCAGATAAACAGATCAGAGGAACATATAGAAAACCCAGAATATAGCTAACTGGGAGCAAGGGCAATCCAATGGAGAAAGAATAATCTTTTCAACAAATGGTGCTGAAATGCCGAAATGAGTGGACATGCACATGATGAGAAAAAATGCATCTATACACTGATCTTACACATTTCACAAAACTTGACTCCAAATGGGTCATAAATTTGAAAGAAAAACATAAAACTGTAAAACATTTAGAAAATAAGATAGGAGAAAATCTAGTGACCTTGGGTTGGCTGATGAGTTTTTTAAATTAAGTTAAAGACGTCTGCTATGTGAAAAGACACTGTTAAGAGAATTGATGAGGCACAGGCCGGAAGACAATATTTGCAAGCCACAAATCTGATAAAGGATTAGTATCCAAAATATACAAATACCCCTTAAAACTTACCAAGAAGAAAACAACCCAATTTAAAAATGGGTAAAAGACATGAACAGACACCTCACCGAAGAAGATAATACACTTGGCAAATCAGAATCTGAAAAGAGCTCCACATCATATGTCGTTAGAGAATCGCAAACTAAAATAACAGTGAAATACCACTACACACTAATAGAATAGCAAACATCCAAACAAAGCAAAACAAAACAAAAACCGACAATAACAAATAGTTGTGAGGATGAGGAACAACAGGAACTCTCATTGCTGGTGGGAATGTAAAATGGAACAGCTACCTTGGTGATTTCTTACAAAACTAAACATACTCTTACCATATGATCCAGCAATCATGCTTCTTTGCATTTACCCTAATGAGTTGAAAACTTATGTTCACACTAAAACCTGCACACAGTGTTCATAGAAGCTTTTTTCATAATTGCCAAAACAGGAAACATCCGAGATGTTCTCCTATAAGTGAACTGGAAAACCTACTGTGGTGCATCCATACAACAAAATACTATTAAACGATAAAAAGAAACTTTTAATTAAGCCGCAAAAAGACATGTGAAAATTTAAATGCATATTATTAAGTGAAAGAAGCCTGTCTGAAAAGGCTACATACTGTATGATTCCAAACATATGACATTCTGGAAATACAAAACTGTAAAAGTAGCAAAAAGATTAGTGGTTGTTGAGGGTTTAGAGGAAGGAGGTGGAGGAAGGGTAAACTGGTGAAGCACAGGGATTTTTAGGGCCATGAAACTATTTTATATGATATTTTAATGGTGAATACAAAGCATTATGCATTTGTCAAAACCACAGAATGGCATAACACCAAGAATGAACCATAATGTAAACTATGGACTGTAGTTAATAATAATAGTTGTTAATAATATAGCTGATAATGGGGCGCCTAAGTGGCTCAGTTGGTTGAGCATCCGACTTCGGCTCAGGTCTTGATTTCACGGTTCGTGAGTTTGAGCCCCGCGTCGGGCTCTGTGCTGACAGCTCGGAACCTGGAGCCTGCTTTGGATTCTGTGTCTCCCTCTGTCTGCCCCTCTGCCGCTTGCACTCTGTCTCTCTCATTGTCCCCAAAATAAGTAAACATTAAAAAAAATTTAAAAAATATATAGCTGATAATAATAAATCAATATTGGTTCATCAGCTGTAACAAATGTACCACACTAATGCAAGATGTTAAAAATATGGGAAACTATGAGCAGGGAAAGTGGGTATATGGGAACTCTGTATAATCTGCTCCACTTTTTCTATAGATATAAAACTATTTTTAAAAGTCTATTTTTTTTTTAATGTCAAAACATGGTTCAGAGGCAGAATCTCTACCAGAGTGTTTAACTCTTTGGGAGAGGGAAGAAAGAGAACAGACTGCTGAGCAGGATTTTGAAGGGCGAACTGGATTTTGCTATTCATTTGGTAAAGGACATTCCAGGTCAAAAGAATAAGAAACTGGACTCTAAATTGGAGTAAATATTTCTACATTTATAACAAATTAGAAGAATTATACTGCAGAAGAGTTTGGAAGCATAATGAAAAGCACACCCACTTAGGAGATGTGAATCCTGTCTCTGCTGGTGGGAGGAAACACATGGATTCTGGCACCGGGCTACTGGGCTTTTAAGTTCCCTCCGATATTTCCTAGCTGAGTGATTTTAACCAAGTTACTTAACCTCTTTCAGTCTCACTTTCTTTATCTATGGAGTGAAGATATAGAGTTTGTGCCCCAAAATGTAATCATGAGTTAATTTACATAAAGTGCTTAGACCAGAGCTTGGTACCTGATAAGTGCTAAAAAAGTGTGAGCTATTATTGTCATTATTACCAGGAGTAATTACTAGCTTGACTTTAAAAGAATTCCTTTTACCTTTCTGAGCCTCAGTTTGGGTAACTGTAATACAGGACAATAAACCACCTAACTTAAGTTGATTATAAGAATTAGTGGAAGTGTAAAGTGACCCAAAAAATGTCCAATCATCCAATAAGATGAATAGCTGCTATTCTTTTTTTTTAACGTTTATTTATTTTTGAGACAGAGAGAGATAGAGCATGAACGGGGGAGGGGCAGACAGAGAGGGAGACACAGAATCGGAAACAGGCTCCAGGCTCTGAGCCATCAGCCCAGAGCCCGACGCGGGGCTCGAACTCACGGACCACGAGATCGTGACCTGAGCTGAAGTCGGACGCTTAACCGACTGCGCCACCCAGGTGCCCCATAGCTGCTATTCTTAAAATCATACTATAATAATGCATAATGGTGAGGTGAAAAGAATGGAAATCTAGAGCCCTTTGCCCTAGCTCTGCGACCTGAAATGCTGTTTGGTCTTCCTAGCCCTGGTTTCCTTACCTGTGAAACAGAGGGTGATATCAGGACTGCTAAGATGGACAAAGTGATGAATCTTTCAAGTGTATAAAAACATCAAATGACAACATTTGGGGGGAAAACGAATTTGCCTTTTACTCACATATTACACATATATTTTATACTACCTGAATAAAGTTCAAGGTTATCTAAAGCAAGAGTATTTCCCCAAACCTACAAATAAATGAACTGAGACACAAGGACTAAGAATTGTTTCTGTTATAAGGAAATGGGAGAAATGAAGAGCAACAGAATATTTAAAGGAACATAAAATTTAATATAATTCTGAGTTTTCTTCCATGGAAAGAAGAGAAAAAATCGAAAATGAGAGTAAATGGTCTTCTGCATTTTGGAGAAAAGATACAAAGGATCTTTGAGGGACAAGAAGATGGAGGAGAACTTTAAAGTCAAAAAGTACCAAAATGCAAGTAACCCCACATGCATGCATCTAGAGTCCCTTTTTTATTTTATTTTATTTTTTTTTAAATTTTTTTAATGTTTATTTATTTTTGAGACAGAGAGAGACAGAGCATGAATGGGGGAGGGGCAGAGAGAGAGGGAGACACAGAATTGGAAGCAGGCTCCAGGCTCTGAGCCATCAGCCCAGGGCCTGACGCAGGGCTCAAACTCACGAACCGTGAGATCGTGACCTGAGCTGAAGTTGGACGCTCAACCGACTGAGCCATCCAGGCGCCCCTAGTCCCTTTTTAAAAAAATTTTTTTAATGTTTATTTATTTTTGAGAGAGAGAGAGAGAGAGTGAGTACAAGGGGCAGAGTGACAGGGACACACAGAATCCGAAGCAGGCTCCAGGCTCTGAGCTATCAGCATAGAGCCCAACGCAGGGCTCAAACTCACAAACCGCAAGATCATGACCTGAGCCAAAGTTGGATGCTTAACCGACTGAACCACCCAGGTGCCCCTCTAGAGTCAGTTTTTAAGGATTCCTGGAGCACTGAGTCAAACACTGTGGGACAAACCAAAAGAAGAATACGGCTATTTATTATCTGTTCTCAAGGAATTATGGTCTCATTGGAGGAATCAGATCTACACTGAGGGGGAAAATTTTTTTAATAGTAAAGTACCATGCCTGAAAGTGACAGTGGTTCCTGCTGGGAGAGAAGAAGAGAAAGGGGTTCCAAGGCAGTGTGGAAGATTTTCATTACAACTACAATTATTATTTTTAAGGATCTGATGCAAGTTTGTCATGAGGCTAAGATTTTGTTAAAACAGGTAGTATTTCTATTCTCCATTCACAGGTGTACATTAGAAATATTTCATAGTAAAAAAGGATTTAAAAATAAGCAGAAAGAGAATAATGAACATTATATGGCTGGTACCAAGTGTAAGTGGTATTAGAAATCACTAGGAGGGTGGTCACTCCGGGCTGCTGGTGAGGGAAGGCAGGTGGGAGAGGAGAGTAGAGCAGGTTATGAGGATGGGTAGGATTCTGATGTAAAGAAAGGAAAAAGAAAAGATCTGCTCAAACTTAAAACTGGACACTGGAAAAGACAGTGACATAAAATAGTTAGGTCCCTAGGTACAGGTCTTCTGTCACCTCAGAGCTCTTCTCTAAGATGGGTAGGATATGAAGAGAATAGATTACACTGGACTGATGTTTGCTCTCTCCATACAGTGACTTAATGGCCAAAAGGAGTAGCTCCTTGCTTAGAGAGGACAACTTGGACCGTAATGTTTTCAGAACTTAGGGAAACTAACCCTGCAGAGCTAGGGTTTGTAACCCATGGTCCATGACTGGGCCTCTGGACTGGAGAACTTTTGTAAGCCATTTTGTGAATGTGTGCAATACTTCTAGAAGAGGTCAATAACTCTACCATGTTCTTACATGGGTTTATGACTCCAAAAGTTTAAGAACCACTGGTATAGACAGAGTACATTTCAAGGTTGGCAAAAGCTGCCCTGAAAACTTTTATCAACAACTGATTCTGATTCCTTCAGCTGGCTTGACCATGACTAGAGGGCAAGAAGTCCCTTGGAGAGGTGGGAAGTAGCAACATTTGTATCAAAAGACCCAGATGCCTGGACCTGGGCTCTCAGAAATGGCTGAAACTTTGCTCTAAGCCCATATCATCTTCAGAAGAGGGAGGAATTGTCCTTCCATATGATTCCCCAGGAAAAGAGAAGTAAGTATGCTCCATTTTTATCTGTGTTTGGTACTACCTTAAGGGGGTCAACAGAATAGAAGCTGTATTTCATCACTACAAAGTTAAAAACAAAAACAAACAAAAAAAATGACACAAGGTCAACATCAGAGTCCACATTCCCAAACCCCTGTTCAGGTCATGTTGTCTTTCTGGTTTATATCTCCACATTTCTTGGAATTTGTAACCGACATTTAAATGAACTCTTATGCACTCTGCACTTTGAGGTAAATTTGGTTGTAAGCAAAAACAACTTCAAAAGTCTGAAGTCCTTACTCCCTTTTGGACCCTAAGCACCCAAAAGATGTTCTGTCAACCCCCAAACTCTGGAATGTCTTCCCAGAAAGTGAGTTAAAATGACATTTCTGCTTATTCCTATTTTTATTGTAATTGCTGATGAACAACTTTTGGTTTCCTTGCTTCTCACATTTTGCCCTTTTACCTCGCAAATGAGCTTTATTAAAGAGCAGAACTAATTATAAAACAATGTAAAATTCAACAACTGTTCATAATAAGATGCCTTGGAATTAAAGCATAATTTTTATATGAGGATGGGCCAAATTCCTCAGACCAAAAAAAGAAAAAAAGCAAAATATGGTTTCTTAGACATTTCTACAAATTGATTATGATAGTGGACTAATCAGTTAAGTCCTTCCACATTATTTTATTTTCAGTTTCAAAAGTAGCTAGAAAATCAACTGACTTAACTTGATTAAATTATTTGACAGTCTTTTTTATCTAGCTGTGAAGCAGTGTTGGTAATACATTTCTAACAGAACCTCACAAAATGGCTAAACAATTACAATATTCTAGAAGAATGATTCCTAAGTGTACAAACACATTAAAAATCCTCTGTTCAGGCCAGGTTGCTATATAATTCTGAATGCAGTGTGACCTTGCTTCCCTCAGAGACCTTTGGAATTTGGCTCTTATTTCAGCCTTTCCTTTGCCAAGCATATAGAATGAATTAGGTGAAGCTCTGTTGCAAATGCTCTCCACCCACAATGGTTTCCAATAGAGAGCTGAGTGTTTTAAACCCACAGTTTAACTTAATGTAAAAATGGTTCTACTCTCAAAACTGGGTTTCGCTTCCCTCTTGCATCTGCTCGCCTTTTCCCCCTTTATGCCAATTTTACTTCCCAGTGAGAGAATAAAATTGGAACAAATGTAAACAGGAAACCTAAAGTAAACAGTCTAAATGCATATTTGTAGTCTTTTAATTTCAGGTGTTCACATACCGAAGGGGCCTGTGGACTTCGTTGCTGATGCAAATAAAGAAGGATGCATTAGGAGCTTCCTTCAATATCACTTTGGCTTTGGTTCCCAGTCCCTCCAAACCTCTTGAGGCAGGAAGCAAAATCTATGGATAAGCGAGGCCCAGAGAAGCTACTCCCTAAGTACTGACTGAGGGGCTCTCCAGCCTCCTTTTCCTGCTCTCTTGTCCTCTCTTTTATCACCACTTCTCCTCCAGATTCTTAGCACACTTTTATGCTTCTGATCCGCAGCCTTTACGAGAAAAGCATCACGTTAATTAATGACTGTAAGATGCAGATCACGTTAAGGAAAGAACGTGGGTTTACGGGTAGACCAACTGGGAGGTCAGATCTCAGCTCTACAATTCATTCACATAAAGGAGAGTTACTAAACTTCTCTGAGACTTGCTTTCTGCATCTGTGAAACAGGGAAAACACAGGACTGTAAGGAGAATGCACATACCAAGTCCCTGACCCAGATTCAGTGAATTCTAATATGCTTTCTCCTCCTTTCCTATGTCCAGACTTAACACCTCCCTGAAGGGTTTGTCTTTTAAAGTGGACCATATGAAGAGAGCAAGGTTTAACCAAGAGAACAATGAATTTCTAAAAGAGGGAGTTTAAGCCCTCAGCACCTCGCCTGGGGGGGTGTCCTGGGGTATTGCCATGTTCTCCCGAACATGCTGCTCAATACTGTGTTGAGGGTAATCTTTAGAAGGGAGAATAAACATTTCAAAATTTCTCCACTTCTAAACAAAATTAATTATAAATTCCTATTTTTCATTGACCAGCTTCCAAATTGTGGCAAAAACTGCTGCACTCCTGCCATTGGGTTTTATTTTATGTGGTAGGTATGTTTTAGAAAAGCTTTGCAATTTAAACTGTTACAAATGTAATGGTATTTGTCATACTTGTTTTGGGACCATTTTCTTTACTAATAATTCAGGTTGGGGCGCCTTGATGGCTCAGTCAGTTGAGCGTCCGACTTCGGCTCAGGTCATGATCTCGCGGTTTGTGGGTTCGAGGCCCGCGTGAGGCTCTGTGCTGGCAGCTCAGAGCCTGAAACCTGCTTTGGATTCTGTGTCTCCCTCTCTCTCTGCCCCTCCCCCACTCACACTCTGTCTCTCTCTCCTTCAAAAGTAAATAAACATTAAATTAAAAAAAATTTTTTTAAATAATTCATGTTATTTCATGCTAAATTTGGACTGCATATCTAACTCCCTCATCCGTGTGGTTAGAAGCATTTGGGTGCTTAGACATTCTTAACATCCTTTAATGGGAAGATAATGTAAACGGTTTCAAAGATCTGCATAGCTTTGCCCACTTCCCTCTATACATACTCTATACTGGAAGAGATGACCCTTTAATCTATTCCTTCTATCTATTTCTATATCCATATGAGATTGCAATATCTCCCCTTATCTCTGCATTCCCCTTTGGTACTCTGCAGAGATTCTGGAAGCCAGAGAAACATTCACCAAAAAGGATGTTTTCCCTCTCACAGGACGGACCATTCTAGATAGAAATTTTATACACAGTGGATACATATATAAATGTACATGTAAAAAATGAATAAATATCCAGAAATTCTTAATACGAACTACCAAAATTTCTGGTTTAATTGTAGATTCCACTCTAAATATATAATGAAGCTCCTGTCTATAGCAGTAGCAACCCATTAATAACCTGAAGTGTTAACGCCCCTGCCAACCTAAAGAATTCTAAGTTAGGAGAATGCTTCTGTATGATCACTTCAACTACAAATTCTTTTCCCTGATCTTAAAAGTCATTTAAAAAAAATCTCTCTGGAAGCGTCTAAGTGGCTCAATCAGTTAGGTGTTTGACGCCTAGTTTTGGCTCAGGTCATGATCTCACCATTCCTGAGTTCAAGCCCCACATCAGGCTCTGTGCTGGTGGTATGGAGCCTGCTTGGGGTTCTTTCTCTCTGCCACTCCCCCACACATGCTCTTTCTCTCTCTCAAAATAAATAAACTTAAAAAAATCATATATATATATAGAGAGAGAGAGAGCGCTATAGAATTTTTGTTCATCTTTCTAATAAAGTGACTGTAAGCAACTTGAGGCTAGGGACTGTGGCAAAATTAACTTCACATTATCAAAATTTGGTAAAGTGCCATTCAAGAGCTTTCTATATGCCAAGGAAATATGTTTATCTTCTAGATTCAGCAGTGAACAATAGCAATACGGCTCCTGGCCTCCTGAGTCTTATATTAGGGAACAGATATAGAAATAAATATGTAACTATATATTAGAATAAATGCTCCAAGGAAAAAGAAGAAGATGCCATTACCAAGTATGACAAGGGAAGGTAATTTAGACTAGAAAGGGAAGTCAGAGAAAGTGTCTCTGAAAAAGGTCACATTTATGTTGAATCCTAAGGCTGAAAGGATACAGGCCCTGACTGGAAGGAGCCCTCCTCAAAGGAATAGTAGAAAAAGGAACAGTGTGGCAAGAGGGGAGTCCTCAGCGTGGGGAGGGGGAGGAGCAAAGAAGGGAATGAAGGCAAAGAGATAGGAAGGCGCCAGGTAGCAGTGCATTATGGCCATCTGGATTGGCTATGATGCTGGCTTAGACCGGCAAGTGGCCATGGGACTAAAGAGAAGGAGTCAGATTAGAGATCTATTTTGAATTTTTTTTAATGTTTTTATTTTATTATTTTTGAGACAGAGAGAGACAGAGCATGAGCAGGGGAGGAGCAGAGAGAGAGGGAGACACAGAAGCCAAAGTAGGCTCCAGGCTCTGTGCTGTCAGCACATAGCCGGATGCAGGGCTTGAACTCACAGACTGTGAGATCATGACCTGAGCTAAAGTCGGACGCCTAACTGGCTGAGCCACCCAGGTGCCCCTAGAGATCTATTTTGAGATGGAATTAGCAAGAATTGGAGATGGATTGGAAAGGCTATGATGAGGGGAGGATGGAAGACTATTCCTAGCTTTCTGACTTGAATAAAAAGGTAGATAAAGGTGGTCTTTTCCAGATGGATAAGATTAGAAAAAGAGCTGGTTTGCAAGAGAGTAGTGGGGAGGAGGAGGGAGCACTGCAGGGATGTAATGACCTTCACAATGACCTTGTTGTGGTCACTATTGTTTTAAGTGCTAGTCTAGAAATTCCTACTACATGGCTTTCATTTTCTAGCAAGAAAACAAATCTATTACCAAATAATTTTAAGCAACTGATGAATTTTGACATTCTAGTAATTAAGGATTTTATCATCTGTTGGACCAAGCACACCCTTTACTAAAAAAGTCGATAATGTTTACTGTATTTATGCCTTGAAATCCAGAATCACTGTATCTTCCTTAAATGACCACACAAATAATTCTAGAGTATTTGTTTACCAAGTTTTTGCTTAAGACATCAAGGTTTAATTTATGTTAATTTAACTTTTTTAAACTTTGGATAATATAGATTATTTCCAACATCATGAAATTATATATTCATAAGTGGGTAAAAACCAATATACAACTTTCTCAGAAATGATTTGCACTTGAAATTAGAACTGGCTAATTGAAATACAATTCTATTGGGCATTATATGGAGACAAATAAGGAAGGGAATACCAGCCATCGCACAGAGACACTGCTATCTGTGTATATATATTTATAAAACAAGTGATCTTCTCATTGGCTATCCTTCTCTGCATTCATCACTTCTCATTAATACCCTGGCATCTGGCACAGGAAAATGCCTCTCTCCACCCAGTTCCCTTTGGAAAAGGAATTGGGAAAATAGACTAATTCCTTTTTTTTGTGGGAATTATGTCCAACAATTATGATACTAAAATTAGGCTTTAAATTGAGTAATTATCTTCACAGTTAGAAGAGTGCAATTTGCCACCAACTGTAGGAACATCAAGAATTGGTGTCCTTGGGGCACCTGGGTGGCTCAGTGGGTTAAGCATCCGACTTTGGTTCAAGTCATGATTTCACGGTTTGTGAGTCTGAGCCCTGCATTGGGCTCGGTACTGACAGCTCAGAGCCTGAAGCCTGCTTTGGATTCTGTGTGTGTGTGTGTGTGTGTGTGTGTGTGTGTGTGTGTGTGTCTATCTCTCTCTCTCTGCCCCCCCAACTTGTGCTCTATCTCTCTCTCTAAAAAAAAAAAAGTGTAAAAAAAATTTTTTTTAAATCAAAAAAAAAAAAAAAAAAAAAGAATTGGTGTCTTTAATCCTTCCTTAAGTGGGATAAAAGATTGGGCATTTAAAATGTTTCTACTTTTGTTTCTCCCCCAGCATAAAAACAGAAATCCAATCTTGAGACTTTGCCTAATAAGGCTCAGAATTCTAATCCCAGGGAAAGTCTCTGTAACTGCACAAGCAGCATAAAGGGAGGGGCGTGTGGGGCAAGAGGTCTTGAGTATTTCTAAGCTGGTTCATTAAAATTTAATTTCATCTTTATTTTTTGTTTTATGCAGAGCAAGAGAAAAGCAAGTCTATGGAGAAAACTCCTTTGTTGAAATTATTTGGATGTTATCGCTGGACTTGGCTACCTTGTTTTCAAGGAAGTACTTCTTGACATTTAAGTAAATAATGTGACTTACTGTTTCTTCTCTGGTACATTTAAAATATTTGTGATGGTTGGGGGCACCTGGGTGGCTCAGTCGGTTAAGCGGCCGACTTCAGCTCAGGTCATGATCTCGCAGTCCATGAGTTCGAGCCCCACGTCGGGCTCTGTGCTGACAGCTCAGAGCCTGAAGCCTGTTTCAGATTCTGTGTCTCCCTCTCTCTGACCCTCCCCCATTCATGCTCTATCTCTCTCTGTCTCAAAAATAAATAAATGTAAAAAAAAAATTTAAATATTTGTGATGGTTGGACACCAACATGGAAGGTTCTTATTCAGCACCCAGACCTCTAGTTTCTCATATCCCAATGATGCCAGGTCCAAATTAACTTTATACATGCAAGGTCAATATTACCTTGATTTTTAGGTTTTACCTAGTGAGCTAAGCATTCTAGGAGAAATTCTTTTTTTTTTTTTCTTTTTAGCACCTGTAGCTATCTTAGACTAATTAAACAAACAAACAAATGCTCTCACACTTTTCTTCTCCCTCTTAACCGGACCTCACTTCTCATTTTAACTTCCTCCACACCGGACAGTTTAATGTCCATTTCTAATAGTAAAACTTTACAGTTCATGACAGCCCAAAACTCAAGAAAATTGACATTCTTGAAAACCCTTCTATATTATCTTCAAGTGGAGTGTGTAACGTTGTGGCGAGAGCCATCAAGAACAGCCATAAGGCAGATTGATTCAGCAGCACCCAATGAGTTAATTAAAAAACAAAGACACCAAGAACATATACAATTATGTTCAGTCTGGCTTTGCCTATTCAGTTTCAGTCAGAGTCCACTGCTTCTTTCAAATAACCCATTTATTTTTGAGGAAAAAAAAATCCTGTCTTCAGACAGGATATGGGGGAGGAGTTAAGGGGTGATGTTTTACACATGCACATCTGGCTACAGTCCAATTATTTCCCTTAAACATTCCCCCAGTTGTTTTCATTTTGCTCCATGCTTTGGCATTCATAAATTTGTGAGATTAATTGTGTGTCAGCAGTCTCCAGGCCTGGAGTTGGGCACTACTTTAATAGCAATATAGCTACAAAACAACTCTATAGAGAAATATATTCACATTTTTTGAAAAGCACAGCCACATATTTCATTTCTGTTTAATATTGTGGCACTGACATTGTACATAAAGAAAGTAGTGTACTCTTTTAGAGAATTGCCCTGCTCTCAAGATATATATATATATATATGTATAAACTCAACAGCTTTAAACATAAGAAAGGATTCATCAAGAGTACAATGGAGAGTTCGTGTGGCTGGGCATATGTGTTTCTTGTTTTCATCTGATCACTCTGAGAGGCGCGTCAATAGATTGTTTTCCTTGTCCTAGAAAGTGCCAACAATTAAAATCACCTTTGCCAAAGAACAAATTTATCTCAGACATGGTATAAAAGCATTTTTTTAAATTATTTATACTTTGAGAAGACTCACATGCTTTCCAAACTACTGTTTTAAATAAAATGTTTGTGTCCTCTAAAATTTATATATTAAAACCTAATCCCCATGTTATAGTATTAAAAGGCGGGGCCTTTGGGAACTGATTAGGTCATGAGGGTGAAGTCCTCCAGAATGGGACCAGTGCCCTTATCAAAGAGACCCCAGAGAACTTCCATAGCCCTTCTGCCATGTAATGATACAGAGGGATGGTAATCTATGAACCAGGAAACAGACCTTCACCAGACAGTGAATCTGCTAGGCCCCGATCTTGGACTTCAACCTCCAGAACTGTGAGAAATAAATTTCTGATGTTTATAAGCCATCCAGTCTATTGTTTTTGTTCTAGCAGACCAAACACACTAAGACAACTGCTATATATGAAAAATGAAACTGGAAACTCCTTGCCTTGATGTTTGGACCTGACAATCTAGATTATGAGCCGAGTGAAGAGCTGTGTTCTTCAGAGCTTGGCACTGCAGCTGCGCTAGGTAAGGGCTTGATAAACGCTGGGTAGCGATGAAAGAACTATTGTTAAATGTTGGTAATGAGACAACTTATTCTTGTTTGACACAATCTTGCATTACATACGTGACTAGGAAACAAACCTATCAGATGTTGTGGCTTTTTCACAAGTAAACACCACAAGCCACCACAAGGCAAATTTCCATATACATAACCCAGCAGATTGTTCCGGGTCAAGATTCTAGGATGGGCAATATCGCTGTGGGAAGGATATGGGGAGCTTCTTTAACTCTCCACAAAAACACACAGCCAGTGGAGAAGCGTACAGCACTCCTCCGCGTAACAACGGGGGCTAAAATAAGTGGTGTGATATCCCCGCAGAAGAAGACAGAAGGAAAATTTGTATCCACCTATTTATCTCCAAATATGCCATACGATGGGAAGTTTTACCTAAATCAAACTATAACCTAGCAGTAAACTCCTCATTACATAAGCAGCAAGATGTACTGCGGCGGTTATTGCGTTGGACCCGCTTGCCCTTAGACTATTTATCAGAATCTTTTTTACATCGATAATATTTGAAGTTTGCTGAAAAAAATTACACACTCGCCTTTGACCTTGATTTCTTCTCCTGAAAAATGAGGTGAATAACATGAGCCCTATCTACTGTGCAAGGTGATGGTGAGGATCAAATGGGTAAGATAAAGAATGACTAAGCAATCAGCAAACCATGAAGTTCAAACAAATGTTGGACTCCATGAAACATTATTCACCATCTTCTATTCTATTGACAGCTCAACACTGAAAACCCAAAATACATCACAGCTTATTCTTTATATAAATTAGGTTACCAAACTCAAGACAAACTGGTAACACATTTGCATAGATTTCTACCTGGCAAACTCGTGGGTTCATGCTAACATAACATGAGAGAGGCCTGTTAACAGAAGGCAATGGCTGCTTTGAAAACAATGTAAATTTGACTCAGAGACATAATATGAATATTGACACAGTACTTATAAATGCAATTATATTTTATCTAAGCAAATTTATTTTCATTGCTGAGCTTATATCTAACTAACTGTGGTGCTCTAGCTATTTACTCAAATCCTTGCTACGCACACTATGGGCAAAAAGCTAATAATATCTCAGAGCCATAGTTTCCTTTTACATAAAAAGATAATAATACCTCCTGACATGGTTTTTGTGAAGATTAAGAGATATGAAGAAGTATTTCTCACATACTGGTGATCCTGTTTTTACTGGATATATCTTAAGAATTATTGAATTCATATTTCCAAAACTATGCTGGTAAAATAAGCCCAGAATTAAATAAGGCTATAAACAATCCAAGTGATTTAAGTATAGCATCATTAAAACACATGTATATTTATATATATTGCCTGTGCACATATTTTTCTCAGAAAGCTCACAGGAAGTTATACAGAAGCTGAAATAAACCATAGCAAAATATTTCTCCCTCTCTTTTTAATGTTGAATTCAGAAGTTGTAGTATTATTTTAATATAATAACAGTTCCAATCATCTTAATAATGATGATAAATATACTTACTACTTACATGTTCCTTTAACTTTTCAAGGCATCTTCATATCTATCATTTTATTTTGGTTTTCTGAATGACACTGTTAAGAGTACTAACATCACCTTACATTCTACATCTGATTAAAACCTACTGGGAGAAACAACTTGTCAAAACTGAGACCCAGCAGGGCTGGTCAGAAAAGTTTTGGGAGACCACCATTTACCAAATTCTACCTCCTCACATACAAACCAAAGGTCACAAATGACAATCAGGCACCACTAGCAATAAACGAAAATTTTGAATTCCAGTCCAGATAGGGGATGCTTTCTATAAATACAAAATTAGAGGTGACAATCTGAAAGTAGGCTCCATAAACTAACCATGTTGGCCATCAACCCTCAAATTCAATTTCATTCATATTACATACTGATAACTGCTGTTAACATCCTGGGTTTACACTGAATTCTTAACCAGCAGCTTAAAGCACTCTTTATATTTTAGGCTAAAAAAAGATCACTATTTTTGCTCTACTTTATGGACTGAGATATAGAGTGATATTGCCCCAGTGAGCTTGAAGAATAACTTAGATTCTGCTGGTTCCACTTTATCTCCAGAGAAATCAACCTCCTGCAATCTTGCTTATATCCTTACCATCATATCGACAGTGAAATCCTAAATATCACTGATGATCAGTTAATAATAAAACCCAGTGGCCTATTTTTACCTCTTCTCATTAAAATTATAGTACTCACCATAGGGTAATGCTGAGAATGTGTGTACTTAAGACACTAGGAAGACATGTTTTAGTCTTACTGGTACTGAAGCCATGTTATTGTCAGCATTTCCTCTGTGAGGACACTTAGAGCCAAAGTGTACAGGGCTCTATACACACAATTATGTATCCTGTAACATCACATCTCATACTCTTATTGCCCCACGTCCCAATTTCATCCCTCACTTATATTTCTAAGTGTCCACAAGGAAGATAATGAAGTCTTTTATCCTAAATTTGTTTTGAACATTTTCACTTATGCAACTAAATTTCAGAGAGTATAAGAAATTTTTGAAAACTTGTTCTTATTGTAAATGTCCCATTTTCAGAACTATACCATTTTTCTTTCAAACTCAAAACACCAGCTTCCACTTTTCAATTACCCTTTCCCTTGAGTCCATTTGGTCACCTGGTCCTGTTGAGTTTCTTTTGTAGTTTTACCTATATCCTCTGCTGTCCCTCTCTATACTCACAGACCTAGAGGAGGTTTTCAGTGCTATATCTAATTTTACTATCCCTAATATTACATTTGCTTTCCTTCCCTCCAATCTCCCTGTTCTCTAACATATCAAAACAAATAAAACTTGTTATTATTTTGAGTTGGTTAATTCCAGATCAAAACTGTCAAGCGTTCCCTACTGAGAGGTGAATTAGTTTAGCTTTCAAACCTTCTACAATCTCCTCTAAAACTACCATTTCAACTCTGTTTTAGTCATCTTTTGCTGTATAACAAATGCCCCCCTGCCCCAAAACAGTACACACTTATTATCTCACAGTTTCTGTGGGCCAGGAATCTGTGATTGGCTTAGCCAGGTGATTCTGGCTCAGGGTCCCCCATGAGTTGCAATCAAGCTCCCAGGTGGATCTGCAGTCATCTGAAGCCTCATCCAAGGGGGAGATCTGCTTTTAAGTTTGCTTACACGGTGACTGACATGTCTCATTTCTTTGCTGGCCATCAGCTGGAAACCACAGTACCTTGCCACACGGGCCTTTCCCTAGGTTGCCTGTGTATCCTTATGACATGGCAGCTGGCCTCTGCCACAGTGAATGACCTAAGAAGGAAAGAGTCGAACAGAGAAGCTACAGTCTTTTATAATGTAATTGCCTCAGAAGTGGCAAACCTTCATTTCTGCCATAGTCTGCTGGTCACTGTGCTGGTTTCCTACTGCTGCTATAACAAGTTACCACAAACTTGGTGGCTTAAAGCAACACCAATTTATTATCTTATAGCTCTAGAGATTAGATGTCTAAAATGGGTTGGAGGTGCTGCATTCCTTTTGGAGGCTCTAGGGAGAATCCATTTCCTTTCTTTCCCAGCTTCTAGAGGCCACCTGCATTCCTTAGCCTGTGGTCCCTTCCTCTATTTTCCTCCAAAGCTAGTAGGGTAACATCTTCTCTCCTCTCTGATGTTTGCTTCCAATCTTATAGATTTTTTCTAATGTTAAATCTACTATGTCCCTCTTATAGGGACATGTGATTACGTTGGGTTCGCCCAGAGAATCCAAGATAATCTTCCTATCTCAAAATCTCGAATTTATTCACAGATCACACACTCAAAGTCCCTTCTGACATATAACATATTTACAGGTTCTGGGGATCAGGACATGCACATCTTTGTGTTAAGGGAGTGGGGCACTTATTGAATTTACCAAAGTCACACAAACCAACCCTGGTACAATGTTAGGGAGGGATTATACAAGGATCCGTGGAGAGATATTTTTGGGGGCTGGCTACCACAAAACCTATCTTTCACATTGTCCCAATCTTGAGCACGCTTTGATCCTTTTAGCTGGACCTGTCCAAGTTTTACTTATACATGATAAAGCAAGTATAGTAAAAGGTCAATTGTTGTTACAAAGGATAACATTTATCCTACTATTCACTGTAAATTTCTTTCACCTTTTCAAATGCTTTTCAAAATAAAATGGGAGAAAATGAAGCCTTAGCTTCATGAAATAGTTCTATTAGTTGTCAGAGGATTCTCTTTCCTTCAGTCTCTTATTCATACTTATTATGTACATTACTCATTTGGTTTCAAATAATATGACTTTTCTAATGTCACTGAAATTAAATATATGAATGGAGACTTCCATATGATACTGTTAGATCTTCAGGAAATGAGGACTATACCTTACATCTTTACTCAATTTTTCTCAAGACACAACCAATAAGTACTCAATAACTATTAATGAATAAATCATTATCAATGAGTTTTGAGTCAGTGAAATATAAGATTTCCCTCCTACATCAGTTTACTTGTAATCACTTTTAAAAATTAAAGACAAAAATCAAGGTGCACCCACATGGGTAAGAGAGTTGTTGTTTGCAAATAAAGATAGTACTGATTTACAGCCAGTCTATTATTATTCCAAAAGTGGAAATATATTTGTGCCGATCCAGTCATGCTCTTTACCCTGTCTCCTGTGCAAACAATGACAACAATTTGGAAGATACCTGAGCAAAGACAGGAGAGAGTGTGTAGCAATGAAACAGATCAACTGTTATTATAAGTAAATATAATTCCCCAGTACTTGTCTTATCAGAACACAGCATGCTTTAATTAACTAAATTTACTCCATATAGGAGAAGATAATTTTTTAAGAACTAGTACTTCCACAAATTAATGATGATCTTACTATGTAAGTGTCTTTTTTTATACAAAAAAATTTTTAATGTTTATTTATTTTTGAGAGAGAGAGGGAGACAGAGTATGAGCAGGGGAGGGGCAGAGAGAGAGGGAGACACGGAATCTGAAGCAGGCTCCAGGCTCTGGGCTGTTAGCACAGAGCCCGACGTGGAGCTCAAACTCACAAACCGTGAGATCACGACCTGAGCCAAAGTTGGATGCTTAATTGACTGAGCCACCCAGGCACTCTGAATGTCTCTTCTTAAAAGATATAAAGCAATTTAGACAAATGGCACCTTCCTGAGACTTCTTGTGATATCTCATTCAGAAAATGCTTCTTAATATTGATAATGAATGCTTATTTTAGGTACCTTTAATATTAGAAAATAAACCTGAAGCACAGCTATATCCTTCGCCATTTATGAAAACACAAAACAATAAAATAAATTATCTATTTGCAGTCTACGTGCCATCCATAGGATAGTCTACCAACCTTTCATCATTAGACACTGCTCTTACCAGAAACTTTAGCGGCCTTTCTCTGATATAAGGTACATTAACAAGTTATATTAAACAGTAAAAAAAGGAAATACTAAGTACGACACCAGCTCTAAGTAAAACACTAAGGTATTTGTTCAAAAATGTCAGCCAAGGAAGATAAATTACCAAGGTGTAACTTGTCAGACCCTTCTAAACCAAACAGTAAAAATCAAGAGTTGGTGTCCAAGTCTCAGATGCTGCCAAGGAAAAAAGTGTTTTTGGTCTCAAATCTTCTCTATTCACTTATGGACACATTTATTTCAAAACAGAGCATAGTCACTTGACAATGGACCCACAGTTAAGCAGGAAAGGTCTTAAAACCTTGTATTTAAAACTTAAACTTACGCTCCATTAATTTATATTTCCTTCCTGAGTTGATGGACTCAAGCCCAGGAAAAAAGAAAAAAAACTCATCCTATATTCAATCATTAAATATATTTAAGTTTCAACTATAGTACTTGTGACAAATATTCTCTAATATTTGAAATTATAATAGTCTCCCTTCACTTCCCATGAAGCATATGCTATAAGGAATTGTATCACTTTCAATATTTTTAGTCGGTTAAATCAACAGATTAGGTTTTTCTCAGAACATAGCTTACGGGCGCCACTATTGCCTCATCATGATTTCAAATTCAGCATTTAAGATGCTCATTTCCTCTTAGGTATGTGGACTCTAAATACTGTTGTGCTAGCTTGGTCCTGGCCATAAGATCCAGAAAACTTAGTCTGCAGGTACCTTCACTTAAGCATGAATCCACCTTGATACTCATTTTGTACATAAAACTGGAAACCTAGCAGCAAAATTAATGCATACTAAACCTGTGACAGATAAACATAAATGCTATAATCATCTTAACTGTTAACCCTAAACTTTACTACTTTTAAATACAAGTAAATCTAGCCATAGTTTTATTCCATTTTAATTTATCCTGAAATCATTCTTGGTATAGACTTCTCCCTGGTTAACTTCAGGATTAAAAAGGTCTCTTTTGAGATCAAGTCCTATATTTTCAATTAGACATCTTTGTCTGCATGGCTCACATACTTGTGAATTTCACTGTATCCCAAACTGAAATGATTATTATCCCTAACATTCCTATTACCTGCACCTTCTCCTGGATCCCTTGTCTGGTTATTGATACTGTCATTCTGCCCACTTGCTTAAACAAAAACCTTGGGATCATCCCCCTCTCTCAATTCTCTCATCAAACTGCTCAATCAAAAGTTTGTCAAGATTACCACTTTACCGTCTTCCTTCTTTCACTTTCTCTCCGTCTTCACTGCCAGTGCCTTAGTTCTGGCATCCATCATCCTTCACAGTTTTCCTCATTTCAAGCCACCCTTCACACCTCTACTAGAATAATGTCTCTAACACACAAGCCCATTGCCTTCAAGAACTCTCCACCACCTATAACCATAGCTCACCATCTTTCTCTGTACATAGCTGTATTCTTCTCTATACTGCATCATATAAACCTAAAACTCAGCCTAACGGTGACAGGTATCAGCAGACAGCATGCATGGACAGATGTAACAAAAATGAAACAGTGAAATCTTGGAAGCCTGCCTGTGAAGGGCTTGGTCTTCCTTACAAGGCAGCAGCAATATCCCAATTATGAACCACTTACCAGAAGGACCAAGTTTCAGCTCCTTAGCAGTCTCCCTGATCTGCGCCCTTTTACATTCCACACACGTTTCCCATCATTCTTCTCAAGGACCCTGTTTATTCCTTCAACAAATATTTATTCATTCATAGATAGTAAGTACCTCTTATTCACCAGGTGCTGTTCTCTGGTCACATGTAAAAGTTCCCTAAATACATCACTCTTTCATGCTTTCAAGCCTCTATACTTGACATTTCTTGTGTCTGGAATACAATTCCACATCCCCTCTTCTAGATCTCCCTCAACAACAGAGTGAATAAAAATTCAAGGACTGTTATTTACAGAGTTGGGTTTTTTTCTTTTTTTTCTTTTTCTTTTTTCTTTTTTTTTTTTTTTGGCACTGTTCTATTTATTTATATCTATCATCTGGATACAGAAATCAGCACAACCCAAGATGACTATACAATAAATATTAGTTAAGTCAATTTGACAAACACAGTTCAATATTGTCATCAGCCTAACTCTTCTGTCTAAGGTTGAAATCAGCACATTTTGCAAAGAATGTTTGTATCCCCTCACTCACCACCAAGGAGAAGCTGGCCCTGAGGTCTTGCAGAGCAGGGTAGACAGTATACAGCTCTACTACTTGATTATTTTAAATGGAAAATAAGAAGTAAATAAGAATTTCAGACAAAATACACATCTGATCTACTTCCCTTCCTTCTGTGAATTCATACCTCCCCAGGAGGTAAATTATGACTCAAGTAATCTCATTCTTATATTCTCCTCTTATACTTTTATCATATGACATTAAATTCTATTTATTTATTTATTTATTTTTAATTTTTTTTAACATTTATTCATTATTGAGAGACAGACAGACACAGAGTGTGAGTAGCGGAGGGGCAGAGACAGGGGAAGACACAGAATCTGAAGCAGGCTCCAGGCTCTGAGCTGTCAGCACAGAGCCCAACGTGGGGCTCGAACTCACGAACTGTGAGATCATGACCTGAGCTGAAGTCAGTCACCTAAACAACTGAGCCACCCAGGCGCCCCAAATTCTATTTTTTTTTAAATGTAATAAATTACTCACTAACATGCTCATGGTGACTAAAGAGAAACCATTCTATACTTATTTGTTCCCAAACAAAATCCCAAATCAAAAGAGCTGAAGATGAATAAGGAAGACAATATAGAATAAGTATGGTGGGGGAAATAGTCAATATCACTAGTTAATTCATACCAGTTACAAACTCTCCTCTGCTTGAAATTATGTGCTATTCCTCACAGTTTGTTTTGGAGTTATTAGAACAATTGGAGGTATGACCTTTGAAGTACAAAACTAATCCCTATTTGATAGAAGTTATGTTGAAAAGGAACCAGGATATAGAAAGAGATTGTGAATTCAATGATGGACAGAAGTTAAAATTCAGGCTGAAGAAAAATAGTATCACTATCCAAACAATGTGGAAACATCACCTTGGTTAGATTTTTTTTTTTCTATTTTTAGTTTAACATAAATGAAGACAGGGCTGACATGATCCCTACAAACTCACAAATTCAATTTTCCTTCTTTTGAGAAAAAAATTTTGTTTTAAGTTTATTTTTGAGAGAGAAAGATACAGAGTATGAGCAGGGTAGAGGGAGAGAGAGAGGAGACACAGAACCCAAAGCAGGCTCCAAGCTCCGAGCTGTCAGCACAGAACCCATGGGGCTCGAACCCACAGACCACGAGATCATGGCCTGAGCTGCAGTCGGATGCTTAACGGACGGAGCCACCCAGGTGCCCCTCAATTTTCCTTCCTTATGATTTGGTTACCAAAAGGTACAATGCACCAGCTTTCTTCAAACATGGACTCTAAGAATTCATGTCAGGGTAGTTAGCCAGACTAGAGGAGGTCAGACATAGAGAAGACAGACCCAAATGTTCCCTGGCTCTTGCAGCCAGAAAACAAACAAACAAACAAAAAAACAAAACTAAAACTAAACATACTCTGATGTACCATCCATAAACTCTAAGAAAATTAGCCCAAGCGACCATCTTTAGAAAAGAATTATAATAATATACTGACAATGACAACACCAATTAACACTGAAGTCCTTACCATATTCCAGGTGCTATGTTATGAGCTTTATAGATATGAATTCATTTAATCCTATTTTCATTCACTGAGGAGGCAGAGAGAGATTAAGGCCCCAGGTCTCACAGCTAATAAGTGGCAGCCTAGCTCTAGAGTCTCCCCCATTCACTACAGCCCTCCCAGTTGGTTGTTAAAAGCTTGAGTCCAACACACCTGTGTTCAGATAGCAGCTTTGGCATTTATTAGCTGTGAGATGTGAAGCAAGGTACCTGACCTCCCAAGCCTGCTTCCTCATCTATCAAAGAAGAATATTAATGGTACTCCTACTTGAAAAGGTTGTTGTGAAGATGTAAAAAACAGTGCATTTAACATAGATCTCATACTTAAAGTATGTGAATTTAAAGCTTAACGAGAACAAAACCAAAAACTCTGATTTCTCTTCATGTGATATTCTTCTATTGTGTGATCCTTTCCCTCAAAAACATTTATGTAAAAGCTAATTTGCTTTTATAGTGCATAGATTTCTAGCTCCTTCCAAACTTGCTTCTTAAACATACTCAGAAAAAATGCAGCTAAGTTTATAAACAGAGCTGCAAGGGATTTTTTTTTTCACATACTGCAAAACCCAACATTTTGCTATGAGTTTTGCTCTCAGTTCTTTGATGATGCTACTAAAACTGGAAGTCAAATTTCTGCAAAAGAAAAAAAAAAGAAACAAGATAATGGGTATTTCATTTAAATATCACAACAAACTGTTTCCCGGTTACAGAAACTGATGTTCATATCAAATAACTAATCCAATGTCATCCGGCCAGAAAATGGAATATGAGTCCACGTCCATAGCTGCAAAGACACTTTCTAACAAGTCAAGTTTGCTTGGGAAGTTTTCTTTTAAATCACCTAAGATCTTTCTAAGGTTTCTTCCTATCCCTAAGTTCAAGTTAACTATCTCCAAGTTAATTTCCTGTTCCTAAGACTCAAGCTACCAAAATATTTTTTACCAGAATAGTTTAAAAAGACTACTTGGTCAAGACCCATTGGCCATTAGTGGTCACATTTAGAGAGCTTAACAAGCCAGAAAGTCAGTGGATGGCTCAACCATTTGAAAACTAAATACCCTTAGGCAAAAAGTTGTTTTTCCTGAAACGTAAAGCCCAGAAGAGAGGATGAAAGGATTATATGATTCTTCAGGGCTTAATGAAAATAACACAATTACTATTTTTCTTCTGAGAAGCAGCAGTCACAGAAATGTAGCTAGGAAGACTGGACTTTGCGTAGCCCCAGAATCCAGATGACACATAGAGGAAGGAGTATTTGAACCCATTCAAGCTCTGGGAGTGCCTAATCTTAGCCCACTCTGGTTGCTGGAAAACTGGAAGACACTTTTCTACTAAGAAGTTTCTGGAGTGAAGGAAAATGCCACTCAATACAGAATACTACCCAGACAACGTGCAGAAACAGAGAAGGAATCTGCCTTGTAACAGGAGTTGGATGGTGACAGTAACTAAAACAAACTATGGTGAAACCTGAACTATGTGAATAATTGTTTAAAAGAAAAAGCTAATGAATATATCCAAAGACTAGTACAATTTTCACAATCCCTGACTTTATCAATCACTAATAAACATTTACACCACTAGACCTATGAAAATTTAAATGCAAAAGAACCATATTCATCCCAAAAATGTATGCCAATTTTCATCTCTTGAAGCAATAGTGTAAACCCCTTCTTTGTGGATCCATCCACCTATCATTATTGCAATTTGGCCTGCAGGACTTGATAATCTATACCTAATTTTAAAATGTCTAAGAAGTGGGGCACATGGGTGGCTCAATAGGTTGAGCATCTGACTCTTTATTTCAGCTCAGGTCATGATCTCACAATTCAGAAGATCAAGCCCTGCATTGGGCTCTGTGATCCGCTGATGGCATGGGGCTGCTTGGGAGTCTCTCTCTTCCCCCCTCTTTCTGCCCCTCCCCTGCTTGTGCTCTCTCTCTCAAAAATAAATGCATAAACATTTAAAAGATAAAATGTCATCAATACAGGTTTTGACAAGCAATAAGACTGTGGGAGGGGCCTATGTCATGTGGAGTCGGCCAGGGACACCTTGCAAATTTAATGTCTGCATTAGGGCTTCCTGTGCAGAGATCTGCTGTGCATTTAATACTTCCAATGAGGGAAAGAAGGCTAGAACAGGAAGAGAATACTTTCAACTAAGCCATGTCTCTCAGGGATCCCATATACTTCAATTGCTTTGTGGAGACAAGCCAGGGCATTTGGTTGCTCATGAGCAACTCTAATCACTCCAGCACCCTGTGGTACTCCAGACACATACTTGGAATATTTCCAGAGAGCTGTTCTCAATCAGGCAATGTCTTGATAACAGAACAACTGTATACTCAGTCCTGTTTAAAGCGTCTATCCTGCCATCACCATTGAACCTTTTGTTAAAATATGCAAGGTTCCTTCTACCCTCTGTGTTAACTCGTACAGGAAGAAGTAATGGACCATAATGAAGAAATAGATGTGCTTCCATATTTTCCCATTATTGTGCAGTTAACCTTTCAAAAAAACGCTGATACAATGAGAGGGAGACTGCATGGAACAACTAATGGAAAAGACATTCATTCATTTAACAAGGATTCACCTCCACCCACTCCAAACTATTGTAAAGTAAATTATAATATAGGTAGTTAAAACCATAAGGATTTTTTTTTTATTCTGAAATAGAGCAAAGCTGTGCTAATGTTCAGGAAAACTACGTAACACCCATGAAATCTAACAAGTATAATTACTCCCGGAGATGGTATGTTCATGTTTTCCCTTTGTAGTCTTTTATCTAAAGAACCCAAACTCTCAGAGCATCAGGAATTAATCTCCACTTTGCAGGAAATTGCACTTAAAAAAAAAAGTCTTATTGTGGTAATATAAGTTATCAAGACAAGTTTCAAAACTTTAGAGTCTCTCTACTTGAACTTCTTATGAGATATTTTGGAAAAATGTGAGCTGAATAACTAACTGGCTTCAAAGTTTCAGTATGCTGATTTTGATAAATTCTTTGAAGGTAAACTCTGTGCCTGTTTGTTCTGTGTAATATAATTGAGGATCTCAGTTATGTAAAAGAATCATGAGGTTTTCTTTCTTAGTAAGTAATGAGCAGTTTTCAGTTTAAAATTCTGTATGAAATCAATTCTCTGCCATTCATGGACCTGAAAATGAACTTCTAGATGACATAAATCTTTCTTGTTCCTTTTTGGTCTCAGAGCTCCCACTGTTAGCCATGTCAGGATTGTAGAGCATGAAGGTAGGGGAAAGTTAAAAAGAAATTCAAATCAGTGAGTTCTATTTTTTAAGCAGCTCTGATAAAACTGTAAGAGATTAAAAATGGCTCGCAAAAAAAGATGCTGGGTGGGGAGAAGAAGCGTGATTATTCCTATTATTAATTGCACAAACATATTTTAAGCATATACTCTGTCCTAGGTACCTTGCTTGTGCCAGACACTTGAAATACAAAGATGGGTCAAAACCTTTGAAGGTATTCAGGTCTAATGCTGACTTGATACCTGTTGCTAGAGATTACAGAGTTGGCAGCACGTATTCCTGGAACTCAAAAAACTTTCTATATGTGTATCTGTAGATTCTGTATGTGAAATAATTACTATGATAGCAGACAGTACACACAAATCCTTTGTTATAACATGTGTGATGATTCATACATACAGCATGATTAAAAGTATCAAGTGGAGAAGAAAAAGAACAACAACAACAAAATCACAAGAATGTGATTCTCAGGCAGCTAAAGACCTCTCTAAGTGACGGCCTCAGTCATAATTGTCCCACCAATCAACCATAATCTTCAGCTGCAGTATTTTAGCATTTGTCTCATTCGGCGCACATATATCGAACACTATTCTGATTACTGGAGATCTGATGAAAAAAGACTGAATGCCCATCCTTAAGGAGGAATCTGACACACAATCCAACAAACAATACAGCAGAATATGGCTCAGGCCGTGATCTAGGGGTTTATGAGATCGAGCCCTGTATCAGGCTCTGTGCTGACAGCAAGGAGCCTACTTGGGATTCTCTCCCTTTCTCTCTGTCCCTCCTGTGCACTCTCTCTCTCTCTCTCTCTCAAAATAAATACATAAACTTAAAAAAAAATCATTTGATTTTGTTCCATATTCCAAGTACGCAGCACATAAAATGTGCCTAGCACATACAATGTAACTGATAAAAGTTTGTGGAATAAATAAATATTCTTAGCAATGGGAAGAAATCACAAATATATAAATGCTGGCTTGGAGCAGATTAAAAATTTTAGTAGAGAAAAAAATTTTAGTTGAGAAATGCTACAAAGACATATAAAATTAATATTAAAAATAGGGGTTTTACTAAATAAAAGCACTGAAGGTTTACATGCAATATTTGCTTTAAGGCACACTACCCTGGCCTGGCAGTGGTTAGGAAAGGCTTCGTGGAAGAAACAAGGAGCCTTGCAGGATTGCTCTAAATTTCATGAGATAGAAGAATGGTGGGCATCCTGTAGGGAAATCACTTTTGAAGGTCCGTGAGGATACCAGTTTAGCTAGACATTTGGAATGGGGCAGATAACATAACTTATAGACCAGGACTGGATTTAAGAGATTTTACATACTAAGGCTCAAGTATTTGAACTGTATCCTATAAATTATAGGAAACCACCAAAAGCCTTTGAGTAGCATGGTAACATAAAAGCTATACATATTTTTATATATTAAACATATTGAAATATCTTTATTCCCTTACAAACATACACTTTAACTTATTTCTTTTCTGAAATGCATTATAGTCTTAGGTCTTTTGTTTTCTACTTTTTTTGAAGTTTTTTTTTGTAATGTTTATTTTTGAAAGAGAGAGAGACAGAGCGTGAGCAGGGAAGAGGCAGAGAGAGAGGGACACACAGAATCGGAAGCAGGCTCCAGGCTCTGAGCTGTCAGCACAGAGCCCAATGAGGGCTTCGAACTCACAAACTGCGAGATCATGGCCTGAGCCAAAGTCGGATGCTTAACCAACTGAGCCACCCAGGCACCCCTTTCGTTTTCTACTTTTTAAAAAACTTTTTACTTTGACATAACGTTTGAGTTACCAAAGAGTTGGGAAGACAGTACAGAGTTCCTTCCCATCTACCCTTCACCCAATAAAGCTGTATTTTTGAAAGATTAATTGGGTTAAGGACCAGTTAGGTCTTTAACACATAGATACATATAACCCGATTTACTAAGATTGCTTCTTTGGATAGACTAAAAATGGCCAACTGCCGAAACTAGATCATGAACCTACATTATAAACTTGGTTGAAATGACTCGCTTGCCTCTGTGCCAAGTCCTCAGCCTCCGGACAAAGAGTTGCATGTGCCCTCATCATACCCACAAGGGACGCATGCCCTGGGCTTTGAAACCAAAGCAGAGCAGAGCTTCAGTGTGGCTCATCCACTTTCCACCGTGGGTCGGCGCTGACCTGTCGGTGGTCCTCGGGAGAAAGTGCCCTTCAAAGACCATCTACCCACAATCTTCCTCACACACCATCCTCACCCCGGGAGGAAGAATTGCTGTGGTTCGGTAGATTGGGCCACCCTTGCTAAGTGATGGATAGGGATCCAGCAGCATGCACAGGTGTGGCTCCTCCTCTGGTTTATGTCTTCCCTATGCTTGGCATTTCCAGAGCCAAGGCTCATTTCTCCCATCCCCAAACACGTCACTCTAACTTGAGTCTTTGTTACATGTGGTAGGAGTGAGATAAGAAGGAAAAATCGTAGGTATGGATGTGAGTATAGAAGAGGCCCCTTTGGTTTGAAACTATCTGGGCCTCATCACCTCAGGAGAAGTGACTGCTGCATATAGGTGGTCCGGCCCAGGCAGCTAGAGTTCTTTGCACTGGGGTGTGGGGCCAAATCCCCAGCAAATAATGAGGTGCTATTTTCCTTTTCCTTGCCATTATTCCTTCTTCAGAAAACACGAGGAGAGTGGTTGCTCTAGTCTCCAGAGGATATGGGTATTTCTGGTCCTCTGGCCATAATACTTAACAGCACCCTAAGCTAATCACAACCCTTAACACTGGCTATTGCTTTAACTTGCATTTTATTATATTGGTACATAGTAGCACCAAAACAAAACAAAACAAAACAAAACAAAACAAAAAAGCTAATTCTCTCCTTTGATCCCTGCATCAAGATAACAGAAAGTAGGGAGCTACTATTCAGTTGTTTCTAATTGTATTTTCTTTTCTTACTTGAAAAAGTAGTTAATTCAATATGAAGTCTCAAGGATACCTGTTTGTGTGAAAAGGCAGAATCTTACCAAATACTTGCTTATGTTAAGTGCTTTAAAAAAGATTCATGCTTCTGTATCAAAGGAATATTTAAAAGATTAGACAGGGATTCATTCTCAAAACACCCTCTGCATCCATTACTCAAGGTCTCCTTACTTGAAGCCCTGAAAACAATGAAAAGAGTAACTAAACATTCTCATCTAATGATCTCAGACTAGCTTTAAAAGACTGAAGTAAATTATTCTGGGAAACCTGACTTTCTTTTTTTTCTGTTCCAAAAAAAAAAAAAAAAAAGGTTTAGTATTCTAAGGTAACATTTATAATGGTTTCAATACATTCTCACATAGTTCAAAATTCAAAAAATATAAAAAGGTGTTTGAGGAAAAAGTCTCTTTCTCACCGTTGGCTGGAATATTTTTAAAGCAAGAGAAATACATTAGAAAGTCATCTCTCTCTTTCTCTTTTGTTTTCTTGTCCTGCATGTTCATTTATGTTTCTGAGTAGTTGTCACCATGACAACATCTTATATTAAGCTACTTAACATTAATCAGATCAGAATTTATTGCTAAATGTTTGGAATGATACTTTTTGAGCTTAAAAATCATGAATTCTCTAAGGGAAATCTCAAAGCTGATAATCAAGCAACAACAGATATGCCATTGTATTATACCAGTTTTGAAGTATGTTCTTTATATAAAACTCCATGTAAATAATCAAAAGCAGAGGTTAGGCAAGAAATTATGCATTGTTTTCAGTGACAATGATAGCATATGTTGCTGTTTCCTACCATTATAAAAACATTTACTAACATAAGCCCATGCCCTATATATATTTGTTGAGTAAATTCTTTGAAGTACATGAATAGCAAGAAATTTCACAAAATGATGGAGACAGACAAAACTAATTTTTCAATTCCTTTGCAAATATACTTAAACCAAAAGACTGCCTTAGAGAATCATGCTTTTAGGAAATAAGATAACCAATCATCCAAACAAAGTGGATAAATCCCATTTTTATAAAATAATCACTGAGAGAAAATCCACAAGCTATCATGGTAGTACCCCCTGGAGTTTAACAGCAATCAATTCCACACAGTGCTCTCTTTTGCTCGATCTACGTCTCTGGTAGCAATTTACACTAATTTATCTTGTTTACTTTCCCTTGGAAGATGAAGTGTGGCTGAACATCCTTCTTCCACTGAAATCTAATTTACTTAAAGACAGTTAAGTTGATTTTAAGCTTCTTCCTCTGTCAAAATACCACCTTCTTTCTCAAACTCAATCCCCCTCTTCCTGCCCACCATACTGCCACATTCCAACCCCGAATCATTTTAGTTGCTCATCTATCGTGCCCTCCTTTACTTTTTCATATCTTTCATAGAATCTGAACATGTCTCCTTAAATAGATATGACTAACGCCAAGCACGGGGGAAACATTATTCTCAGGTGATACTTATTGTGTCTTCCCCTCACATTCCAGCAACACTCTTGACTTACTTCACATCTCTATTTTTTTATTCGAATGTGAAAAAAAAATTTTTTTTTAATTCTTAAGAGTCCTACAATACTGAAGTTAAGTTGAGAAATGGGTCATGGTTAACATTCAGGTCTTGGTTTGTTCTCTTTAGCCCCATACCATTCATTTGTTCTTCCTGAGCTGTATTCTACTTTTTATTCATTGTTTGACTGCACAGCAAGTGCCACTTTGTATTTGGATCATACAGGGAGGTTAACATCACCGCCTAATTTAGTGTCATCCAAAACTAATGAACTTATTCTGGAGTCTGTCATCAAAATCACTGATGAAAAGAGTAAACAATCCAGTCCCCAAACCAAACTTAATACATTCATACTGTTTTAAACAGAGTGTTTCAACCTATTAATAGAAGAATTGCTAAGATTTTTAAAAGTAATTCACATTTTATAGCAAATACCAGACCAATTACTTTGTATCATCCCTCAGCGAAATTCTACTGGGCGCATTAGCTGATATTTTGCATCTGTTTCACAGAGACACTCAGGAAACTCATCAACAGGGAGCCAAATTCCTGCTGCAGGAGAATGGTGAAGTCAGAAATAGAGTCTCAAGTTTCCTAATAGTATTCTGGGCTGTATCACTCAACTGATGAGTACATCATCTATTTCTTAAAATAGATCTCATGAACATCAACTTAAAACTGAATCTTGTTCATGTCTGAAGGTAAAGAAACATGTTTATTTGTACATATTGCTCAATTTCTGAAGAGGATGAATTCACGTGAAAAATAAGTTTAGTTCCATGTGAGACAGGCTATAGTCAGCACGGCAGTCTTGGGCTGTACCTCGCTGTGAGAGGAGCTGTCTGGCAGAAACACAGCAACAGAAGTCATTTGATGATGGAAACTTATTTTCAAGTAAGAGCTCGTCTTTTGAAGAGATTACGTTGAACACAGCATGCGCCAACGCGGACACGTGAGAGTCTGATGACTCTAGCAGGGTGCTTGTTCTTTCCTTTTGCCCCATCCTACTACCTCTGTGTGCAGCTTGACAGGGAACAGAATGCTAAAAAGGGCAGAAATGAATGAAAAACTAGTGCCGGTACATCTCAAACTGCAAGATAATTTTCCACAGGCAGTGTGCGACTGCTGAAATGACTTGAGTCACTTGTCTCCTTTATTTCTGTACCGTGTTTGTGAGCATGTCATTGTGTACACATAGCAGCCCGCAAAACAACCCTTCTGTTTAAAACTTGATCAGGGGCATAAAGAAGAGAACCTTTAGGACGAGATCCCTGGTTTCTATCAACACCAAGATTATTCATTCAAAGGATTATGATTTTAGTATTTAAAACAATATTTAGTTTATCAAATCATGATACTTATAACTGTACCTCACATGGTTGAATGCTAGGAAATCTTTTATTTTCTAGTCGGCACTTTTTAAAAGAAAAATATTTTTTTCTTTATTATACATCAAAACTCTCATTTACATTTTATATTTTTTTATCTATCTCTGAAAACAAACCTCACAGAATTTTATGTACATAGTGTATCCCTGGATTTTAAATTCGGACTGTAATATCTTACCATTGATTTGCTTCCACTGACTGGAATTTTTTTTTTTTTAAATCAGCAGAAACGAAAAGTCCTCTCCCTGGCTCTCGAGGAAGGATGTCACCCAACCCCACTCTATCCAATCTTGTGTCCCTCCCTCCCCCACTGCTCTCTCTCTGTTCTGGACAAGCTATCTTGGATATGTTCCAAGCCCACCTCTTCCACTGTCTGTTCCTTTTGTGCATGTTGTTGTTCTTCTTAACAGGAATGTTCTCCTTTTTCTATGTGTTTCTTCATAGCCTGTGCACTTTCAAGGTCCACCTTCTCCTCTAATAAGCCTTCATCGGTTGGTCCCTGATATCCCTCTCTGTGTCTGTCATTGTATCACTTGGATCTTAAGCAGGTCTCTGGCACCAATCTTACCTTCTCCTATTCTTCCTATCACCCTATCCCAGCCCCACTGGCCTCCCGGCATACGCTAGCCTCAGGGCCTTTGCATATGCTATTCTCCCTTTCTGGAAAGGTTCTTTAGCCAGCAGTCTACATGTTCATATCCTTACCACTTGCAAATACTTGCTCAAACCTCTTGTTTCCTAACCACCCTATTTAACATTGCAACTTCAGATTCCCTACTCTCTTTTCTTGCTTTAATTTTTTTTCATTGAACTGGACAGTCACGAAGACAAGAGTTTTTGTCTTGTTATTCACTGTTGTATCCCCAGTGCCTATAATAGTGTCTGGCACATATAAGTGCTTTAAATATCTGCTGAATAAATTCATGCCAATTACATCCTAAGAGCTTAAGTATACAAATTAAATAAATTCATTGAAATTTATGTTCTTAGTGCTTAATAAGTAATATGTTATTTAATCCTCCCAATACCCTATGCGAAAGGTTCTGTTATCATCCCAAGTTTACAGATGGAAAAATGGAACACACAGTCAAGTAAATTAGCTATGTAGGTAAGTGATTAGTAAGTAGTCGCACTGGGACTCAGGTGTTCTGACTACAAAAGAACAAAACTCTTTCACACCTCACATGTCTTTTAACTTCCTCCAAATGCTCTTATATAGGTTCTATCCTTACCACAAACTGCTGACCGCTTACTGTAAAGAGTGAATTTATGTATGGTATATATCTCTTTCTAAAAAAGAATGTGAGGCAATTAGCTTTAGATATTATTTTCTTATAAGCAGGAAGAGGACAAGGAGGGATGGGAGGGAGAAGAGGAGAGAAAGAAGAAAACAAATGAAGAAATTGTTTACTATCTTTACTATCACAATTACCAACCAACATTAGGGGAAAGAAATTGAGAACCCAGGGTTTGGCTCTAGTGTCTTCTAGAAGGTATTAGTTAAGAAAAACATCCTGAATGATCTGGAACACACAAAAAGGTCCATACTAAGTCTAGCTACTTAAAAAGATTTCAAAAATACAAATTGCAGGCACCCAGGTCTATGAGTGCCACAGAGCCCGGCTCACAGGATGAGGTAGGAGTGAGGCATAAAGCTTGGTTCAGAAATTTTAAGTAGAAACAATAATACCAATGAGGCTAACTGAACTGACATTCAGACCATACACTGATCAGATTTTTACAGCCAATAGCAGTTCTAATTGGTTGGTGCCCCTACTGTACTTATTGTGAAGTATCTTGAAAATCATCCCTGAAGCTAACATTTATAAAGCACTTAATAAATGCCAGGCACCATGCTGAGAGCTTCCACAAGTTAATTCATGCAATCCTCATAACCACACCCAAATCACAAGGGTGGCAAGTAATGCTCCCAAGGCCACACAGCAAAATGGTAGAACCAGACACACACCCAGGCCTTCTAGCTCCCTAGTCTATTACTGTTAGATGAACCTGAGCATCTATACAAGTATACATTTATCCAACTCATTCTTCTCAACAATAGTTTTTGCCCCTTAAGTCATCCCAAACAAACTTCTTGAAGGCATGCGTTTTGCATTATTTCCGCCTCTAGCACAGTGTCTGTGACATGGTAGGAGTCTGACAAACGTTTAGGAATGAATGAGTGAATGGGTGAACAAATGAATGGAGTGGCCAGAAGTTTATTTTTTATGTGTGATCTGAAAAATGGCACTTTCCAAACACACAGGACACCTTGGTTATGAATGCAGGCTTAGACAAATTATGTATTAGTTATTAAGAGAAGCCAGCTAAAAGTTTGCAGATTGGAAGTTAAAATGCTAAAACAGCAGCCACAAACAAACAAACAAAACCACCATGTTAAACAAAAGTAATCAAAATAAACCTTAAATAATTCTGCCTTCCTTTTCTACCATAAAGTAGGAATTGAGCTGTGTGAGGAAAAGTTTTAATCCACTCAAATATATGATGAACTTAATGTTATAATCTTGATCTCACGGGTTTTTTCAAAGCACAAGGCCCCCCTGAATTTAGAAATGCATGTCTGTTACTCCCAAACATGGGAAAGCACAATCTGGTTACGTTTATTAAAGGGAAATCACAATTGGAATGATTGGTCTTTATGTTTTAAATGCCAACATTTTTATTATTCACAATCCATTTTATCTTAATCGAGTTTATTCCTTTTTAAATACCAACTTCAAAACATATTTAAATTGTATAAGGGCCACTAATAAGAAAAATAAAAAAAGAATCTCCAGACTATTTTTCTGAAAATAAACAGTTCAATCCTTCCCCTTTGATCTGCCCCACACATATACCTTTTCATATAGAGTTTTAAAAATAGCTAACTTAAAACGTTAGAGTAAAATTCTGCCATCTCTAGAAGGGATGATTTAAAACCAACCCCGAAAAAGGGAGTTTTCCTGCTTCCTTCCCTTTTCTCACTCTGAAAATAATGTCTGCCTACTAAAGACTAGCATGAGACTTTCGTTTTAATCTCAACTGAAGCAAATGTTATGGCTGTATTACTACTCATCAACAGGAAGCAAAATTACTCATCCATTCCACTGAGATATCTAAAAGTAAAAGACTCAACACATTTTCTCCCTTCTTAAAGGATCCTATGTGATGGGATTAAATTTCACAAATTCCAGAATACATTTACGATACGGGATTTTAAAATTTTAATCCCTTTGCCATTCACTTTAGTTTCAAACAGCTTGTTTATCTTCTTCCTGCTAGCACAAAATGCAGTGCAGAAATGGAAACCAGATTTCTTTATGTAGTGAATTTCATGTGGTTTCCACATTTCTCCTGGCAGTAGTTTCCCAGCAGACATTCAACTAAAAAATTCCTCCTTGTGATTTTTAAGTAAGATGGCATCTGTAGCATTTGTAGCACATTCTAAGCACACTCTCAAATGTACTACGAATGGCCTATGTATTATAGCATTTTAATTGTGGGTTAAAGTCTAAAGGCATAAAGGTAAATAGAAATGCTATGTATGTAAATTAGGAAGAAGATATTTAGTGGTCTTGATTCTTACTTAAGAAGGAATCCCCTTTTTTGACTCTTCACATTCAGGATAAACTCAGATTGATCATTATGTATTTATTGACCTGATTCAATATGAGAAGCCATTGTGCAGCCGACAGAATCTACAGTTGTAGCCCCTGCCTTCAAGGAGCTTAGAATCAAGTGTGAAAGGAGAAATATAAATATCAGAACAAGCGAAACAACAGTCTGAGAAGAATCAGCAAATGGATGAAAGAATGAATTGACTGCACAATAAAGTCTGTATGGTTATCTGAAAATATTTGGCATGCAATATTCTTTGGAGCCATGAGAAAGCTGATTTAAAGTATAACAGTATGATCTATCTAAAGCTCTAACATTCTCTCTCTTCCATTCCAAAGGCATTTAATGTTTTGTTTTATTTTGTTTTAAATGAAAAGTCACTGGCTCATAAGACAATTATTTTAAAGGCCACAAGGAAGTACAAAGGCAATGTAATTTAGTTTAGGAATTACTTGTTTTAAGCAATGCATACAGAGGGTTAAATTCATCTGATTGAAAAATTAAAGAGAAAAAACAAAATCTTTTAAAATAGTTGAATACATATTTTCACTGGTTGCTCAATTCCAATCCCTTGTTCTGAAGAAAAAGCAGGAAGAGTCGAGGCTGGAGAGAAGAGGGGAGAGCAAGAGAAAGTCTCACACTGAGCAAAAGTGGGGTGGAGAGGGAAGATGGAAAAGTAGAAACGAGGAGGAGAAGAAATGAATAAAAATGAGCAGTAAGCCTATTTTACTGAATGCCTTTTGATCACTTGGTGGAGATACACTGGCACGTAATCATGGAGGGACATTGACACCTATCACTGCCTTTTGACACAATGACTAGTTGAATTTCCTCCTTTTAAACATGCAGGGCCACCACATAAGTCATCAGGTAGAAACAGTTCTGCTAGAGCACTGTAACCACCTGCCCCAAGGTACCACCATGACAACTCTCCAAACCATTGCCATATGAATTATTGCAGAATGTTTTCAAAAGTATCTCAGTTTGTTTTATCCATATCATTTAATTCAGGCCTTCTCCCAATAACCTCCTCCCAACCATGCCTCATTTGACAAATAAGAAAATAGCAGAACTGAGCTAGACCCAATCAATTCTGGTGCTCCTTCTCTTATACCTCAGTTGTATCCAACAATACAAAGATCTAACTATATTGTACACCTGAAACTAATATAACACTGTATGTTAAGTAACTGGAATTAAAACAAAACCTCTTTTAAAAAAGGTTTAACTTCAAAGAAGTGAAATCTCTTCCAAAAAGATGAAATTTTGAAATCAAATGCAATTAATTAAATCTGTACAAAGGTTATATCACCAAACATCTTCTGCCCTAGGCACTGAGTGACTTGGCTTTAGTGTTTTCACTGTGAATGTTAATTCAAAACCTCTATTTCATGGTCACGGTATACAGCGGTAAACAAGGGAACCGTACTGTGAAAATTATCGTACACTGTTAAAACAGTCTTCAGCATGGCCTTTCCAGTTTCCATCAGCACGCATATACACAAAAATTCACCGAAACTCTCCTACATTGAATGTGAAGGAGGTATGTATCATGTACCGTGGGAATGGTAGTTTTAAGTGGAGAACTTTTATACACTCAGGAAATCCTGCCTATGTATAAGACACAGAGAAACACACTGAAAATGATCCAGTAGAGGGATGCTGCAGAAATGGCTCTTCATCTAAATAAGTCTGAATGTACAACATACAATCTAAACAAAATCAAATTAAACAATAATAAAATACAGTTAGAATCAACATCAACAAATTAGATTCAACCTAACCAGTATTAGCATTACTGCGTGACCAACACTGATTATTTTATGATGTGAAGGCAAAGATGGAACTAAAATTAAGGCTGATTTAGAAAACAGATAGGACAAAATTTAGTGGAAAATCACCTCCCACTAGCTTTCTTGTACTGTTAAAGGTTAAAAAAAAAAATGAGGGACTAAACTTTCCAAAAATTAACCAATTGAAATGTGGTACTGAAAATTTCATGGTCTGGAATCACGAAAAAAGGGAGGGAAGTCCACTATCCTCAATCTGGCTTCACTACTGACAAAGGCAATTCTACAAAAGTCAAAAGGTTCTTCTCAGGCCACTTATTATAGCTCCTGTTGTTTTCTCTGTTCAGAAGACTTGAACTTCTTTAGTAAACTTCTCAATAATAGAATTTCAGTAGGCCCTGAAAATGCAAGTTGAATTCTAGGCATTGGTTCCAGTAGGTGACACAAACACTGGGCCAGGTAGCACCTAAGGCCACCCCCGAACATTTTCAGTGGGGTCCAGATCTCTTAGAGAAAAAAGAAAAAAAAACAGAACACTATTTAAAATTCTACTAGTTCTCCAGCAAAACAAGCCAGCATTTCAAAAGCAATCATCATCCACTCTGGCCAATGAAATCCAAGACTAGTTCTTTCTTGAAAAAACCAAGGTGAAACGGAAAGGAAATAAACTGGACCAGAGGAATACATTCTGTTACAAAGCAGAGGTTGGGGGTAGACTTCTCCCTAACAAAACTGAACCAGGAGTACACAAAATGTGTGTGCAGTTTTCAAATACAAGCAGCAATAGCTGCGCCTCTGCAGAAATCAGTCCCCTTAAAACACTGCATTTGCAAAATTATGAATGCATTTCCCATCTAATTTACACTTGTTAACCTTCAATTATTCCTGTAAAGCTCTGATGGGCACAATTTTAAAAAAAATGACTGAAACGTGCACACACTAAAACTAATGTCTAGGATTACAAAAAAATATTGAACATGCTCTAGCCTTGAAAAGAATAGGTTTCTTTAAAAAGGGAAAGAAGTGATTCTGATGTTGGTAATTCTCATAAAATCCGGTTTAGTTTAAACACACACACACACACACACACACACACACATCTGTACCCACACATCCATGCACATTTAGATACATATGTGTGTTTTAACATACACATACAGAACTATAATAAAAGTGGATAAACTTATGGGTTTTTCAAAAAGATTCTCCAACAGGCTATCTTAAGGAGCCAGCTACCACTGCAGTGTTTTCAAAACAATCCTATCATCTTTCTATTAGAATCAAGTATTTAGTTCTGTTTTTTACTAGTTCTACATGTACATGGTTTAATAACCTAGCGAGATTATAAACACCTTGAGGAAAATAATACACTTTGTTTCTGAACAGTACTTGCTGTTGCTTGGGCTTTGGAGTCATGGTACCTGACTTGGAATCAGGGGTCAGTAACTGAAGCCACGTGGGGGCCTGGCTTGCCCTCACAGCAGCACCCAACCTGAATGAGGCCCACCTCTGGGCCAGGCCCTGTTCCAAGCTTTTATCACACGTTAGCCTTTTTAGTCCTCAAAGAAACCCTATCTTACAGATAAGGAGACCAGAGCCCAGAACAGTTAAATAATTGCTGAGCTCACATAACAAGTTGTGAAGCCAGGATTCAAACACACATGGTGTAGCTCTGGAACCCTCACGCTGCATTGCCTCCTGGAGCTCCCACTTCCTCATCTGTGACCATGGAGAAATCCTACCATCAGGGTTGTTGGATTATATTATATTACATGTGAAAAACCCCAGCACAGGGTGCCTGGGATAAAATAAGTGCTCAAAATAGGTATTAAAGAAACAAAACAAACCTTTAAAAACGGAAAATGGTATACTTCCCTTTCTCTACAGCTTTTCCACTATGGGCCTGGATGTCAGTGAAGTTACACAATCTGATTCTGTAAGGCAAACTGAAGCCATTTTTGGTTGTTTACTATGCAAATAATGTAAGTGTTTATAAACATACGCGATTAATACTCATTGGCAACATGTAAATAACCTTTCAACATGAACTAATTTATACACTAAGTGCTTTGGTAGGGGGGGTGGGGTGGGGAGAGGGCCTGTAAAAGTAAAGCACATTCCCATGGTGGCATGAATAGAAGTATTTTAATATGGGCTCATATGTCGCTTGAATAAATTCTCTGGAGTCTGAACAGAATCAAGAAGCTAGCGATTTTACAATATACTCAACTAAACAGATTTATGTTGGATCAAACCCTTTTAGCAATTCATATAATTTGTATTTCCCCTTTTGAATATACCAGAGGATTATAAATCCTAAAATAAAGACACAGTGTCCTACATTACCCAAGTATGCCTATCATCACTTAAAAACGTGGAGCTTCTAAAACGACCTACTACATAATTGCAGGTATTTGGGGTAAAGGAGAAAGTTTCCTTTCACACACATGCTTCCTTGTAGCCAATATGCTTCACTAGACGCTCTGGCCACAGAAAGGACACTTTCTCTACACCTGCAAAAAAGTGGTTTCTAAGTCTTTATGTGATGTATACAGACATTTTTTTCCTTTTTGATATCATACATGCTCGTTTCTGAGTCATACTAAGGAAATAAAATATTGGTGATGCCAAAAGACATCAGGAGGCAATATTCTAAAATTGTCAGTGACCCTAGGACACCATATTTCTCTGGTCCAAGTGAGCTAGCTCTCATTTTAAAGTCTGATTGTAACGTGGAATTCAATAGAACGCTTCAATAGATAGCACATAGCATTCAGATGATGCTCATCAGCTTTTGGGGGTTGAAGCAGGCAGCAGACTGCATTCCTAGGACGCTCTCACTTAAAATCTGCCTAGAAAGGCCAGCACCAATTTTCCAATCCCTTTATCTTGCCTTCCCCTGAAGATTTCAAGACAGTGCTTCAAATTTTACTAGAGTCATAAATCATATATTTACCTTCCTGCGACTGGTTTTCAAGAGAGCCAGAGTTTTTAAGGTTTGTCTGCCGGATGTATTATGTTACTGAAATATAGAAATGGCTGCTGTGCACGCCAGTGGTTAGTAAAACTCAAAGGCGTAACATTATCTTTCTCAATTGATTTGAGGAAAGAATGTTCATAAAATATATACTGCTTTTGGTTAGACGCTGATTTCTAAATAAACAGACTCAGCAATGGAAATTCTAGAGACAGGCAAAACAAAACATGCATTAGTAAATGTACGCTTTAAAATCAACTCTCTCACAATCTTCGCCTTTCGTAAGCTTTTTGAAGATTGCAAAGTCAGTTGCATTAAATTTATGATTTATAGCTGTTCTAATTTCACTTCTTTTTCGGTTGTTGAAGGAAAATCTGTTAACTCTTCTGAACTATTTCTCCTCTATTTCACAGCCTCTGATTTGCATCTCTCTGCCTAAAAGGGCACTTCACTGCAGTGATCTGAAGGCAGCCATTTGAAAGTCAGGGAAGGACAGAAAGGGGAAAGCTTTGCTACAACAAATCTCCCAGTCCTTTTGGGCCCTAACAAAATAGGAAATACTGGCGATTAGGGGATTGCATTGCCTCCAACAAAACAAAACAAAACAAAACAAAACAAAACAAAACAAAACAAAAAACAAGTGCTAATCCACATCACATAAAGCCAAACTAAGTGGGGCTATCTTGTCTAATTTGCAACGAACTGGGGTCAACTAGATTTTTATCTCAAATACAAACTGGGAAGGAGAAAACAACAAGAAAGGAAACGCCACAACTTGGTTAGATCCTGCTTTTCACACAAGATTATATGACTGATAGCTACACAGGATGCTTCCAGAAGATTACAAGGCCAAAAATAAGCAAGGAAATATGGCTGGCCCAATGTTCACATTTATTTATAAAAGAATAGCGCTATCGGATACACAGCTGCAGTACACCAATAGAAATGTTACAATTGCATCCATATTTTCCATTTAAATTTAGAAAATAAGATGCTGTAATTCTTGAATTATTGTCCGGATAAATGTTTGATCAGAAACCACCTGAATACTATGTAGCTTTTATTCACTCACCAGTTTCTTGAATGGCCTACCACAGGCAAATTGAAGTATAAAGATACCGTCCCTGCCTTCAATCAGCTTATATTCTATTTGGGGAAAAATCCATATATGTGAAATATTTGGTAACATTTCAGTACAAAACGAAGAGAAGGCAGCAGATAATTAACAAATGAATCACAGGCAATATAAGTGCTATAAGAATTCTGTAGGGGAAAAAATGGTCTCTGAGGGCTGACAATATGCTTCGGGGCACAGGTGTTTGAATTAGAAAAAAGATGCGTTCTGTCACTTACTGTAATTCCACAAAGTAACATGCTTAACTTCGAGCCTCAATTTCATCATCAATAAAATGGGAATGATGATAGTATCTGCCCCATAGGATTATTATAAGTAACTGACACATTGTATGTGAAAAGATTTTGTAATCTTTAAAGAAGCCATAAATGGCCATTGAGGAAGGTGGTAAAAAGAATCACCCAAAACTGTTACCATTAATTTGGGAGAGCAGAAACGTTAGGAGGTTGGAAGGGAACATGATTAACTTTTTCTTCACATACTTTCTATTGATTGAACTTTTATAGTGCCCGTGGCACTAATTTTGTAACACAAAAATTAAAGCTATATAAATACTATCTGAAGTAGAGAGTATAAATACTATCTGTGACACCATATCTGGATGTCACAAAACACTCTATTGTAAACACTAGTAACCCCGTTCGTCTGTAAGTACAAAGAAACAAAACAAGTCCTGGTTTCAATTTGAGAATTTCTAAAGTCATAAAAATTTGCCAAGCTTGGGAATGATAACCAACTGAAATAGTGTTTCCTTTCATGACATTTTAAGATAGAACAAATTTTATAGTCACCCCAAACTATCCACTGATTCAAACAATCACTTTGGTCCATGTGCTTTGAAATAGCAAGTTAAATAACATCAATTCTCAAAGGCGAGTCTTTGTTGTGCGTAACTGTGCTTTCTAGAGCCCATCATATTTCAGGTATTTAACTGATAACTTCACAGACATAGAAAAAGTCCTCAGGCCATTTCCAAATGAATACCAACAGACTCTCCACAAAGGCATGAAAGATTTTTTTTTAGATTGAGTTTGATAATAGATTAGCATTCTTTTTTTTTTTTTTTTTTTTTTTTTCTGGAAAGGAACAGATTAGCATTCTTAATATTGTAAGTAAGTGTGAGCTCTTTGAGGGCAGGAATCATATCTTCTTAACCCTTATATGCCCAGTCCCTGGCATTGTGACCAGCATATGAGTCGGCAATAATATATATTTGTTGAGCTATTTGAAGGAAAGAGGACTCTAAAGCGTGTTAGTCAACTGGAAGCCCAATGAGACAGGTACATGTGCGAAGAAGGGCAAGACCTGTATAGTTGTATTCCACAAGAGATCATTTAAAATGCTTCAGAAGCTGTAAAGACAGTTATAAATTTGAGTTCCTTGAGTAAAACTTCATAAAATCCCCTATTCAAGAGAGGATCTCTCTTATATTTGAGAAACTATAGATGTGCGAACTAAGATGAAATCATGGAGCAGTACGATCAGAACCACCTTTCCTCCACCTTACCTAAAATTTCCAAGGCGTGTGTCATCAATATAAATAGAAGAAGGCAGAGGAAAGGCTTTCACTATTTGTGGCGGAAACAAACCCACACCTGGAATGCTGGATTCCTGGCTGACTATTGTCCCATTGGCTCGTGACTCCTCTATGATGACTTGTGAACAAACATATGGACACTGAACAATGGCAGAGTTGGCATCCACATGTAATGAGACTATTAGGTTGCATGAAGTCACGCTTGCCTATTTCCAGTATTCTACAAGCAGTGACGGGGGGAAAAGGAGTTGAGGCATCCTGGACTTGCTCAAACACTACAGGAGAGGCCCTGGAGACACCAGTTTGGAAGTACAAGTACAGGGATAGGAAGCAATCCCTCTGATGTCCACTGATAGTTTCAATCCCTCTATGAATGATGTACCCAATGCTAATCTCTCTGTTCCATCCTAACCTGCTGGATAATTCCTTTTTATCTTATTTAATCTTCCTCCCCAGGTGACCAGGGCTTGTCATAACTGTAGATCCCATTAATGGTATGTTAATTCACGAGAAGACATTTCACGATAAGTGAAGGCTTTAAGGCAGTTCTCTCTCACTTGAAGCTTCTTAAAATATTTAACGCAATCTATTTAAAAAAGAGGTAGATTTTTCTGCCTCTAAAAAGTATTGCATAAGTCCAGTAGAAATGAATTGCTTTAGTAGTAATTCTTTAAAGATTACTAAGTTTCATAGTTTGGCTACTCAAATTATATTTGGAAGCTACCTAGGAATTTTCTCACATTTTGATCTCTGGAAGGGCAATTAATCAAGCTCTTGTTTGAAGTAACTCAAACTTTAATCAGAATTCTATGGAGGGAAAGTCACAGGGCTATATACCCGGAATATTCAACAGTATATATAATTGAAAACAGCAACAACAAGAAAAGAGAAGTAGATGCCAGTGGGCTGATACGTTATAACCTTTGGTCAAGCGGTACTTGGCAAATTTCAACAGACTTAGTTAACCAGAGATAAAACTGAGCAATAGCATACCATTAAAACAAAAGTATTAACACAGAATCAAGAATTCCCAGTGAAAAAGAATGCTGGACCTCAGAGGATGGATCTACCAGAGGCAATTTGTTAGGAGACTGAAGCTGTTATTTCATAGCGGAGGTTTGAAATCAAAACTTTAAAGTTTCTTTAGGTCGGACTATATAGCACGGCATTCCGAGAGCCAGCCAAAATCGCTGAGGGAAACGAGGAAGGCCACATGTGGAACTAATTACTCATGTAGAGGCCATGACAAAGAACATTTCTCCAGACTTTTCATGGGGGCTTCACTTTCAGGAAGTTGCTATAATTACTGTTCAAGTCTAGAGCAGCCTGCAAGCCGCTGACAGATCCAACAGACGAGGAGGAGGAGGGAAAGAGAGAGAGAGAGAAAAAAAATGAACTTATCTGCCCTTTTTGACGAGTGAAATACCAGAAAATAAAGTGCCACAGGGCAGCTCAAAAAAGTTTGCAAATGAGCCCTCCCTTCCAGTGCTCAACTTTCTGTTTACTTTTTTTTTTTTTTATCTACCCTCTATCTTCAAATTACTTTTCTAGTCTGGATCGGACAGCAGATTTGTACTTCTCCACTAGCTCACTTTCAGTTGGCCACAGCAGAACTGTACATCTCGACTCTTTTTTTACAGCTTTTCCATACTGAGGCCCACTTCCTGCCCAGTTGAGGAAAAAAATCTGGCCTGAAGATGAAATGACTGCTTAACATTACACTAAAACATCTGGTACCATTTTATGCACAGACCCATGTCTGAGAGCAGGCGATTCTAGCGGTCTCTCCAGCGGCACCGCGCATACCCAAACCTCCCCAGGGTGACATCATCCCATATATGGACTCTCCAGCCCAGCCCTCCCCCTTTTCCTGGTCCTAAATTCATTGCCAGTTCCCCAGTCTGCAGCAAATGTGCCACGTCAAGACTGGAAATCACAGCCCTTGAGTGTGTCTCAGTCAGTGCAGCAGAATTCAGGGGGGATAGCCGAATGCAACCCCTGGTGCAGGAAGGGAGGCTTTTCCCAAAGACCGGGACAGGATTTTAAGTACACAGATGGAAGCTTCTGGAGATCCTGCTCCGTCGCCCCAGTGTTCAGACTACCTGTTCAGGACAATGCCGTTGTACAGTAGTCTGCACATTGGTTAGACTGGGCAGGGGAGCACAACGCCACGGACGGCTGGGGACAGAAGTTGCTGTTTCCAAGGAGAAGACTTCTGTTTGCTTTTTCAAATCTCATACCCAGTGTTTTTCTTCACAGGTTTTGCACACTAGGGACCAAGAAGCCCTCGGGGACACCGCTGAGAAAGGACTGTTGGAAAGAAGACCTGTGGGTAAGGCCTCCTTGACTGCTCACCTGGTCTGTGCCCAGGAGAGCCGAGGTGGGGAGCCAATGATTTGCGTTCACATGCGAGAGAAACAGAGGTATATGTGTCATGCGAAGCAATGCATTTAGTTTTGAAAGAGTAACAATATGTGGTATATAGCCATTTACTGTATGTTAGTTGATTTCTGAAGATCTAGAAGTCAAGTATATTTTTAAGTTTAAAGTTTTTCTTCCTTTAAAATGAAATATGAAAAGACTCCAGACACTTAAGAATAACTTAATGAGGCTAGTTGTTAATTGTTGAAATTAATAATACAAAGACCTAAAAACTTACTTGAATAAGGGCTGTAGTAGAACTTTTAACCTCCCCGGGACTGAATCCATTTTGCTTCAAAGTAAAGAATATTGGCTATTTTTACAATGCTATCTGAAGAGTGCTTTTTTTTGAAAATTTACGTACATGATAATATCTAACAATAAAAGAAGAGGCTGCCAAGTTCTTGCCCACCAGACAATACAAATGGGACTGACCCAGAAAAGAGCGCCAACCCAGAACCTAGTGAGTCAGCAACTGATTAAGTCACAGAATAGAAGAAACCTCTGTCTTCGGATATCCCAATATACATCTGTGTCACATTTTTTTTTAAATCAAAAAATGGTTGATAATTGCTGGTCAGCTGAGACCTCATGCCTATATTTTACAATGCTTCTATTTCTCTGAGCATTTAAAATGATAAGGTACTTTGTCTAGAAACCCACTGATAAAAAAGGAATTTGTAAACGAAGGCAAAGTTTTCTTTGGTCAGTTTCCAGCTGTCCTGGAGGTGAAGGGGGATGGGTGGGGAAGGTGGGAGGGAGGAAAACCCTTAAGCTGAATGAAATCCCAATAGAGAGAATAATAGAGAAAGTCTGGGTTGCAATATGATCCTTGCTGAACTTTAAAGGTGGGTCTCTTAAAGAAAGTTCTGGAAAAATGTTACTGCCTCACCCCTAATTCCCTCAACCCCCATTTATATCTACTCCCAAACAATTCTATATAATGAAAACATCTGTTCTATAGTTTTTTATGAAAAAGTGGATGTGATCCCTTTTTGTCCTCCTTTAAATTTTTTAAAATTACAGTGATTTCTGAACAAATCCTTTTCTAAATTACACATTTTGCAACAATTCAAAATTATCACAAGTTCTCTTTTGCGACCCATTTTATTAAACAAGGTTCCCCAAGTTATCTTTCGTGAAAACAATCTACTTTTTTAAATGACCCTTTTGATCATCCTCAAACTGGTGTAAAGTACATATAACCTTTTATTCATGGTTTTTAGTTAAAATATAAAAAGCATGGATAAATTTAGTTATCTTCTCCACTTAGATGATATAGTAAAGTCTTCCTTTGTTTTTTCTATTGTGACTTAGAGGCTTCCATATTAATTATTTTTAATAGAACAAGAGATATTTAAAATCTATATAGTTTCTTTTACATAAGAAAACAAAAAAAAAATCCTATTAGGTAAATACAGAAGCTTATTTTCTCCGATATATATTTTTACTAACTGAAGCAGTTACTAAAGAAGAAAGATAGCTATAACGGGCTTTTTTTGGTTTTTGGTTTTCGTTTTTTTACTCTGTAGAAATGACAGAATTTCATAACTTGCCTTCATTCACGTATATTCAATTTAAATGTCTGTCTTCATCTTAAATCGCCTTTTTGTTTCTAAGAAACCAACCACAATTGGTCGCCCACCAAATTTCTCCCTAGGATGACTTTTAGTCTGGAGACAGAGGGGACTCGATTGTGTCCTTGGCATAAATACAGGAATAGGAACATAAGAATTAATTTGTAAGGGGGTAGCCGAGGAGTGCCTGCAAGTGCTTGGTGGAGTCCTGAGGACCCATTTTTGATGCAAGCTTTAAACAAATGAAAAGGAATCACACTTACTTTTAAATTGCATGAGCTAAATTAAAGATCCAAAGTAAAACTCACTTTATAAACTCCTGCTGACTGAAGGCAAGGATGGTAGTTTAAGCAGTGGTATATATACCAGCACGTATACACACATATCATAAAATAACCGTGTCTATTTCCAGGGTAATTAGAACAATATTTAACTTTATTTTGATATTACTTTATAAGGAGATATACAAATATTTTAGAGGTCATGGGATCTATTCCAGAGGAAACTAACCAACAGTGACATCTTCAAGTAAAACTACCCCTGGATATGATGGTGAGTATTAAAATTAAACACTGTACATTGTCAGAAAGAGAAAAATGTTTTCAGGGGTCTGTCCAAACTGCAGTTCATTGAAGCTGAGTAGTTGTTTTTCGTTTTAGTGCGTGGATGACTGGTAAGTTAGGCTAGGTACTGGGTTAAAAGGAAAACTTTTTCTAGTATCTAAGAGAAAGGAAATTAAGGGCTTTAGACTCAATACCATCAATTCCTAAGTGAAAGAGGATCAATATAAAAGTTTATATTTTCAAAACCTCATTCCCTTTTTTAAGCCAAAGATCTCAAAATCAAAGAAAGTTTGTTTACAATGGGACCAAATTTCACACTGATCACTTTCTTGCAATTAGTCAATAGGTTTAACATCCTTCCTGCTTGGCATTTCTGTCTTTCGGCCCAGATAATGTGTTTATGTTTTTAAAAGACCAAAATATACTGTCTACCCCCACCTCTCGCCTTACAGACCACCCAAGTTTTTCACGCCGTGGGAAAAAGTTTAGGCATAAAACTTCTAATGAAAGAATTTTTCCTTTTTTGTTCTTAAGGAAATTTAAAAAAACTACAACTTGATAATGAGAAGAAGTTCACTCATCCACCAGTGTCTATCCTTAGTAAAGAGAAGCCAAAGCTTTCAATTACTCTACAAGAGATTTTTCTCTATAAAAACAACCCTTTTCCTCTTTTCTAAAGAGAATATCCCACCCATCACAATAATGTCCAAATAATAACTAAGCGACCATCACTCAGAAATCTCAACTTAAAATAATTAGAAGGTCAGGCTTTAACCTGAGAGGAGACAGGAAATTGTCTTCAGTGAAGACAGAAACTTTCTTACTTGGTTTCTTCTATCTTTTTACCTTAATGTGCTACAAACTATGTAGATAGAAATATTTACCCATTTTTGAAAGTTTCTTATTAACAAGCGTTATTAGTTTTAATAAATAGAGATGATGAGGTAAATTAAAGAAAATAATTAAATATTCATTTTGAATTTCCTGACCTATCGTGACAGCCAGTTTCCTGAAGCTGCTTTGGCTGAATTTTGCTGTAAAGGACTTAGAAGATAATTCTTTCAATGCATTTTTTTCCCTTAAGATAATAAATAGAAGACAAAAGAAAATGAGGTGTAATAACCATATTAAAAATTACATGTTATGATAATAATGTAAATAGCGCTTTTATATTTTAGCTAGTATTTTACGTGATAGTGGATTGATATTCACTCTATTTGGAAGATTGGAAAAAAGTCTTAAATGTTTTTTTCAGCCTTTCATGTTTTTAACAAGGTTAAAGACAGGTCCAATAGCACTATAAAGTGTGCATATGCAACATACTTACTACAATTATAGTTTAAAAATCTATTAGAAACATGAATTATCTAAAAGTCTTATGAATAGAGTACATATTTTTCAGCAAGATTTTTTTTCTCCTTGAAAAATAGTTACGGTTTTTCAGGCTCAAATATTTTGGATATCTTGGTTTAATAGAACTGTTTCATATTAAAATATAGCATATAAACTCACAAATATTTCTTTCTATTTTTTCAGGTTGCATGCATCATTCCTTTAATTGAGCAGAGTTAACTGGATCAAATTATTTATGGGAGAGAGAGGGAAAGCTATACAGAATTACAGTAATTTTTAATTTCCACCAATATATTCTTTGTAAGTGAATCACTCTAAATATTTTCTGTTACACTGAATGAAGCAACAATAACAAAATAGTTTCTTAAGGTATTTGTTTTTGCATACTCTGACCTTGTAATTATCTAAATAGCAGCCAAGTTTACTGACATTTTTGATTCTATCAGAAAAAAAAAATTCTCTACTCAGAATGATGACCAGAAACAGAATCAGACATTTATTTTCTTTAAATCAAATAAATGGAAAATTTCACTTATCAACTAATTGTACCATATCTAATTAATGCATAAAAGTTCAGATGTGTAGAAACTGTGATTTTTTTTAAGTCTCTACAAACATCTTCCTCTCCATAAAGCTTCTACTTGCTATTTTCTCATAATTTTATCATTAAAGGGAAATAACAAACTATGTGTTTTCTTTAAAATTCTTTGAAAAAAACTCCAAGGCACATACTCCTTGACAATAAGGTTTTGTTTTGTTTTTGAAGAAATCCCACTTACTGGAATTTTGACTATCTAAATATTTTGGTTTTTAAAGGGCAGGGGAACTTGTTAAATACCTCTATGAATGTGAATTGATCATTTATATTAAAATAGCCAGAATTATTCTTGAGTCATCAGAATTACATTTCTCTGTTTAACACCATTAACTCTTTCTTACACAAATTATAAGAAAATTTTCCAAAGGGTTTGGTTCTACTTTTTGGATATGAAATGAAGTTTCCTTTTCTGTGTTTAAGGTATTATTTTGTAACTGTATGGTACCATCAATGTCCACAACACATTCTGAGCATCACTGTGTGTAACAACTTTTAGTTTATACCCTTTTGATTCATGGCATGGCGCTGTAGTTAATTAGGAGAAGCACGTAAGCTCACAATGGCTTTTTATCTGGTTTTCACATCCATACTTAAAAACTTTACATTAAAAAGAATATGAGAAATTTAAATAAGTTCCTGTTGCTTTATGGAGTATTGGCAAAAATACATTCCCATGTAAAATCCCACTCTCAAAGCATCAGATACCAAAGTTGGCTGGTTGAACTGCCAGATACATTAGGCTCATAAATTATTTTGAAAATGGCTGCCGTTTCCATGTAAATGACAAGTTTCTTTTTCATGGGCTATGGTACTTATCTACTACAAGAAACATGTATAAACATAGTCTTTATCTTTAACTTCAGTATTAAAATATGCAGAGTTTTTGTGAAGAGGAAAAACATCTGGTTCAATTACTCTGAACTCTGACTGCATGTGGGCCAGTAATAATAATATGAATTGGATTTAAGAATAAACCTTATATTTAATCTTTTGTTTTGTTTTTCCTTAAAATTTCGATGTGAGTTTTCTGTCACGTCAATTATCCATGTTAGCACATTTGGAACAAATGTAAAAATGTACATTCTGAATAAAGTCAAAAGTCTAACTTGTTTTAGTTCCATAATGCTTTAATGTTTAATTCTATTGTGTGTTTCTCTCCCTTTCCCCTGACCCTCCAAAATCACCAAATCTGGAAAACAGACTGATTGTATCTGCCCATGAGCAAAGGAAGCCCGAAGGAACCAAGGGCCTGGCTGGACGGAGTTGTCATGTGACTGCCTGTCTACACTTGCTGTGCAGAACATCCGCTCACCTGTACAGCAGGCACAGACAGGCAGTCACACGACAACCCAGCCTGAATGACAACCAGCCATTGAAAGAAAGCAGCCCTCACACCATAGCATCTACACCAAGAACTACAACCAAAATGAGAGGCGCGGGGGCCTGGGGTTTTAATCTGTTGGTTTAATACTTAATTCGTATGTATTATTATTATTATTATATTTTGATTCAAATATTGAAACCCACCAAAAGTAAAGTGAGTGGTGCCTATGAAATATAATAAAACCCATTTTTGAAAATGTTCCTTTGCTTTCTATAGTTCTCTTTTCCTAACTGTTGTCAGTCACTTACTACCCTTGACATTTATTGTACACAGCTTTGCAGCACCCCATAATCAATATGACAAAACAATATAACTTCAGTCTGATGCTTGACAGAGAGCAAATGATTCTAATAATCCTACTCCAAGAACTAAGTTTAGTTTTCTATATCATGACTTTTTAAGAGAGAGAAGGAGAAAAGAAAAAGAAGAAGAGGGAAGACAGAATGTTCTAGGGAATCATGTATTTTGAGTTAATAAACTACCAGTTTGGGTCTGGGCAAAACATAGTGAAAAGAGTATTTCCAACATAAGAGTTGCTTCTCCTCTGCCGATATATTGAAAATTGAAATTGAAGCTCTGATATTCCCAGGTGTCATGGCACATCAAGATTTATTACTGTGTTATTGTTTAATTAAGAAGGAGATTACACTACAGTTCGAAAGGTGGAATTTACCAGACCAACACATTCACTTGGAATACATGCTCCCATTCACTGTAAACTCTGAAACTCTTGAGATGTTCAGGCAATTCAATTATTTTCAAAAAGAGCAAGCAAAGGGATTAATGGTGATATCAATATTTTACCATGTCTTTTGAGGAAATGCCAAAACTTCAGTTTACATACTGTGAACTGCAGTGAAATGATCAGGGTTGTCTTATGTATATGAATGTTTCAAACACTGCTGGGCAAAATGGTGGGAGATAGATAAAATTAGAAAATTGTTAACTTTGATTTGGTTCACTTAAATGTTTTTAACTTCAGTATTTAAAATTAATTTTATTTTCCTTAGATTCTGGTCAAACTTTTTAAAATGTGGCACCAGGCTACATAAAATTTTTAAAAAATTTAACTAAATATTTCAGGGATATATTTTGGACTAAAAAACTATTTTTTTTTTCAATATATGAAGTTTATTGTCAAATTGGTTTCCATACAACACCCAGTGCTCATCCCAAAAGGTGCCCTCCTCAATACCCATCCCCCACCCTCCCCTCCCTCCCACCCCCCATCAACCCTCAGTTTGTTCTCAGTTTAAAAAACTATTTTTATTCAGCTATTTCATTTTTAAAATAAAAGACTTAGTCTTAAGGCTAAAAATCTCATGAGGTTAAAAATTTACAGGATTTTGTGCTATTTTACTAAACATGACACTATAGTTTCTTTAAAAAGAAAAGAAAAAAGTGGGCAAAACTATGAAGTAAAAATATAATTAAGGCTAAATGCAACGGGCCTTAGGAAATAGGTCATCTGCAAAATATACTTATGCTAAACACACTGAGCAATGAAGGTTTTTACCTTAAATGAAAGTCCTATTACTAGCAAATAAAGTACTAACCAATAGTTCACAAAATGTAAAATATAAACAGGAAGACGACAGAAAAATGTCTCACAAGATATTTACATATTACCGCCCAATTTTAAATGTTTGATATGACAAGCAGCAAATGGCGAGAGGACTCCACATCTGGATCACTCTACTGGACCCTTGCAAGGCAATCCCAGGACAGGGCTTGGGACCTCTCCAGATGAAATGATATTAGGTCAGAACATAAAGAAGACTGTTCCATTCCAGCAAACTCCAAAGGGAAAGCTAGGAGGCCAGTGGAGTCATCCTTAAGTGAGCCACTCCAGGAAAACATTTCAAATAATATTCCCTTAAACTTTGAGGTTAACATTTTAGTTTTACATTTCAGGCTTTCAAAAAATGCCTGAAATAATGAAAGAAGGTTATATTTATTTAAATTCATTAAACGAAGCACATTTAAAAATTGCACTCTTCTGGTAAAGAGTAATATTGTTCTTCTAGAATAAACTTTTAAGTCAGATAAAAAATACATTTAGGGGAGTGGGTTTGGGTCTATTAAATATACTTAATAAATTTGAAATAGCATTTGCCATTATGGGTTGTTGTATATATTTTTCAAAATTATAAATCTTTGGATAATGCCAAAATGTGGAAATGTTTGTATGAAATAATCCTACGTTAAAAATCTACATATGTGAAAAAACACAACTAAAATCATGAAGAATTTTAAGTAACATAAATGTTTTAAAGTTCAATATTTATTCGACTTCTTTTTTTGGTAAAAAATATCTAAGTTTTAGCTAACTAAAACAACTCAGCAAGGAGTGTAAATAGCGTTCACAGGGTTAATCCTGACCTCCTCATCGCGAGGATCATGCAGACGTAGAGGAAACAGGCGGAATCTTGAAAGTCTAAGTGAAAATGGAAATAGCTGAAGATTTCTGTGACTTCTTGGTCTCACAACTTTGGCCATCCAGGGATATAGCTGTCATTTTGTTTTCTATTACCTAAGTTACACTTGTCATCTGTTACAGCTACATAATAAAAACAATACTAAGTAATTATCCCTATAAAGGAATTATGTAATCTCTTTATCAAGCAATCCAAATACTTCAACCCACAAAAGTGAGGCCTGTAATTTTTTAAGAGTCCAAAGAATGTTCTTATTTCAATGCAGAGTTTGGATTTTCTTCAATAGTATAAGGTTAGCACATTTTCATTGGGAACACTTCTGTTCAATTACCCTAGCTTCCTCTGAGTATTCCGTTATGATTTTAATCTTCATGTTGGATGATAAAAATGGAATAAATATTGGCTACACACTACCATTATACATAAACTAGCAATCCCCTTCAGAGATTTTAACTATCATTCATATATTTCTCATTGACATTAAGAGAAAAATGGCTTTTTTCTCCCTTTATCAGACTCTATTCTTCTAAAATTCATATTTTATACATATTTTAAATAAAAGCCACCCTCTTTTTCCAGATCTGATTTTAAAGTATTCTTTTAATTATTTAAAAAAATTTTTTAACGTTTATTTATTTTTGAGAGAGAGAGAGAGAGAGAGAGAGAGAGAGAGTGTGTGTGAGTGGGGGAGGGGCAGAGAGAGAGGGAGACAGATTCTGAAGCAGCCTCCAGGTTCTGAGCTGTCATTACAGAGCCTGACACAGGGCTCGAACCCACGGACTATTAGTTCATGTCCTGAGTTGAAGTTGGATGCTTAACCAACCGCGCTACCCAGGTGCCCCTGGTTTTAAAGTATTAATATAAAACTATCTAAACCCAAAATCCTTTTTGAAATGAAAGTTTCCATGTAAAAATTTTTTAATGTTGATTTATTTATTTATTTTGAGAGAGAGCATGAGCAGGAGAGGGGCAGAGAAAGAGGAAGAGAGAGAATCCCAAGCAGGCTCCATACTGCCAGCGCAGAGCTCCACACAGGGCTCGAACCCACTAAATGTGAGATCATCACCTGAACAGAAACCAAGAGCTGGACACTTATCTGACTGAGCCACCCCAGCGTCCCACTTTCTATTTTAATTCTACACCTAGCCCTTTTCTAAATCATTTCTAAGAATTGTACAAAATATATTTATAATGTTTTAAAATATCATTAGGAAATTTACTTTCTGCTTAAATGATTTCAGTTCAGGAAGCTATATAGTCAGAGGAGGAAAAAAAGTCCATTAACCTTCAATGATGAAAATTAAGAAAATTTTAAGACAACCTCAAATTCTAAGTTTACTCTGTAATTAAATAATTTAGTTTAGGTACCTGAGATAAGAGGACAAGATGAATTATTAGGCTGTACTAAATAAATATTATTTATTTGCTTAATCACATCTTCACTCAACCGATATTTACTGTCACCTGCCATTGCCATGTTCATGGTGGTAGAACAGTAAATAAGACAATGGCTCCTGGTCTCAAGAGGCTTACAATTTAGCAGGAACTTAAACACTGAACCACTACATATCATGGGTGAGGAGTTGTCAATTTTCACCACCTGAAATAATCTCTTAAATCTATCTACTTCTATCAATTTCCATCAACCCACCCCAACCCAAGCTATTATCTCTTAGATAGTCCATAGCCATACCTTCCTAACAAACCCCCAAACCAGTTTTGTACTCCTCCAATCCATTTTTCTACAAAGCAACCAAAAGGATCTGTAAAAAAGTCAGATCTTATTATGTGACTCTCCAGCTTACAAACTTCCAAGGCTTCTCATCATTCTTAGGGTCAAAATCCTTAATCTTTTATAGAGTTCTTTTCTCTCTTTGCTCCAGTTACACTGGCCTTAATTCAGTTTCTTAAATTCAGCAGGCTCAATCTTGCCTCAAAGCATTAACATAAACCTCTGACCACCCAATTCAATGTCCCCCCAGTGATGTAATCCCCATCCCAGACACCTTTTAAGTCAAACATATCACTGGATTTATTTTTTTCATAGCTTGTAATCTACATCTGATAGGGTTCCCTGTTTTGTTTTGTTTATATGTCTTCTTTATTGGTAAATATCCTTCATGAGGGCAGGTACCATGAATTCCTTGCTAACCATTTTATCCTTAGTGACTAAAGGATAGAGTCTAGTGCATAACAGGTGTCCAGAAAATGTTTGTTAGGAAGTGTTCAGGCAATTAAGAGCATAGCACCAATATTGAGTAGCTTGCTAAATCACTCATTCTCTTTGTGTCTCAGTCTTCATCTCTAAAATGGGGAATGTAAAAAAAAATTAAAAATAAAATAAAAATAAAATGGGGAATGTAAATAAAATACTGACTTAGCTCAGTGCTTGGGAAACTATATATACTCAATAAATGTTAACCATTATGATGACAATGATCATCATCAAGATTATCATTCAGATCGAAAGCTGGCCTTCATGACTTTAAACAGGGAGAATAAATAGTGGAATACAATTTACAACCACAATTACTGTCAAACTAGGGAGCATCTTGCTAATTGGAAGTCCATTTGGTTTGGTTCAGCATTTTGACTAGTTTGGATATACAAAAATGAGGCTGGAGCAAAGGCTGAACTAGATTCTAAGAAGAGCTGAATGGATGTATATAACAGAGGGAGAAGTGCCTTGATTTTGGGGCAATCCATATTAACAGCATTGAGGGAAGAAATAGGAGGCGAGACTGAAAGAGAGAAGCCAATGTATTGTCATTGGGCTAGGCCAGCACAGGGTTAGAGCAGCCAGTAACATACCCGTGTGTGTGTCCACTGGATAAAAACTGTTGTACAGAGGCATTTGAGGCTGTCTGAATTGTTGTATTGCTTCCCTAAATCCTTAGTAAAGTACTAAATATATCCTTATGTTGTTATTTTGATAGAAATCAAAGGATCTAAGTATCATCCATCCCAAATACAAGGGAATATATGTGGACATACAAGCCTGCATGCCCAAACTATCCTTACCCCCATAAACAGATCTTTCTTGATGTGTTACACACATTGGCAGAATGCCCTGGGGAGGATGAAACCAGGAAAAGGCCTATGAGCCCCCTAGAAAAGAGCTCAGGACCACCTGTATCAGAAACTTCCAAGTCTAGGGTACTGTCCTTTTAGAACATGATCTAGAAGGACAGCCAGGTTTGAGCAAATCCCCTTGGTGATTAGTTATAAACTGTCTAACCCTGTATGAAGATGGTTTATTTCTTTTTGTGTTACAGAAAGCCCCAATCTTAGAGTAATGTTAGAGGATAACATACAGTCATATACATAGATTAATCATGCCTACTATAACCACATTGTATTGTAAAGACTCTTTGAAGGTAACATGTGGGAAAAAACACTGCCTGGGACACAGGTGGAAACCTCTCTGTTAAGCTCATCTATCAGTAACATTGCAAATAACATTATTATAATATAGAGTAATGGTTCAAAAAGTGCAGTCCACAGATGCTTGAGAGTGTTCGTGATCCATCTAAAATTCAAGGGTAGGGTGAATAAATCTGTTCAGCATAGGAAGAAAGTAAGAAAAATACTGGGGACTTACCATTACAGTCATGCCAACTCTAGCTTAAAATTATTACACAGGGTCATTATGCTATTGCCTCTGCCAGCTTGGATAGGAAATCACATGGTTTTGTATCATCAGCTCCAATTCTTGGCTGAGGTGTAAGAGAACCCATAGGCTAGGGGGCAGGCAGTATACCAAGTCTCACTGAAGAAATGGGATATGAGTTCCCTCTAAGAATCCAAACCTTACCATTCTCTGCTAAAATAAATAAATACATGCATGCATACATACATACACACAACAACAACAAAACCCAATATTATACATCCTATCTCACAATATGAAATGACAAAAAAATTGGAAATTAGAAGACACGTGAGTCAAAGAATGGCTTTACAGGGGAGGGCACCGTTGTTACTTGCAATGGCAAGCATAAATATATAAATGTGATAGCTAAAAGTTTATAAAAGTATGTATTAATAAATGATTTCTTAGAACCCTAGAAAATCTCTTTCAGGTGGTTTGCTCGGCAAAGGTCCCCATGCAACAAGTGAAAAGAAAAGCAGAGGCCCAGAGAAGACGGACTTGTTCCAACACTGGCATTGCAAATCCATGTCCTTCAAACCTCACTGCTTTTGTTGTACCAAGCATACAGTCTATAGGGTCTTTTGTTCAATTAACGTGATCCTGGAAAAAGTTTGAGTCATTTTTCTTCATCTCAAATGTATTTCATAAGTCATTTATATTATTACAAACTTGTCATGGCTTAAATAAAATCATACCTATAGCATATGGCATAATATGCTATTTATTCAACAGCCAATTAGATATAATGAAAACATACTAGTCTAATTACACAAGAAAGTAGGAAGATGGCAGAACACGGAAAAAACAATGATAATCCTCTATGAAAATTTGAATGTAAATTTGTCATTGAATAAATGAATGAATCTATAACTAACTTAATGATATTTACTGTGTCACATTTGCTTGACTAAGAAAGATAAATTGTCATATAACAGGATTTACAACTATGCAGAGGCTGATGTGGGTATAGAGGGATACCATGGGAATAAAGAACGAGCATTTAATTTACCAACAAATTGACTCCAAAAGTTGAGTTAGAATTTAGGCTTATTTTCACAAAGCAATATTCTAAATTGGGGTTTTCGAGGTTGCCCAAAGAATCATGTTAAATTTGAAGGATGGCAGTAAGACTTCTTTGGAATCTAAGTATCATTTAAAACACTGCTGCTAAAAGACGGTACAAAGTCAAGAGGCCAGAGACTCGTCACTACTTCTTTTTTTTTTTTTTTTTTTTTTTAATGTTTTTTATTTATTTTTGGGACAGAGAGAGACAGAGCATGAACGGGGGAGGGGCAGAGAGAGAGGGAGACACAGAATCGGAAACAGGCTCCAGGCTCTGAGCCATCAGCCCAGAGCCCGACGCGGGGCTCGAACTCACGGACCGCGAGATCGTGACCTGGCTGAAGTCGGAGGCTTAACCGACTGCGCCACCCAGGCGCCCCAACTCGTCACTACTTCTAAGCCCAACCCTCCTGATGTTTCTTCTTGGCCTCCTTTCCCCACACCCTCCCTTCCAGCTTCTGCTTCCAGCTGACACTAATAACTATTTGTTGAATACAAGCAGAAATCAAGGAACAGTGCTGTACTCTCCCTTTAACCCTGACAGCAAGCTCAAAGGTGGTCTGCAATGGTAGGAAACTCTCGCAAGAGAAATAAAGCAGAGTAGAGGATGACAGTGGTGATGGTCAAGGAACGGTGAGGTGGGGATGAATGAGGATGGTTCCAGTGGAAAAACGCTCTGCCCCACTGACACAAACAATTTAAAGATAGAGGCCATTTGTGAGTCAGGCATTAATATTTTGAAAACATTTTATGTTGTTTCTGGAGCAGAGTTCTAATGAGTAACAGTAGCTAATGGCTGCAGTATGTGGCCCATCAATTTGCCACCCTGAATTCAAGAGCTCTTCTCAAGCCACCCAGTATAAGCCACCATCTTCTCTTACCTGGACCATTGCTACAGTCTCCTAGCTAGCTCGTCTCCCGTCTTCCATTCTTACCACTCCCCTCCTTCCACATACACATTCCATCCCACGCATTATGCCCAACCCAGCAGCCAGAGTGGTCTTTCTAAAACATAAATCCAATTATGTTACATCCTGTTGGAACAAGCCAATAGTTTTCAATTATCCTTGAAATAAAATCCAAATTAGGGGGTTCCTGGGTGGCTCATTCAGTTAAGTATCCGACTTAGGCTCAGGTCATGATCTCGTGGTTCATGGATTCGAACCCCACGTCAGGTTCTGTGCTAACAGCTCAGAGCCTGGAGCCTGCTTCGGATTCTGTGTCTCCCTCTCTCTCTGCCCCTCCTCTGCTCATGCCCTGTCTCCCTCCCTCCCTCTCTCTCTCTCAAAAATAAATAAACATTAAAAAATTTTTTTAATCCAAATTAGTGCATGGGGTCTGATAAGACCCCACCCACTGGTACCTCTCATTTTATTTCCTACCTCTCTCTCCCATGCTATCACATTCCAGCCACAGTATTCCTGCTGGCTGCCACCCTGGGGTGGGGTGGGGGTTTACTTATGATGCCCTCTTGCTGGAATTTTCTTCGATAAAATCTTCTACACAGCTCATCATCCCAGCCTCTAATTCGATGTTACTTCCTCCCCCATCACTTTCTAGCTCACTACCCCATTTTATTTTCTTCAGAGCACTTACCATTGCATTATTAGTCTATTTGTTCATTCCACAAAGCAGCAACTTTGTCATTTTCTCTTTTTTGCAATCGACTAAACTAATAAAACAACCCTTTCCTAAACTTTCTTCATCCAGATCACTCCATCATATTTCAAGAGTCATTCCCATCCCACCGCCCCATGCCCAAATACCCTCCAACATATACCTTTAATAAAATGTCTCCAGCACTCAGTTAGTACTATAATTGCACACATGTATTTTCTATTTGTTGTAAGCAAATGCTCATGAGGGAGCTTCAGCAGCAGAGATTTTGTAAAAAGTTATCTTGAGTTTCTAGAGGAATGGAAGGGATGACTACTGATCATTAACTTACAAAGCTCTCAAAGATTCTTCTTCCCTACAGGGGGCATTACGTGCCTTCCAATGGCCTTGTTTCAGTGCCCACACAGCCAGACAAGAGAACCCCAAAGCCATATTCCAATAACAGTAGCTACTCCTATTATCTTCAGAGCCCCTCATACTAACACCCACAAAAAGGTCAATGCCAATATGCCTGGAACTTGTCTAAATAAAACCTCTGTGGGATAAGGTTGACTTGGACAACTGCAGCATCTCTGGGATTCTTGCATATACTTGTGATTGAAGACATGAGCTCAGAAGCCAGATAGCCTGAGTTTGAATTTCTGCTTTGCCACCAACTAGCTATGCGACCTTGGGAAATTAGTTATGCTCACAAACACCAAGTATTCTGCAATAAGGGAAACTGAGTCCTACAGAAAGGACTTTTTGAATAGTTGGGGGTTTTTTTTGTTTGTTTACTTTTCTCTGAAAAATGGGGATAACAACAGCACTTATCCTTAGGGTTACAATGTGGACTGAATGAGTCCATATAGGACCATATATAGGTGTTTTAACCTATAAAAAAACACCAGCTATTATTATTATGAATCCTCAGCAAAATCTTTTGCTTTTAAATTTTGCTTATGAATTTAAATGTACATAAATAATCCTCTAAGTCCTTGGAAACAAAATGTATCTAAGAGAAGATCTCTTAAGACAAATGAACACAAAAGAAGAAGACACTCTATTTACTGATTTTTCTATCTAGACAGGCATCTCAGAGCTCCCAAAGCTGTGGTCTTTGAAGACTGGAGCTTCCCACGGAATGACAGGGCTATCTGAGCAGCCAGCAAAGGAAAGAAACCATTGCTAATTCTCAGACTCTTACAACAACCACTCCATGTTTGACTGAAGTCAGTGAAATATAGGACATAAAAAAAATATTGTAAAGCTTTTGTGTAAAATTGTTTCTGTACATTTCTATAATATTCTATTTCCCTTACTGAAGAAAACTTAGTGGCCATCAACTGATCATCTGATTAATATACTATTGTTCACAAAGTACTTAGGAAGCAGAAAGAACTATGTAAGACATGAAACTTGAACTCTAACAACTGACAAAGGCACCTTGTAGGACTTTCAAAAAGAATATCAAGCCAGGATTGGAAGGACTTTTAACTCTGAAATACATGCCCTTTACAGCTAAACAAAATTGAGGCAATCTTACCTGTAAATAGCTTTCTAAATCACAAAGTATTCTTATCTAATGTTTGTGGACTGCATTATAAGCACCAAAAATAGCTCAGGTCAGTCCAGAGCTCTTAAAATTTCCAAAACATAGTTTAATTTCATCCATGACCTCCCAAATTTAGCAGTATCACTTGATAGCACTCTAATGGGTCCACAAGATTGATAGGACTTTTTGCACTTTTAAAGCTACCAGATTAAAATGAGTAGTAAGTCACAGGGCCAAAATGATTAACATCTAACATGAGCCGGAGAACATAATCATCATAATTCAGGCTTTTACATAGATCAAATTTTCAAACAACAAAATTCATATAAACAATTACCTGGGGCTTGCTTGAAGACTATTGATTTGGACATTTTCAAAAGCCTGCCATTTGAAACAGATGTCACAGCCAACAATTCCAAAATTCTTTATTAACTCTGCATCAGTGCTATTAATTTCATTCTTAAGATGCTCTATATCCCTGGGTTTTTTCAATACATTATTTAATGAAAATTGTCCCTATATCAGTATCTCATCATTATTACAAAGAAGGAAATTTCCAACTACTGACCCCTAACTCCATTTCTTCGGGTTAGCAAACATGTGACTATACCAGAGCAATAAAAGAAATTGAGGGGAATATTATAAATTAAGAATCTATGAAGAAAAAACAATGCTTCTTCAAACACCCCAAGCTATGTCTTACTGAAAGAGTATCACTCATGTCTTGGAACTGTACATCACAATAATATCAATTAATTGGAAATTGGAAACACTTTAATAAAATAATTGTGATTCTCTGTGACTTACCTCGTCATCTTTGTACCAGGACAAGCTTTCAGCAGTAAGGACAAACCAGTATCCCTTAGAGCCTCCTTTCATGATGCCAATGTTGCTGATGGTTAACCATCCCTTACGAATCACCTACAAGACAGCACAGATTGGCAGAGATGTTGAATTTAATGTGAACCAATGGAGAGCATAGGTCTTGTACTAAGTGGAGTTAAAAACAAGATATAAATTGCACTAAGAACAACATTGTTTCCCCAAAGCTCACCCTCTACTGAGCTATTTAAGACAATTTATCTTCCCAAACTACAGATAACCAGAGGGAAATCTCTCCCATCAAATGGACAAGACTGAAATTGCAGACTTATATGGATGGTGGAAGCAAAGCAACTGAAACAGAAAAGAATTGAATGAGGCAGACTAATAGGCTTGTGCTCAGCCTATTTATGGCATTGCTGCTATAATTAAAACATATTTAGTTGATTGGGTGAACAATAATAAACTCTCCAGGCCCACTGCCTCTCTCCCCCCTCCCAGTCCACTGGTCCATTTGTTTGTCTGGTTTGCATCTCATTAGGATTTTCACCAGAGACTGGTCACCAAATGGTAAAAAGAAGAAACTCAAGTCAACCAATTAGTTCCTTGTTAACAGTTCACCACTCTAAATAAAACTGAATGAGGTTCAAGAAAGCTGAAACAATAAGCAAAAACTAAAAGTTTGGAGCTTCTTAATGGTCTAGATTTATCCATCTACTTCTGGTTGTTATTTGTCATGCTAAAAAGCATGTAGCATCCTCATAAAAATCTATAAACAGCTTTTAAATTTTAAAACATATGAATAACTTAGATTATAGCTCTGATAGAAATTATTTATAAATGGCTTTTAAGTGAAAATCTAACTTTTTCTCAGAGTTGCAAAGTTAAATTCTGCTTTTTCACAGGGCACAGATAACCATCTCCCCTCTGCCAGATAGTTTTTGTTGTCATAGAACCAAAAATGAAATACTGTATGGAGTTACATGACACTGTTCTAAATATCAATAATCATCCTATACCTAAATTAATCAATATCCTAGAGACCCTGTACTTATTTAATGACTACTGAGTGCCAGTTCCTAAATGAAGATGAATTACCTGAATAGATTTTTTTAAATTATTGATAATAAGTTTTCTTGCTAAAGAAGAAAAGCCAATCCTAGGGAAAATTGTGAAATAAGCCAAAGTTGTTATTCTTGATCTTCAAGACTCTCTCCACACCCTCAGTCCTTGCCACCCTTGATTCCCTGGTTCAGCTTTCCCAGGTGTCCATTCTCCTTTCTAATGCTCTGTAACTTCTGTAAACCTCTACACAGAACCTCACTCCATCTCTGACTAAGGCAGTTCTCTCAATTGTTCGAAATTACTCCTGCCTCTTACTCTCTACTTCAGAAAGAAGGAAACAATACTTCTCAAAGTATGGTTTCTACCGACTATATTATAACCATCGGGATGCTTTTCTAAAACACAGATTCTTGGGCCATCCCCAGTCCAAATGAATCAGAATATGTACATATGAAACCCCAGAAGTCTACACTTAAACATGTGTCCAGGGTGATTATTATTCATAGTGAAGTTTGATGGCCACTGCTTGTACACATACAGTCAAAACTTCACTCTCCTACAGCAAGTAATCTCATCTAATTTCTAGTAAGAAGCAAGTGGTCAAATTATTTCACACTAACAGTGTTATCGACCCTATGAGGTTCTTACAAATAGCATACTAATCGCAGGACTAAAATGAAAGTATGTTTTCGTGCATCTTTGGATAGAATGGAAATCTTTCAGTTACTCCATAAATTGCAATGAGCAAATCGCTATTTCACTCCTGGTAGGACAGGCTGGAACCAACAAGGAAAGGCATGAAAGTAGTTCAGTGAACATTTCTAAAGAACCTATCATATGTCAAGATGAAAAAATATAATGACGCTACAATCCTTGCCTCACGAATCTTACAGCTTAGTAGAGAAGGCAGATCCATAAAGATTTAATTTCAATCTAATAGTATAATAAGAAATGTATGTCAAGCAAGGGAAGGGGCACTTGACACAATTTAGGAAGTTGTCATAGGCTTTCTTTGAAGAAATGGTATCTCAGAAGAGCCTGGAAGAGAAACAGAATGCCAGGTCAGGGAGTACAGTAAAACCTTGGATTGCAAGTAACTTGTCCAGCAAGTATTCTGCAAGATTAGCAAACATTTCTAATAAATTTTAACTTGATAAAAAGCAGTGTCTTGCAATACAAGTAGTACGTGATGCTGAATGTCACATGATCATAACTGAGCCAACGCTGCTTCTCTCTCTCTCTTGTTGTGGAATTGTGGGTGATCGTCTCCCATGCTCAGATGCTCGGTCTCAGGCCATGGTGTTTGGCAGAAATCAGTGATTTTTCAGAACATTAGAAGGTGCCCACAATTGGCACTAGTGTATTTTTTGTCACTTCAAAGGACCTATAGAAGGTCCTTTGCTTTTCCATACAAGAGTAAGCTTAGGGGTACTTTGCTTCATTCTAGGTCAGGTTGCCTGCAGACATAGACCCTTTCCTCTGCTGCCTTATTGCCAGTTACATTAAATACAATATATGACAAGAGTTTATTAATACTGTACTGTAGTCAACATCCATGCAAACGTATGCAATGGCCTCCATGCAGGAAAAGGTGGAAAAGAAAGGCAGTAAGAAGATGATTACAGTGGAAGTTAAGGAAATCATTGAGCAGTACAAATGAGGGGTGTGAGTGGCTAAAATTGCAAAATTTTATAAGAAGTCTACATCTGCATCTCGTCTGTAGAGGAAGAGGAGAAAAAGATGGAGGAATCCCTCACTTCAAATGAGATTAGGGAGATGTGTAAAATGTGGGGAACAGTGCAAAATTTTGTAGAAAAGCACCACCCAAATAAAGTTGGAGCAGTGCGAGCGATGAACCCGTTTAATGACAATGCAATGTCACATTTCCGTGAAATCCTCTAAAGGAGGCAAGAGCAAGTGTCATTGGATAGGCTCCTTGTTAAAGCTGCACGAAAAGAAAAAGACTCCGTTGAACCAACAGATAGCACTGATCTGTTAGTGATAGTGAAAGTTGTCCTACACAATAACCCTCCTCTCTCTTGTCTCCCTCACACCAGCCATGAAGGTTTTCAAAGGTAAGCACAGGTTAACTTGTTTATTTTTCTTTACATTTTGTATTTTCTCTATTATTTTGTATTATATTATGGTATTGTAATAATTTTTATGTAAATACTTTTGGGTTGTGAAATGAATTACCTGGATTTCCATTATTTCTTATGGGGAAATTCGCTTTGATACAGAAGCGCTTTGGATTACAAGCATGTTTCCAGAATGAATTATACTCACAAACCAAGGTTTTACTGGATTTGTTTATCTGTATGAAGAACAAACAGGAACAAAATATGAAAGAGCCACTTAATACAGAAAATGTGTGGTGGGGATGAAGAAGTTGAGGTCGGGGAGGCAGGTAGGGTAAAGTCAGAGTGGATCCAGTTCCATGAGACTCTAAATTTTACTGATCTCACTCCTCCTGGCAGTACTAAAATAAATTTCAAGTACATATATAAATTTATTTTTAAATTATATGTAACCATTGTATTAATAAATTATGTACATCATATAGAAATATACAGAGAAATTTGAAAGTCTGCATGAAGATAAAATCAACCATACTAAAAGTTTTTTATTTTGTGGGGAAAATGTACTTTATGTCTTACATTTCCATTTTATTATTACTTCTCAAAAATACAGAGCAAGGGTGCTGGCATCAATATGTATATTAAATATTAATAGGTCCGAATTGCTTTCTAATTTTATAGATAAAAGTACATATAAGGAATTATTCTACTATATCCTCCTTCATTCTAGTGGATGTGCACTCTCTCCAAGACAGAGAAACTAGATTATGTAAGCTATTGCAATAACTCAAATGAGAAATGACCAAGGTGTGACTAAAGCCATGATGTAGTAAGGTTGAAAATAAATAAACTTACTGGCGAAATACCCGTGAAATAAAATCAACAGGAATTATAACTAGATGAGAGAGAGATTAGTGAATGTAAAGATTCTAGAACTGTACTTTACAGTAGCCACACATGGTCATTGGGCCCTAGTGACTAGTTTCAGTTCAGGTGTTCAAGAAGTGTAAAATGCAACCTAGATTTTGAGAACTTAGTATCAAAAACAAAAACAAAAACAAAAACCTCGTAACTGTTTTAAGATTTATCATATATTGAAATAATATTATGTTGAATACATTAGGTTAAATAAAATTGGTTTTTAGTATTCATTCCACTGTTTCAGTTTATTTTAAAAAGTTTTTTCAGGGGCGCCTGGGTGGCGCAGTCGGTTAAGCGTCCGACTTCAGCCACGTCACGATCTTGCGGTCTGTGAGTTCGAGCCCCGCGTCAGGCTCTGGGCTGATGGCTCGGAGCCTGGAGCCTGTTTCCAATTCTGTGTGTCTCCCTCTCTCTCTGCCCCTCCCCCATTCATGCCCTGTCTCTCTCTGTCCCAAAAATAAATAAAAAACGTTGAAAAAAAAATTTAAAAAAAAAAAAAAGTTTTTTCAATGTTTATTATTTTTTGAGAGATAGACACACGGCGTGAGTTGGGGAGGGGCAGAGAGAGAAGGAGACACAGAATCTGAGGCAGGCTCCAGGCTCTGAGCTGTCAGCACAGAGACTGGCACGGGCTTCCAACTCATGAACCATGAGATCATGACCTGAGCTGAAGTTAGACACTTAACTGACTTAGCCACCCAGGCACGCCTCATTTTATTTTTTAATGTGGCTGTCAGAAAAGTTTAAATTACATATGTGGTTTACATTATATTTTTATTGGATGTTGTGCTGTTCTAAAATGATTTTGAAACTCTTGGGGCTACCAACCTATAAGGAACAGAGGAGAAGAACCAAGTGTTGGAAAGTAGAGGAGTTGAGGATAAATTCTGCCAAGGTCATGTTGAATTTGACGTACCTATAGAAAACACACATAGAAGGGACCCGACCTCTGAAGCAAAATGGCAATGTTAGGACTAGAAATGAAGACTTGCAAGTCCTACATGTGGATATAAATACAGATATATAGATATAGACATAGATAGATGATATAGATATAGATATAGGCAGATATAGATAGATATAGATACGTCAGTTAAAACTTTGAGTGAAATAGCAGTGGCTCACAGTGGAATCCTGGAGAAATACCAACAATTAAGAAGAGGTCAGAAAAGAGCCTGAAAAGGAATGTCAGAGAAATAATAGCAATAAGGTCATGGAGGCCAAAGGCAAGGAGAACTTCAAGGACAGTGTAGTTGGAAGTGTCAAATTCAACACAGACAGGGATGTGTAAAGTGCAATGCAGACATCATAGTGTCTTCAGCCATGCCGGTTGCAGTGCTGTGACAGGATAAATCAGAGTTCATTGGATTGAAAGGTGAATGGGAAGTAAAAAATGGAGACAATAATTGAAAAGAGCTCTGTCCAGAGGAGGATGAAAGACAGTTAAAATCAGACACAGGAGCAAAGGAGGTGGTGGCATTGTTGCTGCTGCTATTTTATTGTTGTTTTGGATTCTTTTTTTTTTTTTTTAAGGATAGTCAAGTACTGAGCATATTTATTGGTTGAAGAGAAATAACAGTACAGAATAAGAGGTTGGTGATATAAAAAAAATAATATAAAGATAAAGAAAAGGAATGAAGCATAAAGAGTACAGAAAGGGACTGTCCTTGAACAGAAATGGGACTACCTCATCTTGTGAACCTGGAGAGGTTGGGAGAGTAAGGGCAGATGTGTGTCCTTTGTAAGGAAAAGAGTAGAAACTTTGGGAAGGTTATATTTGATCTTCCCATTTCTCTTGATAAGAGCAGAGACTAAATTATCTGCAGGAGAGTGAGGGTGAGAAGTTGGAAAGAAGGCTTAATGAGAGCATGAAACAATTCCTCAGTAATTGAAAGAGAGTGAACATAACAAGAGTTAGTAAAATATGGCTGACAAAACACAGCACTACAGAACTCATAAAAGATAACATAGGAGAAAAAATCTAGATGATTTTGGGTATAGTGATGCCTTTCTAGATACAGCACCAAAGACATAACCCATGAAGTAAATAACTGATAAGCTGGAATCATTAAAATTAAAAAACATCTGCTCTGCAAAAGACAATTTCAAGAGAATTAGAAGGCAAGTCACGGATTGGGAGAAAATATTTGCAAAAAACCTGTGTGATAAAGGACAGTTATCTAAAATATACAAAACTCAAATATTAAAACTCAATAATAAGAAAACACACAACCTGATTTAAAAATGGGCCAAAGACTTTAACAGATGCCTCATACAAATGGCAAATAAGCATACAGAAAGATCCTCCATATCGTATGCCATCAGGGAAATGCAAATTCAAACAATGAGATACCACTACACACCTAATAAAAATGCCCCAAATCCAGAAAACTAACAACCACAAATGCAGGATGTGGAACACCAGGAATTCCCATACCTTTGCTGGCAGGAATGCAAAATGGTACAGCCACTTTGGAAGACAGTTTGGCAGTCTCTTATGAAACTAAATATATTCTTACCATGTGATCCAGAAATCGTGATCCTTAGTATTCACCAAAAGGAGTTAAAAACTTATGGACACACATGCATGTTTATAGCAGCTTTGTTCATAATTGCCAAAATTTGGAAGTAATTGAGATGTCCTTCAGTAGATGAGTGGATAAACACACCATGGTACATCTAGATCGTGGAATTTTATTCAGCACTAAAAAGAATGAGCTATCATGCCATGAAAAGACATAAAGGAAATCGAGATGCGTTTTACTAGGTAAAATAAGCCAATCTAAAAAAGCTATAGACACTGGCAGGAATTTTCCCAAGGGATACAGGAGTGCTGATGCATGGGGGCACTTGTATCCCAATGTTTATAGCAGCACTTTCAACAACAGCCAAATTATGGAAAGAGCCTAAATGTCCATCAACTGATGAATGGATAAAGAAATTGTGGATTATATACACAATGGAATACTATGTGGCAATGAGAAAGAATGAAATCTGGCCTTTTGTAGCAACGTGAATGGAAGTGGAGAGTGTTATGCTAAGTGAAATAAGTCATCCAGAGAAAGACAGATACCATATGTTTTTACTCTTATGTGGATCCTGAGAAACTTAACAGAAGACCATGGCAGGGTGAGGGGGAAGGAAAAAAAAAGTTAGAGAGGGGGGAGCCAAACCATAAGAGACTCTTAAAGACTGAGAATAAACTGAGGGTTGATGGGGGGTGGGAGGGAGGGGAAAGTGGGTGATGGGCACTGAGGAGGGCACCTGTTGGGATGAGCACTGGGTGTTGAGTGGAAACCAATTTGACAACAAATTTCATATTTAAAAAAAAATGTTAAAAAATAAAATAATAAAATAAATTAAAAGGCTACAGAGTATATGATTTCAACAATGGAATATTCTAGAAAAGGCAAAACTATGGAGACAATAAAAAAAATCAGCTATTGTCAGGGATGAGGGTAAGGGTGGGGGAAGTGATGAATAGGCAGAGCACAGAGGATTTTTAGGGTTAAAACGAATTTGTGTGCTATTATAATGAAGGATATATATATCATTATACCTTTTTCCAAACCCATACAATGTACAACTCTGAGAGTGAACCCTAAGGTAACTATGTATGTTGCGTGAGGATGTACATTCATCCCTGGTTAAAAAAAAAAAAATCTGATGAGTTATATGGTAATAGGGGAGGCTACAGATACGTGGAGGCAGAGGGTGTATGAAGAATCTCTGTACCTTGACTCCATTTTGTTGTAAACCTAAAAGTTCTCTAAAAACACAAATTCTTGGGGCGCCTGGGTGGCTCAGCCAATTAGGCATCCGACTCTTGATTTTGGCTCAAGCTGTGGTCTCATGGTTTGTGAGTTTGGGCCCCACATCAGGCTCTGCACTGACAGTGCAGAGCCTACTTGGGATCCTCGCTCTCTCCCCAATCTCTCTCTCTCTCTGCACCCGTATCCCACTCACTCTCACTCTCAGAATAAATAAACTTAAAAAAAATTAAAACAAATAAAAAATAAATAAATAAACATTAAAAATTTTAAAAATAAAAATAAAAAAATAAATTCTTTAAAACAAATGGTGGAAAGCTGAGAATGAAGGCCATAGATTGCAGGGATACAATGTGCATAGTTGTATTATCGTCGCCAGCAGTGCTCTACACACTAGAAGTAGAAAAAGAGAAGATAAATGGAAATTGATCTAGCGTTCTGAATTTCTAGGTCCACGTGATCTAAGTACATGGGTGTAAAGATGTTGAAGATTTGGGGCAAAGGACTACTTCAGGTGATCATCCATTCAATCCAGGCCAGGCAGAGAAATGAGACCAGGAGGGGCCTAATAGAAAGGTAGAAAATGGAAAGATGAAGAGACTGGAGGTGCTAAGGAGGTTTAAAAAAATGTGCACACCACGTAAGTGAAGACAAGAATGGAGTTTTGGGGATTTAAGATGATGTGAAGTAATAACTGGCCTGATCCTACTGGCACCATTGGACTAATCTCTCAAGGATGCACCACTATTTCTAGAAGTGCTGAATGTTATAGCTAAATAGGATACTTAGAAAACATGATTTGGTCCAGTGGATATATTCAATTGTGCTATATGGATATTATGAGTTACTAATCACAGTTAAAATGAAATTTGCAAAGAATTGACAAAAATAATTAGATATTACATTCTATGAAATGACAGTCATTGCATTGCAATAGGCTTTCTCATTTGGAGAAAAAAAAAGAGAGAATGACAGCTAGCATGTTGTGAATGCACATGGCCCACATCCTTTCACAGGCACCCATGGAAGTGTGTCAGTACCGAATGCTGTCAGCAAGTTAAGTTGCTGTCATAAAATATTTAAGAAGCTCTGGCCCAATTCCAGCCCTTTCTGGAAAAGGAAGCATATTTTCCACAAATGGGCTTTTTGTCTTCCCAATGACAGTTCAAAATAAGAATCAAGGAAAGGCAATTCCTAAAGTACTCTTTCACAAAAGAATTGAGGGGTGAGAGAAATCACGAAATCAAGGTAAAGCAGCAGAAAAAGATAGGAAAAGGCAAGCATTCAGGAAAAATGGTCAGAATATAAGAGGTAAGAATGTGAGGGGAAATTAAAAGAACAAGACAAAGGAAAATATGGGAGAAAAAGAAGACAAAGACTAAATAAAATAATAACATTTGAACCGAATGACAAGACAAATGGGGTTGATTGTAGATTATTTTCATAGAGAAAGATAACGTTAATTTTGCATTCAAATTTAAAATTACAAAAAAAAATCTACCAACATTCAGTAGAGTAACCATTTTCAGCCTCTTGGTGTTTGAACATCAAATTCTGTTTTGAGCGTCCAAGTAAACAAGAGCAAGAAGGCTCATAATTACATGACTAGAAGGGACCTTCAGAGCTGAAAGGGCGTGTTCATATTTGTAAGGCTTGAATTCAACCATTTAAAAAAATTGTTGCCGTAAAATATCACCCAAGCTCCTTTTGCCAAACACAGAAACTGTGAAAGCAACTGCAAGACCAGCAATGGGGAGAGAAGAACAGCCCAGGCCCTCTCTTAGCGGCAAGCCTACTCTAGAGAGTTCCTACTCTAGCCAGTCCCCTCCATGCTATAAGAACTCAGGCTTTGTCAGGGATGCCAAAACTTGTATGTCAGGAATGAGTTCGGACCTCAGCATCTGACCAGCACCCTGGATCATAAAATTAATACACAGACAAGGAATAAAATTATGGGGAGAAAAAAAAGTACATGTGGAAAACTTCTAATGTGGCCAAGGCTTTGGGCCTTGAACTTTTGTGAGCAGGGCATTTTAACCTTGGCCTTGGCTTATGGTAAACCATACAAGTTTTTCTCAGCTCTGCAGCTGGCTTTTAACTGTTGCAGCCTAAGAAAAGTTTGCATATCATCAACTGCTCCATATTTTGATGTTGGCAGATTATAAAAGCTTATATATAGGCTTTACCCACAGAGGAGTAGCTGCTTCTGTAAGGGTAGTGTATATACACCGCAGGGCCTATCTGGGTAAATGCTGCACAAACGCATGGGCCCAGCAAAGGCACAGGCCAGGCCAGTTGCTCAGCTGGCTGGAAGAGACATGCCTTTGCAAGCACAGGCATCTTCAGGATATAGTCTTCTTGAATTTGGCTGGCAGAGATTTTTCTAAGCAGGTGTGCCTGAGGCAAGGATTCAATATTAGGGAAAAGAGTCTTTCTGCATATAGGCCCTGATAGGCCTGAAAAGGGAGAATTTCAATTTACTACTTCTAAACTGTAAGGCAGCTGAGGCCCATGTGTATCACAGAGCCCTCTTGAGGTTCTAGCTTTAATTTACCAGGTTCAGGCCCCAGGTGGGAGATAGGAAGTGTTCAATGAGCTTCCCTCAATGCCATTCTTTATCTGAGGTCAGGGCAAACTGTAGAGAACTAACCTTGACTCGTGTGGCTTATTTACAGACTCAAGGGTCACCCTTCATGGCAGCACAAGTTCACAAGCCTGCTCTGGATTAATTATACAGGGAGGAGAAAGTCTCCTTACAAGGCCGGGGCTTTGAGATCAAGAAATGATGTAACAAGAGGCAGGAAGGGAAACACAAAGGCATAGGAAAAATTCTGAGGTTTTGAATACACTGCACAGTAGAGGGAGGGAACTCAACTAAGACCTGGGGACTAGGGTTGCCACCACTGCGGAGTCCTGAACACTGCAACAGACAGCAATGTTTCAGTGCCCTTTTCTCAGACTACATGCACAGATGGCTTTGCCCTTGGTGGCTAAGTGCACAGTGGCAAGAATAACTTCTTAGGGAGAGAATCTACCCCCAGTAAATTTATAGGTTCACAAACAACTAGAAAAAAACCTGTTTGACAGCCTGGTAGGGCTGAAACCAGAAAGGTTTCCTCTGTCTACCCTCTCTCTTCCCGATACCCCTAAATGTCTGTTGTAGTCAATGGCCACAGCTACAAAAGGGTACAGGAAGTAGTAATCAAAACAGTATGGTACTGAAACAAAAATAGACACACAGATCAGTGGAATAGAAGAGAGCCCAGAAATAAACCAATACTTTTATGGTCAATTAATCTACGACAAAGAAGGAAGAATACCAATTGGAAAAAGACAGTCTCTTCAAAAAACGGTGTTGGGAAAACTAGACAGCAACATACAAAAGAATGAAACTGGACCACTTTCTTAAACCATATGCAAAAATAAACTCAAAGACCGGGGTGCCTGGGTGGCTCAGTCAGTTAAGCCTCCAACTTAGGCCCAGGTCATGACCTCAGGGTTCATAAATTCAAGCCCCGCATCAGGCTCTGCACTGACAGCTCAGGGCCTGGAGCCTGCTTCAGATTCTGTGTCTCCCTTTCTCTCTGCCTTTCCCCTGTTTACACACTCTCTCTCTCTCTCTCTCTCTCTCTCTCTCTCTCTCTCAAAAATAAATAAATATTTAAAAAATGAATTAAAGACCAAAATGTAAGACCTGAAACCATAAAAATCCCAGAAGATAGCACAGGTAGTAATTTCTCTAACATTAGCCATAGCAACATTTTTCTAGGTATGTCTCCTAAGCCAAGGGAAACAAAAGCAAAAATAAACTATTGGGACTACGCCATAATCAAAAAGCTTCTGCACAGCAAAAGAAACAATCAACAAAACAAGACAACCTACTGAATGGGAGAAGATATTTGCAAATGGTATATCTGATAAGAGGTTAGTATTCAAAATTATACATTTTGAACTTACACCACAAGCAAAAACCACAAATAATCCCATTAAAAATGGGCAGAAGACATGAAACTTCAAATGGCCAACAGACACATGCAAAGATGCTCAATATCACTCATCACCAGGGAAATGCAAATCAGAACCAAAATGAGCTAACACTTCACACCTGTCAGAATGGCTCAAATCAAATATTAAAGAAACAAGTGTTGGTGATAATGTGGAGAAAAAGGAAATCTCATGCACTGTTGGTAGGAATGCAAACTCATGCAACCACTGTGACAGTATGGAGGTTCCGCAAAAAATTTAAAGTAGAATTACTGTATGGTCAAATAATTGTACTACTGGGTGCAAAACTAACAAAAACACAAATTAAAACAAAAACACTAATTCAAAAAGATATACACTCTGTATGTTTATAGCATCATTATTTATAATAGCCAAAATATGGAAGCAATTCAAGTGTCCACTCATAGATGAATGGATAAAGAAGATGTGGTGTATATATATATACATATATATATATGTACATACATATATATATATGTGTGTATATATATATATATATATATATGTATACACACATATGTATATATATGTATATAAATACACGTGTATATACATGTATACATATACATATATATATATGTATATATATGTATATAAATATACGTGTATATATATGTATATATATACACCACATCTTCTTTATCCATTCATCTATACACACACACACACACACACACACACACACACACAAAGAAATATTGCCCAGTCATAAAAAAGAATGAAATCTTGTTATTTGCAACAACATGGATGAATCTAGAAGGATAAATGCTAAGTGAAATAAGTCAGTCAGAGAAAGACAAATATCACATGATTTCACTCATCTGTGGTATTTGAGAAAAAGAACAAATAAAAAAAATAGAGAGAGGAGAAAACAACAACAGACTCAACTATAGAGAACAAACTGGTGGTTACCAGAGCGGACAGGGAGGATGGGTGGAATAGGTGATGGGGATTGAGAGTATAATTATCATGAATCACTATCACTGAATAATATGTAGAGTTGTTGAATCACTATATTGTACATCTCAAACTGATATAACACTATATGTTAATGATACTGAAATAAAAAATATGAAGTACTTAGCAGCTTCAAACCAAAAAGAAAAGAAAGGGTAGAGGAACATAAATATAGCCTGGGATAACTGCTTTAGACCAAGGAATCTATTTGTCTTAATAAATCTGGTTGATTTGGAGCTAGTGCTGTGATTATCTTTCATGGCCCACCTTTGCTCTATCTCTGAAGTAAGGGCCACAAGAGATGATTTCAGCTTCAGAAGCCCAGTAAGAACAACCCATTTTTGTGGAGGCTGGCTCAGAGTGTAGCTTCTGGAGGAACCCCAACTCCACTGGGGCAAGACCCTCCTAGTGTGAAGCCCAGAGAGTATGCACTGGGGATGTACTTGAACTTGATGTTCCACAAGTCCCTTAGACTTTACAAACTCTTGCAGTGATGTAATCTGTGGACTTTAATTTCTGAAAACTTCATAGCAGGAGCGAGTTCATATTTGCATTAAGGACATGTCTATTTTGTTGATGTTTTATTACTGAGTGTTAATACATTATAATACATTAAGATGCTATATGATCACTGCAGAATCTCTATAGGCTACAATATGACTGGATGTAATTTGAAACAGAAAACAAGATGAGGAAGAAACATTTACGTACACACTGGTCCAGGATTGAATTTTACTGATGTACTGTTTTGACCCATTTCAGAGCCTTCTATCCACTAGAGGTGCTTGGAGGACGCCAAAGGAGTCATGGTTAGTGTGGGAGGACTGGCTTTAAGAAGCAGGAGCAGGACTAGTAGACTGTTGATCTCTTCCCACAAAGGGGGCTAGCCACACTCCTGGTTAACCACTGACCTACCCCTTTAACCCAATGGAACAGAAGATGAAGAAAGCTAAAGGGGGTAGGGTGGCCCTCCTGTTGTCTACTCACTCATCTCCATCCCCCCCCCCCCCACACACACACAGAAGTAAAGTGACTTCTCAGATTGCTTAATCTAGAAGGACAAATAGGGAAGTGTAGTCAGGACTGTTCTCTCTCCCATTCTCTCCCCTATTCATCTTGGGAGCTAACCTGCCCACAGACAACACACACCTAAGAGAGAAAAAGAAGGGGCTTATGCTTGTAGTTTTAAGAGGAAGTTTAAGTCAGGAACCATGTTCAAAGGTCTTTCTCACCTAAGACACTCCATAAGTCAGTCAAGTGGTATTTACTGAATACCTTTGATGGCCCAGGCACTGTGCTAGGTGCCCTGCCCCCATGATCACAAATGAGGACCACGGTGACTATGCCAGATGTGTCTTACCATGGGCTGACAATGTAACAAACTGATTTTCACATCCGGTGAACTAATCTCATGACTGGGATAAAGAAGCTGTGAAACAAGCAAATAAGGTGGAGCATACTGAAAGAATAATCAAACTGAGACATGAAATTATCAAATATTTTACGATAAATTGTTTAGTGACATTTGTATGTTTGGATGTTCCTTTCATGGTTTTAACTTTCTAGGAAATCAGAACAGCATTTCACAAGTATCTAAAATAGGCAAAATTAGGAATACAATTTGACTCCATTTCTTGGAACTCCAGGATAATAACAATAATAACATTTACTAAACACAGCCAGGCACTGTGCTAAAAGTATCACGCTTATTATTTCTTTTAATCCACAGAATAATCCTTTGAGGAAGGTAGTATTTTCCTTATATGACCGATGAGGAAACTGCACTCAGGCTCCTGTTTTACTGCCAAGCCCCTCCTTGTAGCCAACAGGCCTTCCTCATAGGAGCTTAGGCACTATTGTCTATTTTGCTCCACTTGATTCAGCCTCTTAATGTTTGCATAAAAGAAAGTCTCTCTGGTGGTCTGATCTCAGAGCCCCAGCCTTTAACCCACAACGTATACAGGGATGTTGACTGGCAGTTGTTTCTAACAGCAGGCAAACGGAAACAACCTATTTGCCTAAATTGAAACTGGCTACTAGAGTATGATCTAAACATCTGATGTTAAACTGAGGGAACTGGGCAAAATGGGTGGAGGGGAATGGGAGATATATGCTTCCAGTTATGGAATGGATAAGTCCTGGGGATAAAAGTTGCAGCATTGGGAGTATAGTCAATGATACTGTAATAACAATGTAATAGGACAGAGGGTAGCATAATGTATAAACTTGTCAAATCACTAAGTTGTACACCTAAAAGCAATGTAATATTGTGTGATGACTATACTAAAAAAAAAAAATAGGAATAGGGTCAAGGTCAAAGGTTCAGTCCCTATTTCAACCAATGGCTTCATCATTCTGTTCTGTGGTTGCAGAATGTACCCAACCCTGGTTAGTCACATTACAAAATAATAATAATAATAGTAATATATATATACATATATATACATATAGTATATGTATATGTAGTACACACATATATATGTACTGTATATATAGTATATAGTATTATACTATATATACTATATAGTAATATATAGTAATTATAGTAATAGCAATAATTTTTGCACTTACTCTAGGTGTTAATTAAAACCAGATAAGATGATATTTGAAGTTTTTCTATCCTCCATTGTTTTAGGAATTTAATAAATTCTCAAGATTTCTTATGGTTAAAAAAAAAATAAGCTGAGCAAAAACACTGAATGCAAGACATGAGAAAATAGTTTCGTCAAAGAGTGCTCATATGAGACAGGACTCTGTATAGTCATACTGTTCAGGATTGTCTTCAGGCTCCAACACCTGCTGGCCAGGTAACATTGTGCGAATCTCTGCCTCAACTTCCTCACATGTAACATGGGATTATAATAACAACCGTAACACAGTTTTTGTGAGAATTATGAGTTAACAAATGTAAAGGACTTAGATCAGTACCTACTAATATTATTATATGTGTATTATTTCATTTATATTTGTTAATGTAAGGACAGAAAAAAGACTTATATATACCATATGTTAACTGTGATTGAAAATTAGTGGTAAGATATAAAGTTATATTTATTTCCTCCTTCAGTCTTCCTATATTCTCCATTTGTTCCTACAGTATTCATGCTATTAAAAATGCAAGTTGCAGGGGTGCCTGGGTGGCTCAATCAGTTAAGTGTCCAGTTCCCCATTTTGGCTCAAGTCATGATCTCACACTTTCGTGGGTTCGAGTCCCACATTGGGCTCTGCACTGGCAGCACGAAGTGTGCTTGGGATTCTCTTTCTTCCTCTTTCTCTCTGCCCCTCCCCGCTTCCACTGTCTCTGTCTCTCTCAAAATAAATACACTTAGACAAATATAGTAAAGATGCAAGTTGCCATCACATGTTGCTTGCTTAAAAGAGGCAATTTCTTGAGATTCCCTTTAATGTTGGAAAACTGAGGCAGATGATAAACAAGTGCGTAGTGAAATAACTATAGCACAACTTAAAGAGAAGTAATTCTGGAATATTATATGGGAAATCACCATGATGAAGGAAGCTTGACTATTTTAAATAAGGAACTGATTTGATTAAGAACATATTAGTAGTGTACAATAAAACTGATTGAAAATAAGGAAATGTCATTTAATATCTGTATCAAATCCCTCTTTTATATGAAGATAAAGGTGTCAAAAAGATAATGACGTTCTGGTTTCTCTGTAAAATCCAACCTTTACCTAACAAAACTGGCATGAGTTTGAATTTTAACCACGTAAAAAAAAAAAAATCTTTTTTTAAGTTAAGCTGAACTCCAAGTTATTGTTTTATGAAATAAGCTCACAAAGATAACCTTGACGATCCCCCTTTCCATTTTGTTTCTGGACCCCCCAAACCTACAAGGACTACTTCTACGGTGCCTCCATTGGATGGCCTCCATGAATCTTCCATTCATCTCACCCCATTAAAGCACCTTAAACTTCTTCTGAGTCTCACTTCCAGAACATTAGCCTTTGCTCACATAACGACTGCATTTTTCATGCTTTTGTGGCTCAGCATGCTACTGTACCTTCTTGATTCTCAAAATTACTCATGAAGAATTTCTTCTCTTCTCATCATATCCCTGAATTTTCTCAGTTTCCTGTTTATGCATTGTTTCTGCAACATGCACTACTATTTCTGAAGAGTTCACTAAGAATCAGCTGTTTATTCTCAGAGTTTACTCACCTAAACAGAGCTCTACAAGATCTAAGCCATTAACCATGATGAAAATCAGGGCACTACTTTTTTCACTTTTTTCCTGCGTATTTTTTCCATGTGCAGAGCCTCCTTTGAAGTTAATAGGAGCCCTCCATGTGGAAAAGATTCCAAATGATACAAAACAGAATGGGAACAAAGCTCGTCATCTATTTCTCCCATTCAAGGACAAAAATATACACACATAAAGGAAAAGATACCTCATAATTAGCAAGGTCTGAGTAGAATTAGGGATATTTTACTAAAAATAATTCAGAGAGCTTCTTTAAGAGAGAAAAGAAGAAATCACCTTAGTAAATATTGGGTCATTTAATAGAAAGTTACTGAGTAATTTATATGTGTCAGCACACTGAAAATATAAGGATAAGCCCACCCCCAATATAAAAATAAAAATAGGCACAGTCCCTGAACTTCATGGAGCTTATACACAAATGGGAGAATAGACACTAAGCGAAGACTCGTACGGGCACATGTACAATCACAGCTGTGGTTGGTGCTGCCAGGAATTGGTTCAGTACTTTAAGAGCCCTGACCTTCACGGGGTATGCGAGGAGATGAACTTGAAAATTTTAAAACTTACACTAAAATCTGAAGAGTTTGGGGTGGGAGCATGGGATCAGGTGGTCACAGCACAGAAAGCAAGAGCGGGCCCTTGCAAAACAAGCCTGGAAAGGAGGCAGACCATGCATGGTTGTGTGATTTATGTGAAGAGATTTGGTCTTTATTCTGAGAGGAACGGGAAGCCTTTGAAGTGTTTCAAGTAGGGCAGCAACATAAGATTTGCATCATGAAAATTTCCCTTCTAGCTCTGGTTTGGCGAAGAGATTAGAGCGAGGAGAAAGGAGGCAAGGAAAGTGGATAGAATCCTAAGTTCTAGACAATGGTAACTTTGATGACAGTGGCAGAAATGGGCATAAAGACAAGTGGGCAGATTTGAGGAATATATAGGAGGAAAAGGCAATGTGACAATGATAAACTGGAGATGGAAGATGAAAGAGAATAAGGTGTCAAGGGAGAGAATAAGGTGTCGAGGGCGACACCCAAGGTTTAAGTTTCTGAAACTGGACAGCCTGTGGAGGCAGGTTCACTGAGAGAGAGTAAAAGAGCCATCTTTATGGAGGAAATAAGTCATGGGTTCAGTGTGGGCATGTCAAAATGTGAACATGTAAAATAAACCATTTGCTATAGAGAAGTCTTGATCAGATACACAGAGTTGTAATTGTTGACTGTGGGTGTGATTGAAGCTATAGGTATGAAAAAATGACATAAAGTGTAAGTTTGAGTAAGAAAAGAAGAGGACCCTGGACTGAGGCTTGAGGAAAACCAACATGTAAAGTCTGGGAGGGGAAGATGAACCCACCAAGGAGACATGAGTGGCTAGAAGCTGGGAGAACAAAATAGGGGATACTGCACCCACAGAAATCAAATGAATGATTTAATATGACAAATGGATGGAAAAGGTCAAATGCCACTGTGAGAGAAAGTGAGATTCAAAATTTTTAAAATACTCAGAAAATACCCCCCAAAATTGATTTGGGTAACGTGGAGGTTACTGAAGAGATAATACTCAAAATATTTAACAACCAGTATGGGATCATCCTGACCAATGTGAAAAGGTGTGGGGGTCACAGTGCTGGAGCACAACACTGGAGACCTTCTGTACCTGATCTTTGCCTCTAATTTCTAAATAAAGAGGAAAGTTGGGGGATTCTGAGAAAGAAGCCTCAGTGTCTCTGATAATAGACAGGCACTTGGGGGAGCAAGCAGTGAAATAACTGGTATAAAAGCTTTCAATATTTGAACAACCACTGTGGTTCCACTAATAAACACATGCTGGCTGCACAACCTTACCCAGCATTGTTTGTGTGGCTTGGGGGAGAGGGGAAGCTGCCAGACTGAAATGCATGAGTGATGGAGTAGAAAGTCTCCCAGGCAACCCTGATTTCATATTGATAAATCATACCTTTACAACATCTTCTAAATGCAGAAAAACATTGTTCCAAAATTAAAAAAAAAAAAAAAAGAATTGTCCAACGAAGAAAATATATTATCAAAGAGATATATTAAAAAGCTCCTGGTGGGGTGCCTAGGTGGCTCAGTCGGTTAAGCGTCTGACTTCAGCTCAGGTCATGATCTCACAGTTCATGAGTTCAGGCTCCACGTCGGGCTCTGTGCTGACAGCTCAGAGCTTGGAGCCTGCTTTGGATTCTGTGTCTCCCTCTCTCTCTGCCCCTCCCCTGCCCTCCTCTGTCTCTCTTTCTTTCTCTCAAAAATAAATAATAAAACATTTTTTAAAATTACAAAAAAACCTCCTGGAAATTTTCTCATAAAGAGAAGCAACAAGATGGATTTTATTCAACCAGTCAGGCCAAAGTGTTTTGAAGAACAAAGCCCCTGACACACTGCCTTATACAAAACAGCCATTCAAAAAGTGTTAGCTATTATTATAATAAGATTATAAAAAAATATGCCAGAGAGTGATAGGTAGAAGTATAACAATTCCTGGGTAATATAACACTCTAAGAAAAAGAAATCAGGGGGTGCCTGGGTGGCTCAGTTGGTTAAGCATCTGACTCTTGATTTTGGCTCAGGTCATGATCTCATGGTCTGTGGGATCGAGCCCCTCATTGGGCTCCATGCTGACAGTATGGAATCCTGCTTGGGATTCTCTCTCTCCTCTCTCTCTGCCCCTCCCCTGATTTCATGCTCTCTCTCTCCCTCAAAATAAATAAACTTTAAGAGAAAAATAAAAAGCAGTCAATCTATGATACTATTTTAGTGAATAATAAAGAAGTTCTATTAGAATCTCTTCTTCCCTGGACATTTATTTTGTTCATTATCTGAATTTAGCACTTATAGCATCTTGTCTTGAATTACTTGCGATCGTGTTTACCTTGCTTCCATTTTCCCAGTTAGATTACAGCTTGGCTGAAAGCATGGATGTTCTGGGTTTGTGTGTCAATTCTGCTGTCTACTAGCTGCATGGACCTGGGCCACATACTTACTCTAACAAATCATTTTTTTTCATCTGAAAGTTGGAGCTAAGAGTCCTAACTCAAGTAGGTACTGTGAGTACTAGATGAATATACATAAAGCAATCAGTAAAATGTCTGGGATCTGATAAATGTTCAATAAATGGTAGATATCATTGTGAAGTAGAGATTGTCACTGGCCTGACCCCCAGAATTCAGGAAACTTCTAAGTAGAAGCTTCAACCTCACCTTTTAGAAACGAATTAACTGCTATAATAGAAAAAGAAATATTTGAGGATGACACCTGTGCAGATGAATCAGGAGGTGCCAGAAGTGCCCAACAGTTATTTCAGACTTATTATAATAAAATCCCCCTCTGGATGTTGAGCCCAAACCCTAATAAAAAGACCCTGCTTTCCCCTGTTGGGGGAGTTATGGCTTTGGCCATGATTCCCCATGATTACCTTGTTTGTAGAATTAAAGTACTCTTGGGAGGTAAATTCACCTCATATAGTCTATGTCTATATCTATAGTTCACCAAGGAGAACACCCACTTTGGCTGACCCAGTAACATAATTTTGCTTTATGCTCCTTTGGAATACTTATACTTTCCTCAGATCATAGGTTAGTTAATAAATCATTGGTACAATAGCTCTAAACCAGGGGCAAACCCAACACCAAGGGCTTTTTGTAAACACATAACAGGTAGACAGTGCAGTCTGGGAGACATCTACTAAATAAAGGTCAAGAATGATAAATGAAGAGCTCTTCCATCTAAAATGACAATAGCACCTGCTGGAGTCTAAACACAATCCATAATTGGGTGATTAGCTCTAAATGTTAATCAAATTTAAATCATGCATTATTTTTCTGGTGGCATATTTAGGTGGGAAACTTGAATGGTCATTGTAGGCAAGCCTGAAGTGACAACTGTGAGTAACAACTACATTCTTAAGATCCATTTTCCCCGTCGGGATGACAAAAAGTGATGTTTAAAATTAATGAGCAGTTTGGGGGCGCCTAGGTGGCTTAGTTGGTTAAGTGTCTGACTTTGGCTCAAGTCATGATCTCATTGTCTGTGGGTTCAAGCCCCGCATCGGGCTCTGTGTTGACAGCTCAGAGCCTGGAGCCTGCTTTGGATTCTGTGGCCCCCCTCTTTGCCCCTCTCCTGCTCATGGTCTGTCTCGCTCTGTCTCTCAAAAATAAATAAATGTTAGCAAAAAATTAAAATTAATGAGCTTTAATATATTCTACATGTTCTCTTCTGCATGTCAACCTCACCGTTTATGTCATTATTTTATAGGTAATTTACATCCCTGACCATTTACTTCTAGATTTTAAAACATGTAACTTTTTCTTTCATTCAACATTTTTTGGATACCTATAATGAGCAGTCTCTAAGTGAGACACAGAGAATTTAGCAAAGAAAATGGCAACTACAGCCCCTGATCTCAGGTTTTAAGGGCAAGTGAGGGAGAAGATTAAACAAAGAAAAGTACAGACACTGGGTGAGAAAAATACATGTTCTTATGGAAACATATAGGAGAGAACTGAAAATAGTGCCGAAGTCAGGCAAGTTACTCCTAAGGGAGCGATGTTTAAACTAAGGAAAATAAGAAGATATTATTCAGGCAAAAAATGGAAAGGATGTTCCAAGTACAGAAAAAAAGCACATCTAAAGCCCCACCTGGGATACAGTCAGAACCACTGAGGGCACTGACTGAAGGTCACTGTTGCTGCAGCACAGAATTCGGGAATGCTAGTGGCAAGAGAAGGAGCTAGAAGTAGTCAAGGGATAGAAAAATGGATGCTAAAGTTTGGACTTTATCCTAAAAGTAAAGAAAAAGTACTTTTGAGTGGTTGTAAGCAAGGGTGTGACATTTTCAGATGTTTTTTTTGTTTGCACCAAAACAAAACAAAACAAAGCAAAACAACATCTGATGTTTTACTCGTTTGTCATTTCAGCAAAAAGTTTTAGGAGAGTGTTGGATTCTGGTTAAAGTGTTTTAATTATAATTATTTGTGGATTTTAATTAACTCATATTATTCCTGATCTCCTTAAACATGGCAAATTGAAAATTGGCTGTAACTGAAGATACTCTGTGAGAGAACTTAATAAAGTGAGCTTCATCTAACAGATGAAATGCTGATTTCTACTGAAAACCAAAGAACATATAAGTAACAGGCATTTTGATTTCTGATGGGAAATGGAGAGGCCCTGGTAAATATCAGTCATCCAGAGCAGCTATTTTGCTTAATCCCATAAACTAGTTGCAGATGTTGGCTCAAACAGCTAGGCTTTGCATGTGTAATTTAAAAATTGTCTCATATTTCTAAACCTGACTCTGTATGCACCGGAAGTCGGTGACATGAATTATGAACTTCAGGAAGAGGAGAAGTACAAGAAATACCAGAAGTGATAGGAGATAATATTCGGAGCAGTGGTCGAGCTATGTGCACAGGATAACTGAAGGATGACACGGTTCCTTCCTCTAGGACGTGGATCCTGCAACCAGGCATTTGAAAATGAAACCCTGCAAGTGGATGTACCAAACAAGAGGAAGTCATTTATAGATAGTTGAGTTCTCAAAAACAAATCCTCCTTTTCCTTTCCCCTCCTCCTCTTTACAGCAGGTCAACAGGAAGACCAGAGTTGCTGGAGAAGTTAAAAACTTTTGAAGAGAAAAAAACTCAGAATACAAATTTTGCTAACACTTTCTTACCTTAATTAAGAAGATCATTTTTAGTAGACTGGGGCAGGAAACAAGAAAGTGAGTTACTATTATACTAAGGTTTTATTTATGTTAGTGCTTACTCATAAAAGACATTTATGAAAAGTCAATAAGGACTTGAATTAAAACTTAGAAAAGGAGCTGGAGGTGGTAGAAGTCCATATATAAAGATTTCATATTGCATTGTAGACCAAGAATAACCATAGGTATTAGAAATGACTTAAATTATGATGACGACATCACTTCAGATTCATATTTGCATTTCCCAAGCTCATTTTTATTTATGTACACTCTTCCCAAGCAGTGCTCCCTTCAAGCAATAGAAAAGGCAGTGCATCAAAAAATCTACCCACAGGAATAATCCATCACGCACTAACAGTGTAAATAACCTCACCAGAGTCAGGACGAAAACTTCGGCCAATTATTTGGTGAGGCAAACGCACAGTGCAAAGCTTCAAGGAATTCAGATTCATTTATGAAACTAGGACACTCATTTCGTGAAGAGGGAACATTCACCCTGTAGAATTCAGCCTAACAGAACTCCCTACTAAGGAGAGGAATGGGTTGGTTGTTGAGTCAGAAAGATTTCATAGGAACTTTAGGGGTAAGACATTTTATTTCTTAGTTTTGCTAAGATTCTATATGTTTACAATTTGGTTAAGAGACCACCTCTGAAAAGTCTTACATAATTATATCCTTATATAATTAGGAAATATATACTGCTAAACAAATAAACCACATTGATATTTCCAGGATTTTTCAGATAAATCTGAGCCCAGCATTAAGTCTTTCAAGCTGTTAGGACCACTGCAATTAAATCACAAGGATGAAAGAGTGTATTAGGAATTACTATTAATTTTCTTAGGTGAGAAAATAGTGGTTTGGACATAAAGCAGAATGACTTTTTTTCTTAAGAAATGTGGGGGCTGGAGTATTTGGAGATGAATTGTCATGATGCCTGCCACTTACTTACAAATAGTACACACACACACACACACACACACACACACACACACACACACACAGATACAGCAAACATGACCAAGAGTTAACCTCTGCTAAATCTAGATAGTAAGTATATATGGACATTCACAGAACTATCCTTCTAGCTCTTCTGTATATTTGGCAATTTTCATAATGTCATGTCAGAGTAAAGACCCAGCCCTATCATTTGCAATGAAGTAACCTTAAGAAAGTCACTTTAAGACTGCGACTCTACGTTCTTCATCAATCAATGGGGACAATGATAACCAAACTTTCATAAAGCTCTTGAAAGTATTCAACAAGAATACTTTGGTATTTCAACATAGAAGCCTTGGTTTTAATGCTTGGCCCCTAAAAGCACTCAATAGATGCTAAACATTAGCATCATTAGAAGACACTGAACTGAAACACCTCCTGGTCTTTAAACAGACAAACAAACAAACAAACAAACAAACAAAGTTATGCCACATTAGTGTTAGAATTGCTCTGGCCTTTCACATAATACAAACTAACATGAGAGACCAATGTATGCTATTAAACCTATGTCCACTGACTTTATATAAAGATGAAATTTCAATATTAAAAAAAATTACAATCACCATGCAAACTACTCCCAAGGGAAAGTTAATATGATTCCACAGAAGCTTTAAGAGACCTGCTCATTGAAATGTCTGGAGAGAGAAGAAAAGGAGGGAATCCATAAAGGGATAAGGGATTTACGGCAAGTAGAATTTTGAACTGACATGTATAGCTATAATCTGGGAAATCTGAGACCCTAAGATCAGAAGATACATACTTTTTAAAAAATATAATTTATTGTCAAATTGACTTACATAAAATACCCAGTGCTCATCCCAGGAAGTGCCCTCCTCAATACTCATCACCCATTTTCCTTCTCCCCCAACACCCCCCATCCACCCTCAGTTTGTTCTCTGTATTTAAGGGTCTCTTGTGGTTTGCCTCCCTCTCTCTCTGTAACTACTTTTTCCCCTTCCCTTTCTCCATGGTCTTCTGTTAAGTTTCTCAAGATCCACATATGAGTGAAAACATATGATATCTGTCTTTCTCTGACTGACTAATTTCACTCAGCATACCTTCCAGTTCCATCCATGTTGCCACAAATGGCATGATTTCATTCTTTCTCATTGCCAAGTAATATTCCAAAGAACCACATCTTCTTTATCCATTCATCTACTTTTTTGAGAAAAAAGTAAAATTGTTCTCACATGGGATTATCCCATGACAAAACAACATTTTTTAAAAAATTACAATAAAATGTCCCAGCAATTTACACTAATGCTGGGATTAATGCTCTGACATTTAGGTAGCTTGACAGAGGTTCAAGATAGAGCAAGTCTGTACTGATGCCTAGAAAGGAGCCCACAGGCTGATCACAGATCCTCCCGTATCTAAACTGACATGGTCAACATCAGCTTTCTTTCCTAGGAGCATTCTCAGCATTCCTCAGCATTCTCTTGGTGAAATATCTTGAGAATGTAAGGATGTCTCTGTATTTTGAGGATCTTGGGCTAAACACTAACTAAGGAAAAGTTCTATAATGTTATTGCACTGAGTATGAAAAGATTCGTGCTTCAGGGACAGAAACTACAATTTGTCTTGGTCATGGTGAATTGGGAGCATACTTATGTTGAGCGGATTTGATTTCAATATGGGAGGCAATGAACGAAAACAACAAAAGAGCTCTATTGGAAATATATACAAAAATTTCTCAACTTCTTTTTCTATTTTCACTGTGATAGCGAACCAGTGACATCCTTTCAAAAAGACCTTCCGGGAAATGGGCAGAAAACATGAATAGACACTTCTCTAAAGAAGACATCCAGATGGCCAACAGGCACATGAAAAGATGCTCAACGTCACTCCTCATCAGGGAAATACAAATCAAAACCACACTCAGATATCACCTCACGCCAGTCAGAGTGGCCAAAATGAACAAATCAGAAGACTATAGATGCTGGAGAGGATGTGGAGAAATGGGAACCCTCTTGCACTGTTGGCAGGAATGCAAACTGGTGCAGCCACTCTGGAAAACAGTGTGGAGGTTCCTCAGAAAATTAAAAATAGACCTACCCTATGACCCAGCAATAGCACTGCTAGGAATTTACCCAAGGGATACAGGAGTGCTGATGCATAGGGGCACTTGTACCCCAATGTTTATAGCAGCACTCTCAACAATAGCCAAATTGTGGAAAGAGCCTAAATGTCCATCAACTGATGAATGGATAAAGAAATTGTGGTTTATATATACAATGGAGTACTACGTGGCAATGAGAAAGAATGAAATATGGCCCTTTGTAGCAACGTGGATGGAACTGGAGACTGTTATGCTAAGTGAAATAAGCCATACAGAGAAAGACAGATACCATATGTTTTCACTCTTATGTGGATCCTGAGAAACTTAACAGAAACCCATGGGGGAGGGAAAGGAAAAAAAAAGAGGTTAGAGTGGGAGAGAGCCAAAGCTCTGTCTTAAAAACTGAGAACAAACTGAGGGTTGATGGGGGGTGGGGGGGGGGGGGTGATGGGTATTGAGGAGGGCACCTTTTGGGATGAGCACTGGGTATTGTATGGAAACCAATTTGACAATAAATTTCATATATTGAAAAAAAAAAAAAAGATCTATAAGAACTTGGGCATGTTGCATCACAAAAAAAAAAAAAAACAACAACAACAAAAAACAAAAAACAAAAAAGACCTTCAGGTATAGAACATGGCCATCATCACTAACAGAATATCCCATGACAACTTTGTAATCAGTGAAGTTTTCTAATTTGTCCTTTGCTAACCTTAATTGGCTAAAATGAAGGAAATGGGGCTCTCTCACTATAACAAATACAGAAATTAGCGTCTCTACACTAGAGTTTCAGCATGTGCGCTGGCCAAAGGATATAAGCCCTTTTGCTCCTCTTAACAATTCACTTGGTAACTGTACTGAATTTCACCATCTTCTTAAAGCTCCCAAGTAACTCCCACTCCCCAGGCAGTTAACAACCACCCCAGCTTCCTGTTTTATCAAGCAAATTGAGATGATCAAGAATAAGGCATAACAACCTTTCTCCTCAATTTCTGTGACATTTCTGTTTCAGTAGGAATTTCTGTGACATCTCTCTTTTAGTAGGAATTTCAATAGTATTGCATATTCATTCATCTTTTTCATTAATTTCTAAACATATTCATTTATTTTTTATAAAGGATAACTTTATGTCATAGGCAAAATATACTAATCTTTAATTAAATAGCAGGAAAACTAATTCAGTGGCAAAAGAATCACCTCCTAATGATGAAATCATGTTTATGCTAGAAAAGCAAGGATGGTTAGTAAATCTATCAATATAATAAATTACATAACTTGTTCAATATGTAAGAGCATAATAATCTCAATTAAATGCTCATTTCTGAAAGAGAATGTCAGATACAGAGAAAAAGATGAATTCATTTCTTTATCACAATAAATCTATTTTAAACTATAAGCTAACATCAAATGATAACAAACATTCATTCCTATTAAATAAAACATTCCCATTACAAACAGGTAAGATAAAAATTATAATTAAATGAAAAATTATTAGAGAATCCAGTCAATTCCCACTGATACACAATAAGTGCTTAAAAATCAATAGTATCACATAGCAATAAATAATTAGTATACTTAAAAAACATTTCCTTCATAATCACAGCATAAGGGTATTTCTACATTATTTTATATTTTAACAATAAATGTGAATTTACCTACATTAAGGACAAAACAGGAAATTATAATAATTAACTGAAGAAATCACCATCTGATTGGATGGGATAAAAGAATGTGAAACAACAGGACTTCTCATAGTAATTTATAGGCTTTACAAATATCTTATCAAAATTCAAATAGAATTGTAGTTGGAACATGACAAGATTTTAATCTTCAACTGAAAGAATGAGTAATGTACAAAAGGAAAATACAGTTTTTAAAAAGAGGAGTAATGAAAGGAAATGACCTAGCAGATATTAAAATGTATTAGACAGCTGCAATAATTTAAAAGTGGGTCACTGTACGAAAATCAACAAATGGCGGGACAGGATACAAAACCCAGATACAGATCCTAGGATAAGAGCTCATCTATGACCTGGACTGGGGCCAGAATTCTGCCATTTATCCACTGTATGACCTAGAGTGGACTAGTTAACTTTTCTAAGCTTGAGTTACATCATTTATAAACAGAAGAAACAATGCAACCTACTTTATAAGGTGCTGTAGAAATGTAAGGATTGCACTTAGTGCAATACGTAGCCATAGAGGAAGCTCTCAAGAACTATGAGCTGCTATGATTATCCCTATTATTATTAACATTATTATATGATTAAGGAAGTGTTGCAAATCAACAGTGATGAGATAGATCATTCAATTATATTTGGACATCTGCTCCTCTGGAATAAAATTTTAACAATAATTATTATATTATTATTGTCACTGTCAATAATAATAATGTATAAAGCACAGTACTCAGTGCTTTACATACACAAATCCGTTTAATCACACTAATTCTAAGAGGTAGATACAATAATCACATCCCTTTTGCAAATGGGGAAACTAAGGCACAGAGCTGTTACTCTCTCGTCTTTCGATAATAAATAAACGTTAAAAAAACATTTTTTAATTAAAAAAATAAATTTTTTTAATGTTTATTTAAAAAATATTTTTTAATGTCTTATTTATTTTTGAGACAGAGAGGGACAGAGCATGAGCAGGGGAGGGACAGAGAGAGAGGGAGACACAGAATCCAAAGCAGGCTCCAGGCTCTGGGCTGTCAGCACAGAGCCCGATGCGGGGCTCGAACTCACGGACCGTGAGATCATGACCTGGGCCGAAGTCACACACTTAACCAACTGAGCCACCCAGGCACCCTGTTCTTAATGCTTATTTTTTAGAGAGATAGACAGAGTGTGTGTGTGGGGGGGGGGGGGGGGGGGAGGGGCAGAGAGAGAGGGAGACACAGAACCTGAAACAGGCTCCAGGCTCTGAGCTGTCAGCACAGAGCCCGATGTAGGGCTTGAACTCACAAACCGCGAGGTCATGACCTGAGCCGAAGTCAGACACTAACCGAATGAGCCACCCAGGCATCCCCTGCCTTACTTCCTACTATGATAAATCCCAAGTGAATTACAGGGACAAATTACAATAAAGACTTCATAAAAATGCTACAAATACATGGGTAAATATTTAGCTTCTCTTGAGGTGGACACTACCTTCCTAAACATAAATGCAGTAGAAAAAAGAGAAAAAAAAAGAGCAATAGGTATTACTACAAAACATGTTTTTAAACTTTACCTCAAAAACTTTGTAAGTAAAATTAAAACATACAAGAGTTAATGAAAAAAATACTTGCTAATCAATACAACAAATTATCAATGTCATTTTGTATAAAATTTTATGAATCAAAAAGTATAAAAACTTTAAAAGAGAATATTAGCAAAGGCATGAACAGCTAATTACAAAAAAGAATACTAGTGGTTAACACATGAAAAATATTTCTCTCACTAGTAAATTATAGACATAAATGATTAAGGTTTAAAGGATAGAAGTATGTGAGCAGTAAGAAAATAATTTCATTTTCATATAACCATCAGAAGAAAATATAAGCAAGTTAAATATAAATGCTGCAAAAAATTGAAAAATTTGTCCAGATCAAAATTACAATTTTTGTTTCATAATGTATAATAAAATCAAATAACACTCAGAAAATACTTGCACAATAAGAAAATAACATAACAGTCCCTTCAAAATGGGCAGAGACACAATCAGACATTTCATTGGAGATGGGATATAAATATCTCTTAAATATCTTAAAGGATGCCTTACAAGCTTCAATAAGTGAAATGAAAATCAAAATAATACATTATTGTTCCCATCAAATTATCCAAAATTATATAAAATATAATTATCCAGTGTTGGGAATTCAGGTACTTGCATATATAGTTGTAGGGGTCTATAAACTGGTTCAGCTGTTGTATTTTTTTAGGAAACACTGGAAATAAAACAATCCTATCCTCAGGGGAATCATTAAATTAACAATGGCACATCTACACTGTGCAATATACAGTAATACTATATACCAGTTAAAGAAGTTTAGTTGTCTTCTGTGTGTTTACATGGAAAAATCTCTAAGACATCATTAAGTGGCTAAAGTTACTTCAAAAAAAAATCGACTAAGCGTCTACCATACACCAGGTTCTAAGTGCTACGGATCTATCAATGAACAAAACAGACAAAAAGTCCTTGCCTTTGTGGAGCTTGTAACTACAGTGTAAAAAACGTACAATATTTGCGACCACTTTTATTTTTTAAAATCCCAAACCATGTATGTGTGTGTGTGTGTGTGTGTGTGTGCGCGCGCATGTGTTTGGGTGTGTGTGTATGCATGTATATGTACTCTAAAATGACGAGAGAGGTTACATCTATGGAAGTGAGTGGGATCGGGTGAGAGTCAAGCATATATCTACTTGTTCAGCACTATGTAATTTCTTCACAATGAAAATGTGTTCCTATATTTCTTATGTAACAAATGAACATTATAACTTCAAAATCAAACACTACATTGAAACTTTTACAAATTAGCTATGTAGTGCACACAAGGGAAGGCTTGAAGCAAAAAATAAAAAAAAAAAAACACTTCAGGAGCCATTTCTGCCTTTTTATTTATTTTTTACTTTTTTTAAAAGTTTTTTTTTTTGTTTATTTACTTTGAGAGAGAGAGAGCATGAGCAGGGGAGGGGCAAAGAGAGGGAGAGAGAGAAAATCCCAAGCAGGCTCCACACTGACACTGCAGAGCCCGATGCAGGACTCGAACTCATGACTCATTAGATCATGACCCAAACCGAAATCAGGAGTCAGACGCTCAACAGACTAAGCCACCCAGGCACCCCTCTGCCTTTTTAGGGTTACAACTCTATCCTGACAAACTACTTAAAAAGTGTCTGTGGCCAAGGGACTAGATGATGATCTAACTGGTGAGGAATGGAAACGAGAGCAACCTGAAGCTGCAGCAGATGTGGGCAAGACACCAGGAGCAGGAAGGGGTGCAGTGGGCGAGACACCAGGAGCAGGAAGGGGTGCAGTGGGTGAGACACCAAGAGCAGGAAGGGATGTGTGTAGGAGGGCAGGGCAACCAGTGTGCGTCCATCACAAGCCTGTATGTAGGAATAAAGTGGAAACTTCTCTGAGATGTGGAATGGAGATTAAAGAAGTAGAAATTAAAACAGTGAGAGCTACTTGTTGAGAACCCGGGAAATGATACAACCCCAATGTCCATAAATACTGAAATTAGTCATAGATGGAAAGACTCTAAGATGTCATTTATCTGTTAGTTCAGGGGAACATTCAGATCTGAAATTATGGTGGTTGATAAAATAATAGTGAGAGAAAACAAAATGTTTAAATGTTACAAAAATTCCAGAGAATTCAACTCACCCAGGCACTGAACTTACCTGGAATCAAACACATCATGCTTTGCAATAAAACAGGAGAAAGAGGAAAAAAAGAGGCAGAGGGAGGAAAAGAAGGAAGCAGGGAGGAAAGGGGTAGCTGTGAGCTAGCTAGTAGGAGAGAGGAAGGAGAAGCCCTTAGTTCTCCCAGGTACCCTTTTCCCTGGAAAAACAAAACCAGGCCTCTTCTGCCCCAAGAAAAAAACCATAGTTGATGGGCTGCCTGGGTGGCTCAGTCGGTTAAACGTCCAACATCGGCTCAGGTCATGATTGGGTTTGAGCCCCATGTAGGGCTCTGTGCTGACAGCTCAAAGCCTGTAACCTGCTTCGGATTCTGTGTCTCCCTCTCTCTCTGCCCCTTTCCTGTTCACTCTGTCTCTCAAAAATGAATAAATGTTAAAAAATAAATAAATAAATAAAATTCTTAAAAGACCACAGCTGAAATGCAGGGCTAGATTCTGTCCACTGAAGGCATTTTTCAAGGTAATTTTGAGTAGATAGGATTTGTTCCTCACTGATATTAAGCCCTATACCTTCAATTAAAATGCAACTTGGCCATAAAAATATAGTAAGCACCTCTGTGTATGTTCTGGAAAAAATGATGAGGCATACATTAAGTGCTATTCCAAATAGAAGTCGAGATTTTAAAAGATACAGAACAATTTAGAAGGCCATACATTTTGCTAAGTGTGGCTTTCACAGATTCCATCCTCTATTTTATTAAAATAAAGATTGTTGTATTTTATAAGCTGTTGATTGGCCTCTCTGGAGATATTTCCATGGAATTGAGGGAAAAAAGGAAACACGTTCTAACAGCTATTACAGTTTTTCATTGTTAATCAGTGCCATGAAGTGAACATTATTATTCCCCCCAAATATATATACATTGAAACTCTAATCTCTGATGGGATGGTATTAAGAGGTGGGGCCTTTGAGAGACAATCAGGGTTACATGAGGTCATGCAGGTGGAATCCCCACGATGGTATTAATACCCGTAGAAAGAGAGGAGGAGAAGGGCACCTGAGTGGCTCAGTCAGTTAAGTACCCAATTCTTGATTTCAGCTCAGGTCATGATCTCACAGTTTGGTTCTGGTTTGTGAGATTCCAGCCTACTTGGGATTCTCTCTCTCTCTCTCTCTCTCTCTCTCTCTCTCTCTCTCTCTCTCTCTCTCTCTCTCTCTCCCCCTGTCCCTCACCCGTGCACACCTGGGGCCACACTCTCTTAAAAATAAACTAAAAAAAAAAAAAAGAGAGAGAAGAGGGGCACCTGACTGACTCAGTTAGTAGAACATGTGACTCTTGATCTCAGGGTCATGAGTTCAAGCCCCACATTGGGCCTGGGGTCTCCTTTGAAAATACATACATACATAACTAAGAGATGACACAGGATCTCTCCCTCTCTCTTTTCCTGCACCAAGGAAGGGCATGTAAGAATATAACCAGGAAGAGGGCCCTCACCAAGAACTCGACCACAATGGCACCCTGGTCTCAGACTTCTAGCTTCCAGAATCGTGAGAAATAAATGTCTGTTGTTTAAGTCACCCAATCTACAGTATTTTGTTACAGCGGCCCAAACTGACTGCCACAATCAGATTAATTTATACAAACCTAAGTTCATTCTATTCAGGATCAATCAGATTTAGATTAAGAAACAATTTAAGTAATAAATAAAAATGACAGTGAATGGATTTAAGTAATGTGATTTGCCACAACTGAGACTGAGATTCTTGACGCAATTTACAAACTATTAGAAGCAGTGGTTTAACAGTGTAATTAAAAGAACAAATATTAGAATCAAATTGCCTGGATTTGAATCCTGATGCTGTCATGTATAAACTGTAAGACTGGACACATTACTAGGCCTATCCATGCCTCAGTTTCCTTATCTGTAAAACTGAAATACTAAGGGCACCTATCTCACAGGGTTCTTGGGAGGAGTTAATGAGTTAATGTATGAAGTACCTGAAACACTGTAAGTAATCAATGTTAACTGTTAGGATTTCTATAGAACCGATGGGAGTGGACAGCCATTCATCCCTTTATCCATTTATTTATTTTTTTAAGTAAATACTTGATAAAAACTTTCTTCTTGGTAGGTTTTGAAAATGCAAATTCCCAAATCTAAAGATGGATTTATGGCTCCACACCATATTTGTCTGTCTGACTCTTGGTTCTCTCTCTCTACCTCTCCTCCCCCAACTTCTTCCCTCTCTTGAGGGGGTAAGACTGGAGAGAAGACTAGATGAGGCAGAACATGAATGAGGAAAAAGGGAGTTTGTGTATTATCACTTAAAAGTGTTCAGTGTTTCCTTTTTTTTCCTCATGATGTATTATCTGTGTGCTACAAACTTTAGAGAAACAGATAAATTCTCAAGAAGCAATCCTAAAAAAAAAAAAAAAACAGCAACTAATCAAAAGATTTTAATGGTACCATGCAGAAGAATAGCACCACTTTATGTCAATAACAGAAGGTATTAGTCTTTTCTCCAAACAGAATAAAGAAAATATCTTTTAAAGCTCCAATGGTCCAATTTATAAATTCTTAGTTTAATAAACCATTAAAGTACATCAGCATACTGTATAGCTAAACTCCAGATAAAGTCTTACTATAGTAAGCCATTTTTTAAAAAAGGAAAGAAAAAGAAAAAATCTACAAGTGGCCAAGGTGTAGTGACTTGAATCCAGTCTCCCAAAATTCACTTCCATCTGGAACCACAGAATGTGACTCTACTTGGAAATAGGATCTTTGTAGATGTAATTAGTTAAGACGAGGTCATACTGAATTAGAGTGGGCTCCACATCCAATGACTGGCGTCTGCACAGAAGCAGACGCATACAGAGCATAAGCAGCCATGAAAAGACGGAGGTGCAGATTAGAGTCAAGCTGCCACAAGCCAAGGAATGCAGAGCCATGAACAGCCAGAAAGAGGCAAGAAAGGTTCCTCCCTAGAACTTTCACAGGGAATATGACCTAAAGACACTTTTCAGACTTGTAGCCCTCCAGAACTGTGAGAGAATGTATTTCTCTTGTTTTAAGCCACTCTGTTTGTGGTACTTTGTTATGACAGCCCCAGGAAACTAACACATCACAGAAAATGGCAGTCTCAGAATTCATTTATAAACTTGAAGATTTAAATGTCACACTAAGTGGCAACAAACAATGCTGTATTCTCCTAACAGGAAAGAAACACAGCTAGGAACAACAGATCTCATTTTACACATATGATACATGCGAAAGCAGTTGTGATATATGCGTGTATTGGCATAACAAATTATATTCCCAAATGACTTGAATTGCACAATTTTAAAAATGTTTCCTAAAATGCAATCCAGTATACTTAGTAAAAATCACATTAGTATTTCTTTGCTGACAGGGGCATCTATGTAATGCATAATGAATACAGGTATGCATCATACATTCTTAAAGGTATATATTCTACCTTCCTACAAATATTTGATAATTTTTAATTATTCAGTTATTTCTATAAAAACAACAACAACAAAGCACTAGTTATAGCCCTGACAGAGTTTTCACTAAAACTGGCCACCTTGAAGATCAATAGAGAGGTAGAACAAAAATTCAATTCTTCCTACAAATGTTTTTTTAGTACTTTTAATGACAATTTGATAAAGAAGTGTTGACTGGTTTAAAAAATTATAATATCTATTTAAAAATACATTTAACTGCTTATTAGAATATTGGGGTAGGGAGTTTTTTCTTTGTTCTGTACTCAGAAATCTATCCTCAAAAATTAATCCATGAATCGTTACTGGATATACAGAATTCATTGTTGTTTTGTAGCAGTCTTCCCACTTCCAAGGGAGGAAAAGGATCAATTAGAAAATAAAAACAATTATTTTACTATCTTTCTTGAAGACTAACAAAATAATATAGATATACAACAACAACCATTATAATAGCAAGCACTTTATATAGGACTTATTATCAGCCAGGCCCTGTTGTAGGTACTTAACTTGTATTATCTCATTTAATACTTACAAAAATTTCATGAAGCAGTTACCATTTTTTATCAGCTTCTTTAGATACCTAAGGAACAGGAAATTAAATAATTTGCTCCTGGCCACACAGTGGCTTCTCAGAGCTCCAGCTCTGAAAAACCACTGCACCACTTCTCATCTTAATATAGTTCACAGAAATGTATTTTCAAAAGAAAGGAAGAGGAAGGTGAAGTGGGGGGAGAAAGTCAAAGGATGAACTGGAAAAAAAATCATTAATCAGTAAACGAACCATAGGGTTTTAATAAAGCGGTATTAACCATTTTATATTCCTTTAAGAAGACAACATACATTAAGAATCCTATTATCCAAATTAAACTTTTGTGAAGACAAACAATGCTCAACAAGCACCTGTAGCCATCATCTCTGATACACAACCTCCAGGGTCTATTTTCTCTTCTTCCAACAATAGCTCTTTGAGGTGAAGAGCCCACACCCAGAAGAAGGTGAAGAAGCCCAGGTGGTCTGGCCTAAGGCAATCAGTACACTTCATTCTCTGGCCATAGTGACTGGCTCAGGAATAAGCACAGATCCAAGCCTATTCAATCAGAGTGAACCTCAGGAGTTTTTTTGAAACCTCCGGGAGGAAGATTAATTTATTTCTGCTGGCTTCAAAGTAGGAAGGAAATCCCCCAGGGGCTGACAGCTGTTATGTTGCAGTCCTTTGGACTCTAAGAGTAGAGCCAACAGCAAAGAAGCAGAACCAAAAAATGGAAAGAGTTCATCTAGTTTATTCTGACACTGTTTGAACCATGGGTTAAAGAGTACTTAACTTTATTTCTGAAATATTCAAACATGTAAACGAATTAATTCACTTTTTTCCCAAGGTCGTGTAAGTTAATTTTTTCCGAAATTTACACCTGAAAGAATCCTGATATAGATAACAGTACCTGGGAAGTCAGGTGAGGGTGGGAGTTGAGCAGCAGACCCAGAAAGGTAGAATAAGCTGAATGGAGGGATGAGGAGGAGGGGCTGTGCAGCGCCCTCTACTGTAGCCTAGGAGTTGTCAATCTTTCTTAACCATTATAAAATAGCTGAGTAAACGCTCACCTCTTGTAACATTGGTCTCAAACCATGTACTTATAGCAGCTGAATAACTAGGGGACTTAGTAGGCAAATTTCAGGATGTTGGGGTGTGTGGGTAATTTTTTGAGACCTGTAGAGGGTATGTCGATAATTTTTTGAGACCTACAGAAAAGAAGCTAGCTTTCAAGAAAGTAGGGAGGGATGAGATCATCATCTGTTCTGAGGAGAAAGGTCTTTTCTGCTTGTGGCCAACAATTCAAGAAGTTTGCGAATCCAGTTATCCAGAGCCTTGTAGGTTTGGGAAAGCTAAATTTCATACTCCAATCTAAAGCAATAGAAGGCACATTGGTGGAAAACAAAACAATAAGCCCAGGACCAGAAGGTGCCCTGACATGCAAGCCCCTGTAAGTAGCTGCCTTGCTTCCTGCCTAAGGAAAAATTCCTTCTAATTGTACAATCACAGTTGGGTGCAGTCTGGACCAATGAGCATGTCAGCTGTGCCTTCCTGTCCCAGATTCTTATAACTAAAGGAATGGATTAACAATCATGTGATCCTCCTGGCTTCAATATATCCTAGACCTTAAATCTAGGAAATTTCGTCTCCATTTCTCTTCAGCTGCCCACACCCTCTGAAGACAAACAATGCTCTACAAATATCTGTACTTATCATTTGTCCTTCCCTTCTTCCAGTGTCTGTTCTTTCTTATTCCAATAACATCTCTGACTTTCTTTCAGGTGCCATTCTCTTGCCCACCTTGAGATACAGCATCCCACTCACAGACTTCAACCATCAACCTACCACCTTTTCCCCTTAATCCTGGTGTGTTAGTCCTCCCTTATCTGAGGTTTCACTTTCTGTGGTTTCAGTTACCCGATGTCCACTGCAGCCCAGAAGCAGATGATCCTCCTGACTTATCATCACAAGGTCAGTAGCCAAACGCTATGCCACAATGCCCGTGTTGTTCACCACACTTCATCTTATCATGTAGGCATTTTATCATCTCCCATCGTCACAAGAAGGATGAGTACAATAAGATATTTTGAGAGAGGTCACACTCACATAACTTTTATTGCCATAATGGTTCTATTTTATTATTAGCTATTATTGTTAATCTCTTGCTATGACTAATTTATAAATTAAATTTTATCACAGGTATGTATGTATGTACACATGTATGTATAGAAAAATACACATATGTAGGGCTTGGTACTATCCACAATTTCAGGCATTCACTGGGGGTCTTAGAATGTATCCCCCATAGATAAAAGGGGACTACTGTACACATTTTCTCCAATTTCAGTAAACCTCCTCCCCCCCACCCCCCAAGTGCTCTGGCTTGCCCATTTCCTTTCAATTTTCAGTCAACACCATCTCTCCTCTTTTCTTTATCCTGGGCGCAAGTTCAGATTATATTTTTCTGTTTCCCCTGCAGTTAGGTGAGGCCAAATGACTCAGTTCTGGTCAATCAATGGAATGGAAATGCAAACAAGTGTGTGACATTTTCAGGCTGGTCCTTAAATCTTCCCTCACTCAGGCTTCTTTCTCTTTCCCATCTGTTAGAAGGATAAAGAAGATTCTAAAGTCCATGACTGACCATGTAAACCAGGGATGGATGCCCCTTACTCTCACCACCAGCATCTCAATGACCTTCAGTGGATTGTTACAGCAGGGTCAATTAAACTGTTACTGTATTAAGCTACTGAAACTCTGGGGTTGTTTGTTACTTGGTTGACTTGTCCTAATACATCAATCAAAACTATTCATATGAGATTATACAATCTTTTATTTCAACCTGTCTTTTCAAAATTGTAACCCTTCTGTTCTCTTGACTTTATTTGCTGCCTTCCTGGAAAAAAAAACTCAGCTCAGGATATCAATTCCATTGTCTGCTTTCTAAGCTTTATGCTACCTTCTAGCTATAAGGTAGAAGAGTAATTCATAAGACCAAAAGAACTGGTACTACCTCAGGTGATCCCCAACACTACCAGTCCACCTATTTTGACAACCTCCCCTATGTTTCTTGAGCTCTAGGAAACATCTAATACTAATCAGCATTCCCTCCTTGAAACCTTCTCTTTCATTGGCTCTCATTGTACTGCTCTCCAAGTTTTCCTACCTCTTTCACTTCTTAGACTGCTTTTCAGTTCCTCATTCTGCCCTAACTCTTATTTCTCCATTACCCTTTAAATCCCTTATGTTCTTCTGTTTTTATCCATTGGAGACAACCTCATTTACTCCCATGACTTCCATGACTACCATGTACATACATTGACAGCTGTAAAACATATCTCCAGTCTAGACAAGTCTTGAACCTCAACCCTCCTGATATTTCCAATAGGCACAAAAAATGTATCTGGCTGAAGTCACCACCTTCTCCCATCTCCTCTGAAATCTGCTTTTCCTTCGCCTGCACTCCCTTGGTCAATGGATCCCCTTAGCCATAGCCTGGAAAGATGACTCCCTCCTTCCAGCTCCACAACTATTTATAACTCTTCCCATCCTCTAAATATAATTTGAATCTGTCACTTCCACATACCTATTGCTACCAACATTTGTATTTTCTTACCTGAATTATTTCAAAAACACCTCCGCCAATTTCCAAACCTCTAGTTTTACTCCTCCAAATCATCCCATATGCCTGACACACAGATCGTTCTACCATACAAGTTAGATGACATCCCTTTCCTACTGGATATCTCAATGGCTCCCTACTACCTTTGGAATAAATAATTCTCCGTCTCTTCTCAACTCTAGACACTTTTATCAAACGTCCCTCTGGACATTTTTACTCCTGTCTCCCACAGTGACTCATATTCAATATATCTACCCTTCCTAACGCTGAAACCAAATCTGAGTTTCTTACCATATTTCTTTCTCCATGAACAGCATCTCCATTCATCTGTGCCTAAATCAGATATCTAAACAGCATTGGGGATCATCCCCAGCCCTCTCCTCAACATCCAATTCATCGTAAATCCTTTAGACTCTTCCTGTTTATTATGTCCTGAATTCATCAGCTTCTCCTCAAACCCATCACACATAGCTTAGCCCAGATCACCATAATCTCTTGTCTGCAACAGCCTTCTAACTAGTCTTTTTCTAATCTCATCCTCCCTTCAAAACCTTTCACATGTAGGCAGAATAATCATTCTAAGATGTTATGATTGTGCTTAAAACCTTACAATGATACTCCACGGCTTTCAGCAACACACACACACACACACACACACAAAATAGCTGTAATGGAGCTTAGGTCCTAGTGAAGGAATATGAAAAAATAAATAAGATAACAAGATAATAGATAATGTCAACAAGGAGGGGCGGGATGGTGATTTTAGATCTTCGTGTTCAGGGCCAGCCCATTCCAGAAGTGGTATTTCAGTGAGACCTGAAGGATCAGAAGGAGCTAAGCTTGAAAGAGGAGGCCAACTTCAATTTGCTTACTTACCATCATCCCCACTGGGCTGTGAGCTCCTTGAGGATAGGACCCATGATTTATTCATCATTCTATTCTAAACATCTACCACAGGTTTGGGTACTCTTAAGTGTTGGATACATATTTGATGAGTGAAGGGATGAATGAAGGTTACAGTTAAATTACTGGGCAGTGCAACTTTAGGCTAATTGTGTGCTCACATTTTTTTGTACATATGTTGACATCAACTTGTGGAACTTCCAAGATGACAAATTTCTAGGAAGCCAAAAACTAATGGGATTGACTTTAAAGAGGAGTTTTACTTTCCTTAAATCCTTCTAAAATATTTCAGAGCAGATTCTGCACAGAAGAATCTTTTACAACCAGGAGCCTGAAGGGAATATCAGAATGGATAAACACTTGCTAGGATAGCACAGGATATTTCAGCCCCATCAACTCCAGGATCAGTTAACAGTCTGGGCTCCAATGGCCCCTGACTTTGAGCTTTTTGATAGGCCAAAACTTTTTGTAGAAACTGAAATCAACCTCAGACATTCAGATTCATAAAGAAATGATTTCAAGTAATCATGGTTCATTTCTGCTCAGCAGCTAAAAACAATAAAAGATTCTCTAAAATATACTATATTGCATTCAATGACTGAATTTGATCCTGATATATAAGATATACAGGTTCATAACACTTTACTTGCAAAGTAAAAGGTTTTTCTTTTAAAACAAACAAACAAAACAAAAATGAAGCAGCGAAACCTAACCTGACAGAAAAATACGTTTATCTTTCATTTAATCTACTTAATGGGACTATTCATTTGTTTTACTGTAGAACCGTGATGTGTTTAATTAAAGGGTGCTGTCTCTGACCCCACAGAGATATTGGGTAATATAGGAAATATGCAATATACTTTTTTTCTAAACTCCAAAAAGTTCTGGCATTAAAGGTGCATCTGACCGTAAGGATTTTGGGTAGGGATCTGTATTCTATTATTACACTCACTCAATTCTATTTTCTTGAATTTTAAAACTTCCATAATGTATGGGCTTTTAAGTACTCAGGGAAAGTAAGTCACAGAAACACAATTAGCATTATTTTAGCATTTGGAAGCAATCTATAATTGAAAACTCTTTGGAGTTTCCTTTCAGATCTGATTTAAAATATGCATTTATGCCACTATACTCTCACTTTTCCAATAAGTATAAACTTCTACGAGCTAGCGCTTCTGACCATGAGGAAGGTTTTATGGATAAATCCTTTATACCACACATCTAGCCTTAATCTGGGCATTGCAAGCTTCAGAACAATTTGCCACAGCTTCTAATTTTCCCAAGTGTTTAATTGTTCTCATTTTATAACTTTTGTAATTTTCTTAGATTTTATATTTTTTCTCCCTGAAGTTTCAAGAACAGTACCTACCTGCTAACAGCAAGGTTTATACTGTTTGCAGGCATACACCCAGTATCCAGCTGCAAACCTCATTAGGTAAATTATTTCTGATTCTCATCAGAATCAATCATCCTACAGAAATGTTTTCTATTTTTCCCATCACACAACTGAGCAAACTTGGGTTCAGTTTGTCCCAGGCCACATGGCTACTAAGTGACAGAGCAGAATTTAAACCCTGGAATGTCTAGTTCCAAAGTTTGTTTCTTCCAAAACATCATGAGGCAAATAATTGGCCCACGCTCCAATCTCAGTCTCAACTTGAGCACAATTGGAAGAAAGACTTTAAAGCTGCTTCATCCATGGTAGAAATAAGAGTGTAATTTTTTTGGTCTTTTTTAAATGTCTATGCCAGAAATTTGACAGTATCTTTACACTTCCATAAAATGAAGATACAATATCTGGTTTTAAAAGATTCAACTTTAAAGCCATGTAAGATAGGAATTGATGTAATTTTGGTTTTGTTTTATTTTTTTAAATAAATACAAATAATTATAATTAAGTTGACTTATAACAAATACATCGAAAACCAGGGGTTTAATACCCACCTTTTACAAGTACCAACTACATTTATTGGAAACATTATCATACAAGTGGTAGAGAAAGGCTTACACCTTGTAACAACAGAGCATAAAGGGACAGAGATGAAGATCATTAATGATTTTAATTATTTTAAGGCCCATTAAAATTAGAGAAATAATCAAAGCACCCACAATGTTAAGGGTTTATTATTACAGCATTTTAGAGTATACTAGTTCATACCTTTCAATCACAGCAAGTTATTAGCAGTGAAGGGATGAACCCTCTTAAGAGGATTTTTATATCAATGATAGAGTGTTACGGACAAGACAACCTAAGTTAAAAAAAAATTAGTAGCAAGCGCTAGTTGAGTTAATCAGTTAAAGACAAACTCTGCCCTTGGGAAGCTAAATGAAAAAGCAACAGTAAAGCTTACAGAACTTAGCTCGTACAATTTGCCTTGAAGGCGGAAGATTGGTTCCCTGAAATAGCAAAGAATTATATGCTTTAGTTCAGAAAAAAGTTTTTAAAATAAAGTCTGTTATTACCTCTTCTCCTTTCAAAACAATGGAAAAACTTCTAGAGCAGAGGTTTCAATTTGTTCAATAATTGTACCTCTGAATTTAAAAAAACCTATAAAATCATCATTGTTTTGACTTGAAAAGAAATAACAATGCAAATATTCATTATCACATAAAACATAAAAGAAACAGCAAACTGTCAGAGTTAATGCAATCTCTGCAGAGCGCTATTAGTCAGAGACAGCTGGTCAGCCCAAAACACAAAAACTCAAAAGATCAGATCTTCTTAGGAATTAACATCTTCATTAACCAACAAAAATTTGGTATGGCAGCGATAAATCCAACAACTGCCTTCTTTTATGAGCTGTCCCTTCACTGTTACCAAGCTGTGCAAATGTGTGAACTAGTCAGCAGCATCAGAAGCTCATGCAACTACTCACCATATTTTAACCTTGAACTGACTCACAGATTCGATGTTAAATCAAATTTAGGGGTAACATAAGCAAGCAAAGTAAGACACAAGGAGTCAATTTTGAAAAGCAGAGCAAGTAGCAGAAAAGTTATTTAAAATAAATCAATAAAGTTAAGTGCATAAAGTAGCAAAAAAAAAAAAAAAAAAAAAAGGGCAACACACTCCAAAAACCTTAAAAGCAAAAACAAAACAAAAAGCTGCATTTTCAGCAAGATTTGCACATGATTAATTTGCATTAAAAAGCAGTCAATCAAGCGACTGAGTTCAAACTTTGGGGAGAGTGCATGCACTGATTATTTTAAAAATTCCTACCTGATTTCCAATTGTGTTTTTCTTGTGAACCTGACTGCTCCTCTGCTGAGCACTAAGAAAAGCAAAGGAGAAGAGCACTGAAGAAACTTTGGGAACAAGTAACAGATATTAAAATATATACAGGCTTTCAAAATATATCAACAACTGAAGCAGAGCAAACACCAAAACTCCGGGAAGGAAATTCTGGAAGCAGTTTAATTCTGGAAGCAAAACCAACTAAGGGGAATTAGTACCAATTAACAAGCCCAAAACAAAAACATAACACCACAGGATAAAAAGCTGTATTGCTACATCAGTGACAGGAGTTTGTGCAAGTATTTGTGATGTCCTAGTATGTATACAGACAGAATAGTTGTACTGAAAATTAACAGTTAATACTTATTGAATATACATATCAAATAAATGTCATGTTCTAAGTGCTTTGTAGGTATTAGTGATTTTGATTTAAATTTTAATTTTAACCCATGAGATAGTTACTATTATTTTTCTCATTTTACAGATGGAGAAAATGAGTCACAGAGAAGCAAAGTGGCTTTCCCAAAGTCACTCAGCTAATAAGTACCAATTAGTCTGATTCCAGATCCCAAACTCTCTGTGAAATTACCCAAACTCAATGCTTTGAATTCTACATTCCGACAACTCCTACAGTGATCTCTAGCTTGGACCTTTCTCCCCAGCTCCAGACACATAAATGTTTTTGACAACTCATGCTTTCCACTTGATGTCTAATGCACATCTCAAACTTAATGTGCCAAGACTGAACTTATGATCTCTTCCCTAAAACCTGCTCCACCACAGTTTTCCCCTCCTCAATTAGTGGCAATTCCATATTTCCAAGTGCTTAAGCCAAAATCCTTGATTCTTCTCTCTCTCGCACTCCATATCCAATCACAAGCATATGCTATTGACTCTACGTTTTAATATGTATTTAAAATTCAACAATGTATTAAAATTCAACAGCTTGGGGTGCCTGGCTGGCTCAGGTGGTGGAGCATGAGACTCTTGATCTTGGAGTTATAGGTTGAAACCGCATGTTGGATGTAGAGATTACTTAAAAACAAAAGTCTTTTAAAAAGAAATAAAATAAAATTCAACATCTTTTTACCACCTTCATTGCTAGCACATTGGTCCAAGCCACTGTCATCTCTTACTTGTGTGGTTGTGATCACTTACTCGGGTCTCTGTTTCCACACTTGTCCCCCTAACACTGATTCTCAACACAGAGGCCAGAGTGAGTGATCCTTTTAAAAAGGGGATCCTTGCCACTCTTCCGCTTGAAACATTCTATACTACTATGCAATACCATTCTACTCAGGGTAAAAGTCCTTACAATGGTACAGGCCCTACTCAACTGACCCCCACCCTCTGCCTCTTTGAATCATCACCTCTCCCCACCTTGTTCACTGGAGAGGTCCAGCCACACCGACTCCATTCTTTTTTTCGAGCCCACCAAGCATACTCCCACCTGAAGCCTTGATATGCTTCCCCCATACATCTGCATGGCTCTTGATGGCACCTCCTTCAAGTCTTTGTTCAAATTTATCTTTTCAGTGAGACCTACTATGATCACCCTATTCAAAATTGCATGCCTCCCTCCTCCAGGACTCTCATCCTCTTTATACTGTTCTATTTTTCTTTATGGCACTTTTCACCTTCAAACATACTATATAGTTTACTGATTTGTGTGTCTATTTTCTGTGTTCTTCCATTAGAATGTAAGCTCCTTGTAAGCAGAGGGTTTTGCCTGTTCCATATCCCCAGTGCCTAGAAACTACTTTGGCTTCAACAAATATCTGCTGAATGAAAAGTCCAATGAGACTGATATCATTATAACATGAGCAAAGAGGCGTTAAGAGCCTGATATGACCCCGACAATTTAACCCCAGAGCCCAGATATTTATATGTGATGTTACTGTTTCTGTCAAAAGAATTGAAGGCTTTCTTTTCAGCTAATCCATAAGTAAACACCTATTGATACAAGAAAACACAAGTCATTGGTGGTAATTCTGAGAAGACTAGTAATAACTGAATCCTCTCACTGGTTGTTTAATAGTTTATAGAAGCTGTTTTGGAGATTGATGAAATAGTCTAAAACAGAAAAAGTAGATTAAAGTCATTAATCAACAATTTATTTAAAAAAATTTATGTTTATTCATTTTTGAAAGACAGAGACAGAGTACAAGCAGGGGTGGGGTGGAGAGAGAGGGGGACACAAAATCTGAAGCAGGCTCCGAGCTGTCAGCACAGAGCCCGATTCAGGGCTCGAATTCATGAACTGCGAGATCATGACCTGAGCCCAAGTCAAACACTCAAACCGACTGAGCCACCCAGGTGCCCCAACATTGTTTTAAGTTTATTTATTTTTATTTTGATAGAGAAAGTGAAGGTGGGGGAGGGGATAAGGGGGGAGAGGGGGAGAGAGAGAGAGAGAGAGAGAGAGAGAGAGAGAGAGAGAGAGAAAATATCCCAAGCAGATTCTGCACTGACAGTGCAATGCAGGGCTCGAACCTACAAACTGTGAGATCATGACCTGAACCAAAATCAAGAGTCAGACCTTAACCAGCTGAGCCACCCAGGCACCCCAAACAAAAAATTAAAGTGATGGGATATTATGATTCAGGAGCACAGCACAAATCACACATTTAGAAAAGTTGTTCAAAATAGCAATCTTTTATAATCTCCAGTTCTTCTTAAGCTGCTTCTCCTTACTCAAACTCGTGAAGAAATATATACTGCATTCAAATGAGGCTGGGGAAGGCACCAGTGATAAAAGGTCACACAGCATATGATTCCTTAAGATATTATGTGTGTATTTTTAGTTGTTTTTCAATTTGCTAATTTCAGGGTTTCAGCTTCTTCTTTCCTCATTATTGTTATTTTACTAGTTTTTAGTTAAATGCTTGCTTCCCTTAATCACTATGAAATTCATCTCTCTCCAACCATTTCTCTACATAATCCAAATTTAAATTATTCAGGTTTTTGTGGTGAAATTTTAAAGGAGACAAAGTTTGTGTTAGGCTGTGGCCAGGGGTCCGATGCTTCCACACTGACTCCTGGCTTCTCACCAGGCCCTGAAGCATGGAGTGTGTCTGAACGTATTATTCCTCTGGGGCTTCAGATTTTGGCCATGCTTTCTTTCTCTAGGGACTGCAGGTTTCTCCTCTTCTGGGAAGAACTGGGACAGCTACTATTGTAGTATGACCATGCCATCTTCCTGGCAATGGTCATCCATTCCAACCACCATAATTCTCTTTTAGGGTTTTCTTAAGGGGAAATGTTTTAAAATAAATCACTGACTATTATGATCATTTCAAACTATGATAGATCCATGGGTGTTTAAAGTAGGCAAACTATCGGGGACCTTTGAATTATGTGTAGGTCCCCTTAAATCACATAAGAGAACAAAACAGAACATAAAGCAAAAGCCAGAGATTGCTGATGACTCCCTGTGCTACCTTAATAAAAAAAATATGGCTCTTATAGTGTGTGTGTGTGTGTGTGTGTGTGTGTGTGTCTGTGTATTTGTGTGTATAGATAGAAACAAAGGGTGGGGGGACTGGAGTAGCTGTTTCTTAGGTTCCTTTTATTTATTATTATTTCTTTTAATGAGAGAGGGAGAGTACGTGTACATGAGCAGGGGAGAGAGTCAGAGGGGGAGACAGACAGAGAGAGAGAGAATATCTTGAGCAGGCTCCACACTTAGCCCAGAGCCTAACGTGGGGCTTAATCCCACAACCCTGGGATCATGACCTGAGTCAAAATCAAGAGCCTGACACTCACCAGACTGAAGCCACCCACGTGCACCTCTTAGGTTCCTTTTACATCCAAGATTCCTTGAGACGCAAAGTTATTTTCAGAAGCTTATGACCGACATTAGGTGAAGAGACTTTGCACTGACAGAAACTTTATCTACTCTGCAATCCTAGTTAGGATCTACCATATTCCAAGAATATGCAAAAAGAAAAAGAGATTTATCTTATAAGCCAATCTCAAATATTAGTGTTAAAACAAACACTAAATTAACTGTACTTTTGACCTAAAGAATAATCTTTTCACAGCAACTGGCCCCATAAAAATACTTATTAATGATGCATTTAGGTACTTGAAGTTACCCTATAAACAACATAATAAAAACCAAACTGTCTAGTTAGAAAACATTCTTTATCTTAACTCTTATATATGCAATGATGATTGAACTGAAAGCATTTCAAAATATTTATTTAAAAATGGGAAGACTTCTGGGAAAATGGCAGAGGAGGAGGATCCTAACCTCACCTGGTCCAACTAACACACCTAGTAACAGCCACGTCAGCACAACCAAAGCAGAAAATGACCTGAAGAATGGCAGAACAGACTTTCCACAGTTAATTGTAGAGAGGAGGCCACATCAAAAAAAGGTAGGAGGGGCAAAGACATGGTGGGGAACCAAACTCCCAGTGAGACTAATCACAGATGGGAGGGACACTACAAGCACGGAGAAGGTAGAGAAACAGACTCCATCCCAGGCACCCCAGGCACAGGGGACCTGCACTAGAAATACAAGTGCCCGTAACATTTGGCTTTGAAAACTAGTGGGGCTTAACTTCATGAGTTTTTTACAACCAGTGGGGCTTAACTCCAGTACTTTAAAAGTCGGCAGGCTTAGTTCTGGGAGATGTGGAAAGCAATAAGAAACTGCGTCTCTGCCCTAATGAGACAGGACAACAAACGATCCCACCAAGATATAGCACAGAAGCAGCAGTTTGAAAAGTGCATGGGGTTTATGGGCAGGAGAGTTATTTAGTAATCTCAGAATGCATGCTGGAGTGACAGAGAGCTTTAGGAGACTTCTCCAAGAACAAAAGAGCCGGCAAGTGCCACTTCTTCCCACTGCCCCGCCAACCCCTGGCCCAAGCCTAGGTAGCCAGACACCTGTGAAAACCAGCTTGAGCACCCTCCACCTATCTTGTTGACACCGTGCACTCCACCCCTGCATTCTCCTGTGGATTCAGCCCATCCAACCTGCCTCATTCTGCCAGAGTCCCTCCAAAGTGGCTCCTCCTGCATCTCATCCTGCAAGCGGCCGCAAAAGGGGCTGGCAACACTCCAAGGTGACGCCTGCCCTGGTGAGAGGGGAAGAAACTACACACACCAATCCCACTGCAGCCCCAGCAGCTGGCCTTACCCCGGCAGGCTGGACAGAGTGCCCTGCTGATCAGTGCATCTGCAGCCCCAGCAGAGGGTCTTAGTCTCACTGCCAGCCCCGCCCACCACAGAAACCTCCAAAGAGGCAGCTCCAGGGGAGAGCCCTGCAGTTTGAGGTTACTTTGCAGCCCTAACAAACAGTCCTCTGGCCTGACTGCTGACGTCACCCAGCTACAAGTCCACGGGGACCTCCAACTGGCCTCCTAACAGCACAGGGACCAAATCTTGCCCACAACAGGTAAAGTGAGCCACTGCAGCTGACTGGACTGAAGGCAAACAAGGTTTAACCACAACAGTAGGGTGTATGGAACCCACACAGGAGACACCCCTGAAGCTCCTGGTTCCGGTGAACAGAGGGTATTGTGCCACAGAGCACCATAGGACCTCTTCCTCATAATGTCACTACTTTCAAGATCCAGGAAACATAACTGCCTTTCCCAATACATGGAAACAAACATAGATAGTGAAACAAAATGAGGAGACAGAGGAATATGTCACAATGAAAGAACAGACGAAATCACAGCAAAAGAGCTACATGAAACAAAGGCAAGCAATATGCCTGATTAAAAAAAAATCAAAGTAATGGTCATAAAGATACTTACTGGACTTGAGAAAAGAATGGAGGCTCTCAGTGAGACCTTCAAGAAAAAGATAGAAGATAGAAAACAAATAGAACCAATCAGAGATGAAGAATTCAATAAATAAAATTAAAAATACACTAGAGGCATCAATAGTAGCTTTGAGAAGGCAGAAGAATGGATCATAAAGCTGGAAGACAGAGTACTGGAAAGCAAACTGAACAGTAAAAAGAAAAAAGAATAATAAAACTGAGAATAAGTTAAGGGAGCTCAGCAACATCATCAAGCATAATAACATTTGCATTATAGGGATTCCAGGAGGACAAGAGAGAGAAAAGGGGGCAGAAAATTTATTTGAAGAAATAATAGCTGAAAACTTCCCTAATCTGTAGAAGGCGTCAGATACCTGATTCCAGAACGCATGGAGAGCCCCCAACAAAATCAACCCAAGAAGGTACACACCAAGGCACATAATAATTAAATGACAAAAAGTAGCGATAAAGAGAGAATTTTAAAAGCAACAAGAGAAATCAGTTACATACAGGGAAACCCAGAAGACTATCAGCTGGTTTTTCAGCAGAAACTCTGCAGGCCACAAGGGAGTGGCATGATTTATTCAAAGAGCTGAAAGGAAAAAACCCGTAACCAAAAACACTCAGCAAGGCTATCATACAGAATAGAAGGAGAGATAAAGAATTTCCCAGACAACAAAAGTTAAAGGAGTTCATCACAACTAAAGCAACCTTACAAGAAACATTAAAGAGAATTATTTGAGTAGAAAGAAAAGCCCATACTCAGGAGAAAGAAAATTGTGAAAGGAAAAAATTTCACAGTAAAATACAAACATAATAAAAATTAATCACTTATAAAACTAGTATGGGGGTTAAAGCACAAAAGCAGTAAAATAAATTATATCTATAAAAATCAGTTCAAGAGATTCACAAAATAAAAGAAAGTAAAATATGGCATCATATACATAAAACATGGGAGGGGAGAGTAAAAATTTAGTGCTTCTAGAATATGTTCAAAATTAAGTGACCATCAACTTAAAATAGACTACTATATGTGTAAAATGTTCTATGTGTGCTGAAGAGTAACCACAAACTAAAATCCTGGAACAGATATGAGAAAAAGAGAAAGCAATCCAAGCATATCATTAAAGAAAGCCATAGAATCACAAGGGAAGAGAGCAAGAGAAGTAAGGAACAGAGAAGAACTACAAAAACAATCATAAAACAAGTAACTAAGTGGCAATAGGTACATACCTGTCAATAATTACTTTGAATGTAAATGGACTCTAATCAAAAGACACAGGGTGACAGATAAAAAAGCAAGACCCATCAGGGTGCCTGGGTGGCTCAGTCGGTTGAGCTTCCGACTTCAGCTCAGGTCATGGTCTCACAGTTCGTGAGTTCGAGCCCTGTGTCGGGCTCTGTGCCAACGAACGGCTCAGAGCCTGGAGCTTGCTTCAGATTCTGTATCTCTCTCTCTTTCCCCTTCCCTGCTCATGCTCTGCCTGTCTCTGTCTCTCAAAAATAAATAAATGTTAAGAAAAAAAAAAGTAAGACCCATCTATGAGCTAACTACAAGAAACTGGCTTCAGACCTAACGATTCATGCAGATTGAAAGTAAAGGGGTGGAAAAAGCATTTACCATGCAAATGGAAGCAAAAAGAAAGCTGGGGCAGCAATATTTTTCTCAGACAAAACAGACTTTAAAACAAAGACTATAAAAAAGACAAAGAAGGACACTACATAATGATAAGGGCAACAATCCAGCAAGAGGATATAACAATTGTAAATATTTGTGCACTCAACGTAGGAACAACTAAATACATAAAGCAACCATTAACATACATAAAGGAAAAAAACTGACAGTCATACAACAATAGTAGTGAGCTGTAACAACCCACTTACATCAACAGATCACCTAGGCAGAATATTAACAAGGCAACAGTGTCTTTGAATGACGCATTAAACCAAATGGATCTAAAAGATATATTTAGATTACTCCATCTAAAAACAGTGGAATACATATTCTTTTCAAGTGCAAATGAAATATTCTCCAGAGAAGATCACATGTTAGGCCACAAAACAAGGGTCCACAAATTCAAAAAGACTGAAATCATATCATGGTTCTTTTCTGACCACAATGGTGTGAAAATAGAAATCAATCACAAGAAAAAATGTGGAAAGCACCTAAATACATGGAGGCTACATAATGATGAATGCATCAACCAAGAAATCAAAAAGGAAATTAAAACAAAAATACATGGAGAGAAATGAAAATGAAAACACAACGTTCTGAAATTTTTGGGATGCAGCAAAAGTGGCTCAAAAAGGGATGATTATAGCAGTGCAGGCCTACCTCAAGAAGCAAGGAAAATTTCAAATAAGCAACCTAATCTTACACTTACAGGAGCTAGAAAAACAAAGCTCAAAGCTAGTACAAGGAAGAAAATAATAAAAATTAGAGCAAAAACAAATGAAATAGAGATAAAAAAAAACCCAATAGAATAGATTAATGAAACCAGAACTTGTTCTTGGAAAACACTGACAAAACACTGACAAAACTGATAAAACTTTACCCAGACTCATCGAAAAAAGAAGAGGATTCAAATAAATAAATAAAATCAGAAATGAAGGAGAAATAACAATCAATACCACAGAAATACAAAGGATTATAAAAGAATATTATGCAAAATTATATGCCAACACACTGGACAACCTACAAGACGTGGATAAATTCCTAGAAACATATAACCTTCCAAAAGTGAATCAGGAAGAAATAGAAAATTTGAACATACCCATTACCAGCAGTGAAATTGAATCAAAAACCTCAAAACGAACAAAAAAAGTCAAGACCAGATGGCCTCACAGGTGAATTCTACCAAACATTTAAAGTAGAGTTAATACCTATTCTTCTCAAACTATTCCAAATAATAGAAGAGGAAAGAAAGCTTCCAAATTCACTCTGAGGCCAGCATTACCCTCATACTAAAACCAGAAAAGGGCACTACAAAAAGAGAAAACTATAAGCCAATATCTCTGATGAACATAGATGCAAAAATCCTCAACAAAATATTAGCAAACCAAATTCAACAATACATTAAATTCACCATGATCAAGTGGGATTTATTCCAGTGGTTCATACTTGCAAATAAATCAATGTGATACATCACACTGACGAGAGACAAACAATATAATCATTTCAATACATGCAGAAAAAGCATTTGAGAAACTACAACATCCATTCATGATAAAAACTGTCAACAGAGTAGGTTTAGAGGGAACACACCTCAACATAATAAAGGCCTTATGTGAAAAACACACCGCTAATATCATAATCAATGGTGAAAAACCAAGAGCTTTTCCTCTAAGAGCAGGAGCAAGACCAGGATGTCCACTCTCACCACTTTTGTTCAACATAGTACTGGAGGATGCCTGAGTGGTTCAGTTGGTAAGCAGCTGACTCTGGACTTCAGCTTAGGTCATGATCTCATAGTTCATAAATTATAGCCCCACAAAGGGCTCTGCACTGACAGCACGAAGCCTGCTTGGGATTCTCTCTCTTCTCTCTCTCTGCCCCTCCCCTGCTCTCTCTCTCTCTCTCTTTCAAAATAAATAAATAAACTTAAAAAAAAAAAAAGAAAAACATAGTACTGAAAGTTCTACCCAAACAAAAAATCCAACAAAAAGAAGTAAAAAGTATCCAGATTGTAAGGAAGAAGTAAAACTGTCACTATTTGCAGATGACATGATACTATACAGAAAAAGCCTTAAAGAATCCACAAAAAACTACTAGAACTAAAGATGAATTCAGTAGACTCAGGATACAAAATTAATATATGGAAATCTGTTGCATTTCTATCAACTAATAATGAAATAGCAAATAGAGAAATTTAGAAAACAAGCCCATTTATAATTTCACCAAAAAGAATAAAATACCAAAGAATAAACTTAACCAAGGAGGTGAAAGACCCATACTCTGATTATTATAAAACGCTGATGAAAGAAATTAAAGATAACACAAACAACTGGAAAGATATTCCATGCTCATGGATTGGAATTTTGTTAAAATATCCATACTACCCAAAGCAATCTACAGATTTCATGCAATCCAGATCTATCAATACAAATAGCACTTTTCACAGAACTAGAACAAATAATATTAACATTTGTATGAAACCACAAGAGACCCTGAGTGGCCAAAGTAATCTTGACAAAGAAAAACAAAGCAGGAAGTATCACAATCCTAGGCTTTAAGATATCTACACTACAAAGCTGTAATAATCAAAACAGTATGGTATATGCGCAAAAAGAGACACATAGATCAATGGAACAGAAAAGAAAGCCCAGAAATAAACCCATGCTTTTATGTTAAATTAGTTTACAACAAACGAGGCAAGAAAATACAAAGGGAAAAAGATAGTCTCTTCAACAAATGGTGTTGGGAAAACTGGACAACTACATGTGAAAGAATGAAACTGGACCACTTTCTCATAACATACACAAAAATAAACTCAAAATGATTTAAAGACCTAAATGTGAGACCTGAAACCATAAAATTCCCAGGAAAATAACATAGGCAGTAACTTCTTTGACATCAGCTATAGAAACATTTTCTAGATATGTGTCCCTTGGCAAGGGACACAAAGGTAAAATTAAACTGCTGGGACTACACCAAAATAAAAAGCTTCTGCACAGAAAGTAAACCATCAACAAAATGAAAAGAAAACCTACTGAATGGGAAGAGATAGTTGCAAATGATATATCTTATTAAGGTACATATACAACATACATAAAGCACTTCTACAACTTAACACCCCAAAACCAAATAATCCAATTTAAAAATGGGCAGAGGAACTGATTAGACATTTTTCCAAGGAAGATATACAGATAGCCAACAGACACATGAAAAGATGCTCAACATCACTAATCATCAAGGAAATGCAAATCAAAACCACAATGAAATATCAGTTTATACCTGTCAGAATGGCTCCAAGCAAAAACAGAAGAAATAATAAGTACTAGTGAAGATGTAGAGAAACAGGAAGCCTCATGCAGTGTTGGTGGGAAAGCAGCCTGGTATAGCCACTGAGGAAAACATTATGGAGATTCCTCAAAAAATTTAAAATAGAATTACCATATGATCCAGTAATTCCACTAAATGGTATTTGCCCAACAGAAACAAAAACACAATTCGAAAAGATATATGCACTTTTATGTTTATTGCAGTATTATTTACACAAGTCAAGATATGGTAACAACCCAAATTTCCATTGATAGATAAATGAATAAAGATGTTTTACACACACACACACACACACACACACACACACACACACACACAGTGGATCATTACTCAGTCATTAAAAAGAATGAAATCTTGCCATTTGCAACAACATGGATGGACCTAGAAGGTATTATGCTAACTGAAGTAAGTCAGGCAGAGAAAGACAAATACCATATGATTTCACTCACATATGGAATTTAAGAAACAAAGCAAATGAACACACAAAGATAAAAGAGACAAACAATAAAAAACATTCTTAAATAAAGAGAACCAACTGGTGGTTGCCAGAGAGGAGGTTGGTGGGGGATGAGTGAAACAGATAAAGGGGATTAAGAGTACACTTGTCTTGATAAGCCCTGAGAAATGTACGGAATTGTACACCTGAAACCAATATAATACTGTATGCTAATTATACTTGAATTTTAAAAAATAAACTAAAAACATAAATTAAATTAAATTAAAAATATAAATAAATAAAAATTAAAATGTACTCATGAGAAACCATGTAAGGACTTGTAAGTTAATTTAAGCCTTTGGAGATATTCTTGGTGATAGGTAACTTAATTGGTTATATCTGCAATACTGAAAACATACCTATATATAATTCTTTAATTTGACGTAAGTCAAAAGTTTTAGGGCACCAAGTTATCTTCAAGGCACTCTGTAGAAGATATAAACATGAAAAAGCCTCCAATTTTCCTAGCGTAGGTAGTGAGATACATACACAAAACACAAATAACATAGAATAAGCTCTATAAGAATAAATACATGAAGTATTGGTACTGCATCAAGATAAAAAGCTTCTGCACTACAAAGGAAACAATCAATAAAACTGAAAGGCAGCCTACAGAATGGGAGAAGATAATTTGCAAATGATGTATCTGATAAAGAGTTAACATCCAAGATCTGTAAAGAATTTACCATACTCAATGTCCAAAAACCAAATAACCCAGTTAAGAAATGGGCAAAAGACATGAATAGACATTTTCCCAAAGAAGACATCCAGATGGTTGGACAAAATAAATCAAAACCACAATGAGATACCACCTCACACCTGTCAAAATGGCTAAAATTAACAACACAAGAAACAACAGTTGTTGACAAGAATGTGGAGAAATGGGAACCCTCCTTGCACGGTTGGTAAGAATGCAAACTGGTGCAGCCACTCTGGAGAACAGTATGGAGGTTCCTCAAGAAACTAAAAATGGAACTACCTTATGATCCATCAACTGCACTACTATGTATTTATCCAAAGGATACAAAAATACAGATTCAAAGGGGTACATGCACCCCAATGTTTATAGCAGCACTATCAACAATAGCCAAACTATGGAGAGAACCCAAATGTCCATCAACTGATGAATGGATGAAGAAGATGCGTGTGTGCATGCGTGTGTGTGTGTATGTGTGTGTGTGTGTATATAATATATGATATGGGAATATTACTGAGACATCAAAAAGAATGAAATCTTTCCATTTGCAATGACGTGGATGGAGCTAGAATATACAATGCTAAATGAAATAAGTCAACCAGAGAAAGACAAATACCATATGATTTCTTACATGTGGAGTTTAAGAAACAAAACAGGTGAACATAGGTAAAGGGTGGGGGAGAGAAGAGAGGGAAACAAACCACAAGAGATCCTTAATGATACAGAACAAACTGAGGGTTGATGGAGGGAGGCAAGTAGGAGATGGGCTAGATGGGTGATGGGTACTAAGAGGGCACTTGTGATGAGCAATGGGTGCTGTATGTAAGTGATGAATCACCAAATTTTACTCCTAAAACCAATATTGCACTGTGTTAACTAGAATTTAATTTTAAAAAAAGAATAAATATATGAAGATATAACAGAAAGCTAAAAAAAAGAGCTTCTGTTCCAAATGTAGGATATTAATTACCTTATATCTTCTTACTCTGTGTGTGTGTTTGTTGTTAATTATATAAATTTCTATTACACACAAGTCATTGTGGAAGGTTTTGCCAAACATACACATTAGGTTTATTCAGTTTAATTTTCTAAGACCTAATGATTTTAAAATGGTATAATAAGAGGTTTAAATTTTTGTAAAAATAAGAGTACAATGAAATTCACTGAAAGAAAAAAACCCATATTACCTTTTAGCTCAAAATTTATTCTGCATATTCATTTCTATACACATACACATACAATAAAAGATTCAAATAATAAAAGAGAGTGCCAAGGGGGCGTGTGACCATTTTCCAAATAAGTCCTATGCATAGTAATTGCTCCAAATGTTCAAAGAAAAGAAAGATTATTTTGGTCTAATGTGACTTAAGATTTTCACAGAAAACTTGAAAAGAGGTTAAGCTGTAATAAAGGAAGACAACCAAATGCATTCCAAGAGAATGGAGTAGTATTAGCAAAGCCAGGAGGTAGAAAAATGAGGCATGTAGGGAAGTTGTGGAAAGTAAAACTATTATGGTAAAATTATATAATCATAGACTCAGGTTTGTAAAATGACCTTAAAAGCCATCTAGTACAATAACTGTATGTTGAGGCCAATTATGAAGAACTTGGCCACTACCTTAGAGGCAGCAAAAATATTCAAAGTTTCAGAGCCAGCAAATGGCATGATCAAAGCAGTTATTTAGTAAAAATTACCTCCCTGAAATGGGTAGTATTGACTCTTAAGCAAGGAAGACAGGAAACAGCCAGCTTCAACCCCCTCCCTCTGACTGTTGGAGTCCTGCCCAACCTTCAAAGTCAATCAGGTACCATTTCTGGATTATGCCTTCTTAGAAGGTTCCAGTTATCTTTCTTTCCCAGGAACTCCGAAAGTTCTTGGTCTGTGCCTGAATTACATAAACAGGACTTCATTATAGGCAGGTCTCTAACTCGCCTCCAACAACTTATGCTCCTTGATGGCTGATGGTGTGTTGCATTGATCTTAGTATCTTTACCTCTCTCACCACTGACATTACCTAGCCCAGTGTTTATAGTGGTTTCTTAGGAAATATTTACGAAATCATAGTTTGATACCAAGGTTATTTTTAACTAGATTATTAATGGTTTTCTGCAACAGGGTATTTAAATAATTTGACAAAGTGTGCCACAGACATGTGCTGCAGCAAGAGTACAGTACACAGTGGTCAGTCTGGCTAGAGCACAGAGCTAGGGAATAGGATAGAGATAAATAGTGACGATAGAACAAGCTCAAGAGGTAATCAGAAGATAGATTCCACAGGACCTTGGAAACCACACCAATGAATTTAGACTTTATTCTGAAAATAACAGGGCGACCCAGAAAGAATGATAATGAACAAGACGAGAGGCAGGGAGACTGTTGTAGTAACCCAGGCAAGAGAAGGCTAACTTTAGTACATTAGTGATGATGACAGGAAGAAATAGACAAATTCAAAAGCTATTACAGAGGCAGAATCAAATGGACTTGGTAAAGATGGTGGGAAACAAAGATGAGAAGAAGGAGTAGAGGATGATGCTCAGGTTTCTGGTTTGAACAACTGGGAGGTACCATCCACAGAGAGAAAGAACAATGGAGGAGGAGTAAATTCTAAGATCACATGATGAGTTTAATTTAGGAATATTTGGTTGAGGTTTCCATAGGCTATACAAGTAAAGATGCCTAGTATGTAGTAGAATATGGTACACAGTCCAGGAAAAAGCTCTGGAATACAGTTCTAGATTTAGAATCATCAGAAAAAGGTGGTAAATGAAACCAATGTAGTGGGAGGTATCGGTCAGGGATGGTGCAATGAGAAAAGAAGAAGATCTATTAAAAAATAGTGATAAAAAAAACAGTTTTTAAGCCATGATCAGAGGATAAAGAGCTCCAAAATAAAACTGAGAAGGAGGGGCACCTGGGTGGCTCAGTCGGTTGAGCGTCCGACTTTGGCTCAGGTAGTGATCTCGTGGTCCATGAGTTCGAGCCCCGCGTCGGGCTCTGTGCTGACAGCTCAGAGCCTGGAGCCTGTTTCAGATTCTGTGCCTCCCTCTCTCTGACCCTCCCCTGTTCATGCTCTGTCTCTCTCTGTCTCAAAAATAAATAAACGTTAAAAAAAATTTTTTTTAAATAAATAAATAAATAAATAAATAAATAAATAAATAAAACTGAGAAGGAGTGGCTAGAACAGAAAGGGAAACCAGGAGCCAGTGGAAGGGTACTGAAGCAAAGGGACAGACCTCAACAAGAAATGGTTAAGGTGTAAAAGGACTCAGAATTGTCTATTGGATTAACTGTTTGTCTCAGCCAAAAGCAGTCTCAGTAGAGTAGTGTGGTAGAAACAGGACTGCAGTAGGCTGAAAAGTGAAAAAGAAGTGAGAAAGAAAAAAGGGGAGTCGCAGTCAAAGATTGACTCTAAGTCAATCCATACAGGGTTCAAGTGAATCAAGGAAATGGAGTCCCTCAGAGACACAGATTCCATGGCAAATGTTAGGGTATGCCTCTCCCTGCACCACTATGCTTAGATTGTAGAGGAGACTTGGAATTAGATGAAACTTTAGTAGTAATGACGATAGAAAAAATACTAGTAAAATGGCAACATACGGACTAAAGCAGTTTAAGGGAAAGGCCCATCATTTACACTCTGGTGACAGAGCATTCAGAGTTGACTGCATACTCCTAAAACTTCGGATTTGCTTAGCAGCAGCTAACAAAGTTATCTCCTTCTTCTCTTCCAGTAGCTACCACTGTACCACCACCAACCCACCAGTAAAGTATGGCTCACTGATGAAGGACTCAGAGCAATCAGTTGGATTCACCATACTCTAGGACTATACTATCCAATAGAGTTGCTGGTAGCCAAATGTGGCTATATAAATCAAAACTTTAAGTAATTAAAATTTAATTTAATTTTCATTTCGTTTTATTTCTTCTGTTTTGTGAGCCACATTTAAGCTATGCAGTAGATACACGTGCCTAGTGGCTACTGTATTGGACAGCACAGATTATAAAGTATTTCCACCCATTCAGAAAGTTCTATTGGACAACATCACTCTGGAGTTAAGAAGCTCTTTCAGAATGTTCTTTTACATTATCCCAAGAAGATTATGAACACTTGCTGAGAGTCCCAAGAGTGCAGCTTATCACATGCCGGCCTGGCTCCACCCAATCGGATTGAAGCCAAAAGGAGAAGAAAACTACATGATGTCAATTCCCCCTGCAGGGTATTTAGTGAAGTCATCACAAGCTAAATATTATGCAAGAACACCCTCCAGAACCTGGGGGCTTATCAAAGAAGGATGACTCACTTCTTAAGATCCATTTTAAGGATGAAGATAAAGTTCAACATAACAGATTTGAGAATAAAAGAGCAAAGTTGAAGTCTGCTTATTTTTAAAATGGTCCTTGAAACAGAATTCATGACTTATTTGAATTGGTGATACTAATGATGCCCTTGTGAGTTGTTCAACCCTGTATTTCTACCTGGTACTAGTCCCAGTAAGCAAGCAATTCCTGAATTTGCATAAGAATCAAAAGAACAATCTTGCTACAATACCTAAATTTTGATTCCACAAGCGAGAGAACATTCTCATGTAAGAATAGGAACTAGAAACCCTATTATGATAGAATGCAGTTATGTATTGGAGGGGAAAAAAAGAACAAAAAAGGAAAAACCCAGATTGCTCTGGAATTTGATGCCAAGGTTCCCATATACCACCTTCAGGAAAATGGCAACAGAGACATTCCAGAGGATCAAGAAAGAGATAAAATGAATATTACAACCAACAGAATTTTCATGGTACTCATGTAACAAGAACTGAAATCTGCACACTATATAATTTCAACCATGAAAAAACAGGTGTTGAGATCTACCCACCCAGCAGATTGAAAAACAAACCTTGGGCTGCTGCTGGTGGCATAGAGATACTACTCTAACGGTCTGTATCTGGAGCCCATTTTTCTCTTAAACCACTGAACTTCATAAGTCTCAGTAACTCAGAAAGGCAAATTGTGCCCATAGAACAAACGAAGAAGAACACAAGAATGTGAAAGTTCACTTCCCAAGGCATTCTGCTAACACGTTTGCTTTTCTACTCAAATATAGCAGGATAACAGAAAATGAGAAGAAGTGAATAAAAGAACAACTGGACTAGCTTTTGCTTTCTTAAATAACAAGAACTAGTACTGTGTAAAAAAAAAAAAAAAACAAAAAAAAAAAAACAGAATGTAGGGTTGGTTTTTTTTTCCAACAGATAAGAATGATAAGTTAAAATCTTTAAGTCATGAGGAAAGTTGACATTTTCTCCTGAAATATAGGACTTTTAGGTTCAGAAACTATATTACAGTTGAAAGATCAAGCTTTCAGAAATCAGGAAATTCCAAAGCAAGCCTACAGCAGTGCTTACTTGGACACATTACACATGGTACATATTTTACGGTCCACGTTTAACAAATAGCTGGGAGATGAAAAAAAAGTTCCACACATTCAGCAGAGCAGAATAAGGTCTATAGCAGAAGGGAGAAGTTTGAGATGTTCTGAATGCTACTCTGAGAAGTAATATTCTGTTAATCTAGTTTTAACAATTTGTTTTTTTTTAATTTTTAGAACAACAGTCATCCCAGTTGAAAAAAAGTATATGTGTGTGTGTGTGTGTGTGTAAAATGCTATGTCTATCACCATCCTATAAATCTGAGAGGTGCCCCCCCTCTTTTGGCAACTCTCTAAAAATCTCATGAAATAAATGCTTATTTTTCCTCAACTCCAGACCTTAATTTTCTATCTTTGGAACTTAAAAATACTTACATAATTGTCTTCAAATATGGCTTGACTTTTCTTCTTTGATGGAAACAGCATTCCTGCCAACTTTAAAATTTATAGCTACAACCATATTTTTTTAATTTTTAAAAGTACAAAAAAATACCACAACCTCTTAAGTGATTTTGAAATGAACATTTCTTCATATTCATAATTATCCCATGTCACACTGAAATATACTCCAGCTCAGCATACAAATGGAAAGAACATTTACCTCTGAGTCTCATTTGGAGACAATATCAGCAACTAAAAAAAATTCCAGTAGCAATCATACTCCAGGCATCATAAATTTCATAATAAAGTAAAATGGTACAACTAGTAATCAAATTCCTCTGTGTATCTCTCTCTCTTGCTCTCCTCCCTCACTCTGTGTGTGTGTGTGTGTGTGTGTGTGTGTGTAACTCTCACTTTTACAGGCTACACCACAGTTTTCAAAAGCACTTTCATATAACTTCAATAATCTGATCTTCCAACAACCCTCAAAGGTACACAAGACAGGGATTATTTATTACTCCATTTGATAGGGCAGTAAACTGAGATACAGAAAGGCTAAACGACTTGCCAAAACCCAAAGCTCACCAGTGACAAACCCTGGGAAAAATATCCAGACTGTTGATTCCCAGATCAGTCCCTTAAAAGAAAGTTTAGATGTGCAGTTTAAATTAGATGAAAAATGTGCAAAGTTGCTAGGTTTCTAAAGCAGTTTGAACAATGCTTCTTTTTTCTCCATCATAAATGTTCATAGTCTATGTCACTGCTGGAAAAGTGGGGCAGTCACCTGGATTACAGAGAGACTGCATCAAAAGGCTGAATTTGAAAGTATTTACATTTGCAAAATTACATGCCTTTGAAAATCCAGTCCATATAATACTGTATTTGAACAGCTTCTGAGGTAGAAAATACTGAAATTTACTGGAGAAAATAAACACTGGACCATTTATCTTTAAAAATAAATAAAAGAGTAATCTAGGGGGAAATGGTTCCAGAAGACTATAGGGGTGAAATTTAAATCATAGTACTGATTACAAAACTTGTTCAAAAAAACGTGAATCCTTCCAAACTCATTATGATTTTTTTTACGTTTCCTCCTTAAATCAGGTACCACAACAGGGCAGCATTGCAACATCCTTTTCACTTTTAAGTTATGGTGTCAAGTTTACATCTACATCTGCTACATTTTCATAAGAACCTAACTGGCATTTGTAACCAATAAAAATCAGTATTAAAGGCAGCATTCTCATTATTTCAAATGACTCAAGGGTTTGCTGTTCTTTTTGATTCCTCAAAGAAGCAACTGAAGTAAGTGGAGAATGTGTCAGCATAACTTTTTACATGTGTTTCTCTCTACTTTTCAATTATTGGGCAAGCTCCTAAAAACAAAAAAAAAATTATTTTTCTTTTTCTTATATATTTTGCCCCTAGCAACTAGTGTAGAGCTTGGCACAGGCCACATGGAGTTCACAGACTATGCTGGAAACCGGGCAGAAATTCTCAGGTTCCCCCTCCAAGCCCAGGGATAGAGAAGCGTATCAGAGTCTCGATTTCTTCCCACCAGTGATTTCACAGAAGGAATTGAGCAGTACATATGGTGACAGCCACAGGGGTTAAAAGGGAGGGAAACCGGTCTGTGTGAAGCGCCTGTGGAGAAAATACCTATCTCGAAGCTGGAGTTGGTAGTGTGGCTAAAAAGACAACTGACCAAAGGAACATATTAATCACTGTGTTCTAACAACTTTACACACAGGTCACGGACAGAAAATAGTTGAGAAAAACTAATCTACCACACAATGGATGCAAAATATACATAAACCCTTGGTTAAGCCATCACAAGGACAGCCAAGTTTAGAATGAGACAATTGTCTGTTGGATAATTAGGCCTTTGCTCCCTAAAACATGTCTATAAATTATTCCTCAGGCCAATGTTTAGTTTACATCACATAATCTACATAGCGTTGCTTCTAAGTCAGAGTGTAATTAAATAAATTTGTTTTACATTCTGCTGTGTTGTATGTCTTATTTGTCCTTATTCTTAAATATATGGTTCAAGTAACAGTACATAGGCCCCTTTGCCTTATATTTTATATAAAATAGACGTTTTATGTACCTGAAGTTGGAACCATGTACATGCCACAAATATAGTTTAGAGTTAGAATCAAAATTCCTTAAAAGCCAAGAAAAACTTGTTCCACTAAAGGGCAGGAAAAATGGTGAATTCAGGGTCTTGAAAATGTCACATGATGAATAACCAACCCTGAATAACAAAGCATATCTACATGACAGTATCTGTGAATACAGCAATAGAATATTAGAATATAATAGAATACACGTATGATAGAATAGCAATATATAAACAAGTTTATATAAAGTGTACATAGTTTGTAGAAAAGAGAATGTTCATCTAAAAAGATTCCATCTAAGTTTACAAAGGAGAGTTTAAAAAAAAATAGGCCTCTATATTCTGAATTAGAGATGATAAAATAGCTTGTATCCTGTGACTTGCATTTGATGTTTCAAATTTATGTGAGAAAGTGTTCTCAAACATATTTTAAATGTGCATCTGTTACTGCTTATCTATGAGAGTTCAAGTACAAACTGCAGATCACCATCCAAAAACAATGAATATCTAAGACACATATGACTTCACATGCTGCACAATGAAGCAGCCAACTACTTTATCGAGAAAACATGGCCTCATGGCCATGAGGCTCAGACCTCCTACGTGGTTGACTCAGAGTTAATCCTGATACAGAATGTGCTCTCAAAAAGAGATATGGTTGTAGTAGGAAACTCACAATGTGTGACCTAGACAAACCATCAGGAGGAAAGCATGTGGCAATCAACTGTTTTACGTACTTTGCAAATCCAATGAAATCTTCGTGGTTGGTGTTGATGTAAGAGACTTGGATGTCAATCAGTAGCAGTACCTATAAGTTAAAGAGAAACCCTTCAGTGAAAACTGATCGTAAATATTCTCAAACACAAAACTGAGTAATTGCCTACAAATTATTTATCTTTATTTAATTCTTAAAAGGATGCTTCAGTTAAAATGAGAAGTTGCATCAATTTTTTTTCATTAGACTCACAATTTTTACTCTAAATTCAGAAATTAAAAATCTACATGAAAAGTCTGAGTCCCACATGAAGACAACATGTTTATAGTTTATAGGCATGGACTCTGCTAATTTAACACAGAATGTAGGATTATTCTAGTCCTCTAAAATGTAGGCATAATGTTCAAAAGAAGGATACACGTGTACCAATGACGGGCTGCTCAGAGCTTCCTGTTCCTGTAGGCACTATATATTAGCCATGAAATAACAATATTATCTCTTGTTTTTCCTCTTCTCTTCTACCTCTTTAAGCTCCTTCTAGGCAAGCAGGAGTAACATCTCATCAACCAATTCAAAAAGGCAATATACAAATAAATAGAAAACTTCCTCAAGATCAACAGGCCTGGTTATCAAAGCAAAACTTCAGTCAGGTCTCTGCTAAAAGATCACTTCTTTAGAGGGATCCTCCCTACTATCTAAACTAGCACTCGGGGCGCCTGGGTGGCTCAGTCGGCCTGACTTGGGCTCAGGTGATGATTTTGCAGTTGGTGAGTTCAAGCCCCATGTCGGGCTCTGTGTTGGCAGCTCAGAGCCTGGAGCCTGCTCCAGATTCTGTGTCTCCCTCTCTATTTCTCCAGCTCCCCTGCTCACGCTTCTTCTGTCTCTCTCAAAAATAAATATTTAAAAAAATTAAAAATAAATAAACCAGCACTCTGTTTGTACCTTATTATACCGCCTTATTTTCCTTTGTAGCACTACCGCTAGCTGACATAGTAAGTTTTTACTTATTCAGTATACAGACCCCATCTGCCGTATCCATGCTCTATCCCCAGTGCCTTGAACTTCATGGACAATCAAGATTTGTCAAGGAATGAACTGAATGCATGTTCCCATAAACATGAAACATGAAAATGTTCTAATCATGAGATACTTAGAAACTTTAAGTCAGAGGTTTGGAAAGTCCCTCTGTAGAAAATATTCTTCAATAGGAGATAAGAGAGGGTAGAGCAACCAACCAGACACTGTAAGAGAGTTTTATCCCAGAGATACTCAAAACTGAGTTCCCCTTCCTAAGTTTCCTTTTGTTCTCCCAACTGTGTCCCTTCTCTTTCTAGAATGTTTGTTAATAGGAAGAAAAAAAAAAAATCCAGAATCCCTGCCTACATACCTCCAGAGCTCTGCACCTTGACTTTGTTGAACGAACTTTTGATAAACATGATGAGCATATTCATGCTGCCTCCCTTCAATGAAGATGACATTTGAATGCATCAGAGCCCTCAGGATAACAGTTCACTGACCAGGTCTATGTAATGTTCCCCAGAGGGTACTTCCTCAGGAAAGGCTTACCAGATCCTCACCCTATACGCTCACCCCAAACCAGGTTAGATAATGCTAACACTGTCATATAGACTATATATTGTATTATATTTTATATGTATATTGTACCTTATACTTTTTATTTGTGGTATATACCACAAATGTAATTAATTCTTTGTGTATATTTTGTTTGATGTTTTGCTTCCTCGCAAGACTGTAAGTAAGCTCAGGGTGCCCGGGTGGCTCAGCTGTTTCAGTGTCTGACTCTTGATATCGGCTGAGCTCATGATCTCGCAGTCATGGAACTGAGCCCTGTGTCAGGCTCCACATTGGGAGTGGGGCCTGCTTAGGATTCTCTCTCTGCCTCTCTCTCTGCCCCTCCCCTGCTCTCTTTCTCAAAATAAATAAACATTTTTTAAAAAGACTGTAAGTAAGCTCCATGGAAGCAGGAGTTATATTTGTCTTGTTCACCTCTTATCCCCAGAACGTAGCATGATACACGTAGTAGGTGCCCAGTAAATATTTGTGGCTATAAATTGATAACTGTCTACCAGCCTTGAATAAGACTTTGCTTTAAAGGGAGCAATTTATTACCACATAATCGGTAAATGGCCGCTTATTGTTGTCTCTCTGTCACTACCCAATGCTATGGGCTCTGAGGGTTTGCTTTTATGGCTAATCTCAGCTGGTCGTCTTGCTGTGAATCCCAAGGGGACCTGGCCAAAAAAAATTAATGCATCACCCAAATCCATCCTTACTACCAAATATAAAGTCACAGTACAGGCACTATTAGGTCAGTAACGTCATACTTTTATGAAAAAGTTTCGTATCCTCAGATACAGTTTCATTTCTTGTCCTAATGAACAAAACTCTAGAGTTAGGAGGGGTCATCATTATTACTTTGTCTGTGGTATTGCCTCTATTCTCCCGACAATAAAGCCAGATTCTGTTAAATGTTATACTCCCAAATCCATTTGGCCAGGAGTTTGCATCAATAAACCATAATGTTTAAGCACAAATAAATTGTTGCCACCATAAAGAGCAAAATATCTACATAATTCTCAGCATTGCCAAAGGTTGTCACGAATATCTTGGCCGTTCATGCACATTAACTTGGACTGCAGTATAGGAAAAAAGTGGGAAAAAAAATAAAAACTATGGCTGCTCTCATTCATATTCCTGGAAACTGGGAGTCTGTGTTCATCCTAGGAAAAGAGCCAGGTCGCATGTGGGGGATGAAAAGGAAAATAGTACATTTTTTTCTCATTTTTTCACTTTCTCAGAGTTTCTCACTGCCTTTCCACCCACAGTTATTGAATATTTAAAGAAAAAGTAAAGCTACCCCTGCTAGCAATAATCACCCACAAAGTCAGTCCCTTTAACATGCAATTACACGTGTGGAAGCACCTGGAATGATAGCAGGCACACATTTTAAAAAAACCTATGTCTTAGAAAAAAGCTCACAGATTTATGGTTGTCTATATGTTTAATATTGAAGAATTCCACCCCCCCCCCCACAAGGCTTCCAGAGCAGAGGTCAGTAATAATTTCTTAAAAACTTTTAAAACCTGGGGCTCCTGGGTGGCTCAGTCAGTTTAGCAACTGACTTTGACTCAGGTCATGATCTCAACCGCTTGTGGGTTTGAGCCCTGCACTGGGCTCTGTGCTGACAGCTCAGAGCCTGGAGCCTCTTTCGGATTCTGTGTCTCCCTCTCTCTCTGCCCCTCTTCCACCTCCCTCCCTCCCTCTCTCTCTCTCTCTCTCTCTCCCTAAGAATAAAAAAAAAAAAAACCATTAAAATTAAAAAAATTTTTTTAACTAAAAAATAACTACAAGAACACCTCAAAGCATTTCTGGTACAAAGGCCTGGGAAAATGGGTCACTCTCTGGCCAGCTACTTTGGAAGCATCATACAACCCAAAGCAGCATGGAGTTCAGAACTCAAACCTGAGATCTATGCAAACTGCTACCTTCACATGTCCAAGAACATGAATGTTTTTACCGCACAGGTCGTACTATAGGTGCCAAGCACCAGCTTCTTCAAGTGGTTGGCTGATGAACTGTCAGACTAGGACACCTGAGATGGCCACTTAGTAGAGACACCTGCTCCATCCCTTATCTCCCACTTGGGGAATGAAGTGATCACTACATCAGAGTTGCAGGTGAAAGACAATTTCTCTTAAAATCAGAAAAAGGCAATTCTTTCTCACAGATACTAGGTACCACAGCTCTGTAGGAAAAACAATGAAAACAACTAAAATTAATGAAGAACTCAGAACTGCATTTGGATGCTTAATTTCATCCTCATAAAATTCCTATGCGTTAACTACCATTATTATCTCACTTTAAGATGAGGAAACTGAAGTATACGATGTCAAGCACCTTATTATTTGCACAGAAAATAATAGCAGAGGTGGAATTCGGACTCAGGCAGTCTGAACCTGAAGCCCACAATCTTAACAACAGTGCTGAGTTTGATTACATTGTTTCAGTAAAGCAAAACTGAAACAGGAAACATGAAGCTAACAACTGCTTAGATAGGAAAACAAAGTAATTAAGATAATAATTGTACTACTTCAATATTGTTTTTACATAGGATCCCTAAGAGTTAAGTAGGATAATATTATCCTTTGAATTTTATAAAATATGGACACTGAATTAAAACTGTTATCTTATTGACTTAAGGTCAGGAGTACAGTTGATACTAGAACTTCAGTTTTCTTGGTCCAACTGCAGCCATGACATTAGATGTGTGGGGGAACTTCTGGTGTCAGGATTTTATATCTGGCCCCAGGCTTGATTTCACTGGCTCATGAGTTAACATTGATTTGTTTATCTCCACTAAGTCAGAAAGCCTATTTTCTCCTCTTTTTGGCTACTGTAGCTATCCAAGGGTGTGGAAGCTGGAAAACAAGTGAAAACTATGAATAATGGTTAATTAACTTCCAAAGCACAACGATAAAAAGTAGTAGCAATGAATCCCACAGCTCAAGCTGATAGTCAAGTTTTACTGAGTCACAAATATCCCAACCTACTGGGCCTCCATCCTGTCTCTTCACTTTCTCCTTCCACCCTCCCCACCCCGCCCCACCTCACCCCACCCCACCCCTACACGCACCCTCTGTGGCAGTTTGCCTGTGTCTCTCTCCCTGTGGTTTCTCTCTCTTCTATTTTGCCTTCTCCTTTTTCCCTGGTTTTCCCTCTCCACCTTTCCAAAATCTTGGAATTCTAAGAGGCACAAAATCTTGGAATTCTAACTTAGAGAGACTTCTGAGATGACATAGACCAACATCCCAAAGCTGTACATGAGAAAACAACAGTCCTGAGAAGTGATTTCCACAAGAACATGCTGTTATTTTGTAGAGAACACATGGCCTGAGTCCAGTGTCCTCTACATGCTGTCACAGCTGTGTCCTGGAACTGAAGAGCATTTGAAAACCTTCATGCCTCCCGTTATAACATTTTTGTAAATAACTAAGAATAAAATCCACCTAAATTTGAGAAGCTTTTACTATTTACACACAGTCCTTAGCTTTTTCTAATGAATTACCTTCGCATAAAATAACCTTTTGAATTAAAAGAGCTAAATAGGATTAGAAGATAATTTTAAGGTCACTCCTTACAAGCCATATATATATATATTATATATATGTGTGTGTGTGTATATATATATATATATATATAGTGAATATATATATATATATATATTCACTAAATAGACATGTTTAAAAGAGCTGTTTTTTTTCAATGTTTATTTATTTTTGAGAGACAGAGACACACACACACAGTGAGAGCGGGAGAGGGGCAGAGAGAGAGAGACAGACAGAGGGAGACAGAATCGGAGGCAGGCTCCAGGCTCTGAGCTGTCAGCACAGAGCCCAACGTGGGGCTCGAACCCATGTCATGACCTGAGCCGAAGTCAGATGCTTAACTGACTGAGCCGGCCAGGTGCCCTAAAAGAGCTGTTCTTAAACATTTTTTTCTCTAATTATTTTTATGAAAATGAATGTAGATGAAGGTATACTGAAACACTAGCACAGTTTAAACTTGTTGAAGAAGTGACAATGAGAATAATCTTTCGGGAAAGCAATCTGGCAATATGTATCAAAAAAAAAAATCTTAAAACCCTCTGTATATCTGTCAACCTAATTATTTCACAGGATTCTGAGATTAAATAATAAAGACATTCATCACAGAATTGCTTGGGATAGCAGCAATAAGACAAACAAATAAACTGTTTAAACAGTTAGATACTTAAGTATCTAATCACAGGTTCCATGGATAAGTTGATGAATAGCTTTCTCCATTCACCTAGGGGGAAAAAAACTGACATTCTTCATAACATTTTAGGAATTTATGAATATCCTGATACCCATCTGTCGGCCCATTAAAAGCTAAGAACCTCTGCTTAAAGAAAACATGTGGAATGTTTCTGGATTATTGGCTTTCAGAGTGGAGTGTATACATGCCAGGGGTGCACATGACAATCCATGGGGCACCAAGAGTAAAAGTAATTCCTATTACTGTTTTCTAAACGTCGTCCTTCAAAGCTTTTACACTCGTTTATATTCTCAACATACACAAGATGTTAGTATAGCAACACATGTATAAAATTCATAAATAAGTAAAAATAAACATATGTGGTTGTGTTCTTTCTTGCCATTCAGAGAAAGGCCAACTGTTGGAGACCACCAGACAGCCTTGGAGAACTTCCACTTCTGACAAAGACCCTGCCCAACAAGGAAGCCTCCCCTCACCTGGTCCTTTGTCTTCCCTTCTCGCTCGCGAATATGGTTGGCAACAATCCTTTCTGTTTCCTCGCAGAGTCTGGGGAAGTTTGCCAGCTGTTAAGAGAAACATCTGAGTTAATACACAAAAAGTTATACTGCAAAAAAAGAAGCAAAGATATGTTATCTTATAGAAGGTACATATTGCAAATCTAGAAGCAAAAGTAAAATATCCTAAAGAAGAATGGCAGAGTGACAGAAAGGGCTCCACAAACAATCATCAAAATAACTACATTATCTGATAGGAAACACTTCAAAACCAGTAGAGAAATTCCCTGCAAAAACAAAAACAGAAATCCAAATACCATCTAGTACTATGCTCTACAGAGTTGGCACTTAATAAAGTTCAAAGATAAAGAAGATAGAAATGAGGATGAAAAAGAGAACAATGACTCACATTTAGAGAGTACTTACCATGTTCTAGGCTGTGTGCTTAACACCTCATGAGTTATCTCATTCAAAATCCACAACAATCATAAAAGATAGGTTTTATTATTAATTCCATTATATAGAGGATGAAAATGAAGCATAGAGAAGTTAAGCAACTTGCCCAAGAGTAAACAGCTCAGAATTGGTGGGCCTAGAATTCCAACCCAAGCCCTTGGGACTCCAAAGCCCATTGTCCTGTCCACTACTCTTTGAGAATGATTTATTCCATGAACCACAGAGGTCAATTTTTTTAAGTTTTAATTTATTTATCCTGAGAGAGAGAGAGTACACATGTGCATGTGCACTTGAGTGGGAAGGGGCAGAGAGAGAGGGAGAGAGAGAATCCCAAGCAGGCTGCACGCTTTCAGAGCAGAGTCCGATGACAGGGGGCTTGATCTCACCAACTGTGAGATCATGACCTGAGCTGAAATCAAGAGTTGGACACTCAACTGATTGAGTCACCAGGCACCCTGACATAATTTTTTTAATTCTTCCCTAACAGATATGTTTGCATGTACATACTTTTTGGCAAAACTATAGAAATAATACATTTCAATCACTTATCCCATCTAAATTATGCAGGTAATTGTCAAAAATTTAATTTGCAAAAAGGAATGAATTAATCATAGTTGTTTTCAATGTAAGAAAGAAGAAGAATGGGATTCTACGAGAATATTCAAGGAGGCCTAATCCAGAAGGACTTGGGTAAAGTTGTGTAGAACAGTTGTGGGGGAAATGAAGCTTTCCACGCCCCAGAACAGTGTGAAGGCAATGCGGGACAGGGACAATGAATGGTAAAGGAAGTAAAGAAAGATCAGAGCAGAGAGTGAGGAGGATGGTCTTGTGGTGAAAGTAGAAAGGTAAACAGAGGTCAGATCAGAAGGATCCTTGCAGACCTGCAATGAATTTTGGCTCCTGAAGCAATTCAGATGAGAAATGCTGGTGACGTGGACTGGGATAGCAGAAATAGAATGGAGAAAAGTGTGCAAATTCATGGCATATGACAGGCAAATGCTAATTCAATGATCATTTAAAGCACCTGAAAATAATAATAATATCCCACAAAATAGGCAAAGGACATGATTTAATTAAAAAAGAAATTTAATGATCAATAGCAAAAGAAAAATATTAAACTGCATAAATGATCCAAGTAATGCAAAGAAAGATAATAACTCTCATGTTGTCAAATGGTTCTAATTATTTTTATGAGACTTAATCTAGATGAAGGTATACTGAAACTAGCAGTTTAAGCTTGCTGAAAAAGCGACAATGAGAATAATCTTTCTGGAAAGCAATTTGGCAATATGTATCAAAAAAAATCTTAAAACCCTCTGTTTATCTGTCAACCTAATTATTTCACAGGATTCTGAGATAAAATAATAAGGACATTCATCACAGCATTGCTTGGGATAGCAACAATAAGATAAACAAATAAAACTATTTAAACCACCTAAATATGTAATGATATTAAATAAGTTAAGGTAGATCCACTAATGGGATATAATTACCTGTTCAAATAATATCCATTACCTAATTTTTTCATTCTAATTTCTAAATAATATCTAAAAACATGGTAAAGTGTTTATGACAGTAAGTGAAGAAAATCAGGCCACATGTATATAAATGTGATTACACATAAGCATACACACATATACACGTAGTCATAGGCCACCATATACCCTTGATATCCTTCAAGGATACAATCCAAGATCTTACAAATCTCAAAATTCTTGGGTAATATTGTAGCACCTAATATGTCTCCTAATTTTTAAGCAGTTGGAACTAAACCTCCCTGAAATATAGCTGCCCCATGGTCAAACAAGGTCACTGTACACAGCAACTTTATAGTATGCATGATGCACATTAGTGTCTTAGCTAGACAACAAACTGTAATTCTTCATGGAACCATCATAATCACAAATCATACATAAATATTCAACATCTAAGGCTGCAAGTCTACTGTCCACACACAGAAAAAGGTCTATAGAAATACTACAAAATGTTAATAGGAATAATCTCTTGGAATCATGGGTTATGCATAATTTCCATTTTTTTCTATCTACATCTCTACCTTCTCCAAATTTTTCTACAGTGACCATAGAGCATAGCATCATAATAAAAGCATAGAGACCTGGCTGCCTCGTTACTTTCAAAATTCACAGCCCAGTGTCTCTTCATGAGATCACCAAACCATTACTCCCTTTTTGAAATCCTTAGCTGAATCCTGAGATGTATGGCTCATTTGGGGGATTATTTCATGAAAAATTGAAGGCACAAGTGAAACTTCCACTTCAAGTTTTGGAGACATTCCCCAGGAAAAGTCTATTATCCCAGCAGCCCTTTTATACTCTGAGAATATTGTAAGTTATTTTTTGTGAATCCTGTAAAAAGTTTTAAGCAGAGAAGAGATAGCTGATCAACACCAGTTGTTCTTCTTCACTAGTGCAAACCCGGGTGGTATATGTGACAGTCACCACTAGCCTGTCCTAGGCTACCAGAGCAACTGTTTTTCCTCTGCACTCAGAGCATCCCAAGCTAAAGGCACACCTTTGCTTTTTGACAACAGCTGCACAAATATAGAATTGTCCTCCTGCAGAAAAGCGACAACACAAGGAATAGTGGTCTACTGAGAAGGAAAGTCAAGCCTCTAACAGCATTTAGAAAATGGATGACAGCAGAAGGTTATTTTTAAAACACCAAGGAATGGCACTATAAATATTTTTTTTCAGAAACAAAATACTTGATAGCTGAAGGTTCCCAAGCTAGTATGCAGCCATCATTAAAGTCTTGAGAAAGGCCAAAATGACAAGAGTACTCCAAGAAGCAGAAACATCTAAGAACCCTCCCAACTACTGGCCTTGTGGGGAGGATTGATTTTTTATGTGTGTGTATCTCCTGATCTTTCCAAACTTACTACCCATGGGCTTAACTTCACCAGGAAAGGAGCCCACCAGAGCCATAATTTGGTACCTACAACTGAGACAACTGGAAGTAAATGAGCCTAATTTCTAAGTGGAACAAAAGGGAAAGAGAACACACTGTAAGAACCGCCCCCCTGGAGGCAAAGGAGGAGAAATATTGAAGGAGACACTAAGCAGTGCAGGACCTAGCCATGGCTGAAAGGCAGTAATGAAGCTGGTATGGTTTCTATCTAGCTGGTTGATCTGGAAAGACTGTAGGAGTATAAAAATCAAAATGTTGGCTTGAATTGCTGGCTCTCAAATGTAATACTCCAGTCCCAATTCTTCTCATAATATATAGAGGAAGAAGTTAAAAAAAAAAGTCCCACTCACATTCTGAATCATTTCTGATTTCTGATCAGGCTTTCTGCCACTCATTTCATTAGCTCATTCAATGGCAGTTCCTGCTCAGTTTGCATAACCCTTTTCTTTGTTTTAAAAAATACTTCACTCTGATTGCCCAGTTCAGTTCCTCATCTCTCTTCTAGGTCTCTTATTTAAGGCACAATGTTTCCTCAACCATATTAACCATTATAATTTCCTATCTCTTTTGCTCTGAATACCAAATTGAAAGCTTGCATTTATAAGACTATATTTACTTTGTCAAATCGTCAAAGTTGTAATTATGTATGCCAAAATAATATTGATTTAGAGGATGCCATTTTTATGCATTTACTCCCCTATTAACTACTTAAATATTCTAGAAATTGATTAATACAGAATCAATAATACAGAATTAAGGCTTTGCTACTGATTATATTAATTTTATATTCCTGAATTTATTTCACATCAGTCATTCATTTAACAAAGATTCATTGGGAAACTGCCATAAGCCAGCCTGACACTCAGTTTTTGTCAAACTACCTGATATTAAAAACAGTCTTGAGTGGCAGGTTGACTATAAAGGTATATTGTCACACCAGAGAGAAATATTTTATAAAAATCAAGAGAAAACACATGAAAAATAAATGGCTAAACCTGCTCAGAGAAGGCCTCAGAGGATCTGATGCTTAAAATCAAAACAATGAAACTTCCAGACAGAGCAGGACATTAATCAAATGACAAATTATTTCTAAACAGCTTACTGTTTTGTTATTTTTAAATGTTTATTTATTTTTGAGAGAGAGAGAGAGAGAGAGAGAGAGAGAGAGAGAAAGAGACAGAGTTTGAACAGGGGAGGGGCAGACAGAGAGGGAGACATAGAATCTGAAACAGGCTCCAGGCTCCGAGCTGTCAGCACAGAGCTCAACGTGGGGCTCAAACCCACACACTGCGAGATCATGACCTGAGTTGAAGTTGGACGCTCAACCCACTGAGTCACCCAGGTGCCCCTAAACAGCTTATTGTTAAAATTACATGGAATAATCTTAAGTAATAAGGAATATCCAATGTGGAAACAATGCAGTATATATGAAGTAATTCTGAGAGAAAATTTTAGTTATGGTCTGAGAGAAAATAGCATCATATATTTTTTAATACAAAACATGTTTTAATAAAATTCAGTATTTTAAGTGTTACTTATGGCAGCATTTAATTACTTTGGTGGCATTTCAATATAAAATTTGCTTTTAAGCATGGACCACATTTTTCCCCTAAAGGAAAAAATATTACTTGAATGGCCTTTCTATGCAATAAAAGTTACACACTTATAAAATTTACTAACAATTGATTAATCAGACCATGAGAGCCATGCTATTAGGTTTCTCTTGGAACAGACACAGGATGAGGCAAGATTTCTACATCGTCAAGAGTAACTAGTTTGCTGCCTTAAGCAAAGACTCAGGTTATTAGGTAACCATCTGTTCATAGTTCCATACCAAGCACAAACGGAGAAAATAAACTAAAGACCAGATCAATTTTTTTTTAATGCACATGACTTGAGTTGATTGGTTTGGCTAAACTAAAGGTATGGACTCTGTTTTGATACAAAAGCTATAAACCTTCCAATGTTGGCCACTGAGTAACACTGCTCATGAAAGCATATAATAATTTTATTCCATTTCTGTGAATTAAAACCTGCCCCCAAGTCCCTAGAAATCCTTTATTTGTTTATAGCATAACACTGGATTCATTCAGGAAAGGAGAAAATATTTATTATTATGAAATAAGACATTTATTATGACAAAAGGTAAAACAGAAGCAGTAACATCTACAAAGGTGAGAAACAATTCTAGTACAGAGGTCAAGAGATTGCACAAGTGTAAATGGGAAAATTTTTTTATCAAGTGTTCTGTATTTTATTTTATTTTTTAATGTTTATTTATTTGGGGGACAGAGAGAGACAGAGCATGAACAGGGGAGGGGCAGAGAGAGAGGGAGACACAGAATCGGAAGCAGGCTTCAGGCTCTGAGCCATCAGCCCAGAGCCCGACGCGGGGCTCGAACTCACGAACCGTGAGATCGTGACCTGAGCTGAAGTTGGACGCTTAACCAACTGAGCCACCCAGGTGCCCCTCAAGTGTTCTGTATTTTAGAAGTGGCACATGGGAAGTCTTAGAAGACCTAAGTAAAGTTGTTAGAAGGGGAAGGGAGCCAGGTCCCATTGAGGTGGCCTTGGGTAAAGTGGTCAGAGAAAAAGAAATGCTGCTGGCCCTCCTTCTCCAAGTGGGCAAATCCCAAATCTTTACACCTCAGATACTTTCTACAATTGGTGCATATGTGATAGAAGAATATGTAAGTTATACTGGTACGTTCTCACCATAACATTTCATCTAAGCAGAGAAATGAGAACTTCAATGTTAGCAAATGCTGAAGAATAAAAACAAAAGTCCAACCTTGAGTGAAATAAGGCTGAAAGATAATCAGAAGAGAGAGCCTCACGAAGTAATTCAGAGCACACCCAAACAGGAGCCCAGGGTGGGGCTGACACTGTCCCCAAACAACACCTGAAGATAATAATCAGATTTCCTTTCTTTCCAAGTTTATCTCTGGTAGACGTATTAATGAACAGCTTAAAAAGAAAAATCAGGGTGCCTGGGTGCCTCACTCACTTGAGCATCTGACTCTTGATTTCGGCTCAGGTCATGATCCCGGGTCATGGGCTCGAGCCCCAGGTCACGCTCTGTGCTGAACATGGAGCCCACTTAAGATTCTCTCTCTCTCCCTCTGCCCTTCTCCCCCACTCATGCTCTTTCTCTCTCTCTCTAAAGTAAAAAGAAAAGAGAAAAACAGAAAAATCAAGGGGAAAAGCAGAAGTCAGGGCAAATTATAAATTAAGAATTAATTATAAAGATCATAAATTCTTTAGTGAATTATGAGATGAAAAGGTGAAATTCCTGGAATATTATTCAGCCATTAAAAAGAGGGAAATCCTATCATTTGTGACAAGTTAGATGGACCTTGAGGGCAGGGGCTAAGCAAAATAAGTCATATAGAATCTGCATGATCACACTCATGGAATCTTGTAGAATCTAAAAAGCAATAATAACAACAACCAAGCTCATAGATACTGAGAACAGATTGATGGTTGCCAGGGGCAAGGGGCAGGCAAAATGGGTGACAGTGTTCAAAAGGTACAAACTTATAGTTAAAAAATAAAATCCTGGGGATGTAATGTACAGCATGGTGACTATAGTTAATAATACTGTATGCATATTCACAAATTGCTAAGAGAATAGATCTTTAAAGTTCTCATCACAAGAAAAACTTTTTAATACTATGTGTGGTGATGGCTGTTGACTAGACCCAATGTGGTGATCATTTCACAGTGTATACAATATTGAATCATTATGTTATATACCGGGAACTAACATAGTATGTCCATTATGCCTCAATAAAATAGGTGGGGGTGGGGTTAAAAGCAAGTAACAATAACAAAAAGGTGAAATTCCTATTCTTTAAAAGCCAAGTCCCAGGCCTGAATTCTCTACAATACCCAATGAGAGGTTCAAACTTTAATAATCAGCCTGATTTGACACATGAGTTATGTGAGGCATCTATTATATGCAGAACATAGCAGTTTGTTAGACTGACAGCCAACTGGCAGAGAAGGTGAAAAGTGAGTCTTTTTGTTCATAGAAAACCACAGCAGATCTATCCAGACCTAAAAGAGCCCTATCTGAGCATGATGTTTTGCAGCCATCCTCCTTCAACCTATAGACTTTCATGGAAGGTAATCAAGTGGCTACTTCAGTCAAACTCATCATTATCTGCCACATCAATAAGACATGATTCACTTATTCTTTCAATTATTCATTCAATAATTATTATTGAAAATCTGGCTGTTTTAAGATTGTGAATAGAGTGCTGAATAAACCAAATCCCTACTCCCATGGAGCTTATATTCTCAAAGTCCCTTTATTGTCCAACAACAAGAAAAACAAAAGATATACATAGTATAATTCACGTGGTCATATGTGCCACAAAGAAAAATGAAGTTTGGTAAGTAGATGAAGACTTACGTGTATGTGTGTGTATGTCTCCGTTTTGAAGGAAGGCATGTACAACTGTAGATAGGAAAATCTGAGAAAGACAGATTAAATGGCATTTGAGGAGAGACTTGAAAGGAAGCCAGGGGGTGATCTGCACAAGTATCTTGAGGCAGAGCATTTCCAACACTGAGAATGAGAAGTACAAAGGCCCTGCCATCATATCCCCTTGACATGTTGAAGAAACGAGGAGACCAGTCTAGCTGGAATGGACCAAGGAAGGGGAAAGTGGGAGGAGCTTAGAGGTGAAAAGGAGTAAGATCATGTAGGCCTTGAAAGCCATGCTAAGGACTTTAGATTCACCTGATTAGTTATGTGTACTCAAAGCAAGATATTGAGTCACCTAACATGCCACAAAATTCAGCATTTCTTCTAATAGCACTTTTTAATGAAAAAATTTTCCTTATATTTCTAACAGCCAACTAATGCATCTTTTCTATTTCCTTGCAAAGCTTTTCTTTTTTTTTTCTTTTTTTTTTTCCTTTTTCTGAACAGGGTAAAAAAAAATCAATTAATTGGTATGATGGCAATCCAAGAATGTGGTTTCCCAAGAGGCCAATAAATGGCACAGTTGTTAAACTGTGGTTAAAAAAACAAGATGTTCCTCTCAGTGCTTCCTGAAAGAAACTCAGGACCCTGCAATGGTGCACTGGAGAATTGGGGGTAAAGAAAAGCAGCTGAGAGCTAATACCCACCAGAAAAATTCTGAAATTGACACGTCTCTGGAGTGAAGCCAAACACTCATAAAGCTCTAATGTTCTTGTCTTGTCCTCCAGTGCCCCAGAGACAACAGTGAGAAAATACACGAGAAGACTGCATTTCCCCAGGTTAGAAGTCTAGCTTTGTGTTTTGTTACTTGAACACACATAAATCCCATGTTTTCCACTGATGTTTATTTATGTGGCTTAAGAAAAAAATTAAGTATTTTACACATAAGACATTCAACATGAGAAACGTTGTAAATGAAAATACTGTTTTAAGAATACATGTGAATATATACATTCACAATACAGCTAGAGTAACTATGGCTTTCAGATGGCCTGGGGAAGTCTTGCTTTACTCCTACTATTCCAGTGAAAGTATTAATAGCTCCCCCTTTCAATCTCAAAAGAGTCCTATGTTGGATGACAAATAATATAATCACATTATCTATGGCTCATATTCAAAGGGGTCAAGTAATAAAGCCCAGGTATCCTCAACTTTAATCAAGATTATTTTGCTTGTAAAAGAACTTGAAAGTAGACATAACAAGGGCAAAAGTCAAGAACATCAAAATGAGAAATAAGGAAAAGAAAACCTGCTCAAATTTTATCATTTTAAAAGGAATGACTAGGGGGGCCTGGGTGGCTCAGTTGGTTAGGCATCCGACTTCAGCTCAGGTCATGATCTCGTGGTTTGTGGGTTCGCACCCCGTGTCAGGTTCTGTGCTGATAGCTCAGAGCCTGGAGGCTGCCTCGGATTCTGTGTCTCCCTCTCTCTTTGTCCCTCCCCTGCTTGTGCGTGCTCTCTCTCTCTCTCTCTCTCTCAAAAATAAATAAACACAAAAAGCTTAAAAAAAATAAAAATAGAAGTCACGACTAAAATATTCTTTTAAAGTACAGAGTTCTTTAGCATCAGGATAACTTTAGAATATCTAAAATTTTTTGTAAGTTTATTTATTTGTTTTGAGAGACAGAGTGCACATGTGCAATTGGGAGAGGGGCAGAGAGAGAGAGAGAGAGAGAGAAAATCCCAAGCAGGCTCCACAGTGTCAGCACAGAGCCCGATGCAAGGGCTTGATCTCACGACCATGAGATCATGACCTGAGCCAAAATCAACTTGCTTACTGACTGAGCCACCCAGGTGCCCCTAGAATATCTCAATTCTTAATTTATAAAGTATTTATAGAGTGCCTCTTCTGTAGGGTTAGTCATTATGTTAGATACCAAGAATAAGAAGATAAGACATAGCTCTTTTTTATTATTACTTTTTTACATTTATTTATTTTGAGAGAGAGAGAAAGCAGGGGAGGCGCAGAGAGAAAGGGAGGGAGGGAAGGAGGGAGGGAAGGAGGGAGGGAGAGGGGGAGGGAGAGAGAGAGAGAGAGGGAGAGAGAGAGAGAGAGAGAGGGAGAGAGAGAGAGAGAGAGAGAGAATGACTATCCCAAGCAGGCTCCACATCAGTGGTGTTGAGTCCTACATGGGGCTTCAACTTAGGAACCATGAGATCATGACCTGAGCTGAAACCAAGAGTTGCACACCTAACCAACTGAGCCACCCAGGCACCCTGACATAGCTCTTTTTTAAAAGGAGTTTAGAATCAACAGGAGGAGATTATAGGTTATTTAGGTTATTTACCCAAACAAATAAATTATAAACAGCTACAATCCCATATCATAAATGCTCTGATAAAAGTAAACATAGGGTGTCAAGTGAAGCACTGAAAAGGGAGCAAGGATGGAGATCAGGGGAGGATTCAGAGGCCGTACAAGAAGATTTTTTGGGAAAATGATGATGATTGAGCTGGATCATAAAAAATAAGAGGGGATGGAAGATGAAGACAAGAGGAAAAGGAGACATTCAAAACAAAGGGAGTCACATGTGCAAATGGTAAAGGCATGAAAAACCTGTGAAAATGGTGCAAATCACTTAGAATGGCAGAAGCAAGCACAAAGTGACAACGGATAGAGCTAAAGAAGGATTCAGAGATCAGATGTGAAACTAAAAACAACCATAAATGATTTGAACTTTATTCTCAAGATATAAGGAGCCATTGCATAATTTTGAGGGAATGGGCAAAATAGATGTATTTTAGAAGGGCTACTTTCACAGCAGTGGGGAGGATGAATTTGATGGCGCCCAGACTGGAGGTGGAAAAACCAGTTAGGAGTCCTCTGGAGTAATTTAGTTTAAAAAATATCTGCGGGGACATAAGTAAGAAGAGTGTAATGGCAGCAGACTGTGGAGTAGATGGTTTCAGTAAAGAGGCTTGAGCTGAAGCTATAGATTTGAGGATCAACATTTTAAGTGGTAGGTGAGCTATGGGAGATATGATCTGGCAGGGAGAAAGGACAGTGCAAAGAGAAGAAAGCCAGGAGCAAGCTCTGTGTGACTCTAGTGTTCAGAGGCAGGAAAAGTGGATAAACTCCTGAAGGAGATGGAGGAGGGATCATGAGAAAGATGAAGAGAACTCATGAGAATGGGGTGTCAGCTTCAAAAAGAGGGTACAATACAGCACCAGGAATGAGTATGTGTTACATCTGGCAATCAGGCTTCTGGTTGATCTTTGCCATAATTACTCAATAGAGTGGTGGCATGGAAGCCACATTTTAGAGGGTTATGGATTAACCAGAGATAAGAAAATAAAGATAGCAAGCATAGACTACTTTTTTCCCCAAGAAGGTTGGACATGAATAAAAGGAGAATAAGGTAGTAAATAGGCTTTGTTATTGTTGTTACTACTTTTAACAGTAAAAGATTATTGAAAGATTGTTTTTAATGTGATGCAGAAAGTCATGAAATAGAAGAAATCAAGAAATTTTAAGAAATGGAAGAATTTGGGGTGCCTGGGTGGCGCAGTCGGTTAAGCGTCCGACTTCAGCCAGGTCACGATCTCACGGTCCGTGAGTTCGAGCCCCGCGTCAGGCTCTGGGCTGATGGCTCAGAGCCTGGAGCCTGTTTCCGATTCTGTGTCTCCCTCTCTCTCTGTCCCTCCCCCGTTCATGCTCTGTCTCTCTCTGTCCCAAAAATAAATAAACGTTGAAAAAAAAAATTTTTATAAAAAAAAAAAAAAAAAAAAAAAAGAAATGGAAGAATTTAAGAATGGAAGCAATAGAAGAACCAAGAGTAAGTTCCTTAAGAGGGCGAGAGTACAGGCAGGACCCCAGCCCTGGCCAGGGAATCCACCTCAAGAGAGACAGGGACAAGGAAGGGCAGAGTTGGGAATACCAGTGAGTTTGGGAAATTAATGTTCCCATTTATAGCCCCTATTTTCTCTGTGAAATCATTACTGAAAATAAGAATGAAGTTGATGAGCAGAGTGGTTATAGGGAGAGCAAAGGAGAGAGAGAGCGAGCTGGAAAGGTAGGAGCTTGTGATAGAATATTAGGTATAAAGAAGAACTGTCCCCTCACTTCCTTCTCAATAGTACTCTTCATACCTCACTCATAAAGTAGGAACTTTCACCAACTTCTGCCCTCTTGGGGAAGTCCTATGGAAGAAGCTTCTATTATTTTCTCCAGCTCACAGTAAAAAAAAAAGGGGGTGGGGGTGGGGGGAGACGTGTTGATTGATAAGATGGTGAGCACCTGTCATGCATCAGTCCTCAGCTCTCTGTTGGGTAGGGTGGGTACACTATGTCATTGCTCACATGTGGGTCTCTGACTTTTACTGGTTTACATTCCTACAGATGTAAGGCAAGCCAAAATACTCTGTATTGCTCATGGGTGCATATCTAACTCTCTCCAACACTGCAGGCTTTACGGTTTACTATTGGAAGAGGAAGTAACAAGAGGCTCCCATTTCAGCAGCAAGTCCCAGACACATTTTCTGATCTAGATTTATCAGCAGCAAAGTGGATACTAAATTTCAATCCTCATCTAAGCTCTTCTACTAATTTTCTAACTGACTTAAAACCTAGAGAGGTTGGGAAGGGAAAACCCTAGATTTAGAGTCTGAAATTTCTGAAGGATCGCCTGGTAGAACATTTGCCAATGATGACAAGGACCAGAAGAGGTCATGAAAGTATGATGCTAGTACGGAATGAATAGAGAGCCACTGGAGTCAAAGATCTCAAAGTAGCTGTTGGGTGTTGGACATGATCTCTACATGGATCTCTACTGATATCACCCAAGTTGAAGGTGAATTTAGGATGAAGAGGAAAAATGTAAGGAATGTTCTAAATATCTTGACAAATGCAAAGGAGTGACCAGGATGTGATGGTGATGGTGAATAGAAGGGAAATGCAGAGCTTGTACCACTGGGGCCTTAACTGAAGACTTTTATAGGAAGTTGAAGGCATGATGTTTGGAAGCCACAAAAGGAGAAGTAGGCAGATGTCAACCCGGATCCAGGTACTTAGATTCTTTGGGTTTGAGCCAATAAATATTCTTCACTGAAAAGAGCTGCAGGGTAAGCAATAATCTCCAGGAGAAAACGAGGTTTTAGTTAAGACAAAACATACAATGGTTTACGAAGACAGTACAGATATACAACTACCACTGATCCAGAGAGCATAATGGAAAGGGAGGTTCAAAGGATAGAGAGCAAAGAATAGAAGCCAAAAAGTGTCCAGGAACAAGCTGTCTCTTCCCATGCCATCGAGACTGACTGTTGGCTTTCCTGCAAGTTGGATACAATGGAAAACGATAAAAAAAAAAAAAAAAAAAGATTCATACATCCCATAAACACTCTATATAACTTAAAACATAAATGTACACACATGTGGCAATCTTCTGATGTAAGGCCAAGGCCTATTCTCTGCATATGGATCTGCTGATTGGAGTTATGCATCTTCTGTCTTACATAAACCACATCCCTCATCTATGATTTCCAGTTTGGCTTTCTTTAAAGTAGCAGGAGAACCTGAAGACACTTGTGAAATAATCTGGACGCAGAGCCCGTCTAGATTTTTATAACTCCCCGACCTTCTTTCAGCATTGTCCTGCCTACACCTAGCCAACAGCAAAGCTTTTATAGCTAGCGTTTATCAAGCCTTTCCCAAGTTGTGTTTATAGAAACAAAACTCAAAGTCTTTTCTGTATTTGATCAATTCATTTACTCTTCATTTAAATTACATGATTAAAATGAGAAGTGTAACTGGCTAAACAGGCTTGAGGTCAGACACAACACAGTGGATCCTTGGAAAGAAGACAGTTTTACTGGTGGGAACAGGAGATCATGGGCAATCTAAAGAGGGGTTTTGGGCTGAGAGTGGCAATCATGTGGTTGATAGAGAAGGCAGCATCAGTTAATTCAGTGTCACTTATGAGGCGGCCAATCAGGAGAGCTTTAACTACACAGGTGGCAAGACTGACTGCATGTTGAAGTATAGGCAAGGACAAGAGGAATGTGTAGTATTATCAATGGGCTTCCAATGGGCTTCCAGTTTTCAAATGGAGAGCTGGTATAAAGTTTGGCTTTTTTTCTTCTCCATGTATGTCCTTTCCTCAGTCCCTTAAGTCCTAAGGCTTTCCCCGTTTTGGAGAAAAGGAAGTAGGATATTAAGGAACAATGTGGAAGAATAGCAAGAGGTCTAGAGAAAAAGTCTGAATCTCAGAGCCACTTCTGGGCCCCAAGCTACTCCCCCCTTTTCTCCTTTTCTTCTAGCATTGGCATCCAGGGATTCAGCTGGCCCTCCTCTTTCCCTACTTACATCTTTCTTCATCCGAATTTTTGTCAGGTAACTAGAAACCAAATTCATATTCATCTACGGTCTCTGTCCCTCTCATCCCCTCTCTCTTCCCACTGGTTGTTCAGGGAGGGTACTCACAGTAACCATACAGAAAGGGAAGGGAACTCTCTATACTTTGAAGAAATTATCATAAGTACCAGTGTTAACTGCCATGGGGCCAGGCCTGCCCTACCCTAATCATCATCTCTAACTCCCTTACATTTTCTAACACAAGGTACCCCTTTCATGCTCTCATGGAATGGATGGAATCCAGCACAATTCCTCCACGTTCCTCAGTGAGGAGTCCCCTGGCGAAGAGTGTCTCCCTCACCATTCTACATCATAGATTCAATAAATATCACAAGGTAGAGAATATTGGATGCTACTAAAATGGCCATTTATAGATTAGCCACCATTTACTGAGCACTTGCTATGGTTAATCAATGTGCAAAGTGCCCCATGGGTTTGAGGCATCATCTTGTTTAATTCTCATGGAGGTGGTAGTATTATTATCATCACCCTCATTTCACAAATAAATTAACAAGACTATAAGGGATTAAGTATGATACTCAAGGTCACATAGAAAGTAAATAGCAGAGCCAGGATCTGAATCTAGGCATCTGGACCTCAGAGCCTAAGGTCTTAACTACTATGCCACATTGCTGCTTCCCAGAATGTCCAGGTTCAAGTGGTATTCATTTACAATTTAGAAGAATTTTTTCATTGATATACACAATGTCAATAATTCCCTTCCCTGGCATTATCCCCATCTACACACGGTAAGAAAAATTAGAGCATTCACCTAATTATTCTAAAGTGATGTTTACCTGTTTAAGACAACGAGGAAGAAAATAGCTGACTTAAATATACTCTTCCTGGCTTCGGCAACCCTATCGGACATGGGTGATAGAAGACAATATCTCTGCCAATCAATCATGAAAGCAATTCCCACTCAGTACTTTTCACATTCCTTCCTCTTGGACAAACACAACGAAGTGAGAGTCAGGAAAAGAGAGGCACGTAGCAGGATAGGAAAGATGGGTAAACCAAATAGTTACTTGTTGGAAAGTTAAGTAATTCAAACTTACTTTTTTGGTACACTTCTTGACGGTATTGATTAATTCTTGTATTACCAGATCTACACTCTTCAAGGATGGTCCTTTAAGCTTTACAATTTGTTTTTTGACTATTGCTTCAAATGCCATGTCTGGAGTAAACAACCCCGTCCTGAATGTAAGGAATAAAGCAGCACATTAGATTTTTTAAATTGAGTAATATCCAGTACTTTTTTTAAAAAGGTTTCAATTGGCATGCCACCTAAAGCAAGCATGTAATGCCCAACTTTGAAAGTTACATAGTGATTTATTCTATAGACAGTATCATTTGTAATAACATGTTCAATACTACAATTCCTTAATAAATCCCAATCTATAGATGACTAGCATTACCTAAAATCAGTTTCCAAAATGTTTTCATGGACTCTAATAATACGACTTCTAACACTTGACTGTAATTTGTCTCATCTCACAGTTTCACAAAAATAAAAAGCACTGCTACAATAAAAATGGTCCTAAATTTACATTTCTATTCCTAAAGTATTCCAAAAGCAACCCTCTCTTGCCCTTCAGAGAGCAGAAAATAATCCTCACTTTGTGAATGCTGAAATGGTAGCGTTCCTGCCTATGCAATCTATTGTTCCTAGGAGAGCTATATTATAGTGAGCTCGGTGGTTCCCAGTCTGAGGTCCTGGGGTGCTAGAGGAAAAGGAAGACAGTTAAGTGGAACTAACTTTGGGACACAGAATGCCTAAATCATGAATTTACAAAAATAACAAACGATAACCAAAATAGCAAGTATCTTTTCACTTAGCTGGAATTAATTCAAATTGGTGTCCTAACAATGCTTTTCTCATGCTCGTCTCACTTCTTCTTTGATTAACTTCTCCTCCTTGACCACTCAGTTCTGTGGTACCTCTTTTGGGAAATTTAACACTTCCCCTTACAGCAGCTTTATACTGCCCCTCCTAACCATTTACTTAGCACCCTATGTTCGCCTCTATTTCTAACTGTAGTGATCATACTATACAGTAATTTGAAATCTCTCCACGTTGGACATAGAATAAAATCCACACCGTTTGGTCTAATATTAAACATTTCCCCCGTCTGACCCTGATTTTCCATTGCAGTTATTTGCCTCCACCCTTTCATGCACCCTAGGTTCCAGCCAAACCCAACCATTTGCCTTTCCACAAACATATTCATACCAACGTTTCCTGTCTTTGCCTTCGTCCGTGATGTTCATTTCACCCTCCCCACAATTTCAGCCTGTCCCGAATCCCACCTGTGCTTCAAAGCCCAGATCAAAAGCAACCACTTCCTACAGCTCGCCTTCTCCAGTCCTTCCACTGACAAGGCCTTCCTTCTCTGAACCCCAGCATCCCATTTGGCACTGCAGTGGTCTGAGCACACACAGTCCCATTACCACACGGGTAGGCAGGGCATTAATGCATTTATCTTTGTTTGCCCCACAAGGGCTGTCTTCTTCCCTTGCTCGCCATCGGCACACGGCGCTTGCAGAACAAAGAAGGACCCACAGGTCTGCAGTGGACAAAGATGGCTTCTATTCAAATGTCTAACAGAATCAACTGGAAACAAAACTTGTCAAATGAAGTGTATTTAAGAGGCTAAATAATCATGCCATCAGTGTGTCTTATTCTCAGGACACTGTGTACTTCTTATCATCCTATAGGCAAATTAACTCCAGAATAATAACAATCTCTCCTTTTGGTATGTAAGTAAATCAGAAATTTTCAAAACGGAATTACTGAGCTTTTGCAGTTACATTCAACAGAAATGTATGTGGTAAGGAGTTTGGGGGTTTTCGTTTTGTTTTATTTATTTTGAGAGAGACAGAGCACATGCGTGCACACAGGGGAGGGGAAGAGAGAGACAGACAGACAGACAGACAGACACTGTCCCAAGTGGGCTCCACGCTGAAAGCGCAGAGCCCAACATAGGGCTCAGTCTCACTACCATGAGATCATGGATGACCTGAGCCGAAATCAAGAGCTGGACACTTAACCAACCGAGCCACCCAGGCGCCCCTGGTAAGGAGTTTTAAAAGCCAAGTAAAAGTACTATGTCTTACTTTTACAGTAAAGTAAGTATAAAAATACTTCATGACCCAAAACATGTGATTTGGTTTCACTGCACCTAGCAGATTGACATTTTCGGATACCAGCTCTGCCCAGCTCAAGAGTAAGACATAGTTTCTATACCAAATGCATTCTAGATTTGAGGGAGACAGAATAGAGTTAATAGGGAACTTAGAAATCCTGTTGATAGTAACAGAAAAATACTGGATTTGGTTATAGAATGTTTTCTCCCTTTTACTTTGTGAATGCATATTTACCTATCCTATTTGCAACTTTTAGAGCAGATGTCTGAATTTTAAAATGATAAATAATTCAAATGTCATAACTCCTTTTACATGTACACTCAGCGTCAAGCTTTGCCCTCTCAGGCTCTGTTCCCAAAATAGTCTCAACTCAGCCCTGTGGCAGAAGCTGAGATACAGCTGCCAATAGACAGGGGACACCTGCTTCACAGGAGATAATCTATGAAGTAGGCGTCCTAAGTTCAATACCTTAAATTCAGGACACTTACTATATGTGCCATTAAATTTTGTTTAGCCTTCTGTACATAAACTCAAGAAAGGTGTGTTTTGAGTTTCTTTAAAGAAACTAAATGAGAATAATCCCGTTGCATACGAGGGAAACTTCCACACAAGGTACAAGCTCTACTCCCAGCCTCAGATCCCACCATGCTCCTGTCTACATCCCTGACTCCAGTCAAAACGCAGGCCCTCTGCTCCATAACTCCACACTGCGCTTTACCACCTCTATGCCTCTGTTCACAATACTCCTCCCACTTTCAGTACTTTCTTTAATCCTCCTGCCTCGACAACCTCCATACTCTCAGCTTTTACACACACTCACGTGTAAACACACAGCACACCGTTGCCTGTTGAAATCATTCTTGTTCTCTAAACAGGCAAGGTTCCACTCAAAAGTCACCACTCTTCATTAATCTTTCCCAATCTTACTCTACAGCTCCAGCCAAAATGTATCTGTCCTGTCTCTGTGTACCTAACGATTACTTCTGAGCATGTCAGGACTCCTTCCCCAACATGCCAGGCTCTGGAGAACAAGATCTTGCTCGGTAAAATCCCTGTGCAGAGCACAGTGCTGTGAGTGCAGAAAGCGTTTCTGCTTTTTTAACTGAAAAGTCTTCTTTTGTGAGTATGACAATACAGGAAATTAGCACGAAACTCAAACTAGAGTGTCTTATTTCTTACTCCCACCTCTGTATTCTACTCTGCTCAGATGATGAAAAGCCTACTTCACTAGCCATTTATAAACATTAATTTTCTCTTAGTAGCTTGAACTGAAGACAAGGGAAATGTGAATTACTTGCCTGATACCATGTATGTTTTTGATTGCATAGCTTATTTCTCTTCGTAATTCTTTCTCATTGAACTCCATCTGCAGAAGCAAAATGAGCCACAGTTAAAACACTTAATTCCTTTGAATAATAATATTGTTGAATATTAAAATATGAGGATAACTTGACTTAGTTATTAATAAATGGATACTATGTCTTTCCTAACCTAAACCCAGATGGTCAAAACATCTGTTTATATAAAGTTCAAGGCAACGTAGAACATTGGAGATTTCTGAGAGTTTTAGTGCAGTGGATTTTAACTCTCTTATAGATAGGAGTACTATGCATAAAAGATGCCTTCTGCACATAAATCTGGCCATTCATTTGAAATATACAATACTTCATTCTTTTGCTGAATGTAGTAAATGTATTCACAGACAAATGCATAAATAAGTGTCACCTGACATGCAACAGCAGTCCAGCTGTGCTGAGATTAACAATGGCTGTCTTTTCTCCCTGGCCATTTTAACCACCTGCATTCAAGGCCTCTTTACAAGAGGAAATTAATAATATTTTACCAATCCAATGCAGGACAGATTGCTGCATAAAATTTCCCAGAAGCTTTAGGTACTTTAAATTTACTTGGAATTAGGATCAAAGTGTCATGGAGCTTAGCCCTAAAAGGGATATCAGAGCACATTTGGTTCAGCCTTTTACTTCTCAGATTTAGCTTCCCCAGCCTGTCTATCCATTTCCCCCCTCACACTTTATACCACAGAACGATCAATTGCTTTAGTTCCCTACCCACACCCTGTGGCCCACAGCTCAGCCTTTACCGTTCCTCCCTTCTGTCTGGAACAATTCCAGCCCCGAACCTTCTCCTGCTTCACTAGTTGCTCATCCTTCTAAACTCAGCTCAGAAGCCAGGCTCCGTCATGCACTCACGCAGGGATTCAGGTCCGTAGGCTGTGTTTCCATAGCACCTTGTACTGAAGTTTATCACTTTACTTAGCACATTTTAACGAAACTATTTACCCATTTCCCTCCCACACCAAGATATAAGCACCCTCCTCTGTATGTGAAGCAAGGAGCATAGTCTCTAAAACTATCCAGCTGCCTATTGGGCAATCCAAACTAAACATATCCAAAATAAAATTCTTGGTTCATACCTCTACACAAACTCAGCTTTTATTCAGTTTCCCTCATCAGATGGGCACTAACATTTGCTGTTGTGCAAGCCAAAACCTTAGGGGTCATCCTGAATCTTCTCTTTCTTGCATCCCCCATATCAATCCAAGCCCTACTGACCCTACCACCAAAATCACAAATCCATCCACTTCTCTCTATCCTCTCTTCTGGAGCATTTTGACTATGAAGCTAAGAAGATTAAGTTTCAGGGCTTGTCTCTTGCATAAGCACCTTCCAAGACCCTGTGCCTGTGTATTTATAATTTTGTATTCTTCTTCTTCAACATCCCCCCCCAAAAAAACTGTATAAACGTTAGGCCCCACAGAAAGTGGATTCCTCCCGCTCTGGCCGTACTGGTGAACTTACCTTACTTGTCTCCCTGAATCAACTCTTGCCCCTTTACAATCCAGCCTGCAAAGCATTCCTTTCAAAATCATCAACCAAATAGGGTCACACCTTTTCTTAAAACTCTCCCCTAATTTCTCACTGTTAAATGTAAATGCCTCACTGCAACCTGGAAGGCCCTACGTAAACTGGGAGCTTCCTTCCTCTGAATCCGTGGCATACCCGCTCCCCTTCCTCAGCTCTGCCCGAGCTTCATCTATTCCTTACCCACTGTACAGACGCTTGCTTTAGGGCCTCATCCTCGGCTGCTTGCCTTGAATGACCCTTTTCCCCGAGATCCTTACAGCTGACCTCTTCATGCCATTCTGATCATGCTTTCAGTGTCCCCTACTCAGAGAGACCTTGCCTGAAACATCCCATCAAAAGTGGCTCACCCAACCCCTCTCTCTAACATTATGTTACATAATAACACTTGATGTTTTCTTACCTTGCCTATCTGTAAAAATTTTCTGCCACTCCCCACTAGACAGTGCCTCTGTCTTGATCACTGGCACCGAAAATTTTGGCACAGAATAGGTGCTCAAGAAATATTTTTAAATTAGACAACAAAAAAATATCATAGGAACTCAATTAGTACTTGTTGAAATAAGTTGAAATGTTGCTAGATTCCATTAAATACAATCAGAACCATCAGTAAGAAAATACTTCTGTCCTAAATTTCATCACCTGAGTATGGAGATTTTTGTTCAAAAAAGCTCTCTTAGTCCCATATCACTCACATAACATTTTACGAATAGTTATATAGAATAGAACATGGAAACGAAATGAAGTGAAAGGGAAAAAAAATAATATTTGGTACAAACCTTTACTATCTCAAAAGGAAAGCGTTCATGGAAAATACGGTTAATTTTAGCCCCTCCTGAGAGCTCCAGCGTATCTACTTGATCCCCTGACCCTTCAATTCTCTTCTCGAAGTCCACAGCAAATTGCTGAACCATCCTATAATTGTAAAAGAGAAATAAATTCAAGTTAAAGTTATAAGGCTTTGCATTTCTCATTCCAATTTGCTGTGGTTATCCCTTAGAGTCCTTTTCCTAGTGTTCTTAGTGGCACCTACTGGCAGAATGATCCCTGCACTCAAAAATGTAACTATATGAAATACATGCTATCAAAATTTATTTTAGGTGTATAATTAAAATATATCTTAAATATCTATGTCATTAGATGCATTCTGTCCAATTAGCTGAAATCATAAAATGGTATTTAAAAATACTTAAAATAAGTATACTTAAAATACTTAAAAATACTTAAAATAAGAATTTAAGTTAAACAATAAAACTTCGCACAGAAGAATCAAAATGAATCACACTCACCTAATGTCCTAACTGCTCCAGCTGAGCCCCCTCATTACTCTGTGAGCTACTCTCTTCCCCGCCCCCAGGATCACAGACCTCTCGAAGCCAGAACAATGCAAATTTGTGACCACCATCCCCTCCACAACTAGCTCTAGCCTTGTTTTTCAATGATTCCCCACATTTTAATAATAAAAGTAGAACTCCTGAAGTCCTCACCCAAGATTCTCCGTGGTCTGACCCTGGAGCTCCATCTCTCACTACTAATCCGCATTCACCTCTAAGCCAATCATAAAGAAGCAATTGGCAGCTGCCTACATGCACCACGTCTCTGTGCTTCTACACCTGTTTTCCTTTCTGCTCAGAATACCATTTTCTCTGCCGCTTGCTTCCTTGCCTGGCTTGTTTTTCTGTCCCTCAAGACTCAGGTCAAGCATCATTGTTTAGGAAAACTTCCATGACCCTATCCACCACCCCTCCTCACTGCCATCAGACGAAGGGCCTCTCCTCTGTTTCTTCAGCTTATTTTCAGCATAGTGCTTAGCAGAGAACATCACCACTGTTCACTTATCAGTCTCTCTCCTAAGGGCAAGGACCATGCATTTCATTTATCTCTCCCTTCTCAATATATGAGAGGTACTCAATAACTTCAATGAAGGAATGAATTAAGGTGGTTGGTAAAAAACAAAGAAATATAGGGAGAAAATAACCACTTATATTTGTGATTACGAAACCAATTTTGATATACTAGTACTACTTCCAAATTTAAAATTTCATAGGAAAAAATTCAAACCATCTAAAACTCGTACTTTTTATTCTCTTTTAACGAAATCCTGGATAAATTAAAATTGCAAATTATTCAGGCCAAAAAATTCAGAATGTAATTTGATGTAGCTATGTTTACACATATGCCAACATTGCCAATGTTAAGCTAATTTTTAACCACCTGAGAAGGTATACACATGACACATGCACTGAAACCTTGGGAAATTTTAGAAAATTTACCTCCGGCCACTCCTTTCCTCATACCCTACACTCCAGCCCCCTGGCCCACTAAAACAAACCATACCGGAGTTCACACTGTTCTCTGGTCCTCCTCTTCCACCTGACAAACTCTTCCCATACATCAGTGTCTCATTAAAGTATCTTGTTCTCTGTGAACTCACAACCTTCCTCACCTGTAACTGCTTCCTCATCTGGGCTCCCTTAACATTTTATACTTACCAGAAACATGGCATTTATCAGATTTTAACACAGTTAGTTGCTTATAGATCTGTTTCCCTTTTTCTATTGTGGCCTCTTCTTGAGGGCAAAAGTCTTTCCAGTAGGTATCAGAGAATCAGACACCAAGTGAAACACAAAGAGATGAGAGGAAAGCAAGAAGAGAGGTAGGCAGAAAGGGGAGAATGAAAGGAGAAAGGGAGAGAGGAAGGAACTGATTAGCTCCCTACAAGGGAAGAATCTAGATGTAGAAAAGTCTGTAATCTGAGTCCAATGGAGTCAGAGGCAAGACCAGCATTTGTAAGGAGAATAGTTTCAGGTGGATGTTAAGATAATGACCTACGGCTTACACAGAAATAGCTTTCTTTTCTCTGTAACTTGAAGAGTTTTTATAGGAGCTTAACCAAAGCCAGGAATAAAAAAAAAAAAAAAAAAACTAGGAAAGAGTTGAATCCACTCTTTCCTCTGTATGATCCTATAATATTTTTAAATAGGGAAACATAGAATGTTGCATTAAAATTTTACTTAAATAATTTGAGCATTTAGAAATATCTCTACAAAGACAGGAATTATGTCATGAATTTTAAACATCAAATGAAGGGGGGGGGGGGGTGTATCTTGATCAAGCCTGCACAGGAAGAAGGGGGCCATAAGAGGTGGCAAGCATTATCTTTGTAAATGGACTTAGGATGTTCTAGAATGTCAGCTGGGCAGGAAGTCTTCTGGTCGAGAGGAACCTGACCTAAGTTGCAGCACAGGAATAAAAAGGCAGGTGAGGCTAGGAAGGGCCAAAAAAGAGAATAAAGATAAAAGGCACAGGAGCTGGCAATTCTCTCACAACTCTGCTGCACCACCTGAGACCTCTCAGGGATAAACCTAGTAATCCAAGGGTAAGATGGAAAGATCATGAAGGAGTAAAAAGATACTTGGCAGTTTTCACATTTGTATTTTTAAACAGCTACATTAAAATCATAACCGAAAAGGAAAAAGAAATCTAAATGTGCCCTTATTGTCCATACTTTATTATTAAAGCCTTAGTTCTCATTCCACTGAAAAATGCACACGGATAAATCACGTGAAATGACTAAAATACTAAAAAGATAATAAGTACGAGTGACATCAATAGAAACAGTTGTACAATACAAATGACATTTTCAACAGGACCTTTGTCCACTTCTAAAGACTAAGAGGAAAAACGCTGCTGAGTTATCATTATTGGTTTTACTCATTTTTGGAATCCAGTTATAAAAGTACAATGAAATTGGACATGGGGATGAATAATTGGTAAATTTATAGTAAGAGAGGAAGATCCACAATTATTCTTCAAGACCACATAAAGACCTAAGGCCCATTGTCTAACATGCACCAAGTGTCATATACTTGCTTCTTCTGTTACACCTAGAAAATAGCATGACAAACAGACTGAGGCAAGAGCAAACTGAAGAAATTAGTTTCAAATGCTGAACAAGGGAAGGGAAAGGTGACTCACTGCAACAACGCTTTGGTCTTCCTGGTGGGGTCTTCGGGCTTGAAGTTTTTATGGGCTTCCACTTCATGTTCAATGGAGAGCAACTGTCCCTGTAGTTTGTTCCTGAAGTTCGGCAGGGTATCTCGAATGTGGTTGGTAAGTTGCTAAATAAAACAAAACAAAATCGTACAGATATAACATATTAAAGATTAGCTCATGAGATAAAAATTGACCTTTACTGTTTCCCTAATCATTCAAAACTTAGAAATCAATTACGTATATACACTTGAGACTAACTCTGTAGGTAAATAATGAGAAGAAGCTCCAGTTCTCTCCTCCATGGCCTCAAGGACATGCTCAAAATGCCTTCAGTTGGAGTCACTCACTTGGGCTACCTCTTTATGCCTGGAAACACCCTTGTTAAAATGCACACAATGTTAATAATGAGGCTGCCTAATAACATTTTTGCATGAATTAATATATCAGATGGAACCTTAAGTTAGAATTTAGTTAGAAATGAAGGAATTGAAGACTTCTAGGTGCTGCTGGATGTTTTCAGGACCATACTGGTGGAACTCATAGGTACCTGTCAGTTGTTAACTTCTAAACTCTGCAGCTCAGACAGTGTTTCCTCTTGCCCTGCCTCTAGCGCCAGTGCAGTGGTGGGTGTTCAGGGGCTTCTGCCTTTAGCGGTTTGCACATTAAAGCTCCATGACTAGCAAAGGAAAGCTCTCTCTGCTGCTGCTGCTGCTATCTCTACCTAACCATCCACTTGGTTTCGCCGCTGAAGGTCATCTGCTGGCACCTCCAGCTCAGCAGGGTGAAAAATTCTCTGAGAGATTGTCTATGAGTACATGATTAACTAAGAAAAAAGCTTAATTAGGAAAAAAGAAAATTAATTAAGAAAAAAGGGCACCTGGGTGGTTAAGTCGGTTAAGCATCTAACTCTTAGATTTTGGCCCAGGTCATTATCTCATGGTCGTGAGATTAAGCCCCACATGGGGCTCTGTGCTGGGTGTGGGGTCTGCTTAAGATTCTCTCTTCCTTTTCCTCTCCCCTTCCCCCACTCATGTGCACCCACGTTTGCTCACTCTCTCTCTCTCAAAAAAAAAAAAAAAAATGTGGGGTATAAACCCAGATTGGCTAGCTCTCTGCCTCATGTTCTTTCTATTACAATGCAGTTAAGCAAAAATCTGAATTAAAAGAAAAGAAGATAATCTTCTTGAATCAGTTAATAAACTTGGAATTAAAAGAAAAAGAGAATGTAAACTTCACAGAAATGCAGGAAAAAGACTAATAAATTAAAAGTAAGAGGAATTGGGGAGCCTGGGTGGCTCAGTCAGTTGGGTGTCCAATTTTGGCTCAGGTTATGATTTCACATTTTGTGAGTTTGAGCCCCACTTTGGGCTCTCTGCGAGGAGTCTGCTTTGGCCCCTCTGTCTCCCTCTCTTTCTGCCTTGCCTCTCTCTCTTTTTCTCTCAAAAAAAAACAAAAAACAAAACAAAACAAAAAAAAAAAACATTAAAAAAAGTAAGGGGAATAAATATTCCCAGACTGACTGAAGAAACCATCTTAATCATTTTTTATGTTTATCTGAGGTTACTATACTTATTTAATTGTTGACAGTTCGTAACTATATTATACCTTTGGGCACAGTATGATGTATGTTATTACCCAGCATATGCTATTGTTATAGCTCTGAAGCAGAATGTAGAGGACTGCATTCCCAGTAGCAACATCACAAACCCCCAAGTCTAAAAGTAACAGTAACCATGAGAAACCAGTAGCCACCTGTCTGCCATGTGAGTGGTAAATGATAAAAACACATGGTTTCCACTTTTTGCTTCTTAGATATCTCAACAGCAAAGCAACACTGTGGACCACTCTTAGATTCCTAAAAAACTTCTTTCCTTGGCTTTTGTGGCCCTAGATCCTAACATTTATGGATGTACCTTCTCCATCTCCGTTGCCAAGTCATCTCCCTCCACCAGACCTGTAAATACCAACATTCCTCAAATCTGATTCCTAATCTTCTTTGTTCACACTCTTTTCTTTCCTAAAGGAATCTTATTCCACCCATAGCTTTAATAAATATCCAAACACCTGTGACTACCAAGGTGTTATCTACAGACCAGACTTTTTATTTTTGCTATAGGCATATGTATTAGACCATGGACTTTACTTCTCTTAGATGTGTCAATGACACCTCAACCCCAGCATGTCTGAAATCAAGCACCTAATCTTCCTTTCAGAGCTCTCCATCTTGGAGACATCATAACAACCTGGGAACTTGGAAGTTATCTTTGACTTCATCTCTCTATCACTCACCAAAGCTAATCTACCACCAAGTTCTTGATTTTCCTAAACATTTCTCAATTCTGCTTTTTTCATCTTCACTGGCCCTAACCAAGACCAAGCTACTATCATTTCTCATTTTGACTCCTAACTTCTCATGTCTAGTCTTGATCTTCCTACCTGCAGCTTCCATGATCATTGTTAATCCACAAATACAACTGTGTAATTTGCCTATTCAGATGTCTTAAATGACTCCCTACTGCTCTTAGGATAAGAACAAAAATCTTTAACTTGCCTACAAACATTACAGAATCCAGCCTCTGCCTACTTCTCCAAATTCATCTCTTATAACTCACTCCCTCATTCTCTGCCCTCCAGCCATAATGACATTCAATTCCTCAAAAGTGTCATGTTCTGTTCCAGTTTTTCACCATAGAAACTGTTCCCCAGGGCCCAAGGTACTGGTACACACAGTGAATCAGCCATAAAAGTATCCTATTTTCAAACAGTTTGAAGATCCCTGAAGCAGTAAAAAAGAAGGTGATTATCCAAGAAATGAGAGATCTTCAGTACAAAATTCATTCAGTTTTCAGTCATCCAGAATCCAATTATGTCATAATTTAGGGGTCATTTGTAAAACAAAATGGCCAATCATATTCTTTCTATTTTTCTAGTATTCACAACCTAATTTATTTCCAACCTTATCTTCCTAATCATCCTAATGATTTTTCTCTAAGATTTTTTTCAGTTTATTTGTGTTTTTCATAGATAAATCCAGGCGTGACAGTAATAATCTAAAGAGAGTTTTACCAATACTAAATATATTTGTGGACTATTAGGGTTTTTGCATGACAAACTAATGTTCTTTCTCTAAAATACATTCATTCATATTTGTTAAATGACACAAGCACAGCACCACCTCATGGCTTCTAAATACTCATCTACCCGTAAGTAAAAAGCACAAATTTTACATTAGTCTATGTTATGTCACAAAAAATAGAAGTATACCATTGCCTGTTTTTTTTTTTTTTTCCCAAAACTTGTTCAATTGTTTTGCCTAAACGGTTCAGGTCCAATGTCACAAGTAGCCTGCTATTGTGTTAGTCTCTACTGACACCTTCTAGGAGCAAACAATCAGAACATGCAATAATGACTTGATTAATTGACTGTTAAAACTCATAAATAAAAGTTAAAGCATATCTTATAATTCTGTTGGCGAGAACAGCTACTCACCATTTGGTCAATGTAATCAAAACTCAGGGAGGAAGACCTGCACTCACTAAGGATGATGCTTAACTTCCCCAGGAGATGGAGAATATATGGGAAAAAAAAAGTAAAAAGTAAATGTACTGAGGTTTTATGGAAGAAGTATGTAAGTGCATGGAATGTTGGAAGATGGGGACCCAAGTCTATCTGTGCAGAGAAAGGGGTTAATCTGGAAAAACTTCTTAGATGAATGGAGATCAATGAGCTTACAAGGATTTCTAACTTAGGGAAATCTAAGCTAACTATTACATGTTGACATTTTGAAACCAGATCCCAACAAATCAACCTTTCAGAAATATACAAGTTTAATTTCTTAAGATAACTACATATTGTGAGTAAAATGGGCGCTGATGTATACCCTTGTTTACTGTTCCTAAATAAGTATATACTTCTGCTTTGAGCAGTATTATCTGAATAACATTAAAGCAGATTCTACTCACTGAGAACAGTAGGAGTGTGGAACTAAATATTCACATTCGTTTTTTAATTCATATCATTTAAGCTGAATGTTTTATTTTGGAAAAAAAATGAATATTAAAATGAAATACAAATTCTAATAGTGACTTACATATTTCATAATTGTTCTTGTTGCTTGAGAAAACATTTTTACCTGATTAAGGACCTTCTGCAGGTGTGGGGTCCCCATCCTATCAGCAATATGTCTGTAAGCTGGGTGTGAGAGGAAAAATTTCCTTTCCGCCAACATGGCAGCCTTAATGTCCTTCTTCCCATCTATGTCCTTCTGGCTTCTGTTTACCACCCCCACGTAACCTGAAACACAACACATACAATGGGGTTTGGAATACTTTTTGTTGTTTATTCTGGGAGGATTTCAAGGCTCTTGAAGAGGCTGAATAAGCCAGGCAAAATTATTTTTAAGGACTGAAGAATTGAACCCTTTACGAACTCAGTTTGAGACACCAGTATTTAACAAAGGCTGATTCGTGTGGCTAATGATAATTTCTTAGCATTAACACAATAATGTCTTTTGCCCTTAAAAGCTCTGTACATTTTAATACAGTGTGTCTCTTAGCAGTTTTGTCATATGGCGGGCAAGTAAATAAGTCACACTTAAAACAGAACAGTATATATTTATGCAGTCTATGATGAATATTTATACCCCCCTTCAAACCCTTCCTTTTCCTGTTTTCCTATTCCTATTATTTTAAGAAATAGTTCTCCTATTGGATCATTTTTAATATATCACTTGGGAACATTATGCCACTCCATAAAAAGTATAACTAATCATGAATACATTATTCCTCACAACTGTGAAGGCATAAAGCCAAGCTTTGCATTGGTTTCCCAATCATTTCTCTGCTACATCATCAAAGCAAATCCTGTATAGGACACAGTACATTACCCCTGCGAAGAGGCAGAAGCTTGTTCTCCAGAACATCCCTGGCATCTGTTCCTTCATCCATAAGATCCAATTTGGTGATGACTCCAATGGTTCTTAAACCTGTATCACAAACCAACCCACTTTATTACACAGTATGCAGAAGACTAACAAATTTTAGAGACATATATGTCCCAAGACTAAATGCAAGGTACTCATATTTCTGGTCCTTTTCCTGTTCCTCTCTCTTATTTTGTTTTCTGATCCACTGCTATCCCAGTCTGGTAAATTTTGATGTGATGAGCAGGAGAGTTTTAAAATTACCCATCCAAGGGGCACCTGGGTGGCTCAGTTGGTTAAGCATCCAACTCTTGGTTTGGGCTCAGGTCATGCATGATCTCACAGTTTGTGAGTTCGAGCCCTGAATAACAGGCTCTGCGCTGGTGGCACAAAGCTTGCTTGGGATTCTTTCTCTCTCTCTCTCTCTCTCTCTCTCTCTCTCTGTCTTCTTCTCTCTGCCCCTCCCTGTATCTCAAAAATAAATAAACATTTAAGATAAAATAAAATAAAACCACCCATTCATAATATCACCACAATAATTTTAAATATATGAGTTTATTTTTGTACCATGTATATATGGAAATTATACATTTAAAATTTTCCTCCAAGGTCCTGCACATGATATGGGTGCTTTAATTTTTTTATGTATTACTTTACTGAAAACAAACAAGTAGGGTACACATGGACCAATGAAGAGAGTATATCATAAATCAAAGCTTATTATTGATCCATTTCTGAGCACTTGACACACAAATTATAAGAAAATTAGGTATAGGATAGTGTCATCACTAAAAATAAAGTTTCAAGTCTCACAGCATTCCCTGTTCCTCAGAAAAAAAAAAAAATATGACTTAACGGAAAGAAGACCAAACTAGGAATCCTGAGGCTTGGATTCTAGTCTCAAGGAAAGTCATTTAAGTCATTTAACTCTCTTCTCTGGGTCTCAGTTTTCTTCATCTATAATATAAAGAGTTGGAAACTACAATTTCCAAGGTATAGAATAAAATAATGTGGGGTGCCTGGGTGGCTCAGTCGGTTAAGTGGCCGACTTCAGCTCAGGTCATGATCTCGCGGTCCGTGAGGGCTGTGAGTTCGAGCCCCGCGTCGGGCTCTGTGCTGACAGCTCAGAGCCTGGAGCCTGTTTCAGATTCTGTGTCTCCCTCTCTCTGACCCTCCCCTGTTCATGCTCTGTCTCTCTCTGTCTCAAAAATAAATAAATGTTAAAAAAAAAATTTAAAAAAAAAAATGTAATAAAATAATGTAAAAACCTAAACATTTTACGTAGCACACCAGATACATTGTCTTTGCCCATTGCTCCCTTCACTAGATAAAATAAACAATATTTGCCTAGTGATTCAAATCTTTAAGTGCATTCTTTGGACTCCCAGTTAAACATGATAAAGTGAACACACACCTTTATCTTTTTACCTGAAAGCACTCTAAAATGGCTAATATTTATTAGGTCAGCTATGGTTTTACATGCTTTATATGTCTTAAATCATTTACTCTAAAAAAAATCATTTAATCTTAAAAAGGACTCCAACTACTATTTTTTTAAGATGAGGAAACTAAGGCAGGAAGAGATTAAGTAACTTTCTCAAGGTCATACATGGGTCTAGGCATCCAGAACCCATGCAATATACTGCCTCTCACAATAAAAAGAATTTTAAAAATAAAAAAGGTTTAAAACAAGAAAGTAAAAAAAAAAATGGGAGAGAACTGAAGAAAAATTTTGAAAATGGAAACCCAGCAGGATGACTGCTAACTAACTTAACAGACTAGCCTAAGAGGAAAACTGCATCCAAGAAAGCCAATGACAGGAGAAGCCCAGAAGCAGGATAATTTACATCACAGCCTCTCAGAAAGGTTCAGGGAAACGAATAGCTCTGACAATAATGGAGAGCAGTGGTGGCAGCTGAGGCTGAAAACAAGAGCTCTGGATGAAAGCAGTAAGATTTCCATGGATAACACAGCTAAAAGCCACCCTGGTCCATCTTGGCAGGAGAGTGCAGATTTACTCTCTGGAAACACTGAACTATGGAAAACTGAACTAATGGGCACCTGGCCCAGTTCGAGGGCGTCAGGTATTAAAAGAGGGTGATTAAAGTGAAATTCCACATACTGAATGGCGAGACCTCTCTCCTCAGTCCAGTTTAGGAAAAAGCTGGATGGCAGAATTTAACCCCCCAAGCAGGAAACTGGAACAACTCGGTCTGGGGAAATTTACCATTCTAAGAGGAAAACATAGATATTGAAATTCAGAGGAACTCTGATCAAGACAGCCCAATAAATCATCCTACTGCAAAGCCTCTAACTCCTTTGGCCAAGCACACCCACAGAGAGTGGGTGGCCAAGCACACCCAATCACCTAGTACTATTTCACTTTTGAATATAAATCAGTAAGTGTAGGCTACCATCTGTCATAATACAAATTTATTATATTATTGACTATTCTCCTTACACTGTACTTTTCATTCATGTGACTTACTTATTTTACCATTCTGTGATATATATAATTGTAGAATCGCTATGTTGTACACCTGAAACTAATATAATATTGTATGTCAACTATGCTTTGATAAAAAATAAATATTAAAAAAAATAATTTTATTTATTTTTTTAAAAAAAATTTTTTAACGTTTATTTATTTTTGAGACAGAGACAGAGCATGAACAGGGGAGGGGCAGAGAGAGAGGGAGACACAGAATCTGAAACAGGCTCCAGGCTCTGAGCTGTCAGCACAGAGCCTGACGCGGGGCTCAAACTCACGGACCGTGAGATCATGACCTGAGCCGAAGTCGGACGCTTAACCGACCAAGCCACCCAGGTGCCCCTAAAAAAAATAATTTTAAACGTGAGTGGATAGCAAGGAGAGTCTTTGAGACCAAAACAAACAAAAGTTGTAAAACAGAACAGGAGAAAACAAAGATAATGCAAAACATGGAAGAAAACTTTATTATTTTTATTAATATCCTCAGAAAGAAAGGAGAGGTCATTGTATTCATTGAATAAGAACAGAATGTCATAAAAGGAAACATTCAAACAAACGAAAGAGATTCTCAGTAACTAAAAGTATGAGTAGAAATTTTAAAAAATGTTAGTCACATGGTTGGAGTACCTAGTTAGAAACTCTTCCAGAAAACAAAAGAAATAGAAGTAAATAATAGAAAAAGAAAAACTTCTTTAAAACTAGAGAAATAATCCAGAAGATCCAATATCTGAATAATTGGCATTCCAGAAAAACAGAGAAGATGAAACAGAAATAATTGGTGGGGTGGGGACATACTATTGAAGAAAATATCTTATAAGTAAAAGATGAAATTATGCATTGAATGAACCCATCAAGTGTCCAACACAATATGAAAAACACACACAATACGGCATATCAGTATAAGATTTCAAATGCTGGCAACAAATGAAATATGCTAATAAGCTCATAATGAACTTAAGGTGAGAGCATGACAAAAGAAAGTTTGGGAATTATTACAGCATCCGACTTCCCAGCAACAAATTGGAAACTAAAACTCAATAGAGTGTTGTTTCCAAAATTCTGAGGGTAAAATTATTTCTAGCCTGGAATTCTAAACTATCAATAAATGTGACAGTAGAAAAAGATATTTTCAGACTTGCAGAATATCAAAATATTTTACTTCCCTTTCTCTTTTTCTTTGGAAACTACTAAAAGGTGTGGTCCACCAAACATGGGAAACAAACTGACAGAGAAGTAAAGAGATCTAGGAAGGAAGAAATATAATATAACCAAGAAAAGAAGGGACTTTTCAGGATGGTGTGGATCCCAGTACTAGGCTAGAAGAACAATCAGTATCTTTTAGAATGAGAGGGTGCAGATTACTGAAAAAATGTGTTTCCCCACCAAAAAAAAAAAACAATGAAGGTGGTAGAATACCTAATGCCTACAATGTTTTAAGGTATTAAAAGATATAGACTCCTGAAGGAGAGGCTGAGAAAGCACTGGTGATGGATATATAGAAGACTATGCAAACAAACAAAAAGAGAGACAACTATCAACCTTGAAGACAGCAATATCATGTAAGAAAGGAAATGTAATCATAATTGACACATGGCTCAGCTGCAAATGATATTTTCAGAATCATAAATATTTAAATATAATTATATTAGTAGAACATGGGAAGGTAAGTGTATATGTGTATGGTCAGTATAAGTGGGTACGGGAGAGAGATATAGGACAGCTAAATCCTTCTCTACAGTAAAGAGTCAAAAGTGAATATCTAAAAATAAAAAATGAAGAAACAGTAGTACAAACAGATTACACAGAAATATGGATGTAAATACCAAAAGAAAGCTAAAAGGATTGAAAGTGATAGACTCTACAAATCAGTAATCAAGAGTCATGAGGAGTGGGCAAGGGACTAACAGTTTTGGTTAAGTGTGGAACTTATTTTTGGAACTTATTTTTTTAATTATGTATATTTATAATGTAATAAAAATAAAAGTGAAAGTTTAAAAGTTTTTTCTTTACTATTCCTTTATTTCTGCAAAGGCAGAGAAGTCTATGCTTAGCGGTGTACTGCAAAGGAGATACCAAAGGAGATTATTTCTTTTCACATTTAGTTATACAAATAGGCAGCTTAAAAAATAATCAATGAACTCCTGCTGGTGGACTCAAGACCTACACTCAAAAAGCCATTGCCAGAAGAGATTCAAAGGCAGCATGTTTCCAAAGCACTTCACTGGGAATCTAAACACTCAGATAAAAATAATAATAGAGACCATGAATTGAGTCTTGATTATGTGGTGGACATACACTTGAAACAACTCTATGAGATAGGTACTATTATCTCAATTACACAGATGAGGAAGTGAGATTGGGAGAGGAAAAGCACACTTACCTAAAGGCTTACAGACTGTAGGGTGTGGAATCCAGGCAACCTAATTTCATTTTTTTTTAATTTTTTAAAATGTTTACTTATTTTGAGAGAGAGAGAGAGAGAGAGAGAGAGCAAGAGAGCATGAGCAGGGGAGGGGCAGAAAGAGAGAGAGACACAGAATCCAAAGCAGGCTCCAGGCTCCGAGCTGTCAGCACAGTGTCTGATGCAGGGCCCAAACTCATGAACCGTGAGATCATGACCTAAGTCTAAGTAAGACACTTAACCAACTGAGCCACCCAGAGGCCCCTAATTCCATTTTTAATCACCATATTTTTCTGCCTCCCGGTTCTTAGCTAGTTTCTACATGTGATGAGCTCTGTTATTTGGCAAGTTAGTTATATCATCTATGCCTACATATCTGGATGTAGAACTAAAAGATTACCAGCCGGGAGGGGCCAACATGGCGGAGAAGTAGGGGATGTGAAGTTCCCTCATCTCTCAAATACAGCAGTGTTGAGGCCAAAGGACTTTGAACTCCAAGAGTCCAGGCAGCAAAGTGACAGAGATATCTCCAGGGACTCACTGGGACAACCTGATGGGCCACAGGGGTATGATTGAGAACTGGGAGAGATAAAATGGCAGAGGAATGGAGGGGAGGGATCTCTCTCTGTGGAGAGACAAAGGGAAGAGAAAGAGGCTGAGGAAGCATAAGACTGCATCTAGACAAGAGAAAAACTACGGACCGGGATGGAGAAAGATCCAATCTCCCAACTGTGGGGCTTTCTCCAGACCGGGGCTGGCTGCCCTGATCTTGCACCTGGGGAGGAGGGGAGCCAGCCCCGGCTGGGTAACTAGTTCAGAGGTGCAGTCCACAGTAGGAGAAAGCAATCCCCTCCCTGGAGTGCTGTGGGAAGAAGATCTATATCCATTCAAAGGGCAAAGGCTGTCTGCACCAGCCAGCCATAGACCATATAGTGGGCGGCACAGAGTGGCACTTCCTCGAAACCGGGGCAGATGGAGTAGGAACCTTAAAGACATCGGGGTTTAAGTCCCAACTGAGTGCCAGGGAGGCGCGGGAGTCAGCTGAGGGGGAAAAAGGCACTGTGAGCCCCAAACTAGGAATCTTTAAGACCTCCGGGTTTAAATCCCATCCAAGCAATGGGGAGGCGCAGGAGCTGGTGGAGGAGGACAAACTGCATCCTTTACGCCTGCAGCACAGTGAGGAAGGCCTGAACAGAGTGGTTTGGGACAATGGGTCCATGAAGGAGACACTGGGATGTCGCCATTTTCCTCCCCACCACCACCAAGGTGGGGCCTCAGGGATTGGACAGCAGGGCCCACAGCGGAAGCAGAACCCGCCTGCACCAAACCATGCCCCTCCACGCCTGGTAATGGGGGGGGGGGCGACCAGACGCTGTGGAACCAGACGGCCCCTCCTCCAGAGCAGCGCTGTTGCGTTGCCTGATTCAATTCTCAATTATTATATAGATATATTCTTCCTTCCTTTTCTCCTTATCTCTTCTCTCCTCTACTCTGGTTACTCTGGTTGTTGGTTTGTTTAGGCACATGTATTTCATCTATTCTCTTTTTACACGTTCTATACCTCCTTCTTTATTTTCCTTACTCTCTCTCTGGATTAAGCCATATAGTTTCTCTGCATGGTCAATTTTTCTTTTCTTTTCTTTTTCCCCCGCCCCTGTCATTTCTCTCTTTGTACGGGATAAGGCCTCTTCCATCAGCACTACTTCCACCCTGTTGTTTACTTGTAGCTCGTGTTTCTGGTTTTTTGTTTTTGGGTTTTTTGTTAGTGTGTTTGTTTTTGTTTTCTATTTGTTTGTTTTTTGTTTGTCTGTTTTCCTTTCCAGGGCTACTTCAATGAAAAAATCAAAGCACACCTGGTAGAGGGTCCAAAAGATCACTATGAGTAAGGAGATAAAATAACCAAAGTCACAACAACAGAGAGTAAGTAACACTCTCCAAAAACACCTCCTGAAGGTGGGCCAGGTCCTGAACAGTGTATGACTCCTCTTTAAAATAGTAGTGCTCGAGGGTGCAGGGCACATAACAAGCTTGTAAAACACATAAGGGACAGAAAACGAGCCAAAATGACTAAACGGAAGAATTCTCCTCAAAAGAAATTCCAGAAACAAATGACAGCCAAAGAATTGATCAAAACAGATACAACCAATAAAACTGAACAAGAATTGAGAGTAACAGTCTAGAATTTAGAATAATTTAGATTAATCACTGGGCTTGAGAAAAGCATAGAAGACAGCAGAGAATCTACTGCTATAGAGATCAAGGAACTAAAAAAGCAATGATGAATTTAAAAATGTTGTAAATGAGTGCAAAATAAACTAGAGGCAGTGACAGTGTGAATTTAAGAGGCAGAGGGGAGAATGGGTGAAATAGAAAATAAAATTATGGAAAAAGATGATGCTGAGAAAAAGATTAAAAAAATTCTGGACCACAAGGGGAGAATTAGAGAACTAAGTGATTCAATGAAATAGAATAATATCCGTATCATAGGAGTTCCAGAAGAAGAGAGAAAGGGGTGGAAGGTGTACTTGAACAAATCATAGCTGAGAACTTCCCTGATCTGGGGAAGGAAAAAGGCATTGAAATCCAGGAGACACAGAGAACTCCCTTCAGACATAACTTGAATCGATCTGCATGACATATAATACTTAAGCTGGCAAAATACAAAGATAAAGAGAATTCTGAAAGGAGCTAGGGACAAATGGGCCATAACCTACAAGGGCACACACTTATGGGTAGTAGAAGACCTATCCACTGAAACTTGGCAGGCCAGAAAGGAATGGCAGGAAATCTTCAATGTGATGAACAGAAAAAAATATGCAGCTAAGAATCCTTTATCCAGCAAGTCTGTCATTCAGAATAGAAGGAGAGATAAAGGTCTTCCCAAACAAACAAAAACTGAAGGAATTCATCATAACTAAACCAGCCCTACAAGAGATCCGAAGGGGGATTCTGTGAGTGAAATGTTGCAAGGACAACAAAGGACCAGAGACATCACTACAAGCATGAAACCTACAGACATCACAATGACTCTAAACCCATATCTTTCAATAATAACACTGAATGTAAATGGACTAAATGCTCCAACCAAAAGACATAAGGTATCAGAATGGATAAAAAAAACAAGACCCATCTATTTGCTGTCTACAAGAGACTCATTTTAGACCTGAGGACACCTTCAGATTGAAAGTGAGGGGATGGAGAACTATCTGTTATGCAACTGGAAGTCAAAAGGAGGCTGGAATAGCCATACTTATATTGGACAAACTAGGCTTTAGATTAAAGGCTGTAAAAAGAGATGAAGAAGGGCATTATATAATAATTACAGGGTCTATCCATCAAGAAGAACTAACAATTATAAATGTCTATGCGCCAAATACGGGAGCCCTCAAATATATAAAACAAATAATCACGAACATAAGCAACCTTATGGATAAGAATGTGGTAATTGCAGGGGACTGTAATATTCCACTTACAACAATTGATAGATCATCCAGACACAGGGATCAGTAAAGAAACAAGGGACCTGAATGATACATTGGATCAGATGGACTTGACAGATATATTTAGAACTCTGCATCCCAAAGCAACAGAATATACTTTCTCTCGAGTGCACATGGAACGTTCTCCAAGATAGATCACATACTGGGTCACAAAACAGCCCTTCATAAGTATACAAGAATTGAGATCATACCATGCATACTTTCAGACCACAATGCTATGAAACTTGAAATCAACCACAGGAAAAAGTTTGGAAAACCTCCAAATGCATGGAGGTTAAAGAATATCCTACTAAAGAATGAATGGGTCAACCAGGCAATTAGAGAAGAAATTTAAAAATATATGGAAACAAATGAAAATGAAAATACAACAATCCAAATGCTTTGGGATGCAGCAAAGGCAGTCCTAAGAAGAAAGTACATTGCAATCCAGGCCTATCTCAAAAACAAGAAAAATCCCAAATACAAAATCTAACAGCACACCTAAAGGAACTAGAAGCAGAACAGCAAAGACACCCCAAACCCAGCAGAAGGAGAGAAATAATAAAGATCAGAGCATAAATAAACAACATAGAATCTAAAAAAACTGTAGAGCAGATCAATGAAACCAAGAGATGGTTTTTTGAAAAAATAAACAAAATTGATGAACCTTTAGCCAGGCTTCTCAAAAAGAAAAGACAGAGGAACCAAATAAATAAAATAACGAATGAAATGGAATTATTACAACCAATCCCTCAGAAATACAAGCAATTACCAGGGAATACTGTGAAAAATTATATGCCAACAAACTGGACAACCTGTAAGAAGTGGACAAATTCCTAGATACCCACACACTACTGAAACTCAAATGGGAAGAAATAGAAAATTTGAACACACCCATAACCAGTGAAGAAATTGAATCAGTTATCAAAAATCTCCCAACAAATAAGAGTCCTGGGCCAGATGGCTTCCCAGGGGAATTCTACCAGACATTTAAAGCAGAGCAAACACGTATCCTTCTCAAGCTGTTCCAAAAAATAGAAAGGGAAGGAAAACTTCCAGACTCATTCTATGAAGCCAGCATTACCTAGATCCTCAAACCAGACAGAGACCCCCACAAAGAAGGAGAATTACAGGCCAATATCCCTGATGAACATGGATGCAAAAATTCTCAACAAGATACTAGCAAATCAAATTCAACAGCATATAAACAGAATTATTCACCATGATCAAGTGGGATTCATTCCTCGGCTGCAGGCCTGGTTCAATATTTGCAAATCAATCAATGTGATACATCACATTAATAAAATAAAGAATAAGAATCATATGATCCTGTGAATGGATGCAGAAAAAGCATTTGACAAAATTCAGCATCCTTTCTTAATAAAAACCCTCAAGAAAGTCGGGATAGAAGGAACATACTTAAACATCATAAAAGCCATACATGAAAAGCCCACAGCTAATATCAACTTCAATGGGGAAAAACTGAGAGCTTTCCCCCTCAGATCAGGAACGTGACAGGGATGTCCACTCTCACCGCTGTTGTTTAACGTAGTGTTGGAAGTTCTAGCATCAGCAATCAGACAACAGAAGGAAATCAAAGGCATCAAAATTGGCAAAGATGAAGTCAAGCTTTCACATTTTGCAGATGACATGATATTATACATGGAAAACCCGACAGACTCCACCAAAAGTCTACTAGAACCGATACATGAATTCAGCAAAGTTGCAGGATACAAAATCAATGTACAGAAATCAGTTGCATTTTTGTACACCAATCATGAAGCAACAGAAAGACAAATCAAGAAACTTATCCCATTCACAACTGCACCAAGAATCATAAAATACCTAGGAATAAATCTAACCAAAGATGTAAAAGATCTGTATGCTGAAAACTATAGAAAGCTTATGAAGGAAATTGAAGAAGATATAAAGAAATGGAAAAACATTCCGTGCTCATCGATTGGAAGAATAAATATTGTTAAAATGTCAATACTACCCAAAGCAATCTACACATTCAGTGCAATCCCAATCAAAATTGCACCGGCATTCTTCTCAAAGCTAGAACAAACAATCCTAAAATGTGTATGGAACCGCAAAAGACCCTGAATAGGCAAAGTAATATTGAAGAAGAAAACCAAAGTGGGAGGCATCACAATCCCAGACTTTAGCCTCTACTACAAAGCTGTAATCATCAAGACAGCATGGCATTGACACAAAAACAGACCCATAGACCAATGGAATAGAATAGAGACTCCAGAATTGGACCCACATATGTATGGCCTACTAATCTTTGACAAAGCAGGAAAGAGTGTCCAATGGAGAAAAGACAGTCTCTTTAGCAAGTGGTGCTGGGAGAACTGGACATCAACATGCAGAAGAATGAAACTAGACCACTTTCTTACACCAGTCACAAAAATAAACTCAAAATGGATGAAAGACCTAAATGTGAGACAGGAAACCCTCAAAACCCTACAGGAGAAAGCAGGAAAAAACCTCTCTGACCTCAGCCGCAGCCATTTCTTACTTGACACATCCCCAAAGGCAAGGGAATTAAAAGCAAAAATGAACTGTTGGGATCTCGTCAAGATGAAAAGCTTCTGCACTGCAAAGGAAACAATCAACAAAACTAAAAGGCAACTGATGGAATGAGAAAGATATTTGCAAATGACATATCGGATAAAGGGTTAGTGTCCAAAATCTATAAAGAACTCACCAAACTCCACACCCGAAAAGCAAACAATCCAGTGAAGAAATGGGCAGAAGACATGAATAGACATTTTCCAAAGAAGATATCCAGATGGCTAACAGACACATGAAAAGATGCTCAACGTCACTCCTCATCAGGGAAATACAAATCAAAACCACACTCAGATACCACTTCATGCCAGTCAGAGCGGCTAAAATGAACAACTCAGGAAATGACAGATGCTGGCGAGGATGTGGAGAAATGGGAACCCTCTTGCACCGTTGGTGGGAATGCAAACTGGTGCAGCCACTCTGGAAAACAGTGTTGAGGTTTCTCAAAAAATTAAAAATAGATCTACCCTATGACCCAGCAATAGCACTGCTAGGAATCTACCCAAGGGATACAGGAGTGCTGATGCATAGGGGCCCTTGTACCCCAATGTTTATAGCAGCACTCTCAACAATAGCCAAATTATGGAAAGAGCCTAAATGTCCATCAGCTGATGAATGGATGAAGAAGATGTGGTTTATATACACAATGGAGTACTACGTGGCAATGAGAAAGAATGAAATCTTGCTATTTGCTTGGAAATTGCCTTTGTGCCTTAACAAGTGGACAACTGAAAAATCAGCAATTCTTAGATTCTTCAGAGAAGTGAGATCACAGAGAAAACCACTGCTGCCAAAATTTGGAGAGGCAAATAGGTAAATACAGAGAATCATAACTTAATGAAGCAGAAATCCACAAGCAGAAATTTCTGTGGGAACCAGTGCCTGAGTAGGAAAACCTACACTATAATTGATGAATTTCTGGAATCTCAATTAGTTAAAAAGTCCAGGGAGACCTAGTCATAAGTAGCATCTGGACTTTTTGTGGGGTTTGCCTCCAGAAGCTCCCCCAGGTTCTCACAGTGAATATCTGAGAAAAATACCCTTGTGCTTCAGACAGAGGGATAAAACAAACTACCTGATTTTAAAATGGGTGAAACACCTGAACAGCACCTCACCAAACAAGATGGCAAGTACATATATGAAAAGATGTTCCACAGCACATGTCACTAGGGAATTGCAAATTAAAACAACAGTGAGATATCACTGAACATTTGTTAAAATTGCCAAGACCCAAAACACTAACAACATCAAATGTAGGCAATAATATGCAGTATCAAGAACACTAATTCATTGTTACTGAGAAAGCAAATTGTACACACATTTTCAAAAATAGTTTCTTGCAAAACTAAACAAACTCTTACTATGCAATTCAGTAATTTCACTCTTTGTTGTGTATCCAAAGGAGCTGAAAACATGTCCACACGAAAACTTGCACATAGATGTTTATAGCAGATTTATTTATAATTGCCAAAACTGGGAAGCAACCAAGATGTCTTTCTGTACATGAACAGATAAAGAAACTGGCACAACCAGACAATGGAGTATTATTCAGTGCTGAAAAGAAATGAGCTATGAAGCCATAAAAAGACATGCAGGAACTTTAAATTCATATCAATAAGTAAAAGAAGCCAATTTGAAAAGGCTACAAACTGTGTTTTCAATTATATGACATTCTGGAAAAGGCAAAAGTATGGGAAAAGCTTAATGGTTGCCAGGGGTTATGGGAGGCAAGGATAAAAAGGTGGAGCACAGAGTATTTTTAGGGCAGTGAAAACTATTCTATATGATATTACAATGGTTTATACATATCATTACACATCTGTCAAAACCCATAGAATGCATACCACCAAAAGTGAACCCTAATGTCAACTATGAACTTCGAGTAGTAAAGAAATTACTGTATCATAGAGTGATTCTATTTTTAATTTTTTGAGGAACCTCCATACTGTTTTCCACAATGGCTGCACCAGTTTGCATTCCCAACAACAGTGCACAAGGGTTCTTTTTTCTCCACATTCTCGCTGACACTTGTTTCTTGTGTTTTTGCTTTTAGCCATTTGATAGGTATGAGGTGATATTTCATTGTAGTTTTGATTTCTATTTCCCTGATGATGAGTGATGTTGAGCATCTTTTCATGTGTCTATTGGCCATCTGATATCTTCTTTGAAGAAATGTCTGTTCATGTCTTCTGCCAATTTTTAATAAGATTATTTCTTTTTTGGGTATTGAGTTGTATCAGTTCTTAAATATTTTGGATACTCACCCTTTATCAGGTATGTTGTCTGCAAGTATCTTCTCCCATTCCATAGGCTGACTGTTAGTTTTGTTGATTGTTTCCTTTACTGCAGAAACTTTTTATTTTGATGGAGTCCCAATAGTTTATTTTTGCTTTTATTTCCCTTGCTTCAGGAGACATATCTAGAAAAATGTTGCTACAGCAATGTCAGAGATTACTACCCATGCTTTCTTCAAGGATTTTTATGGTTTCTGGTCTCACATTTAGGTCTTTAAACCATTTTGAGTTTATTTTTGTGTATAGTGAAGAATGTGGTCCAGCTTCATTCTTTTGCATGTGGCTGTCCAGTTTTCCTAACACCATCTGTTGAAGAGACTGTCTTTTTCCCATTGTATATTCCATTCCTCCTTTATCAAAGATTAATTGACCATATAATTGTAGATTTATCTCTGGGTTTTCTGTTCCATTCCATTGATCTATGTGTCTGTTTTTATGCCAGTACCACACTGTTTTAATTATAACTGCTTTGTAATATAACTTGAAATTTGGAATTGTGGTACCTCCAATTTTGTTTTTCTTTTTCAAGATTGTTTTGGCTATTCCAGGTTTTTTGTGGGTCTATACAAATTTTAGGATTGTTTGTTCTAGTTCTGTGAAAAAATGCTGTTGGCATTTTGATGAGGATTGCATGAAATCTGTAGATTGCTTTATGTAGTATGGGCATTTTAATAAATATTGTTTCTTCCAACACATGAGCATGGTATATCTTTCCATTTCTTTGCACCATCTTGAATTTCTTTATTCAGTGTTTTACAGTTTTCAGAGCACAGGTCTTTCATCTCCTTGGTTAAGTTTATTCCTGGATATTTTATTGTTTTGGATGCAGTTGTGAATGGGCATGTTTTCTTAATTTCACTTTCTGCTCCTTCATTATTAGTGTATAAGAATAAAACAGATTTGTGTACATCGATTTCATATCCTGCAACTTTACTGATTTCATGTATCAGTTCTAGTAGTTTTTTGGTAGAGTCTTTAGGGTTTTCTACATATAGTATCATGTAATCTGAAAATAATGACAGTTTTACTTCTTCCTTACCAATTTGGATGCCTTTTATTTCCTTATGTTGTCTAATTTCTGTTGAGGACTTCCAGTACCATGTTGAATAAAAGTGGTGAGAATGGGCATCCTTGTCTTATTCCTGACCTTAAGGGAAAGTCTCTCAGCTTTTTTACCATTGATAGGATATTGGCTGTGTGTCTTTCAATATAAGGCTTTTATTATGTTGAGGTATGTTCCCTCTAGACCTCCTTTGCAGAGGGTTTTTATAATGAGTGGATGTTGTACTTTGTCAAATGGTTTTTGTGCATCTATTAAAATAATCATATGGTCTTTATCCTTTCTCTTATTGATGTGACATGTCAGTCACATTGATTGTTTTACAAATATTGAACCACCTTTGCATCCCGGGAATAAATCCCACTTGATTGTGATATATAATTTTTTAAATACATTGTTCAATTCACTTTGCTAATATTTTGTTGAGTATTTTTTCATCTATATTCGTGAGAGATACTTCACTGTAGTTCTCTTTTTTTGTGAAGTGCTGTCTATCTGGTTTTGGTATCAGAGTGGTACTGGCATCATAGAATGAATTTGGAAGGCTTCCTTCCTCTTGTATTTTTTCATAGTTTGAGAAGGAATAGGTATTAATCTTTTTGAATTTTCTTTTTTTTTTAAGTTTATTATTTTGAGAGAGAGAGCATGCAAGCAGGGGAGGGGCATACATAGAGGGAGAGAGAGAGAATCCCAAGCAGGCACTGCACCATCAAGCATGGAACCTGATGTGGGGCTTGAACTCATGAACCACGAGGTCATAACCTGAGCTGAAACCAAGTGTTGAACGCTAAACCAAATGAGCCACCCAGGTCCCAGGTATTAACTCTTCCTTAAATGTTTAGTAGAGGGGTGCCTGGGTGGCTCAGTTGGTTGGCATCCAACTCTTGTTTTTGGCTCAGGTCATGATCCCAGGGTTGTGTGATTAAGCCCCATGTTGGGTTCTCAGCTAAGCATGGAGCGTGCTTAAGATTCTCTTTCTCTCTCCCTCTGCCCCTGCTTGTGCTCTCTCTCTAAAATAAAAGAAAGAAAGAAAGAAAGAAAGAAAGAAAGAAAGAAAGAAAGAAAGAAAGAAAGAAAGAAAGGAAGAAAGAAAGCAACAAAGAAAGAAAAAGAAAAAGAGAAGGAGTGTTTGGTGGATTGGTAGCTGTCTGGTCCTGGACTTTTGTTTTGGGGAGTTTTTTGATTACTGATTCAATTTCATTGCAGTAATCAGTCTGTTCAAATTTTCTATTTCTTTCTGATTTAGTTTGGTAGGCTACAGGTTTCTAGGAATTTATCCATTTCTTCTAAGTTGTCTAATTTGTTGGCATATAAGTTTCCTAATATTCTGTTACAGTTCTTTGTAATTTCTCCTCTTTCATTAGTGATTTTGTTTATATGGGTCCTTTCTTTTTTGATGAGTCTTCCTAAAGATTCATCAATATTGTTGGTCTTTTCAAAGAAACATCTCCTGGTTTCATTGATCACTTCAACTGTTTTTTAGTTTCTATTTTGTTTATTTCTTTTTTTTAATATGAAATTTATTGTCAAATTGGTTTCCATACAACACCCAGTGCTCATCCCAAAAGGTGCCCTCCTCAATACCCATCACCCACCCTCCCCTCCATCCCACCCCCCCATTAACCCTCAGTTTTTTCTCAGTTTTTAAGAGTCTCTTATGCTTTGGCTCCCTCCCTCTCTAACTTCTTTTATTCTCCTTCCCCTCCCCCCATGATCTTCTGTTATGTTTCTCAGGATCCACATAAGAGTGAAAACATATGGTATCTGTCATTCTCTGTATGGCTTATTTCACTTAGCATCACACTCTCCAGTTCCATCCACGTTGCTACAAAGGGTCATATTTCATTCTTTCTCATTGCCACGTAGTACTCCATTGTGTATATAAACCACATCTTCTTCATCCATTCATCAGCTGATGGACATTTAGGCTCTTTCCATAATTTGGCTATTGTTGAGAGTGCTGCTATAAACATTGGGGTACAAGGGCCCCTATGCATCAGCACTCCTGTATCCCTTGGGTAGATTCCTAGCAGTGCTATTGCTGGGTCATAGGGTAGATCTATTTTTAATTTTTTGAGAAACCTCAACACTGTTTTCCAGAGTGGCTGCACCAGTTTGCATTCCCACCAACGGTGCAAGAGGGTTCCCATTTCTCCACATCCTCGCCAGCATCTGTCATTTCCTGAGTTGTTCATTTTAGCCGCTCTGACTGGCATGAAGTGGTATCTGAGTGTGGTTTTGATTTGTATTTCCCTGATGAGGAGTGACGTTGAGCATCTTTTCATGTGTCTGTTAGCCATCTGGATATCTTCTTTGGAAAATGTCTATTCATGTCTTCTGCCCATTTCTTCACTGGATTGTTTGCTTTTCGGGTGTGGAGTTTGGTGAGTTCTTTATAGATTTTGGACACTAACCCTTTATCCGATATGTCATTTGCAAATATCTTTCTCATTCCATCAGTTGCCTTTTAGTTTTGTTGATTGTTTCCTTTGCAGTGCAGAAGCTTTTCATCTTGACGAGATCCCAACAGTTCATTTTTGCTTTTAATTCCCTTGCCTTTGGGGATGTGTCAAGTAAGAAATGGCTGCGGCTGAGGTCAGAGAGGTTTTTTCCTGCTTTCTCCTGTAGGGTTTTGAGGGTTTCCTGTCTCACATTTAGGTCTTTCATCCATTTTGAGTTTATTTTTGTGACTGGTGTAAGAAAGTGGTCTAGTTTCATTCTTCTGCATGTTGATGTCCAGTTCTCCCAGCACCACTTGCTAAAGAGACTGTCTTTTCTCCATTGGACACTCTTTCCTGCTTTGTCAAAGATTAGTAGGCCATACATATGTGGGTCCAATTCTGGAGTCTCTATTCTATTCCATTGGTCTATGGGTCTGTTTTTGTGTCAATGCCATGCTGTCTTGATGATTACAGCTTTGTAGTAGAGGCTAAAGTCTGGGATTGTGATGCCTCCCACTTTGGTTTTCTTCTTCAATATTACTTTGCCTATTCAGGGTCTTTTGCGGTTCCATACACATTTTAGGATTGTTTGTTCTAGCTTTGAGAAGAATGCCGGTGCAATTTTGATTGGGATTGCACTGAATGTGTAGATTGCTTTGGGTAGTATTGACATTTTAACAATATTTATTCTTCCAATCGATGAGCACGGAATGTTTTTCCATTTCTTTATATCTTCTTCAATTTCCTTCATAAGCTTTCTATAGTTTTCAGCATACAGATCTTTTACATCTTTGGTTAGATTTATTCCTAGGTATTTTATGATTCTTGGTGCAGTTGTGAATGGGATAAGTTTCTTGATTTGTCTTTCTGTTGCTTCATGATTGGTGTACAAAAATGCAACTGATTTCTGTACATTGATTTTGTATCCTGCAACTTTGCTGAATTCATGTATCGGTTCTAGTAGACTTTTGGTGGAGTCTGTCGGGTTTTCCATGTATAATATCATGTCATCTGCAAAATGTGAAAGCTTGACTTCATCTTTGCCAATTTTGATGCCTTTGATTTCCTTCTGTTGTCTGATTGCTGATGCTAGAACTTCCAACACTACGTTAAACAACAGCGGTGAGAGTGGACATCCCTGTCACGTTCCTGATCTGAGGGGGAAAGCTCTCAGTTTTTCCCCATTGAAGTTGATATTAGCTGTGGGCTTTTCATGTATGGCTTTTATGATGTTTAAGTATGTTCCTTCTATCCCGACTTTCTTGAGGGTTTTTATTAAGAAAGGATGCTGAATTTTGTCAAATGCTTTTTCTGCATCCATTCACAGGATCATATGATTCTTATTCTTTATTTTATTAATGTGATGTATCACATTGATTGATTTGCAAATATTGAACCAGGCCTGCAGCCGAGGAATGAATCCCACTTGATCATGGTGAATAATTCTGTTTATATGCTGTTGAATTTGATTTGCTAGTATCTTGTTGAGAATTTTTGCATCCATGTTCATCAGGGATATTGGCCTGTAATTCTCCTTCTTTGTGGGGGTCTCTGTCTGGTTTGAGGATCTAGGTAATGCTGGCTTCATAGAATGAGTCTGGAAGTTTTCCTTCCCTTTCTATTTTTTGGAACAGCTTGAGAAGGATACGTGTTTGCTCTGCTTTAAATGTCTGGTAGAATTCCCCTGGGAAGCCATCTGGCCCAGGACTCTTATTTGTTGGGAGATTTTTGATAACTGATTCAATTTCTTCACTGGTTATGGGTGTGTTCAAATTTTCTATTTCTTCCCATTTGAGTTTCAGTAGTGTGTGGGTATCTAGGAATTTGTCCACTTCTTACAGGTTGTCCAGTTTGTTGGCATATAATTTTTCACAGTATTCCCTGGTAATTGCTTGTATTTCTGAGGGATTGGTTGTAATAATTCCATTTCATTCGTTATTTTATTTATTTGGTTCCTCTGTCTTTTCTTTTTGAGAAGCCTGGCTAAAGGTTCATCAATTTTGTTTATTTTTTCAAAAAACCATCTCTTGGTTTCATTGATCTGCTCTACAGTTTTTTTAGATTCTATGTTGTTTATTTATGCTCTGATCTTTATTATTTCTCTCCTTCTGCTGGGTTTGGGGTGTCTTTGCTGTTCTGCTTCTAGTTCCTTTAGGTGTGCTGTTAGATTTTGTATTTGGGATTTTTCTTGTTTTTGAGATAGGCCTGGATTGCAATGTACTTTCTTCTTAGGACTGCCTTTGCTGCATCCCAAAGCATTTGGATTGTTGTATTTTCATTTTCATTTGTTTCCATATATTTTTAAATTTCTTCTCTAATTGCCTGGTTGACCCATTCATTCTTTAGTAGGATATTCTTTAACCTCCATGCATTTGGAGGTTTTCCAAACTTTTTCCTGTGGTTGATTTCAAGTTTCATAGCATTGTGGTCTGAAAGTATGCATGGTATGATCTCAATTCTTGTATACTTATGAAGGGCTGTTTTGTGACCCAGTATGTGATCTATCTTGGAGAACGTTCCATGTGCACTCGAGAGAAAGTATATTCTGTTGCTTTGGGATGCAGAGTTCTAAATATATCTGTCAAGTCCATCTGATCCAATGTATCATTCAGGTCCCTTGTTTCTTTACTGATCCCTGTGTCTGGATGATCTATCAATTGTTGTAAGTGGAATATTACAGTCCCCTGCAATTACCACATTCTTATCCATAAGGTTGCTTATGTTCGTGATTATTTGTTTTATATATTTGAGGGCTCCCGTATTTGGCGCATAGACATTTATAATTGTTAGTTCTTCTTGATGGATAGACCCTGTAATTATTATATAATGCCCTTCTTCATCTCTTTTTACAGCCTTTAATCTAAAGCCTAGTTTGTCCAATATAAGTATGGCTATTCCAGCCTCCTTTTGACTTCCAGTTGCATAACAGATAGTTCTCCATCCCCTCACTTTCAATCTGAAGGTGTCCTCAGGTCTAAAATGAGTCTCTTGTAGACAGCAAATAGATGGGTCTTGTTTTTTTTATCCATTCTGATACCTTATGTCTTTTGGTTGGAGCATTTAGTCCATTTACATTCAGTGTTATTATTGAAAGATATGGGTTTAGAGTCATTGTGATGTCTGTAGGTTTCATGCTTGTAGTGATGTCTCTGGTCCTTTGTTGTCCTTGCAACATTTCACTCACAGAATCCCCCTTCGGATCTCTTGTAGGGCTGGTTTAGTTATGATGAATTCCTTCAGTTTTTGTTTGTTTGGGAAGACCTTTATCTCTCCTTCTATTCTGAATGACAGACTTGCTGGATAAAGGATTCTTAGCTGCATATTTTTTTCTGTTCATCACATTGAAGATTTCCTGCCATTCCTTTCTGGCCTGCCAAGTTTCAGTGGATAGGTCTTCTACTACCCATAAGTGTGTGCCCTTGTAGGTTATGGCCCATTTGTCCCTAGCTCCTTTCAGAATTCTCTTTATCTTTGTATTTTGCCAGCTTAAGTATTATATGTCATGCAGATCGATTCAAGTTATGTCTGAAGGGAGTTCTCTGTGTCTCCTGGATTTCAATGCCTTTTTCCTTCCCCAGATCAGGGAAGTTCTCAGCTATGATTTGTTCAAGTACACCTTCAGCCCCTTTCTCTCGCTCTTACTCTTCTGGAATTCCTATTATACGGATATTGTTCTGTTTGATTGCATCACTTAGTTCTCTAATTCTCCCCTCATACTCCTGGATTTTTTTTTATCTTTTTCTCAACGTCCTCTTTTTCCATAATTTTATCTTCTAATTCACCTATTCTCTCCACTGCCTCTTTAATCTGTGCTATGGTCGCCTCCATTTTATTTTGCACCTCATTTATAGCATTTTTTAGCTCTTCATGACTATTTCTTAGTCCCTTGATCTCTGTAACAATAGATTCTCTGTTGTCCTCTATGCTTTTTTCAAGCCCAGTGATTAATTTTATGACTACTATTCTAAATTCTTGTTCCGTTATATCACTTAAATCATTTTTGATCAATTCGTTATCTGTTGCTACTTCCTGGAGTTCTTTTGAGGAGAGTTCTTCTATTTCATCATTTTGGGTAGTCCCTGCAGTGGCTCCCAACTGCAGGGCACTTCCCCTGTGCTGTCCGGAGTAACTTGTGTTGGTGGGTGGGGCCACAGTTAGACCCAATGTCTGCCCCCAGCCCACAACTGGGGCCACAGTCAAGACTGGTGTGTACCTCATCTTCCCCTCTCCCAGCAGCAGGACTCACTGTGGAGTGGTGTGGTCCCTGTCTGGGCTACTTGCACACTGCCAGGCTTGTGGTGCTGCTTTGATGGGATCTGGCCAAGGGCGTATTAGATGGGGTGGATCCACAAGGTGCACAGGGGCTGGAGGAGCAAGCTTAGCTCACTTTGCTGTTGGCAGTCCCCTGCGGGAGGGGCCCTGGTGGTCCCCACCAGGAGGGAGGGAGACCCATCGGAGGGATGGATCCACAGAAGCACAGCGTTGGGTGTTTGCACGGTGCAAGTAAGTTTGGTGACAGGCATTGGTTCCCTTTGGGATTTCGGCTGGGGCATGGGAGAGGGATATGGTGCTAGCCAGCGCCTTTGTTTCCCACCAAGCCGAGCTCTGTCTTCCAGGACTCAGCAACTCTCCCTCCTGGTGCCCTCTCGCTCTCCCCGCTCTCCAAGAGAACAGCTGTTGACTTTTAACATTCCAGATGTTTCCCACTGGCTATCAGAACTCACGCAGTCTGGCCCCTCTGCTTTTGCAAGCCAGACTCGGGGATCTGCCTTGCAGGGGGGGCTGCCCCTCCACCACCCCAGCTCTCTCCCGCCAGTCCGTGGAGCGTGCACCGCCTCTCAGCCCTTCCTACTCTCTTCTGTGGGCCTCTCGTCTACACTTGGCTCCAGACAGTCCGTTCTGCTAGTCTTCTGGCAGCTTTTTGGATTATTTAGGCAGATGTGGGTGGAATCTAAGCGATCAGCAGGAGGAGGTGAGCCCAGCGTCCTCCTACACTGCCATCTTCCAGTTGAGAATTCTGTTTATTTCTACTCTAATCTTTATTATTTCCTTCCTTTTGCTGGGTTTGGGTTTTATTTGTTCTTCTTTTTCTAGCTCTTTTAGGTGGTGTAAAGTTAGGTCATTTATTTGAGATTTTTCTTGCTTCTTGTTATATGCATTTAGTGCTATAAAATTCCCACTTAGAGCTACTTTTGCTGCATCTCATAGATCTTGGACTATTGTGTTTTCATTTTCATTTGTTTCCATGTAATTTTTTATTTCTTCTTTGATTTCTTTGTTGACCCATTCATTGTTTAGTAGCATGTTATTTAATCTCCATATATTGCTGCTTTTTTGAGACTTTTCCTTGTGGTTGATTTCCAGTTTTTTAGCATTGTGGTCAGAAAAGGTGCATGGTATGACTTCAATGTTTTTGAATTTGTCGAGATTTGTTCTGTGGCCTAATATGTGAAATTAGGATTATGAAGATTTTTCTGTGTGCACTCAAAACAAATGCATATTCTGATGTTCTAGGATGGAATGTTCTGAATATGTCTCTCAAATCAATCTGGTCCAGTGTGTCATTCAAAACCACTGTTTCCTTATTGATTGTCTGTTGGGCTGATCTCTCCATCTCCATCAATGTACATGGGGTGTTAAAGTCTCCTCCTACTACTGTATTAGTATTGATTATTTCCTTTATGTTTGTTATTCACTGTTTCATGTAATTAGGTTCTCTCATTTTGGATACATAAATATTTTTAATTATTATATCCTCTTGTTGGTTTGTCCCTTTTATTACTGTATATTGTCCTTCTTTGTCTCTTGTTACAGTCTTTGTTTTAAAGTCTATTTTGTATGATGCAAGTATTGCTACCCCCGCTTTCTTTTGACATTCATTTGCATAGTAATTTTTTCTCTGTCCCCTCACTTTCAATCTGCAGGTATATTTCAGCCTGAAATGAGTCTCTTGTAGGCAGCATATAAATGGGTCATATTTTTTCATTCACTCTGTCACCCTATGTCTTTTGATTAGAGCATTTAGTCTAGTTGCATTCAAAATAATTATTGATAGATATGTATTTATTGTCACTTTGTCATTTTGGGCTTGTTTCTATAGATTTTCTCTGATCCTTTCTTCTCTGGGTTTGTTGGCTTTCTTTAGTGATATACTTGGATTCCTTTCTTTTTTGCACATCTGTTACTAGTTTTTGATTTGTGATTACCATTCGGCTTGTATATAACATCTTCTGCATATATCAGTCTACATTAAGTTGATGGTTGCTTAAGTTAAACTCATTTCTTTACTCCTCTCCCCCAACTCCCACCACCACATTTTAGGTATATGGTGTCATGTTTTGCCTACTTTTATGTTATGAGTCCCTTGACTGATTTTTATATAAATATTTATTTTTACTGCTTTTGTGTTTTTTACTTTTCATACTCTCACTTACGGTCTTCCCTTTCCACTCATAGAGTCCCCTTTAATATTCTTGTAGGGCTAGTATAGTGGCCATGAACTCCTTTAGTTTTTGTCTTGGAAACTTTTTATCACTTCTTCTATTCTGAATGATAGTCTTGCTGGATAGAATATTCTTGGCTGAAGATTTTTCCCTTTTAGCACTTTGAATATATTATGCCACTCCCTTCTGTCCTACAAAGTTTCTGCTGAAAAATCCACTGATAGCCTTCTGGGGTTTCCTTAAATGTAACTGTCTTCCTTTTCTCTTGCTGCTTTCAAAATTTGCTCTTTATCGCTGCTTTTTGCCATTGTAATGACTATGTATCTTTGTGTGGACCTCCTTGGGTTGAATTTTTGGGAGGATCCTTGTGCCTCCTATATCTAGTATCTGTTTCTTTCCCCTGATTAAGGACATTTTCAGCTATTGTTTCTTCAAATAAATTTTATGCTCCCTTTCCTCTCTCCTTCTGAGATCCCTATATGCAAACGTTACTATGCTTGATGAAGTCACTGAGCTCCCTCAGACTATTTATTCTCACTTTGCATAACTTTTTTTACCTCTCCTTTGTTCAGCTTGGTTACTTACTATTATCTGTCTTCCAGGTCGATAATTAGTTGTTATGCTTCATCTAGCCTATTGATTCTTTCAGGTGTATTTTTAATTTCATTTATTACGTTCTTGATCTTTGACTGGTTCTTTTTTTATCTGTGTATTAAGGGTCTCATTGATGTCCTCGACTTTTTTCTCAAGTCCAGTGAGTATCTTTATGATCATTACTTTAATTTTCTATCAGCTTGGGGCACCTGGATGGCTCAATCAATTAAGCAGTTAAGCATCTGACTCTTGATTTCAGTTCAGGTCATGATCTCAAAGTGCTTGTGGTCAAGCCCCATGTTGGGTTCTGTGCTAACAGCATGGAGCCTGCTTAGGATTCTCTCTCTCCCTCTCCTTCTGTTCCTCCCCTGCTTGATTACTCTCTTGCTCTCTCACTCTCTCTCTCAAAAAAAAATTCTCTATTAGGTATATTATTTATATCCATTTCACTTTGGTCTCTTGCTGTAATTTCGTTCTGTTCTTTCATTTGGGAGATATTTCTCTGTCTTTTCATTTTGTCTGACTTTCTGAGTCTATTTCTCTGTGTTAGGAAAGTCAGCTACTTCTCTTGCTCTTAAGGATAATAGCCTTATGAAGAAGAGGTCCTATAGTGCCCTGAAGTGTAGTGTTTCTTGTTCCCTAGAGCCTGGCACTTCAAGAAGTGTCTCCTATGAGTATTGCATATGCTCCGCTGTTGAGTCTTAGTTCCTTTTTCTTTCAGCATAGTTGTCTTCAGAGGCTCTCTCTGCCTATTGTGAGCAGTGTTTGGTTCCCAGCAGGGGTGGGGCACATTTTTTTTACAAGGTGTATTGTGGTATGCCTACTAAACAAGACCTGCCCCCACTGTCAGAATTGAAGTCCTGCAAAACACATGGGTAGAAAGATGTGGGGTTTATGGGGGAGAGGGCCTGCAGTGCTGGGACTGAGGCCAGCATGACTGGTAAGGGTGGATCCAGTGAAGTACAGTAGGGCAGGCCTTGGTACAAGCAAATTAGGTAAGGAGTGATGAGGCTGTGCTTGTTCCTACAGGTGGCCGTTGTTTATGCTGGACAGGGACGGGAAATGGCACCTTCCAGCTCCTTTGTTCCTGGAGGGGTCTCCCTGTGATCCATGTCTCTCTGGGCCATGCTCTGAAATGAACAAATCAGTCTCCCTCCCATCTTCCCCCAGCATTTTTCACACTGCTGGTTCTACACTGTATCTTCACAGGTTGTTTGTCATGCTCTCTCTTTAAGGGCAAGGACTCTGCTTCCTAATACCCTCCAGGCTCTCCCAGAGCTGAGCCTGCCAATTTTTTTAAATTCCAGGGTTTAAGTCCTGCTGGTTGCAAGAACTCGTGAAATTTGGCCTGTCTTCCTTTCAAAGGCAAATATTATAGGGATTCATCCTCCCCATTTGTGGGCTCCCCAGTGTGAAAGTCTGTTTTCCATCCTCCTCCATGCCACCAGCTTGCTCCCCACTGTGGATGGCCACAGTCTGTTTGTTTCCAGACTGTGTCATCATCCTTCTTACCTTCTTCTATGTGGCCTCTTCTCTACTTTTAGTTGTGGAGTTAGTTTTGTCAATCTTTAGATTGTTTTCTGGGTTGCTTAGGTTGATGCAAGTGTTATCTAGTTGTATCTGTGGGATGAGGTAAGCTTAGGGTCCTCCTACTCCATCTCCCCAGCCCATGACTACTACCTATCCTTCAAAATATCCTACAGGCCTGTCCTGCAGATCCTTAATCAGCCTCCCACATGCGTAAGTTTGGAGCCCTTTCTCTGTGCCTTCAAGGCTCTCTGTATACACTGAAATTATAGTTCTTATATGAAACTAAGGATCTGCTTCTTTGTCTCTCTCACCCAGCAGGTCATGATCTCTTTATGAACAAGGACGACGTCTACTCTACACCTTCCAAGCAATTCATATAGGTGCCAAACACAGAGTGGAAACTCAGCCAATGTTTATTTATTAAATGAATAAATGAGAGTAAAAATAAGCATATTTATTTCTCTTAGGTTCAGACAAGAATTAAAATACAAATTTCAAAAAAGAAATATAACATTCTACCATGTTATCTAGGTTTGTTGTCAACATGATAATTTCCCTATAAGAGCACTGCCATTTCTTTCATTTATATATGCAACTAAATTTAAGTAGTGTGTTGTTTCATCTAATGGAGAAATGGGAAAACACCAAGCCACAAACCACATTAGCAGTTGCCAGAAAAGTAATCTAGAACACAGTGTACACTGAAACAACAGCAATGAAAAACAAAATCCATGAAAAGCTTAGTGTAAACATATATATGGTAAAATTAAAAACAGACTTAGGAAATTACATGTCCTTCAGTTAATGCATTTTTGTTGTTGTTGTTTTGGGTTTTGGTGGGATTGGGGGGAGTTTGAAGTAAATGTTGTTTCTGTTTGGCAAAGATTATGGAATCTTTTATTTCTGAAAGCAATCAGTGATGAATAGGAATAGTTTCATCTTTTTCTCCTATAAGTTTCCATTAACATTATTGGATTGTTACTTCCAACAATTCTGAGTAACAGTTTTCATTTTTAAAGCCATCACGTAATATTATTACATGTGATACTAGGTAAAATATTAAGTTAAAAATAGAAAACATAAAAATTACTATTGCCATAATAGCATAGACTGTCTTGCTCACCAATGTGTATGCCCAGAGTTTAGAAAAACACTTGAAAGTTTTAGTATTTATGGAAGGAAGGGAAAAGAGAAAGAGAAGGCAAAGAGAGAAAGAAAACAAGGAGGGAATGGGGAAGGAATTATTCCAAAGATAAGAAAATTTAGAAATAGAGTACTGCAAAATAGACTAAGGCACGAAGAAACAAAAGAAAAAGAATCCATATATTTTTTGTCTATTTAAATCCATTTCCTTCTTCCTTGGCATACAGCTTAACTGTATTTCCAAATCCCCCTTTAAATTGAGTTACTACAATCTCCCTTACAATCTGCCTGTGACTGAGTTCTAAGCAGTGGAATATGAGCGGAAGTGATATGTGCCACTTCTAGACTTGGTCTGTATAATTCCTCACATGTACGCCTGCCTGCTCTATCACCTTCCACTCGATAGATCTAACCATAGTAAGCACCTAAAGGTAACAAATGCAAACCAGCAAAAACCTTGTCCCGAAGGATAACAAATGCAAGTATCCGGGTATCTGAATTATCTCATAAACAAGAAACACCACACTACCCTGAAAATCTGCCCAGGATGGACCTTTCTACTGTTTGCACCATTACATGTTTCATTGTACTTATTTCTGTATATTAGAAAAAATAGTGGTACTTTGCAGAAGAGAGTTGCTGTAATGAAAACTTAACTTACCAAGATTAGGTAGCAAGGAAACAAATATAGCAAGTCCAAAAGATGAAGACTCATGTCATGCAATAGCTGTATGTTTTGTAAGGCTGCTTCATGTGATACCTTGTGAGGCAGACTAAGTGCCTACTGAGAGGAGAAGCTATTAGAAAGAGCCAAAGTGTTAACTCATATTGATTGTTCCTTGTTGCTTAAAGCAAGGAATTTAAGAAAGAGATGAGTTCACGTAAGAAATTTATCATTTTGCAAGCAGAAGCAGCATGGATTAGAGAGAAGGTAGAGCTTTGGGTCTTTTAATGTTTGAAAAAGCCAACTGTTCTTGTAACTTGAACAATACAATAGACTGAAAAGGCTCAGGAAAAAACGTCACTAATAATTTTCAGTTAAGCTAAGGAGCTCAATGATTTTTGTTTCTTGCTATAAAAGAGGTAACAAGTTCAGACATGACTTTATCCCAGTAAACTACTAGAAAACTGATAAAATATATGCAACAATTGTTTTCAGACAGGAAACAATGGGTTGCACAGAACTGTGATACCTGAGAGTAGAGACACAAATAACATAACCATAAAATTAATCAACTTCTGCTTGGAGAAAATTTCTGGACTGTAGTTCAAGGAGGAAAACTCCAAAGAGAGCCCAGCAGTCATGCATAGTTGAGGAGACACAGACTGGATTTCAAGAAGACCAAGACAGCTAGAATATACATAACAGTGTGCCAGATAAAAGGGGGCTATGAATAGAAAGAGCTCTAAAAATGGGCTTAGGGGTCTCCTTGAGTCTTTGAATGCATGCATGCCTAAGGTAAAATTCCACCTGGCTGAGCAAAAAACAACTTTCAGGGAGCTCTAAACCAAACAATTCCAAGAGTTCACACAGGACTGAGAGTCATTACAGTCCCACCAGCTAGAGTGGAGAGATCTGCTGGATTTGAGGCACCAAAAGGGTCAAACCTCTGCACAGGTTACTCCAGACTCACTTTTTTAAAAAACCTAAAAATGAGCTTCAAAAAAATCTAACTGTCTGCAAGTAATGTAACCTATTCACTTAAACAAAGTCCAACACATTTTAAAGAATAAAACTCAGCACTCAATGAAGTAAAATTCAAAATATCCAAATTCAAACAAAAATCACTAGAAACACAAAGAAGAAGGAAAATGTAACCACAATCAGGAGGGAAGAAAAATCCTCCAACAGTATCTCATTTTGAAACAGTGGAATTCACAGGCTATGCTAAAAAAAAAAGCTGTTATAAATATGCACAAAATGCTGAAGGATATAAAATAAAATGTGAAGATAATGAGTAAATAAAAAGAAGACATCTATGTGAAGATGTCTATAAGACTTCTATAGAACAAGCCATTCAACAACAGTAGAATGCACATCCTTTCTAAATACACATTGGTCATTCATCCGAATGGAATGTATGTGCTACAAACAAGCAAATCTCCACAAATTTAAAAGGAATAAAATCAGGGGTGCCTGGGTGGCTCAGGCAGTTAAGCATCAAACTCTTGATATTGGCTCAAGTGGTGAGATTGAGCCCCACATTGGGTTCCACGCTAAGTGTGGAGCCTCCTGGGGATTCTCTCCCTCCTCTCTCTCTCTCTCTCTCTCTCTCTCTGCCCCTCCCTTGCTCATGTGTTCTCTTTCTGTCTCTCAAAATAAATAATAAACATTTAAAAAATGATAAAATAAAAGCAATAAAATCATATCAGAAAGTTAATTTCCAAAAAATTAGGAAATTAAACAACATATTTCTAAAGTACCATGGGTCAAAAATTAACTCCCAGGGAAATTTAAACATATTTTAAACTGAATAAAATAAAAGCACAACGTGTCAAAATTTGTAGTACGCAACTAATTAAATAGAGGGAAACCTGTAACTTTAAAATATTACTATTACCAAATAGAAAAGGTTTAAAACCAATAATCTAAGTTTCAACCTCAAGAAACTAGAAAGAAAATAGCAAATTAAATCCAAAGTAAGAAGAAATAAGAAAATAATAAAAAGTAAAGGTAAATTTGATAGAATACAAACAATAAATATAATCAATTAAGCTAAATGCTGGATTATTTGAAAAGGTCAATAAAATTGTCTACTTTCACTCTTTGACTCAACTTTCTACTGGAAGTCCTAGCCAGTGAAACAAAGACAAATTGATTCAATTGCACAAAGGTTATAAAGAAAACAGTAAAACTATTCACATACAGAAAGACTGTTAATGTAGAATATTTTTGAAAATCTATAAGGCAGGGAGAATGGGTGGTTCAGTCAGTTGCGCATCCAACTCCCGATTTCAGTTCAGGTCACAATTTCATGGTTGTCAGATCAAGCCCCACATAGGGCTCTGCACCAAGCACAGAGCCTGGCTGGGATTCTTTCTCCCTGTTTCTCTGCCCCTTCCCAGCTCACACTCTATCTCTCTCAAAAACTATAAAAGGCTACCAGAAGTAATAAGTGTATTAGCTTAAATCACATTTCTGCCATAATGGAAATGTTCTTTATGTAGGCTTTCCAATACAGAAGCCATTAGTCACATGTGGTAATTTAGCACTGGAAATGAGGTGTGACTGAGAAACTAATTTATTTTCTTTTGTTTTAATTAATTTTAACTGTAATTTTAATAGCCACATGTTGCTAATGGCTAGCATATTAGACAGCAATGCTATACATTTAATGTAACACCAAATAAAATCTTCTTAAGTTTTTTGTAGAAATTGACAAGCTGATTTAAAAATTTTAACGAAAAGATAAGGTACCTATTATAACCAAAGCAGTGATGAAAAATTTTGCACTATCTGATTTCAAGGCTTATTATAAAGTTACACTAATTAAGATAATGTGATATTGGTATAGGAATAGACATATAAATAAATGGAACAGAAAAGAGTCCAGAATTAATGGATTACACACACACACACACACACACACACACACACAACTGGTTTTGGACAAAGATGCCAATTTAACTCAATGGAGAAAGTATAGCCTGTTCAAAATAAATGGTGCAGAAACTACTGTATATCCATATGGAAAATAATGAACTCTGACCCACCCTTACTTCACACCATCCACAAGAAAAGATTCACAGACCTAAATTTGTTTTTTCAGACCCATATTTAAAGCTAAAACTATAAAACTTCTAAAATAAAACATAGGAATAAAAATCTCTGCCAACCTCAGTAAGATGAAGATTTCATAGAAAGGATGTTTTATCCACAAGATAAAAACATGTAGATCATGTTTTAAAAATTAATAAATTGTACATCATTGAAAACTTGTTCTTTGAAAAAAATAAAAATAAAAAATCTCTAAGAAACAAATAAATAAAACTTATTCTTTAAAAGATATGGTGAGGGGCGCCTGGGTGGCTCGGTCGGTTGAGCGTCCGACTTCGGCTCAGGTCATGATCTCACGGTCCGTGAGTTCGAGCCCCGCGTCGGGCTCTGTGCTGACAGCTCAGAGCCTGGAGCCAGTTTCTGATTCTGTGTCTCCCTCTCTCTCTGCCCCTCCCCTGTTCATGCTCTGTCTCTCTCTGTCTCAAAAATAAATAAACGTTAAAAAAAAAAAATATTTAAAAAGATATGGTGAAATAATAATTTACAAGCAAGCTATAAACAAAGAAATGGTTATAGTACATGGTAAAAGATCTGGGTCAAAATATATTTTTTTAAATCTCATAACAATACTAAGAACACAGATCATTTAAAATAGGCAAAAGATTTGAACGACACTTCACAAAGGAAAATCTATGAATGGCCTATAAGGACATGTAAAGATGCTCAGCATCATGAGTCATCAGAGAAATGCAAATCAATACCATGACACAGACATTACAGTGATTGCAATTAAAATAAAACTAAAAATACCAAGTGTTGGTGAGTAGGTGGAGCAACTGAAACTTTCATATGTTGCTGCTACGAAGAAAAGTTGTACATCACTTTGGAGAAGAGGTTAGGGGTTTCTTGAAAATACTAAACATACACTTACCCAGCAATTCCACTCTTCTGTATTTTCCCAAGTGAAATGAAAACATATGAATAGAGAAAACTTATATATAAATATTTGTAGCAGCTTTATTTGTAATCACCTATTAGGATATAAACTAAAATTCCATCACAGGTGAATGGATCAACTAAATGTGACATGTCCATATAATGAAACAGTATTCAACAATTTAGAAGAATGAACTATTGAAAAATGCAGCAGCATGGATGAATATCGAGAAACATGCTAAGCAAAAGAAGTCAGGCACCAAGAGTATTTTCCATATGATTCCATTGTATATGAAACTCTGGAAAAGACAAATCTAATTTATAGTGACAAAAAGCAGATCGGTAGTTTCCCGCAGCAAGGAGTGGGGGACCAGGCTGAGATGATGAAAAGGAATATAAGAAAACCTTTATAGGTGATGGAAATATTCTTTATCTTGGTTGTGGTGGTAGTTATGTGAGTGTATATATTTGTCAAAACTCATCAAACTTTACACTTAAAATGCACACCTCCCCTTCCAAGCCTATAGTCTCAGGTAGCCTCAAGGTAACCCCAGTAAGTTGAAAGAGAAAGAAAGGGGTTGGGGGAAGGGTACTGGTGGCAAGGAAACAAAGAAATAGTATATATTCAGGATTTATGTCTAGGAAGAAGTTTTGTACACAGAATTATTTGTACATGGAATTAACTAGAAACAGACAGTGAAGCTGACTGAATGTTTAAAGAAATTATGTTCCCAAAGAAACAAAAAGCTTGGCCTAAAAGAGATTTTGATAGTATTCGTCTTTAAAGCAATATTTATGGCCCCAAGTTTTTACAAGTAGACAGCAGGATGTAAAAGCTGTGCACTTCCTGAGTAGGTCAAAATCCCTCATTTCCACTTCAGATTTGTCAGATTTGTCATAGAGGTTAACAAACAAAGAACAAACTCCCAGAAGGAGGAGTCCTGGGAGAACAATGGACTACGTACCAGGGCATTCCTCCAAGAAAGCACACTTAGGATTTAATCAAGAAACTTCTTTCACTGCCAGGGTAGGACCTGAAAGTCTTCACAGTGTCTGCCCAGCAGGATTTTGTCATTACATGGTCCTGGGACTATTATGTATTTTCTACTCTTGCCTTTCTCATACGGTTTTTACTGTAGACAACAACTAATCAGGCTCTGCACACAGCCCTTAGTAATCTATCTGGCATCCTGAACAGATAACTCAAACTGCTGACTGCTGACCACAAAATGATCTGGCCCAGAACACCATCCAGGGACTCTGTTGGCAACAGCATGGACACTCTTTTAACTGGAATCTTAGCTGGTTAACTTGGGACTAGTTGAAAGCACCAGATCACTCTTTTTTAATGTCACCCTTCACACTCAAACCAAATCTGAGCTCCTCTGAACAAGAATTTCTCCCACAGCAAAAGTTTCCATTAAGTCCTTCTGCTCTGCTGGGATCTACTAAACAGGGAACATGATTTGCATTATATAGACAGCTAGAGGCACCATTACCAAAAACTGTGGTTTACACACATGCACACAGTTACATAGGTAATACAACTGTTTTTTGAAAGGGTGGTGCATCATAATGGGTTATAAAGATAACAACACGTGAATGCAAGGAACCTTTGACAAGTGATAATGTTGACAACCATAAGAAAAGACAGGCAAGGGGCGCCTGGGTGGCGCAGTCGGTTAAGCGTCCGACTTCAGCCAGGTCACGATCTCACGGTCCGTGAGTTCGAGCCCCGCGTCAGGCTCTGGGCTGATGGCTCGGAGCCTGGAGCCTGTTTCCGATTCTGTGTCTCCCTCTCTCTCTGCCCCTCCCCCGTTCATGCTCTGTCTCTCTCTGTCCCAAAAATAAATAAAAAACGTTGAAAAAAAAAATTTAAAAAAAAAAAAAAAAAAAGAAAAGACAGGCAAGAAGGAAGTGGACAGCAAGGGTTAACTTTGTTGAGTGAAATTTAAATTTAGCATCTATACACTTCCTGAAAATACTACAACTATCTATGGATTTTTAAAGGTCTTTTATAACAGAAATTCCTGCAGTAAAAAAATGACTTTGCAAGCCTGAAACTCAACAGCCACAATCCCACTTTTTAATCAATGAAAGAAATTAATTTTATGTAATACTTCTATAGAGCTTAATATGTGACAGGTACTTTTCTAAGTACTTTACAGACATTTATTTATTAAAATTCGTAACAATCTGCTAAGGAAGGTATTATTATTATCCCCATTTCATAGATATGGAAACTCAGACGTGGATAGATTAAGAAATTTGCCCAAGATGACACAGCTATTAACTTGTAGAGCCAGGATTCAAATCCAAGCAGCTTGGCTCCAGAGTTTCTGCTATTATCCACTAGGTTGCACTGTTTTAAAATATAATTGCATATGTCTTATGCTTTTATTAATAATTTCTTTTTAAGGCAAAGTTTCTTAAGAACATTTCTTGGTTATTTCAGCAGAACAGCATGTACCTTCATTCCAACATGCTTCCCGCTTCTTCCCCTTGCTGCCTTTCTGCCAATCCTTTCCACTGTGCCATCTGGAACCATCTTTGTCATCAAATTACTCCAACACACTTATGCTCTGATCTAAACAACAGCTCTCACCTCTTTGCCTTCATTTAAACCCAGATCTCTCCTTCATGTGTCTCAGGTGGAGAATGCAAACGGTATATTCTTCCAGGCTTCACGGAGCCCAGGGTTGGAGAAGAGAATGAAGGTTAATAAAGTTTTCTTAATCCTCAGTGCTGCTCCAAACCAAAATCTTCTACCTTCACATAAAAAACATTGCTTTGGAGCCTTACATCATCTGGTTACAGCACCCTCTACTACACTTTGTTGCTGTCTTCTACCAAATGCCGAGACATCCATCTTACACACACACACACACACACACACACACACACTTTATTGAAGGTTTTAGAATCATGGTACTTCTTACTACCCTTATGTCCACCATTATCTGGGCAGCATCAATGTATGTGAGGATGATGTAGCTAGTTCTCTTGCTGTATTGAGTCTCTTGAGCTCTTCTTTTCAATGATTTTCACCTGCATGCCATTTTAGCAATTTCCTCCCATGACCACATCCTGGACATTTATAACCTGGACTTGTTCCAGCTGTAAATCATAAGCTCCAATACTCTAAAGACCACAAACTCCTAGTCTTCCGATTCTTTTATTCACCTACTATGAATAATGCATTGCTATTCTCCAATCTCATCCAGAATTCCATCACTGAACCACCCAATTCCCCCCAAATTTACAGGTCTTTTTGGCTTCGTTTTCTTCCCTTCTTGCAAGGATTTTACAGTCTAGCTCCCCAATTATTATTTTTCCAATATCCTTAACTCTTTTGCGCATTTTGTCTTCCATCCAACTAACACTTCAAAATTCTAACTCAAAAGTAATCAAAATATTTGCCTCTTTTGACCCCCTTGCTCTGAGTGTTTCTGGGAATCACACAAGCCTGAAGCTTGGTGCAGATTGACTCTGGCCTCAGTGGAGTTCTTTACTGTTGGCCCACTTTCTCCTTTTCCCTTTCTCCACAGTGGCTGTTCAAAATACCTCTCTTCTCAAACATCTTACACAACCCCGTCTCTCCTAACCTCCTTCCTCACCCCACTCCCAGTTCTTTCTCAGCCAACAGGCTTGTTCTGACTTAGAAAAATCTATGTTAACAGGCAATAAATTCTTCAAATGCCTCTCCAGATATAAATTAGCCTCTATCTGCGTGTACTTTCTTATTTCACTCTTGTCTCTGTGGAAGAAATAGTTCTCCTACTCATGGATCATAGGAAGCATTCGAGACAGGTTGCAGAGGAGGAGAAAAAAAGGAATGAAGAGAAAGGATGGGAGGTAGGCTAGAGGGAGGAAGGAAAGGGAAAGACAGGGAGAATGAAATTCTTAAAAAAATTTAGAAGAATTTTGTTTTTATTTAATGGTCATATTTTATTTATATTGCCCACAAAATAACTATATAGATCTGGTTTAGATAAACATTCTGAGAATGGCTTATAGAATATGTTTCTATAGCAATTTAAAAAAAAACTACTATGCTACTAGAATGTTAGATGCTCATGATGTTACCAGAATTCGGGATTCAGATTTAATTGTACAGGTTACTATTAATTGTGTTTTAAATGTCTTTGAGTTTTGGAACAAAGAAGACATGACTAGCAATGCAACATTCATCCATATATTAATATGAAGAGAATTCGTGAGAAAAAAAAGATTCAGATCATGAGTATGCAATTATAATTAAGGGAAAAATATGTTTTATTGCTTTCTTTTTTCTTTTTTTATTGAGGTATAACTAACATGCAGTGTTATATTAGTTTCAGGTGTATAATATGATTCAACAATTCTATATATTACCTAATACTTACCAGAGTCAAGTATAGTCACCATCTGTCACCAAACAACATTATTATCATCTTATTGACTATATTATCTATGCTATACTTTTCACCCTTGTGACCTATTTATGTTGTAACTGGAAGTTTGTATCTCTTAATCCCCTTTATCTATTTCATTCACCTCTCTCCCCAACTACCCTCCCTCTGGTAACTACCAGTTTACTCTCTGTATTTAAAAGTCTGTTTTACTGGGGCGTGGGTGGCTCAGTCAGCAAAGCATTCAACCTCAGCTCAGGTCATGATCTCTCAGTTTGTGAGTTCAAGCCCCACATTGGGCTCTGTGCTGACAGCTCAGAGCCAGGAGCCAGATTTGGATTCTGTCTCCCTCTCTCTCTCCCCCTTCCCCACTCATATTTTCTCTCTTCTACCTCTCTCTCAAAAGTTAAGAAACATTAAAATACACAAATAAAAGTCTGTTTTATTATTTGTCTCTTTTTTCTTTTTTTTTAATATATGAAATTTATTGTCAAATTGGTTTCTATACAACACCCAGTGCTCATCCCAAAAAATGCCCTCTTCAATACCTATCACCTACCCTCCCTTCCCTCCCACCCCCCATCAACCCTCAGTTTGTTCTCAGTTTTTAAGAGTCTCTTATGCTTTGGCTCTCTCCCACTCTAACCTCTTTTTTTTTTTTCCTTCCTCTCCCGATGGGTTTCTGTTAAGTTTCTCAGGATCCACATAAGAGTGAAAACATATGGTATCTGTCTTTCTCTGTATGGCTTCTTTCACTTAGCATCACACTCTCCAGTTCCATCCACGTTGCTACAAAGGGCCATATTTCATTCTTTCTCATTGCCACGTAGTACTCCATTTTGTATATAAACCACAATTTCTTTATCCATTCATCAGTTGATGGACATTTAGGCTCTTTCCATAATTTGGCTGTTGTTGAGAGTGCTGCTATAAACATTGGGGTACAAGTGCCCCTAGGCATCAGCACTCCTGTATCCCTTGGGTAAATTCCTAGCAGTGCTATTGCTGGGTCATAGGGTAGGTCTATTTTTAATTTTCTGAGGAACCTCCACACTGTTTTCCAGAGTGGCTGCACCAGTTTGCATTCCCGCCAACAGTGCAATAGGGTTCCCGTTTCTCCACATCCTCTCCAGCATCTATAGTCTCCTCATTTGTTCATTTTGGCCACTCTGACTGGCATGAGGTATATCTGAGCGTGGTTTTGATTTGTATTTCACTGATGAGGAGCGATGTTGAGCATCTTTTCATGTGCCTGTTGGCCATCTGGATGTCTTCTTTAGAGAAGTGTCTATTCATGTTTTCTGCCCATTTCTTCATTGGATTATTGTTTTTCGGGTGTGGAATTTGGTGAGCTCTTTATAGATTTTGAATACTAGCCCTTTGTCCGATATGTCATTTGCAAATATCTTTTCCCATTTCGTTGGTTGCCTTTTAGTTTTGTTGATTGTTTCCTTTGCTGTGCAGAAGCTTTTCATCTTGACAAGATCCCAACAGTTCATTTTTGCTTTTAATTCCCTTGCCTTTGGAGATGTGTAAAGTAAGAAATTGCTGCAGCTGAGGTCAGAGAGGTCTTTTCCCGCTTTCTCCTCTAGGGTTTTGATGGTTTCCTGTCTCACATTCAGGTCCTTTATCCACTTTGATTTATTTTTGTGAATGGTGTAACAAAGTGGTCTAGTTTCATTCTTCTGCATGTTACTGTCGAGTTCTCCCAGCACCATTTGTTAAAGAGACTGTCTTTTCCCCATTGGATATTCTTTCCTGCTTTGTCAAAGATGAGTTGGCCATACTTTTGTGAGTCTAGTTCTGGGGTTTCTATTCTATTCCATTGGTCTATGTGTCTCTTTTTGTGCCAATACCATGCTGTCTTGATGATTACAGCTTTGTAGTAGAGGCTAAAGTCTGGGATTGTGATGCCTCCTGCTTTGGTCTTCTTCTTCAAAATTACTTTGGCTATTCGGGGCCTTTTGTGGTTCCATATGAATTTTAGGATTGCTTGTTCTAGCTTCAAGAAGAATGCTGGTGCAATTTTGATTGGGATTGCATTGAATGTGTAGATAGCTTTGGGTAGTATTGACATTTAACAATATTTATTCTTCCAACCCGTGAGCACGGAATGTTTCTCCATTTCTTTATATCTTCTTCAATTTCCTTCATAAGCTTTCTATAGTTTTCAGCATACAGATCTTTTACATCTTTGGTTAGATTTATTCCTAGGTATTTTATGCTTCTTGGTGCAATTGTGAATGGGATAAGTTTCTTGATTTGTCTTTCCGTTGCTTCATTATTAGTGTATAAGAATGCAACTGATTTCTGTACATTGATTTTGTATCCTGCAACTTTGCTGAATTCATGTATCAGTTCTAGTAGATTTTTGGTGGAGTCTATCGGGTTTTCCATGTATAATATCATGTCATCTGCAAAATGTGAAAGCTTGACTTCATCTTTGCCAATTTTGATGCCTTTGATTTCTTTTTGTTGTATGATTGCTGATGTTAGAACTTCCAACACTATGTTAAACAACAGCGGTAAGAGTGGACATCCCTGTCACATTCCTGATCTGAGGGGGAAAGCTCTCAGTTTATCCCCATTGAGGATGATATTAGTTGTGGGCTTTTCATAAATGGTTTTTATGATGTTTAAGTGTGTTCCTTCTACCCCGACTTTCTCGAGCGTTTTCATTAAGAAAGGATGCTGAATTTTGTCAAATGCTTTTTCTGCATTGATTGACAGGATCATATGGTTCTTATCTTTTCTTTTATTAATGTGATGTATCATGTTGATTGATTTGCGAATGTTGAACCAGCCCTGCATCCCAGGAATGAATCCCACTTGATCATGGTGAATAATTCTTTTTATAAGCTGTTGAATTCGATTTGCTAGTATCTTGTTGAGAATTTTTGCATCCATATTCATCATGATATTGGCCTGTAGTTCTCTTTTTTTCCTGGGTCTCTGTCTGGTTTAGGAATCAAAGTAATACTGGCTTTATAGAATGAGTCTGGAAGTTTTCCTTCCCTTTCTATTTTTTTGAACAGCTTGAGAAGGATAGGTATTATCTCTGCTTTAAATGTCTGGTAGAATTCCCCAGTGAAGCCATCTGGTCCTGGACTCTTATTTGTTGGGAGATTTTTGATAACTGATTCAATTTCTTCGCTGGTTATGGGTCTGTTTAAGCTTTCTATTTCCTCCTGTTTGAGTTTTGGAAGCGTGTGGGTTTTTAGGAATTTGTACATTTCTTCCAGGTTGTCCAGTTTGTTGGCATATAATTTTTCATAGTATTCCCTGATAATTGCTTGTATTTCTGAGGGATTGGTTGTAATAATTCCATTTTCATTCATGATTTTATCTATTTGGGTCATCTCCCTTTTCTTTTTGAGAAGCCTGGCTAGAGGTTTATCAATTTTGTTTATTTTTTCAAAAAACCATCTCTTGGTTTCATTGATCTGCTCTACAGTTTTTTCAGATTCTATACTGTTTATTTCTGCTCTGATCTTTATTTTTCTCTTCTTTGCTGGGCTTGGGGTGTCTTTGCTGCTCTGCTTCTATTTCCTTTAGGTGTGCTATTAGATTTTGTATTTGGGATTTTTCTTGTTTTTGAGATAGGCCTGGATTGCAATGTATTTTCCTCTCAGGACTGCCTTCACTCCTATGAAAGCATTTGGAATGTTGTATTTTCATTTTCATTTGTTTCCATATATTTTTTAATTTCTTCACTAATTGCCTGGTTGACCCATTCATTCTTTAGTAGGGTGTTCTTTAACCTCCATGCATTTGGAGGTTTTCCAAACTTTTTCCTGTGGTTGATTTCAAGCTTTATAGCATTGTGGTCTGAAAGTATGCATGGTATGATCTCAATTCTTGTATACTTATGAAGGGCTGTTTTGTGACCCAGTATGTGATCTATCTTGGAGAACGTTCCATGTGCACTCAAGAAGAAAGTATATTCTGTTGCTTTGGGATGCAGAGTTCTAACTATATCTGTCAAGTCCATCTGATCCAATGTATCATTCAGGGCCCTTGTTTCTTTTTTGACCATGTGTCTAGATGATCTATCCATTGTTGTAAGTGGGGTATTAAAGTCCCCTGCAATTACCACATTCTTATCCATAAGGTTGCTTATGTTTGTGAGTAATTGTTTTATATATTTGGGGGCTCCCGTATTCAGATAATAGACATTTATAATTGTTAGTCCTTCTTGATGGATAGACCCTGTAATTATTATATAATGCCCTTCTTCATCTCTTGTTACAGCCTTTAATTTAAAGTCTAGTTTGTCTGATATAAGTATGGCTACTCCAGCTTTCTTTTGAATTCCAGTAGCATGATAAATAGTTCTCCATCCCCTCACTTTCAATCTGAAAGTGTCTTCAGGTCTAAAATGAGTCTCTTGTAGACAGCAAACAGATGGGTCTTGTTTTTTTATCCATTATGATACCCTATGTCGTTCGGTTGGAGCATTTAGTCCATTTACATTCAGTGTTATTATAGAAAGATATGGGTTTAGAGTCATTGTGATGTCTGTAGATTTCATGCTTGTGGTGATGTCTCTGGTACCTTGTCTCACAGGATCACCCTTCGGATCTCTTGTAGGGCTGGTTTAGTTATGATGAATTCCTTCATTTTTTGTTTGTTTGGGAAGACCTTTATCTCTCCTTGTATTCTAAATGACAGATTTGCTGGATAGAGGATTCTCGGCTGCATATTTTTTTTTTCTGTTCATCACATTGAAGATTTCCTGCCATTCCTTTCTGGCCTGCCAAGTTGCAGTGGAGAGATCCGTCATTAGTCTTATCGGTCTCCCTTTATATGTTAGAGCATGTTTATCCCTAGCTGCTTTCAGAATTTTCTCTTTATCCTTGTATTTTGCCAGTTTCACTAAGATATGTCATGCAGAAGATCGATTCAAGTCATGTCTGAAGGGAGTTCTCTGTGCCTCTTGGATTTCAATGCCTCTTTCCTTCCCCAGATCAGGGAAGTTCTCAGCTATTATTTCTTCAAGTACACTTTCAGCACCTTTCCCTCTCTCTTCCTCACCTGGAATACCAATTATGCGTAGATTATTTCTCTTTAGTGCATCACTTAGTTCTCCAATTTTCCCCTCATACTCCTGGATTTTTTTATCTCTCTTTTTCTCAGTTTCTTCTTTTTCCATAATTTTACCTTCTAGTTCACCTATTCTCTCCTCTGCCTCTTCAATCCGAGCCATGGTCATCTCCATTTTATTTTGCAGCTCATTAATAGCATTCTTTAGCTCCTCCTGGCTGTTCCTTAGTCCCTTGATCACTGTAGCAATAGATTCTCTGCTGTCGTTTATACTGTTTTCAAGCCCAGCGATTAATTTGCTATTATTCTAAATTCACTTTCTGTTATATTGCTTAAATTGTTTTTCATCAGCTCGTTAGCTGTCGTTATTTCCTGGAGGTTTTTTTGAGGGGAATTCTTCCGTTTCGTCATTTTGGATAGTCCCTGGAGTGGTGCAGAACTGCGGGGCACTTCCCCTCTGCTGTCTTGAATAACTTGCGTTGGTGGGCGGGGCCACAGTCAGACCTGATGTCTGTCCCCAGCCCACTGCCGGGGCCTCAGTCAGACTGGTGTGTACCTTCTCTTCCCCTCTCCTAGGGGCGGGATTCACTGTGGGGTGGCGTGGCCATCTGGGGTATTTGCAGACTGCCAGGCTTGTGGTGCTGGGGATCTGGCGTATTAGCTGGGGTGGATCGGCAAGGTGCACAGGGCGGGAGGGGCAGGCTCAGCTCACTTTTCCTTTGGAGATCCGCTTCGGGTGGAGCCCTGCAGCACTGGGAGGGATGGATCTGCAGAAGCACAGCCTTGGGTATTTGCATGGTGCAAGCAAGTTCCCTGACAGGAACTGGTTCCCTTTGGGATTTTGGCCGGGGGATGGGCAAGGGAGATGGCGCTGGCGAGCGCCTTTGTTCCCCGCCAAGCTGAGCTCTGTCGTCCAGGGCTCAACAACTCTCCCTCCCATTGCCCTCCAGTCGTCCAGCTCTCTGAGCAGAGCTGTCAACTTATAACCGTTCAGATGTTAAGTTCCGCTTGCTGTCAGAACACACTCCGTCTTGGCCCCTCTGCTTTTGCCAGCCAGACTCGGGGCTCTGTTTGGCCAGCGGGCCACCACTCCGCCCTGGCTCCCTCCCGCCAGTCCGTGTAGGGCGCACCGCCTCTCCGCCCTTCCTACCCTCTTCCGTGGGCCTCTCGTCTACGCTTGGCTCCGGAGAATCCGTTCTGCTAGTCTTCTGGTGGTTTTCTGGGTTATTTAGGCAGGTGTGGGTGGAAGCTAAGTGATCAGCAGGAGGAGGTGAGCCCAGCGTCCTCCTACACCACCATCTTCCCTTCAGATTCTGTCTCTTTTTTTTTTCTTGTTCATTTAATTCTTAAATTCCTCAAGTGAGTGAAATCATATACTTGTCTTTCTCTGTCTGATTAATTTCACTTAGCATTTTACTCTCTGGGTCCATTCATATTGTTGCACATGGCAAGATTTCATTCTTTTTTTATGGCTGAGTCAATTTCATTGCATATATATATACTACATTTTCCTTATCCATTGGTGGACACTTGGGTTGCTTGCATATCTTGGCTATTGTAAATAATGCTTCAATAAACATAAAAGTGCATATATTTTTTTCAAATTAGTGGTTTTGTTTTATTTGGGTAAATACTCAGTAGTAGAATTACTGGATCATATGGTAATTTTATTTTTAATTTTTTGAGGAAACTGAATAACATTTTCCACAGTCCCTGTACCAATTTGACTCCTACCAGCAGTGCATGATGGTTCATTTTTCTCTACATCCTTGTCAACATTTGTTATTTCTTGTCTTTTTGATTTTAGTCATTCTTGCAGGTGTGAGGTGATATCTCATTGTGGTTTTGATTTGCATTTCACTGATAATTAGTGATTTTGAGCATGTGTCTGTTGGCCATCTGTATGTCTTCTTGGGAAAAGTGTCTATTCCTATCTTCTGCCCATTTTTAATTGGATTATTTGGTTTTCTGGTGTTGAGTTGTGTAAGATCTTTATACATCTTGGATATTAACACCTTATCAAATGTAATATATGCAAATAACTTCTCCATTCAGTAGACTGTCTTTTCATTTTATTGATGTTTTCTTTTGCTGTGCAGAAGATTTTTATTTTGGTATAGTTCCATTAGTTTAATCTTTGCTTTTGTTTTCCTTGCCAGAGGAGACATATCTAGAAAAATGTTTCTATGGCCAATGTCAAAGAAATTACTGCCTGTAGTAATTTCTTCTAAGAATTTTAAGGTTTTAAGTTTCACATTTAGATCTGTAGTCCATTTTGAGTTGATTTTTGTAGGAGGTAATCCATTGAGTTTATTTTGTATGATATGAGAAAGTGGTCCAGTTTTATTTTTTGTATGTGGCTGTCCAGTTTTCCCTACAGTATTTGTTGAAGAGACTATCTTTTTCCCACTGTGTATTCTTGCCTCCTTTGTTGTAAATTAATTGACCATAAAAGCATGGGTTTATTTCTGGACTTTCTGTTCTGTTTCATTGATCTATGCTTTTGTGCCTGTACCATACTGTTTTGATTACTACAGTTTTTAGTATATCTTGAACTCTAGGGTTCTGATACCTCCAGCTTTGTTTTTCTTTCTCCAAATTGCTTTGGCTCTTCAGGGTCTTTTGTGGTTTTATACAAACGTTAGCAATATTTGTTCCAGTTCTATGAAAAATGCTATCGGTATTTTGAGAGGGATTGCATGAAATCTGTAGATTGCTTTGGGTAGTATGCACGTTTTAACAATATTGGTTCTTCCAATCCATGCACATAGAATATGAATTTGTTTGTGTAATCCTCAATTTCTTTAGTCAGTATTTTCTGTCACCTTCTTGGTTAAGTTTATTCCTAGGTATTTTATTCTTTTTGATGCAATTGTAAATGGGACTTTCTTAATTTCTATTTCTACTACTTCATTATTAGTGTATAGAAATGCAACATAATTCTATATATTAATTCTGTATCCTGCAAACCTTACTGAATTCATGTATCAGTTCTAATAGTTTTTTTTCATGGATTCTTTACGGTTTTCTATATATAGTGTCATGTCATCTGCAAATAGTAACAGTTTTACTTCTTCTTTACCAATTTGGATGCCTTTTATGTCTTTTTCTTGCCAGATTGCTGTGGCTATGACTTCCAATACCATGTTGAATAAAAGTAGTGACAGTGAACACCCTGGTCTTGTTTCTGCTTTTAGAGGAAAAGCTCTTGGTTTTTTCACCACTGACTATGATATTAGCTGTGTGCTTTTCATAAATGGCCTTTATTATGTTGAGGTATGTTCCCTCAAAACCCATTTTGTTGGAAGTTTTCATCATGAGCGAATGTTGTACTTCATCAGATGCTTTTTCTGCATCTAGTGAGGTGATGACATGGTTTTTATCCTTTCTCTCGTTAATGTGATGTATCACATTGATTGATGTGTGAGTACTGAACCACCTTTATGTCCCTGAAATAAATCCCACTTGATCATGGTGAATGATTTTTTTAATGTATTGTTGATTTTGGTTTGCTAATATTTTGTTGAGGATTTTTGCATCTATGTTCATCAGAGATATTGGCCTGTAGTTTTTTTGTTTTTTGTTTTTTGTTTTTTTGTAGTGTCTTTATCTGCTTTGGTATCAAGGTAATGCTGGCCTCATAGAATTAATTTGGAAACTTCTCTTCCTTTTCTATATTTTGGAGCACTCAGAAGACAGGTATCAACTCTTCTTTAAGTGTGTGGTAGAATTCACCTGTGAAGCCATCTGGTCTTGAACTTTTATTTGTTTGGTTAATGATTCTATTTCATTGCTAACAGTGGGTTCACTCAAATTTTCTATTTCTTCTTGATTCAGTTTTGGAAGGTTATATATTTCTAGGAATTTATCCATTTTTTGTAGGTTGTCCATTTTTTTGGCATATAATTTTTCATATTCTCTTCTCTTATAATCCTTTTTATTTCTGTGGTATTGGTTGTTATTTCTCCTCCTTCATTTCTGATTTTATTTTTGAGACCTCTTTTTTTCTTGATGAATCTGGCTAAAGGTTTATAATTTTGTTGATCTTTTCCACGTACCCGATTTCATTGATCTTTTCTATGTTTTTCTAGTCTCTTTTTCATTTATTTCTGCTCTAATTTTTATTATTTCATTCCTTTTACTGGCTTAGGGCTTTGTTCTTATTTGCTTAGCTCCTTTAGGTATTAATTTCAATTGTTTTATTGCTTTCTTATTTATTTTTTAGTCATTCTCATAAATAGTGTTTTTCTCCACATTCAAATTTCATTCAAATTTCACAAAGAGCACCTCTGGGAAATTTGAGATTTGTTCAAGCAATGTCTTTACAGTGACCCCCAGTGGCAAAAGGGATGAACGTGTCAGTTTTAGGAATCCATATCTCCATGGTTTGTTACACTGATAATATCTTGATGACAATAATAACATTTTAACAGTGTATTCACTTTTGCCAAAATGCCCTCTCATTTTTCTCTTTTATTCCTATTTTTTAAAAAGAATTCAAATGTCATCTATACATATGCATATTCAAGTTCTAAACCTATTCTTTTGGATGGTAAGTTTTATAATCCAGGCCATTTTATTTTTCCTAATAAAAATACTATATGAAAAATATACACTTTTATAAAAAAGATTTTTTAAGCCTTGTAAGATAAGTATTTTTGTGGTCATGTTTCCAATTCTAAGATTCAACATACTTTTTATTTCTATACATAAATATAGATATAAAGAATTATATGTAATATATATAAATGTAGATAAATCTTAGATATAGTTCTAAGACTCAACAAACTTTTTAAAGCTCAGATGGAAGTTCTGGACACTTTGGCAAGCCCATTTAACCAATCTACAGATGCACGATTCTCTCTGCAAAGGGGCTGATTTCTGACATAAGATTGGCAAACTTACTTGAATTGCATATGCATGTAACTTTTAACATTGAAGTACATACAATGCAAAATAGTAACATGCATTTGAAATGTGCATCTGTAATTCTCAGACTTCAGAGTATAATATTATGATGATATACTCCATAAGCCTCCTATCAAAGTTTTGATCAGGACTGCAAGATCATGTGTACTTGAGGGCCCTGCTTTCTTAAGAGTAAATTGTCAGGGGCGCCTGGGTGGCTCAGTCGGTTAAGCGTCCGACTTCAGCTCAGGTCACGATCTCACGGTCTGTGAGTTCGAGCCCCGCGTCGGGCTCTGGGCTGATGGCTCAGAGCCTGGAGCCTGCTTCAGATTCTGTGTCTCCCTCTCTCTCTGCCCCTCCCCCGTTCATGCTCTGTCTCTCTCTGTCTCAAAAATAAATAAACGTTAAAAAAAAAAGAGTAAATTGTCTAACTTAGACATTGTTCAAGCCTAGTACCTAGTGCTTCTCAATTTAAAAGATTTATTGAAGAGAACTGATATAAATCAACTTTTTCAAAGACCACAGATGCTTTTGTTTTTAGCCTCTGTTCTTAGCTCTTTGTGCATTAAAAAAAAAAAAAAAAACATTGATTGATTTTAGGAGCTGCATTCATGTTAGAAATAAGCTCAAAACTATATCCCTTAAGAAGTTAAAACATGGCTTCTATGAGATACACATTGAGTTATTTCTTCTTAAAGAGTGATATCTTCACACATATTAATTGATTCAATTAGTATCAGGTGGTATTTGGACTCTTAATGCAATTATTTAAGATCTATTAGTTTTTTTAATATGGTCAAATATTTATGCTAAGAATTTCAAGGTAAAATGAGAATCCAACTGGGGAAAAAGAATACCTACAGAGAAAGATACACTGCCTGAAAAATGGGTTTTTCTCCATGGATTGCTCTTATACTTGTATTTTATAAACACAGTCACCATACTCTGAATGCTGATTTAATGCCTGGAGGCTTGAAGCTTCTGTTCAAGTTAACAGCACCTCCATGACCAGACAGAAAAGTAAATGTCTGCTAAATATTGCTAAAGGTCAATCAATATCAGCTTACATCACCCATGGACTTTAACTTTTTCTAGGTTGAAGACAGAGACTTGTTGAATGGCACAAGCTTAAAGATGTTGGTTGAACACACCTCCAGAAAACAAATAAAGAAGTCTACCTCCAGCTTCATGGTAAATTCTGACCCAATTCACAAATTTCATCTCAAGAGAAAACGTTACTCTCTTCCCAACCAGAGGTCTTACAGTCCTCGTGGAGTGTTTTTATACTCTAGGAAGACCTCTGGTCATGCTAGATTTAGAAATGAAATTCATTTGCTGTGAAATAAATCACCATGAAGGGAATTTCTAGACACATTTGCCTCCCTAGTGAGGCCTTTGAACAGCGCTCTATTGTAGACGACAAACTTGATGGGTAATGCTAAAATACTGCTGTGCCCAGAAAATAAAAGGCACAATGAGAGTCTTCATGGGTAATGAACTCATGCTCAAGTAATAAATCAATACCACTGTTGGGACTGACTCCTCTGCTTTCTTTACAGGAAATGTGAGTGTCTCTTTATGATGAACTGTCAGCTAGGGTATAGCAGTGTCTATAAAAATATGCAGATGTTGAACAGCAGTTTAAACATGGTGTCTTTATTATAAGACCATTAAAACCAACCAGGATAGATGGGTATTATACCATCATAAATAAACTCAACATGAAAAAAGTGTTCTCCCTACCAATCAATCTAACCAACTAACCTCATCTGCATCCATATCCTCTACCTTCACTACGATTAAAATAGAGAGACAATCTAATTCTCTCCTATCTATGGCACCCACAGGTGCCCTACATTATATTCCCATTCCCTGAGAAAATCAAGGATTTTTCTCATCTATTTATCCTATCTTTATCCTATTTCTTCCACATTTATCTCATCTCTGTCCTTCACCAATTTTATCTGTCTTCTGCCTCATTCTTATCAACACACAAGCATGCTATTAATATCTCCCATCTTTCAAAAACATTCTTTTGAATTTATACTAGTATCCTACTTTCCTGCTTCCCTCTACAGTGAAACTTGAAAGAGCTGCCTATATACTATCTCTACTTCCTCACATTCAAGTCCCTTCTGAACCTTCTCTAAGGAGACTGCTCTACCAAGCCCTTGTTATCAAAGCCACCAATGACTTTCATGTGGCAAATCCAATGGTCAGTTCTCTACCTTTGTCTCTATTAGATGAAAACATAAAAGTCTGATTTAGATACAAAGATTGGAGGTAATGATGATTTAGACCCAGTTCAAGCTGCTTTCCTTCTGTTTACTACTGAATCTTCCAGCAACAAGTTTGAAGAATTCAGGGCTAAGAATACAAGTGACTGAATGGATGCAGCTTTCCAGCACCTCCCTGGTTCCTCACAGAGGAGCACGATAAGGTTCAAGTTGAATATAGCCTGTAAGGACTGGGTAAACTGCCAAGCCAGAGAGGCAAAGACATATGGGTGCCCTGCCTTTTATGCCATTAGGTTGGGTGTACCACTTCATTACAATATAAGGGAAATCTCACTACCCCGTAGTTACCAAGTCCTGTGTTCCATTTCTGACTGTGTTATTGGGCTTCCTCACAGTAGGCTCAGCTTTGACCTACCAAATCATTCTCCTTGATCTCTCAGCAGCATTTAGCACATCCATCACAATGCCCTTCTCAAAACGCTCTTTTCCTGTACCTTCTGGAGTACCATGTTCACTTGGCTCTCTATCACTTCTCAGTGGCATCTGCTTTTTCTCCTCCCTTCCAACACTACTAAAATAGACTTGGAGAGCCCCAGAGCTATTTCCTTGACCATGCTTCTCTTCCCTATCTATATTCATCTCCTACATGATCTTAACTAGTCTCAAGGAATTACTATCTGAATTAGTTCCCTATGACTCTTGCAACAAATGACCAGTGGCTTAAAACAATAGGAATTTATTTTCTCATAGTTCTGGAGTCCAGAAGTCTGAAATTTAAAGTGCTAGCAGTGCTACAATCACTCCCATTAGAGGCTCCAGAGAAAGATCCTTCCTTGCCTCTTCCAACCTCTGGTGACTCCGGGAGTTTCTGGGCTATGATAGCATAGTTCCAATCTCTGCCTCCATCTTCACATGTCCTTCCTTGTGTGTCTCTCCCAAATCTCCCTCTCTTTTCTCTTATAAACACACTAATCACTAGATTTAGGGGTCCACCCTCAATCTAGGATGATCTCATCCCAAGATTCTTAATTACATCTGCAAAGATCCTATTCCCAAGTAAGGACACACTCACAGTTATGGGAGATGAGGTCTTAGACGTATCTTTTGGGGGATATAGTTCAACTCACTACACCACCTCTAGGCTGATGTTTCCCAGATTCTTAAATCCAGCATGAAACTCTCCCTTGAATTCTAGTCTCTATCATCACTACTTACCTGTCTAATAAACATCTCAAATTTTACATGTTCATAATAGAACTCTTGATTCCCCCAAACATCTTCCTCTCTCTTAACAACCTCCATCTTAGCAAGTGGAATTACCATTTAACTTGTTCCTTTCGTTAAAACCTTTGAAGTCATCCTTGACTCTTTTTTTTTTCCACAGCAAACCATCAGGACACTCTCAGCTCTACTTTCTTTCTTTCTTTTAAATGTTTATTTACTTTTGAGAGAGACAGAGAGCACAAGCAAGGGAGGGGCAGAGAGAGAGAGAGGGAGACACAGAATCTGAAGCAGGTTTCAGGCTCCAAGCCATCAGTTCTCTCAGCTCTACTTTCAAAATATATCTTGACTCTGACAGCTTCTCCACTCTGTACCATTCCTCTCTATTCCAAGCCACATCCTCTGTCTCCCCACAGGATCTCTTTATAGGAATAATCTAAGTGATCTCTTTGTTTCTATTCATGCCCTTCTTTTAGTCATTTCTTCTCATAGCAGCCAGACTGACCTATGAAAACATAAATCAAATCTTGTCCCTCTACACTCAAAACCATCCATTAGCTATATTTTGAACAAATGCGAAGTCTTTGTGATGTAAAAGAACCCACATGACAAGGGCCCTGCCTTACCTCTCTGATTCTTCTAGAATCTGCTGCTCTCTTCTCACTGAGCTCCATCCTCAATGGCCTCCTGGTGGCTCCTTAACACATCAAACCAGTTCCACCCCAGTCCTTTGTGCTTACTCTTTTCTTTGCCTGGAATGCTCCACCTCCAGATATTCACAAGGCTTGTTCCCTCACTTAGCAGTTCTCTGCTCAAATGCTTCTTCCACAGCCTAAAATAGCATTCCAAATCTCTCTCTCTCCCCTTATTCTGATTTAGTTTTCTTCATAGTACTCATCAGTGTCTGGCATTATATTAACCTGATATTAAAATAATTGTTTATCTTTCATCTCTTCCCTCTGTTAGCATATAAGCCCCATAAGCCTAAAATTTTTGTTTTGCTTACCAATTTTCTCATGATGCTCAGAATGGTGCCTGGCATATAGTAGTTGCTTATTAACTATGTGTTGAATAAATGAAAAAGCAACTAAAATGATCTCTTAAAATTAAAGCAATATAGCCATATTAAAAACTGGTATGAAAAATGAAAATCTCATGAAACCAGTTGAAAATAATGCTCATTAATGCTTTTGGGAAATAATGAAAAAGCATTCACGTGATAATGTAAACATGAACTCTTCCAAAACAATTCTTTCTCCAGCATTTATAATATTTGCTCTAAGAGTTCAGTTTTTAAGTTTGCCAAGTGGTCTATTTCTTACACATATTGATGCAGAGATATTCCAATAGATACCTGCCTTACAAAAGAACTGTAAGGCAAAATCTAATTCAATGTAACTTTGGCAATGTTTTACTGTGTTTACTACAATAATACTTCATTAAACAGGTTTCACTTCAATTTTATAAAATTCTAAGAAGCATTCATGATTATCTTGAATACAGTGTCTATAACACAGTTGGTGTGCGAAAGATTGATGATACATTGGCAAACCAGACCTGCTGTTATCAGAGATATGTGGGCTTACATCATGCTTCGGCTACTTACCAGCTGTTTGATTATGAGCAAGTTCTCTAAGCTCAGTTCCTCCTATATAAACTGAGTAATGCCACCTGCTTGACAGGATACTTGTGGTTATAACATATGACATGGTGTTACTACACAACTCATTTCACTTGAACTGACATATGCTGTGAACCAAATTACATCCCCTAAAATATGAAAATGTTCAGTTCATAAAGCAGATCTTCTGGAATACTTTTCCCTGGGGATTTTTATGACCTCACACATAAGAAAAGATGCCATGCAAACAAGTAGCTTTTTTTTAAATAGTGGAAAGTACAAAAATTATCAGAAATACATACTGAGGGGCTGATATATGTATCAGAAATATGACTGAGTGGCTCAGTTGGTTAAGCGTCTGGCTCTTGATTTTGGCTCAGGTCAAGATCTTATGATTCATGAGTTCAAGCCCCGCATTGGGATCTTCACTGACAGTATGGATCCTGCTTGGGATTCTCTCTCTCCCTCTCTCTACTCCTCACCTGCTTGCACACACTCACATGCTCTCTCTCTCTCTCAAAACAAATACATAAACATTAAAAAAAAAGAAATATATACTGAGCATCTATATAGTCCAGTTTCCTACCAGGTGGTCCTGCATATAGAATATATACTACTGACCATGAGCACTTTACCTAGCTCAAAAGATGAATTATAAATGTCTGTTGAACAAGAAATTAGTGAACTAACAAAGGCAGTGACTGAATTTTTAATGTAGCTGAGTAGAAATTCCCAATAGTTAGAGGAAGTGTTCATTAGAGGAATCATTGTGAGACTGTGCTGAGAATCCTAGTCTGCCCTCTTACTCTAAATCTATGAGCGGTAGCTGGCACAGTGCCTTAAACCCATCAAGCCAAAGTAAAGACCCCTCCTTCCACCCTACCCCAGCTCCAACCTGACCCAGCTAAAATCTCCTTTCACCTACAGTTAATCTAACAATTTGTAAATGAATCTGAAATTATTTTTATTTTTATGCTACAATATTAAAATATTCAAAATGATTCTATTATAATTCTATGTGTTATCAAGCTTCATTAATTCATATTAGTACAGGCAGCAGTTTGGGTTACAGAAGGCTAGTGATTGTTTTATAGGTTTCTCATCCCTATAAATTACGTACAATAAAATAACAAAGTCGTGTCCTTTGAATCTTTTCAAGAGGAAAATAATTTCTAGCATTTGGTTAATAGCTTAGAGTTATCTTTACAGATACATTTATCTTATTTAATTATTACAGCAACTTTTTGAGGCAAGGTTTATGATAACTTCGTTTTATTTTCTGGATGAGATAATAAGGCTCGAAGAAGTTGAACGACTTGCTCAAGAACATACAGCTGGGAAGTGACAGGCCTTCCAAGCTCTGTGTTCTTTTATGTACACCACTGAATAAAATAACTAATTGAGAAGTGGTCTAATGAGGTAGAGGGGCTACCTCTAGATGAGGAGGGAGGGGCTACCACAAGTGCACTATGTGGTCACAGCCATGTTATTCAATAGTGTAAATCACCAACATCTGCATAAACTTCTTCACCCCAAAATGGGACCTCTCAACAAACGAACCTCCCAGTATGCTGGTGAAACTAAGAGTATGTAAGAGCACTTTAAAATAATAAGACAATGATACAGGGAAAATTATATGTAAAACATTATTTAATTCTACTGACTAGGAATTTGACCTTGTAAATAGTATAGCCAATCCCCTTAAAGTTTTACTAAAAATCCTCATTTAGTCAGTAAATTATTTTTCACAAATGATACAAAAGATAAGTTTGAGCTTTCTCTAGCCACAAATGTGTTACATTCTACATATACAGGGAGAATAATTCACCATTACATTTGTTTTAATATAAGACATATATAAATACATCCCAGCATTATAGTAATATTCATTTTATAAAAGCTTTTATTTTTAATATCATTAGGCAAACATAAACTTCCCAACTATATATTCAAATATACCCAAGTCCTGCCCAGTTGAAAATGGCCTATCTATGTCAAAGAGGCTTAATTTAGTACAAAATCATGACTGCCTAAATTAGACCATCTCTCAGAAAACTATATAATTATGTACATCGGTGGATAAGATTATATTTCAGGTACCTTGAATAAAGAATTGCCCTCTATTATCTAAATAGGTCACCCTCATTAGCTAAGGGCAAAACTTCAGGAAAGCTGAAGATGAAGTGGTGAAAATAGGCTACTTGCATAGGCAGTGAAATCAATCCTAATGACCAACAGGGTAACAGATGTCACAAACAGATTGCCCTCAGCATCCCAATTCAAATGTCTTTTATATGACAATTTCCCAATTATTAAAGTTACATAAGATCAGAATGAAGAATAATGGAATGGAATAAGGGGGAAGCCTATTTCTCCATAAAAGCAACAAAAACACTGGCAAAAAACTGTCAAAATCAACTTTTCAGAACTCTCAAATTAACGAAATGCTTGTAACAAACTGAGGAGCATTTGTTCAACAAAAATGACTGAATCTCAGTAAGATCAGCAAGATTTGTGGTGTTTGAACTTTTCCAATTCCCATTCCCCTCTCCTTAGCTCTACAGTAGTCTTGAAAATGAAAATCCCCCCAAATCACAGTGAAAACTAGCAGCCAGAAGCCACTGGAGGGGACAGAATAGGATTGGAATACACCAAAAATAACATTTTCAGTGAACTGTAATTATTTAACCTCTCTAGCAATCCTCTAAAAACACCTATTTATAGAGCTTTTCTTTATTTGATCTGACTCAGAGTATACTCAGCACAACAGCCTTTTACCCAGGAAGCATGTCAAAAACAATCAGTGGTAATATTTAACATCACAGCTACTTTAAGCAGCAATAAGAGTTGGGGCAGAAGAATCTGACCAAAAAATTTAAACGAAAAGCTGGGAATGAGGTGGTGATAAGAATCATGGAGGTTTGTATGTATGTACAATTTAGCATCTAGAAGGCTACATGCATGCCTGGGGCTGTGCACATTCTCAGGAGAGATCTGAAAATACCCCAAACTCTGGCTAAACTTAAGCCTCTACACAAGCAGGAAGTGAAAGTTAAGGCAGAATTGTAAACTGCCTGCTATTGAAGGCATATTCCAAAATTCACACCAAGACCTTCACCAAATGCTGGGAGACTTATTTGCCCTGTACACTTAAGAAAATCTCTGTCAAGTTATTAGCTGACTAATAAGAAAATTGAGCAAAGGCTCTAATGCCCACATACAACAAAGAATACAGACTCTATAGATTTAGTTCAGGAAAATTACTAAGCAAACAAATACCAACAGCAACAACAACAAATGGCAACAAAAACAATCACTGGAAGAGGAGAGGAATCTGATTTTTGAGTGTTACCACATTATATTACTTAACATGTCCTATTTTCAATGAAAAAACTACAAGATATGCAAAGAAAGTATGGCCCATACACAGGAAAATAAGCATTCAATAGAAACTATCTCTGAGGAAGCCCAGACATTGAACTTACTAGCCAAGGACTTTAAATCAGCTATTTTAAATATGTTCAAAGAACTTAAAAAAAGCCGTATCTACATAATTTTTAAAAGTACAAGCATAATGTTATACCAAATACAGAATATCAATCAATAGATGGAATTAGTTTTAAAAAGAACTAAATAGAAATTCTGGAGGTGAAAATTAAAATAATAAAAATAAAAAATTCCCTAGACAGATTCAACAGAAAATCTGAGTAGGCAGAAGAATCAGCAAACTTGATGATAGGTCAATCGGGATTATTCCTCCCACCCAAGAAACAGAAAAGAAAAACAAAAGAACCAATAATAAAGAAAATAAGTGAGGGGCGCCTGGGTGGCTCAGTTGGTTGGGTGACCAACTTCAGCTCAGGTCATGATCTCACAGTTTGTGAGTTCGAGCCAGCATTGGGCTCTGTGCTGACAGCTCGGAGCCTGGAGCCTGCTTCAGATTCTGTGTCTCCCCTCTCTCTACCCCTCCCCTGCTCACGTTCTGTGTCTCTCTGTATCTCAATAATAAAAATAAAACATTAAAAAAAATTTTTTTAAAAAGAAATGAACAAAGCCTCAGAGACCTGTGAAACACATAAAGCATGTTCACATACATTTCATGGGAGCCAGAGAGGAGAAGAAAAGAAAGAATAGTTGAAAAAATAATGCCTGAGAATGTCCCAAATTTGATGAAAAACATTAATCTACACATCTCAAAACCCCAACAAACTCCAAATAGGATAAAATCAAGGAGATCCACACCTACATATATCATAATCAAACTCTCAAAAACCAAGAGAAAATCTTGAAAGCAGCAAGAGAGAAAAGATCCATCATATTCAAGGGGGTCTTGAATGAGATTAACAGCTGATTTCTCATCAGAAAACCACAGAGGTCAGAAGGTAATGAGATGATGACATACTCAAAAAGTGGTGGGGGAGGGGGAAGACTATTAACTAAAAATTTTCCTTCAAAAATTAAGGATAAATTAAGACATTCCCAGATAAATAAAAACTGAGAATCTCACACTAGGAGGCTTGCCCTATAAGAAATACTAACTCGGGGCGCCTGGGTGGCTCAGTCGGTTAAGCGTCCGACTTCGGCTCAGGTCATGATCTCACGGTTCGTGGGTTCGAGCCCTGCATCGGGCTCTGTGCTGACAGCTCATGACAGCTCATAGCCTGGAGCCTGTTTCAGATTCTGTGTCTCCCTCTCTCTCTGCCTCCCCCCCACTTGTGCTCTGTCTCTCTCTGTCTCAAAAATAAAATAAACATTAAAAAAAAAAAAAGAAATACTAACTGGAGTCTTTCAGGATTAAAAGAAAGGGCACTAGACAGTAACTCAAATTCACACAAATAAATAAAGAACACTGGTGAAAGTAGCTATGTAGGTAAAAGAAAATATAAATGTGTTATTATTGGTTTGTAACTCTTTTTTCTCCTTTCTGATTTAAAAGACAGCTGCATAAAGAAATAGTTATATGCCTGTGTTGATAGGTAGTGATTACAGCACATAACAAAGGGAGGAAATGGAGCTACATGGGAGGAAATTTTTGTGGACGGTTGAAATTAAGTTGTACTAGATATAAACTATATTGTTAGAAGTTAAGATGTTAATTATAATTCCATGGCAACCTGTAAAAAATAACTTTAAAAATATTAAAATAAATGACAAGGGAATTAAAATGGTATAGCAGGAAATATATTTTTAACAAAAAATTATTTCTCTACTCCTAATAAAGAAATAGACAAACAAAAGACATAATACATACAGAAACAAATAGCAAACTACAGATATAAATTCTGCCTTATCAGTAATTACATAACATGGAAATGGATTTAACACTCTGGTCAAAAGGCAAATATTGGAGAATGGGTTTTAAAAAATGATCCAACCACACGCTGTCTACAAGAGACATATTTCATGTTCAAAGACACATATAGGTTGAAAGTAAATGATGGAAAAAGATATACCTGGAAAACAGTAACCAAAGGAGAGTTGGAATGGTTATACTAACATCAAACATAAATTTAGAGACAAAAATTGTTACTGGACACAAAAAAAGACATTTTGTAATGATCAAAAGGCCAATCCATCAAGAAGACATAACAAGTATAAATGCACCTAACGACAGCGTCCCAAAATACATAAAGCAAAAGCTGACACAATTGAAGGGAGAAATAGATAACTCATCAATAATAGTGGTAGACTTTAATGTCTCAATTTCAATACTAGAACAGCCAGACAGAATGCCAGTATTTGAGTAGTACTATAAACCAAATAGACCTAACAAGTATCTACAGAACACTATACCCAACAAAGGCAGAATACACATTCTTCTCAAATGCACATAGAACAGTCTCCAGGACAGGTCACATGTTAAACCATAAAACAAGTCTCAAATTTTAAATGAATGAAATGTTACAAAGTAAGTTCTCTAAGCAAAATGAAATGAAATTATAAATCAATGACAGAAGGAAATTTTGGAATTTTACCAACATGTGGAAATTAAGCAACACATATCTAAACAACACATGTCACTGCTTTTTTACCAAAATGGTAATTATAAGGAAAACTAGACCTCTGAGTCAGATATTTAAAAAATACTCACAGAATGACTAGAAAGGCACAGAAAGTAAATGGAAGTCTCTATTTGTCGATCCCAATACAACATAGCCCTATTCACCACATTCTAAGGCCTTTCCAGCTTCTTCCCTTCTCTATTAATTCTTCTACCACTAATGAAAACATAGAATTTGAACTCTATTGGTTTGGGAAAGAATTAACCCTCTTCCTTTGGAGCTTCAATGATGTCCAGGACCAGTCAAAGCCACAGGTTAGCAACACACCAAAATGGATCTCTGAGGGAGACATGATCATCATGCAAACCCTTTGGATAGTTCTCAGGGTTCCTGAGCGTAACAGTGTTACGGAATTTAAAGAGGGATGTGAAAGCAAATTATAAGCCTTGAGGCTAGCAAGGAACTTTTAGTAATTAACCCAAGAATCATACTTATTAAGAGTCTTCAGGCAATGGATTAATTTGTCCTTCTTAGCAATCACCATGAAGGAATCAGTCAGACAAGTAAATGGCACACAGTAGCACTGAATGTTTTCTCTTTTCTGAAAAATTATTAATTACTTGCAAAATTATCTTCCAATTATCTGCAAAACTTACAAAAATCTGTCCTCAGAACTACCACATATAGAATATGAAAAACTGGTATAAGGAAGGTCTGTCTTTGACAAAGCAGGACTTCTACTGATCCATAAGAAATGACGCTCATTTTGGTAAGTCCATGAACATTCAGATGGCAATTTCTAAGTAGCACCTAATAACAATAGGCTTATAAAATAAGCCAGGCCTAAATTAGCAAAAAAGTTCAAATTTAACCTTCTGGATACAGATTTGTAGCATACTATTACAAATCCATGACTAAAACTCGATGTTGTATTTCACTTATGCTGTAACAACACGTTGTTAATACTCTCAGTGAGATTGTAAAGACTGATTTCTTTCTGGTAAACTGATGATTCCCTCCACCAATATTAATTGCTCCCACCTAATGTTATGCCATCACATGAGAGTTATTGCTTTGGGTCATAAATGAATTTTCTTTTGAGGAGGCTGAGGAGTGAGATATAGTCACTGCCATTAATAATCCCTTCTACACAGGGGGGCCTGGGTGGCTCAGTCCATTAAGCGTCTGACTCTTGCTTTCAGGTCAGGTCATGAGGTTGAGTCCAGTGTTGGGGGCAGCTGTCAGCACAGAGCCTACTTGGGATTCTCTCTCTCTCTGCTCCTCCCCCCGATCGCATGCATGCTCTATCAAAATAAATAAACGTTAAAAAAAATAATAATCCCTTCAATACAAAAGGAGTTAAATAGAACATGAATATGTTAAATGAATCTCAAGAATTGAGGACACTTTACAGGACATATTAGTTGGCCAATTTTCTTTTAGTTTATATTTCTTTTTTTTTTTTTTTTTTTAATTTTTTTTTTTTCAACGTTTTTTATTTATTTTTGGGACAGAGAGAGACAGAGCATGAACGGGGGAGGGGCAGAGAGAGAGGGAGACACAGAATCGGAAACAGGCTCCAGGCTCCGAGCCATCAGCCCAGAGCCTGACGCGGGGCTCGAACTCACGGACCGCGAGATCGTGACCTGGCTGAAGTCGGACGCTTAACCGACTGCGCCACCCAGGCGCCCCGTTTAGTTTATATTTCTCATAAAATTCAGAATTTGTAAAAACAAAAGATTCTCCATTGGCTGTTCTACTATATTTGAAGTTGTGAGGATGTAAGGCAGAGGCAACTGCAAGCATCTTGCCGCCTGTGAGGAGAATAGATCTGAGAAAAGAACCACCTCCAAGGAGACAAAACCAAAGACTGACAAAACTAGAATCAGAGATTGGGGGATATCATTTGTACTCTCCATGAAGTTTCATCTCAACTTCGAGGGGACTTTTTAGGAATGCGATTGTGCTGCACTTGCTAGAATCCACCGATAGAATTGCTACCTCTGCTCCCATAAGATATTGATGGCTTTGTCTCCTGTGAGACAAGAAGGTTGCTGAGACAGGGCTGTTACAGCATCATTTTTATAACTAGACCCCAGCCCCACTCCTTAGTCTGGCTTTCCCGCGCCACTGATTTTGGAGAGCCCTGGTGATGGTCCCCATCTAGCCACCTGTAACCTCCACCTCCTTGGTTGCAAGCACCAATGTCAGAGATGCTGAAGGAAGCCACAAAGAAGTAAAACAATCACTAATGAAGATTGTGGAAAGGTTTAAAAACTAAATGCACCAAGGCCAGGGTGCGAGAGGAGCTAAAAATGGAAGAATTTGCTGAAAATGCCTATATGATGTTGTTAGACCTCCAGACCCTTTCCCCCATCTTGCATAACCACATAGTTACTCCTCCTTAACCTCAGCAGAATACTGAAGATTTACTTTCAGAAGAGGATAGAGGGACTGTGGACTGAGGAAGACCTTTAGGAATGCCATTATGAAACCGGAGGGATTCATTAGGAGTCTACATGCTAAACAGCGAGAACCACCCCATGTCACCATGACAACAATTCTTCCTCTTCCATCTGAGAACACTGGACATTAGGTTTACATCAGACCAGCTCAAGTGGAAATACTTGTAGCATCTAATAGCAGCTGAGGAAGGCTCCCAACAAAATGGCCAGCCCAGTCACCCTATGATAATGCCCATTAGTCAATGAATCTCATGCAGACACATAAAGAATTTCTGTCAGCTTATTAGTGCTCTACACTTGTATCTGAGCAAGCAGCAAAAGATCGCCAATCATTTGAAAAAAGGGTGTGACATCAAAGACAGTGACCAAGAAAAATGACCAGAAAAAAATGGACTCAGAGACATTGTAAATTACAAAAGGAAAGCTTCAAAAGATCTCTCATTAAAATCTTTAGAGAAGATAGTGTACTTGCAAAACCAAGAGGATGATGCTATTTTAAAAAATAAAAATAACATTCACAAAATGAGAAAATGCTGTTGGGACTTCTTTAAATGATATCAGAAAAGAAAAATTAATTAGAGGAGCTGAAGATAAAGTTGAATAAATTTTGCAAATGGTAGAACATAGAGACAAAGAATAAAAGAGGAGGTTTTTTTTTTTAAATAAGGTTAATCCAGGAGTTCTAACATACTAATAATATGAATTCCAGATAAAGAGAACAGAGAAAGTAGGGGCAATTAGTTATCAAAAATAATTCCTAGAATTGGGGAACATGTATCTCCACACTGAATAGACACATCATTGAGTGCCCTTCCATAATGACTTTAACACACACACACACACACACACACACACACACACACACACACCACACACACACAGAGCCCCATTTTGGGGTCTCTGAAGATAAACTATTGTTAGCTCCCAAAAAGAAAAAAATCAAAACATCAGCATAAATAAGATAAATCTCTGCTTTTACAATATGTGCTTATTTCGAATAATTATAAGCTAAATAATATTTTACATGCATTAGGGACACCTGGGTGGCTCAGTCCATTAAGTGTCCGACTTCGACTCAGGTTGTGATCTCACGGTTTGTGAGTTCGAGCCCCACGTTGGGCTCTGTGCCATCAGTGCAGAGTCTGCTTCAGATCCTCTGTCCCCTCCCTCTATGCCCCTCCCTCCCTATCTCTCTCTCTCCCTCTCTCTCAAAAATAAAACTATTTTACATGCATTAAAAGGGTTTCCTATTTTAAAGAAACAAGACATACATGAAACAGAAAGAGTTTTCACTGGGAGTATATTCAGGTAACTCTTTCAATAACTGAGGGGACTATCTGATTTCTGTACCAGCAGTTTATTTTATTTGCTTTTTAAAATAAGTAGTTCATAAGGATTAGAAATATCTGTTTTCTTAGATCTCACTTAATCTTACATTTATTTATATAGGTTTAGACTATATCCCCTAGTCATTTTTCTTTCAGGATCTTAAGTTAAAAAAATCTAACAATATTAATAATGGCTAATTAAATTAATAATGAAATTAAGTTATGAGAATTTGTGTTACCTTGAAATATACCCAAACTCTTGACATGTTAAACTAATTCTCTTCCATCCTAAAAGCCACACACTCACCTTGAGGATCAACTTCTTTAGCTAGCTTCAATGCATCTGAGTTTGCAAGATCGGTGTTGGCTGGAGTAACAGCCAAAATGAGACAGTTCTCCCGTGTGATGAACTGCATAATCATTTCTCTGATCTGATACTCAATATCTGGTGGCTGATCTCCCACGGGCACTTTAGTAATTCCAGGTAGGTCGATAAGTGTGAGATTTAGCACTGTGTGGAAAAAAAAGGAGTCTTACATATACCCTCAATGCTAAAAAATATCAATAATGAAAAATCACCAGTCTCTTTAGTAGAAGTAAAACAAGCTCAGCTTTATATACTGTGTGTTGAGTTAACTCCAACTCATGTGTGTAGAATAGAAAGCACAGAATACAAAATGGCTTTGTTAGTTTTCTTTATTTTTATGACATGATTGTGCTATGCCAAATAATTATCTTAACATAATTTGAAAGGCACTGATTTGCATATCTAAGAGAGAGCTGTCATATCTGTAACTAGTGTGTTATAATTCAAACACTGAACAATAAGTGCATACGCTGGCTGCCGGTCTTGTACAATTGCCTTCAAATAGTGTAAAAATTCTTAGGGTAAGATTTGTCCTTCCCTTCAAAAGCATTATATATTATCTAGAGAGGGTTAGCCGCTCAGCCTACCGGACAGCTGTTAGTCATTTGTGGTCCCATGAGGTTACGGTGCAGGCTATGTGCCCAGACTCATGGAGTACCACCAGGAGGGCAGGAAACTACCCCTGAGTCAGTGACTCCAGCAGCAGCCTGGCTATCGTTCTCCGCACACGACAGGGGTGGCCCCAGCATGAAAATCTGCCCCACTGAAAATTTAGTCAGGATAGAGGTTATTCCATATCATACACCATGCACTGGTTATCTAATTTATAAGTTTCTTCTGATAGTCTGGAAAAAAATCAGAGTTGATGCCTCAGGAAGAGAATAAGTAGAAATATATAGCACTATAAGAAAATCCAATAGGAGAAGACTCAACTACAGTATCATCCATGTACCTCTAAGATTCTTGCTAAAACTGAAGATATTAAAAAATAGAAGTTTTCACGCATACCTCTTAGAAAGTCTAAGAGTTTAAAATAAAGAAAAAATTTTAAGTGACTTACTCAATTCTGATCTTTTTAAAAGTCATCTCCTGCTTTCCCATAAATCTGTGAGCTCTTTGAATCATACCATTTATGGCAGTATCCAAACACTATCCTAGAAACCCGGTACTTTTTGACAGAACAAACCATCTTCTGCACAAATAATGTATGTCAATTAATGCAAAGATTTTTGAGGAAAAAAATTTAGAATTTTGTTATTTTACTTACCATGTGGAGAATAGACTCGTAAATTAATGGGTATGGAGGAAATGCCTTTATTCATTCCAGTCACTCGATCTGTTTCTGCTTCAATCTCATGGCGAACTTCATCAAAATCTGTAAATTTTTTTCCTTTGCAATGTAGAAATTCAGCATACTCTACAAAAGACAAATTAGCACAACTTAAAATCTATGCATTCTTGCAATAATTATAAGGAAACAATGTTTCTTTAATTACAAGGCAAAGTATCCAATATTGTCTCTGCAGCCATTAAAATGAGAGAATATAGCAGTTACTAAGAAACACAGCTAACACTTTAGAAATATCAAACATAGTACAAATGCTAAGAATGTTAAATTTGCTAATTTTCAGATAAGCAATTAAGCATGACTTAAAGAGAATGTTGGCCCTCCAAATGATAAAGCAAACAGCATCTGATTGTCAAAGAAATTAAGTCTAGGGTACATACAAAGCCTACCTAATCTTATTACTAATCTTATTAGCATGTCCTTTTTCATATCACCACTTTATTAAGAGGGAATGCTAAGTTATATAAAGATACCTTTAGAAGGCAAGATGGTTTAGAAACAAAATTTACTTAATTCTTTAAAGATAAATAATATATGGAATATCTTAGCTTTAAAATATACTATTCAAGATACCACACCAACTTGTGTAATTGAAAAGACAATTTCTCAAGAAAAATAGTTTTAGATCAAAGAAAATATTTACCTGCAATCTAAAAAACAATTAGTAGGAAGTAGGAAAAACTCTAAACTATACATAATAACAGAAAATTGGGTTAAGTTTCAGTAACATCTTACTAACTGCTGTGCTATTGATTTCTATTCGTACCTCCAGATGTGTCAGGTATATGATAGCACAACTCAAAAAGGAAGCTGACACTATTAGACTTTTAAAAAAAATTACCATTTGGGGGCACCTGGGTGGCTCATCTGGTTAAGCACCCGACTCTTGATTTGGGATTCTAGACTCACGGTCATGAGATGAAGCCCCTCCTGGTGCTCCGCACTGAACGTGGAGCTTGCTTGGGATTCTCTCTCTCTCTCCCTCTCTCTCTCTCTCTCTACCCCTCCCCCGCTCACACTGTCAGCACAGGCTCCACACTGTCAGTGCAGAGCCCAATGCAGGGTGCAAACTCACAAACCATGAGATCATGACCTGAGCCGAAATCAAGAGTCCATCATTTAACCAAATGAGCCACCCAAGTGCCCCCGGAAAACGTTTCTTAATGATGGTATGAAATCTGCTTTCTAATCGTATTTCCTTTGTCCAACTTTTGCCCCCTGGAGCTAGCTATTCAAAGTCTCCTCCCTGTAAAATGGCCAGGATTATTCTGAGCTCTAGCACCAGGAGTTCATCTTCTTCCTGAGCTTTTCTTACCACCTTCCAAAAATGCTTGTCTGATCATTGCTCAGGCCTCCTGATGTCAGACATGGGTTTCCCAGAGCCACCCCTGCTACTCAGGACTGGAAAGGTCATGGCTCCTGAATTGGACCAACTAGTTTAAGTTTTAATTTCCCAAAGAACTGTAATGGCCTAACGTTTCAAAAGTTAGAATGATAATCAGAGACTTTACTTCATTTCAGACTTTACTGTCAATGTAGGTGGACATGAATATTTTTCTTTCTTACTTTCTCCATATAGTATGTGTCACTTTTGAAAAAATGGCCAGCTAAGGCTTGAGTTCATTCCTCAATGGTTGAAGTATACACAGTAAAGGTTGAAGAGGCCTCAGAGTTCTGGCCTGCGGAGATTACTGCATCACTGGGCATGTTCTCTCACATGTTTGCCCTCACAGGTACCATTTTTATTAGCATATAAATTCCCAGAAAATTGAGCCTTTATTTCATTTATCTACTCAGGGGATTGGCCAGTATCATGTGAACATAAGAGGTTAGAGATAAGTAGAGGATAAAACAATAAGAAAAATAAAGAGGAACAGAGGATGTCAGATCTCAGAAAACAAAAATTAATATGTAAAAATGAGTCATAAATAATTTATAAGAAATGGAACTGTAATTTTTCAGTTCAACATATTTTGTGTTAAATGCACACTTGAGGACTTATAGCTATCATAATTATTACTTTCATAAAATTAATAAGCTTCTGGATCAGGGACTATATTTTCAATTATGTTACTATCAAGAATTCAAGTGACACAAATGTAGATTTCTCTCGGTGCCACTAGAGGGCACCTACCTGCTTTCTCCATAGGAAACCAGTGCCCTTCCAGAAAGAAAGAGGCAAAATCAATGCAATTTTCAAATTATATTTAAATTCATTCTTGGACTCCTATAAAAATGCTTTTATTTTGAAATTTGGAGATTAGAATTGTGCAGGACACTCTCAAACCTTTGTGTCTTTTTAAGGATAGGGTCCCACAGAAAGATTTAGAGATGCTGGTATTCATTTATTTATTCAAGTAATATTTTGAGCTCTTACTACTCACCAGGCACTATTTTAGAAATTGCAGGAGGAAAAAAAATAAGTGTCTAACCTCACAAAGTTTAAATCTGCATGAGATGAAACAGTAAACAATGTGGGTGTGCCAGATGATAAGTCTTATGGAGAAAAGTGAAGAGTAAGGGAAACATCAAATGCTAGGGCAGGAGGATTGCTTCGTTATATGCTTTGGTTGAGGAAAGTTTCTCTGATATGACAAAGTGATATCTGAGCAAAAACTGAAGAAAAGAAGGGAGCAAGCAATGTTTTATATAGGAACATCCCAGCAGAATACGTGAAGTTGGAAGCATCTGGGAACAAGAGCAAGTTCAACATGCCTGGATCACAGAGCATATGGGAGAGAGAGAAAGGAGATGAGGTCAGAGCTGTGGTACAGACCTGGTTTGTGTGAAGCCCGTGAGACTTTAAATTTTACTCTGATTGAATAGTAGACCACTTGAAGGGTTTGGGGTAGAGGAGAGACCTGATGTGACCTTGGTTGGTTGGTTGGTTGGTTGGTTGGTTGGTTGGCTGGTTTTATGTCATATTAGAGAGAGAAAGCATGCACGTGTGAGTGGGGAAGGGGGCAGAGGGAATCCCAAGCAGGTTGTGCACTCATCAGGGAGCCTAATGCAGGGCTCAACCCCACAACGCTGGGATTATGACCTGAGCCGAAATCAAGAGTTGGACACTCAACTGACTGAGCCACCCAGGTGCCCCATGGCCTAGGTCTTAGGTCTGTGGCTACAGTGTTGAGAATAGACAATAAGGACTCAGATAGGAAGCTGGGATACTACTGGGATAATGGAGGTGAGAGATGATGGAGCTTGGACTAGGGAAGCAGCAGTGGGAGGAGTGAGAAGTGGCTAAATTCTAGTGTCCTTTGAAGGAAAAACAATAGGATTTGCTGATGAATTAAAGGTGGGGTATAGGCAAAAGAGAGAAATCAAGAACAACTTCAAGGAGTTTGACCTCAGCAATGGGAAGAATTTTGAAATAGAAAAGACTGAAAGGAAGAGGATAGGGAGATGGGGGTTGGGAATCAGGAGTTTGGCTGGGGACCTATTAAGCTTGCATTGCCCACTATACACCACCCAAGTGGAGAAACAGAACTGCTGCTAATGGTTGAGGATTACACAGCTGTAAGAGATACCACTCACATTTGCAGTCATGTGTTAAGTGTTTATTTATTCCGAAAATTTTCCAGAAGATGGCAGTCAAGTGCTTGAGGAAAAGAGCAGCTTTTTCTAATTAGCACAAAAATGCCTTTGGGGCTAGACACATTAGTCTTTCATCTAGGGAGGAGTCCAAAGCTAGAAATATATATTTGGAATTCATTAAAGTCAGACAAGAGATGAGATCACTAAGCGAGAGTTAGATGGAGAAGGGGCCAGAGCACTAGGCCCTGAGTGTTCCAATGTTTAGAAGTCAGGAGATAAAGTGAGCAGGAGTGGTTAACAAGATAGGAGGGAAATTGAAAAAGAGGTGACCCAAAGCTAAGTAGAAAGGGTTTTTCATGAAGGTAAGAGACCTTCCACTCCATCAAATACTGCCAACATGTCAGGTAAGATGAGAACTAAGAATGGATCACAGAATTGAGCAACTTGAGAGTCCTTCAGGAGGTTGACAGGAGCTGTTACAGTGGAGTGGGGTGGCTGATAGCCTGACTGGAACAGATTTAAGAGAGAAGGGGAGGAGAAGAAGTAGAGACTGATTGTAGACAATTCTTTTCGTTTTTTGTTGTAAAGGAGAAGGAAGAAGTGAGGGGGCAACTAGAGAGGGATGTGAGGTCAAGGGAGGGTTTTATAAAGATGGGTAGACTAACATGTTCATAGGTTGATGGCATTAATCCATACCATGGAAAAGTTGGCAATCCAGAACTGAGAAAAAACAAGTGCTGATGTGATATCTTAAGGAAGGGACAAAAGGAATTAGAAACAAATATGCCAATTCCTCCAAGGGAACAGAAAAGAAACAGAACAATGAGAGTTGACAAACAAGTAGAGGTGATGGTGGTGAAATTCATTAGGTGAGAGTAGGGACTTACCATATTTGTGTAAAATCCTTTTATGTCTTAAAAAAAACATTTCTGTATATATTCTTACTGGTTAAACTCTACAAACACTATTATTTCTACCACAAAATGTAACACACACACACACACACACACACACACACACACACACAGTGATCCAAAATGAGTGACCTAAGAGTAACCATAACAGGGATGTCAACTGGGTCTAATCTATGTCCATCACTGGGATTCATACCTGCCCAGCATATCAGAAGAACCAGTGGGCAATACCCACAAAATCCTCTTTTCTATGGGTCCCCAGGAACCTCTTAGAAGGCAATTCATCCTACAGGATGGAATTCAGGCAAAACCTACTCTGAGCTGCCAGAAGGAAGATACCTGCAATCCATCCCTACCCAGTTCTGGAGACTCCCAGGTCTATGTCCCCTTGCATCTAACAGTATAGTGATAGTCAGATCACACATCCTAATTCCTCATTAGAAAAATATGTTACAATTCATGGCTACAGGTTTATATTGCCAATAAGGTATGTGTTATTAGAAACAAGATAAGCCAGTCCTGTCATGGGATCCCTGCTCCCTACCAAGCGGACCATAAACAGGTGGATAGCAGAGGTGGCATGAATGTTTTTGAACAACTGACCATAGTTGCTATTGAGGAGGATTATCAGTCAGTTTGTATCATCACAGAATCCTAAATAAATCTTTATTAGCAATGTAGAATTTAAAAGATGACAGCTTTACTTCTCTGCTGTCCAAAAATACAATTGTAGATGAAAATCTTAAAAGGATTATCACATGAGTAATGCATCACTTACTATACTCACCTCTAAGAGAATGTTCACATGAGTTTGGGGATGAAGAAAATTCTAAACCTAAACCAAAATCTACAGAACAGGCTATACTAGCTGATCAACAGCTAGACTTTTTAAGAACTAGTAAATGTGTGTCTCCTGAGACTTTTACACTATGGCAAACTAATATGTCGGAAGTCCTAACAATTTTATCTTATGGTTGAGATATATTCTTTTTCAGAGAAAGATACGGTGTCCAGTGGTACACCTTCTCTTGGCATGTTTTCAGTGTTCCTTTTATTCTAAATGCTTGGTAGTTGGGTACATGAAATGGTCTCGTCCTCAAACAATTCCAGACTTCAGCCCAACTTAGCCACAGGCTCATATAAAGGATGAAGTTTATGTGCATGTTATCACTGAAACCCTGATAATGCATCCATGAAATTCTATGGTCTCAGTATAACCTGTATTGCTGAAATTCATAGTATGTTTTCATTTTGCAGAATAAGACTCCTAGTTTTAAAAATCATTCCTGTCTACCCAGTGTTAAAAATAGCAAACATTTAACTAAAAGACAACTGACAGAATGGGAGAAGATATTTGCAAATGACATATCATAAAGGGTTAGTATCCAAAATCTATAAAGAACTTATCCAACTCAACACCCAAAAAACAAATAATCCACTGAAGAAATGGGCAAAAGACATGAATAGACACTTCTCCGAAGACATCCAGATGGCCAACCGACACATGAAAAAATGTTCAACATCACTCATCATCAGGGAAATACAAATCAAAACCACAAGGAGATACCACCTCACACCAGTCAGAATGGCTAATATTAACAAGTCAGGGAACAACAGATGTTGGTGAGGATGCGGAGAAAGGGGATCTCTTTTGACTGCTGGTGGGAATGCAAACCGGTGCAGCCACTCTGGAAAACTGTATGGAGGTTCCTCAAAAAATTAAAAATAGAACTACCTTACAACCCAGGAATTGCACTACTAGGTATTTATCCAAGAGATAAATATGCTGTTTCAAAGGGGCACATGCACCCCAATGTTTATAGTAGCACTATCAACAATAGCCAAAGTATGGAAAGAATCCAAATGTTCACTGATGGATGAATGCATAAAGAAGATGTGGGGTGTGTGTGTGTGTATGTGTGTGTGTGTGTATACACACATACATACACATACAACGGAGTATTACTCAGCAATCAAAAAGAATGAAATCTTGCCATTTGCAACTATGTGGATGGAACTAGAGGGTATTATGCTAAGCGAAATTAGTCAGTCAGAGAAAGACAAATATATGACTTCACTCATATGAGGACTTTAAGATACAAAACAGATGAACGTAAGGGAAGGGAAACAAAAATAATATAAAAACAGGGACGGGGACAAAACATAAGAGACTCTTAAATATGGAGAACAAACAGAGGGTTGCTGGAGGGGTTGTGGGAGGGGGGATGGGCTAAATGGGTTAGGGGCATTAAGGAATCTACTCCTGAAATCATTGTTGCACTATATGCTAACTTGGATGTAAATTTAAAAAATAAATTAAATAAAATTTTTTTAAAAAAGAAAAGAAAACAGCCAACATTTGAAGCAAAGGTTAAGATACATTTTTATATCAAAGAATGTGGGGAAAAAAGAAGAGTATTAAAAAAATCAGAGCTATCACTCTTTTTTATTTTTATTTCCCTGTAAAACATTTTAGCACTGTCATTTCTAATGGTCATGAAAAACAAATTATGCTAGGTTAAACAACTGACAAGTTGTTTGGGGGAAGGATGAGATGGTTTATGCCGGGCAGCATTCCAATCATCTGTGAAAAGCACAGCACGACCATAACAATTTAAATATTTCCAATATGCCCCTTCCATGTGGAAAAACATGCATATGTTGCAATTAATCAAGGTTAAGTAAAAAAGAATAATTATGGAACACATGCACATAACCTCTTGTCAATCTTTATTCTAAGAACTGGTGTCCTCAATACTTTAACTGTGTCTTACTTCTGAAGTGTTTTAATAGCAATGTTTTGTGAGCACAGGGCTCCACTGAAAATAGAGTACGTGGGTCGCATAAACAGGGAATAGTTTTCAATGTGACTAGCTGAATTCACTGGCTGTAAAGTATCTATGTAGGACTATATTTAAAAACATATTTCCTCAAGAAAAGAGGCTACATTTTACTCATCTGTGTTTCCCTAATGCCTACTTTATTTAGAGTAAAGAACATCTGTGGATTCCTTCCTTCTTCTTCAAAGCAGTCCACTTTGCATACCATTGGTCAGTATCAGTTTTGAAAAAAAAAATGCTTCCATTAACGCTTCAAGTCATTCCAAATTGAAGACAAGATCCTAAGAAATGTGGTTAAATAAGTAACAGGGTGAGTTAGATATGAATTATATAGACCCAGATTTGAAGCAAAATTCAATTGTGTCCCTAAGGTAAACATGGAAAGTCTAGCAATCAGGAAAAAAAGGGAAATCTAAAATAAAACAACCTAAGAGAGTCCAGCAGTGGGTGAAAGGTGGAAGTCTCAGGAGAAGGGTTAAGAACAGGCACCTGGGTGGCTCAGTTGGTTAAGTGTCTGACTTTGGCTCAGGTCACGATCTCACAGTTCCGTGAATTCAAGCACCACATCGTGCTCTCTACTGTCAACACAGAGCTCACTTCAGATCCTCTGTCCCCTTCTGTCTCTGCCCCTCCCCAGCTTGTTCCCTCTCTCTCTCTCTCTCTCTCTCTCTCTTCCTCTTCCTCTCCCTCTCCCTCTCTCTCAAAACTAAACATTAAAATAATAATAAGAAGAAGAAGAGTTAACAACAACTCTGGGGTGGGATGGGAATAAATAGGGCCAAGATTTCATAGTAGAAAAAAAGGTGGGTGCCGAGCAGGTATCAGAGATCAGATGCAAATCTACCCTTTAGGATCAGGGTTCTGGTACTTCCAGAGGCAGAGGAGATCAAAAGAGAACTCCAGACCCAAGTGAGCCAGAGGATACCAGGTAGAAAACCAAGACGCAAACTCGAGACTTTTTCGTAGGATACAAAGCCAAAGCCACTTACACAGACCTCAGGGTGAAGACAAGTTAATATCAATGCTGCCTTGATATTTACAGCTCAATAATGGCTTTTACAGTTTTCTTGCCTAAGAGCAGAGCTGGTTCTGAAGCCTGGGTTAGGCTGAGCCTGCTAGTGAAAGTTAAGTGGCTCCAGATAACTGAATTAGTGCTGGCACATGAAACCAAAGCCAGCCAGCACTTGACAGAAGTCCCACCAGCAATAGGAATCTATACGACATATTCCACCACAAGTGTCCCAAATACTCAGAATCAGCAGCTGTAATAGCTAAATAGCCCAATTTAGTTCCATATTTTTTCAAAGGATCTCAAAGAGTAATACCAAAAATCAACTCTATTTCATCCTCATAGTTTCCATGTAAAACACACAAGAGATAAACTGTATTCCAAATACAGAAACCCAATAAGAAGCATGTGAAGCCCTTGGCCAAAAAATTGCAAAGTGAATAATTATTCTAAGTGTCAGCAGCCTTTGACATGATTTTCCTCTTCTACCTCAAAACATCCTCTTTCATGGACTCCCATTATTCCAACTTTCCTGACTTTTCTCTTTCTTCACTAAATGCTCTTTTCCATGTTCTTTGCTCATTGTTCCTCCTCTTCTACATTTCCAAATATCAGGGACTGCCAGACTTCCTTCTAGACCTTCCATTCTTCGTTGTCATCTGTATCTTCTCTCATCTACTCTACATATAAATTCAAACTCATCTCAAGCACTCATTTTCCCCCTGAACTTCTTGTATCTAATTCTAATTCTTAATTAGCATTTCCACTTGGATGTCTAATAGATATCTCAAAATTAGCATGTCCAAAACCAAACTGTAATTCCCCACTGAGTTCTCCTCCCGTCATCCATACCTGCTCCACCTCACAGTCTCCCACATTTCAATTATTGATACTACCACTGAATCGGGTGCTCAAGTAAAAAACCAGAACTATTTTTGCATCCTTCTTTTCCTCGGCTCTCTCCCAAACATCTTCTCACTGCCTCCACTGTGGCCATCCTCCTACTAAGCTGGCACCACCTCTCACCTGGACTACCATAAAAGCATCCAACACGTTTTTCTGACACCAGTCTTGCTCCAGTGAATCCCTTCTCCACCAATCAATTAGAGAGAGCGTTCTAAAACCCTGTTTCAGACGGTGTTTCTGCCCTTTTAAAACCTTTTGTTGGTTTTCTAGTGCAGTCAGAAATAGTCAAATTAATTACCCTGGGGTCCCAAGTCCTAGACAGTCTGGCCCCTGTCGACCTCCATACCTAACACTATCCCCACCTGCCACGCTCAAATCACTACAGCGGCAACAGCCTCCTTTCTGCTCAAGCACACCAAATCCATTCCCAGCTCAGGGCCTCTCTACGAACTGCTCCTCTTCTTGAGTGCCCTTCTGCCAGACCTCTGCATGTGTCGGGTCCTCCCTGTCATTTACTTCTCATTCAGAACATCACCTCTTTAGTGAGGCTTCCTTGACCAGGCAGGCAAAGAAAAGCAGCAGCTCAGTCACACTCTATCACATCATCCAATTTGTTTTCTTAGTATACGTAATAATGAACTGAAGTTTTTCTTGTTTTTTTGCTGCCTCTCTTTATCCACTGGAATATAAGCTCCATGAAAACAGGAACATTAGCTGCTAAACTCCCAAGTGCCTAAAACAGTGAATTGCATCTACTAGGCACTCAATATGTATTTGTTGAATTAATGAACAAATAAAGAGAATGAGTGAATAAGTGAATGAATCAACATATAAACACTGGAGGACATGAGGTTTGAGGATGCGGAGAAGAAAATGATTGTAAATAACTTATGACATATTGAGTTTGACATCTTTGAAATATTCAAGTAGAGTGTCAAGAAGTCAGCTGGAAACATGGGTTTGGAGTTTAGCCCAGGAGCTATAAATGTGAGAGTCACAGGTACATAAGTTGTACACATAAGAGATTGTCTAAGGGAGTATATGAAATGACACAGAAAGGATCCTTGGGTAGGTGCAAACTTTAGAGGCCAGGTAGAAGCTAATGCATCCAATGAAAGAGACAGAGCGGCCAGAGAGATAGACGGAAGACCAGAAGTATGTGGCATCATGGAAGCCAAAAGAATAAAGTATGGTTCAAGGAAAAGGAGCAATTGATAATGCTAAAAGCTGTTGAAAGGGCAAGGTAAGTACTGACAAATGGCTACAGAAATTTACAGAAATTGAGCATGTGTTATATAGTTTCCTGTATCCTTAAACAGTGTTCTGTAAGTCATTTGGGATATTTATTATTTCAATGATTTTTGCTATAGATTGCTTAGTTAAAAACTGTTTTACCTTTTTATTTTACTGAGTTTCTAATTTTAATTCTAGTGAAGTTAACATACAGTGTTATATTGGTTTCAGTGTACTCTTTTATCTTTTTTATGATTCTTGTGTGTGTGTCTCTTCTCTTGCTATCAGGTCTGTCATTGTCACTTCTTACTGTTAGCAATGCTCTGCTTTTAAGAATATTCCCATTCTAACTTGTAGCTTTGTATTCTACTCTAGACTGAAAAGTCCAGTAACTCAGTATATATGGTCTGAGTCTAAAAAACAGAAAAGCCCACAACAAGGCCATGACCCTACAATGCATGAGCTTTAGATCACAAACTTTGTAGTACTACTTTTGACTACCAAAGGCTCTTTTTGCCTCCTTCCAATAATCAGCAAAGTTTAGAAATTGAAAATACAAAAAAGAGGTTTTCAAATAAATGTTATTACAATGATATTTAAGAATAATTGAATATAAAAATTCAGAAACAGCAAATGATGCAATGTCATTCCTTGTTTTAATAACACAAAAAATAAAGTGATCTGCCAAGTAAAAACCTGTAGAGTTATTAAAAAGTGAAATGACTAGACTTTATCATGAAAATTCAAATAACTGGATTTCAATGCAAAAAATACAATCCAAAGTCTAATTTACAAAATGAAAACATTATTTTCACATAAAATCTTATACACAAGGAATGAAGCTTATAAATGAGATTTTAGTAGTAATCACACCAGAATTACAAGTATATAAACATGTAACTAAAAAAATATTCTCCAAGAAAACATTTGAGCTATAATATACATTGCTGGATACATATTATAATATCTTAACTGCTTGACCAAAAAAACCTTTTCCATAAGTATACACTTCTATGCATAAGTTGTAAGCAACAGTATTCCATCTAAATATTTTGAAATATCTTAGCGTATTAAGTAAGCACTTTAAATGTCTTCATGAGGTCATAGTTACCCAATGCCATTTGTTAAAATGCCATAGTTACCCAATGCCATTTGTTAAAAATACTATTCTTTCCACTGAATTGCTTTTATATCTTTAACAAAAATCACTTGTCTATTTATCTGTAGGCCCATTTTTATTTTTTTTTTTAAATGTTTTTATTTCTTTCTGAGACAAAGAAAGACATAGCATGAGCAGGGGAGGGGCATAGAGAGAGGGAGACAGAATCCGAAGTAGGCTCCAGGCTCTGAGCTGTCAGCACAGAGTCTGATGCGGGGCACGAACCCACGGACTGTGAGATCATGACCTGAGCTGAAGTCAGACACCCAACCGACTGAGCCACCCAGGCGCCCCTCTGTAGGCCCATTTTAGACTTTGTTCTATTGGCCTCATTGTCTCTCTTTAATACCAATGTCACACTATCTTGATTATTGCAGCTTTATAATTAGTATTAAAATCAGGTAGTGTTCATTCTCCAACTTTGTCATTTTCTTTAAGTTGTTTTGGCTATTCTGGCTCCTTTGCATTTCCTATGAACTTTAGAACCAGCTTGTCAATTTCTACAAAACAATGTAATATTTGAATCTCTGCCAATTAGCACTCTTTACAACATTACTCAGAAAAGGTTTCCTCCTCTGTCCCAACCTTGTATATACATACAGCATGTATAGCTAAAAGTATAAGAATTTTCCTTTAAACGCCTGCTCTGCTAACTGCATTTAACTTTAGTAAAATAACAGATTCTTAAAACAGGGAGGTGCATCTCCTCTAAATTCTGTCTCACTACAGCAATCACTTCAATGCTACTGGGGGGCCATACAAAAATATTTATCAGCTATGGCCCAAGCACTATCTAACTAGTCAATCTGGTATAGCTTGAGGATGATAAGACATATTTTTACAACAAAAGTCTGAACAAATAAAAATAAACATTTTATTTTGAATATATGAAAATTCCTCATTTTACTATGCTTTGCTTTACTTCACATTGCAGATGATTTGCTATTTACAAACTGAAGGTGTGTGGCTGCCCTCTGTCAAGCATGTTCATAGGTACCACTTTTCCAACAGCATTTTCTCACTTGTGTCTTTGTGTCACATTTTGGTAATTCTCACAATATTTCAAACTTTTTCTTTATTGTTATGTTTGTTATGATGATCTGTGATCAGTAATCTTTGATGTTGCTATTGTAATTGTTTGGCATGCCATGAACCACAGAAATAAAAGATAGCCAACTTAATCTATAAACACTGCATGTTCTGACTGCTTCACCGTCTAGCCTTCCCCTCCCCCCACCCCGCCCCCATGTCTCTCCCTCTCCATGAGCCTCCCTATATCCTGAGACACAACAATATTGATATTAGGACAATTAATAACCCTACAGTGGCCTCTATAAGGGTTCAATTGAAAGAGTCAAACATTTCTCACTTTAAATCAAAAGCTAGAAATGATTAAGCTCAGTGAGGAAGGCATGCCAAAAGCAGAGACAGGCCAAAAGCTAGGCTTCTTGCCCCAGACAGCCAAGTTGTGAATGCAAAGGAAAAATTCTTAAAGGAAATTAAAAGTGCCACTCCAGTGAACACATGAATGGGAAGAAAGCAAAACAGTGTCATTGCTCATATGAAGAAAGTTTCAGTGGTCTGAATGGAAGATCAAACCAGCCATAACATTCCCTTAAGCCAAAGCCTAATCCAGAGCAAGGCTCTCTTCAATTCTGTGAAGGCCCAGAGAGGTAAGGAAGCTACAAAAGAAGAGTCTGAAGACAGCAGAGCTTGGTTCATGAGGTTTAAGGAAAGAAGCCGTCTCCATAACATACAAATGCAAAGTGAAGCAGCAGGTGCTAATGTAGAAGCTGCATCAAATTATTTAGATCAAGCTAAGATAATTAATGAAGGTGGCTTCATTAAACAACAGATTTTCAGTGTACACAAAACAGTCTTCTATTGGAAGATGTGATGTAAGACTTTCATAACTGGAGATAAGTCAATGTCTGGCTACAAAGCTTCAAAGGACACACTGACTCTATTAGGGGCTGATGCAGCTGGTGACTTTAAGTTGAAGACAATGCTCATCCACCATTCTGAAAATCCTAGGGCCCTTAAGAATTATGCTAAATCTACTCTGCCTGTACTCGAAAAATGGAACAACAAAGCCTATACAACACTATATCATCTGCTTACAACATGGGCTACTGAATATTTTAAGCCCGCTGTTGAGACCCACTGCTCAGAAGAAAAGATTCCTATCAAAATATTACTACTCATTGACAATGTACCTGGTCACCCAAGAGCTCTGATGGAGATGTTAGACAAGATTCATGCTTTTTCTATGACTGCCAACACAAAATCCATTCTGCAGTCCATGGATCAAGCAGTCATTTTGACTTTCAAGTCTTATTATTTAAGAAATACATTTTGTGGGAGCGCCTGGGTGGCTTGGTCGGTTAAGCGTCCGACTTCGGCTCAGGTCATGATCTCACGGTCCGTGAGTTCGAGCCCCGTGTCGGGCTCTGTGCTGACAGCTCAGAGCCTGGAGCCTGTTTCAGATTCTGTGTCTCCCTCTCTCTCTGCCCCTCCCCTGTTCATGCTCTGTCTCTCTCTGTCTCAAAAATAAATAAACGTTAAAAAAAATTAAAAAAAAAAAAAAAAGAAATACATTTTGTGGGGTGCCTAGGTGGTTCAGTCAATTAAGCAGCTGACTCCTTATTTCAGCTCAGGTCATGATCTCACAGTTCCTAAGATCGAGCCCTGTTATCAGTCTCTGTGCTGACAGTGTGGAGCCTGCTTTGGATTCTCTCTCACCCTCTGTCTCTTTCTGCCCCTCCCTGCCTCTCAAAATAAATACACAAACATTAAAAAAATACATCTTGTGAGAGCTGCCATAGATAGTGACTCCTCTGAAGGATCTAGGCAAAGTCAATTGAAAACCTTCTGGAAAGGATTCACCATTCTAGATGCCATGAAGAACATTCATGATTCATGGGAAGAAAACAAAGTATTAACATCAACAAGAGTTTGGAAGAAGCTGATTCCAACCTTCACGGACAATTTTGAGGGATTAGAGACTTCAGTGACAGAAGAACTGCAGATGTGATGGAAATAGCAAGAAAATTAGAATGAGAGTAGAGTTTGAAGATGTGACTGAATTGCAGCAGTCTGATGACAAAACTTTAATGGACAAGGAGTCACTTCTTATGGATGAGCATAGAAAGTGGTTTCTTCACTCCTGGTGAAGATGCCATGAAAACTGCTGAAATGAGGAGTGCTGGGTGGCTCAGTCAGTTGAGTGTCTGACGTCAGCTCAGATCATGATCTCGAGGTTCGTGAGATCAAGCCCCACTTCAGGCTTGCTGCTGTCAACATGGAGCCTGCTTGGGATTCTCACTCTCTACCCCTCCCCCACTTATGCTCTCTCTCAAAAATAAATATTTAAAAATAATAATAATAAAATAAATATCTTTAAAAAAGAAAATTATTATTGAAATCACAACAAGGGAATTCACAACTACTCAACATCACTCATCATCAGAGAAATACAAATCAAAACCACAATAACATACCACCTCACACCAGTCAGAATGGCAACAATAGGCATTAGGCAACAACAGATGTTGGCGAGGATGCAAAGAAAGAGGATCTCTTTTGCACTGCTGGTGGGAATGCAAACTGGTGGCAGCCACTCTGGAAAACAGCATGGAGCTTCCTCAAAAAATTAAAAATAGAACTACCCTACGACCTAGCAATTGCACTACTAGGTATTTACCCAAGGGATATAGGTATGAAGGGGGCACATGCACCCCAATGTATATAGCAACACTATCAACAATAGCCAGAGTATGGAAAGACCCCAAATGTCCATCAATGGATGAATGGATAAAGAAGATATGGTGTGTGTGTGTGTGTGTGTGTGTGTGTGTGTGCATACACACGCAATGAAGTATTACTCAGCAATCAAAAAGAATGAAATCTTGCCATTTGCAACTACATGCATGGAATTAGAGGGTATTATGCTAAGCGAAATTAGTCAGAGAAAGACAAATATCATATGACTTCACTCATATGAGGACTTTAAGATACAAAACAGGTGAACATAAGGGAAGAGAAACAAAAATAATATAAAAACAGGGAGGGGGACAAAACATAAGAGACTCTTAAACATGGAGGACAAACAGGGTTATTGGAGGGGTTATGGGAGGGGGCATGGGCTAAATGGGTAAGGGGCTTAAGGAATCTGCTCCTGAAATCATTGTTGCACTATATGCTAACTAACTTGGATGTGAATTTAAAAAAAAATTAAATTAAATAGTAAATAAAACATACAGTAAATAACATTTAAAAAAAAAAGATATGCACAGATTAAGATATGGGTTTTTTTAATATATAATGCTGCTGCACACATAACAGACTATAGTGTAGTATAATAGTATAGTGCAGACCTAACTTTTATATTCACTGGGAAACCAAAACATTCATTTGACTCACTTTATTGTGATATCTGCTTTATTATAGTGCTCTGGAACCAAACCCTGCAATATCTCTTAAGGTATGCTTGTACTTCCAATTGATGGCATAAAACTAAACTGAAAAGTAACTTCCACTGACAAGATGCCTTTCTTTCATAAACTGCAGAAATTATTCTACAACTCAGACAATAGTCAATCCAACAAGTTCTTGAAAACTTAAAAAAAGAAAAAGGAAAAAGGAAAAATTGTTCCTAGTATGAAGAAAACTTAATAAAACAGGTTGATTAGTGTATAAATTATCTAAATGAAGATAAATAAATTTAAACTATTTTAAGGCTTTCCTTAAGTGATTTTTTTTAATCCTAAGGGATTTTCTAAGATCACCCAGCACTTAGCAAAACTCAATGCATTATGTGGTCAGCTAAAATGATGCTAACAGAAATGTACCTACAGAGAAAAACAAAATAAAGTTCTGATCCAAAACTCAGTACTGTGGTTTTTATAATTCAGATTGCACATAAACTAATATTTAGCTACAACAGTCACCAATTATCTCAATAGGAACTTAAATAATAGAAAACTTTCTCACATCCTTTAAAAATGAGTTCAAACATGGGGATAATCAATTACTTTTGCCAAACAGAAAATTAAAGGAGTTGAAAAAATGACAATCAGTAAAAAAATATGTGAGGAAAAAAAATTATCTGGCTTGGAAAACAAGTGCACTCATTTTAGAGGGTCTTGGAATATGAATACATTGCATGGATCACAATGAACAATACAATATCAATAACAACGTATTGACTATTTGACCATCCAAATGTGTCATCATACTGAAAACTGATTTGAAATATGCTATATTATTTGACAACCCCTCTTAGTAATTCCATTATGGTAGAAGAGCCCATCCAAAATACCTGTATCCTTCCTCTTTAAGCCAAGCAATCTACATGTAAACCATCCCTAAAGTAAAGTAAGTTTCCCCCTTGTTAACATTCTTGCAGAGTTAGCTATGCCTATACAGTATTCTGTAGTCAAGAACATGACTGATTAAGACTTTTTGGAGTCAGACCTGAGTTTGAAGGTTCTACCATTTCTTTATCACGTGACTTGGAAAGTCACTTGAACTTGCTCACACCTCAGTTCCCATCTTTATAAATGGAGTCTCTTTCACAGGTTACTGTGAGGAAAAGAGCATGGCCATTTCTGCTTCTTTCATCAAAGTTCTCCCAGTGGCTGGTTATATGAGCTCAACAAACTTATATTACATCAAAGAATAAATGAATTAAAGGATTTAACACATAGTAACCTCTCTTAAAAATATTCAAAGAGGGGCGCCTGGGTGGCTCAGTCGGTTAAGCGGCCGACTTCGGCTCAGGTCATGATTTCACGGTCCGTGAGTTCGAGCCCCGCATCGGGCTCTGTGCTGACAGCTCAGAGCCTGGAGCCTGTTTCAGATTCTGTGTCTCCCTCTCTCTGCCCCCCCCCCCCCCCCCGTTCATGCTCTGTCTCTCTCTGTCTCAAAAATAAATAAACGTTAAAAAAAAATTAAAAAAAATATTCAAAGAAATTTTAAGTGAATATGTAACAGCTAATCTAGATGGCAGAGGTCTTAGTCTAGAGATTAAATAAATTCAGGGTCTCACAGCTAGGAGTGGCAGTCCAGGATTTAAATCTAAACATTCTGACTCCCAAGGACAATCTGCTAACCATCCTATCCCAATTGCTTCTCATTATTTTAAGTTCTCTCCTCCTTGGAGCTTCCAATTGTCAGATTTTCACAGCTTCTTTATTCTCAACAGTTCCTTCTTTCCACCTACAACCCCCCTAGGTGGGCATTTCTCTAAGTCCAGAAATTACATGTGCTACCATGGTTCATGTTTCTCGGGACCCTGGAACCTTTGCCGATAAAAATGTACAAATTTACATACACACAAAATTTGGGGGATAATTTTACAATATTCACAGATAACTCCACCCTCTTCCTCACAGGTGTACTTAAAGCACCTAGTATTGGCTCCTACATAACAAACAATAAATGTTTTATATCATTCTCATGATTATAATCTGTGCTTTCCTAACAAGTCCCTACTTAAAAATCACTTCTACTAAAAACTCCCTTTGACTACTTCCATTGACTATGAGAAATGCTTTTCTCCTCTGAAATTTTTAGGGCTCTCTGAATGTACTACTACTCATGTGATTTTACAGGCAGAAAGAACCTTAAAGAATTTCCATTCAATGTTTAAGAACATTCACATAGCATGTATGACATAGCATAGTCACTGTTTATATATCTTATCTCCAATGCAACAATGAAAGTACTTACAGAGTAGGGACTGTACCTTCTTTTTTTTTTTTTTTAAACGTTTTATTTCTTTTTGAGACAGGGAGAGACAGAGCATGAACAGGGGAGGGTCAGAGAGAGGGAGACACAGAATCTGAAACAGGCTCCAGGCTCTGAGCTGTCAGCACAGAGCCCGACGCGGGACTCGAACTCACGGACCGCGAGATCATGACCTGAGCCGAAGTCGGCCGCTTAACCGACTGAGCCACCCAGGCGCTCTGGGACTGTACCTTCTATATCTTCAGTGTAACATCCCTTAAGGATACAGAAATAATTTTTCAAAAATCAGTGAAAGAATGGATACTTTTGACTTTAAACTGCTATTCACTATTTTTCAAAGAGTCATGAGGACTTGAATGTCTATTTCAGCATTTTAGAATTTCTAGTATATTTTCCGCATTCAGCATGAATCAGCACTATGGAGCAAAATCTTTTTCTGCACATTCTCTGTAGGACCTTTTTATGAGCCATCTCCTCCCATTCTCTAATAAGTTAGAGAGTAGCCTTGGATAAGACTCTGGAGAGTATGTTATTGCTCCCTGGACTTCATTTTAGTAAGAAGTTTAATACCATGAAAATATTATATTTTCAGTCTCCCAAAACATGTTCTGGCTTTTGTGATAAGGTTTCCCATTTCCTTGTGAACAAGTCTTCAATTACACATTGTGCTTCTTAGGTTACAGAACTGTGACTGTTTTCCATTCTGTAATATAATATATCCTTTCAAATAAGAGTTGATTTTTCTGGCCAGACAAAAATCTATTACTTATTAAGAAACTGTAGGGGACACAAAGTGTTAAAGCTGTCATTCACAATCTTGAACAACTGACCCAAGTTAGAAAAAGAAGACAAAGTTATGAAAATTAAGCAAAAGATTTAAATAAAATTTCATACAGAAATTATCTAAAAAGCTTAAAATTTAAGATAGAAAACACTGTCATAATTGGTAAACAATGGAGTACTTAGATGATATGAGAATTTACCAAAAGGAAGGGTCTTTGGGCTGGGGTGGTCTGTAAAGGATTTATGGAAAGAACTGAATCTGAGTAGATTTAGGGAGATAGACAGAGTTGGGTTTTTGACCAATAAGAGAAAAGAGAACATTTAAAACGACAAACAAATGATAACAAAACTACCAAAGTGAAAAGGCAAATGGGAATTGGGGACAAATCAGCTCCGCAAATAATAACAAAATATCCAGTTAAAAAAATATTTGTGGAATGAATGAAAACATAAAGCACTTTATGGAGGAGTATAAGAGACAGAATGCACACCTCTTTGTGGATAAATGTTGAATGAAATGTTCCACATAAAGCATTTTGCACAATGTTCATTCCATACTAAGCATGTAAACAATGGAGGCTATTAGGAAGGAAAGATGGTGGCAGAGTAGGAGCATCCTAGGTTCTCCTCATTCCACGAACACAGATAACTATCAAATCATCCTAAATACCCCAGAAATCGATCTGAATACTGGCAGAATAAACTCCACAACTAAAGGTAGTGAAGAAGCCACACTGAAGAAGGTAGGTAGTGTGGAAACCCTGTTTGCCAGAGAAATGTATTGCGACTGTAGGAGTTGGGAGGGAGCCTCAGTCTGTAGAAGAGCAAGAGACAGACTAGCACACAGGGTAGTGCTTGGGGAAAACAAACCCCCATAGCAATTTCTTGGAAAGCAAGAGGGCCTGGGTTTCATGAGTTCTTATAACCAATGGAGCTTAAAGCCTGCAGTTTTAAAACTGCTCTGGGAGAACTGAGGACATTGGAGCTGCTCTTGGAGAAAAGGCAGAGCAAACAGCCTGTGGACATACAAGGTGTAAACAGCAATCTGAAGAGCACCTGGGGCACAGGGTGGGGAGGTTATTTGCTCTTCTCAGAGCATGTCTCAGAGGCAGCATTCACAGAGAGACCCCCTGGGAACAAAGAAACTGGCAGGTGCCTTCTCCCTCCTCCTCCCTCAGCATAAACACAGAGCTACCTGTGAACCAACACAGCACCAACATTCACTACTTAACTTGCTTACATCAAGCCCCGCCTCCTCACTCCAGAAGAACTGCCCCTCCCAGCCACACTTGCCTCAGTCCCTGTGAGGCAGGCCCGTCCCCCAGGAGACCAACCAAACCCCTTCCCACACTGTGTCTCAACCCAGGAGTTTTGTAGGACCTAAGTTCTGGAAGCAATTATGACAGTTCTCATTTTACAAGCAGACCAGAATGTACCTAGTTAAAACTCATCACATACAGGCCAGAGACCAAACACTGCCTACAATAGGCAAAGAGAGCCTCTGAAGACAACTGGCCTGAAGGATAAAGTGGCCAGGACACAACAGCAAAGTGCAAACAGCACACATTAGAGACACTCCTGGAAGCACTAGGCCCTGGGGAACAGGAGATACCACATTGCAGGGCACTTAGGACCACTTATTCATAAAGCCATTACCCTCAAAAACAGGAGACACAGCTGACTTTCCCAACACAGAGAAAAAGACACAGAGACTTAGACAAAATGAGAAGATTGAGGAATCTGTCCCAAATGAAAGAACAGGACAAGGTCACGGCCAGACACTTAAGCAAAACAGAAACAAATAACATGCCTGATGGAGAATTTAAAGCAACGGTCATAGGTCCCTGGCCTTGAGAGAAGATGGGAAGACAGTGAAACCATTAACACAGAAATAAGGCAGAGATAAAGGGCTCAGTAAACAAAATGAGAAACTCACTTGATCAAAAGAACAACAGGCTGGAAAAAGCAGAGGAATGAATTAATGGCCAAGAAGATAGAGTAACGGAAAGTAATCAAGCTGAACAAAAGAGAGAAAAAAGAATTACACAAAACAAGGAGACTTAGGGAACTCAGTGATTTCATCAAAGGTAATAACATTCATATTACAGGAGTCTCAGAAGAAGAAAAGAGAGAAAGGAGGCCAAAAACTTATTTGAAGAAATAATAGATGAAAATTTCCATAATCTGGGAAAGGAAACAGATATCCAGATACAGGAGGCACAGAGAACCCCAAACAAAACCAACAAAAGCAGACCACACCAAGACATATTGTAATTAAAATGTCAAAATATAGTGCTCTCAAACATATTAAAAGCAGCAAGACAAAGAAAGACAGTTACATACAAAGGAAACCCTATAAAGCTATCAACGATTTTTCAGCAGAAACTTTCCAACCCAAAAAGGATTGGTATGATATATTCAAAGTGCTGAATGGGAGAAACTTGCAGCCAATAATACTCTATCCAGCAAGGTTATCACTCAGAATAGAAGGAGAGACAAAAAGTTTCCAAGACAAACAAAAGCTGAGTTCATGACCACTAAACCAGCCCTGCAAGAAATATTAACGGAACTCTTTGAGTGGAAAGGAAAGACCAAAATGACGGTCTGAAGGTAAGAAACATGAAAGCAGTGAAAAAGAATAGTTCTGTAAAACATCGGTCAAGGAACTCACAAAGTAAAAGTATGTAAAATATGACATTATATACCTAAAATATGGGGAGGAGAGGAGTAAAGAATGGGTTCCAGTTTAAATGACCATCAACTTAATATAGACTTCTATATGCAGAAAAGATTATATACAGATCTAATGGTAACCACAAATCAAAAACCACTAATAAATATGCAAAGAATAAAGACAAAGAAATCCAAATATATCACTAAAAAAAAAACAGCAAACCATGAAAAAGAGAAAGAAAAGAAAGGATCAACAGTATCTTCAGAAACAACCACAAAACCAGTAATAAAATGGAAATAAATATATATCTATCAATAATTACTTTGAATGTAAAGGGACTAAACACTACAATCAAAAGACACAGAATGACCAAATGGATAAACAAGACCATCTATATGCTGCCTATAAGACTCATTCCAGACCTAAAGACACCTACAGATTAAAAGTGAGGGGATGCAGAAACATTTATCAGGCAAATAGAAGTAAAAAAAAAAAAAAAAAAAAAGCCAACGTAGGAATATTTACCTTATATTGGACAAAAAAAGATTTTAAAACAAAAACTGTAACAAGAGACAAAAAAGTACAGTATACAATAATAAAGGGACATGGGCACCCAGGTGGCTTGGTCAGTTGAGTATCCGACTCTTGGTTTCAGCTCAGGTCATGATCTCATGGTTCGTGGGTTCGAGCCTTGCATCGGGCTCTGTGCTGACAGTGCAGAGTCTGCTTGGGATTCTCTCCCTCGCCCTCTCTCTCTGCCCCTACCCTGCTCAATCTCTCTCTCTCTCTCTCTCTCTCTCTCTCTCTCAAAATAAATAAATAAATAAATAAATAAATAACTTTAAAAACTTTTTAAATAATAATAAAGATACAATCCAAAAAAATGTAGGCTATTGTTATGACTCTTACAGTTCTTTTTAAGAATCAATATAAAACTAGTGCCTGAAATTTGACTCATACTTCATTTTATTTTTAAAACCTGTTGGGGAAAGAAGTTTACACAGAAAACAAAACTGAATTCTGATAATGGCTACCAAATTCTTTTCTGTTAACGTCCTCAAAATAGAAATTCAAGAACTAATTGAAAGCCATTGGTAAAAACTGAGCAGTGAAGGTTAGAAGAAATGATAATTGTGTACACAGAACTATATATATAGGATTGCAATTTATGGTCCTAATAGTGATTTTGACTAAAACCTGTCTTGGCCTTAAAAAATGATTTTAGAATGCAGTATCAGTGTAAGATGGAACTGTGTATTGGCACCCACTCCAATGAAAATTTGGAGGATAATTACACATCTTTTTTTCCAAGTTTTTTAATGTTTATTTATTTTTGAGAGAGAAGGTGTGAGCAGGGGAGGGGCAGAGAGCGAGGGAGGCACAGAATCTGAAGCAGGCTCCAGACTCTGAGCTGTCAGCACAGAGCCCGATGTGGGGCTCGAACTCACAGACCGTGAGATCATGACCTGAGCCTAAGTCGGACACTTAAGGGACTGAACCACCCAGGCACCCCAAGTGTAATTTATACATCAACAAAAATATTTTCATTTATCACATTTAAAACAGAATTTGAATCCAAAACTTATATACATATTCTTAGGACATATCTGTTGTACAAGTTAAGATATGAATTAACACACATGAACTCCTATTAATACCCATGACAATCTTGAGAAGTGTGTATTACTAGGGTGCCTGGGTGGCTCAGTGGGTTAAGCATCCGACTTCAGCTCAGGTCATGATCTCACGGTTCGTGAGTTCGAGTCCCACGTCAGACTCTGGGCTGACAGCTCGGAGCCTGGAGCCTGCTTCGGATTCTGTGTCACCTTCACTCTCTGCCCCTCTCCTGCTTGTTCTCTCTCTCTCTCTCTCTCTCAACAATAAATAAACATTTAAAAAAAAATTTTTAAAAAGAAGTCTGTATTACTATCCCAGCTAAACTACAAGTTCTCTAGGCCTCAGTTTCCTAACTAAAATGATGAAGATGATGATGATGATAATGATGATAATGATGATATCCCTTAAAGGCTACACAAAATCAAGGTTTACTAAAAGTGCTACCCTTAAAATCTTTAATATATATTAGCTTATATTTACTAATCTTTAATAATTCTGAGTTTGTTATTAGATTCCTTTAAATAATTAAAGATGTAATGATTTTTATTTGTTTCCACTATAAAGCAAAAACAGGAGGAGGATGCAGAAAGAAACTACACAGGCCGAATTTTAAAAAGTACTTATTTTCACTTGTTTCAGTATAAATCTATGGTTTTGCCCCAGTGCAAGCCCCAAAGATTATACTGATGACTGTGTAATCAGTAGCTTTTAACCCTTGCATTCAATTTTAAATGACCTGAGAATTTGTTATACACCAAGCTTTTATTAATAAGCAGACACACATATCACAGGTTAACACCCACAACAACCCTGGGAAGCAGGTATTATTATCCTGGGTGAACTATAGCTTCTCTGTGCCTCAGTTTCCACTATGTACAATGGAAACAATAATAATATCACCTACCTCATAGGATTAGATAAGTCAACATATGCAAAGTACTTAGACAAGCAGCTGGTAAGTATGTACATGCTAAGTGCCATATAAATACTGCCATTAAACTAATGATAGGGGCACCTGGGTGACTCAGTGGGTTAAGTGGTCAACCTTTGATCTCAGCTCAGGTCATGATCTTGTGATTTTGAGATCAAGCCCCATGTCAGGCTCCATGCTGAGCCTGGAACCTGCTTAGGATTTTCTCTCTCTCTGTCTCTCTCTCTGCCCCTCCCCAACTTGCATGCACGCATGTACTCTCTCTCAAAATAAATAAACACCTAAGAAATATACAAGATAAAATAATTATAATAAAAGTTATTATTTCTGTATAACTAGAAATAAAGCTTTTCTCTATCAAAGCTAAATGACCCAAATGCAGGCAGAATCTGAGAAATGTTCCTACAGGCACCAGTTGTAACCACCGAAGTTCATGCTTGGGCAACACATCAACAGCATCAGTTTGTATTTGGTATTTGAAACTTACCTTGATATAGCAATCATTTATTTTCCCAATAGAAAATTAAAAACAGTATTTAAATTGACACTTATTTTTCCTCAGTGTAGCTTAGTAAACAAATGTGACATAAGAATGGACTTTCATTCCAACATAACAATCCTTTGAGACTGATATTTTTAGAGGAAAAACATGGTAAGTTCTGAGTTTCATAATGACAGCATCATTAGAAGCCTCAACAGTAGTGAAGGTCCTTTGAATTAACAACAGATCATTTTGCATATGTATAGCACACATATAGTGTTCAAAGCACCTGTATGTGCACTACGTGATTCGATCTTCAAAACCATTTTCTGGAAAGTGATCATCAAAAAACCTAAGTGATTTCTTTATAAAGTCACAGAACTAAAAAATGGTGGAAATACAAAATTTAGATGATTTCACTCCTGGTCCCTAGTGCATTTCACCATACCACACTGCCACAGTCTCGTGGAAATCTTCAGGAAGACATTGACATCATGGGAAGAACTGACATAGAAAATATCTCAGAAGTTATTTTTGACCTCTTGGGTCCCCTTAACACTTCTGAAAATACAACCATAAAAGGATAAGAATAACTGATGCCATTTATAAAATCTCTTTGAAAAAATTAGTGGCCAAACCCCTAGTCCCCACATTCTTGCCATCCATTTATTTTCTGCATGGGTTTCTTTTTCCCCTGACATTATGCTGGTGCTTGTTTTGATGCCCTTCTTATTCACTGCCTTTTTCTAGATAAAATTTCTAATTTTGGGTTTGAAACACAACTGTATGTTTATGACTTCCAAATCCACAGAGCTAGCCTAGATTTCCCCCCCCCCCCAGGCTGCACACTTGAATATCCATCTGCTTGAATATGCTTCAAGCACCTAAGCTCATCATTTTATCTGAATAAACTTTTAGTTGTCTCTGTTTACTTGACATCACCATCACTGACCCAGTAATTCAAACTAGAAATCTGGAAATACCTTGTTCTTATTTCTACCTGGATATCTACTTTTTCCTTTATTGTCTTTTTACTATAATGTTTAATAATATAGAAGAAAACATATGAATGGCATCCATATAATGACTGACAATAATAATTCTAGCACCCATACACCCACTTGCAACACAAGAACCAAAACCGCCCAATACCATTCTATCCTCCTATGTACTTCCCCATTCCGTATCCCTTCCTTCATCTCCTCCTCCATGGAAGATAACCATCATCCTTAATTTTGTTTTTAATTTTTCCTTTTCAATATTGGTTTATTTCATATGTATGTATCTCTAAACATTATTCGGTTTTGCTTGTTTTTAAGCTTTATAAAAATGAAGTCACTCCCCTGGGACTTGCTTATTCATTCAACATTACACTTATAAGATTCATTCATGTTAATGCAATTAACCATGTTAATGGTGATGCAATTCGCCAGTTCTACATACTATTTCATCGTGAGAATTAATTAGGAAACATAATTTTAGAAATATATAATTTACAATATCATCAGAAACTATATGATGCTTAGAAACAAACCTAGCAAAAGATATGTCAGATAGGTATATCTATCTGACTTTACTTTCTTAAAATTTCTTGACTACCCTCAAATCCCTACCACCAATGCCAAGTGAGGGAAGCCCTCATCAACTCTTACCTGGGCAGCTTACCACACAGTTGCACCCTGAGTATTGCTCCATTCAGTCCACCTTCCCCATCATCATCACAGCAATCCATTTAACATGGAAAGATGACTATACCATCCCCTTGCCCAAATGCCTTTGAAAATTCTCTTTTGTCCACAGCTCCTCATGTACCCCACCCCAGTCTCTCACTCACACAAACACTATACACTCCAGCAACTTCAGTGTGTTTCTCACCTCCAAACTTTTATTCCAACTTACTTCCCACCCCTTTTCTTCGTTCTTCCAAATATACAGGCATCTCCACACACATTCACACACATCACTGCACAAAACACACACACACACACACACACACACACACACACACACACACACTCACTCACCTGGTTAGCTACTATTCATTCAGATTCAGCATGAGCATCTACTCAACAAAGTTTTCGTGTGATGCTACCCATGCCCCTCGCCTGTGAGATCAGGTATCTCTCCTCTAAAATATCATGTTAGGTATAGTTATGATTATCATAATGATTGTGCTTATGATAGTAGCTTTCTCATTTCATTGGCCACATTTGCTATTTAAGTTTCAGACTCCCCTTCTGGTCTATGGGTTCCTCTAGGTCCAAGACTATCTTGCTTTCATCTCTGATTCCTCTCTATCTGCCATAGAGACTAAAATAAACATTACACTCAGTAAATACTGAAAAAAGTATTTTTCTTTTTTTTCCTTTATAAAAAGGTATTTATTTATTTTGAGAGAGTGCACAAGCCAGCAGGGGAGGAGGGAGAGGGAGAGAATCCCAAGAAGTCAGTGCACAGCCTGATATTGGGCTTGAACTCACAAACTGTGAGATCATGACCTGAGGCAAAGTTAAGAGTGGGGTGCTCAACTAACTGAGCCACCAAGGCATCCCAAAAATTGGTCCTTTCTTAATTGTTCTCTGTAACTATGAAAGTTAGGGTCTTACTTTATTTTTATTTTTTTTTTAACATTTACTTATTTTTGAGACACACAGCATGAGTGGGGGAGGGACAGAGAGAGGGAGACACAGAATCTGAAGCACACTCAAGGCTCTGAGCTGTCAGCACAGAGCCCAACGCAGGGCTCAAACTCACGAACCGTGAGATCATGACCTGAGAGTCTGACACTGAACTGACTGAGTCACCCAGGCACCCCGGATCTTATTTTAGAACATTATCTTCTTTTGGAAATGATCGGATTTATCATGTTTTATAAATGAATATTTGTCAAATTTTCTTTTTTGTTTGTTTTTTGAGAGAGAGAGAAAGAATGCATGCACACTTGAGCTGGAGAGGAGCAGGGAGAGAGAGGGAGAGAAAATCCCAAGCAGGCTCTACACTCAGCATGGAGACCAACGCAGGGCTCGATCCCACGACCCTGGGATCATGCATGACCTGAGCTGAAATCAAGAGTCAGATGCTCAATCAACTGAACCACCCAGGCACCCCAAATATTTGTAAACTTTTCTAAAGCACAGCGGTACATAGCCTCCATGTTTTTAAGCAGTTCATTACCCAACGTATTCGTGAAAATAATACATTTATGTTAACGTCTCCCTGATTAGGAGATAACATTTATTCAGCAATTCACCTATTCAAGAGAGTAAAACCCAAGAGTCCATCCAGCTAGAACTTAAAAATTGAAGGTTGCTATCACATAATAGTATATTCATATATGTACTTTAAATTGTTATTTTAACATGCTGAACCATGTGTTTTAAAAAGATCATATCAATTTAAGCTGTTCTAACAGAACTTCTCTACCTTCAAATTGTGGTGACATTTTATTAGTAAGCTAAATATCCCTAATTAAAACCAATCTGCTTAGCATAAAATCACTCTAATTCATTAATTCTCTGCTGAGAATATATTTTTAGCTATCTCAAAAAAATTGCATAATAAAGTGTTGCCCCAGTTTCCTCAATTGTAGTTATCCTATTTGAAATGCCACAATATGAGAATGTTTTCATTAAAAATCATCCTTCTTCTGGTGGTGTTTTCTACTGGTGTGGCTCAGAATTTTCTGGGCTCATTACCAAGGACTAAACCTCCCCTTGTAGAAATGAGCAAGCACACTAATTGAAATAAAAGGTAATCAGATATAAAATGTCACTGCCCCCAGAGGGAACTGAATTTCAACAGTGAGAATACTAAGCAGCACAGTGATTTAAGAGCATTAACATTGACAGTCACTTTGCTATCTTAAGAAGATTTCAAGGAATAATACTAGGCACCCAGAAACCAAAGAAGGTTAAGAAATGTATGAGGAGAAACAAGGTTCTTTGCTACCTCAGAAGGTTCCAGACCCAGTTCTGAGAAGCATTGTTTTCCCCTGCCATTTGAGCAAAGTAAAATGGTAACCTTATTACGCAGAGGAAGAATGACACAAGCTGGAAAAAAGAATCAGGACCCAAAATTCTCAACAGGCTGAAATCATCAGTGAAATGTAACAAAAGAAATTTATTATCATAATAAATATAAAGTCCTGCTCTTAAATCAGGACTGCAAATAGAGAATCCAGGCAAAGTACAAAAAAGAAGAGTTGGCAATCATAGCAGATGGCAAGTTCAATATAAACTAATAATAAAACACCCCTACCCAGAACGTGCTGTGATCTAAGACTGCATTCATTGTAGTTCAGTGTCCTAAACACAGGAGCAGCTGTCCTTCAGAATAATGTGCTGGGTAGACCACACAGGTATCACATACAGTTTTGGATATGATCCTTCAGGGTGTTTACTGAAAACATGGAATGTATGAAAAAGGATAATGACCACAATAGTGAAGAAACACAACCTCACATCCAAAGCTTTCCTAAAGAAAATTAAAACAAAAACTTAACAGGGATTCAACGCCTTTTATTCTGAACACATTTCTTTCAAAACTAAACCTTCTCGACACCACTCCACTCCCAACTATTAGCATTCCTCTAGTTAAAAAAATTTTAAATGAGGTAAGAAAAATGAAGATGCAGAAAGGTACTGTAAATTAAAAAATAGAGCACAGGGTACACTGAATGCTTCCCTAAGTTCCCATCTACTTAAAGCTCAGATAACTGCTTCACTGAAAGTGCAAGATAATTTGCCTAAACTTCTAAAACCACAAATAATTGTCAAAATTGAAGATGTGAATATGGCATATAATTACAAGGGAAATTAATAGTCAGGTTTGTAATCTGTAGATAATAGTAAATATCGCATTCAGCTAGGATATGAAGTTTGAAAGAAATACATCTTCAAGAACTAGAAATGAGTGTAAGGTCATAAATTTGCTAGTCCTCTAGATATATGCATCTAATACAAACTAAATAAGCAGATCATCTCTTATCTGGTGATCTTTATTAATAAAAACTTGAATGTTTTAAAGCTTTGAAGTATTTTTCTCCACAAAAGGACTATTATTAAATGCCTAGAATCAATAACCATTTATATAATTACCATGATATAACTACCTCTGTGAATGAAGAAAATAAAATAAACAGGACAGTGTTTTATTAATATTTTGACTATAAAATCAGTGCTATTAATGATGATAAATACAAAGTCTAGCTCCCTAAAAGAAACATAATTTTTAAATGTAGACGTATTACTATTATAGTAGAAACTCCTTTGCTTTCTACAACAGCAGCAAAGAAACAACCAAATATTTTTTTTTGATAATTCACATTGTAAAATAACTCTTCAAAATAGCAAATAAATTTACTGGTCTATCCATTTAACTTGCCCATGCTAAATTTCATGACATTAAATTTTTGTGGAATACAAACTTCTACTGTATTTTCACCTATTAAAGTTTATACTGGTAAGATCTCACAAGATCTCAAAGTCTGCATTCAGTGGAGATGGAGAAGAAGCCATTAAGTCATTCTAGGAGCACTTAAATGATTGTTTACCATTTTACAGGAGTTATACTTAGGTGCTTGGCTACAAATCTAATCATCTCTGCCTTCCAGAAGCTTACTGATTACTAGACAAGGCAGTCAGATAAACACCAAGTTACAGCACAAAGTGATGGGTGTTATTAGAGAAGTCTATGCAAAGTGCTGGGGAATATTAGGAAAAGCACAAATAATTAAGGTAAGGAGGGTGTTGGATAAGGTTTATAGAAGAGGTGGCATCTGGCTGAAGCTCTTTTCACAAGAGAACAGAAGTACATCAGAAAAAGAAAATGACTGAAGGAATTCCAGACAGAAAGAACAGCCTGAAGAATGCCATATTTACTGTTGCTGTAGAGGACTGAGTGAAAAACACCAGAGAAAATGAGACTGGAAAGATGAAACGAAACTTGGAAGGCTTTGGGGGAAAATACTAATATCCAGGAACCTAAGCAATCCTAAATCCTAAATTATATTTACATTTTAGGTAAAACAACTTCCCACTGCCTTGTCAACCCTTCTATTACTTGAGCTTGCATTGCAGTAAGTCCTCTAGATAGAATTCTTTTTCTTTTAGTATTTATTTATTTTGAGAGAGAGAGAGGAGAGAGCACCTGCATGCCCAGGGGAGGGGCAGAGAGAGAGGGAGAGAGAGCATCCCAAGCAGGCTCCATGCTAAGCGCATCCCAAGCAGGCTCCATGCTAAGTGCAAAGCCCGATGTGGGGGTTCGATTGCATGAACTGTGAGATCATGACCGGAGCTGCAAATGAGAGTCAGACACTTAATTGACTGAGCCACTCAGGGGCCTCAGTCCTCCAGATAGAATTCTTAAAACATTTTCTTAACACAAGATACTTCCCTGCTCAGAAATCTAGAATGGCACTCTGTCTTTCACCACAAAATTCCAAATTCCTCTATCAACTTTTCAATGTTCTCTCTAATCAGGCCTCACCCTGTACCAACTCAGCCTCATCACCAAAGCGGAAGGAGAGGTCTGCTCACTGTCTCCTGTGTATCCCATTCTCAAGACCTAACTTCAAATCTGACTCTCCACCTAGATCATCACCCAGTTTGCCTTCTATTGTTCTGAAGTTTACATCACATCAGGGCCTCTACTGTGCCTTCTCCACCTCCTCAAACCCACTTTGATCTCTCCTTTCCTTGAACTCCTTCTACACTGAAAGTCACAACTACACAGCTTATCACTCAATTGTCAATTCCACCCTGTGCCTCCCCATACAGGAACTAAGACTTTTACTTCAACTATATGCCCATCAGGCCTTGCAAGTATTATGCAAACTGTACAAGATGGAGTTGGTAATGTGTCAAATAAATAAATAGTTTTGGTTGGCATTGGGAGCAGAGAACAACAGTTTTTAATCTTTTAAAAAACATGAAAATCTTGATTCTTCTAAATTTTAGAGCACATCAAATTTTTATTTTAATGTCTTACTTCTAGTTAAACATTACTGTCATTATCACCCAAGCCATCCTTGTATGGCACAACACGAGAAGGAGAGACCTGTCCAAGTGAAGAATGCACAATCCAGCAGTGAAAGAATTAAAGACTTTAGGAAACTACTGCCTAGGGATTCACAATGTCAGCTTATAAGTGCTATGCTTAGGACACCATATATATGTCAGAGAAGAGAAAACTAAAGACCAAATAGGCTATGCATTGGCCAAGGCCATACAATAAATCATTTACTGACACTCAGTTTTGCTGCCTAAGCAGAAAATCTGCCTCTTTAGAAAGTTGATTATTCAGAAATATATTCCTTGACTAATAAATTAAAACTTTAGAGCATAAGAATGTTTTTCCCAAACATAAGCACACTTCAGGGGCAGAAAAGCCATGTGGATGACAAATTAGGCTTTTATAATGCAAAGCATTGCATGTAAAATATTTCAAAATCTGGTTTCTATTTTAATACTTTGCCACTTGATAACCAAGTAGGCACCAAGTCCTACATTTATCAAAAGAGGTCGAGATATGACCTGCCTTGAGATCAAAATGTAAGTTTTATCAAAGTTATGATCATGTTTTAAGTAAAAAAACAGGAGGGCACAACAGTCACCAGGATCCTTACAATTGATAGAGCAACCACCAAGTTTCATTACCTGAACTAAGAACTCAGGAAATATGAGGCTAGTAGAGTTTACAATATCTTAAAGAGAATTTAACCTTAGGAAAATGTGTATGTGATTAGTCACACTGTTTATTATCTAACACCTTTGGGAAACAGAGCACAAAAATCAAAGCATGAGCAAGATGGTATAGCACATCCTCATTCCCCTGCCCCAAAAATAAGCAATAGTTTCTATATATAACTAAGCCACAATTCATAGCAATTAGGTAGATGGACAAATGGTATTTTAACAGCTTTATTGAGGTGTAATTGATACAGAATTGTATTACTCAGGGTTTTCTAGATTATAAGAACCAGTAGGATGGATGGATGGATGGATGGATGGATGGATGGATGGATGGATAGGCAGGTAGGAGGTAGGTAGGTAGATAGAAAGATATAAAGATATACATGTATATACACATATATAGAAAGAGATTTTTTTTTTCCCAACGTTTTTTATTTACTTTTGGGACAGAGAGAGACAGAGCATGAACGGGGGAGGGGCAGAGAGAGAGGGAGACACAGAATCGGAAACAGGCTCCAGGCTCCGAGCCATCAGCCCAGAGCCTGACGTGGGGCTCGAACTCACGGACCGCAAGATCGTGACCTGGCTGAAGTCGGACGCTTAACCGACTGCGCCACCCAGGCGCCCCTAGAAAGAGATTTTTTACGAGAGATTGGTTCACATGGTTATGGAGGCTGAGAAGTCCCTCAATCTGCCATTTGCAATCTCGAGACCCAGGAAAACCAGTAGTATAATTCCATTTAAGCCTGAAACACCATGGAGGAGAAGGTAGTAAGTCCCCATCTGAATCCAAAGGTTCTACTACCAGAAGCACCAATGCCCAAGGGCAAAAGATGGATGTTTCAGCTGAAGCAGTGAAGGCAAAACCACCTTGCCTCTGCCATTCATTTGTTTGTTCATTCATTTAAATTCAGGCCCTCAACAGACTGGATGATGCTCACATGCATTAGTGAGGGTGATTCTCTTAGTCTATCAATTCAAATGCTGATCTCTTCTGAAGACACTCTCATAGACACACCCTAAAATAATGCTCTACCAGCTCTCTGGACATTTCCTTAGCACATAAAATTAACAATCACAACAATAACACACACATACTTAAAACATTCAGTGTGGTAAGTTTTGATCCATGTAAACCCTGTGAAACCATCATTGTGATCAAGTACATAGCCATCACAATCCAGAAGTTTCCTCATGCTGCTTTGTAATCCCTTCCTCCTGCCATTCTCCACCCTTCCTCCAAAGTCACTGATGTGCTTTCTGTCATTACAGACTAGTTCCATTTTCTAGAAATTTATATAAATAGAATCATACAATACATATATACATATACTCCTTTTGTCTGGCTTTTTTAACTCTGTATAATTATTTTGAGATTCATCCATATTGCTCAGTGTGTATCAGTTGTTCACGCCTTTTTATTGCTGAGCTATATTCCATTGTATGTAATATTCCACAATGTTTATCCATTCACCTACTGATGACCATGTGCAATGTTTCCAGTTTTTGGCTATTTGTGTACAAGTCTTTGTGAAGACAAATGCCCAATTTCTCTTAGGTAATGCCTAAGATTAGACTGGCTGGTTATATGTTAGGTGTATGTTCAACTTTCTAAGAAAGTTCCAAACTGTTTTCTACAGTGGTGTACCATTTTACATTATATATCAACAGCGTATGAGCATTCTAGTTCCTCTACATCCTATTCAACACTTTGTAGAGTCACTCTTTTTGATTTTAGACATTCTAATAGGTGTATAGTAATTACCTTGTTGAGGTTTTAATCCACATTTCTCTAATGCTAATGATGTTGAGCATATTTTCATGTACTTATTTGTCATTTGTCATTAGCTAAAACTAGGGCAAATTATTATGAGGTAATGTTCTTCCATTAGGGTACAACAGAAATATTTTGCTTATAATATTTAAAATATTTTCATTTAAATAAAGACAATTAATTAATTCTATAATCTCCCATATTAATAATATTTTACAAATGGCACAGCTATTTATTTCATAAAATCAGTAAATTCTTGAGGTTTCCCTATAATTACAAAGATAACATAATTCATCTTTTAGTCACTTTTATACTTTTCCCTTATGGAAAAAAAATCACAACAGATAAGAATATTCTCCTTAGTAGAACAACAGATAAAATCTGAGAGAGCTATATTTTCAGTTCCTAACCAATATGCCTAAACAAATTACATAATTGAGGAAGTCACATAATACTGCATTTTTTACAGAGCTCTTCAATGCCTGAATACTAGGAAGTGGAATCATCTTCACAATTTAGTTGTAGTTTACACATCTTGACCTTAGTGCTTCCTCTTATCTAGATTCTGTTTTAAGAACAAGAGTCACTTAGTGTTTTGGTTAAATTATCATTTAGGAATTTGGTTCCTTCAGGAAACTCATCTGTTTGAGGAAGTATGTTAACAGGGGTTCCAGCAGAACCGGCAACATGTAGTAGCTGTTTCTCTTGGCAGCGCTTCTTTCAATTGCCCGTGTTATCAGCGAACAAGTGCCTTCCTTCTTCCCTCCAGAAGTGATCAGATCAATGAGAAGCTCTTTCAGATGTGAGCCTATGTATACGTATATACATATATTAGACATTTTCAACTTGGCATTAGCCATTTGGCAGTGTATAATATTTACCCTTCCATGCCAAACACCAGAACCCTAAAAAATAAAAATGACAGTTTAACTTAGGTATTCAAATTAAGAAATATCAGGGTTCTTAATGCAGCTCATTCTGGTTTTTTTTTTTTTTTGTTTTCCAGTTTCCTCGTTTATTTTTTAATTTGCATCCAAATTAGTTAGCATATAGTGCAATAATGATTTTAAGAGTAGAATCCAGTGATGATTCATCCCCTACATATAACACCCAGTGTTCATCCCAACAAATGTCTTCCTTAATGCCCCTTGCCTATTTAGCCCATCCCCCCTCCCACAACCCCTGCAGCAACCCTCAGTTTGTTCTCTATATTTAAGAGTCTCTTATGTTTTGTCCCCCTCCCTGTTTTTATATTATTTTTGCTTCCCTTCCCTTATATTCATCTGTTTTGTATCTTAAATTCCACATGGGAGTGACGTCATATGATATTTGTCTTTCTCTGACTAATTTCGCTTAGCATCTAGTTCCATCCACATAGTTGCAAATGACAAGATTTCACTCTTTTTGATTGCTGAGCAATACTCCATTGTGTGTGTGTGTGTGTGTGTGTGTGTGTGTGTGTGTGTGTGTGTATCACATCTTCTTTATCCATTCATCTATTGATGGACATTTGGGCTCTTTCCATACTTTGGGTATTATTGATAGTGCTGCTATAAACATGGGGGTGCATGTGCCCCTTTGAAACAGCATACCTGTATCCCTTGGATAAATACCTAGTAGTGTAATTCCTGGGTCATAGGGTAGTTCTATTTTTAATTTTTTGAGGAACCTCCATACAGTATTCCAGACTGGCTGCACCAGTTTGCATTCCCACCAGCAGTGCAAAAGGGTTCTTCTTTCTCCACATCCTCGCCAACATCTTTTGTTGCTTGAATTGTTAAATTTAGCCATTCTGACTGGTGTGAGGTGGTATCTCATTGTGGTTTTAACTTGTATTTCCCTGATGATGAGTGATGTTGAATGTTTTTTCATGTGTCTGTTAGCCATCTGGATGTCTTCCTTGGAAAAGTGTCGATTCGTGTCTTTTGCCCATTCACTGGATTACTTGGTTTTTGGGTGTTGAGTTTGATAAATTCTTTATAGATTTTGGATACTAACTCTTTATCTGGTATGTCATTTGTAAATATCTTCTCCCATTCTGTTGCTTGCCATTTAGTTTTGGTGACTGTTTCCTTTGCCATGCAGAAGGTTTTATCTTGATGAGGTCCCAGTAGTTCATTTTTGCTTTTGTTTCCCTTGCCTCCAGAGACGTGCTGAGTAAGAAGCTGCTGTGGCTGAGGTCAAAGAGGTTTTTCCCTGCTTTCTCCTCGAGGATTTTGATGGCTTCCTGTCTTATGTTTAGGTCTTTCATCCATTTTGAGTTTATTTTTGTGTACAGTGTTAGAAAGTAGTCTAGGTTCAATCTTCTATATGTCACTGTCCAGTTTTCCCAACACCATTTGCTGAATAGAATGTCTTTATTCCTTTGGATATTCTTTCCTGCTTTGTCAAAGATTAGTTGGCCATACACTTGTTGGTCCATTTCTGGGTTCTCTATTCTGTTCCACTGATCTCAGTGTGTTTTTGTGCCAGTACCATACTGTCTTGATGATTACAGCTTTGTAACACAGCTTGAAGTCCAGAATTGTTATGCCTCCAACTTCGGTTTTCTTTTTCAGGATTGTTTTGGCTACGCAGAGTCTTTTCTGGTTCCACACAAATTTTAGGATTGTTTTTTCTAGGTCTGTGAAGAATGCTGGTGTTATTTTGATAGCGATTGCATTGAATATGTAGATTGCTTTGGTAGTATCAATCTTTTAACAATATTTGTTCTTCCAATCCACAAACATGAAATATTTTTCCTTTTTTTGTGTGTGTCTTCTTCAATTTCTTTCATAAGCTTTGTACAGTTTGCAGTGTATAGATATTCCACATCTTTGGTTAGGTTTATTCCTAGGTAACACAGCTCATTCTTAAAACATCTCAGTATTAACTTCTACTTCCCTTATCCATTATAAATTAGTACCTTCATTAAAAATTAGTGAGACTGTTTAAATTGGCAGGTATTAAGTGATTTACCAATAAAAATTTGCTCGTATAATGTATTAACACTTTCCAAAGTGTTTTCAAGTACATTATTTTATTTCTCTAAAATACTGTATTTGTTTCATCAGCTGTCAACAGATTGAAACGCTGTCCATTACAAATAGAGGGTTTTAAAGATTACAAATAATTTATAAAGAACTTGGAACTTACTGAAGATGGAATTACCTTAAGGTGCTAACTTTGGGTAGAAACAAACTATAGCCACCTAAGTGGTATGGTTTTAAGAGCTTGAAAATCCCCTACAGATTAAAAATAATCAAACAAACACCATCCTCTTTCCAATAGAAAACTCAAGTAATAGAGATTAATTTCTGTAAGTAAAGTTTCTCAATTTTTTTTTGTTAATATTCAAAGGCCTATGGGATATTAACACTTTAAACTGTATCAATTACTTATATCTGAGTATAAATGAGCTTACTAGATATTCTTGGAAAGGCTTTCGAGCTACTAAGTGCATATGAAAATTCAGGGACCTGGGAGAGATGAGATAGCACAAAGAGTAAAAAATGAATATAGACACGGCAGGTCAGGGCCAAAGGAAACAAATTTAATTTACTTAACTACTTCTGATATATCCTATTTTAGAGAAACTCTGAAATTCTATATAAATACTAAGGAAAGTTATTGCTATTAATATACCTGAAATTATTTTTTTTTTTTTACAGAGACAGAACATACAAGTGGGGGAGAGGAGCAGAGAGAGAGAAGAGAATCTTAAGCAGTCTCCATACTCAGCACAGAGCCCAATGCAGGGCTCGATCCCATGACCCTGGGATTATGACCTTAGCCAAAATCAAGAGTCAGACACTCAACCAACTGAGCCACCCAGGCACCCCTGAAATTATTATTGATAATCTTTTGAAAGTGAAGTCAAATAAAAGTGTTTCATTATTTGCTGTGAAATACTGATTTTTCTCAGCCTGTTATGATGAAATTTAAAACATTTAAACTCTGAGCATTGCTTTTGAAAAATATCTAAGCCCAGTCAAATTAGAAGCCTTGATGGATAATATACAACCATTTCCCCAACATGCATACACACAAAACCTGCTGGGAGAAATTAACCTAAGGACAGTATAGTACACACACACACACACACACACACACGTCCTATAGATTATAACTCTTATGAAGCTCATTATAAAGCTAGAGGCTTAAAGAGAAGAAATGAAGACTCAGTCCAAATGCAGCCACCTGATCCACAGGAACCACAAACCTCACTAGGTCTACCTCCATGCTACCAGCAAAGTAACAGATAGCTGCTCCCTATTCTTCTTGTCTGACTTCTGATATGTGTCACTGCATGGTAATCCCACCACTCTCCCCAAATGAAGTGGAAATGCAATGGATACTTCACCCAACTGCACAGTATTTAGCATATTCACATACACACTTACCACAACTTCACAAATACATTATCATCCAGCCAAAAGCAAGTCAGCAGGGAAAGGATGCTTATCAATCTTCATTAGCTTAGCACAGCTCCACTAGTCTCCCTCAATTCTATGGAAATATACGGGTATCAACAGCCTATACAAGTTGGCTTTTATGAAGTCTGAAGGGCTATCCATTTGCTTCCTCAGTTTATTATTTAATTACAGGCATTTAGTTAAGGTAATTGAATTTTAACTTAAAAATTATATATCTGAACCCACACTTCTGTAATGTGTTTACACCTTTAAACAACTATCCTTGTGAGGTTCTCAGACTGCACATCATCTAACATTTAACTCCCACCAGTTGGAATAACTGAGGCAAGGCCACTTATTTTAGGTACATGTATAATCCTTACAGTAAGGATGGCCTCATGAACTAATTTCCCTTTCCTTATTATCCTTGCCATTATTCTTTCTAAGACCAACATTGGGATGGTTTTTTTTTTTTTTTTTTTTTTTTTGCAACTTCCAAGAGATGATGAAGCAAGCAAAAGCAAACAACAATAAATAGTCCTGACAAAATTCTTCTTAAGATTCTTGTTGAGAGGCACCTGCGTGGCTCAGTCAGTTAAGGGTCCGACTTCAGCCCAGGTCATGATCTCATGGTTTGTGAGTTCAAGCCTCATGTCAGGCTCTGTGCTGACAGCCTGCTTCAGATTCCGTGTCTCCCTCTCTCTCTGCCCCTCCCCTGGTCATGCTCTGTCTCTTTCTTGAAAATAAACACTAAAAAAAAAAAAAAAAAAAAGATTCTTCTTGCGAAGAGGTCATATTAATGGTAACCACTAATATGGTGACATTGCCATATCAGTGGGAACCATCTGCAGAGTCTAATGGAGGTAGATTTTAAGGTTAAGTTCTAAACGTGACAACTACAAACCCAAGTCCTATTAACTCATCCACCTGGCAGCCAGGCAGCCTCCTCTGTCACCTAAAAATGTCTGAATTTCACATCCCTATAGTAGCTTGAAGGCACCATCAAGATTTTAGCAAATTGGTGTTTTTAACTTGAAAAAAACTGCCTCACTCATCTGGTATTCTATATTTCTTTGGGAGCTTCTATAATGGGGAGACATATTACAAAAAGAGAGAGATGTGAAAGAAATAGTTTAAGGCAAACTCTTTCTCTGGGAGATATAAATGTTAAGGTTTTTTCATCACCTCAGAGCCATAAGCCAATGCCCAAAAATGACCCTGGAAATGTTTTCATGAGCAGTGAAAACTACTGTGATCTCAGTGTTGACCATTATCAGAGTAAAAGGTTAGCAAAGTCTTACCTCCACTTCCAGCCATGATAAAGTATCAGGAGTCAGATTTACCCTCCCACCTTAAAAAATTAGAAGATAGGACCCAATATATAAAAGAACAGGGTTTCTACATTGAACAACAGGCAATGCAAGACAGTAATTCCTGAGAGAAGGGAAATCAACAAGGTGAGTATTTCAATTGCCTCAAGAAAATGTCAATGTGGCAGCACAGGAAGGGAGAATCCATACAAACCTCAACAGTCTCACTGAAATGGAGGCACAGAATTCAGGGTTCAAGGAAGCCAAGATGTGGTAGGGTCCCCTCCCTTTGGAAAGAAAAAAACCTCAAGGCAACCTGGATATATGCATAAGCGACAACATCCCTCATGACCTTGTAACGTGAGACCACTTAATCAGACTGCATATTTGTGTGTTACCATATATGGGAGACAAAGAAATGAAAAATACATACGAAACTACACCACATGGCGTTCGGGACTCAGTTCTTTGGGTACAAACCCAACTGAGCGGTGCTGGCAGGAATAAAGTTGCTTCCTGGAAAGAAAAGCCTCCGTGTCATGACTCTCTGCGAGCATCCTGCTACAAAGGCAGGTAGAATTTATTTTTTTTAATGTTTATTTATTTTGAGAGAGAGAGAGAGAGAGAGAGAGAGAGAGAGAGAGAGAGAGAGCCTGAGTGGGGAAGGGGTAGAGAGAGAGGTAGGGAGAGAAAGAGGGAGAAAATCCCAAACAGGCTCCATGCTCAGCGTGGGGCTTGATCTCAAGACCATGAGAGATAATGACCTGAGCTGAAATCAAGAGTTGGGACACTTAACCAAGTCACCCAGGTGCCCCATCAGGTAAAATTTAGTGGAGCAATATTCTTCAAATATTGAAGAAAAAGGGGCTGCACAGAGATAAAGTTCCGGAGACTAGTGAATGCATGTGAGGAAACTATTAAGGCTGGGAGAAAGAACCACCAGAAAGGACTACTCCAGAGCTCACAAGCTTGGAATAGTTGGCTTCCAAGAAGCCAGAGTGGATACTTAGTAATACCTGGAGCTTCAAGTAGAATCAATAACGAGGTCAAATTTGCCCTGATTTAAAGGCTGCTCTGGAGCCATGCCAATAAATTCTAAAAGCGAACCTCAAAGAGATCAAACTGGATGCCTATTAACTTAATTGCATATCAGAATGAAGCCCAAAATTATTAAGACAAAATCCAATACAACATAAAATTCACACTGTCCAGTGTTCAGTCAAAATTACTAGGCATGCAAAGAAGCAGGAAAATATGAGCCATAATCAGGAATGATAAAAGTCATTCAGCAGGAACAGACACAAAAACTACAAAGGGGATGGAATTTGCACACAAGAATTTTTTTTTCAACACGGGGAAAGTTTTAACATAGTTCATGATTTAATTAAAGTATAATCATTTAGTGATCATTTTGATCCATTTTATCTTCTTATTCCCGAAATTTTCAAATTGAGGTATAGTTGACACATAATGTTACTTTTCCTGTGCAAAGTATTCTCCAGGACCAACCTCTAAACATTCACTTTCATTATTCTAGATCATTTGGCAATTGCAGTACGTATACTTTCCTCAGTCTTATAATCGCTTCACATCACTCCCATAGTTTTACACTCTGCTATTATACTGTCCCAAAATTATTTAAGGGTGTGGCTCTTCTCACCTACCCGACACTACAGCATCACCCTTTTAGTGTAGGGACTCTGTCTCATATACATCTTTGTACACCCTTCAATAACCTAAAGAAATAGCTTTTATGAGTAGTGAAAAGGCACTCAATAAACTGCTGAATAAGCATTCCTTGCCCATGTACATTTCTGAACACCCAACTTTAACAATCTTGATAGCATAGATACAAAATAACTGAAAGATTTACTTAAAAGGTTAGCAGTAATTTAGACAAAAAACAATTTAGACATCTCAAGATTATACCTACCTGGTAAATCAAAATAGACCTGAATTATATTTAAGGTCATTGATGTTTATTCTGAATCCTGCACTAATACTTGGTCAAGGAAAAGTCTACATAGAGCCTAATATGAACACTGGTAGACATGTACACAGAAAAATGAAAACTTAAAATAATACAATGATGAAGAGTCAGATATATCATGTACATGCCAGGAAAAAGGGTTTTGATAAGGAATAAGAACAAGAGTAAATAGATATTCAAAATGGAGGGGGGTGGGGTAGCTCTGTTAATTAAGCATCTGACTCTTGATTTCAGCTCAGGTCATGATTGTGCCTTAATGAGATCAAGCCCCATGTCAGGCTGTCTACTGACAGCATTGAACCTGCTTAAGATTCTCCCTTTCCCTCTCCTTCTGCCCCTCCCCTGCTCATGCACTCTAAATAAATAAATAAAATTACAAAATGGAAATCACAGTTGACATGCCTCAGATTTGAGACCCTCCAAAGGACAGAGGCTCAAATGGCTTTTGACATGCCTTAGAGAGATATGTGCTTCTAAGCCTGAATACTTGTAAAGTATTGCATGACCCCAAATTCCTATATAATGAAACAATAAAAACTGAAGTTAAACGAAAGAAAATTCCATCCATATATCCTCTGTACATATGCAGAGGTTTAAAAAAAAGGGCAGGGTCTCTTTAAATATTAGCTGAAGTAATAGTAACAGGAAGACAGTTGAAGGGACATGATGTACAGGACACAAACTGGCAACTTCTCTGTTGTGTGGCACACTGTAGGCATTTAAAATCTATTTAATGAACAGGTGAATGAATGCATGAATGAATGAATGGATGAATGCAAAAACAAAAAGATAAAAATTTACTAAACAAATACACTTTGGGAAAATAATGAAAAGAAATTCTACCAGACTTTCAGGATATTGTTTTTTGTTTTTTGTTTATTTTTTTTTATGTTTATTTACTTTTGAGAGAGACAGAGACAGAGTGGGAGTGGGAGAGGGGCAGAGAGAGAAACACAGAATCTGAAGCAGGCTCCAGGCTCTCAGCTGTCAGCACAGAGCCCAACATGGGGCTCGAACCCATGAACCGTGAGATCATGACCTGAGCCTAAGTCGGATGCTTAACTGAATGAGCCACTCAGGCACTCCAGGGTATTGTTAATATTAAACTAACATGATCACTTTAAAAGTACTTAATGTGAATTTAGCTCACTTTGCAAAATAAACACCTTCAGTTAGTACAAAATCATCTTGTAAACCAGCAGAGTAGCTCAGTGATGGTCTACTGTATGCCATTCATGCAACAGAACCACCGATTTCTTAAATTTGTGGACCATGTCATTCAGTGAGATAACTCATTGTGCCCTGCTGGACTAGTGGCTGCTGAAGTGAATGTTTCACAGAAAGAAGAGTGCAGGCTGTGGCAGTAGGGAAGACTGAGCATGACACACGGAGGAGGAGAAGGCCAAGAAAATGATTTCCAGACTATTACAACTCACCCAACAAATGCAAATGCAGGGGACATCTGTGATCTACAGTTTCTATTGTTAGAAGCCCAAGGGGAAACAATGAGAGTGGGAAGAGGTAGGTAAACAGTAATTATTAGTTGACTACAGTCATGGGTATGATATAAAATACATCTACTCATTTTCTTACAATAAAAATCACATCTCCTTCTCTCAGATTTAAACAGATATTAACAACTACACAGTTTATCTTTTAGTCTTCTTAATCTCAATTATTTCAAGACAACTCATTTTTTAAAAACTGGGAGTACGATGGGGCATAGAAAGAAAGAGAAGTCCCAAAATGAAGGAACTTGTTGTCTCCCTTCCATCCATCCATCCTCTTTAAGCAAACATCATAGTCTAAGGTCAGATAACTATAATTTCTGGCTAGGAAATGAGGCTGAGAAAAGCCTCAATGCCTTCTTTTAAAATGGAATAGAGACAAAGAGACCTAAAGAATTGGAAAATAATTGGCAAATTATTGACAACTCAAAAGTCATCTTAACCTCACAATCAAGAATGGAATTTTATTGAAATATATATTTCTTCATTTCCTTTCAGGAGAAATATAATACCTTTAATTTAGTCATTTCCTTCCTAAATGGAAACATATGTAGCATTAAAGGGCAGCCATCTACCTGTGAAGAAATAAAATTTAAGTCAGGTTTGCTTAGAATAGCTTTTTGACTTCTCTCAAAATTTTGAGTGTTGAACTAAAATTGCTGTGGACTTCATAATGGAAGATACATAACTGAAAACTAGAACTTCTAAGTCTATTAATCAATGTGTAACCAATATTTAAGCTAAGAAAAAAGGACAACAAAAGAAAAACGGTAAAAATGGTTTTAGAGTGTTGTCAGCAAAAATAAGAAGAAACAGGCGGGGGCAGGGGGAGGGGAGGGGAGAAAAATGAAAACCCAGTAATTCACAGTGGGATCCCAATACCCAAGCATAAAATGAAGACAGTTAAATTTCTTGAGTTATACAAATATTTAAAAGAGCAGTGATCTGGAAAACACAACCAAACCAGATTTAAAGTAGGTCTGAGTGAAAGTGCACAAATGACCATTTTCCTCCCTCATAAATAAGGTTTATAAGAATCCTGAAAGAGAGCCATTTGACCTCTCCATGAAATAGATTACAAATGTGAGAATATGTGTACTAAGTCTTGTCATAATATATGTATAGAGTCTCTACGTGTCTATCCATTTAACAAGAATGTTACTCTACCTACAACCTTTGGGAGTTCATTTATTTATTACATTGTGTCCAACATTCATGGAATAATAACTCAAAGCACCCCCCAGAAAAACAAACCCTTTAATCCCTTCTATGCCAGTGATCCTCAAACTTCTTAGAAAAACCAACATCCCCACTGTCCAATACCCTAATATATTCTAATGTATTTTTGATAGTTATATTTTCCAGAATTAACATTGGATGCTTGATAACTGTGACAGTCCAAGGGGTCAATGGGACTTCCTGGGCTTATCAAGAAATCAAGGAAGACCCCAGCTACAAGGGGTGAGTGGATATGCTCTGCTGTTACAGAGATTTCACTTGGATGGTTTTTTTCTCTATATATTTATGACTGGAAAGTAAGTGAGTTATGCAACAACAAAATTAAATGTTATTAGAATCTCAACCTCTGACAGTCTATGAAAATCCTGAGATACATATATATCAAATTATGATATCGTACACCTTAAACTTACACAATGTTATATGTCAATTATATCTAAATAAATCTGGAAAGAAAATACCCTTGGGCTCTTCAAATACCAGAGCCAAATATGCTGGTGTCTGAGCTAGATGCCCTGGCAGCAGGAAAATACCGTCAGCAGTGAATGAGTGCCTGTTATGTTCAAAGCACTGCACTTAGACCTGTCTAAAGACTCTATGACCAAACATTTAGACAATTTAAAAAATAATAATAGGTAATACCTAAAAAAAGAGCCTATTAAAGGGAAGAAGGAAAGGTAGTTAGGAAAAGAAAAGACCAGTGAAAGAATTAGATGAAACTATTATGAATGTTTCCCAAAGTGTTTATCAAAGACCAACAGCTTACAGAAGAACTTGACAGTAGTTCTTTAAAATGCATCCCATTGGGGCGCCTGGGTGGCTCAGTCGGTTAAGCGTCCGACTTCAGCTCAGGTCACGATCTCGCGGTCTACAAGTTCGAGCCCCGCGTCGGGCTCTGGGCTGATGGCTCAGAGCCTGGAGCCTGCCTCCGATTCTGTGTTTCCCTCTCTCTCTGCCCCTCCCCCGTTCATGCTGTGTCTCTCTCTGTCTCAAAAATAAATAAACGTTAAAAAAAATTAAAAATAAAATAAAATAAAATAAAATAAAATACATCCCACTGCTTTGCTCCAGACCTACTGAATCAAAACTTCTAAGGAAGTTTCCAGATCCTTAGGAATCTTATGCACATTAAAATTTAAAAATAGCTATATTCAAGGGACTTTCAACTATGAATCTGCACTTTATATGGTAACTTGCATTTTATAAGGAAGGCAGTAGGGAACCAGCAATGGAGCAGAACAAGGTCAAAGCTGTAGTTAAGAAAGAATGTTTTCAGAATCACATTTGTTTTTACATGAGGCTAACTTGTTACAATGAAAAAAAAAATAAACATTTAATCCTCTGCAAAAACAGACTATCTTATTCTAAAATATCAATTCAAATCAAATTCAGATATTTAAATATAAAATGAATGAGACATAGTTTTAAAATATTTTCAATGTTGTTATTCAAAAAAATACTTGAGTGTATCAGTCTAATTTATGAAGTGAGAAAACAGGTCCTGAGGCACTGTACGTATAGCAGGACTCAAAGTCTAAGTAATCTGTAAAATCCTTCAAAAAGCTCACCTGTGAGAAGGTGACATTTCTCTCTAGAATGAACTATTCCCTGACTCTTGTGGTAGGAGGCAATACCCTTTGGCTCAGTTCCACCTAGACTCGCAGTGCTGTTCGAGTGGCCCTGGAGAGGGGCCTCAGGGTAGAGCCCTCACTTAGAACATGGGGATCTGTGCCTGCTGCTTCTCAGGCCTGCTGCCTGAACTTTGTGTCTCCACCCCATCCTGTTAGTCATCTGGTGTCTCAGAAACAAGTTCTCTGGCTTCTGTTACTGAACATCTTTATTAAAATGGACACTTAAAGCAATTCCAAGTTCCCCCAAAAAACTGAATAGTAATAATTCTCTAATAAATTATAAGTCATATGCAATTTTTGAAACACAGACATGTTACATTGTGCAGTAAATGTAATACAAAGGTGGCAAATCAAATTTTGATGAATTAGTAATATATTTGACATGCATGAAAGGAGGAAATACCAAGGAAATCTTTCACAAAAGAATATTTCTGTAATTTGAACAATTAACTTTAATTTATCCATTTTGAAAGTTCTAATTTGTAGTATCTTTCTTTCTTATACCAATGTCATTGAAATAAAGGAGTATGAAGCAATATAATAGCATTTAGAGAAGCATTTTAACATAAAAAAGTTCTCCAGATGACAACACCACTTATCCTTAACCATGACCTACAGGCTTTACTTTTGTAAATTCTTAACAGTAACTTTTAATGCAAAGAGTGATGGATTCTACTGTCTTAAAAACCCACCCCTCCTGAAGGAAGTATATCAAACTCCAAATGGATCATTTCTCTTTTTTAAATAATTTTTTAATGTTTATTTATGTATTTTTTGAGAGAGAGAGCCTGAGTGGAGGAGGGGCAGAGAGAGAGAAGGAGAGAGAATCCCAAGCAGGTTACACACTCAGCACAGAGCCCAATACAGGGCTTGATTTCACGACCCTGAGATCATGACCTGAGCCTAAATCAAGAGTCAGACGCTTAACCAACTGAGCCACCCAGACACCCCCAAGTGGATCATTTCTTAAAGGAGTGACACTTTCAACACACTCAGCAGACCATCAAAAATATTATATTCAGACACATTTGTTTTCTCAGTTTGACATGTCATTAAACCAGTGAACAGCAAGACTCATTATTGAAAAGAAAGAAACCAGTGGCATGCTGGTAAATGTTTAACAATAGCTGGCACCCTAAGGAGGAAAAAGTCTTGATTCATAGCATTTGCCAATTTCCGTAGTGTAAGTACTCCTACCATGACCAACTTCAGGTTACTATCATGATTTCACCGAATACAGAAATGAAAAGAGAGTTGCATAATCAGATCTCAGGAGCTGGCAAAAGTCAGTTTCAGCATGGCACTGGAAATGTCCACAGGCATTGAAAACTGTCCCCTTGTCTTAGCAAGACCCCCTACCTACTCGCTTGCCCTTGACACCCCAGTCCTTACCCAACACTTCATCAGTGCTTTGTCCAGCTCTTGTCCTCCCAAGCCAAACCTTCAGAAATCCCTCTCTCTAAATCCAAACTATCAAGACCTTATCACTTAAAAATGTTATCTTTGTTAATAAAACAGAGATGGTATTTTTTTCTCACCTTCCTCACAACACTGTGTGATTTCTTAGAATGCTCTCCTGTACTAAGTACTAAATTTCCCAAAACAAATTACACAGAATAAGGCTTAGGGTCTGTAATTAACTTTTTGGCTTTGTTTAGCAACTAATACGTAGCAGGTGGAGACAAGCAGTCAAATGTTAGTAAATGAGCATCATGTTGCGAAGTAAATGATAATTATGAGTTAATCAAATAATTTATGTATTTACTATTCACATATTTATGCTTCCTTACATAAAAAATAGCCCAATACAAATATAAAGTGTATCCTGTAATTATAAAGGGAGTGGCTCAAGGGGCACCTAGCTGGCTCAGTTGGTAGAGCATGTGACTCTTGATCTGGGGGTCATGAGTTCTAGCCCCATGTTGAGCATACAGTTTACTTAATAAAAAATAAAGCAAACAGTTCAAGTTTCCTATTTTTAAAATGCAATATTATTAGTGTCAGAAAGACATTAGTAACAATCCCTACTCCTACCAACAGCGTGGCCTCTGACAAATCGCTTAACTTTGCTGGGACTCTTTTTCTAAAATGGGAATCATAGGGGCGCCTGGGTGGCTCAGTTGGTTGAGCGTCCGTCCGACTTCAGCTCGGGTCATGATCTCACAGTTCGTGGGTTCGAGCCCCATGTCGGGCTCTGTGCTGACAGCTCAGAGCCTGGAGCCTGCTTTGGATTCTGTGTCTCCTCTCTCTACCCCTCCCCTGCTAATGCTCTGTCTTTCTCTGTCTCAAAAAACAAATAAACATTAAATAATAATAATAATAATAATAATAAAATAAAATGGGAATCATAACATCTATCTCAGAAGATTCTTACATGATAATAACTAACGCTCAAAAAATGGCAACCACTAAGTGTTATAGCTTTCTAAATAGTAACTGTCTAGGGTTTAGCTACACTTTTATAATAGTTTCTTAGAATTACAGCAGGAAAATCTCTGCATTAGAACAGGAAGTATCCACATGATGTTGAATACCCCCTGTGTGCTCTGATATCCCATGCCTCAGGACCCAGTGCAACCACAGCCTCAGGTCTACCTCTCCCAGGCTCATACTGCCCACAGCTGCTGTCTCTGAACCCCTGAGTCTAAGACACATTCCTCTGTAGAAAAGCCAGGCTAGCAGCCCTCCTTAATTGGAAACAGAAACGAAAATGCATCACTGGGTTTTTAAGAGTTTCAAAGCCTAGTAGAAAAAAATCAAGAGACAGAAAAAGAGTTACTCAATTGATTTTGATTTTTTTTTTAACGTTTATTTATTTTTGAGACAGAGAGAGACAGAGCATGAACAGGGGAGGGTCAGAGAGAGAAAGACATGGAATCTGAAACAGGCTCCAGGCCCTGAGCTGTCAGCACAGAGCCCAACGTGGGGCTCGAACTCACAGACCACGAGATCATGATCTGAGCCAAAGTCGGACACTTAACCAACTAAGCCACCCAGGTGCCCCATTTACTCAATTGATTTTATGCTGACCAGTACAGATTTCATTTGATAACCTGATGATAGATATGTGTATATATAAATAAATGTAAATAACCTAAGATAAATTGGTGAAATTACTTTAATAGTACCATAAAAGAATAAGTTACTATAGTCAAATGTATCTTAGGAATGCACGAATGCTTAAATAAGAAATCTATAAATGTAAAGGTGAACATATCAAAGAGTTTTTTAAATGATTATATCAATAAATGCCAAAATGTCACTCATTAAAATTATATATCTACCTATTAGGTTTTAAAATATTTTTAAAACTAGGAATAAGGGGCCTCTGGATGGCCCAGTTGGTTGAGCATCTGACTCTTGATTTCAGCTCAGGTCATGATCTCTCACAGTTTGTGAGATCGAGCCCCATGCCAGCTCTGCACTAAAGTGCTGAGCCTGCTTGGGATTCTCTCTCTCTCTCTCTCTCTCTCTCTCTCTGCCCTTCTCAAAATAAATAAATAAACATTTTTAAATGTTAGGAATAAAATAGTTCTTTACCAGGAAAAACAAATAGTAAATAGTATATGCATAATTTAACACAAGACACACACCACTGGGAGCAAAACATGGTTCTGGAGTTCCTGGTTAATGTGGTCAGACATTAAAGAGAAATAGCAGACATATTAACGGAAATGAGAACAAAAAATGATCATTATTAGCAAATATCTTATCTCCTTTTGGAAAAAATAAAGTCATCACACGAGGAATCTCACAACTCTACCACTACAAGTACAGACTTACTACTAGTTTCTCCCATAGTTTCTTCTTTCCATGTGGTTGTAATAGAAAAGGTATCCCTTCATCCTCCTCATGAGTAAAAGAATTATCTCAACCCAGTAACCAATCCCTGAGTCACTCTATTATTTCATTGTCTTACATTCAGGGGCACCTACTCTAAGGCCCTAATCCTACTATCATGTTCCTTCAAGGCACCAGGCTCACAAGACCCTACCCAAGCAACTGTTTCAGCAATGCTGTCTCTCTTTACCCCATTTTCTCCCCATTACCTCCTCTCTCCACTCCAGCCCTACTGGTATTCTTTTAAACTTCAACCACACAAGTAGCTCCTATCTTAGAATCTTCTAACTTCCCTCTGCCTACATAAACGTCGGCATGGATTGAATGCTCACTTTCTTCATCATCTAACATTCTATGGTGTTGAGTTTTTTTATTTTGTTTTATTTTGTTTTTCGGGTGGTTGTTGGTTTCTCCCCAACTAGAACATAAGCTCCATGTTGCCAGGGTTATTTGCCTGATAGACAGGAGTCATTCAATAAGCACTGAATGAATGAATGAATGAATGAATGAAACTATCAAGATAAAGTAGTATTTATGGGGGCACCTGGGTGGCTCAGTCAGTTAAGCATCCGACTCTTGATTTGGGCTCAGGCCATGACCTCATGGTTTGTGAGACCGAGCCCTGCACTGGGCTCTGTGCTGACAGAATGGAGCCCGCTTGGGATTCCCTCTCTCCCTCTCTCTGTCCCTTCCCTGCTCATACACATTCTCTTTCTCTCTCTCAAAAATAAATCAACTTAAAAAAACAGTAAGTAATATTTATAGAACTGATCCCAATTAGGATCCAAAGGCACAAGTAAATTACAGCAGTGACATCTATCCCAGCTTGCTTCTTTCAGCCATTGTTAGCCCCCATCAACCCAAACCTATAGTCATACATGGGATTCCCCTATGAACAATTCACTTAGAGTGGAAAAAAAAAATAAGTAGAGTTCTTAGCTGGCATCAGCTAGAATATAGTGTTGCAATATAAAAACCCCAATTTGGGGTTCAAGAATGATTGTGAAAACAGCAGGTTTTCCCTAAGGGAAGAATTTCTAGTCTACTTTGCATGAAAAGAGAGGTGGTGTGTGAAGTATGATCCTCACTAACTAATGACAGAATGGTCAGGGGCTTAGAAGTAACAAGATGGGGAGACTGTTAACAAAAAGGTATAAGGAAAAAGCATGTGAGGTACCTTCTCAAAAAAGCTCAACATGTAAGTACTCACCCAAAAATCCCCAGTGCAAAGGAGATTATCTATTATCTCAGCTATCTCAGTATTTGCATGGTAAGCATTTATAGAAAAAAATTAAGAAATTCTATATATAACTAAATAACTATATATATATATATATAACTATAGATATAGATATAGATATATAGATATAGTTATATAGATCTATATATAACTATAGATCTACATATCTATATAGCTATATATAATTATATATCATATATATATATGTGTATATATATATATATATGTATACATATATATATATATACATATATATATACATATATATATATATATATATATATGTATATATATATATATACATATATATAACTAAAATACACAAGAGAATCAATTAAAAATATTTAATGTCAGGGCACCTGGGTGACTCAGTCCATTAAGCCACTGATTCTTGGTTTAGGCTCAGGTCACGATCTCATGGTTCATGAGTTTGAGCCCCACCTCAGGCTCTGCTCTGATGGCATGGAGACTGCTTGGAATTCTCTCTCTCCTTCTCTTTCTCTGCCCCTCCCCTACTCTCTCTCTCCTCTCTTTCAAAATAAATAAATAAAATTAAAAAAATGCTTTAATGTCAAATGTAGAGTAAAATGGTTAATTTAAAAATTAAAAGTAAAAATAGCAGTGTTAACATAATCTGCAATGAGAGATTAGAAAATATAATGTAGGGGCATTTGAGCGGCTCAGTCAGTTAAGTGTCTTGACTTTAGCTCAGGTCATGATCTCACAGTTTGTGAGTTCAAGCCCCACATCAGGCTCCACGCACTGACAATATGGAACCTGCTTGGGATTCTCTCCCTCCTCTCTCTCTCTGCCCCTCCCCAGCACGCACTCTCTCTCTCTCTCTCTCTCTCTCAAAATAAATAAATAAATATTTAAAAAAAGAAAAGAAAAGAAAAGAAAATGGGGGGGGGGGGGAACCCTACTCAAATGACAAGAACAAAATGAACTAAATATGAATACCCTAACTAGAAATGCACGGATGCTATATAAAGATAATCACGAATTTTACTAAGGAAAAAGAATATTTGAGCAAATGAAAGGATATAGCATGATCTCTGGACTAGAAAAAAAGTGAATATTTTAAAGATATCAATTATTCTTTATGAATCTATAGGTTTAAAATAATTTTAGTGGCAATAGCTTTGTCTTTATAAAATTATCCTAAATTTTGCCAAATAGAAAAGAGCTCCTAAATAAAAATAGGTAATGGCAGAAGACTACAAACATGACAGATGGATATTAAAGCAAATTATAAATCCACAAAAGTAAAACACTGTGTTATTGGCACAATAAAACAGAAAAGATCTTCATAAATAGATTGCAGTAGGAATGAGATAGAAGATAAAGGAGACTGAAAAAAATAGTTCAGTATACATGAAAATAAATTTCAGATAAAAAGAGAACTAAATGTTAAAGATAATTTTACATATGAAAAGGAAGAAAAGTGTGCGAAGTATTTACTTTTTGTGAAAGATACATGTATAGATTTTACAACCATAAAGAGTAAAACTTCAATACGTCAAAAATTTTATGACAGAATTTAAATCACCAGAAGAACAGGGACTTTGTCCTAGTTACTGCCATATCTCAGAGCTTAGAATAGTGGCTGATGTATTGTAGATTTGTAAGTAACTTACTTTTATCAAATGATAGCATGTAAGTCCATTCCTTTGGATCAAACTTAGTACAGACTTTTTTTATATTAAAAAATGGTTAAAAATATCTACAATTTCTACCCCCAAAAAAGTCATCTGGGATTTTTATAGGGATCGCATCAAGTCAGTAGGTCAGCTTGGGAAGCACGGCCATCTCAACATTCATCTTCCAATGAATGAACACAGGATGCTTGTCCAATTATTTAGATATTCTATAGTCTTTTTCAACAATGTTCCATAGCTTTGAGAGTACAAATTTCACACTTCCTTTGTTAAATTTATTCCTAAGAGTGTATTATTTTTGATGCCATTATAAATGAAATCATTCTCTTAATTTCATGTTTTGAATGTGCATGACAAGTTTATAGAAATACAATTGATCTTTGTACATTGATCTGGTATCCTGCAACCATGCTGAACTCATTTACTAGTTCTAATAGTTTTTTGGTGGATTCTTTAGGAATTTCTACATATTTTATCATATCCTCTATGAATAGAGATCATTCTACTCTTTCCTTTCCAATATGGATGGGGTTTTTTTCTTTCTTTCTCTTGCCCAACTGCCCTAGCTAGAACCTCCAGCACAATGCTGAACTGAAGTGGCAAGAGTAGATATCTCTGCCTTGTTCCTAATCTTAAAAGGAAAGCATGCAGTCTTTCACCATTAAATATGATGTTAGCTGTGGGCTTTATAGTCTATGACCTTTATCAGGTTAAGGAAGTTCTCTTCTATTACTATTTTGTTGAGTGTTTTTATAATGATGGGATGTTGGACTTTTTCAAATGCCTTTTCTGAATCTGTTGAGATGATCCTGTGATTTCCTGTTTTTAATTCTACTGATATGATACATTACATTAATTGCTTTTTAGATGTTAAACCAATCTTGCATTGCTGAGATAAAACAAGCTGATTCTACAATTCACACAGAATTTCAAGGGACACAGGGTAGCCAAAACAATCTTGAAAAAGAACAAAACAGGACTCACATTTCTCAATTTTAAAACTTACTACAAAACAAGGGTAATTATGACAGTGCAATACTGGCACAAATATAGAAATACAGATCCGATGAATTGAATTGAGAGTCCCAAAATAAACATATGTTTATGGCCAACTGATTTTTGATAAGAGTGTCAAAACCATACAAATGATGCTAGGACAAACTGGCTATTCACATGCAAAAAATGAAGTTGAACCCTTTCCTCATACCATATATAAAAATTAAGTCAAAATGGATCAAAGACCTAAATGTTAGAGGAAAACTATAAAATTCTTAGAAGAAAACATAGGGGTAAAACTTCATAACTTTCGTTTTTGCAATTCATGAGGTGTGGTTTTTATGAGTACTTTCAAAGAAATTGGTAAGAAAAGTAGTAAAAATCCTCAAGAAGAAATAGGGAAAGATACAAATGCCAATTCATAAAAGAAATATAAACACCAAATAACACAAAAAAATCTAACATCACCAGTTGCTAAGAAATAAGAATGAAAACAAAGCTCATTTACCTATCAAATTATCATGGTGTTAAGGAGTAGGGGAAGCATAGCACATTAGACGTAGATATAGATACACATACACTTGTACATACAAATACAGATATTAGATGGATGTTGAATTGTTACTTAAAAAAATTCCCAAACACACACACTTGTGGAAGAAAGTAAACCAGTAAAGTATTAGTAGTTAAACTGTATTATAAAATTATATAAATAAAAATTATATATATACATAATTACATATACATTATTTTCTTGGCATAAAAAATAGTAGGTGTTTTAAAAGCCTACACACAAATAGTAGGTGTTTTAAAAGCCTACACACAAATAGATTTTCCTTGTGATGTAATCAAAGGAATTAAAGGAACAATGAAGAAGAGAGCATTTGGAGAGAAATGCAGGCCACTACCCAGAGCAAAGGGTTCACAAAAACATTTCTGTTGCTACAACCCAACACCCAGGAATGGAGGCAACAGGTACTACAGCAATGTGCTCACTCATGTGGCAAACATCCTTATTTATTACCTGCTTTGGAAGTAACAAGCTGCAGCACAAGAGGCCGTCTGGTTACAATGCCCGACCCTCGAGGGAGAAAGTCCCTAAAAAAAAAAAAAAAAAAAAAGAGAGAGAGAGAGAGAGAGAGAAAGAAAGAAAGAAAGAAAAGAAATAATAGATTAAGGCATTTTACATAATTCTGATTACCTACAAATTTATAAGTCAAGTTCCACAGTAACTCCCCTAATTCCCAACCTGTCAGTGCATCACATGTCCAAAGAATGCTAGGCCCACTTTATAAAAGAATCATGTGCAATGTAAAAAAAAAGGGAGGGGGGAAGGCCCCTTATATTGAATATTAATCCAGGTGTATTATCATAATGACCTCACTAGAATATGTCACTCATTCATTTAGCTGTAATCAATAAAAGTTTACATTAAATTACTTTGTATTTTCATTTCACATTCATTTTCAGAGAGTCAGTATTTATAAAAACATCTGATACAGAAAACTCCTTTTGGTAATTAAAAAATCCAGTGAGGCACCTGGGTGGCTCAGTCACAGAAGTGTCTGACTCTTGATCTCAGCTCAGGTAATGAATGACCTCACAGTTCATGAGATAGACCCTCACCTTGGGCTCTACACTAACAGCTGGGAGTCTGCTTGGGATTATCTCTTTCTCTCAGTGCCTCATTCACTCTCACTCTCACCTGCACAGGCGTGTACACACTTTGTCTCTCTCTCAAAACAAATAAATTTTTAAAAAAGATCAATATTAGCACCATCAAACACTGACCATTATTAGAGGTAAGAAAGGCATTTTAGACCATGCCTTCTAAATATCCTGAAATTTTTTCCAATAAAAGGTCACACATAAAATGCAGGATTAAGTAGAGATACATATTGTGTATGTAGAAATTAACAGCAGAAAAAACACTGAAGCTTGAGGTTTTTTGTTCTCGTTCCTGATAGGTGAGAGTTTATTTAAAATGGGAGTTTTTTAACAAATAATAATTGTGTTTTAAGTGCATGTTAATATACACTAGACCAATAAAAAAAAATGCAGCTAAGAAAGTATTTTATAATTACATCTGCAATGCCACATAAACCAGTACTGATTGTGCAATGTCAAATTCATTAATATACCTATAACACAGCTTTTAAATGCATTTGGTTTTTTAATGTTTATTTATTTTTGAGAGAGAGAAAGACAAAGTGGGAGCGGGGGAGGGGCAGAGAGAGCAGGTCACACGGAATCTGAAACAGGCTCCAGGCTCTGAGCCATCAGCACAGAGCCGGACGCAGGGCTCGAGCCCACAGACTGGGAGATCATGACCTGAGCCAAAGTCGAACGCACCGACTGAGCCACCCAGGCACCCCTAAATGCATTTAGAATGCCTCACAACTTCTGGAAGATTCATCATTTTAAAAGTCACAAAATTCCATTCAAAATAAACTTCTGACTCAATGGCAGTGTTTCTCAAAAATGGTTCCAGGACCACCAGAAAGCGTTATATATCCACAGATGTCCAGGATTCATCCTACATCTACAGATTCAGAATGCCCAGGGGAAGATGTGCAGTATCTGCACTTTGTTTTTTTTTAATGTTTATCAATTTTGTTGAGAGAGAGAGAGCAAGCAGGGGAAGGGCAGAGAGAAAAAGGGAGAGACAGGATCCCAAGCAGGTTTTACAGCTGTCAGCACAGAGCCAGACACAGGGCTCAAACCCATGAACCATGAGATCACGACCTGAGCCAAAACCAAGAGTCTAATGCCTAACCAACTGAGCCCCCCAGGTGCCCCTGCAGTATCTGTACTCTTAACAAACTCCAGGGGTTTCTGATGTCCACCATGGTTTGAGAAACACTGACTTCAAGTCAGGATACATTACTCAACAATTCAGTGGGTGATAATAGCATAGGTCATACTATGAGTTTTGTAAAAATCTGGCAGAACAGAGCTTCAACACAGTGGGATTTCAAGGAACAACAGCTTATAAAAATGGCAAAGTCCAGTGAGAATGCTACAGAACCCAAGACTTTAGCTCTACTGATCTTTTAGAATTGGAGATAAAATTAAAATTTCCCCTACTACACATAATTTATTTTGCAAATGCTCGTGTAAAGTCTAACAGAGGAAACGACACTGAACAGCCTCTTAACTAAATTAAAGCTTTACTTGATTCCAAAGGACTGTTTCATTTGGAATACCATATGTGACTAAAATAAATAATAGTGAAATTACAAACTTGCATTGATCCCGAAAATGGCAATCTGAAATAAATAATATTATTTATTCATTAAAAAAATTCACTGAGAAACTAAAACGTGCTGGGGAGATGCTGTGGGCATCACCCTACACTAGTTTCACACCAGAAGTTTGAAATCTAATGGGAAGATAAAGACATGCACGTAGAAGACCATTAAAGAAGGGAACAGATTAACTACACTGGAGTTCAGAAAAGAGAGACCAATACTCTCTAAATACATATAATGAAATACCCTTTTAATATTCTCCAGGAACTATATTAGAATATTTTCTAGTTTTTATGGTTTCAATAATCACTTAAAATTTAATCAGAACAAGGACAGCATCTACTCTGTGTCTAAAACCAAAACCTAGAAAAAAGAAGTTAACTTGAGAATCAATATGGATAAAGGGAAAACAAAACAAAAGTCCATAGCACAGAGTGGGAGGGAATCTGTTTGAGCTATTAGGACTCTGAATGAGATTTTAGGATGTATAGACAGATGATGCCAAAGACAAATAAATATTCACATCTTAAATGCCTGAATAATGCCATTTAATGAATCAATAAAATATTTTCTTAAAAAAAAAAAAGAGGTAAAGAAGAAGGGGGAAAAGGCAAATGGAAGAAAGAAGTTTAGTTACTTAATACCTTCCTGCTGAGATCTGTTTCAACTCATGTTTATGGCCATCTATTTATAATGTAGATTTAGTAACAATCCCTTTGAAACATTATTAAAGCAAAATATAATGTATCAAATATTTTAAATAACAATTACCATGTGTTTGACTGAAAAGTAAGCCCACAGATACATCTAACATTTTTCTCTACTTTTTTTATTAAACAAACAGAACTTTGCATGAAAAGTAATAAATGGAGAGGCGCCTGGGCGGCTCAGTCGGTTAAGCATCCGACTTCGGCTCAGGTCATGATCTCACAGTTTGTGAGTTCGGGCCCCGTGCCGGGCTCTATGCTGACAGCTCGGAGCCTGAAGCCTGCTTCAGATTCTGTGTCTCCCTCTGTCTCTGACCCTCCAACTGTTCATGCTCTGTCTCTCCCTGTCTCAAAAATAAATAAACGTTTAAAAAAATGTTTTTTTTTAAGTAATAAATGGATTCAGGTATCCAACCTCCCTTCTTACTAACTCATACTTACTGGCCCCCTGCCATCCTACCTCCGATACATATATTCTCAGCAAAAATCAAAAGATTTGGTAACCAAATCCTGCTATTTGGAAGTCTCTCTGGACCTCACAAGAGTATCTAAGTGCAACAAAGCACTGGAGAGAAATTTCTCTCTTCTGACGACTACGTGACTGATCTGGCATCCTGAAAATCCATGTCATTCTGATGATCCAGCAGCATGAAGACCATATGCCCAGCACACTGCTGCTGTGAAAAGCTGAGGGGTGAGCGCTCAAATGAAACCCAGAGAGCCTGGCTTTGAGCCCCAGTTCTGCCAATCAATGCACAAAATTCTCTTTAAACCTTAACTTCTTTTGCTACTAAACTGAGACAACCCTATGGATCAAATGAAATGCAACATATGACAACTTTTTTTAAAATTTTTTTATGTTTATTTTTGAGACAGAGAGACAGAGCATGAGTGGGGGAGGGGCAGAGAGCAAGGGAGACACAGAATCCGAAGCAGGCTCCAGTCTGTGAGCTGTCAACACAGAGCCCGATGCGGGGCTCAAACTCACCAACCGTGAGATTGTGACCTGAGCCGAAGTTGGATGCTTAACCGACTGAGCCACCCCGCACCCCTAATATAGCAACTTTTTAAAAACCAAACCACTATAGAAAAAAGTAGTACTATTACCATTATTGTTGCTATAATATAGCCACAGCATGTTTTCCCTGATGTTGCCGTATTCTCTCATCTCAAATAAATAAATACATAAAAAGCCTCCACACATAATATTTTAACATTCATGAATGGAAGTTAAAGATGAAGAGCCACAGACCCCACTTGAACTGTACCCTTGGTGTTGACTAGCTGCACTGGTTCAGAAAGCTCAATTCCTTATAGCTGCCTCCAGCAGGGAGTCAAGACACTGATACAAACAATTATGAATAATTCATTAGCCATTGCATGCAACCATCCACTTGAATTTTACTATTTTCTATGCAATAGGTTGGTTCTCCTGTATGTATACCTTATGGGAAAATTACTTTGCTACATTAATGCAGAAAAAAATGACTTGCTTTTAGTTACTGTGGATTTAAACTATAATTTCTATTTATGGTCATGTATATAAAAATATAAAATTTGCATGCCATTTTTCTCCAACGTGAACCTTCAAGGTAAAAAATAAGAAGAGTAATCTGAAGGGGTGCCTGGGTAGCTCAGTCATTAAGTCTGCAATTTGGGCTCCCGTCATGGTCTCCTGGTTGGTGAGTCCAAGCCCCACATAGGACCACCTGCTGTCATCACAGAGCCTGCTTCAGGTCCTATGTCTCCCTCTCTCTCTGCCCCTCCCCCGCTCTCTCTCTCAAAAAGTAAATAAACATAAAAAAAAAAAAGAGTAATCTGAAGACTAAGCACCATTTAACTAACTCTACTCTATTGACTGAGTGTCTTATTTATGTACTTATGGTTGGATTGTACAGATTTTAAGGCAGGAAGAGCACTTCCCTCTCGATGCCACATACCAGCTACAACTCAAATGCCTTCCTTCTCTCTCAACCCACCTTAATAAAGCATTAATCTGCACAGTCTTAATAGCTGCTCTTCGGACAATAAATCGATGTTCTTTCATGGTTTCCTGACTTCTGCACAAAAAGTAGAGAACAATTCCCACTCTATGGCCTAAGAACCATGTTGATAATATTTCTTATTGGCTCTTCCAGAAACTTAGTTTACCAAGAAATATTGGTACTGGACCACTACAAAATGACTGACCTCTGGAAGCCTAAAAAAAGGAGAGCAGACTTGCTGTATCAACCAAGCTAAAAGAAGTTTTCCCATTAGCAACAAAAAGTAAATATAGAGAAGTTTTTCTTTAAGATAGATGTTGAAATGATCATTAACCAGATGATTTGCTTAATAAATACATGTTTTAGTATCTGCCCAGACTGAAGACACGAGGCATAACTTACACTGTGCAAGAAGTTAATTCATATAGTTGATTCATTCAAAGATAGATAAGCTTAGTCTTAGAAGAGAATAGCATGCAAATGATACAACAAACACGACAGGTATATGATTAATTAAGCTCCACACAAGGTGAGATATTGACATAGATCAGGCAATAATCTATTCTGCTTGGAGGAAACGATTTCAGAGAGGCACAAGGTAGGAGGCACTCACAGGGGATGTACAGAGACATGGAAGAGCGAAGTAACACAGAATATCAAGGAACTGTAAATATTAAAGAGAGGTCACAATGAGGTAGAAAAGAGTCTGAACAAGAAGGCAGGACCAGACCTCAGAGGCCTCCACTTGTATATTTTTTTTTCTTCCTCTAAGGCACTAAAGAGTTTTAACTGATCAGATTGGCATTTCAGAAAAATCCCTGGGGGACTATATAGACAATGTTGAAAAAAAGAAAAAGACAGGGAGACCAGTCACTAGCTTGTCCAGGTCACTGAGGATGAAGATAATAAAGGTTAAGCTCAGAACAGTAATGGCAAGAGACAGAAGACAACAGAGAGAACGGACAATTGGCAGGACGTAACGATCATTTTGATATGGAATGACATGAGATGGAGGAGTTAGAATAAATCTCACAGTTCTGGTTCGGTTAGCTGGCTGAATAGCGGTGCCATTAACCAGAACAGGAAATACAGTAAGGTCCAGTTATAGCTGTTATTTATATAGTATTTATCATGTGCCAAGCACCATTCTCATTTGATCCTCAGGTAGACGCTATTGTTATTCTCACTTCACAGATGAGGAAGCTGAGACACAGAAAGGTCACATAATTTTCTCAGGGTCACAAAGCTACTAAGTGACAGATCTAGAACTCGAACCTAGAGAATCTAGTTCTGTGCTAATGTGACCATTAGACTACGCTACACTGTAAAGGAATGGGGAAGAAGATAAGGGGATATATTTGTACATACTGATCCACAGATGTCTGGAGAATATCAAAATGGAGACAACTACTCAGACTGAGCAACTGGAGCTCAGAATAAAAATCCTGTCTAGAGATAATAATCTGACAGAAATCCATGGGGCAGGTAGTTAAATCCAAGAGAAAACACAAATAGGAATGGAATAGAGAAGAGTGATGAATATGGACTAAGGAAAATACCAACATTTAATGGACACTGAAAGAAACAGCACTGACAGATTGAGAAGGGGTCTACAGAGAGGCAAGCCAAATACTATAAATCAAAGGTATCCCTAAAGTCACACTAGCCTCTTAGTTACCTCCACCTAGATGTCTCATACTCAAGCTCTACAACTCATTATCATCTACCCAACATGCTTTTCTTCCTTCATTCCCAATCATATTCCACATCATCAGTATCCACATGTTAGCAAGCGAAGTACATGGAAAGCATCCATCCTTCATTTTCCTCTGTCTTCATGCTCTTAATTGGTTACCAAGTCCTGCTGATTCTACCATCCTGATATCTCTTAAATGCAAAAAAGCTCTCTTCTCTATTTCAATAACCACTTCAGGTACCACCAATGCTCATATACACTACTACAATAATCTCCCAATTAATTTCCCTGCACCCAAATTGAGCATACTCTAACCCAATCTAAACCAATCAACAATGATTGGGCATTGGGAAGAACACAGGCGTGAGGGAGCATACACATGTTACACTGGTCTATTTACATGTCTGCTCCCTCACGCCTGTGTTCTTCCCAATGCCTCCTTCAGTGCCCAAGCATTAAATATTTCTCATACTTTCTACCTACCCATTAAGGAAGATTTCCAATAGCCCCATATATTCATATCATGGAGGGAAAACACTGTCCTATCTGATTCCACAACCAGCAGATTGCTAAGTGGCATTTTACATGTACAGAAAGAACAGATAAGAAAACTCTCAATTTATAATTTATTGAGGTCATTTAAGTTAACATTTTTATTATGAACATTAAGGTCAACAATACTGGGGCATCTGGGTGGTTCGGTTGGCTAAGTGTCTGACTTCAGCTCAGGTCATGATATCATGGTTCATAAGTTTGAGCCCTGAGTCGGGCTTTGTGCCGACAGCTCGGAGCCTGGAGCCTGCTTTAGATTCTGTGTCTCCCTCTCCCTCTGCCCCTCCCTCACTCGTGTCTCTCTCTCTCTCTCTCTCTCTCTCTCTGTCTCTCTCAAAAATAAACATTTTCTAAAAAAATTTTGTTTAAAGATCCAACAGTATTTCCCCAAGTAAAAAATACAAAATACCAGATGGGCCAATATTACTGACTACCTAAAGATACAGAATAGAATTTGAAGGAAACAATTTTTTAAAAAAACTCCCAGAGCCAATATACTTTTAAAAATTATTCTTTAAGGGGTGCCTGGGTGGCTCAGTCAGTTAAGCGTCCGACTTTGGCTCAGGTCATGATCTCATAGCTCATGAGGTCGAGCCCCATGTCAGGCTCTGTGCTGACAGCTCAAAGCCTGCTTCAGATCCTGTTTCCTTCTCCCTCTGCCCCTCCCCCACTCACCGTCTCTCAAAAGTGAATAAACATTAAAAAAAATTTTTTAATTATTTCTTAAAAACAGGAATGCCTCTTCCAAAAAACTTATCTTCAAAATATAATTTTATGCATTCCAAAATAATCCCTGAAGGATTACTATCTTGTAGTCCTTTAAAATGATAAAACTCAATTAAAGTCAATTAGAGGGAAAAGAAGGAAAGAGAGGTGAAGAGGGAAAGGACAGATAGAGAAAGACACAGTGAGAGAAAAACAGACAGGTCCCTGCCAAATACTGCCCACCTCCTGCCCCAAGAAGCACTGAGGTCATGTATTCCACATGCTAAACACAATGGTGCTGTTAAAATCCCTGTGTGCTTCTATGCCTAATCCCAGAGCTTTGCCAACCATTACAATGCCACTTTAACTGTTGAAGGAAATAATTATGCCAAAATCTACAGATTTAATTGGAAATTTTCCAATGAAGTTGTCTTTTTTTTCCCTAAATTCTTAGCACAGTATGAATATTAGCATTTACAGATCTGTAAAAGATCACATTTTTCTGTTATTAGTTACTATATAATTTGAGGTATTCAATAAATACCACCATCATTTTGTTTGAAAAACATAGTTACAAATCCATATGCAGGAAACACTGTTTTTATTTTTTTTTACTAGCATTTATGAAATTTTAATTCAAATTTACCTTTCATTCACCAAACTCAAAATTTCTAAGCAAGTTTTTCATTAAATCTAATTAACCAGTAATGAATAGTTTCCACTGCAATATCCAAAATGCAAAATTTCTGAGTCCAAGATCTATAAACTGAATGAAGAAGCCAGTTTTTAGTTCACAAATACCATGCGTTCTCTCCAACGGGAAACTCTCAAGAACTTAATGCCTTCATATTTAACCCATTTTATTTGCTTTTTCACAAAGCCAGCTTGCTCAAAAATTAAAGCATCAGATTAGTGAGTCCCAGCATGAAGGAGAGGCAAACGGCTCTTGCTCTGCTCCACATCACATGGATGGATCTATTGCCACACAAACGGATGACAAAAGGGACAACCAAAGAGGCTGCTAGTTGCCTGACCAGTATCTATTTATACCTTATTTCTTATTAACAGAATCCCAATTTTGTTGAGAATGGCAATGGGACCAACTTTAAGGTAAATAAATAAATCTGTATTTCCCAGCCTCCCTTGCAAATGGGGTATCCACATAACTAAGTTTAATCAGTAAAACATAAGTTAACAAATAGTTCCTTTAAAAAGGTCTGATTTAGCTAATATATACCTTTTGTCCTTCCCTCTTCTTTCTTCTCCTTGTCAATTATACATAATAGCAGAGCTACAGAAACCATCTTAAGCCACAGGGCAACCTTGAAGATAAAAGCTATGGACTAAGGATAGCAGAGCAAAAGAAGACTGTCTAATACAGCGATGGCATTATGAGTCACTAACCCAGACTGGTACATACTGCCTAACAAAATGAGTAAGAAAAAGAGAGAGACAAAGAGAATAGTGTTTCTCAACCTTCTTTCTTTTATTGCCCTCCTAAAGAGTCTTACTATACATTTTTCTCCATTAAATTTTCCCCCATTAAATTTAATACCACAGACACACTGTATATCAGTAAATGTTCTGCATGTACATATGTGCTTTATACATGAGAAGAGTAAGATTACTTTTGTCCCCCAAGAATCAACTTTTGACCCTTGGAAGCAATCTCACCCCCACTGAGAATATGTGCTATGGATCAAAGAGGAATAAGAGAACCCAGAATGCTAAACATTCATCCTGTCAGTCATCCTTTCCTGCAGGGTTTCTAAGAGAGATATGTGGCAGAAAGAAAAGGTCAGAGAGCTTTTGCCTCAAACCCCTGCATATTCTCCTCTGAATCCTGGAAACATGGGTTGGACTGTAGGGAACCCTCATCTGGCCTAGTTATGAGGCAGGCTTAAGGCCTAGTACCAAAAAAGGCAAAAAGGCCTCCTTTGCCCCTTTTCCATGAAGCCCATATATGAATCTCAGACCTTTGTACATTGACACTATAGTGGGTAGGAAAGGCCCAAGTGTAGATGACCACACCTCATGAGAAGAAGCTAGGACAAGAGAACACTTATCCAATGACAAGGGGCAGGACTAGTGTAGGTAGCCACTTCAATTGACCCTGCCCCAAGACTGGACTTGGAGAAATATGACCCAATTACTGTCCTTGGTCCTGATTGTTTATTAGCAGTTCCTTGCAGGGGGCTGGAAGAAAAGAGTATGGATGAGAGTAGATGGAAACTTCTATAGTCAATACTATGCTCATCTGTTTTCGCTCTTCCTAAGATGTTGGGGGAAAAATTAGGTATTTAACTTAAAGCCAAGAGTCTGTTTTTCCACTAAAAAATAATGGAAAGCCATAGCCTCCAACTTCAGTTCAGTTAAGCATCCAACTTCAGCCTAGGTCATAATGTCATGGTTGGTGACTTCAAGCCCCCATAGGGCTCTGGGCTGACAGCTCAGAGCCTGGAGCCTGCTTCGGATCCTGTGTCTCCTTCTCTCTCTGCCCCTCCCCTGCTTGCTCTCTCTTTCTCAAAAATAAAAAACATTAAAAAAAATTTTAATAAAAAATAAAAAGAATGGGAATCTGATTTTCTAATTACCAAAGAGGGATTTAACTAGATCCTTGGATCTAAATCTCCCTTAATACTCTAGAAGCCTCATCTATTATTTACCCAGGCATACCTTTTATTCCCCGAACATCAGGTTCCCAAGTGACTTCACACTAATTTCAGGCCTTTATCTTGAGTCTTCTACCACAGAAGCCCTTCCCCAAGACATCACCTTTCTTTACCCATCTCACTCTAAAGACAGAAACCTCAGACCTTTTGTACTTGTACACTACAGTGTCTTCAAGAAAGCATTTCTTGAAATGTTAATATATTTAAATGTTTCACCCTCTTTATTCCAAGGTACCATGAACCCCCATCACATCCCCTCCCCTAGAGAAGCTATCTTAGGACAAGGACCTCATTTCTAAAAGGCCAGTGTTTGGCACAACACTTGACACAAATAAAGTCATCATTATAGGAATTAAAACTGTGAATTTCTTGGGAAGACAAATTTTAAGAATTAAAAAATAAATATGCAAACATTTATAATTAAAGATATAGGTATCATGTATGTGATCTATTCTTTTATTTTTTTACCTGAAAAAGATTTTTTTTTTTTTGTCTATTTAGTTGATTCTTTTTTCTGTGATCCTGTACCATTGACTGGAAATTTTAAAGATCAAAGGAAAAAGGAAGAAGGAAAAGCACTTAATATCTAATAGATAGATAATAATATCTAATAGATTCATATATATTTATAACATACATATTATAAATATTTAGCTATTTCTTATCTTAAAGGTTACCCTTGAAATGATATTCCCAATGAAAGGTTCAGAAATATATGTTTAATAGCTCCAAGTCCTAAAATGTACTAAAGGTAGCCAGTGGAAACCATAACAGAGTCCAATAAATTCTTGCTTACTACTTAATACATCCAGCTGACTACAGAAGGCATACTGATGAGTAAACTTAAAGAATTACTTTCTCTATCTACACCTCTCTGAGTACAGCAATTAAACTATATCACCCAGTTGTATATATGAAGAATAATATGTAAACTACATATCCACCAACAATCGGTAAACTGATAGTGTGTGACTGAAAAGACACTTTATTTACAGTCCAAACTACCTGTTGTGCTAAAATGATTGGGGTGGCTCCCTGTTTGTTCAGAGTGGAGAGCATCACAAAGCACATATGCCTCAGCAGCAATGTTTTCTCATTCTCCTGAGACCTACTAGCATGCTTTATAAACAAGCACAGAAGCTTTTGAAAATTTAAGAAGTCCAAAGGAAAACAGACCATTAGGTTGAAAAGAAAATAATCAAGACTGGCAGGATCTACTAATAAATTATGGCCATGAGAGTTTAAGATAGTATTTAACATGGGAAACAGAACAAAGAAATATTAACTCTATTCAAATCTGAATTTCTCTACCTTTACTAGAATTTTATTAGATAAATATGTAATATTTCTATCTGTGAAGAGCTTTTAAACATTTCTTTTCAGTAAAGCATGGTGGTTAAGAGCACAGATTCTAGCACTGAAATTCCTGGGTTTGAATTCAGGATCCACTACTCTTTGGCTGAGTTTCCTCATCTGTAAATTGCAGGTAGGTTGGGGATAGAATAATAGGAATAATACAATCCTTTATCTTTGGGTGCACTGTGACATGCAACTCAAATTTTCTTCAGATTTAAGAAAGGTAAAATGAGGTCTGAAACTTACGCTGTGTAATGGAATCTGACTCGGCACCTGGAATCAAACATACTATTTCTGTAGCAAAACAAATGAATATTCACAGTAATAGAAATAAAAGCACGCTATGAATAGCCTCACATCAATCAGGTCAAGTTTGCCAGTAAATGGGTTCATGTCAATATAAGTTTTGCCAAATGAGTTACAAAAATAATACTTAATTTTCAGATAATTTTGCATTCTGAAATTGTAGAAGACTGAAGTACATACTAGGCACATAGTATGTGGTCAAAAATTTCAGCTGCCATCATCATCATCACCTCATCATTAGGATTTTTAGAAGAAATAGTAGTAAGTTATGCTGATATTTATTTAATTAATTAATTACACAAATTTGTTTCAGAATATATCTCCAGAGCAACAAGTAGTGATTATCTTTGGCTAGCCATAAGCATGCGACTTTAGGGCAAGCTAGATCTAGTTTTTCATAGCATATCTAAAGTTTTGAGTGATATGAAAAGGAAACTATATCAAAATAAACACCTGTAACTTTAACTTTTTCAACTACTTCCTAGAAAGTCATCAGCTACCTAAAGGCTTCATTGTCTAAGAACCCTCACCACTGTTCTACTGCTTTTCATGAGAAAGGTTAATACAAAACAAGGAATGAAAGCTTAAACCAACAAAAGAATCAACACACATTCCAACCACAGTGTGCTCAATTCAAATACAGAATGAAATGAACCCCCTGGCATCTAGAGTATTCACACAAGCGTGTGGCAAGTGTTATTTCTAGCCACTTAAAAGCACCAGTGAAAAGAGCTCAAATACTTAGAAAAGAAAAGATCTCCAATCCCATGAGGAGAGGCATTTATTAGCACTTAATGGCCCTCTTTCATTGCCTTTCCACTGACGCATCTCTAATTGTTCCAATTATAATTTCAAGTAACAAAACCAATAATGGTAAAAGCCTATAGTTCAGTGTATGCATTGTGAAAAAAAAGGTCTTTAACAGCACAAAGCAGATATAAAAGTACATGACAACATCGAATCTGGGCAGGCAATGTCACAATAAATAGAGAAAGGAGGTGGTATAAAATGAGCACTGGTCAAGAAACCAGTTTAAGTTCCAGCTGTGACCTCAACAGGCCATTTAATCTATAAGACTCAGTTTCTACATCATTAAAATGTGAGGACTAAACTAATGTCTTCCAATGCCTCTGCCACTCCCAAAATTCTACTAATCCCTGAATGCTAGAATTAAATCAAGATACACAGAATCTAATCTCACCACTGGCTTTCTAAGCAATCTAAGGCTTCTTGTTTTTACTTCCATAACTAGGAATGTTAGTATCCAGTTTAAGTCCAGTGAATGCAAGGACTCTGTCTTATATACTCCCCACTACCATGCATGGCACATAGCAGGTACTAAACATATTAGAGAGAAGAAGAAAAAGGGAGGCAGGCAGGAAACAAGAAGGCACAAAGACACAAAGCCAGGAAGGCGAGACGAAATTGGCTTACTAATTTAATATGGCTACAGCACTGCACCTAAGAGTGATGGGGCTTGGGGGTGATGGTGGGGGTTCAGAGCTGACACCCAAGAAAGAATCCTTGAAGACATCTTTGGTGCAAAAAGGTGATTGTATTAAAGCACGGGAACAGGACCTGTGGGCAGAAAGAGTTGCACTGGTGTTGTTAAGAGTGACTGATTATATACCTTCAGGTTGGGAGGGGGTTAGGAACAGCATAAGTCTTTAAAGAATTTTGGAAGCAAGGTTTCCAGGACCTTGAGGGGCTAACTGTTGTTAGGAAAACGTCATTCATTACTGCTTAGTAAAACCTCAGTCATGAGACCCTTCAGATGTGTATCAGGGGCCATACGCTTGGAGTATAATTGCCAACATATACTTGGGGGTTAAAGATGAAAGAGGTCTGAAAAGGAATTTTTATGTGTTTAAGGAGACTCACAGGATCCTGGTGGGGGTCAGGATAATGTTAAGCCAAGATCCCCTTTTGCCCCCAGCAAAGTGTCATCATCAAGGCAGCTGAGCTCCTAGAGGAAGGTCACTCTGCCTGATTCAAAGACTTGTCACTGGGCTGTAGGCAGTAAGGGAGTTTAATTTTTCATTTGCCTTTGCATCCCACATCACCACGGCAAGCAATTAAACCCCCTTACATCTTGATGAGGATGATATTAGGGCTCCAGGAAACAGAGTCTATAGGTTTCTGGAGATTAGGCTATGGATAAGATTGCATTTTTCTTGCAATTTACTAAGTTATCCATGAACTGAAGGAGACTCTTGTTGTGCCTTACTGTGATCTCCGTCAGTCAACCATTTGCTTTCTTTCCTTTCCCCTGTTCTTGGGCAGCCAGGAGTGTCTGAGGAACATCATACATATCCTGCCTTGGGGGGTGGGGGTGATGCTTTTAGCCTGTACTTTGCCCTCAGCTTGCCCCGGGTTCCCTCCTCAAGAGGACAGTGATGAAAGACAGCTTGAAATATGGGTTTCCTGCTTTTAAGAAAGAGCATGTTAGGAAATTTCAAATTCAGACAATATATTATGTTAAAGAATATTACAGTTATAATATCTATTAAATGTTTTCTGTCCTCAGAAATTAAGATGCTAAAAAACAAATGTGTGATATATTATGCAGGCTTACATATTAATTATTGCCATACTTTAAGAACGGAGAAAGCATAAATTATATTTTCTATTCTTGAATATTTTTCCTCATTGTTAGTATTTAATATTAATACAGGTAAAAAAAATAAACACCAATCAATTAAAAAAGAAAATACTGAGATTTGGAAGTGAGAGAGGAAAAGATAGAAATCTCTGGATAAAAACCAATTTTCTTTTTTATTTTTTTTAAATGTTTGTTTATCTTTGAGAAAGGGAGAGAGAGTATGCAAGCCAGAGAGGGTCAGAGAGAGAGGCAGAGAGAGGATCCAAAGCAGGCTCTGCTGTCAGCACGGACCCCAATGTGGGGCTCAAACCCACGAACTGCAAGATCATGACCTGAGCCAAAGTCAGATGCTTAACCAAATGAGCCACCCAGGCACTCTGAAAAGCAGCATTTCTAACACAAGATTTCAAACATTAGCAAACAACATTAACAAAATAGCAGCACTTTAAATTAATTATATATTTATGAAACTAAATCTATATTACTTTTGTTAACCTGAACATGAATACTGTAAATATTCACTAATAGCCATAGGTCAATAGTCAAAAGTAGAGTGTAATTTCAGTTGTCATTGCCCACAGTTTATATTTTCATGAAGTTAACATACAAGATTCATATCCCATCTCCTGAGTCAATGAGATCTGAGATACAATAGACCAATATTTTTTTAAAATATGGGATGTGACCAATAAATACATCATGAAATCAATTTTGTAGATCATGACTATTATAGTTTTTATAGTAAAAAGGAATAGAATTCCATAGAAAATATCTGAGCATATCACATGTGGAAATGTTAATTATTTCATAAAACTTCTGCTTGTTTTATAAACATGCAGTGGTTCAAAATGTAAAATATATTTCTTACAACGAGATACAGTCAATGTTCACCTAGAAACACTAGGTGAGTCTTCCCCATTCCATGTAAGATTGTTTGTAGTATTTTATATATATTATAATTTTGTACTTCAATATAAAAAAAAATTGTTATCATTTAATATAGAAGCAGAGAATTTTAGAGTCTTAAAGAGTTTTATCAAGAGCTTGAAAATCCTAGATTATTGTATTTTAAGTCCCACAGGGGTGCAGTTTTAAATAGTGGATTAGTATAGGGCTCAATGAAAAAAAATGAGATTTGAGCAATGACTTGAAGGGGTGAGTGAATTAGCAGATCCCTGAGAGATATGTGCCTGGCATGCTAGAAAGAAAGGAACAAAGGGAAGAAATCAAAGATTAGGTTAGAGGGAGAAAGAGGGGCCACTGTAAGGATTCTGGCTTTTCTCTATGTGAAGTGGTGAGCTACTGATTTGACTTACATTCAAGAGGGAACAGACCTCATCATAATATAGGCCACATATGACAAACCCACAGCTAATACCATACTCAACAGTAAAAAGCTGAAAGCTTTTCCTCTAAGATCAGGAACAATAAAAGAATCCTTATTCTCCCCACTTTTATTCAACACAGTATTGGAAGTCCTAGCCACAGCAATTAGGCAAGAAAAGAAAAAAAGACATCCAAATTGGAAAGGAAAAGATAAAACTGTCACTATTAGCAGATGATATGATACTATATATATATATATATAATCCTATAAACATTGGGGTGCATGTGCCCCTTCAAAACAACTAAAGTTTTTTATGCTAAGCAAAATTAGTCAGAGAAAGACAAATATCATATGACTTCACTCATATGTGGAATTTAAGATACAAAAGAGATGAACATAAGGGAAGGGAAGCAAAAATAATATAAAAACAGGGAGGGGAACAAAACATAAGAGACCCTTAAATATAGAGAACAAACTGAGGGTTGCTGGAGGGGTTGTGGGAGGTGGGATGGGCTAAATGGGCAAGAGACATTAAGGAGGACACTTGTTGGGATGAGCACTGGGTGTTATATGTAGGGCATGAATCACTGGGCTCTACTCCTGAAATCATTATTGCATCATATGCTAACTAACTTGGATGTAAATTAAAAATAAATAAATAATAAAAAATTAAAATAAGTAAAAAAAATGTTTAAGCCCTACAGACTTCACCAAAAAACTTTCAGAACTAAAAAATAAATTCAGTAAACTTGCAGGATACAAAATTAATACACAAATTCTACTGTGTTTCTGTATACTAATAACAAAATATCACAGAAAGAAATCAAGAAAATCCCATTTACAATTGCATCAAAAAGAATAAAATACCTTGGAATAAATTTAGGAGGTGAAAAACTATATTGAAAACAATAAAACATTGATGAAAGAAATTGAAGAAGATGCAAATAAGTGAAAAGGTATTATGTGCTTATGGATTGGAAGAATTAAAATTTGGGTCCATACTACCCAAAGCAATCTACAGAGACAATGCAATACCTATCAAAATTCCAGTGGCATTTTTCACAGAACTAGAACAAGTAATTCTAAACTTTGTATGGAACCACAAAAGACCCTGAATAGCCAAAGAAATCTTGAGAAAAAAGCAAAGCTGGTGGCATCATAATCTCAGATTTCAAACTATATTACAAAACTACTGTAATCAAAACAGTATGGTATTGGCATAAAAACAGACACAAATATCAATGGAACAGAATAGAGAGATTATAAATAAACCTACACATATATGGTCAACTAATTTACAAACAGGAGGCAAGAATATGCAGTGGGGTAAGGACAGTCTCTTCAATAAATGGTGTTGGGAAAGCTGGACAGCTACCTGCAAAAGAATGAAACCAGACCACTCTCTTACACCATACACAAAAGTTAACTCAAAATACATCAGACTCGAATGTAAGACCTGAAACCATAAAAATCCTAGAAGGAAACATAGGCAATACGCTCTTTAACACTGGACTTAGCAATGTTTTTCTTGGATCTGACTCTAAAGACAAGAGGAACAAAAGCAAAAATAAACAAATGGGCCAACATCAAACTAAAACCAACAAATCAACAAAATGAAAAGGCAAACTACTGTATGGAGAATACATTTGCAAATCATACATCCAGTAAGGGATTAATATTCAAATATACAGAATTCATACAGCTCAGTAATAAAAAAAAAAACAGTGAATCTGATTTTTAAAATGGGCAGAGGATCTCAATAGACATTTTTCAAAAAAAGACATACAGATGGCAAACAGACACATGAAAAGATGTTCGACATCACTATTCAACATAGAAATGCAAATCAAAACCACAATGAGATATCACCTCACACTTGTCAGAATGGCAATTATCAAAAAGACAAGTAAAAACAAGTATTAGCAAGGATATAGAGCAAAGGGAACCCTTGAGCACTGTTGGTGGGAATGTAAACTGGTGCAGTCACTATAGAAAACAATATGGAGGTTCTTCAAAAAATTAAAAATAGAACTACCACATGATCCAGCAATTCCACTTCTGGCTATTTACCCAAAGAAAACAAAAATGCTAATTTAAAAAGAGAAATGTACCCCTGTGATCATTGCAGCATTATTTACAATAGCCAGGACATGGAAGCAACCAAGGAATCCACTGATGGATGAATGGATAAAGAAGATGCGTGTGTGTGTGTGTGTGTGTGTGTGTGTGTGTGTGTGTATGATAAAACAGTACTCAGCTATAAAAAGGAATGAAATCTTGCTGTTTGCAGCAGTAAGTATGGACCTTGAGATTATTATGCTAAGTGAAATAAGTCAGAAAGAGAAAAGCAAATACCACATGATTTCACTTACACTCTATGTGGAATCCAAAAAATAAAATAAACAAAACAAAACCCAGATTTAATAGATACAAAGAACATATTGGTGGTTGCCAGAGGGGAGGAATATGGGGGTTTAAAATGAGTGTATGAGACCAAGAATACAAACTTCCACTTAGAAAATAAACAAGTCATGGAGATGTAATGTACAGCATGGGGAATACAGTCAATAATATTGAATTAACTTTGGTGATGAATGGTAACTAGACTTATTGAAGCAATCATTTTCCTTTTTAAAAATTTTTTTTCAACGTTTTTTATTTATTTTTGGGACAGAGAGAGACAGAGCATGAACGGGGGAGGGGCAGAGAGAGAGGGAGACACAGAATCGGAAACAGGCTCCAGGCTCCGAGCCATTAGCCCAGAGCCTGACGCGGGGCTCGAACTCACGGACCACGAGATCGTGACCTGGCTGAAGTCAGACGCTTAACCGACTGCGCCACCCAGGCGCCCCATCATTTTCCTTTTTATAATAGTATAATATATTAAAGTATAATTATTTTATTTTATTTTAGAGAGACAACAAGCGAGTGGGGGAAAGGGGCAGAGAGAGAGAGAGAGAGAGATCTCAAGCAGGCTCCTCACTCAGTGCAGAGCCCAACAAAGGGCTCAATCTCAGGACTGCAAAATCATGACCTGAGCTAAAATCAAGAGTTGGATGCTTAACAGGTGTACGAGGCAATCATAATTTCAATGTATGTGTACAAAGGTCAAATCACTATGTTGAGCACTTGAAACTAATAATACTGTATGTCAATTATATTTCAATTAAAAAATAAATAAAAATAAAAGGATTACTTTGACTATTAAAAATAAACTGTAGGAGTCAAAGATGGGAGGAGGAAAAACAGGAGATGTTAGACTAATAGACGCAAAATATCATGGAGACTTGGACCAGGGTCATAGTGACAGAAGTAGTGAAAGGTGGTCAAATTTGGGGCATAGTTAAAAATAGAGCTCACCTGGAAATAGTTCTGCCCTGCAGCACAATGTGGTAGGATATTTTTTGTTGTGTCCAGAAAGACTTGGGCTCAAATTCCAGCTCTATCGCTCACTGAGTCTGTATTACCTTGGCTATTTTATTTCACCTCTCTAAATCTCAGAGTCTAGGTCTGTAAAATAAAAATAGTGTCACATGGAGCTCCTGGGTGGCTCGATCGGTTAAGTGTCCAACTCTTAATACTGGCTCAGGTCGTGATCTCGTGTGCGTGAGATCAAGCTTGGGCTCCTTGCTGAGCATGGAGCCTGTTTGGGATTCTTTCTCTCCCTCTCTTTCTCTGCCCCTCCCCCCACTCATACTCTCCCACCACCTCAAAATAAATAAATAAACAAAAAAAATTTTCAATGATTTTAAAAAATAGCATCACATACTCTAAAAAGTTGCTGAAAGGATTAAATAACATGTATAGAGAACATAGTAGGACTTCAATAAATGTGAGCTGCTTTTCTTCCTTCCTATTATAATAATTTTGTTAGAGACATACTTAAAATACGGAAGGCCCAGGAAGTTACATCCACTGAACATTTCATGGAAATCAAGAATTTTTGATGAAAATGATAACTTTTACAATATAAATTATATATCTATAAAATAGAATAGATTTGTACATTCTTATTAAAAAACAAAAACAGAAGATTCAGGCTCATGCCGGATCCTTCACGTTGGAGGACATCAGCAATGAGATTCTGTACAAAAGTTTCTTGACAATCTGGTTCATCATTTCATTAGAAGACCACTTAATGGTAGAACATCAAGAACAGCTCTCAGGGGCAAGAGAGCCTGTTGGTCTCTGAAATGAAAAAAAAATGTTACTTAAAAAGAAGTTGTCCTAAAGAAGGACAACTTTACAGTGCAATTGAACTACGGTTTTTCTTTACAGTGCAATTGAACTACAGTTATAAAATCTTTGTAATGTTTGACAAGCTACTTCACTCATTTCTTCAGCAAATCTTTGAAAGCTATGAGGGTGAAGGCACTGTAAAGATATTGAACAATCTAGAATAATCCTTTCCCTCAGAGGGTTCACAGTCTAGTACATCTACCCTTCATTCAACCATCACATACTGAAATCACACTCTACCTGCAAAATGAAGAGGTAGGTCACCTCCTAAAATTAAAAACTCTCTATTTCCAAAACAGCCCATTATATTTTCAGTCTTAAGACTCATGTTTTGACCCTTACAATTTACTTGTATCCATGTTGATTTTCCTGTCTGTGCACCCTCTTCATTCTTCAATAAAATTAATTTTGTGTACCACTCCCAAGTTAAAATCAACTCGAAATACCTCCCTCACCTATTAAAAAACTGTTTCTCAATAACCACCTCATTATGTTTAAAAGTCCTCCTCCTGATTCAAGATCTTCCCCTAAACCCAGCTCGCACTGAGTAAATGTTTTATGGCTATTCTCCTCCCTATCACATGCACCAAAAAATTAAAAATAAATCTCAGCTCCATCAAGACAGTTCTCCTTAGGGATCCTGCTTCCGTATATACCAGAGTCCCCTGCTCAAGGCTTTTGCAACTGTGGCTCTCCCTCCCTTAAATATCTTCTGTCTCCTTAATAAAAGTCATTTCATTCAACTCTCACAGTCTGTGATTTAAGCAAGGCAAGCATTATCTCTATATTGCAAATTAGGAAGCCAAGAATTATTTTTAGACTCCCTACTCTCTGCTTATTCAAAAAGGAGAGGTGATATTTGACATGAATTCTTAATAATGAGTAAGCATTTTCCACGTGGTTAGACAAAGATGAGGACATTTTCAAGACGGATGCATAAAGGCCAGGGAGGTATGAAAGAGAAGCACATATACATGAATGTATACATGTGTGTACGTACACATTCATATATGCACATAAGCTATGAATTGCTCCACTACACTCAGATCAAGAAATGTCACATCTTTTTGTTTCTCAAATTCAAACCAGTTTAGATTTCCAGGCCAACATTCATTCATATCAGTAAGAAATCTAGTATCACACACGTTTAAGGACTCTTCTTTCACCCTTTGATTTGTATCAGACCCCAAAGGTGATGCAATGAAGAAAAACATAGTCAAGGCCTTTAGTCAGTGGCCCACGGTGACCCCTGCAGGAGATGCTCATTGTTTATACCCTTGTGCCTTGCTGGTTTAGCTCCTTTGGTAGCATTCAGTGCTTACCCTCCATGCCACCTTCCCCAGCCTCTATACCAAGTTAACCATGGGGACCTTCACAATGTATGTTCAGTCCTCCCTAGTACCCATATTACCACATTCACTTCAGAACCTCCAAGGCACTGCTTCAACTAGAGTACCAGCTTCAACTATCCATAAAAATGAACTGTCTCTGATTTCCTCTCCCTGGAGATTTCTTTTTTTCTCTGGGAGAAATCAGGCAATCTTCTAAAGACAACCAGCATTTCTTTCCCAACCTTTTAATAATAATGGGGTTCAGTTTTTCTCTCAAAGACTTTAGACATAGGATAGTCCTAAAAGCTTGTACCATGGAATCTAAGACCACAAAGAATGTTTACCTTCCTTGGGAATAAGGAGGATTCCATCTTTAGCAATGGAGTAGAGAGTCTCCCATTCCCAAGAACAGAATGTATGCTTCTTTCAATGATGAAGCACAAACATTAGTGTTGTATTTTCCTATCTTGCTACAGTAAATTCTTGATAAGTTGCCCTGTTACATATATATCTAACTAATTTTATTTATTTTTTGACTTTTTTTGATGTTTTTTTTTTTTGAGTGGGGGGAGGGGCAGAGAGAGAGGGAGACACAGAATCCGAAGCAGGCTCCAGGCTCTGAGCTGACAGCACAGAGCCCCATGCAGGGCTTGAACCCACAAACTGTGAGATCATGACCTGAACTGAAGTCAGACACTTAACCAACTGAGCCACCCAGGCACCCCTTCATCTAACTAATTTTAAGTCTTTTTCACCAAAGAGATCACAGGCACCTGGTATAATTGTCACTGTAGGCATGCATAGTTGATTATTATATAAGCCCAAATATATATTATATATATATTTGACAATCACAAACCAAACTGTCCTTAAGTATAGCTAGGTACAGCAGATACAACAAAATTTATCGAATAGATATAAGGATTATCTTTTTAGTCCAGCATTAAAAGGCATCACATTATCTCTAATTAAAAATTAAGTCTGTGTTTCTGATAGATCCTAAAGTTGGTCAATAAAATATTTTCCACAATTACTCTTCTACCAAGTACCAGTCTGTCACAATAAATGTAGGACCCACAAACCCAAGTCTAGTGGAGAAAGAATTCTAACTCTGAGATTATTTTGCTCACAGTAGAACATTTAAAACAGTACAACATTTAAAATTTTCCAGCTATTACCTCTTTTTAAGCTCCCTTTTCTAACAGTATGCAACATGTCTACAAGTAAAATTTTTAAGTTCCAAGCTCACTTAAAACCTCCGATGAAAATGTCTTCTTCAATCAATTCCCACATCAACAAAGTGCTGCAATTAAAAGATAATGGATTACAAAGAGAAAGAGTTTGGTCCTGACACTAGTTCTAGGGCCTTGAACAAGTTACTGAACCCCTTTTACCTGTTCTCTCATTTGTAAACAAACAAAACAAAACAAAAAATAGCAATAGTATGCTGGCCTTCCTCCAGTATAGTTGTGTCATGTTTTATTAAATAAGACAGCACTTGGGAAAGCTCTGTAAAAACTGTAGCATGAAAAAAATGCAAGGCAGTATTATTGTCAACATCCATCTTGGAGCATAAATTTAACAAAAAAAGTTACCCCCAAACACAAGAAAATTCAGAAAGACAGAACCAAGTACAAAGGAAAAATCAACAATAAGTTGATTTTTAAGTTACAGTATTTGCTACTCTCCATTCTGGGACATCAAACTATATGTATATAAGACTTTTCTTAAAAATTGTCACATTATACATCTTGTTTCTCTCAGTGAGAATTTCTCTTTATGGTATTCCCCTATTTTTACCCCAGTTCAACCCTTTAAAGAAGTTTTCTTAACAGAACTGTTGTAGAAAATTTTCAGTCAAAACACAAAAAAACACAAGCACTTTTTACCAATAAGATACTTTTATATTCCCCAATCCCTGATAGACCCCTGAACCAATTGTTCCCTGTGAACCCAGTCACTGAACCAATTGTTGATAAAATAATCAGAGATTTAAGTCTTTGATCAATTAAAAAAAAAAAAAAGGTTTCTCATCCTAACAAAGAGTATCACTCCTGAACACACTTCCACAGAGTCAACAACATTCCAGGTCATTACTTTGATTTTAAGCCATTGTTCAGATTTCAGACTTTTACTTATAAGACAAAAACATTACTCAAGTCAGGAATTTTGGATCTTAGAAGGTTTCAAGGTTTGTCCTTCCTGAATGTCAACAAGGCTACTGCAATTCAGTAATGAGCATTTTTACTTCCAATGTACCATAGTCTGATTTTGTTCCCTGGCAATTCTCAAAGTATAATTAAAATACTCATTTCTTTTAAGTGGTAAAAGAAATATAATGGAACTTGCATATTTGATTTTTAATCATTTCTATTTCAGATTACCATTTCAATTAAAGATATTAAATGGAAAGAACACTTTATCTCAGAATAAAAGAGATGAATATTTGCTATTCCAAAGCTGATAAAATTAATGTAATCTTGAGGATCAAAGGACAGTCTGGGATAGGTTTTTTTTTAATTTTTAATGTTTATTTATTTTAAGACAGAGCACAAGTGAGAGAGGAGCAGTGAGAGATGGAGAGAGAGAACCCCAAGAAGGCTCCACACTGTCAACACAGAGCCCTATGTGAGGCTTGATCCCACATACCGTGAGATCATGACCTGAGCCAATATCAAGAGTCACATGCTTAACCAACTGAGCCACCCAGGCACCCCATGATAGAGTTTTTTTAATCTTAAAAAACCCTGACTGTTTACTAACCTTTCTATGATCCCAGAAAGCAATAAAGACTTGGAATGTTTTTAAATGTGCTAGAAATATAAACTTGAACTGACAATATGAAGCTTCCTTGACATTCCCTTCATCTAGCACCAGGTTTTCTATACCAGCCACACATCACAGCTCTCTCTCAGCAATTTCTCTAAGAAACACTAACTCTTGGGCATCCTATACACAAATAATAACAGAGTGAGAAAGGCCTCAGCTAACCCTTTAAATGCCAAATTTTATTTTATTTTATTTTATTTTATTTTATTTTATTTTATTTTATTTTTTATTTTATTTTGAGAGAAAGAATCTCAAGCAGGCTCCTCACTGTCAGTGCAGAACCGGACACGGGGCTTGATCTCATGAACTGTGAGATCATTACCTGAACTGAAATCAAGAGTTGGACGCTTAACCAACTAAGCCACCCAGATGCCCTGCCAAAATTTTATTTTAATGGAAAACTATAAAATATAATTAATATTTTCTTGTTGGCATTCTTAATACACAGTATATCAAGTATTAAACATCTCTTAATAAAGGCTTCATTTAAAACATCAATTATTATTACAGTAGGCTAAAACATAGTGATACCCACAGTGGATATTAAAGAGACCTGAAAACCCTGCACAAACTGTGAGCTTTTATTATTATTATTATTATTATTATTATTATTATTATTGCTATTCCCTTAGGAGGCATTTACAAGGTGCCTGTCTTCTCCTTTGCTATCAGAGCATTAGGTGCTATCAGAGTATTCTCTGCCACCAGTGCACCTGCTCTTAACCACTCCTACTTGGTAATGTGGACGTCAAGGTCAGATGTAGGAAAGTTGTCTGGAACTGATGTGTTCTAAGCAACAGCCTGCATTGTTCACCTAAGGATAACCCAGAGGGACTTTGCTGTATTACCTTGGCTACTCACAGCCCATTTAATTCACCTGTCTCCCACAGCTGTCTTTTTTTCAGGGTTATATGGAAAATCAAGGATGTAAAAAGCTTTCTGCAACATAATATACCATATTGTTAAACTGTCAAAATTATAAAATTGAAAACAAAAGCATTTTTTGAATTTCTGAGTTCCGGCCAGGTGAGGTGAAACAACAATAATGTCATCTTTTATACAGCACTGAACTCTCTATATGTTTCAAAGCATTGACAATATACATATACTATGGCCTTCAGTTCTCCTCGCAGTGAAGAAGCTAAGTAATGGCTCTTAGTGCTCACCTGCTACAAGTGAAGAAAGAGACAAGGAGAGGCTAAGGGACTCGTGCTGTCACAGGAGTTCACTAGTGACAGAGCTGGGGCTATAGTTTGATATTCTGATACCCAGTCCTAAGCTTTTTCTAAAGAAAAAACTGCCTCCCAAAGAAGTTGCCTTACACATCAAGTTCTCCCTCTGGGGATCTGTACTACTTTCAAAGACCACATCCCTAATAGGTTAAAAGGAATATATCAAGAAATTTTATTCTCTACTTTTTACAGAGGTTAATCAGTTTACATAAGGAAAGGAAGTATTTGTTTAGACCATAGGTTAAACTAGAGAGATGAAGGAAGTTGGGGTGAGAGGGAAAATTAAAAGGCTCAGATTTTATATTTTGGGGGGCAAAAGAGAAAAAAGTAAAGACTTAGAAAGAGGATAACACTACAGGGGTGCCTATGTGGCTCAGTCGGTTAAGCATCTGACTCCTGATCTCACCTCGGGTCTTGGATCTCAGGGTCCATGAGTTCAAGGCCTGCATTGGGCTCTGTGCTGGACATGAAGCCTACTTAAAAAAAAAAAAAAAAAAAAAGAGGGCGGGGGACACCTGGGTAGCTCAGTCGATTGAGGATCCGACTGCAACTCAGGTCAGGATCTCTCAGTTTGTGGGTTCGAGCCCCACATCGGGCTCTGTGCTGATGGCCTGGAGCCTGTTTTGGATTCTCTTTCCCTCTCTCTCTGTCCCTCCCCCACTCACGCTCTGTCTCTCTCTCAAAAATAAATAAACGTTAAAATTAAAAAGAAAGAAAGAATGAAAGAAAGAAAAGGAAGGAAGAAAAGGAAGGAAGGGAGGGAAGAGAGAGGGGAGGGAGGATAACCTTACAAATGCACACAGAGTTAAAAGCCCACTTAGAATAGAGTCTGCGTGCTGGTATATATCCATGTAACATCACTCTGACAGCTTTGAAAGTAAGATCTTTGTAGTTATGCATTTGTGCTCAGGACCCCCTGCCTTCCTGCCTGCTCTGAGACCTCCTTGCCACCATTTACATCCTCTCAGACTCTCTCCCACATATTCAACCTCCCCTCTTTATGTGGCTCTTAGAAGAGTATTCCAGTTCTCCATCCTTGGGGGGGAAAATAAGCAAGGAAATGACCACCCCTCTCTTCCTCCATTCCTCGTTTCTCTCACCCCCTCCCACTCACTCTCACCCCCTCCCACTCACTCTCACCCCTCACTGCCTCCCTACAGCCAGGTTTCCTAAAAGAGGATTCTAAAATCATGCATCCTTGACTTCTAACATATGCCTCCACCACTAAAATGTAGGCCAATCTCCTACTTTCCCCTTGAAGTTGCCCTCACCAAGATCAATGATGACCTTCTTATTTCTAAAAGCAATGGTACTCTGAGAATTGATCTTCCTTCTTCTTTCAGCAAATCTGATATTGCTGACCTCTCTCTCCTCTCCTCTCCTGATGCCTTTTCAGCTAACCTCCCTCCCTCTACCCCCTCCCACTTTTCCTCCCTCTCTTCCTTCTCAGTGTCTTCCCTTGTCTACTCCTTAGGTCTTTATCAGCCATCTTCTCACTCTACATGTTCTCCCTTGGTGGTTTCATACACTCCCTGCTACTGGCTGCCACTCGTGAATCTGCAGTCCTAATCTCTCTTCTGAGCTCCAGACTACTACTTGTTACAACGATATATCACGAGCACCCCAAACTCATCCTGTCTCAATCTGTTCCTCCTTGTTTTTTGTTGTGGATTTTTTTTCTCCTATAATAGTGAATGGCACCACCAACCAAGTAAAAATCTGGAAGTTCTCCTCGATTTCCTCCTCAACCTCTTTGTCTATATCAAGCCCTCATAAAGTATTTATTGCCAATCTTCCTGCATTTGGCAGTCTCTGCTTTTTCTGTACACTGAACTCTTTGTAGTGCCCTGCAGATTCCATCTTCTTTCTTGCACCCTTGCCTTCTTGCAGTTTCCTCTACCTGGAGTACCCTTCCCCTTGCTCACATGTCCTTCAAGACTCAGCTCAGCTATCAGCTCCTACAAGACTTCTGTTACTCTGCCTAGCCTGAGCTATGATATCCCTACTCCGAACTCCATAATATTCGTAGAAACCTATATTATAGAGCCAGCTATGATATGTTTGTCCATTTTCCATCTTCCCAACCATTCTGTCAACTCCCAGAAAGCAGGAACCATGTCTAATGCATTCTCACATGTCCAAATTTTAATATAATTCCTGGTACATCACAGGCCTTCAATTGATGTTCAATGAATTAATGAATAAAAAATCAAACCTAGGTATCTTCCATTGTCCACATTTCTGTGCTTCCTGTCATTTGTTATGATTATCAAAATCCTACCCATTCTTTATTGTCCCAAATATTTCATTTATGAAGCCATCCCTGATTCCCACCCCACTCTCTTACTTCTCACATCTCTTATGGTGATTAACTGCAATGCAAAGTAGACAAAGAAAGATGAGCACTCACTTGTCTATTCTGCTACTGTTCTGCTATAGAAGGCTCGAAGTAAAGGATAATTACTTTATCTTTTAGTTGCCTTAAAACCGGGGCTTTGCTTACTTTAGAGGAAGGCACATTCACATTTGAAAGAAACCAAAAGCAACACACTAGCAAAAACCTCCTCTGCACTAAAACTCAGCAGCATCTCACAATAGAGCTTTCAAAAGGAGTTACAGATCCTGTGTGTAGTGCTGCTTACGAGCCATCACATGGCAGCAGCGGGGACGGCACACCAGCACCAAACCCGAGACAAAGAGCAGAGATGAAGCCCGCTCTGTTCCTGCTGACGCTTACTGAGGCCACTGCTCTCTCAGCTGGGCTAATGACACACAGGCCCAGGCCAGCCCGCCGCCCAGCTAGGCAAGCGGGCAGAGAAGCAGCCCAGAGCAATGGTTCCCAGCCTTTGAGGGCTCTGCTGCCCTACTTCACTTTACCTTCAAATACACCTCTCATTACCCCCTTCTCCTAAAAAGTGAATAGCATGAACTCCTCTTCAACTAACAAAAGTTAAAATGAAATTGTGATTGAAAATAATACATTAGTCCCTCCCTTACCCGCAGGGAATACACTCCAAGACTCCCAGTGAACGCCTGAAGCTATGGATAGTATGAGACCCTATATATACTGTTTTCCTATACATACATACCTATGATAAAATTTAACTTATAAATTAGGCACAATAAGAGATTAACAACAATAAGCAGTGACACAGTAGAATAATTATAACATACTATAATAAAAGTTATGTGAATGTGCTCTTTGTACTGTACTCACCCTTCTTCCTGTGATGATGTGAGATGATAAAATGCCTACATGACGAGATGAAGAATGTGAATGATGCAGGTATTGTGACGTAGCATTAGGCTACTATTGACCTTCTGATCTGTCAGAAGGAGGATCATTTGCTTCAAGACCACAGGTGACTGTAGGTAACGAAAACCACAGAAGCGAAGCCGTGGATAAGGGACAAACAGCCACAAAGAGGGGACCCATCATACAAGGGAACACTAGTAATCATTAAGAAGGGTGTAACAGAATAGTTAATAACATGAAAAAAATCACTCTACTAAGTGAAAAATCAAACCAACAAACCTAAATGTACAATATATCTAATACATATATACATTACATTTTTAAATCATATAGCACAACAGTATGATGCGAGGTAACATAAGATAAATCTCTGCCTATTAAAAGTGGTTGCCTTCTATGTGACTAGATTATGGGTGATTTTTATCTTCTTATCATTTTATCTGTGTTTTCTAAATATACTTTAATGAATATGTATTTCTTTAATAGGGAAAAACAGGTTTCTGAAAATGAAATGGGCATCTCTTGATTAATTTCTATAAATCTCTAAACCTTCATAAGTATATTCCATGTTTTATTTATATCCTAAAGACTTAAAATAGTTTTTTTTTTTTTAATCTCAGTCTTACTGGATCTTACACATGTTGGTGCCAGATTTGTAAGATCACTAGGTCCACAAAATGTCATGGTATATTCACTAAAATGCTTACTTGTAAGACATGGTTCAAAATGAAAACAATAATAAGAAATGTACTGATTTTAAAATAATTTCTTATTCAGAAAAAAGGTTGTAACAAAGTCAGAAAACCAAGGTTTAACTTTACCACTGGCCAATTGGAACAAAGATCATCTATAAAATGTAGAAAATGCCAGATTGTTAACATTAAAGGAAGTTCCTGCCAGATGTTAGATTCTATATATCTTCACATTAATGAATTAGATGATTTGAAAAGATTCATTTTTTATTCATTTAGCAGATATTTATTAAGCATTCACTATGGAGTAGCATGTGCTAATTTAGGTTTTCAACCAAAGAACCAATTCTCCACAGCATTTCCCTTACTTAGAATCAAAAGACTGACAAGAGATAGACATGATTATTCACTACTGTCAAATCTCTGACATCTGTTCTACACATTAAAGGTCTACCCTTAAAAAAATAAGAAGTAAAAAAATAAGTAATAATAAAGGTCTACCTTTGACATCTGTAGAATAGGATAATAGCTTAAATTGTTTAAGAAAAAGAACTCTTCAAATAAAGGACTGGGGGGAGAAGCTTATATTAATTAGAGAAAGGAATACAGTACGAAATTTGAATTAAACATTTGGAGGGGGGAAAACAAATCCTACTTCATGAAAGTCTTATTTGTTCTTTCTTTGTTCATCTTTAAAATTTTTTTTTTTTCAACGTTTTTTATTTATTTTTGGGACAGAGAGAGACAGAGCATGAACGGGGGAGGGGCAGAGAGAGAGGGAGACACAGAATCGGAAACAGGCTCCAGGCTCCGAGCCATCAGCCCAGAGCCTGACGCGGGGCTCGAACTCACGGACCGCGAGATCGTGACCTGGCTGAAGTCGGACGCTTAACCGACTGCGCCACCCAGGCACCCCATCTTTGTTCATCTTTAATGTACAGACTTGACAAAATAAAAAAGGTGGCAACTTTACATCCACTGCCATGTTTTTTTTGTTTATGTTTTGTTTTGTTTTTTAAACTAATAAAATTCAGCAGTCTGGGAGCCACGGGTTTCAAGAGCATTTCGGCCACAGACAAGCGGGCTAATCCACAACCTGGAACTTTGTCACTAACACAATGTTGCACACATTGAAATGCTCAAAAAATATTTGTTCAATGAAGATGTAGCCCTGTTTCATAAAGAAGGTGCGGCTTGGGGATGACTCTAAGATGGCCCAAAAGAACTAAGAAGATTTGAAAATGAATTAAATGAAGCAATACATTACGGTAGAATTAAAAGAGGTTGGCCCTAAAGAGTAAGATTTCCCTACACTGCCTACTAGTTTTTAATTCATCATTAACACTGCCTAAAATCCTAACATTGGGTAGAATATATTTGGATGAATATCTATTCTTCTTTGAAAATATAAATAATCTAGAAAGGATTAAGGAACATAACCTTTTAACATGAATATTGTATCAGAAAAATTATAGGAATTTTATCATAGTGTTTACTAAATATATAAAATATAATTATATATTTAAGATTACCAGATATCTTTATGGCAACTTAAAACTTACTTAAGTTTTAGCCACTTCATGTACTTGCCTATAAATAATATACTGGCTTACATTTCAAGTTATATTAGATTGAATCACCAAAAACTGATGGATTTTTTTGTCAAAAATGGTCAAATATTAAACAATTAAAAATAATTAGGGGTATATGACACCATAGCAATAAATACATGACACTGTGCATTGTCAAAACCTATAAAACTTTACAGCAAAAAGAGTGAACCTGAATGCATACATTTTTTTTAATCATTAATGGTCCCAGAATGGAAGGCAGAATGTGACAAAAGAGTCTATCTGTATTACAAATGTGTGAAACAATCTCACTGAAAGGTGGAGAGGGGAAATGAGTGAAATCTGAAAGACCAAAGACAAAAAGGAATTATATATAATCACTGTACTGTAGCTGAGAAAGCTGTAACCTCCCAGGGATACAAGTTAACAATTCTGTTACTGCTATACAAGTGTCCTGGATGAACAGTGAAGTAAATAAATGGATGGCATGAGCCAAGTTTCTTAATGTTGGAATGAGAAGTTACAGATAAGCAAGAACAGTAGGCTAGAATTACCCATGTGATAATAGGTTAGAGTTGGAGTTATCAATATGAACTCACGCTTAATTTAACATATAGATGTCATATACAGAAATATTTATATATATGTATATATACTCAGATTAGTATACACACATATATATTCCTTCTCGGTCAGCTGAGAGGTCCTAGAAGTAACTACATACCACTAGCAATGATTATACCATCTGGATTTTGGTTTCTTTCTTTTTTTTTTTTTTTAATTTTTTGAAATATTTTTATTTATTTTTGAGAGAGACAGACAGACAGAGTGCAAGCAGGGAGGGGCAGACAGAGAGAGACAGAATCTGAAGCAGCCTCCAAGCCCGGAGCTGTCAGTACAGAGCCTGACACAGGGCCCCAACTCATGAACCGCAAGATCATTACCTGAGCCGAAGTTGGATGCTTAACCAACTGAGTTACGCAGGTGCCCCTGGATTTTGGTTTCTAATACTATTCTCCATAAAAGGAACCAGGGCTCCTTAGAGAAATTGCTGATTCTGGAACTAGGGCAGGAAATATAAAAGAAGATCCTGGAGCATCTTACAGTGACAGAAAGAAAGAGCTCAAAACATACACACACACACACACACACACACACACACACACACACAATGATGGAAGTTTGTCAAAGGGATACAGGAGCCAAATGAAACAACTCCTAAGGGAACAGTATGAGCAATAAAATAAAGTAGTGTTGGATTACAATCCAGAATATAGAATACATATCCACAAGGGGTACCTGGGTGGCTTAGTCAGTTGGGTCTGACTCTTAGTTTTGGCTCAGGTCATGATCTCACAGTTCAAGGATTTCAGGCTCACTTTGGTCCTGTGCTGACAACACAGTGGCTGCTTGAGATTCTCTCTCTCCCTCTCCCTCACTCTCTGCCCCTCCCCCATTCCCCTGCTCTCCCCTCCCCCACACCACCTCCCTGACTCCCTCCCTCCCCAGCGCAGACACTCTCAAAATAAATAAATAAACTTTTTAATAAATAAATAAATGGAGAAGAAACAAATCTGCTCTGCAGAATTTCAAGTAATTTAGGTCAACAATCTACCTTCAGGGAAGAGGAGCAGAAATCCCACTCCTTAAGTATAGCTTGTGCATAGTGACTTCCTTCCAAAGAGTACAGTAGGAATAGGGACAAATCTGGCAAACAATACCTCGGTCAGATGCTAATGGTCAACATCAATACTAAGTCATGTCAATAGTACATACCTCCAATATGATGGGCAATTTCCTTCTGTGGTCTTTAACCCAGAAAACATATAACTCCATGATAAACATCAGACAAATTCCAATTAAGAGAGATTCCACCAAATACCTGATCAGTACTCCTCAACTCTAACAATATCATCAAAAACAAGAGACATCTGATAAGTTGCCACAGTCTGAAGAGCCTAAACAGACATGACTAAATGGAGCGTGCTATCCTGGACGAGATCCCGGAAGAGAAAAAGGCCATGGGGTAAGAGCCAAGGAAGTATAAATATAATACGAACTTAAAAAAAAAAAAATATATATATATATATATATGCATACTGGTTTGTTAATTGTAACAAATGTACCATACTCGTGTTAAGATTTTAATAATAGAGGAAACTGGGTATGGGGTATATATATGGGAGCCCTCTGTACTATGTCATTTTTCTATATATCTAAAATTGTTCTAAAATTAAAAGATATTTAAAAGTAGTTTGGGAAGAGTTGAGGTATCTACTGCATATGATGATTATCCAATTTATACGTCCAGCCCTATCCCTAAGACCATATTTTGGCATCAACCACCTCCAGCTTGGGAAATGGGAAACTCTTACATCTTATGTTTTGGTACTGCAGCCTTTTCACTTTGATATTCTTCCTCTCTTGGGTAGACTGTTGGTCATCCCAGCAGTTTGGATGCAAAACCAGAGAAAGTCAATTATACAGAAAGACTTTCAGAAACCAATGTATTTTTAAGAACCAGATTTTTCAACAACCACATGCAGTGACTTTCAGAAACTGTGTCCATCGTTATTTTAGAGTGCATGACTGATTTTTTTTTGTTTTTTGTTTTGTGTGTGTGTGTGTGTGTGTGTGTGTGTGTGCGTGCGCGCGCGCGCGCGCGTTTTGCTGTTGTGATTAGTGCCTAACAATCAAGACCAAAAAGATTTATACACACCCTCTCCCAAATTGGGAGTTAGCACTATTCTAACATGAACTATGTCACCTCTATAAATCTCAAACTTATTTTGTAGAAATGGTGTCAAAAAAAAAAAAAAAAAGGACCAAGTTAATGATTTCTTTTTCCACTGGAAGTTGCTTATAAGTTAATTCAAGTGATACCTAAAACTTCATATGAACTCTTTAATTCAGAGAGTCAAGAAGTAGCTGACAGCCACTGTTCTAACTTTAAATATGTTATGTTAAATGCATATTTTAAAGCCAGTTTTACTACAGAATAGTCACCAAGTCCATTTGAAATAAATTTGATTATGTTTTATCTCTAGGAAAGCATCTGCTAGGTTTCTAGGAAAATGAATCAACTAGTCATTTGTTTCCACTTGGCCACAAATGCTACTTCTATATAAATTCATAGAATAAGTACTTCCATACAAGACTGAAAATAGCTTTAAAAAGCCAAATCTTAAAATAAAACTGAAAAACAGATTCACTGAACATTATTTTTAGCATCCCTCTTACAGTATAATATCAAACTAAGCTTCAAATATGGCCTCACAAAAGGCTTGGCTGCCAGGCTCTATTCTTCTCTTTTGAGGTGAGCTATAAAGAATTTGAACATAAAATGTAAATGAGAATGCATAGCCAAATAAATAGCTCATTTTAAGGTACTACATATCATATCAGCTTTGGAAGAGAAGTTTGATAAGGGATCCCCAGGCATTATAAGGTGCTCTTAATGTTCAATGTTCTCTCTTCCTCTGGTCCTGTAACTGATAGATCTCCACAATGAGAACAGATCCATGAACTGTATCCATGATCATCGTTTGGTTCATTGATCTTATTGCAAATAATTAGGGATGGTTTGTAGACTAGAGGCTGGTATACATGTAGTTTTTCTCACCAATTTTTTTTCTTATCTCTTCATTCTTAGCATTCACTATCACTAGAAACTGCAACTGGTAAGTCCTACTCAGAGGAACACAAAACAAGGCTTAAACTCAGATTAGGATGGACTACAACACATGTAGACACCTACACAAGCACTGCAGCTACACTTGATACATTAAATAGTAATGCTCTTAAGAAAGACACTTAAACTCAAATGTTTCATGTGATGAATGTTCAGTCAGTCTCCACAATGTATTTCATATTTCTGGTGAAGAATAGGGGTTTTTTGGCAAAACTAAAAGGCAACCTACAGAATGGGAGAAGATATTTGCAAATGACATATCAGATAAAGGGTTAGTATCCAAAATCTAGAGAGAACTTATTAAACTCAACACCCACAAAACAAATAATCCAGTGAAGAAATGGGCAAAAGACATGAATAGATACTTCTCTAGAGAAGACATCCAAATGGCCAACCGACACATGAAAAACTGCTCAACATCACTCATCATCAGGGAAATACAAATCAAACCACAATGAGATACCACCTCACACCTGTCAGGATGGCTAACATTAACAACTCAGGCAACAACAGATGTTGGCGAGGATGCAGAGAAAGAGGATCTCTTTGGCACTGCTGGTGGGAATGCAAACTGATGCAACCACTCTGGAAAATAGTATGGAGGTTCCTCAAAAAATTAAAAATAGAACTCCCCTACGACCCAGCAATTGCGCTACTAGGTATTTATCTAAGGGATACAGATGTACTGTTTCAAAGGGCACATGCACCCCAATGTTTATAGCAGCACTATCAACAATAGCCAAAGTATGGAAAGAGCCCAAATGTCCGTTGATGGATGAATGGATAAAGAAGATGTGGTGTATATACACAATGGAGTATTACTCGGCAATCAAAAAGAATGAAATCTTGCCGTCTGCAACTACATGGATGGATCTAGAGGGTATTATGCTAAGTGAAATTAGCCAGTCAAAGAAAGACAAGTATCAGATAACTTCATTCATATGTGGAATTTAAGATATAAAACAGATGAACATAAGAGGAGGGAAGCAAAAATAATATAAAAACAAGAAGGGGGACAAAATGTAAGAGACTGTTAAATGCAGAGAACAAACTGAGGGTTGCTGGAGGGGTTTTGGGAGGGGGATGGGCTAAATGGGTAAGGGGCATTAAGGAGGACACTTGTTGGGATGAGCACTGGGTGTTACACATAGGGGATGAATCACTGGATTCCACTCCTGAAATCATTATTTTACTATATGCTAACTAACTTGGATGTAAATAAATAAATAAATAAATAGATAGATAAATAAATAAATAAATAAATAAAAGAATAGTTTTTCTGTTTTTTCTTCTCTCTTTTTTTTTTTTTTTTTTTTGAGAGAGAGAGAAAGGGCACAAGTGAGCAAGGGGGAAAGAGGGAGAGAATCCCAAGAGGGGCAGAGAGAGAGAGGGAGAGAGGAGCAGGGCTCGTGTTTCTTACCTGAAGTTGGGGGGGGGGGGCTCCACTCACCCAATGCAGGGTGAGATCATGACCTGTGCCAAAGTCAGATGCTTAATGACTGAGCCACCCAGGAACCCCAATAAAGAATAGTTTTAAGGAGGCTTTTCATCTTCCCTAATCAGCAACCTTATCCTCTACTCTCTTCTCGAAGGAGTTTTAATTTTAAAAAAACAAACAAGAGTCCTTTCTCCTGTCTTAATGCAAGGTGAGGGCAAAGTATAGGCTAACAGCACTCCTCCCACCACCCCATAGAATATGTGTGATATTCCTTGGACACTCCTGGCTACCCAAGAACAAAGGAAAGGGGTTCAAGTGCTTGCCATGGTGATGTGGGAAACTAAGGCAAATAAAAAATTAAATTCCTTTACTGCCTACAGCTCACTGACAAGTCCTTGAAACCTGCAGACTGACCTCCCTCTAGGAGCTGAGCTGCCACCATGGTAACACTTTGCTAGGGGCAAAAGAGAATCATTATCCTGGCCCCCCAGGAACCTGTAAGTCTACTTTAACATAAAAAAATTTTCTTTGGGGGCACCTGGCTGGCTCAGTCGGTAGAGCATGTAACTCTTGATCTCAGGGTTGTAAGTTCGAGCCCCACCTCGAGTGTAGAGATTACTTAAAAACAAAATCTTAAAAAGGAGAGACAGAACTACAGGCTAATATCTCTGATGAATACTGCAAAAATCCTCAACAAAATATTGTCAAATCAAATCCAACAATATGTTAAGAAATCATTCACCATAATCAAGTGGGATTTATTCCTTGGATGCAAGGGTAGTTCAATATTTGTAAATCAGCATGATACAATACATCAATAAAAAATTTTCTTTGGAGGGGCTCCTGGGTAGCTCAGTTGGTTGAGCGTCCAACTTTGGCTAAGGTCATGATCTCACGGTTTGTGAATTTGAGCCCCACATTGGGCTCTGTGCTGACAGTTCAGAGCCTGAAGCTGCTTTGAATTCTGTGTCTCCCTCTCTCTCTGCCCCTCCCCTTCCGGATGCCGTGCACTCTCCTTCTCTCTCTCTCTCTCTCTCTCTCTCTCTCTCTCTCTCTCTCTCTCAAAAACTGAATAAAACATTTAAAAAAAATTTTTTAATTCCTTTGGAAACTTCCTTTATCTCAAGGAATATATGCTAGAGATATATGCTGGCAATCATACTCCAAGCTTATGGCCCCCTGATATACATCTGAAGGGTCTCATGACTGAGGTTTTACTAAATGGTAATAAAGAGCATTTCCTAACCTACCCCCTCAAGGTCCTGGAAACCTTGCTTCCAAAATACCTTAAGAGACTTACTCTATCCCTAACCCCCTCCCAACCTAAGGATACACAATCAGTTACCCACCACAACCCCAGCGCAGCAATTCCTGCCCAGGGGTCCTGTCCCATGCTTCAATAAAATCACTTTTTTGTACCAAAGACATCTTCAAGAATTCTGTCTTGGCCGTCGGCTCTGGACCACCCCACCATCACCCCAAAACTTCATCATTTTCACAAACTTCAGCTAATTCTTGGGGCACCTGGGTGGCTCAGTCAGTTGGGCATCCAACTTCAGCTCAGGTCATGATCTTGCAGTCCATGATTCAAGCTCCGCGTAGGGCTCTGCGCTGACAACTCAGAGCCTGGAGCCTGTTGCAGATTCTGTCTCCCTCTCTCTCTGCCCCTCCCCTGCTTGCACTCTGTTTTTCTCTCTCAAAAATAAAATCAAAACATAAAAAAAAATTTTTAATAAAAAAAAAACTTCAGCTAATTCTCAGTTTTAGTCTCCCCAAAACTATCCTATCTAAACTTTGATATGAATTCTTCTCCAGTCAGGAAGTAACTAGTAGTGACTGTTCTGACTTTTGAATATATTGTTAGATACATATTTTAAAGCCAATTCTACTATAAGAAAGTCACCAACTACATTTTCAATAAATGCTTCTCCTGTATTCTTCCTTAGTTACATGTTCCTTCCTTGATATTTTGTATATTTTCTATGGCCTTTGTTTTTTGTTGTTGTTTTTTTCTTAGAGCCCAAAGCCAAGCTTGTTCTCAGGACCCTGAGATCAAGACCTGAGCTGAGATCAAGAGTCAGACGCTTAACCAATTAAGCCACCCAGGCACCCCATATTTTCTGTAATCTTTGTGCTCAGAAAGTTGTCTAAATAGCTAGCTTTGTTATATAAACCACCTTGCTCATAAACATTTCTCTCCTGTTTAGATCATCTCATGAGTAAAACCATCAGAATTTCATTTTTTATTATCAACCATCTTCATAGGTCACAGTTCCTTTAAACACCTTTTTCTTTAAACTTCTTAAAATCTACTTTTTGGGGCACCTGGGTGGCTTGGTCGGTTAAGCGTCCGACTTTGGCTCAGGTCATGATCTCACGGCCCGTGAGTTCGAGCCCCGCGTCGGGTTCTGTGCTGACCGCTCAGAGCCTGCAGACTGTTTCAGATTCTGTGTCTCCCTCTGTCTCTGCCCCTCCCCCGTTCATGCTCTGTCTCTCTCTGTCTCAAAAATAAATAAACGTTGAAAAAAAAAATTTTTTTTAAATCTACTTTTTAAAAATGATAAACAGTACCACCTTGCCTTGACATTATAAATTCTAATAAGGTTACCTTTCCAAGAATTCCTTTTAAGGCCATATCACCAATACATTCTTTATTAGTCATTAAAAGATACAGCACTGTCATTCTCTCCACTGGCTTCTTCCATCTTCAAAGAGATGACACCATTGGCAAGATAAAAGAAGAATGCATCAGAAGCTCTGGCTTCATGCTAACTCATATCTGTGCAGGACTGCTTTCAAAATATTTTCAAGTGCATTATCACATTTGATTTCTCACAATAAACTTAGAAGTTTGGAAAGACGGGTGTTATCACTTGAAGGCTGAAAACAGCTAAATTATTTACTTAAGGCCACAGGCCAAATGGAAATTGACACATATTTGGGGGTCCTTCCCATTATAATGCCTTCCTCTTCTTTTAGCAGAATCAGACTTCCAGTCAGTAACAGGATGGTAGAAGTTCCAGGTACCTATTATTTCTTGCATCTATGCCAGTTTTACAATCTATGTTAAGAACTCTTAATTGTTTCTAATAGCTACAGAATTTGTTCTCTGGGGAAGTGATGTTATTTCCCCATCCACCAAGAAAAATGCATTTCATATGACCTTGGTTTTATTCCCAGCTCTACTATCTTTTCACTGTATAACCCTGGGAACTGGCTTCAAACTCAACTGCAAATGTAACATTACTGTACTTTTTCACATTTCACAAGCAAATTTTTTTCTTAATCATAAAGAAAAACAAAAATTCCTCTACATCTTAACATATAATGATAATAACCAGCCAACTTCTAACTATGGAAAATATAATAAAAAAAAATGAATACTAGAGAGTAGAAGATAACCAAGAATTTCTTGACCATATGAGTATTAAAATAGAAGACAGGTCACAGAGAGCATAATGGAATCATAGCCCTTTTTGACCTCTAAAAATTAATCAGATTGTAAATATTGGTTGTATATATATCCTAAAGGTTCCATTTGTATCCTTGGGAAAAAAAAGAAAATGGGAAAAAACTATACAACAGATGACACCTTAAAATCACAATTTGGTTATAAAAAATTAGCAGAGAATGAAATAAATCTTAAATCTTTTCTAATATTGACAGGACACATACACATTTGTATATCTGGGGGTTACATAAATGTTTTTATAAATTATCAAAGTAATCTCAAAATACGGTAGAAATCTTGTGAAAGAATCATGTATTTAACCTATTTAACCAAGTAAATAAAGCACCACAAAAATAAATACAAGATTTACCTTTTTTATGGATCCCACAATTCACTGGGGAAAGATCCATAAAGAATGCAATGATTGTTACAGCATAGGGAATATAGTCCCTGGAACTGTAACAGCATTGCAGTAATAGCACTGCATGGTGACAGATGGTAGTTGATAAGAACAAAGGCAAGAGAAATGTAGATAAAATTAAATTTCCTTACAACTTGCAGCCAACTGAAATGTACTTGAGACACACTGAGTGACATTCCTCAAGGGAACTCACAACTGCCCTAATGTTAATGGTTTGCTAGAGGCAAGAAGCAACCTCAGCTAGACAATAGTCAGACCTCCAGGATCCTGTAAATAAATCTTCTTTAACATATCAAAATCCTTTCGGAAACTTATCTCTGCTCCTCCAACTTAAAGGTATATAATCAATTGTTCCTCATAATCCACACCCCCCCCCCCCCCCCCCGCCCCAACTCTTTCTGCCTACTGTCCTGTCCTGGTGCTTTAATAAAAATGCCTTTTTGCACTGAAATCAAGAGTTCTTTCTTGACAGTTCCCTCCCAGTCCCACATCACCTCAGTAGCTACACTTGTGGTGAGCATAGCATAACATATAGAATTGTTGAATCACTATGTTCTCTACCTGAAACTAATGTAATATTGTGTTTCAACTATGTTAAGAAGAGAAGATTTTGCTAAGGTGTTATACCCTGACAATAATCAAAGAACTTTTAAAAAGGCAAAGAATTGGCTTCTAAGTTTATGCATCCATGAAAACTATAGAAAACCTTTTGAGAGGCTAAGAGAAAAATTACCAGGTGTACTCACAACTGCAAAGAAAAGATCTTTCCCCTCCCCCGCCGTTGCGAAACCAGCCAGGGCGCGCCTGGTGGTAGTCTGACATAAAGGTGGGAACCAATCAAGTTCTGCTGAATGGTTTGAAATAAAGGCGGGAACCAATCAAGTTCTGCTTGATTCAAATTTAAATGTCAACCTATAACAGCTCTGTAACCTCAAAAAAATCCCTAACTTGTTTGTGCCTGTCTATAAAAGAAGCTGTAAGATCCTTGCTCGGGGCCTCTTAGCGTCACCGGAAACGAGTGCTCGGAGGACCGGGTTCGAACCTGCAATAAACGACCCTTGCCGCTTGGCTTTGACTCTGGACTCTGGTGGTTTGTTTTCGGGGGGTCTTTCGAATTGGGGCATATCACTTTTAAATATTACATGTAAACAAAATTTTAAGAGATTCAGCCTCCAGAAAATATACCCCATACAAACAGAGAAGGAACACTCTCTGTATTTAGAAGTAATCGTCACTAGTTCAGGGATATTATGGTCCTTGGTTCCAATTACAGTGTGTGCTTGGATAAGAAAACTTTCACCCGAATATCCTTATTTTTTAAATGAGGGTGTAGGATTATTTCTAAAGTCCTAATATCTCTAGAATCCTGTGACTCCAGGAATAACAGCACAAGTCTACTAGCCTGAATGTAATAAGTTTAGATCTCCAGCAGGAAATATGAAGTTCACTTGTCCACAACCCACAGGTAATTGGGTTTTCCCTCACAGCAATAACATCTCCAGTAATTCAATTACCTGATAAATCTACCTTCTCCTGCTCTTGACGATAATATGTTATTATCCAATCATATCACATTAAAATATAATTCCACTATAACCAATGAGAAATAACTTTCTAGTAAGAAGATGCATAATGAGTCTTTCAAACATTAAACCAGAAAAGATTACTCTGTGTGCAGACTTGCAAAAACAATTCAGCTTTAAGAGAGCTATGTGAATCTGAAGAAATGTTTATAGTGTAGTCATTAATCAAATGCCTTATAAATGAAATTACTAGACACATGTTCAATGCTAATGACTTCTTAACTTAATCCTCAGATTAGAAGACTAAAATTTTTGTTTGCCCTTTCTTATTTCAAATTCAAGCCACAGCCAGAACACAATAAGCTCGGATTCTAACTCTTCTTTAAGGCCTCCCATAACATTCCAGAATTCCTAAAAGTATAATGTGAATAACAAAGGCAAGGGTAAAATTTTCCAGGTAAGAAGGTACTGACCAAGGAGATTCTTTAAAAAAGGAGGGGGGAAGGAGAGTAGCGGAAGGGAGGAGACAAAAGAAAGCATCATTAAAATTCATTTCAGCCACAGTAACACCAGCCCCACCCCAGTTGTTTCTTATACAAGCATACCTCCTTTTATTGTACTTCAGTTTGTTAAGGATATTGTATCTTTGCAGATATTGTATCTTTTACATAGTGAAGGTTTGTGGCAACCCTGTCAAGGAAGTCTATCAGAGCCATTTTTTCCAATAGCATTTGCTTACTTCATGTCTCTGTCACATTTTGCTAATTCTCAAAATATTTCAAACCTTCCACTGTTACTATATTTTTTAGTGATCTGTGATCAGTGATCTTTGATGTTACTATTGTAATTATTTGGGGACACCATGAACCACACCCATATTAGATAGCAAACTTAATCCACAAATGTCATATGCATTCTGACTGCTCCATTGACTGACTGTTCCCTGTCAATCTCTCTCTCTTCTGGCCTCCCTAAAACAAAACAATACTGAAATTAGGCCAACTAATAACCCAACAATGGTCTCTTAGTGTTAAAGTCAAAGAAAGAGTTGCACATTGCTCACTTTAAATCAAAAGCTAGAAATGATTAAGCTCAGTGAGGAACTCTTGCCCAAAGCAGAGACAGGCCAAAAGCTAGGCCTCTTGCCCCAGGCAACCAAGTTGTGAATGCAAAGGAAAAATTCTTGAAGTAAATTAAAATTGCTACTCCACGGGGCGCCTGGGTGGCTCAGTCGGTTGAGCCTCGGACTTTGGCTCAGGTCATGATCTTGGGGTTTGTGGTTTCGAGCCCCGCGTCGGGCTCGGAGCCTGGAGCCTGCTTTGTATTCTGTGTCTCTCCATCTCTTGGCCCCTCCCCTGCTCATGCTCTGTGTCTCTCTGTCTCTATAATAAATAAACGTTAGAAAAAAAAATTTTTTTAAATAATAATAAAATTGCTACTCCAGGGGCACCTGGGTGGCTCGGGAGGTTGGGCATCCGACTTGATTTCATCAGGTCATGATCTCTTGGTTTGTGAGATCAAGTGCTGCGTCAGGCTCCATGCTGGCAGCTTGGAGCCTGGTTAGGATTCTCTCCCCCTTCCTCTGCTCCTCCCCCGAGTGCTCGTTAGCTCGGTCTCTCTCACTCTCTCTCAAAATAAATAAATAAATCTTAAAAAAAAAAAAAAAAATGGTGCCACTCCAGTGAACACATAAATGATAAAAAAAAAAGTGAAACAGCTTTATTGCTGATACGAAGAAAGTTTTAGTGGTTTGGAAAGAAGACCAAATCAGCCATAACATTCTCTTAAGCCAAATCCTAATGCAAAGCAAGGCCCTAACTCTCTTCAATTCTATGAAGTCCCTGAGAGGTGAGGAAGCTGTACAAGAAGAGCTTGAATCCAGAGGAGGTTGGTTCGTGAGGGTTAAGGAAAGAAGCCATCTCCATAACATACAAGTGCAGGTGAAGCACCAAGTGCTGATGTAGAAGCTGCAGCAAGTTCTCCAGCAGATCGACCTAAGACAGTGAAGGTGGTTACACTAAACAGATTTTCAGTGTAGATGAAACAGCCTCATTTTGGAAGATGCCATCTAGGACTTTCATAATTAGAGAAGTCAATATTTGGCTTCAAAGCTTCAAAGGACATGTTGACTCTCTTTTTAGGGGCTAATGCAGCTCATGACTTTAAGTTGAAGACAGTGCTCATTTACCATTCCAAAAATTCTAGGGCCCTTAAGAATCATGCTAAATCTACCTGCTTATGCTCTAGAAATGGAGTAACAATGCCTATATAAGAGTACATCCATTTATAACATGGTTTACTGAATATTTTAAGCCCACTGTTGAGACCTACTGGTCAAAAGAAAATATTCCTTTCAAAATATTACTGCTCATTGACAGCATACCTAATCACCCAAGTGCTCTGATGGAAATGTAATACAAGATTAATGTTTTCACACCTTCTATCACAACAGCTATTATACAGCCCGTAAATCAAGGAGTCATTGTAACTTCCAAGTCTTACTATTTAAGAAGTACATTTTATGAGGCTAGAGCTGCCATAGATAGTGAGTCCTCTGATGGATCTAGGCAAAGTCAACTGAAAACCTTCTGGAAAGGATTCATCATTCTAGATGCCATTAAGAACAGTCGTGATTCATAGGAAAGGTCAAAATATCAACATGAATAGGAGTTTGGAAGAAATCAATTTCAGCCCTCGAGGATGACTTTGAGGGATTCAAGTCTTGAAGACTTCAGTGGAGGAAGTAACTGCAGATGTGGAGGAAACAGCATGACAACTAGAGTGAGAAGTAGAGCCTGAGAATGGAACTAAATTGCTAGAATCTCAGGATCAACCTCTAACAGATGAGGAGTGGCTTCTCATGGATAAGCAAAGAAAGTGGTTTCTTGAGATGGAATCTACTTCTGATGATGAAGCCATGAAGATTGTTGAAATGACAACAAAGGATTTAGAACACTACCTAAACTTAGTTGAGAGGATGGACTCCAATTATGAAGGAAGTTCTGTGGTGAAACGCTATAGAACAGCATTACATGTTACAAACTGTCATGAAAGTAAGATTCAGTCCATGCAGCAAACTTCACTGTTGCCTTATTTTAAGAAATTGCCACTGCCACTCCCACCTTCACCAACCACTACCCTGATCAGTCAGCAGCCATCAACATCAAGACAAGACCCTCTAACCCTCTACCGACAAGAAGATAACTTGTTGAAAGCTCAGACAATGGTGAGCATTTTTCAGCAATAAAATATTTTTAATTAAGGTATGCACATTTTTTAGACATAATTCTATTTCACAGTTAATAGACTACAACATAGTGTAAACATAACTTTTATATGCACTAGAGAGCCAGAAAATTCATTTGGCTCACATTATTGTGATATTCACTTTATTGCAATGGTCTGGAACCAAAACTGCAATAACTCAGAGGTATGCCTGTATCTGCTCTGCCCTCGAGTTTTCCATCTCTTAAAACTATTTTAAATGATGCTGAACTTCTGTTATCATTCCCTCTAGTCTATATCCATTAAATTTATAAGTGCTAAAGTCCCATATAAATTGGTACTCACTTGGGGCGCCTGGGTGGCTCAGTTGGTTAAGCGGCCGACTTCAGCTCAGGTCATGATCTCGCGGTCCGTGAGGGTTGTGAGTTCTAGCCCCGTGTAGGGCTCTGTGCTGACAGCTCAGAGCCTGGAGCCTGTTTCAGATTCTGTGTCTCCCTCTCTCTGACCCTCCCCTGTTCATGCTCTGTCTCTCTCTGTCTCAAAAATAAATAAATGTTAAAAAAAAATTAAAAAAAAATAAATTGGTACTCACTTTTCTTTTCTTTTAAAGATTTTATTTTTTAGTAATCTTTACACCCAACATGCGGTTTGACCTCACAACCCCAAGATCAAGAGTTACACGTTCCACCGACTGAGCCAGCCAGTTGTCCCAGTATTCATTTTATTACTATCTGGGAGGCTCTATAGACTAATCATTTAAATTAAAAATAAAATACTCTACCACTTATAGAGAAAAAGTAGCTTAACAACTTGACATGTTTCCTAAAAGAGATTACAATCTCAAAATTTTGCCACATATTAACATGAACCCAATATTTCAGTTCATACTCTCACAAAAGAAGCACCAACTTCATTTGCTGCCCTAAAACATAGTAAGTTAAATAGCTATTTAGCAGTTTTTTATTTAATTATATTCCTGAAGTCATTTGATTTAATCAAACCTCCCAGAATTCAGGCTAAGACCAGTCCAGCCTGTACTCCCCTAGCAGAGTCCCACTACTGTCAATAGCCTTTTAATATCCCAGATTAGGCTACCTCCCAACCTCTGCAGTCCAAGGCAAAGGGGCCCCTAGCCTGGGGCCTATCTACGTCTCATCCTACCCCCCGTTCTGTTCCACACCCTCAGGAACCTCCAAAGCAGTGTAACAGGCACCATAACCCAAGTCCAAGATCCATCTACTCTCTAACCCCTGGCCACCTCTTGGGCCTAGGAGGTACACATTGGTGCAGTCTCCCTTCAGAAGAAGAAGAAAAGAGACCTACACAGGTCCTGAAAGTTAACACTAGGCCATCTAGGTAGAGAATTTTGGAGTCCGTTTTACTTGGAACAGGATTTAGAGGAAGGTAGAGCGTAATCTCTAGGTGGGACATCTCTGGCCCACTGGCACATCCTTGACCCCTCCCAACTCCTAGCTAGCCAACAGCCATCTCCTAAGCTCAGCATACCAGAGCATTGTCTTAACACTCTCCCTGGATCCTAAAGATTACTCAAGTTTGGGGGCACACTAAAGGAGTCAAAATAACTGTACAGATCAGTTCAACATTACCCAAGCACCTACCTCATGCCAAACACATGGTATGAGCTAGGGTTTCTACCCTAGATGGGTACGATGAAATCCTAACATCAAGGAAACTGTGGTGGATTGACTAGAGTAATGGCTCCATTTGCTCACATATCCTCTACCCATGCCCTTTGATAGTTCTCTCCCACACTGACCCTGGGGCTGGCCATATGACTTGTTTTAGACAATGAGACAGTAGCAACCGTATCAGAAGCAGAAACTTGAAAAGTTCCTGCACATTAAAGTTTGCCCTCTTGATGCTCTTGGGAACCCTGTGGCTGCCATGTCAACAAGTTCAAGCAGCCTATTGAAGAATGAGAGCCCACAAGAGTATAACTAAGGTGTCCCAATCATCAATCAGCCAGCCTCTTCTGACCCAGCAGTTGTCCATATAAGTGAGTCCCAGCAAAAACCAGCTAAGCCCTACTCAGCACAGACCAAACTGCTGATTCCACAAAATCATTAGCTACATAAATGGCTGCTGTTCTAAGCCACAAAGTTTTGATGTGGTTTGTCGCAGTGCAAAGTCTAACTGATATAAAACTCAAAAGCTTATAGGGAAGCCAGACTTGTATACAAGAGAACACAGTCCAGTATGAGGGCTGCAATAATGCACCTAAGTACAAGATATCCGGATAATTCAGAGGAATGGGTGATTAACCAGGCTGGGTCCTGTGTGGAAGGCTGCAAGGCACTGTCAGGAAAAGGATCACAGAGGAAGATGATGTATATTCTTCTCCTTTATTCTGAGGAAAAGAACCACTGCAGGAGGTAACAGACTTAACCAAGCTCTGCTTCTTCCATCATTAACACAAATCCCCTAGAGGGTACATCAGGACCAAGTCAGAATCCATGGGCAACTGTTTCCACTGAGAAACCACAGAATGTTCATTCAACCAGAAAACTCTCTCTCTCAGAGCCCAAGAAGCTTCATCAACACCGAAACCAAATAAGACCTTGAAGATGCAGCCAAGTTGAACATCTGTTTAACTCAGCTGTATGCAGCTCCCTGTGGTCTCCCCAAAGTCAGGCTGAGAAAATGACAATGCACTGTCACTGCAGATGGTAAGACAAGCACTCTGAGCAGACAAATAGATTGGCACATTGAGAGAAACCAAACCCTTACCTAGAAAGAGGCCCCAAAACTCAAGACTGGAATGTCCCGAGCTTCTGAAACCATGCAAACGCCCAACATATATTTAAATATATTTAAATATGTTAGTGTAACTATAATAAGGAACATTAGGAAGCTACTAAAAATATGCTTTCAAAGAGCCTTCAATGAGATGGCAAATTCTCCTAAAATCAGATACAAAAATTGCATATACAATGCAGAAAAGTTATGTAGAAAAATTAATTCAAAGGAGAAAAAAAGAAAGTATGCCTAAATGTCAACAGTATCCTTGGGTACCAGGATCATGGGTGAATGTTTTTCTCTTATATATTTCCATGTTTTTCAAACTAAAATATAAAGTTATTTGTTTAAAAAATTGAATCATACAAACCAAAATTAAGAGTCTATAAAACAACTGGCCTGTACTCTTCAAAAATATCAATGTCATGAAAGAAAAGGAAAGGCTAGGAAAGTGTTTTAGATTAAAGAAAATTAGAAAGACACAGCAACTAAATGCAAAGAAAATTAGAAAGACACAGCAACTAAATGCAACATGTGATTTTGACTTGGATATCTAGTCAAAGGGAAATATGTTCTAAAGAATATTATTGGGACAATTGGCAAATTTTGAATATGGACTGAATGTCTAGGTGGTTATATAATAGAATGTCCTTGGGGATGCCTGGCTGGCTCAGTCAGAAGAGCATTCAACTCTTGATCTCAGGGCTGTGAGTTTCAGCCCATGTTGAGTGTAGAGATTACTTTTAAAAAATTAAATAAAGGGTGTCTGGGTGGCTCAGTTAAGTGTCTGACTCTTGATTTCAGCTCAGGTCATGATCTCACAGTTTGTGGGATCGAGCCCCGCATTGAGCTCCATGCTGACAGCATGGAGCCTGCTTGGGATTCTCTCTCCCTCTCTCTCTGACCCTCCCCTGCTCCGGATCTCTCCCGTCCTCTCTTTCTCTCAAAATAAACTAAATAAACTTAAAAACATATATTTTAAAAAATTAAAAAAATAAAATAAGAGAATGTCCTTGTTTTTAAGGAAACACACTCTGGAGTGTTTGAGAGTAAAGGGGCATGATCTACCAGCAACTCTCATCGTACAGGAAAACACACATCCATGTGTACAAAGCATTAAAAATTGGTGAATCTGGGTGAAAGGTATGCAGGAGGTTTTTATACCATTCTTGCAACACCTCTATATTTGAAATGATTTCAAAATACAGCCAAAAATATAACTCTAGATCTAAAAAAAATCAATTTAAAGACAAAAAATCTTTGGTAATTGTAAATTTATTATCATAAAGAAAATTCTGAAAAGATTTGGTTCCTAGAATGTTATGTAACATTTTCATGACAAACAACAAAACTGTCTCCTTGGAGAAACTGAGGTAGGAAAAGGACAAATCCCTTCATTAACCCAGTTCATTAATCCCTTCATTAATAGATGTCTTGGCTGACGCTCGAATCTCTCCCACTCAGTACCCACTAAAGGCTAAAGGTGCTGGCAACACATCAAAGTCAGGCACTCTGGATGCTTACATTTGCATATCTACACTGCAGAAAAGAAGGCTACCATTTCAGTCGCACACACATTATAATATTTCACCTACGGCCTTCATCCCGACTCGCCAGCTCTCAGACCCTGCTGGGCTCTATGATGCCACTTGTGGCTCGGCCAGGCCCTCTGCCTGGAGTCTCCTATGACCTCATCTGAAATTTCCCAGTCCTATAAATTTTCCCAACTGCTTAACTGTCAAACGCACCCCTTAAGCCCTCTGCCTCATTCTAAGGAAAAGACAAAACTAGACAGAAGAATTTTCATATTAAATAGCATTATCCATACATTATCCATTTCCTCAAATTTTAAATTCCTGAAAGGGCTATATCTTAAGTATATTCTGTATTATACTTAATGTATATTCAATACCATGATCACAAAATTAAAGAAGTTTACATCTCAGAAAATCCGCATCATTAAAAATTAATTCCATCTTACATATGAATAATATTTTGTCGTAGAAGTGATAAGTCAGTAGAATAAACAAATATTTTTTACAGAACTTGTTGAAAAATTAAATAAACCAGTGTTAATGTGAATGTAGCTTTATTATTACATAAATACTAAGAAAAGTCACAGGACATGATTACAACTGCTCTTAATAAAAGAATTTCAATAATCATTATTATACTTGGAGATTTGGGCAGTTTCCAACAAAATTAATTTTGCTCACAACCAAAACAATACTTCCCAATAAATTATCCACAAAATAATTCAAGATACCTTGTCAAATTTAGCATATTTTTTGTACTTCTTTGTACTTTACAATTTATTCTGCCTGTGGATTTTGAATAGAACACCCAGTAGATAACTCATGGAATTAATTTTTGGTAATCATTTTCTTATAATACAAGTACTATGTGCTCATTTGAATAAAAAAATTTTAATATAAATAAAAAATCAATTCCAATTCCACCACCCAACAATGTCTTAATATTTTATCTTAGACCTTTCCAGACATTTTTACACATATATTTTCATAACAACACTGTCACACTCCACGTATTGTTTTATACCTTCTTTGTCCACTTAACAGTATATATGATTCTTTGGCACTAAATATACCTCCTTACCATCAGGTTTACAGGCTCCACATTAGTCTATTGGGATATACCAGATGTTTGACATCTAGTTGTTTCCATTTTCCTCTAACATACACAATTTTATAAGAACTAACATCATTAATTATTTTCATGGGCAAGCTTTCTTTTTCTTAAAAAAAATGTTTATTTATTTTTGAGAGAGAAAGTACAAGCAGGGGAGGGGCAGAGAGAGACAGAGAGAGAGAATCCCTTGCAGGCTCTGCACTGCCGAGCCTGATGCGGGGCTCAGACTCATAAATGGCGAGATCATGACCTGAGCTGATCAAGAGTCAGATGTTTAACCGACTGAGCCACCCAAGGTACCCTATGGACAAGCTTTCTTAAAGGAAGAATGATCTCCTACAATCACAGAGCTGCCACAATAGGAGCATCTGAACTAAATGCCCGCTGAAGGCATCTCTTCCTACCGTCCATGGGCAACCATCTTCAACCAACTATAGTACAGCTGGAGCAGGCCACAATGAGGACCTTAGTTTTCAGGATAAAAATTACAGCACACGGCATGGCAAAGCATTTTTTTCCTCTGATTTGTGATTTCTATAAATAAGAAATCTTGTAAAAGTATGAGATTAACTCACCATATAAATGTCTATTTAATAAATTGTGCTTATAGAGAAAAATAAAGTACTGTCCCATTCAAGACACGTAGTCACTATACATTAAGCATATATTGTTAATGTCAACATTCTTGAATGAAGGCAAATGTTATGTCCTTAATTAATTCATTTTATATAATAGAAATCATGGAATGCTTAACTTGCTCAACAGAACAGACCACAGAAAATTTTCTCAGGGAGTCAAAACAAAAAACAAAAAACTAAAAGACAACTAACCTAACCAAAGTATATAGATATAGGATCACAGAATGTTAAATCTAAAAGGAGACTTAAAGATTATCTGATCAGAGCTCTCCCGTCATTCTTAAAATAAGGAAACTAATGATAAGAAAGGTCTAATGGCCAAAGTCATGGTTAGTACATTTATTCAACCAATATTTATTGAAATTTTACTAGGTGCTGGGTCCCATGCTCAGTTGTGCACATATAAGGCTCAGCAGGACAGATATTATCTCCCAACAGCATGGAGCATACAGCCATCGTGCTGGTGGGCAGTTAATTTCCTATTGAATGACACACTGGATCTCTGATTGCTATTCCAATGTAGTTTGACAATTCATTCATTTAACCAAACATTCAGCACCCACTATGTGCCAGTCTCTGCTGTAGGTTCTGGGGGCAGGGAACACAGCGAAGCACTTATCCTCATGCAGCTTGCATTCTGATGAGGTACAGAGACAGATGCATAGCCAAAAATAAATAAGATCCTGCTAAGTGCTAGGAGAATACTTAAGGATGATTAACAAAACAGAAATAATAAAACAGAGGTACCCCCTAGCACCTTTAGCAAAGGCAATCTGAGAAGTCCTCTCTAATTCCAGAGAGGAAGGTAATATAGTAGCTACATTTATAGCAATTGAATCTACAAATCTTTTTCCTCATTTATAAATAAGATATTTAATAGATGGCCTCAGAAGTCAGGACATTGCATAATGTTGGGGTCCCTAGGTGGCTCAGTCAGTTAAGCTTCTGACTTCAGCTCAGGTCATGATCTTGTGGTAAACGAGTTCAAGCCCCACATGGGGTTCTGTGCTGACAGCTCAGAGCCTGGAGCCTGCTTCAGAGTCTGTGTCTCCCTCTCTCTGCCCCTCCTCCATTCATGTGCCCGCTCTCTCTCTCTCTCTCCTTTTCTCACTCAAAAATAAGTAAGATTAAAAAATTTTAAAAAATAATAATAAGGCATGTTCATTTCAAATGTTTCTTTTATCCTAGTTTGTTCTGCCTTTCTGACCTTGGGTTAGGCCAGTTATTCTGACAGTATGCACCATGGAAAGGAAAATTCACTTCATAGAATATTCAAGAGTATGCTATTTAACCTTTACAGACTCTTTAATTTATTGTTTACTCAACCAATGTTGCTTATGCTCCATTTGCTCTACTTAATGCTCTGTATGCCAAAAAAAATAATCTCAATTAAATGCACTAGCATAATTACCAGTGGGAAAAGTTATAATTTCAAAAGATAGCCAAGTTCTGAAGAGAAGACATATGGGATTTAAACTATAAATACACATAGATACCTGAATTATTCCAGCTGGCACATCTGACCATGTAATTAATGATTACTAGATGTTCTTCTGCACTTGGATAACAAAAACAAAAAAGTCTATTTTAAAAATATACACGGAGACCTAAATGCAACATACACAGTCTGTATCCGAAAACTGTTTCTTTCATTTAATCAGTCAAATTCTAAATTTAAGATTATTTTCTAGCAATCACAGGGAATAACACAAGAGCATTTGTGGTAGATACAGCAAGTGGCTAGCTCAACTTCTGTTCTGGTTCTCTTTATTTGCCTTCCTATACTGCAGAAGCTAGAATGTTAAAAACAAACAAACAAGCAAAAAACACCAAAAAGACAACTTCACTTCCCAGACTCTCTTGTAACTAGCATTCTCCATGCAGTTTAGTTTTCACCATAAGATGCACTTCTGTAAGACCTGAATTCAGCGTCAAATTAAGCAGGAGAGAAGCAGTGCTCAAGGCGTTGTTTTGCTGGTGTAGATCTAGAAGGCAACAAAGCTTTGAAGCTAACAGTGCTGACAGCAGTCTGGTCACAAATCACAGCCACAGTAGAATATTCCAGAACACAACAGTTGCTTCAGGATTCCTGGAACTGGTGAAAGTGGTGAAAGCAGCAGTTGGCATAAAGATTTCCCAAGTCTCCAGCTTCCCAAACATAACTACAGTAGTAGTTCCCTTGACAGCCAGTTCTTGAGGCCCAGCATAGGGTCTAATCCTCCAGCCCTTCCAATGATTAGCAAACACCTAATTCCTTAGGTTAAATCCCTTTTGTCATTGTTTTTTTGGCTTAAATAGCTAGAGTGGTTTCCATTATCTGCAACCACACCCTTGAGTGATAGGTATTAAGACAATTACGTGAAAACATACAACTGCCTCAACACTTTCATGTTTCCAAATAGTCAAAGTAATCTAAAGTGATCTAGACTCTCAAAAGATAGCAGTGACTAAAATATATCATTAATTCTTCATTTTTTTTCTGAGCAGTAACAAAGAGAAGCCTAGATTTTAAAATCAAAGCTACTCAACATGTTAAGTCATTTTTTAATCCAACTCATTATGATTTGATATTTGAAAACTACACCAAACAAAAAACGTCCTAATTGCAACCCTTGCTTCTTCGAACAACAAAGCAGCACCTTTCATAAGGTAGACCCTGAATATATGTTAGCAAATGAGTATGGGTGGAATGATATAAATGATTCAAACTAACAGATAAGCCAAAAATACATTCATTTTGATTTGGGGCAACAGGTTTAATTATGAAAATGTCACAGATCAAATTAAATACATTATCATTAAATCCACTAACTTTATTGTACAACTGCACATACTCTGACAGAAAATATAGGGGAGGCTCCATGTTAAAACTTTAGGAAATTTCTATAAAGGATGGAATAGTATAATAATTTCCTAGAGCGACAGAGAATCTAATCAGGTAAGTAATTTCTTCAGCATATTTCTGTTTTTTCGTATAATTATGGTTCTTCCATTTTTAAAAAAACTGACCTTCAAGGTCAGAAATCTATTCATTCAGGTAGATAGAATCTACTTGATAATAGGTCCCAGCAGTAACCAAGTACCTCTAGGACTCAAAGCAATACTCTTTTTCCCGAAGGGTACTAATGACATACTTTTCATGCAAAAATATGATGACTTTCCCCTGAATAATGAATAGTACAGCCTCGGTTCCCATCTATGCAGAAAAGTAGTTTGATAAACTGAGGTTTACTTTTATCTCTGTCACTTAATACAAGTTTGTTCTCCAGTTCATGGGAAAAACAGAAATGCTTCAGCAGATCCTTCTACCAGGAGCATCACTACTATAGGAAAGAAGTCAGACTCAGCTGCAAGCCTTTTTCACGAATAAATTCCCACAGTCCTATCAATGTGCAGATTCAAGTTTTTATCAACTTCCAAAAAAAAATTAAAGGGATTTTAAATTAATGTTTCCTGATTATTCAATTTGTGAAAAATGCATTATTAGTTGCCAAGGAAAGATACAACAGCATAGAAAACAAGGTCCTTATCCCCAAGGAGTCTGAGGGAGGAAAGCGCTCACATCTTTTTTTTTTTTTTTTTTCCTCTCCAATCTATGTAAAAAACAAACAGAAAAGAAATCATTAAAGCCTCTGGAAACTATTAGTGATCCTTATTTGGGGGAGTTGTTAGACAGCTTTTCTTTAGTACCCGCCCCCTCATTCTTCTCACTAATTCCATGCAGCATATTTTTAAATGAAGATTTTACTTTTTTAAAATTCTCTCAGAACTTCATTAGTCAGCCAAAGATGGCACGATGTGTCACAATGACTACATGGAGAATCACTGCCTCGGTGCTATGGAAAAGCTAACTGAGGAAATGAGTGAATGAAACAATACAGCTTAGCAAGTGCTGATCCTCACTAAAGAACATCCACTCTCACGCCAGTTCATAATCAAAGGCCCCGCCTAAAATTTAACCATGATTCGAACCTTGCAGATATGAATGAGGCAATTCACTTCTGTGAATTTGAATTCTTCAGTGTAGTAGCTAAAGGTCAAGAAATTGGGTTAATGAGAGCATGAAGCTGGGGTGGTGATGGAACAAGGGAGCAGAGAAAGGCAGAGACCATTCATTCTCCACTGCAAGTGAGAAAGTCATGGCAATAGAACCCTGCTGTGATTTTTTTAGGAACTTGAATCGTTTAGCTTATAGATTATCTGTGTCCTTTAGTGTTTCTTTTTGTTTTAGTATCATCTCTTAACTATTTCACTGGTGATTACACCTCTATAGAGGATGTAAATGCAAAGGAGATTGAAGTAAAACTCAAGGTAGGCCAATTTCATTACGAGGCAACAAGTTAAGGAAAAAAGATTTATCATGAAAAAAAGACTAAGGTGAGTGGAGTCTTCACCTTGGATAAGTTCAATTTATAACAAGCAGATTTACAAAATACTTAAATAAGAGGTTGATTACAATTCTTTGCTCTAAAACAGTCTTTCTTCTTTAAAAATATTCCGCTTACTATTATGTTTAATACACATAAAACTCTTGGGTTTAAAATGCTTTTAGGGGTTCCTGAGTGACTCAGTCAGTTAAGTGTCCGACTTTGGCACAGGTTATGATCTCATGGTCTGTGGGTTCAAGCCCTGCATCAGGCTCTGTGCTGACAGCTCAGATCCTGGAGCCTGTTTCAGATTCTGTCTCCCTCTCTCTCTGCCCCTCCCCCACTCATACTCTGTTTCTCTCTCTTTCTCAAAAAATAAACCTAAAAAAATTTTTTTTAAATAATGCTTTTAGGGGAGCCTGGGTGGCTTAGTTGGTTAAATGGCCCAACTCTTGATTTCAGCTCAGATCATGATCTCATGGTTCATAAATTCAAGCCCCGTGTCACACTCTGCACTAACAGCTTGGGATTCTCTCTCTGCCCCTCCCTCACTCATGTGCGTGTGCTCTCTCTCTCTCTCTCTCTTTCATTCTCTCTCAAAAATAAATAAATATTTTTAAAAAATAAAATAAAATAATGCTTTAGCTTACCAAAATGTGATTTACATATGGTTCCAAGAAAGCTTAGCTGTGCTATGGGGGAGGGTTGGATGGCTAAAATTATGGTTATTTAAATTTATGTCTATGGCTTCAGAGCCTATGCAGAAGCGAAACAAAGTTCTGTAATTTAGGTTTTCAATATAGACTTTTTTTATTTTATACTAGACTCTTTAGAGTCTATAAATGGAAAAAAAATAATGTGGGTCCCCAGAATAGGAAGAAAATCTTACTTTCCATAACCATAAAATAGAAAACAAGTATTACACATGTTCAGACTCCAAATATGCCAGGATTAGATGGATAGTTCAGTAACTTAGCTAATAACCTCAACAACATTAACTTTCCAAATGAAGACTTTGAAAGGATAAAAGGAAATGCCTAAACAGCAAAAATACTTCAATATAAAGCCATAAAATTGCCACTACAAAATCTTAATAATGCTCTTTCATTCAGAAACATGGTACATTAGTAACAACTGTGACACAAAAAAAGGAATGCTGTTTTGTTTATTTTGACTCTTTCTAGATTATGGTCAACAAATGCCATTTATTCAACAAAGATTTGATGTGCAATGTGTTTGCTATGAGATTTACAAAGATGGCCTAGCCCCCAAGGAGCTTATGCCTGGGAGAAGTAAAAGACACAAACGGGAATAACCACAAAGCCATACAGTATGCAGACAAGCCCAAAAAGGACCCAGGGGGCTAAATTAGTCACAAGAAAAAAGATGGGATGTGGCTGGGGTTATCAAGGAAGACTTTACACAAGGTGGCATTTGAATAGCAAAAAAGACAGAAATCTTATGCCAGATTTAGATAAGGAGTCATAAGGAACAAGAGGAAGGAAGGAGGGAAGGAAGGAGGGAAGGAAGGAAGGAAGGAAGGAAGGAAGGAAGGGAGAAAGGAAAGGGAAGGAAGGAGGGAGGAAGGAAAGGGAGGGAAGGAGGGAGGAAAAAAGAAAGAATAAGAAGGGGAGAACTGTCCCTTTTTTTGTTTTGACTTTTTATTTGGAAAATGTCAAGCTTACATAAAAGTAGAGAAAAGGAGTGTCTGGGTGGCTCAGTTGGTTAAGCATCCAACTTCGGCTCCAGTCATGATCTCACAGTTCATGGGTTCGAGCCCCATGTCCAATTCTGTGCTGACAGCTCAGAGCCTGGAGCCTGCTTTGGATTCTGTGTGTGTCTCTCTCTCTGCCCCTCCCCTGCTTGTGCTCTCTCACTCTCTCAAAAATAAATAAACATTAAAAAAAAAAAAAAGTAGAGAGGAGGGTGTAATAAATCTACATGTACCTGTATTCCACCCCAACAATTATCAGCCCACAAGCAATTTTATTTCACCTCTCTTCTCACCCACTCCATCGCCCACTCTCCTACCACATTATTTTGAAGCAATCCCAAATAGCGTACTATTTTTATCAGTAAAAATTGAACTATGTTCCTTTAAAGGTAAGGGCTCTTTTTTTAGACTTGCTGTGGTATTTTTTTTTTTAATGTTTATTTATTTTGAGAGAGAGACAGAGAGCTCCAGCAGGGGAGGGACAAAGAGAGAAAGAGACAGAGAATCCCAAGCAGTGCAGACAGAATCTGACGAGGGGCTCAATCCCATGAACCTTGAGATCATGACCTGCGCAGAAATCAAAAGTCAGATGCTCAACCGACTGAGCCTAACACACACTGTCCTAATTGCTTTACAAATACCAACTTAATTTACCCTCTAATCAACAATAGTAAAAGAATGATATTATTATCATTTCACAGATGAGGAAACTAAAGGCCAGAAGATAAAAACGTAACTTGCCCAAGATGGCCCACTAGTAATAAGTGGCAAAACAGGATTTGAACCCAAGGGTTCAGACTTAGCTCAATGGTCTTAAACACTATACTACATTATGCTGTCAGTAAACATTTGGTTTACTCCTTCAGAGTCCAAACATAACTTACACAGTGTCATTTTTACATGCTATGTTTCAACTTGACTTTAAAAAGAGATACTATTAGCCCTGCAACCAAGAAAGAAAGGTACAATTGCACACATTCCAATGGAGTAACACTAGTTTTTTTAGCAACCTTAGCACACCCAATTCAGGCAAAATAGTCATGAACTCTAGAAGTTCCTGAATAAGTGCAAGTACTCTGGGCTCACAAATCACACATGTGCATTTGACAACTAATAAACTACTCAAATGTCATATTTTGATGATAAAAGCAGAGTCCTCAAATTATTTTCAAGAACTCAATTTCATCAACCACTGTATACCTTCTGACTACAACATATGAACATAAGAACTATCATAGACACCAGTGAAACACTGAATTATTTTGACCTGCCCAAACACCACAAATTATTTAACTTAAATTAATATTTAATTATAAAAACTGCTGGTTTCCCCAATTCTTTCAATTAATTAAGAAATTAACCAAATTAACTTAATCACTAAAATATGCTTATGTATGTATAAATATACATGATATATACACTTTTTTTTTTTTTTTTTTTTTAATTTTTTCCCAACGTTTTTTATTTATTTTTGGGACAGAGAGAGACAGAGCATGAACGGGGGAGGGGCAGAGAGAGAGGGAGACACAGAATCGGAAACAGGCTCCAGGCTCCGAGCCCTCAGCCCAGAGCCTGACGCGGGGCTCGAACTCACGGACCGCGAGATCGTGACCTGGCTGAAGTCGGACGCTTAACCGACTGCGCCACCCAGGCGCCCCAATATATACACATATTTTAATGGCATCCAATTTTAATATCTGAAAACCTAGATATCTGAAAAATACATGTGTTTGTATATATGCATATGGATTTGACATCCAATTTTAAAATATGGAAAAACAGGGATGCCCAGGTGGCTCCGTCGGTTAAGTGTCTGACTTCAGCTCAGGTCATGATCTCACAGCTCCTGAGTTTGAGCCCCACATCGGGCTCTGTGCTGACAGCTCAGAGCCTAGAGCCTGCTTTCGATTCTGCGTCTCCCTCTTCCTCTGCCCCTCCCCCACTTATGCTCTGTCTCTCTGTGTCTCTCAAAAATGAATAAACATTAAAAAAAAAAATTTAACTATGGAAAACAACCATCTCTGATTAGGAACTGAAAAAGCTGAGCTTACATTACAGTATGTTTTCAAATGAGTTCCAGGAAAAGAATTATCTACCATTTATTAAGTAATATACTTTAACAGACACTTTAACTGTGGCAAGAGGCCCTCTCACATTCATTCCTATCGTATGGTCAAGTGACACTCAAAAGAAAAACAGAAACATTCTTACTTTTGAAAACACAACAATAATGTCACATAATGAGAGGCTCAACATAAATGTGCCTCTGGTTTGGATTACAGCTATACCCATTAGGAAGTAACGGAAATAGCTCCTAAGGAAAGATTTGATAATACCATTAGGAATGCTTATTTTATTGTCATTGAAAGAAAAGATAAAAGAACATCATTTACTTACTTTCTGAGGAGAGGAAAAGAAAAAGCATATACCTTTTCATATGTAAACCTCACTTAAGAGTCTCAGGCATTTTCACAGCTTCTAGAGCCTAACAGCTGTTCTTTAGAATGCTTCCTTGGGGTGCCTGGGTGGCTCAGTCGGTTGGGCGTCCGACTTCGGCTCAGGTCACGATCTCGAGGTCCGTGAGTTTGAGCCCCGCGTCAGGCTCTGGGGAGATGGCTCAGAGCCTGGAGCCTGTTTCCGATTCTGTGTCTCCCTCTCTCTGCCCCTCCCCCGTTCATGCTCTGTCTCTCTCTGTCTCAAAAATAAATAAACGTTAAAAAAAAAAAAAAATTAGAATGCTTCCTTAAGGGATGTCTATTTCTCACCCCAAAAGTTACCTCGTCCTTTGAGACAAATTTCTCCCCATTTAAGTAATTTATCTTTTTTTTTTTTTTTTTTTTTTTTTTTAAGTAATTTATCTTGTCAGCTGAAATGCCAACTCCTAACTAGGAAGGAGAGACACAATTAATGTTGTCATCTCCAAGTCCGTGCCTCTTCCCCCTGAACAGTCCTGATCTGCCTTGACCTGTTTTATCTTTTCTTTGGTCCAAATCCCTAATCATCCTGCACTTTACCATATAATTTCCTTATTTATCACGTCCACTGTTTATTCAACTCCCCAGTTAGAATATGAGCTCCTGGAGGACAGGAATTTTTTTATTGTTTTATGGGCAATAAATAAATAAATAAATAAATAAATAAATAAATATTGAATTTGGAGTTTTAAATAATATTTTTTTTATTTTGTAAAAATACTTATCTTTGAGAGAGAGAGACAGAGTGCGAGCAGGGGAGGGGCAGAGAGTTGGGAAGACACAGAATCTGAAGCAGGCTCCAGGCTCTGAGCTGTCAGCACAGAGCCTGCCGTGGGGCTGGAACCCATGAATGGTGACCCAAGCTGAAGTCAGACGCTTAATTGACTGAGCCACCCAGGCACCCCTTAAATAACCTTTTAAATGTTAGTAGCACTTCACACAAAACATTAATGCTGTGTCCTTCACATCGATTTTAAAAAGTCACAACAGCCCTACAAAATACATAATATTTTACTGATGAAAAATGCGTCACAGAAATTACATAGCTTCACAGCAAGTGAAGCTGATTCAAGATTTTTTCATCTTAATGTATGATTTGACTTGACTTTTTAAAGTCAAGACCCTATTAGATCTTCAAATATTCAATCCCATCCAATAACTACAACAATAAAATGTGAGTTAACAAAGTTGATCAAGTGTCTTTACAAATTATGTGAAACACAAAACTCAAACCCTAAGAGTAATTATGGAATGATTTTCGTCCTCCTTGCTATGATTATACTCCTACCTTAATCTTAATAACAGAAAAAGAATAATAATTTCTATAATACTTTATACTTCATAACATGCTTTTATAAACATTATCAAATTTGACGTAAACTATAAAAAAATCCTGTTCTTCAACCAATTCCAAAGACAAAAAAATATCTTGTCCAAATTAGACCTGAATGAGACACAGATATTTAGAAAAAGACCTCCTGATGGCAACTTCTAGAACTTCCAGAGCAGATATTGGCTTTCCAAATGTTCTCTTCCCTAATAAAAGGGACTGGGAGAAAAGCAACATGGTTTTAAAAATTCAGAGCACAATTGGGCCTGGCCAGCATGCCAAAAGTGGAGGAAGCTGTCCTCTTAGCCCCAATTACTAATATCTTGACTTCACTTTTCCTAGGAAATGCTAATGGAGAATATACAGAAACAATTCCCAACTAAGAATCATTCATTCATAAATTATTTTGACAATATGTAAGACCTAATATTCACCAAGTGGCTACTCTGTGCTCAACACTATGGGAGATCCAATGAAGTATAAGACATAGTTTCTATGCTCAAAAACTAGCTGGAAAAAACAGAAAGAAAGATGTAAAGATAAACAATAGAAAAGTAAACTACACAAACAAAAAAATCTAGAGACTAGGAGACAAAAAAGAAGCTTTATCATCTCAGGAAATACTTGGCATTTCGTAATTCATCGCAAAGTCTGTATAATTAATACAACTTGGAAGTTCATTTCAAATTCAACTTTCTGTTACAAAGCAGTGCACTCTTAAAATCCTGTTAAAATTATATTTGTTCTTTAAGACCTAACTCAAATCTGACAAGCTCTGTCATCTTCCCTGACCTTTCCTCAATGCTCCCAGGTTTTCGTCATCTCTTAAATTTTCCGCACACTCTCTATCATACATCTGACTTGCCTGATGAGCTATTAGCCAGCTACGTGAGAGCAGAGGTCATAGCTCATACCCGCATGGTAGTACCTGGCAGTTGGTAGGGGCTTAGCAACTGTTGGCTATATTGAATGGAGTAAAAAAAAAAAAAACTACTCTTAAACCCACAAGATCTATCTTCCTAGAGAAAACAATTAATACATAATCTCTCACTTATTAGGGAATTACATTTTAAATGTTCTCTTTGTCAGGTAAGAAACAAGCAAAAGAACAACCAAACATCTAAACAAAAAGAGGAAATTAGGCTATTTAAATTACACAAGTCACTGATAGAATAATAGAGCAGTGGTTATCAACGGGTTACTGAGAAATCTGTGGGGGTGTTTCACAGTGATTGCAGAACCAGAAGTGTTAAACATCCCGAATTCTTAGAAAAGTCCTATACACTGAACAATTATCCTGCATCCTGCATGATTTTCCAATCTTTTGCTACATATTCATGTAAGTAAAATTATCTGAGCTGAAGCCTAACTCTGTTTTATATATAAACAAGGATTTAGGCAATACATGGAATTTTCAGCGAAGAAAACTACCATGTGAGTGGAGAGAAGACTGTACTTTGTTTTGTTTGTAACTTTATGAAGAATTGTTCAGCATTTTGAAAAATCAGGTCCCCGATGGCAATGTATCCATCCACTCTTGTAGTTCTAGGCACTGAGCATAGAGTGATGAGTACATACATTGTTATGCATCAGGTCGCTCCATTTCCCAACAATCTATACTGGTTTCTCCCTGATCTCCCTCCACCCTAAATGGCCCCCTCTGCCCCATCACTTGTGACAATGTCCAATGCAAAATTTTGACTTACAGCATTTGAGGTCATTTAGAATCTTCCCTTCTTAGCACGTACTTGACACTGTGATTAAGCTATTCCTTATACATGCCAGACTTTTTTCATGTTTTCAAGTGTCTGTTCATGCCATTCCTCCTCCAGATACACCTTCCACCTTTCTCTGTCTTCCCAAATCCCATCATCCTCTAGGGTCCACCTAAGTGATCCCTCTTTGATAAACTCTCCCTAGATATTATCTTTCTAAGTGGTCTATTTCCCCTTAAATTGCCCATTACAAGATAGGCTGTTTTGCTACCTGATTGATTTCAGTTTAGCATTTTATTTTATAGTCTTATGCTGTTTTCTCACTGTTTCATGTCTTATCTTTCCCCCAACAGAACATAATTTTGAGGGCAGGAACTCTTCTGTACAGCTTTTTGATACATAATCTATTTTGCAAAGTGACTGGCATATAGTAAGTGTCCAACAGAAACCTATTTAACTGAAGATCAACTTCACGTTTTATCTCAGGGAACTGAACACTGAACATGCATAGAGACTTCAAAGGCTTACAAGTCCCAGATGAGCAAAAGACTCCCTGATCATCAACTAGTTCACAATGAAAAAATAAACACATTAGTTTTAAAATTAGTTCCACCTAAAGTTTGTCTTCTTAATGAGGATATAATGAGAATCCATAAAAATTGTATATGTTACCAATTTTACTTTATATCACTTACCAATTTTATATGTTACCAATTTTCCTTTTATCAGGGAATACAAACCAGCATTATTTCTCAATATTTTCACAATAATGGAAAACATAATAACAGGATACTAGTATTTAAACAGGCCCTGAGACAAGCCAATTGAACCCTGACTGCAAGGCTAGTTCTTCAATGGGCATTTATATCTTCCTAGGCACTACATCTGCACTTTCAGTAGCTCCCACCAGTGGTGCCTAATTATGGCTTTACAACCCAAATTAGTGGTGAAGAAAACTGAATGTGAGATATGAGTTATAGTTAAAATTATAGACAACAGCAGAACTGGGGCACCTGGGTGGCTCAGTCAGTTAAACATCTGACTCCTGATTTCAGCTCAGGTCATAATCTCACAGTCATGGGAATAAGCCAAGCTCAGCACGGAGCCTGCTTGGGATTCTCTCTCCCTCTCTCTCTCTCTGCCCCTCCCCCACTCACACATGTGCTCGCTCTCTCTCTCTCTCTCTCTCTCTCTCTCTCAAAATAAATAAATAAATAAAAACTTTAAAAAAAATCAGTACTTCCCAGGGCGCCTGGTGGCTCAGTCGGTTAAGTGTCCAACTTCAGCTCAGGTCATGATCTTGCAGTTTGTGGGTTCAAGCCACGCATTGGGATCTGTGCTGACAGCTCAGAGCCTGCAGCCTGCTTTGGATTCTGTGTCTCCCTCTCTCTCTCTGTCGTTTCCCCTGCTTGCGCTCTCTCAGTCTCTCAAAAATAAATAAGCATTAAAAAAAAAAGAATTTAATAAATAAATAATAAATATAAAAATATCAGAACTTTCCATATTTAAAAATTAACTTGAGTCCATGTAAAAGTTATCAGTCCCCACCTTTAACTGGTTGAAGGTTAAAGTAAACTGAAAGTGGGGCATCTGGGTGGTTCAGTCAGTTAAGTGTATGACTTTTGATTTTGACTCAGGTTCATGAGCATCAGGCTCTTCACTGACAGCCCAGAGCCTGCTTGGGATTCTCTGTCTCCCTCTCTCTCTGCCACCTCCACTGCTCACTCCCTATCTCTCTCTCTCTGCCAAAATAAAGAAATAAACATTCAGGCACCTGGGTGACTCAGTCGATTAAGCCTCCGACTTCGACTCAGGTCATGATCCTGTGGTTTATGAGGTCGAGCCCTGCATTGGGCTCTGTGCTGGCAGCTCAGAGCCTGGAGCTGCTTCAGATTCTGTGTCTTCCCCTCTCTCTGCCCCTCCCATGCTTATGCTCCGTCTCTGTCTCTCAATAATAAATGTTAAAAAAAAAAATTTTTTAAAGAAATAAACATTTAAAAAAAGTAAACTGAAAGTAATTGGCAATAAGTTGATTTCTGTCTTGAGGTAGCATGAAATAATTATTGCCTATGAGCATTAATTTTTTGAGCAATAAAAATAAGGCAGAGCAATAAAATATTTTAGTAGTAATAACCCAGCATCATACTTCGGTGAAAACTAACGATCATCAGTCATGATATGAATCCATTTGCAATTAAGTAAATGGAAAAAGAAAAAAGTGAATGGCCAGAAATTTTCAGGTCAAAAGCTTACGTTTTTACATGGATATAGGTACAGGAAAAACATGGTTAGTATAAACTAGAGAAGAGGAATTCTAGAGTAAACCAACACAATTCAACAGTGAGTTACAAATGACAGCTACAACTACCAGCTTCCCTCATGAGGAAATGCCTCTGAATAGACAAACTGAATCAAGAATGAAAATCACACACAAAAGATCTTAGGAAAGTTGAACTCTGCGAAAATCCTCTGGGACCAAGCTCTGAGCAAGCAGGTGACAACTCCTCAGGCACGTGGAAGGCACCACCCACAGGGAGGGCAACGGGAATTGCACTTGGGCCATGTGCCAGCTGTCTTTGCATACCTTAATTCAGAGGGGAAAGTAACAGTTTGTGCCCAAAAGCATTCACAAAATGGCTTTTCCAAAGATCAAACATATCATGCTCAGATACACAGCCTTAAGAAAAAAAAGTACATGCAAGAACAATTAGCCTGGCAACTATAAGTAACTGTATAATGGACACCAAGAAGTTTCTTTTGTTCCTTTTCACATTACAAATGCTCTATCAGGGAAGGAAAGAAAATAAAAACCTAAGTTTCTCAATATACAGAGGCTACTTCTTGCTTAATAAAACAAGCCAGAGTTAGAAGACAGCTAATTCTCCTTTCTTTCTGCCTGAAAAATTGTCTAGTGTGACATCACTAACTCAATTATGCATGTCTGCAAAGATCCTATTAAATAGGTGGATTTGAGCATTTCAAATAGATCTGGCGTGAAGCTATTTCTTGCTCAAAAATTTCCACTCATTCACACAACACACACATTGCAGTGCTGAGGTTGAAAACAGGAAAAATCACTTGGCTTAACACCAAGTACTTCAGGGCGTTACAGTTTCTGCCCCTTGGCCTGTGCAGACCACAGAGAAAGACGGATGCCTGAAATGCCATGAGCTGTGCTCAGGACACCACTTGACACCTTCACTAGGGAAGGTAGGTCCCAGGGCATGAACCAAAGAATTGCGAAAGTGGTCAGCTCTAAGAGATCCTGTTTCTTAAAAAATAACACTACTATCGCTCAAGCAAGAAGTACCTTTTTAAGAAATGCCTCACCACTTGGGGCACCTGGGTGGCTCAGTCAGTTGAGTGTCCTACTTTGCATGATCCTATGATTTGTGAGTTTGAGCCCTGCATCAGGCCCTCCACTGTCAGCGCAGAGCCCACTTGGGATCCTCTGTCCCCCTCTCTCTGCCTCTCCCCTGCTCATGCGCTCTCTTTTGCAAATAAATAAACATGTGAAAAGAAAAAAAGAAAGAAATGCTTCACCACCAACACTCTTAATGGCATGAGGATGATTCTGGGTGGAAAAACACAGATGTCAATCAATGCATTGAAGAGTAATTCATGAGTTGAACCCAATGTGGACAAATTTGGGGAATAATTATCAATTTATTTCATTTACATCTTACAACTTATGTATGCATATGAGTGACATATGATAAAAATCTATTTCTAAAGTCTGAGAGCTTTTCCAGGAAGTACAAAACAAAAATTCTAAGTGGTAAGAAAGCACTGTGTTTAACTGACAGTGGTTTTCTTTTTCTTTCTCAGCTATATATAAAATAATGGAGCATCTTAAAATTGTGGATAAAACTGATGGATAAAATATGGTAGGATATGTTAAAATACAGTTATATAAACATGTATTTATGATACATGACCAAAGATACCACTGAAGTAAACTCCACAAATGCCAAATACTAGAATAACAGGGATTCCCTTTGACACTCAAGCATGTAACTGCGGGTCTGTTAATAATTTTTAAAGTAGATTATAAACATGAAGTATATACTATTCCAAGAAGAGGTTAGGTTTAAATAAAAGTAGATTCAAAGGAAATGCAGAAAAACTTATGTGACAATATCATAAATATATGAAAAATACTTTGGGGGCATCTAACCTTAGTTTAGAATTAACATCTGAAAGGAAAACCATCTGCCCTGCATCTCTCCATAACACATTACTTGGGTGCCTATTAGCAGAAGAGTCATGGACTGGATGAACATGATGTGACCTGTCAGAGCTTAGTACAGACAGGACTTCTATATTTGAAGTTCAGAGCATGAACAGCCACATGAAATACAGGTTTTCTAGTGAAATCATCATGATAGGGACAGTGAGAGAAGTATTTAATTACTTAAGCAGTAACCACTTCCACAAGACTAGACAGAATTATATCTAATTTCAAAAGCCATCACCTCTCACATGGATATGTTTGCTTCAAATCTGTTCCAAGCCTGCTCTTCATCCCACTTATCCTTTGGGGAGGCCTGCACTGAAGGTCTGACTCCTATCCCTGCCCAGACCATTCCATGAAGACCATTCTTCATACACCGTGTGGAGTTCCTGCTAACTTCAAAGGCTGTGCTCCATGTGCAGCTATACACAAAGCTTAAAAGACTTTATTGGAAACTCACATGCACCTAAATTTTTTTTAAAAAGACCTTAGGAAGGCTTCATAGGGGAAGCAATATGTAAACTTCAACTTACCAACAAATTCCTCTCTATACTTGTGTGAGATCTTTGAGAGAAAGGATCATCATTCGCATCTCTGAATCTACATTAGCTAGTACAAACCTTTGTATACAGCAAACAATAAAGTTTTAATAAACTGAATTAAAATGGGGGGAACAAGGGGCACCTGGGTGGCTCAGTCAGTTAAGTGTCCAACTCTTGGTCTCGGCTCAGGTCATGATCTGACAGTTCCTGAGTTTGAGTCCCACACTGGACTCTCTGCTGACGGTGCAGAGCCTCCTTGGGATTCTGTCTCTCCTCTCTGCCCCTCTCCTGCTTGTGATCTCTTTCTCTCTCTCTCTCTCTCTCTCTCTCTCTCAACAAATAAACCAAAAAAAATTTTTTTAATAATAAAATAAAATGGGGGGAACAAGAAGAGCAAAAAGCATTCTAGATGGAACAAGCAGTATGAGTAATGACACAAGGGGATGAAACTACAAATGTTCCAGAAAATGGTACCTATGATGTGTGAATGAAAGGAAGAGAAGACACTGCTGAAAAGTAGTTGGTGGCTGGGTCATGGAAAGCTTTAAACACCATGCCAAGAAGTTAAGAGTTTATCATGTAGAAAAAGGGAACGGTGGTAATTAGGGTTGTGCAAGACTATTTAAGATGACTTAGAAGGGAGTTGACCAGACACACTATTAAAATAAGCTACTGTGGGGGCACTTGGGTGGCTCAGTTGGTTAAGCATTCAACTCTTGATTTCAGCTCAAGTCATGATGTCACAGTTCTTGGTTTTGAGCCCCGTGTCGGGCTCTGTGCTGACAGTGTGGAGCCTGCTTGGGATTCTCTCTTTCTCTGTCTGCCCCTCCCCTGCTCATGCTCTGTGTCTCTCTCTCAAAACAAATAAATAACCATTGAAAAAATAAGAAGCTGTTGTGATAGATCAGAGAAGAGGAAAGTAAGTCCTGAAATGGGACAGTAGCAACAGAAATAGAAAAGCACCATCAGGGAACAAAGGCATCACTCAAGTAGAACCCACAAAATTTAGTAGATACAGGGAGAGGAGAATTGAAGAAAATATGAAAGTTTCAAGGTTTATTGATTGTGAGAACAGCCAAGTCCATCAATACACATAGGAAATGAGCTATTTGGGAAATATATGAATCTATTAGTAAAACTATGAGTATTTAAGTTGAAAGAAATTGCAGCATGTATCTGAAAATATGAGAATGGGATCCAGGCTCAAAGTCCCAAAGTCACTTACCCAGCTCAACCCTGATAATGGGTGAGATCATAGAGGAAAGAAAGTACTATTTGTAGTTATAAAATATGAGAAATTGTTTTTGTTCTGCTCTAGAGGAAACTATATGAATATTCTTCTTCCTCTTTTTCTGATAACAAAACTATCTGACTGATCCATATTTCTCTTTTTCACCTAACTACCAGGGTGCTTACATGTATCCAATTCTACTATTATGCTAATCTTTATGTTTGGAAATTTTCTATTCTTCATTTCTTGGTCTTAGTTACTTCTTTTTCTTGGCCCTGCCTCTTCACTTCTATTTTACTTTATTGTTTTATTTTATATGTCCGGTACCTCCATAAATATTTGTTGCAAGAAAATGAATACATGAATGAATATGATTTGTAGGATGCCACCTCAAATCCTTTATGAAAAAGCAGGATATAAATAAATTTAAATTAAAAAATGGTTTTATTTGCAGGGATGATAGCTAATTTCTTATGAATTACAGAAATGTTTCTCCTCAATTAAGAAAGCCTGCTAGATATTAAAGGCTTGTGTTTTAAAAGGCAAATAAAGGGATGATTCCTTTCAATTATAAAACAATTTAGGCATACAAAAAGATTCTTGCTCTAAATTAGAACTTCAAGCAACATAATAAAAAAATTTTTTTCAAGCAAGAATTAGAAACTTTTGGCAAGCAAAATCTAACAATTAAAGCATCTCTAATATAATAATACAAACCATTAAGAAAACACTTTTTAAAATATTTATTTATTTTTGGGAGAGTGCAAGCAGGGGAGGGGTATAGAGAGGGGGACAGAGGATCTGAAGTGGTCTTGCACTGAAAGGCTGACAGCAAAAAGCCTGATGTGGGGCTTGAACTCACAAAACACAAGATCATGACCTGGGTTGAAGTCAGACACTCAACCGACTGAGCCACCCAGGTGCCCCAGAAAACATGATTAACAAATGTTCAATTTTTATGCCTTTTTTTTTTTTTTTTGAAAGAGAAAGAGAGAGAGAACAGGGGAGGGGCAGAGGGAGAGAGAGAGAGAATCTTAAAGCCTGACTTGGGGCTCAATCTCACAAAGGAGAGTATGACTTGAACCAAAACCCAGAGTCAGACATTTAACCAACTGAGTCCCCCAGGCACCCCTGTATACCACTTTTTAAAGAGAGAAGCAGGGTGCTTGGGTGGCTCAATCAGTTAAGTGGCTGACTCCAGCTCAGGTCATGATCTCATGGTTTGTGGGTTTGAGCCCCGCATCAGGATCTGTGCTGACAGCTCAGAGCCTAGAGCCTGCTTCCAATTCTGTGTCTCCCTCTCTCTCTGCCCCTCCCCTGCTTGCTCTCTCTTTCTCTCAAAAATAATAACATTAAAAAAAATTTTTTTAAGAAAGAAAGAAAGAGAAAGAAAGAAAGAAAGAAAAGAAAGAAAGAAAGAAAGAAAGGAAGGAAGGAAGGAAGGAAGGAAAACTACTGAGGGGTGCCTGGGTGGCTCAGTTGGCTGAGCACTGGACTCTTGATTTCAGCTCAGGTCATGATCTCACAATTCGTGGGCTCTGCATGAACAACACAGAGCCTGCTTGGGATTCTCTCTCTGCCCCTCCCCCCTTACTCTTCCTCTCCCTCTCTCTGCCTCTTTTCCCTTTCTGTCTCTCTCTCTCTCTCTCTCTCTCAAAATAAATAAACCTTAAAAAAAGAGAGAGAAAGAGAGGCCACTGAATAAAACAAGCCACACGATGACAATTGAAATAAATGTTGTACCCCATTCCAAATAGAGGTGTTTGTTGTATGCATATCATGTATCTAAATTATAACCTCTTTGTGCTTGTCTTGGTTCCAGCCTGATATGAAAGACCCTTTTCCAAGCTCAGGGGACTCCACTTAATACACTATGCTTCCGCAAGTCCTGTCTGCTCTATAGACAACTGATAGTTGGTTCTCTACCCTTGCAAGTCTTATCATAAGCTCTATTAGTTCCTTTTTTTAAATAAAATGTTTAATGGTTTTTTAATTTTTGAGAGAGAGAATGTAAGCAGAGGAAGGACAGAGAGAAAGGGGGACTGAGGATCCAAAGTGTGCTCTGCACAGACAGGCAGACAGCAGCGAACCCAATGTGGAGCTTGAACCCACAATCTGTGAGTTCACGACCTGAGCTGAAGTCAGACGCTCAATCAGTTGAGCCCCCAGGTCCTCTGTTAGCTCCTTTTAATCACAAGACCAGTTATCAGGTTCTTGTCCTCCTCACTGGCACAGCTCCTTAATGTTCAGGCAGCTGGAGACCTTAATGGAAGATGTGCAAGATAGGTCTAAATATGCATATTTCCCTTCTATACCAAATATATCTCTCCATTCACCCACCCATGGGTCTAAACCAAGAAGCATACACATCATTCTGAAGAAATACTACCTTTTAGAAAAACAGCGTTCAGTCATAAGTCTTCATAATTTGTCTTAAATATGCAAAAAAATGCAACATTTTAAATAAAGCAGGTGTCTGCAATTCTTGAAATGGAGATCATCTTTTAGGCATGTTTTGCTAATATTTTTTAAACTATCATTTATTGAGAAGTCTATGTACTAGATGTTTAAAAACCACTTTTTAGACTTTGTTAAAACAATTGAGATCATGTATATTATTTCTGTTCTGCAGATGAGTAAACAAAGTCAGAGAGCCACGTAAATACAAAGGCCTTTGGCTTTTTGTACATACAAAAATTATCCTCTCTGGATAATTCTTCTGTGTTCAAAGAGCTCATCAGTTCAACAGGGCTCTGAATATCCCCAGTCTTTCAACACATATTAGTGAACACTTTCTACCTGTGAGCTTAGTGAAGGCTCCCAAGAAAGAGGTGATAGCTGTATCTTGAAAGGTAAGTAGGGGGGACACCTGGGTGGCTCAGTCAGCTAAGCGTCTGACTTTGGCTCAGGTTATGATCTCACAGTTTGTGAGTTTGAACTCCACATCAGGCTCTCTGCTATCAGTGCAGAGCCCACTATAGATCCTCTGTCCCCTTCTCTATCTACCCCTCCCCCACTCGTTCTTGTTCTCATTCTCTCTCTCTTTCTCCCTCTCTCTCTCAAAAATAAATAAACACTAAAAAAATACTTTATAAAATAAAAGAAAGAAAGAAAGAAAGGTAAGTAGAGTTAGGCAGAGAGTTATTCCAATAGGGAGTTGAATATCAAGAGTATAGATTTGAGCATGTTGGAACCTATAAGACATTCAGGTGGTTGGGTATGAGAATCTGGAGTACAGAGAGTTTAAAGATATTAAACAGTAGTTGTCAGTATTTCATTGATATTTAAAACTTTACGATCGAATAGCAAAAACTACAAAACATCACTGAAAGACTTTAAAGAAGACCTCAATAAATGGAAAGGCACCTTCTATTCATGAAGTGTTGGAGAAATGTCTATTCAAATCCTTGCCCATCTTTAAATTGGGTTATTGTGTTTTTATTGTTGAGGTATAAGAGCACCTTATGTATTCTGGACACTATTTCTTTCAGATGTATACTTTGCAAACAAATATCCCCCATTCTCTGGGTCGTCTTTTCATGTTCTTAATAGTGCCCTTTGAAGCACAGAAGTTTTCAATTAAAAAAAAATTTTTTTTTAATTTATTTTTGAGAGAGAGAGCGTGAGCAGGGGAGGGGCAGAGAGAGAGGGAGACACAGAATCGGAAGCAGGCTCCAGGTGCATCAGCACAGAGCCCAACATGGGGCTTGAACCTGTAAACAGTGAGATCATGACCTGAGCCACCCAGGGATCGCATAAGTTTTCAATTTGGATGAATCCCAATTTATCTAATGTTTTTGTTGTTGTTGCTTGTACTTTTGATATCATAGCTAAGGAACAACTGTTGAATCTGAAGTCACCAAGATTTACATTTGCTTTTCCTTCGAAGAGTTTTATAGTTTTTAGCTCTTACATTTAGGTCTTTGATCCCTTTAAGTTAGTTGTGTATATGGTTTGAGACAGAGGTCTAAATCCTTTTGCATGTGGATATCCTATTGTCTTAGTACCATTTGTTGAAAAGGATGCTCTTTCCCCCATTGAATTGTCTTGGCACTCTTGTCAAAAATCAACTGATCATAGGGGCGCCTGGGTGGCGCAGTCGGTTAAGCGTCCGACTTCAGCCAGGTCACGATCTCGCGGTCCGTGAGTTCGAGCCCCGCGTCGGGCTCTGGGCTGATGGCTCGGAGCCTGGAGCCTGTTTCCGATTCTGTGTCTCCCTCTCTCTCTGCCCCTCCCCCGTTCATGCTCTGTCTCTCTCTGTCCCAAAAATAAATAAAAAAAAAAAAAAAAAAAAAAATCAACTGATCATAAATATAATAGTTTATTTCTATTGATCTCTATGTCTATCCTTATGCCAGATACTACACTGTTTTTGAGTACTGACTGCAGTTTTGTAGTAAGTTACGGAATTAGGGAATTTTTATAGAGATTGTATTGAATCTGCAGGTTGATTTGGAATATATTATTATTTTAACAATTTTTAAGTCTTCCAATTCATAAATACAGACTTTTCATTTATTTAGGTCTTTTTAAATTTATTTCAATGATGTTTTATAGTTTTTACTGCACACTCTTGAAGTTTTAAATATCAATGAAATACTGACCACTTCTAATTAATATCTTCAGTTAAACTCTCTTCTGTGCTCCAGACTCTCATATCCAACCATGTGGATATCTTACGGGCTCTTAACATGCCCTAACCCATACTCTTGATATGCAGCTCCCAACTTTTTCTTCAGTCTTCCCCATTTCAGGAAATGGCAACACTGCCCATCTAGTCACAAGTTAAAAACCTCTAAGTAATTTTTTATCCCACCCTTCCCTTATCTAATCCATCAACAATTCATAATGACTCCACTTCCAAAATACATACAGAACCTTGACATTTCTCTCCCTGTTCGCTGCTGCCACCTAATCAAAGCTGTCATTATCACCCACCTAGACAAATGCAAAAGTTTAGTAACCCATCTCCCTGATGCTACTTTGCTTGCCTCCAGTCTATTATCTTCACAGCATCTACCAATAATGGGAATATACTTTGAGTCACATAAATAATTCTGAATTTTCTGGTAGCCACATGTACCAAAAAATGAAAAGAAACAAGTCAAGTTAAATTTGACGGTTCATTTTAATTTAGCCCAGTCACTCCACAAATATAATTATTTCAATATATGTAATCAATATAAACAATTAATGAGACAATTACATCTTCTTTTCATAACAAGACTTTGAAATTTGGTATGTATTTTACATCTTATTGCACATCTCTACTTGGAAGTTTAATTTTCATCAGAAATACTTGATCTGTATTTAATGTTATAAACTTATGGTTGAAAAAGTTTCAAAACACAGAATGAGTTATCCAATAACTGAATCAATTATGCTTTTAAATTTAGGTTTAAAATTACATAAAGTTGTAAATTCAGTTTCTCAGTAGCATTAGCCACATGAGGTTATGACTAAAGTCTTAAACAGCACTTTCCTAGAGTGATCTTTTTTAGATATAAATCAGATATAAGTCACTATCCTAATTAAAATCCTTCCTTCCGTTCCTTATCATTGCACTCGAGACAAAATGTAAACTATTTTTGACAGCAACAAAACCCCCTAAACTCCCTTCTGCCACTTTTCCTTACCATACTTTCCCCTAACCCAACTTACCTTAAGCTCCCCCAACACACAGAGCTCTTCAATGCCACAGAGACTTAGCACATACTTTTCCTTTTACATGGAATGCTTTTTCCTAACTCTTCCAGGGCTGACTCCTTTTCCTTCAGCTAAAGTGTCACCTGATCCGACAGGCTTCCCTGATAAACCTATAAATAATATTCTTCTCTGTCATGCTCCAGCATTGTGTTAAGATCATCTCTATCATGGCACCATACTGATTTATAATTATACTTAATTATAAGCATATAATTTATATAAATTTATAATTTATAATTATTTGTTTGTTATTGATCTTTTCACTGTTCCACAAGCTCTATAGTGACCAGGAGTATGCCTGTTCACTTATTAATGTCTTTCAGCTGCCTAAGAGTGCCTGGCACACAGTGAATGTTCAATAAACAAGATCATATGCTGCAGATAAATCAGTATGACAAAAGCTGAAACCTCTCTATTGTATTTGTTGACTCATTCACTCAGTATTTATTTATTCAAAAACTTACTATGCACCAGAAATGAAAGTAAACAAATAAAAGGGGCTCTGCCCTCAAGAAATTCACATTTTAAAAAAAATTTTGTTTAATGTTTGTTTATTTTTTTTATTTTTTTTTTTAATTTTTTTTTTCAACTTTTAAAATTTATTTTTGGGACAGAGAGAGAGACAGAGCATGAACAGGGGAGGGGCAGAGAGAGAGGGAGACACAGAATCGGAAACAGGCTCCAGGCTCCGAGCCATCAGCCCAGAGCCTGATGCGGGGCTCGAACTCACGGACCGCGAGATCATGACCTGGCTGAAGTCGGACACTTAACCGACTGCGCCACCCAGGCGCCCCTAATGTTTGTTTATTTTTGAGAGAGACAGAGACAGAGCGTGAGCAGGGGAGGGGCAGAGAGAAAGGGAGACAGAATCCAAAGCAGGATCCAGGCTCTGAGCTGTCAGCACAGAGCCTGACACAGGGCTCGAACTCATGAAACGTGAGCTCATGACCTGAGCTGAAATCGGATGCTTAACCTACTGAGCCACCCACGCACCCCCCAAGAAACTCACATTTTAATGAGAGAAGTAGATAAAATAAATTAACACAGTGCAAGAAGTATAACATTAGAGAACTACTCAGAGTTATGATGCCTAGAAGGACAAGTAACTTGGGAAAGGTAAGAAAGTGGAAGCTAGCTGAGACATCCAAGAAAAAAAGATAAAGATAACTTGAGTTACAGATAACAGGAGTTAGTCTGGTGAAGGATCACATTATTCCTTATAAAGAGATCTACATGAAATAGGCAAAGAAATGTGAAACATTGGTGAATGTGTGCAGGGCAAAGAATGACAACAGATAACCTGGAGAGGCTGGGTCATGCAGGTCCTTTATGTCATGCCAAGAAGCTTAGATTTTATGCTGTTGGCATTAGAGGTTGAAAAGTTTTCACCAAGATAGTGACATCATTTAATTTTAATTCCATATCAATCATGTGACGACTGTGCAAAAGTTAGGTTGGAGGGTTACGGATAGAAAAATCATTAAGTCCACTGCTGTTGTCCAGAAGATGAATGATGCCAACTTGAACACAGTGGTTGTAGGAATTAAGCAGAGGTGATCAATTTCAGAAATACTTAGTAAATTAAGCTGTTTAAAACTCATCAGCAACCTTGGCAAGGGCAATGTCAGTGTACTGATGGGAATGGAAGACACATTTCATTCCTTATCCACAGCTGCAGAAATCACAGGAATTTTGAAGATGGTGATTAGGAGCTCCCAAATCTGGTTGCTTATTAGGAGTAACAGGACAACTTTAAAAAAATACTGATTATGCTGGCTTAATCCAGACCCACTGAGTCAGTCACCACGAGTCGAGCCCAGCATCCCTTATTTTAACAAGTCCCTTAAGTAAATCTTACAGAGATATCCACATACTTGCATTGGGAAATGCTAGGATGGACCAGTCTCTCAAGTATATTTAAACCCTGTAATTCAGATTTGATTCTTGGGTTCAGACAGCAAGAATTCAGATAGTAAAGGTTGTAAAGACAAGGAAGGAGCTAAGCCAATGGCTGAAGAGGGCAGAGGTTAAAATGGGAGAATCCTAAATAGATTTAGATCATTAAAAAAATGGATAGAGAAGTATAGATGAGAGAAGGGATAACTAAAAATCTAAGGCACATGAGATAAGAACATTATCAAGCTAAGAGCATTAGTTCATCAAACACAATTTTATCTCATAAATATAAAATATAAATCTCTTGGGGTACCTGGCTGGCTTAGTCAATGGACTGTATGACTCTTGATTTCCAGGTTGTGAATTCAAGCCCTACACTGGGTGTAGAGATCACTTAAAAATAAAATCTTAAATATATATATACATATATATACATATATACATATATATACATATATACATATATCCTATGTGTATGTATGTGTATATGTATATATGTATGCATATATGTATCCTATGTGTTTATATATATATATATATATATATATATATATGTACACACACACACACACACACACATATACATATACATATATATATATCTTACTAAAAGCTGTAATTTTCATTCCTAGTCCCAACCCATCTGAAGTTGGGCCAACAATTTAATCAGTGAAAACTCAATAGAAATTAGTACCTAAAACAGAATTGTTCACAATACTGTAGGGAATACCAATAAGGAGTTTGCAGTCAGCCTCAGAGACCAAAAACCAATGTAAATCAATCAGAAACCTTAAAGTGTCGAACAGCATGGAACCTCTAGAGTCATCAAGAGGTCAGAGAAGGCTGCAATCTGTGACCTCTCCCTCTGGCCCTATCTCAACTTATCAAATTCTTCCTCTCTAATGTGCATTTCAAACTCTACCTCTTTCATGAAATCTTTCCTGGACTCTCCAAAGAGATGAGATATTTCCTTTGAATCATCTAGAACACTCTAATTCTAAAGGCACCCAAATTCTGCCTAAACTTCCATCCCCAGTAAAAAACTGTTGCTATGTGATAGGCACTGTCCCAAATGCTTTACATGTATTAACTAATTTAATCTTCACAACTACTCTATGAGGTAGGCCCTACTATTACGCCATCATACAGATGAGGAAGCCAAGGCACCAAGAGGTGAAGTGATTTCCTAAGATGAAAGAGCTATTTAAATGGCAAAGCTAGGATGGGGATGCATGCGGCCCAGCTCCAGGAACTGAATGTTCTTTACCACAACACTTCAAAAGTTCTGGAGGACACTCTATGTTAGTCTACATCAGATTCTGTTGAGGGCAAATACTTTTTAATTGCCTTTTCATCCAAAGTAAGCTCTCAAATATGTGTTGATTGTTGGAATTCCTTTTGGTCACAAAAGATCATGTTCTGCCCAGCCATGCTTGTTCCTATGTAGTCAAAAATGACCACTTTACACACAGAAAAGATGAGAAAAGTGAGAGGAAAACACATTGCAGAGGAGTGGAAACAAAAGCCAGATAGGTAGAATGTTTTAAAAATCACATAGGTTTGAAAAGGTGAACGGTAACTGCAAGTTCTTGAGGACACTGATGTGAAATTTGCATGTTGGAAAATTAATCTGACAGCAGCAATGCTAGCATGGGAAGGATGAATGAGAAACAGAGGAAAGGAGAGAGCAGGATAATTGAGTTCTCCAGGTACGAGGGCAGGACCTGGACTAGAATACAAACGTTCTGAATAAGGAAATTATAATATGTATTAGATTTAGGAAGACGATTTTAGAAATGAAAAAGACTAAGTGTAAATTTTTAAAATGGGTTTTTAGACCAGTACACCACTGGAAAAAGATGGATTTTTAAAGCAGATTTTAAAATCAAGCTGTTATTCCGTTTTTTTCAAAGAATAATACAATTTATTACTAAAACATTTTTATTCATAACTGCTTCTGTGAGAGATTCTAGTTTCTTTACATCTACAACTGATTTTTGAAGTCCTAGAAAGACTGGACCCAGGGAGGAAGTCTTAACCCTTTTATATGTCTGACACTTTTTATCTACTTAGAGATAATCTATCAAAAACATACATTTTTAAAGCCAGGCTACTCTCTGATACCCAGCAAGCCAAATCATAGACTTCAAGTTATAAAGAACCTTCAAAGTCCTTTTTCTCAACCTGTCTCCCATCTACACCATGCCAAGAAGCTAGTCAGTCTTTAATTCCCAGTCTCCATCCTTCTGGTAATGGAATACTTACTAGTTCACAAGGAACTCATTCCATTCTTCACTCTTCTGTTGAGCACTCTCTCTTATGTTTAAATCTGTCTGCCTGTAACTGTCACTCATCTGTTTGTGGCTTCTAGGGACATACAGAGTCAATCTAATCCCTCTCCAATTAACAGCTCCTCAAATATTTGGAGACAACATCGTGACACTACCAACTACTTTTTAACAAATGCCTCACATAAGAATCATTAGCCTGGTTACCCTAACAATAACAGCACAGTGCATATCAACCCTTGTAGTCTCCTGGGTCACCAAGTTTTTGAAGGAGCTCTCAATACGTACAGCCTCACATAGTTTCTGGCATAGAGGAGACTCTCAAAATAGGACTGTAAATGACTCAATGAATGAATAAACCCATCTGCAAATAGAATTTTCAAACATATTCTCTCTCAATGGGTTTTATCATCTACCTACAACCAAACAAATTTATTAAACTCTCTCTGCCCTCAAAAATCAAATAAATGCCATATAAGGAAAATGTAAACCCAGAAATAATCTGGCAGGTATTCAGGTAAATGAAACATCTTGACAAAGCAGAAACCTTAATGAGGGAGACAATTTTTACTGTAAGTCCTTTAGAAATGTCTGAGTTTTTAACATATGTACCTATTTTGTTTTTCAATTGAAAGACAGTTAACAAAATAAAAATAATAAAATTATCTCTATTTTAAGTCACTTAGTGGAATAGTATGGTATAGTGTGAAACATGCCTTCTATAATAAAAGGATCTGTCCTATCACATATATAGAATCATCAAATAAATAAACTAGAAATAACATTAGATTTAATCTAGTCCAGAGGCATTCAACAATTTTGAATACAACCATAGTAAGAAATACATTTCATATTGCAGTGTGATATACATAACAAATATATAACTAATACAAAAGTTTCCAATAATGTACACTACTTACCATTACAACTCAGAATGTACTGATATTTTTTTTAAAGCTGCCACAACCCATTATATTGATATCCTGTCCTGCTAAGTCACACCCACAGTTTGAAAAACATGGATCTAGTGCAACATTCACCCTCAACCAATTTATTAACAAATCAGGTACACTTCAGCTTGGATAAGTGACGTATACAGAATCACATAGCTAATTCGGACAGCATTAAATGAAAATGACAAATAAAATGTACCTCTTGACTTCATGCAAGCTGCAAACAGTTGGGCAAACAGATAACGCAACCAATTGTACAGTAAGACCCCTGTGCAAGAAGTATGAACAAGGACCACCAAGGAGGGGCCTCTAAATCAGACAGGAAGAGCTGACGAAGACCAGCAGGGTGATGGTTATATCGGACTAACGCCAGTTTGCATTGCCTTCCCCCATGATACCTCAGCTTACCTGAGGCAATCCTTTAACAAACATCCATCTCAAACTACATAACTCATGAATACTCCTAACTCCCTCAGCTGTTTTTTCTTCATATCTCCCTACAATATAGTAGATACTCAACTAAGCAAGGCTTCCTCCTTCCCATTCCTGCTCTTGTTCTTGAAGCAAGAGACTCATGATCCTTCTACCATGTCCCTTCTTCACCAACTTGGAAAGAAATCCCTGGGGATATTATAATATTCATAGTAGGTAAATCAAATCAAGTACCCACTCCCCCCCACAATTTCACATGATTTGTTAGAATTAGGTAAACAGATCATGTAAAATTTCTTAAATTGAATCTACCAAGAACTGCAGTCAATATTCAAAAAGTTATATTGATATTTCCAGATGAGAATGCAAAAATTTCACCACACAATGGTTACTGTCCAGGAAGTAGGATTCAGAATCATGAATGCTAGGATCCGTGAAAAAAGACTGTGGGCCTTTTCCCTTCTCTTAAATATATGAAAAGAATGAATCTCAGTTTTATTAACCAGAAAACAGACACACGGAGTTCTAAGCTTCCTCTAGGTAAGACACCCAAAGCTATTCTTACACAAATATTCTAAGGCACAGTTAAAGGTAACACAAAGATACTGTAATTCCAAATAAAACCAGGTAACTAGCTCAGAGCTGAAATTGGTGGTAAGTTGTAAGAATGCCAATCAGGTCAGAGTATGAGTTTTTCCACTGAAAATAGTCACTGGATAGTACTTCAACATTGACTACAAGAATTACAGTACTTCTCTAATGTCTAATAACACCAGACACAACTATTTTTCTGACTTAGCTCCTGATCTCTTGGCTGTAGAACTTTTCTGTTACTTGGGCTTAGCTTATGCTCTTGCTAAGTAGTCCTGTTTCTCCAGTTGGACTCTGCTGTTTTTCTCACCTCTACCCCTATCTTTGCCTAAATTTCACCTAATATTTCCAAAAGATAAAGATATACTAAGAATGGTTTACTCCATACCATAGAATCAAATATTTTCCTTAAATTTATTCTCTGGGAGAAGGAAGAAAAATTTCAGCAATATTCATTTTTAATTCTATTATCACAGTGTTATTAATTCTATTATGTTCATTATCTCTAGTATTACCACTTAAACTCTAGCATGTCACTTAACTTTTTTCCAGCTCAATCTTCCTCATTTCTAAATTGAAGTTAATAAAACAAGACTTTACTCTCTTTTCAGGGATATTGTAAGGATTAATAAAAGAATAAATGGAGAATTACTTTGGAAATCTTGGAAAAAAAGAGCATACAAACTGGATTTATGTTGTTTTATGCTGTTTAAAGAAAAGATATACTATGGTAATGCTAAATGTGGGCAATGCTTTCTCTAAAGAAGGCCCATATATACTCTAAGTCAGTATGATCTAAAAGTTAGTATTTTGATGCAGCTGTAATTTTCCAACATGCACAAAAAGGAGAATTTGCAAATATGCATCACTATCTATCATCTCTCCTAAATTTATTATTTATTGTACAATACAGTATTAGTTAAAATTATACATACCATACAACTTCTGTATAATTGTAAAATTATGTATTGTATTCAGAAAAATTCTAGTCCAAATTAAAGAGTTAGACTAACAGCCATTAAATGAGTTCTAGTACCAATTCCAATGTGGGGAGTGGGGGTTCCCAAACCAACAAGCATTGCTCTGGACACCAGCTGGGTGCCCTACAATTCAACTCAATTCTGACACCATATCCAGAGATAGCATCATATTCCACAGGTTGAAGGCTCACTCCCACAAGACTGCACCCCCACACTTCAGATGCCAATCTGAACCTCCTTGGGTTCAATTAATTTGCTAGAGTGGCCCACAGGACTCAGAGAAACATTTAACTTACGAGATTACCAGTTTGTTATAAAAGTATATAACTGGGGCGCCTGGGTGGCGCAGTCGGTTAAGCGTCCGACTTCAGCCAGGTCACGATCTCGCGGTCCGTGGGTTCGTGCCCCGCGTCGGGCTCTGGGCTGATGGCTCGGAGCCTGGAGCCTGTTTCCGATTCTGTGTCTCCCTCTCTCTCTGCCCCTCCCCCGTTCATGCTCTGTCTCTCTCTGTCCCAAAAATAAATTTAAAAAAAAAAAAAAAAAAAAGTATATAACTAAGGAACAACCAGATGGAAGAGATGCATAGGGCAAGCACCTCGTGCTTCCATGCCCTCTCCAGGCAATCTAGACTCCCTAAATCTCTGCGTGTTCACCAACCCAAAAGTTCTCTGAACTTTGGGTTTTTATACAGGCTTCATTACATAGTCATGATTGATTAAATCATTGGCTGTTGGCAACTGATTTAACTTCAAGGCCTCTCTTCTCCCAAGAAGTTGGGGGATAGGACTAAAAACTCCAACCCTCTTACTGAAGGGTTAGTTCCACCAGCAACCAGCCCCCATCCTTAAATGCTTTCCAAAAGTCACCTCATTAACATAACAAGAAGCCTTTATTACTCTGAACACTTAGGAAATTCCAAGGGTTTTGTGAGCTGTAAGCCAAGAACCATGGATGAAGACCAAATAAATATGAGAAATATATTTTGGTCGTATGAACAACCAAATATATGCTTTTCTTATGAATCATAATATCACAGGCATCATTTATTGAATGCATATTATGAGCCACACACTATATACATTATCTTACTTAGAACCCACATGCACATTAAAAAAAAAAAAATAAAGTCTGGGACACTTGGGTGGCTCAGTCAGTTAAGCGTCCGACTCTTTGTTTCAGCTCAGGTCACGATCTCACGGTTTGTGAGTTTGAGCCCCAAGTCGGGCTTCTCACTCACAGTGTGGAGCCTGCTTGAGATTCTCTCTCTCCCTTTCTCTCTCTGCCCCTCTCTCACTCGTGCATTTTCACATGTGCCTCTGTCTCAAAAATAAATTAACATAAATAAAGCCTGTATAATTATGTCTATGCTGCAAATGAGGAAATTAAGTCCCAGAGAGGTTCAACGCCTTGCTGAGGAGTCATGCTACTAACAATAGTCAGAGGTGGGACTGAAACACCAGTGAACAAAGCCTGCACTCTATCATTAGGATATGACAAGTCCTTTTCAAATATTGGCTTTTTGAGAATCTAAGAAAACAAGTATCATAAATAAAATGAGTCACCCATCAAATTACTTCTTTAAATGAATTTGTCCTTTTAATTCCAAGACACTGAAACAAAGAGGTCCTTCAGAAGCCCTACCCACTTCTAATAGGTATGTATGTGTTATTCATGGGTATATCATAATCTTGAAACAGTGGGAAATGAAAATGAGATGCTGTCACCAAGGAGCACTGACACACACTTGAAACTTCTAAAAACAGAGGACTTTCAGCAGAGATGCTAGAGAAAAACAAGATCTAAAACAGTCCTGTATCATTCACATAATTCATGGATTAAATATACCATCCTTTTCCTCAACAACTATCTTGCCTTTCTAATCAATTAACGTTAAGGATTTAACACTATATTGACGCTTGTTGAAATTAATTATTAAAGTAATTTCTACGCTATGGATGGGCCTTCCTCTAAGGATACAAAATACAAAAGGAGGAGGCAGAGTGAGTTAAGAGGGAGGCACTTTAGAACAAACAGTAAGAGGAGGAAAAGAAGATGATGAGCTGAACAGGGCTCCCAGTTCTGAACACCAAGTTCCAAACTCAACTCTGATTCTGTTTCCGACCTTGGGCAAATCTCTTGGTCTCTCTGTATCCTGATGTAGCTCCAGGAAGTTAGCAAAGAAATTAAGACAGAAGAAAGTTTCTTACAGAACCTTGTGGAATGCCTGCCCTTGCTACTGACAAAAGCAAAGCTAAGCTACCCATGACAAAAAATAATGAAACACCGATTTGGTATTCATAAACCCTCTAATTTGTTGGAACAGTATTTAACTCAAGAAAAGCAAATCATTTAGTGCTAACCCTCTTCCTTTATCCTCCCCCACTTCTAAACAATAAACAACACATTCCACTCTCAAGTTTGCCTTTAGAACATTTCCCTGACATTCTGTCTTCAATTTCCTTCACTACTTTAACTAAACACCATTTATTTATTTATTTATTTATTTATTTATTTATTTACTTACTTACTTACTTATTTATTTAGCTAGCTAGCTAGAGCAAGAGGGGCAGGGTGGTGGGGGGGGGGGGGCGGGCAGAGGAGAAAGAGAAAGAAAGAGACAGAGAGAGAAAGAGACAGAGAGAGTGTGTGTGTCTGTCTCAAGCAGGATCCATGCTCAGCACAGAGCCAAATGTCGGGTTCCATCCCATGACCCTGGGATCATGACCTGAGCCAAAATCAAGAGCCCAATGCTCAACTGACTGAGCTACCTAGATGCCCCTAAATGCCTTATTCTTAAAATTCTTAAAAAAGAAAATAGAGGCACCTGGGTGGCTCAGTCAGTTAGGCATCTGACTTCAGCTCAGGTCATAATCAGGTTCATGATGAGTTTGAGCCCCGCATCAGGGGAGCTCCACTTCTCTTTCTCTGTCTCTCTGTCTCTGTCTCTCTCTGCCCCTCATGGGATTCTCTCTCTCTGCCCCTCACTCACTTGTGCCCTCTCTCAAAAAAAAAAAAAAAAAAAAAAAAAAAAAAAAGACAAGAAAAGAAAAAAGAAAGAAAGAAAAATAGAATTCCACTCCTTTCAGCATTAGTGCCTTGGAGGTCCTTATAAAGCAGTTGGTTGGCCTGATCCATCCCACTCTTACTTAGCCTTCACTGCATCCAGTTATATTTTTAATCTCTCCAACCTTTTCTCTTTCCTCCTACTCTTCTCTCAGGCCCTCTCCAATACACAGTATCTCTTTGGGATAAGGTGATAGTCTAAATTCAATGCTTTGTTGTCGAGCAGACACTGAGACATAGATAGCCACTCCCCACTTTGACATCGATACTTCAGTACATGCAGCCTTGAGTTAAAATGATACCAGCTGCCAAATGACACTGGAAACTCATATATTGTTTACTTTCCTCTTATATTCCAATTCAATTTCAGAAGTATGGATTTTCCAAGTTGTTTTCTTTTTCGTAAAAATAAACTGACATAGTATAAATTATTTTGTTCCAGTTTGCATTACACACAACTGCATTCATTTTACGAAGCCACTTGAAAGTTGAGATCTCATATCTTATGCTGTCAGTTCTCTTTTTATACATACATCAGCTTCTATGTATTCATACTCCCTTCTATATTTACCCACAATAGTTAGAACTCAATAAATACATGTTCATTGACTTCGTTTGATCATATTTCTCAAGAGTACCAATAGAAGTCATATCCAAGGCTTAATCTCAGGTTGGCCACTTACTAGCCATGTGACCCTCTGCAAATTACTGGTCTCTCTAATCCTGAGATTCCTCCCCTATTGACATGGAGATGTGAAGTCAGGTAAGATAAAGAAAACATGCAAAGTACATAACAGTGTCCATGCTTGCAACACAGTAAGGCCTCCTTCTTCCTTCCACTTTATAAAAATGTGTTCAGTATTATATTGCCCATTGGGATTTTAAGTTAATGCTGACAATGTGAGAAATTACAAAGCAGACTTAGAGGAAGGCAAAACTTTGGCCAAACAGAAAAAGAAATGGATTATTCTATACAGTATAGTAGTTCAGGGCTCTCTTGACTTGGCTCTGGTGGGAGAGAAAAAAAATCATCTGTTGTAGTCCCCTCAATGTTAAATAAATTATAGTAACAAGTAAAACATCATAATTTAACTCCACTTATTAGCCCTAACAAAAGGTAGTAAGAAAAACACCTAATATACTAAATGTATGTTCCATTGGTAGATAACCCAATAGCCTAATCTCTAGCTATTAAGTTTTCCATTCCTCCAAAGTTCTGGAAGGCTTTCTGCTCAACTTCATTCCTAAAGAAGTTAATCAAGTGCACTTAAAAAAAATTTAATGTTTATTATTTTTGAGAGAAAGAGAGAGAGACAGAGCGTGAGCAGGGGAGGGGCAGAGAGAAAGGAAGACACAGAATCTGAAGCAGGGTCCAGGTTCTGAGCTATCAGCACAGAGCTTGATGTGGGGCTCAAACTCACGAACTGTGAGATCATGACCTGAGCTGAAGTCAGACGCTTAACCAACTGAGCCACCCAGGTGCCCCCACAAGTGCATTTTTTAAGTAACTGTTAATGATAAGCAAATTTCAAAACAGAGATTTTCTATCCAGTCAAGTTTGTCTAGTTTTACTGCTTCTCTGATACTATTAATAAAAAAGAATTAAGTTGACTGTGGTAATTAAATCTTACCAACTGTGAATTTGTGATAAGCTAAAGTACATTATATATGTTAATTCAGCAGAAATACCTTCGTAATTTCAGGTTTTAGCAATTCATTGTTGGATGAAAAAAGTTCATGTGTCTGGAACTTTATTTAAATAGACTCTTGAGAACCATGAAGCTCAATTTTCAAACATTATCGCATTTTAATTGTTAGCACCCATTTACCTAATAACTTTAACACTTGGAAGCCATTTGTTGAAAAATATTCACTAATTCAGATGCTTTGATATTTAAAAAAATACTTTCCGTCAGTACAAACCCATTTCTGAATTAAGTTTTACTAATATAAATGCTTCTGTGCCTAATCCCATTTGCAATTAGAGAAGTCTTACCCCCCTCAATTTTTAACTACTCTCTTGAAATTAGTCAAAAGATTTAAAAATAGATTAGTGTTGATCTCACAACTCTTGATCTCCGAATCGTGAGTTCAAGCCCCATGCTGGGAGTGGAGCCTACTTAATTTTAAAAAATATATTTTAAAAAAGCTTTAATTTAATAATCAACATCCATCTTTAAAACATCACAACTAAATAAATATACATTTGACACTTCCACATTGAAACACACTCCCTCAACACAGTCACTTTTTAAAAAATCTTCTTTTAATCATTAATCAGAAAACCTATTCTATTTGTACAAAATTAAAAGTCTATTTACCACTCAGACTAGAATAAAATAATGTGGAATTCTCTGCCTATATAATTAGCATTGAAGAACTAAAATTTCCAACAAGTATATCATTAAAAAACATTTGCACATTAGCAACTAGTACAGTTTTCATTTAACACCTCCATAAACAACTTATATGCACTCTAAACACATACTTAAACAACCCAATTACATGCTAGAGCTCCCTGCAAGAATGTCTAATACAGTAAAGAAAAATACTTCCCCTTTAACTAATGTTGCTTCTTCCTAAGGAAGAATCTTCTGTGAAATGAGGCAAGGTAGACATAAATAAATATGATTAATACTATTAATATGGCAGCTTCTTACTTATTTAGGTGGTGCTTTTAAGCGTGATCGAAGAAAGAAGTTAAAAGTATTCATGAGAGGTTTGGTAAATCTAAATTCAGAGGGGGCAATACGACACAGAGGTTTTAGAGTATAGGTATAGAGTCCAGATACCTCAGGTTGAATCCTAGCTCCACTGTTTTTATGTTAAATTAAATTAGCCATCAGCAAGTTACTCAAACTCTCTAAATCTCAATTTCCTCCTCTGTAAAATGGAACTCATAAGAGTACCTTCTTTTGTGAGGTTTTATAAGTATTAAATGAGATTATCCATTACAAGCCCTTAGAATAACACTAGACGCATAGCAAGCTCTCAGGATATGTTAACCACTATCATCGTCATCATCGTCTCACCGCACTGTAAAAAAGAAAAAAAAATGGATATGAAAGTAGTTGAGTAAATTCAATTCTTCCATACACAAACCAGACAAATGGGCAGACCCCACACCATTTAATGCACCCCTTTATTCACACCATGAGTCTCAGCTTCTACTCATTAGACCTTACATTGTCTCTCACCGCCAGCCTATATTTCATCTGAACAACCAAAAAGAACAATCTGGTTACTCACACTATATTACGTTAATATGTAAACTCATCACTTCAGGAAGAAAGTCACAAACAAGTAGTTCATTCATGACTCATTTTATTCATAACAATCTCAAACTTGTCACCCCAAAATTGGATTTTACAGCTACAGTTAAATGAAGTAAACACATTCACAACCAAATTCATTCAGTGGTGTAAAAAAAAAAAAAAAAAAAAAAAAAAAAAAAAAATCAATGTAAATAAATAGTCCACTAAACACAGATTGTTAAATACTGAGGAAAATGCATCATTATTTTGAAGAGAACAAGCTTAAATGATGAGTAAACAGAACTCACACAGGCAATGACCCCTTGTTTTATGATTACATTCAATAACTGCGCATACACCAGAGTCTTAAAATGAAAACAGATAACATATAAAAGAGGAACGTTTCATCCTTAAAGGATCTTATCTTTATTGCAAAATGTCTGGATAATAAAAAGATAAAAGGTTATAGTGGGGTATGAGTAGTTTTTTTTCTGTCTAGGACCAATCTCCTTCCAAAATTGAGAACTCCTTTTTCCCTAAGGTTGGTTTATAATTAGAAATTAGATTCCTCAATAATTCAATGACTGAAACCTTTATTAAAGTCAAATGACCTTTTTAATTAATTTTTTCCTAATATATAAGCTCTGCTAGGCAGGTGTCATCTCTACAGATAATAAAGCCTTTATATATTTATTAAATGAGATCTCCCTCTCTGTTCATCCTTTCCTTTGATTTGATATTCTAACAGCAATTAACTACTGGCACAACTTTAAAAAGTATAACAATACTAATGTATTCTGCTAAATGCTCTGATTTGTATACTTGGAATGTCCCTAATTTTTGCTCTATCATGAAAAATGTTTAAGCTAAAATATTTTACTCTCCCATGTCTCTTTTTTGGAATTCTCATTTTAAAAGAATACAGCTAGTAAAGGGAAGTGTGTCAGGATTTGAAACCTGGAGAATGGAATTGAGATACATGCATAAAACTGACATATTCAAAAGCTCTTGACGCAAACAGTGCATTTATAACACAGGCCCATCCCAGTAAATACGTGAAGGATGCATAAAAATATGGCCATTGCATTTGAATTACTTACAATTTTAATCTTTAAGTATTTGTTTAAAAATAAAAGTAGTTAAATGACAAGGCACCATGTTAGATGTCCTGGAGCCTGAAAATTCAAAGTATACTGTCCTCAATCCTCACTGTCCCTATGGATACCACTATAAGTTTAGTGACAATAAATCAAAAACAAAGTAAAACCCTTAAGTGTATGGCTGTTGTATGTGTATGTTTGAAATCACACTCATCCTTCACTTCACCATTAGTCTGAGATGACGTATGCAAAATGTTTCACCATGACTTTTCCCATCACTCAAAGTGATAAAACCGAAGTGAAATGATGAAGAGATTTACTCAATTGTCAGTAATTTTACTTTTTTGCTGGGGTCCTAAGCTTTCTAATTCACAGGAGGAAAAAAAGACGAGGACGAAGAGTATCATCAGACAGAGCATCGTCTGAGAGAAAAGACTATGCACTTTACAGATACTAACAATTCCCAAAGGAGATGTAGGAATATCGAAATTTTACCTATCACCAAACACTAACCAAAAAAAAAAAAAAAAGAAAAAGAAAAAGAAAGGTGTGGGGCGGGGAGGAACAGGAGCCTTCAGAATCTCAAAACACTCGCCAGCCCCATACAAAGAGTAAAGTACCAGCTCGGGATTGTCCCCACTCCGGCCCACCGTCTCGCCGCTGTCCATTTCTACCTGCTTTACTACAGGAAACAGATTTCAGCTTTCGTAACGCTTTAAAATGGGCTTTTCTTGGCAAATGTCTGCACTCCTCAGGCGAGGCCGTTACGGTAACTTAATCCCCCACGCACTGCTCGCTGGAGGAAATGCTGATTCCCAATCCAAAAATTAATTCTCTAGCTTTTTCTGTGTTAAAAGAGCCACGAAGAAACCCGTAACTCTCATTTAGGCTCAGCATATTCTCTTGAAGACCCGCCGGACAGATGAGAGCTCAGGGAACGGAGGATGATGCTGGGGGGAGGGGGCACGCGGGGAGAGTGCGAGAAAGACGCTGGTCAATCCCGAGATGATGCAGGAATGACATGGCATCTGGGCAACACGAGTCCACGCTCACCCCCCTCCGAGAGTGTGCCTCGGTTTCTCTGACATAAGCCTGGCGCTGTGAATAGGTGCACACGCGAACACACCACCTTTTATTCTCCGACTCCCAGGGAGGAGAATGGTGGGGAAGCGTGGCTGGGTAAAGCTTCACCACAACAAACGGTTTCTTTCTCCTCGCACCCCGCCTCCCCTGCTAGGAGCAGGGGACGACTGTCTCGAACAGTAGACAGCTGAGCGGAGAAGCGGGGCGAGAAGGACAGCATCTCCCGGGAAGTGGGGCGGGGGGGGGGGGGGCGCGAGGCCGGGGTGGGGGGATAAAACCCCGAAGCCTCCCGGAGAGCCTCCCGGAGGCTGACAGGAAAAAGAGGGGGATGAGGGGCCGGGAAAACAGAGGAGACGCGGACTGGGAAGCTCCCGGGCGCGCTACGCATCCAGGCTGCCCGAGGCTTGGCGCGCCGGGCGGGGCGGGGAGGAGGGGGGGAGCCGATCCCGGGCGGACCCCCTCCCCTGACTCCCCGGCCGGAGGACGCAGAGGAAATGGCTTTGTATCGCAGGATGAAAGGCAGACAGGAGGGCCACCGGGCGCGGGGGGGACGGAGGATGCCCGCAGCCGGGACGACCCCGCCCGCCCGCCCCGCGGACGCCGCGGCTCTGCCCTCCATTCCTCCTCAGCCCCGGGCCGGCCCTCGGGCTCCCCGCCGCCGGAGCACGCTCCAACGGCCGCGAGCGAGCGGGGTCGCCAGCCCCGCCCCCCGCGCCCCGCGCGCTCACCTGCCCACGAAGTTCTCGAGCACCGAGCTCTTGCCGGCGCTCTGGCCGCCCACCACGGCGATCTGCGGCAGCTCCAGCAGGCAGCTCTGTCCCAGCGCCGAGAAGGCGTCCTGCAGACGGTTCACTAGCGGGATCAGCTCCTCCATCTCCCGGTTCCCCATCCTGCCAGCGCCGCCGGCCGCCCGTTGGTCCCTGCTCTCCTCTGCGACCTGGCGGGGGGAGCCGGGGGGCCGCGCCGCCCTAGCCGCCCCTGCCGCGCTGGGTTCTGTCAGCCGCTTCCAGCGCAGACGTCGGATCCCGCCGCCCGCCAGCCGCTCGGCTCCTGACAGCTAACGGCCCGCAGCGCGCCTGCGCGGGCGAGAGGGGGCGTGGCCTGTCTCGTCGGCCGCCCCCTCCGCGCCCCGCCTGGCTGTAATTTCGCCTGAGGGTTCCCGGCCGGACATCCCGGCCCCGCGCGCGCACGCACTGCCTCCCAGCTGCGGCCAGATGCCACGACCTCCGTCCTCTGCTACCAAGGCTCAGAGGCAAAGTTACAGCACTTGGCCAGGGAGTCAGCAGCAGCTACAAAGCCAAAGTCTAGTGGAAAGCCCTACCGATTACCACTCAGCCCTGTCACCAGCAGTAGTAGCAGCATCTCCGCCACCACCACCACTGCGCCGCCGCCACAGTCACTTCCCAAAAGCAGATCTCATATTCTCACGCCCTGCTCCAGAACCCAGCTCTTCTCAAGGGGGCCGGCCTGTGGAGTCTAAATTCTTCCATCTGACATCCATTTCGGGACCTGCGTAGTCTGACCCTACCTAATTATTCGACTCTAATGATTCCGTCTCCCAGCCCCGTCTAAACAAAGGTGGAGCCGGTCGTGCTTACCCCGTACCACTCCCCCTTTTCAATCTACCACACTCATTCTGTCCTTTGCGACTCCTCGTGCCATTTCTCCTACCCATCTGTCTCCTCATAGGGTCTATATAAGCATGTACTCTGCACATTTTCTGTTATATTTAGCAGACTGAGACGGGTCCTGTGCCGGCTGATGGAGACATGAAGATAAATGGTCGTGTTTTGCTCAGCCTCCTTAGAGGGTTCCTCTTTACAAATAGGTATCGATGCTTTCCAGGATTTAATTCATGGGCCTTGTCTCACATTTTAAGGGCTACCTGAGGACTTTCCAATGGCTTTAACTCCACAAAATGACTAGTGACTACAAGAATCTAAATTGCTAACCCACCTCTCTCTCCTTTACTGTTGACTACTCCCACTGGTCCTGGACCTCATTACCTGAATGTCCACAAGTACCTCTGACTTAAATTCAAAACTGACCTCATCTTTTCTAATTTCAGCATTTAATGCTATAAAGTTCCCTTGAAGCCTAGAAAGACTTGTATAAAAATGTCCAAATAACCAAAACACTAAGAACAGCCCAATCATCAATGAACAAGTATGATTTGGGCATACTTCTAAGCAACAAAAAGGAGTGAACATTCAATACAGCAATAACATAGTTGAATCTCAAGATATAGTATGTTGAATGAAAGCCACTAAAGAGTACATATTGTATGCTTCCATTTATGTGAAGTTCTGGAATAGGCAAAATTATCTGTGTTGATAGAAATCAGAGCAGTGGTTGCCTCTGAGGTGTAAGGATTGACTGCAAGAGGCACCAGAGATCTTTGTAAGGTGATGGAAGTGTTCTATGTCTTGATTTGGATGCAAGTATGTATTCGTAGACTCATTGAACTAAACATTTAACATCTGTACATTTCAGCGTTGCCTGGGTGGCTCAGTCTGTTGGGCATCCAACTTCAGCTCAGGTCATGACCTCCCGGTTTGTGAGTTGGAGCCCCACATTGGGTTGTGTGCCGACAGCGCAGAACCTGGAGCCAGCTTCAGATTCTGTGTTTCTGTCTCTCTCTCCTTCAAAAATAGATAAACACTGGGGCACCTGGGTGGCTCAGTCAGTTGAGTGGCCGACTTCGGCTCAGGTCATGATCTCGCAGTTGACGAGTTTGAGCCCCGCGTCGGGCTCTGGGCTGACAGCTCAGAGACTTGAGCCTGCTTCCGATTCTTTGTCTGCCTCTCCCCTGCTCATGCTCTGTCTTTCTCTGTCTCAAAAATAAAGACAAACATTAAAAAAAATTTTTTGATAAATAAATAAACATTAAACAATATTTTTAAAAAGATTTGTGCATTTCACTGTAAATTATACCTCAAATTTTCTGAAAAGCAAAAGAGAAAGACAAAAATGAATGTATCATCCCCTCCACCAAAGCGTATCCCTAGTAGGATGTCTGCCTAACATGCCTTCTTCAGGAATCACCTTTCCATCTACCACATGGCTGTAGCCAGAATACTTATGAAGATACAAGGGCATGAAGAGCAACTAACTGTGCCCTCCAGTGTGCTCCCTATCTCAGCAAGAGGTCTGCCCAGTCCCAATCCAGAATCTGGAAATCATCCTCACTCCTTTTCATTCTCTCTCTCCTTCATCCCCTACATCAGGTTGAATCCCAAATTATGCCCATTCTACCTCCCTACAACCCATCTCATCCTCTTCATCTTTGCTGTCAGTGTCTCATTCATAACTATCATTTGTTAACCACTTTCTTCTACGCTTCCCATATATATATGTAACCTGAACAGATTTTCATTACTGCACTTGACACATTGCATTGAATCTCTGATTTATATGTCTCTCTCTTCCACTATAAAGTGATAGCAGAATAATGCCCCCTACCAACTATGTCCACATTTAAATCCCCAGAAACTGTGAATATGTTACCTGACATGACAAACAGAAATTTACAGATGTGATTAAACTAAGGGGACACCTGAATGGCTCAGTTACTTAACCATCTGACCTCGGCTCAGGTTATGATCTCTCAGTTCATGACTTTGAGCTCTGCATAGGGCTCTCTACTGTCAGCACAGAGCCTACTTGGGACCCTCTGTTCCCCTTTCTCTCTGCCCCTCCCCTGCGCACATACTCTCTCTCTCCCTCCCCAAAATAAATAAACAGTAAAAGCAAATTAAAAAAAAAAAAAAAGCTAAGATCTGTGTGATAGGGAGATTATGCTGGATTGTCTGGATGGACCCACACTGATCACAGGGATCCTAAAGAACAGACAGCCTTACCTAGCTATGTCAGAGGGATATGTGACTACACAAGAGTCATCACAGAGTTGCAACTTTGCTGGCTTTGAGACGGAGAAAGAGGGACCACAAGCCAAGCAACGTTGTCTGCATCTAGAAGCTGGAAAAGTCAAGGAAACAGACTCTCCCTGGAGCCTCCAAAAGGAACACAGCTTTGCTGACACCTTCATTTTAGCTCACTGAGACCTGTGTCAGACTTCTCTGACCTACAGAACTGTAAGATAATAAATTTCTGTTGTTTTAAACCACTAAGTTTGTGGTAATTCATTAGAGTGGCCATGGAAAATGAACACAACTAACCATAAGTTCCTTGAGGGCAAGACCCTTCTCTGTGACTCTCAATGCCCAGCACTGTGCTTAGTACCTAAGGACACCATAGTCTCCAGGGAACAGGCATAAACAAATTATCACAACACAATGTAATAATTGTTCCGATGGTAGTATGGACTGAACTGTGTCTTTTCAAAATGCATATGTTGAAGCCCTAATCCTCAGTGAGGCTATATTTAGAATAAGGTTAAATAAGGTCATAAGGGTGGAGCACTGATCCAATAGAATATCCTTACAAAAGCTTGCTCTATCTCTGCCATATGGGGACACAGTGAGAAGCCAGCCATCTGCAAGCTAGAACAAGAGTCCTCACCAGGAATCAAATCAGCACCTGAATGTAGGACTTCCTAGCTTCCAGAATTTTAAGGAAATAAATTTCTGTTATTTAAGCCACCCAGTCTATAATATTTTGTTATGGCAACCTGAGCAGACTCACAATACCACGTTTGTTTAAAGGAAAAAAAAAGGAAAACAAGATGGGAATCTGGGAGTAACCATTCTGTCTGGGGAGGCCTTGATGAGTATATCCTGCACTCTGCTATGTGCTGTGAGGAATATAAAAAACTCAGAAGCACTAGCCCTTGCCCTGAGTATCTTGCACTCTAATGTAAAAGGCAATGCTACCATGCCTTAGAGAATGTGTAATCATTATATAAATTTGAATTTCAAGTGCACTGAAGCAATGCATGTCATCTGTGTTTTCCAGAACTTAGGTCAAATCAGTCCCACCCACCTACGTCAAGAAACCAACCTGAACTACTTTTGCTAATTGCTTTCTTTCTTACTTCCCATTTCCAGAATCAATTCTGCAATAACATGCAACCTGAGAAATTTAATACTCACACTCAACACCCTTTTTGCATAAATTAATCTGGATAAAACAAATAGCAAGGAAAACTCCAAGGGGAAAATCTGAAAGGAACTCTTGACAAGAAGACAACCTACACCTTTGAGGGTGGGTGTAAAGCTGAAAAGGGGAGCCCGGTCAGCCGCCCCTGCTTCCTGACTGCATCATATGATCACCTCAGCCCTGCTTCAGCACCAAGTGATGAATGCCAATTCCTGCTCCCTAACACACTTGTTTCCACATCACCTTCTGAAAATGCAGAAGATTCCTAAAGGTTAACAGTCATTTTCAGGTGTGGCTCTCTAGCTAGGAAGTTAGAACTTTTTATGAACACATCAGAACTCTTATTGAAAAGAGGATTTTCCTTCAGAGTCATTGTGAGAAGCACCAATGCAATTGCAATTGCAATTCTACTGCATTTCACACAGTGTCAGTGTGTGATATTAATTTTGAAATTAATAAACCTTCTCCAAAAACTCAGACTCTGGTCCACAGTCACTCATTTCAGGTAAACAAAATATTATCCGTGTTGACTTCCTACCACATTCATAGGACTTGGTACCAAATAACTTCTGGCTAATTCTAAGAATTAAACATATATACTTAAATAGATGTATCTTAAGTATGCATATATTTTTTAAATATCCTACAGGCTGAAAACAAGCTCTAAGGAGGTAGGAAATTTTTGAGCAGAGAAAACATCTTTGAAAAACACTTAACCTCTGAAAGAAGAGCACATACTTGAAGATATGATTTAGGAATTCATAGTTTTTAAAAATCAGTCACATTACTGCAGAGCCACATCTCCCACAGTGCCTCACTCAGTAATCAGTAAATATTTATGAAGCAGATCTGAACCAAAACTGTAAGCATTTGTCATGTCAAAGTACCTGTTGGTACTTTGTGAGTACCAATAGTAAATGATAATGTTACTCTGTGTACAATTTAGGACCTATTCAAGCCTTACAGTTCATTCCCCAAAGGTTATCCCTTGGATGGATTTTAGATCTTACTGCAAATCAGTTTGTCTGCAGGCATCTTTTAAGTTCTGTTAAACCCAGTGAACATCCAACATAGACACACAGACTTTCAATACTGTAGCCATCCTGGTTGACACTTAGGTCTCCCAGAGCTTCTCTCCTTCAGCTGAGAGCAGGGGTCAGAAAGTAAAGACTCTCAATTTTGTTGCCCATATTTTTCCTTCGCTGTCATCAAGACGCAAAATAACTCTGGAAGAACTACTCCAGTCTCCTACCCTTATCACTTCTGTCAATTTGAGATCTGACAGATGGAGTGTCACCAGTAGTCTCATGGAAGCGTGGCTGAATCTCAACACCTGCAGGGCAGAAAATACCAACAGGCAAGATTAAGGTGTTAAAACAGAAGGGTTAGGAAGAAGTCTCTGTATCACTTCTATTTGACTTAGCAGTTTGTGCCTCCTTCTATCAAGTAGGTATAGCCTTTTTTCTGCTGTAAGCAAAATCCATACATACTGAAGCGGAACAGAAAGCACATAAGATTCCTTTTAAAAGGAGGGCCCCTAGTGCTTTTTAATTCTCATGTATTGAATTATGAATCTTATACATATAGAGATATATAGGGATAATTGTATATTAATTGCATATTATATGTAATTCTACAGTATCATTAATAACATACTAATATCTTTATATATAGGTAAGCTACAATGGCCATTTAAATATGTTTATGAAGATTTTTCACTGACAGAGAAATTATATGACTAAAATATTAAATGAAAAATGCAGGTTATAAAATTTTACATATGGATTATCATATCTGCATAACAGCCTGTCTGGGGAAAAAAACTAGAAAGAACCGTGCCCCAAAATTTAATGATATTCTCAATGAGAAAGTATCGAAAATCTTTATTGCACTTTTCCATTTTTTCCCTCAAAGTTTCTACAATGAATGTGTATTACTCTTACAGTTTAAAAATTGAATAAAAATGCTGTTTGGCTGACCCGTAATTGGTTTACACACACACCAGCTTGTCAGCCACAAAAGTGTTGTGTAATATAAGGTTAAAATAACACTGCAAATAGGAGCAGGAGAGGCCACGAGCTCCTTGACCCCCAAGCCTTTGCCACTCACTGGCAGCTGGTAAGTGGCAAGTGATAACTAAGATTTTAAAGTGGGAAACATTTCTTTCTGGCTCAGGGAGCAGAAGTGTTACAAGCCCTGGCCACTACGGTCACAGGAAATATTACTAGCCAAGCACCCCAAACTGCACACCATCCATAGCTATAGAAAGGAGGTATATGAGCTGAATTTTGTGTGCTTAAAGCATATGCCATAATCTATGGCATCAATAAGCCAGACATAAAAGACTGCATCCTGTATGAATACATTTATATGACATCTAGAGAAACCAGAACTAATGGATGATGACAGAAAGCAGTCTGGGGCTGAGGGTGGGGACAGGGGATTGACTGCAAGGGGCATGTGGAATCTCTATCTTGATTGTGCTGGTGGCTATGTGGTTGAATATGTTTGCCAAAACTCATTGAACCATAAACTTAAAAGGGTGCGTTTTTTTTTTGCATAAATTACACTGTAATAAAAACAACCTATGGCATTTATGACACACACCTATATGACATGTAATGGTAACACAGAGTATGATCATCTCAGTCTGGGGATAACCTTAGTAATGTGCAGCCATAATCATGCTGGGTTTTGAAAGGACAAAATTAAATATACATACCCCCAAGAAGCTTGCAATGACTCCAAAATTCTGCCAATACAGAGCCATTCTTTCGGGATCTCTGAGTATTATGTTGCTGGGGGGGAAAATCACTTAGAGAAGGGAAAGAAACAACATAAGCCATTAAAAACTATCTCTTGGAGAAGATTACATTCCAGCAGCGTCAGCTCAGGAAGGGGGGTCTAGGACAAGAGTGGAAAGGGTATCATAAAGACACCAGAGTGAGAGTGTCCTAAGCAACTTTCCCCATTTCATATGGTCTCCTCTCTTTAATTTTACAGGAAAAATGTAAACCTTGGAAAAGTCCAAGCCCTGAGCATACCGGTGAGGTCCAATTGAACCCCAACTCCCTCCCTCCTGGATCTTTTGCCAAAGACTGTGGTAACAAACAACATTGACAGCTTTTGATACTGCTTTATACCCACAAAACATTTTCATGTCACAGCTACTTTTGGAGTAACAACTAACAGATGGCAATACAATTCCCACCTCATAGTTAAGAAAATTGAGAGAAATCGAAGAGGTTAGGTGACTCGGCCAATGTCACGCAGCTAGAACTACTAAAGATGCTGCCTGCTGTGCTACAGCATACCATACTTGGATCATCCCCTTAAAGAAACCTTGAACCTTGCGATATATAGTACTTACATTTGCCAAACCTATATTGAGACTGAAAAGTGTTCTCACTTCTTGGCCTTTTGGCTAAGATCAAGTGGAGACTGAAAAGTTCACGGCGAATTCCTGTTTGTGAACAAAACCACGTTTTATCTTCATACAAATTATTTCAGTTGTCATCACCTAGAGTCAGAAGATTGAGATTAAAGATCCTATTGGCTCTGTGATTCACCCTCCTAGCCCTTAATTTCGTCTGTAAAATGGGTATATTAATGTCTGTTCTTCCTAATTCATAGAACTATTGTGAAATCAAATAAATAATGAACACTAAAATATTCTAGAAACTGCATGGTATCAAATGGCTATTAAATGCTTTACTTATAATTATCCAAATCTACCCATGGACTGTAAATATATTTTGTTAATTACCAAAAGGGTGTCTTGATTAACTATAATTTTTACGTGATTTATGTGATAAATATCTATGTGATAAAAACATCTTCACATATCTTACTATTCATGTATCTCATCAATTTTAGGATTCCTTCATCTGGTAAATTAGGATTGTGGAAGAGTTCACTGTTAAGAAGAGCCCAGAAATAACCAAACAGAAAGTGTAATTGAAAGTAACAGTTCAAATTAAAAGCAAAAATGAACTACTGGGACCTCATGAAGATAAAAAGCTTCTGCACTACAAAGGAAACAATCAACAAAACTAAAGGCAACTGACAGAATGGGAAAAGATATTTGCAAATGACATATCAGATAAAGGGCTAGTATCCAAAATCTAAAGAACTCACCAAACTCCACACCCGAAAAACAAATAATCCAGTGAAGAAATGGGCAGAAGACATGAATAGACACTTCTCTAAAGAAGACATCCAGATGGCCAACAGGCACATAAAAAGATGCTCAGTGTCACTCCTCATCAGGGAAATACAAATCAAAACCACAGAGATACCACCTCATACCAGAGTGGCTAAAATGAACAAATCAGGAGACTATAGATGCTGGAGAGGATGTGGAGAAATGGGAACCCTCTTGCACTGTTGGTAGGAATGCAAACTGGTGCAGCCACTCTAGAAAATAGTGTGGAGGTTCCTCAAAAAATTAAAAATAGATCTACCCTATGACCCACCAATAGCACTGCTAGGAATTTACCCAAGGGATAAAGGAGTGCTGATGCATAGGGGCATTTGTACCCCAATGTTTATAGCAGCACTCTCAACAATAGCCAAATTATGGAAAGAGCCTAAATGTCTATCAACTGACAAATGGATAAAGAAGTTGTGGTTTATATATACAATGGAATACTACTTGGCAATGAGAAAGAATGAAACCTGGCCATTTGTAGCAATGTGGATGGAACTGGAGGGTACTATGCTAAGTGAAATAAGTCAGGCAGAGAAAGACAGTTACCATATGTTTTCACTCATATGTGGATCCTGAGAAACTTAACAGAGAACCATGGGGGAGGGGAAGGGGGGAAAAAGTTACAAAGAGGGAGGGAGGTAAACCATAAGAGACTTAAATACTGAGAACAAACTGAGGGTTGATGGGGGTGGGAGAGAGGGCAAAGTGGGTGATGGGCATTGAGGAGGGCACCTGTTGGGATGAGCACTGAGTGTTGTATGGAAACCAATCTGACAATAAATTATATTTAATAATTAAAAAAAAAGTAACGGTTCACTAGGAATCAAGCATGACAAAGTAATGGAGAGCAAAATAAGTTTTCACAAATAAGCACAAGTCAGAAAATCCAGAAAGCAATGAGTTAAGAGGAGGCAAAAATGGGCTGAGATGGAATTTGATGGAGAAATTACACTTAAGCTTAGCCCCTTTACAAGTTTTGTTGTGCTCCATGTACAGTTTGAAAAGAACTTAAAATAGAATAAAGGTAGCCAATGACACAAGTATAATTTCCAGGTTCTCCGGAAAAATTATGCAAAGGAATGCAGTATCTCTGGAGCCAAGGATCTCCAAAAATGTCCACTCCCTGCAGAGTCCTCTTTAGACTTTCCTTAGTGACTGTTCAGGCAAAACTCACTCCTACCCTCTTCCCCTCAGCCTGCTGACCCTCCTCCTGGCTATCATCCTCATTTGCCTCGAAAACTTTTTGTAGATCTAAGAGCTTGTCCTCTAGCAAGACTGCCAAAAAGCAACTCATTCTGAAAAGTCAATACCCCAGGGTCTCATAGAAAAAAGGCCAAAACTGAAGACCTTTAATTTTACCACTGCATCACTATTCCATCGACCTGTCACTCTGATAAAATGGTTCCAGTGCTTCCCTACATGATCTTCCAAATGTTCTCCTTGTAGAGTAGTTTGAGGAAGTTGTTTTCTTTTCTGTTTTTCTTCCATCCCCACATAAATTATTTCAGGAATGTAAATGCTGGCAGACATGCGCTGAGAGAATAGAAAGAGAAAATTCACATAAAAGGTGATAGGCGGATTCAACCCCAACTCCCTTTTATGCAATTTATTTTTTTATTGGTGAAAATTGCCAAATGCCTTATGGCTGAAGAACTATGTTCTGAAAAATAAAAGTTCAGCTGTGAAGACTGAGCTGTAACTCCAGTGTAGAATGCCTCTGAATCCATTAGGGCACGCTCTACTTATATCCTGCTGCAGAACAGGAATTTTTCACACACACACACACACACACACACACACACACACACACACTCCCCTTCAGGCCACTGATTTCTGCAAAACAACATCTCCACCAAGAAGGCCATGATAACAGCAAAAAAACAAGTATGTTTTGTAGGAATGAATGTGCACATGTGTCAGATGAGCCATTTATCATCTATCCTAACAAAAATGAATTTTCTTGTTTTCTTCTTTCTTCTTTTCAAAAGCAATTTTTGGCAGTGGCTGGTTTGAGAAGGATCGGGTTGAAATGATGGTGTTGACTCTCCATTCACTGACACAAATCCCTCACCATCCAAAGGGGCTAGATACTGCAGTGAGACAGAAGTTTCCCATTGCCAGGTCTATTATGCAATTGAGATGGACTCTTCAGTGATTTTTCTGTCCTATCCAGATGTCTCAATCCAAACAGAATGAGAAAATCAGAGAAGTCTCTGTTAGGGCAATCAGTTAGAGTTGACTGGCAGTTATGTCTAATCTTGCAATATTGGCTGAGGGCTCCTTTATTACCTGCTTCTCCTCTCTGTTCCAGGAGCTAGATCCATTTTAGACAGCTGAGAACTGGGACACACTACTTGCTGCAGGCAGAGCCCCAATATGTGAAAAAGTCAGGCCGAGGCAGGCAGGGGAAAGGACTAATACCATTGCTAATAGTGTGTGCCTCACACACGGGGCTTTCATTATTTTCATAGGCTATGTATCTCTTCTGTCTCCATCCCCCCAATCCTGAAACACCTCCACTGTGCTCTCTGCACCCCATGGTCTATTACCAATAGAATCTCTTGTATTCTCAACTTTTTTTCCGAAGTTACTGTATAGAAACCTGGTTCTTCCCTGAGGAGACTTTTTCTACTGGAGTAGTCTCAAACAGTAGCTGTCATCTCTCTCATGCCTCCTGAATCCAGGATAAAAGTAGACTAGGTTTCCTCAGTGCTCCTCATTGCCGCTTCTAAGCCATTATCTCTAAAATTCTCCAGCTTTAAATCTGTATCATTAGTCTCTTATCACCCCTGCCTCTCCTTGCTGTAAACATCTACCAGTCTCTTGTTCATTTTCCTCAAGTTTCAAAGATTCTAGTTTGTGACTCACTCTAACAACACGCTTGTCTTAATTCTTAGTGATTTCAATTCCATGTGGATGATACTTTCAACACTGCCCTCTTTGTCCTTCTAACCTCTCCAGTGATTTTGTCCTCCGCCCTATCTCTGCCTGTCTCCCCAGGGTCAATCCTCAGTCCCTGTCATTATTATCACAATATACAACCATCCATGATCTCAAATCCAAACATCCCACACTCTGTCCTCCATCTACTCTCTTTCAAGATCACTCTCTATAGAGGCCACCTGCAATAATCCATCAATCCCACTAGGACCTACAATCAATTAATTCCATCATCTGTTTACTGTCTCTCTCCCTCCATGTCCTCACTTCCCTCACCTTATTTAAATGCCATGATCTATCATTATAAACATGCCCTCCACCTCCCGCTTCTCTCTCAATTTATCATATTTAGCAAAACCCAGCCTTGGAAAAATCCAATTCTCCTCCTACTCTGTGCCTGCACCCAAGAAGTTGAACATAACCAGGAAAACAAAAAACAAAAACCACTATTAGGCTGACAGGAACCATGTATTTTTAAAAATGTTTTTTTGAGGGGTGCCTGGGTGGCTCAGTCGGTTGAGCGTCCGACTTCAGCTCAGGTCACGATCTCGCGGTCAGTGAGTTCGAGCCCCGTGTCGGGCTCTGGGCTGATGGCTGAGAGCCTGGAGCCTGCTTCCGATTCTGTGTCTCCCTCTCTCTCTGCCCCTCCCGCCGTTCATGCTCTGTCTCTGTCTCAAAAATAAATAAACGTTAAAAAAAATTTTTTTTAAATGTTTGTTTGTTTATTTAGAGAGCAAGAGAGAGAGAGAGTGGGGTAGGGGCAGAGAGAGAGGGAGGGAGAGAGAGAATCCCAAGTAGGTTCTGCACAGTCAGCATGGAGCCCAACTTGGGGTTTGACCTCATGAACCATAAGATCATGACCTGATCCAAAATCAAGAGTCAGATGCTTAACTGACTAAGCCACCCAGGCACCCACTGACAGAAACCATTTCAAGTTAACGATACTGGACCTCAAATAGACCCGGTAATACTACTGCTTTTCTATAGTCCATTCAATCTTGCATTCTTCTAGATGACGACTTCAGACCTCCATGTCTCTTCCCTCATCCTCATTCTCAAATGGTGAATTGTATCCTATTTCATTAAGAAAATAGAAATAATCAGAAAAGAAATTCCCTTAGCTCCTATCATCTCAAATACCAGCCTACAGCTTCTAGATCATATACTCTGCCTTCCCTGGTGTTTCTGTAAATGGACCATCTAAACTTCTAAGACAGGATCTCCACATAGGCACTGGATTCTACTCTCTTCTTTATTTGATTACAGCAATTCTCTCTTAACAGTATCATTAATTTTTACCTCTCAATTGAACCATCCCATCAACATATAAACATGCTATCTTCCTTCTAGCACTTGATCTATTATTTTTTTTCTTACCTATCTCAGTTAGTGGAAAGTCCATTCTTCCAATTGGTCAAGCCAAAACACATGGTCATTCTCAACTTCTCTCTTTCTCTCACACCATACATTCAGTCCATCAGGAAATCCTACTAGGTCTACTATCTTCAAAATGTCTCTAGAATCAGACTGCTTCTGACTACCTCTGCTATTATACCCGTCTGCCACCACCACCCAGCACCTAGATTATTACAATGGCTTCCAATGTGGCCTCCCTACTTCCATCCTTACACTCCTGTTAACTATTCCCAATACAGCAACCAAAGTAATCCTTTTAAACATAAGTCCCATCATGCCACCCCTTTGCTAAATAAACAAATAAATAAATACATAAATAAATCCACCCACCAGTTTCCAATCTTACTCAGACTAAAAGACTTAGGAGGCCCCTGATTACTGATCCTCTCTGCCAGCTCCCCATCCTGCTCTTACTCTGCCTTTCTCTCCAGCTCTCTACTTCATGCACTTTGCTACAGCTGCAGACTTCTTTGTTGCTTCTTGAAAATAATCAACAGGTTCCTTTATGGGTGCCTTTTCACTTGTTCTTCCCTCTGCTTGAAACACTCATCCTTCAGATGGTCACGAGGCTGAGCATCCTTCAGATGCTCACCTTCTTTAAAAGTCTGTGCTCAAATGTAACTTTCTCAGGGACTCTTGGCCTGACTATTCTACTTAAAACTGCACTCCTACAGGGCACCTGGCTGGCTTAGTCAGTAGAGCACTTGACTCTTGCTCATGGGGTCATGAGTCCTAGTCCCCCGTTGGGCATAGAGCTTACATAAAAACAAAATTGCACCCCCTCATACACAATTTCTGTTTTCCTCCCCTTAGTTTTCTCCATAGCACTTATCTTCTAATAACCTATATAATTAAAATTTTAATTTGTTTGCTATCTGTTCCATACACGCATACATGCGCGCCTGAAAGTGAGCTCCGTGAAGAAAGGAATTTGTCTGTTTTGTTCATAGTTACAAACCCAGTGCCCAGTAGAGTACCTGGTGCATTAGTACATGCTTAAATATTTGCTGAATAGATGATTTTAGCAACATAATTAGGGGTTTTATGATTTTGAGCCTATCCATGTGAGCAAGTCTAGTAGTACTGTAAGCTTCTTAATGCTCAGCATCATGCTATCTACTTTCCTGACTTCTCTCCACAGCACAAATCATGGCTTCCACAAGATGGGTTTCCACATTAAATCGCTACTGAATTGAACTGCACTGTAATATTACCCCATTCAGCTACATCCTTCCCAAATTCCTGATTTTTGGAACCTCAGAGAGATAATAGGAGGATTGGTGTTATATTAAACTACTAAGTTTCAGAGTCACTTATACACAGCAAAAGCCTATTGGGGCACTTGTAGAGTATTGCTCTTGAAATTTATAAATAATTCCCACCTTATTAAGTTAGCTGTCTCATGCTAAGTTTTCTCCCTATCTAGTAATTTAGTTACCAATAAAAATGACTTAACCAACCGACATAGTTATTGGTTAAGTAAACTACTTACATAACAAATATAATAGATCACAAAATGCATAATAGCTCAAACACAGTAAATTTTTTTTTTTGCTTGTAGAGTACAGAAAAGTAAACAAATTAATAGGGGTAGTCTTTCACCAGGCAGTCAGTCTAACGGAACTTCTAACTTCAACATGCAGCTTCCACAGTTACCCTAGAAGTTGTCTCCATTCTAGCCAACCACAAAAGGACAAGAACATACAGGAGCATACAAGAGAGGTTTTTATGGGCCAGTCCTAACAATGATACATCACTTCCACAAATATTCCACTGGTAGAACTCAGTCACACAGCTACATCCAACTGCAAGGAACACTAGGAAGTATAATCTAGCTAAGTGCCCAGGAAGTAGAGTTGCCAGATTTAGGGAAAACAAAAACAAAAACAAAAACAAAACAGGTCACCCTATATTTACCTGCAATCCTACCAGGAATAAGAGAACATTTCTGTTGAAAAGATAATATCCAAATAAGAAAGGAGAATGAGAGTTCATTATATATTCTTAATATGTCCCAGTAGTATGATAACATCTATCTCAGAGTACTCAAGACCAGTTTCCAACAACTCAAGATCGGTGTGATTGTAGATCACAGTTGAGGACCTTGTAACTCATCCATCTAAAGTAGATTCATCCAATGACTATTTACTGACCTAATTTATTTCTCTGGCAAAATGACCTTATATGTTGCTAACAGGAGATAGAAGATGGCAGAGAAGAGACAATAGATTTTAGCAACCTTTTCATGACCTTCCACCTGAATACCATCAACTCTCCTTAGCTATCTTCTCTCCCTACTAAGATAATCATTTTGACATACCTTTACCCCCAGGAAAAATAATTATCCTGACAATTTTTATACAGGCAGGCACTGTTTATCTGCAAGGGGCCTCCAGCTAGGATCCTACTGACTAGGTAATTCAGGGAATGCTAAGTATGGTTGACATAATGAGAAGAATATCACTGTTCACAAGAGTGGGACTAAATTTTTTTTGATAGATTCAGTCTCAGCTCTCAGTTAAAAACATTCAAGTTACATATTAGAGATGGGATGTTGAGATTTAGCAGTAAGAAAAAAATTACCAGCAAGCAAAACCTAATCAGGGCCTGATCACAGACATGACCCCAATACCCAACCTAATACCAGATCAGTCAAAGAATGCTGGACTACATTATTTAGTTTCTTATCTCTTCTAAACTTAAGAATTCTAGAGAGCTAACCTACTTATCAAAAAAGGTAGTGCACAATATGGTTTCTATTTTCATAACATTTTCCACATTTCTCTATTTTGATGTAGATCTATTTTTGCAGCTAACAAGCCTAACTGTGATATGAGACTATTCTGGGGACACTCAGTTTTCTCTTTCTCTAATTGGAGACACATTACCCTGTCCATTTGCCTCAAGAAGTTGGCATAAAAAGGGCCATTAATGGCCTTAATGAAGGAGGAAATCCAGTCTAAGGCAGGTATATCAAAATGGATGGCTTACTTAGAAGCTCCTCACAACGTCATCACCCCGAGTTCACTCGTGGGTTTCTTCTTAGAATTTCCCAAGAGCCCTGCCAACACTGGTAGGAGTTCATCATCATCCCCCCAACTAGAGCCAGTGGAAATGAAACACAGAGGGATGTCTTAATATAGTATATAAGTGAGGAGTCTTCTAAAACGTCAGAGGTCATTCAGCAACAAAGGCAGTATTGAAACGCATGAGTTTTGGCTGCTCCATTTTAAGAGATACTCAAGTCCATAAAGTGGGAGATTTGTTATTTGTCTCATTTGTTTTTCTGGGACAGATTTTTTTTTTCTAGGGCAGATTTTAAAATAAAACTTCAGAGCAAAAAGAAAAAGAAAAAAATCAATGTCCTATTAGTAGCATAGTTTTAATAAATACTGCTTTTGAGAAAGTTCTTCATCTATTTCCATATCCACACCATTGTCCAGGAGTGTTTATTAGGCTCTACTTGCAAATACTTCTATTCCATCTGACTCATAGAGAGTTAAGCAAATCTACATGCAAGAATTTGCTATCTAAATCGTACTACAGATCCACTCATAGGCAGAAAGGTGTAGCTTTAGAATATTTCCACTGAGTTAAAATTCAACAGGGAATAAAGAAACGCCTCGCATCATTTGTACCAGGGACATGCAAATCAAAACCACAGTGAGATAACACTGCACACAAACTAGGATGGCTAACTTTTTTTTTAATGGGAAATTATCGTTGGCAAAGATGTGGAGAAATTAGAACCCTCATACATTTGCTGGTGGGAATCTAAACTTGTGCTGTTGCTGTGGATAACAATTTGGTGGTTCTTCAATAAGTTAAACATAGAATTAGCATATCACCCAACAAGCAATTCCTCTCCAAGGTATATTACTCCCGCCCCCCAAATTAAAAATAGGTATGCCAAAAAACCTGGCACACAAGTTCCATAACAGCATATTCACAATGGCCAGAGTGGAAATGACCCAAATTTCCACCACCTGATGAATGGATAAACAAAAGGTGACATATACATAGACTGAATATTACTCAGCCGTAAAAAGGAATGTACTACTGACATGTGGCAACATGAATGAGCCTCAAAAACATTGCGCTAAGTGAAAAAACCTAGATATAAAAGGCCACAGATTGTATGACTCCATTTACATGAAATACACAGAATAGATATATCCATAGAGACAAAACCCAGTTGCCAGGAACTGGGCAGAGGGAGGAAATGGGGAATGACTGCTTAATTGGTATGGGGTGTCTCTTTGGGATGATGAAATATCTTGGAACTAGATAGAGGTGATGGTTACCAACATTGTGAATGGACTAAATACCACTGAATTGTACACTTTAAAATGGTTAATTCTATGAAACCAATATTGCACTATATATTAAGCAACTATAATTTCAATAAATAAATAAATGGAATAATAAAGCAATAAAGCAAATATCCTATCAGTTTATGAAATAAAACATTCCAATTGTCTTTGAAAAAAAAATGGTTAATTCTATGTTATATGGATTTTACCTCAATAAAAGAAAGTGGGGAAAAAAATCCAACAGGGAGGGCACACCTAGGTATATACACACCCCATCACCAACAGCCCTTGTCAGGGGCTTGGCAGTCTGAATTTCAGGTTGAGATGGGGCACAGTTGTTCTTTGGCCTTGTCAGGGCCTTGGTCAGCTTTGTGCACCCACAGCCCTGAGCCTGGAAAAGAGCAGGGTTGAAACAAGCCTTCTTCTGTGACCCTCAGAGTTCTGAGCAGGTGATGTTCTCTTCTGCAGGAAGCTGATACTAGATGCAGGCTGTGCTTTTTATACACAACGATCAGCCTGTTTCAAGAGCTCCTACCATTTACGTATTCCTCTCAAAGCCCAAGAAGCCTCAGCATTGTTCCAGGGCTCTCCTCTGGGCTATTCCCCACGGGAGTAAAGTCTTGATTTCTGCATCCACAGCAGTGTTTCTGAGCAGTCCCACGCCTATATCATTTCCACTGATATTTGCCCAATGTTTAGACGATGTTACCTTAACATTCCCTTTCATTGTCACACTCTTGAGTCCTTGATTATTAACATTTATGCAACAGTACTTGAATTCCAGACACTGTTTTTAAACTTTGCAATAACCTGACAACTATTGGGGGAGATTAACCACCCTTATTCATCACTTTATACTGAGCCCAGAAGCAAAGGATTGAAGAAACATGTCTGGCATGTCATAGGCTCTTAATAAATGGAACATCTTCCAGAGAGCATTTTCTGTCTGGAAATTTCTAAGATTGCAGTCTATGCACAGGCTAATCTTATGCAAATCACTTATCAAAAGCGTATGCTAAACTCATTCACAGGGACTCCTCTTTTGCATGCAGTGCTACTTCAAACACCCTTGGAAGAATTCTCATAGGGACCACAGCTCAAGGGAGGCACTGTTATCATAGGCATTCTCTCACTTAACCTGGTAGCACTAAATACTATATATATATATATATATATATATATATATATATTTTTTTTTTTTTTTTTTTTACTGATTCATTTAACAAACATTTCCTGACAACCTTCAGAATACTATGCCTGGCATTAGGAAGAAGAAGAAACAAAGACGTAAGTTCAAAGAACTCAGATATTTCATCCTCTATTCGAAAAGGTCCATTCCTAAACCTGGAAGAAAAATAACAGAAGAAACTCTCAATAGGTCAGTAGGCTGCCATCTCAAGGCTCAGTTTCCAAGTCAGAGTCCATTTTTCTAGTGTTACCTCTTCTGATTGTCCCTGTTCAACTCTAATCAATGAAGGTGATGCTTCATTTGCATCTGTGACTTCATTACTTTGTGAGTGTGCGTGTGCATGTACTCACAGAGATACCTTCATAACTTTCCATACATTTCATATGTAGGTATGGGAATATACACATACCTTCTTATCTTTCTTTCCAACAAGCTTTTGAAGGAGTAGTGGTTACACCCTGTATCACCTTTTTTTAATATAGCCTACCCACCTTTGTTCCCATGCTCACACTCAGCATCAGGTATGGACTATATACCTACTAGGGTCTCAGGAAGGGCTGGTGGAGGTGCCTGGATGGCTCAGTCAGTTAAGCAGTAAAGTGTCTGACTCTTGACTTCTGGTTCAGGTCGTGATGTCACATTTTGTGTGATCCAGCCCCACATTGGGCTCTACACTGTCAGTGTCAGCAAGGAGCCTGCTTGGGATACCTTCTCTCTTTCTCTCTCTCTCTCTCTCTCTCTCTCTCTCTCTCTCTCTCTGCCCCTCTCCCACTCATACTTGCACTCTTTCAAAATAAATAAACATTTAAAAAAAAGAAGGGCTGGTGAACTAACTGGGAAGTAAGGGATTAATGCTGGTCACGTGACATTGTAGTTCCTTCCTCCTTGAAAAGTAGTAGCTATTCAACAACTTCATACTCAACATTCACGAAGCCCTTCATGGCTTTTCAAAACCTTCTACCTATATTATCTCATTCCATTCTCACAACAATGGGTAGCCAACAGTGGGTAGAGTGATTTCTCCATTTTATGATGAATGAAACTAAGAACCAGAGAAGAAACTAACCTGATTAGTAAGCAAGTTGTGCCACAAGTTTTTTGTTTGCCCCCTGATCCCATCTCTACCTTTTCCACTCTGCCCTTTCCCCTAGGAGGCAATCTCTATGGCCAGCATCAAAAGCTCCTTTGCTCTCTGCCTTCCAGTTGGATTTGGCCAGTGGAAGGACATAAGGAGAGAAGGTAGAAGGAGAGTGAGGTTGGGATTTATTCCTCTAGCTCCCTTCCTGTTGGTTAACTATAATTTGTTTGCACTCTTTAAGTGATGGTCACAGATCCTCCCAGGTGACCTCCACATATTTCTACTCCCTCCTACCCCAGTAACCACTCCTGCCCCTGCTTTGTCAGTAATGGCTCCCCACTCTGGTTTTCCTGGGGACTCTTGCACCATCACTTGTTTCCCTGAACCTACCCACACCTTTGTAAATAGTCTATTAAGCATTCTTCAATTGCCCAGTGTAGATTAGCCACTAGCCTTGCTAAGATCCTAAGCAATATATATCAGTCCTATTCACACCTTCTAACTCTTGCTCAACCCTTTGAAGTCCCAATCTAAACAGGTGCTCATTTTGAGGTTACCAATTTTGAGGAAAGAACATTGTCACATCACACTGGGCAGCCCCTGCCTGCTACACTTCAAGACCTTCCAGGAATACAAATACTCCCAAACCAAGCATGCTCACTCTGCTGGTGAGATGTGGAGCACAACAGTCTGTACCTGCAGACAGCTGTAGCTTTCTCTCAGTAAACAAGTCAGACCCAGCTGCTGGGACATTAGTGGAGGCAAGACAATGACTCATCAGAGAAGCTGCAGTCACTTGACCCCCTGTGACTCAGACACATTTTGTTGTCAACAGGGCGCTTAGCTGAATAAAAGCTGAATAAACCATTGCTCTGCCTCAGCCAGGTTCCTGGCAATCAATGAGTTACAAGGCACTAGGAATATTAGTCCATTTGGTCCTATCCTCAAATATTGTCTCCGACAGTCCTCCAGTGTCCCTCTGCCATCCCACCTCTTTCCACTTCACCCAAAACTAAAGCGTATTTGCTGAAATGACACAGAGAGAGGTGCACATGGGCTGTACTTCCAAAATAACAAGTACACGACCACAAGCCAGCACTGCACTTTGCTTTAATCATTTTGTGCTGCACGGTATCTATGACTCCAAAGTCTCATTTCTCTTGTCTTCCAATTTTAGCTTTAGCCAAGAACTCAATTTGAGAGGCAAGTACCCTCAGCTGACTGCCTTCTAATCCAGACTCTTCCCCAATTTCTTTCTTAGTTGAGATTCCTTCAGGTTTTGTAAGTTTAAGACCTATACTATTGACGGGGCCTTAAAAAATTTTTGATATAATAGCTAGATATCGTGTTGAACAAAAGCATGCTCAATGAAACAACACTGAGTAAATTACAAGGTGACAAGCATGTGCTAAGGCCTTTGCTTTGGTTAATTCATTCAATTATCTTAGTAACCATCTGAGATTGCATGTGTGTGCATGCGTGCATGTCTTGCAAGTGAAGACAGGTTTAGATTTAAGTGATTTAGCCAAGGTCACACAGTTACTGGTGAAAAAGGAAACACTGAGCCGACATCTACCTGTCCTTCAGTTCCATACACAACCATTTTCCTGCTTCTGTATATATTTAACCATTTAATTTTCAAAATTCATAGCTCTTCCCCTCTAGATAAAAATTCTCAAGAGAAGCTAAGACATGCCCTGTTATTTTTTTTTTCAATTAAGTTTAGCACTCATTTATTGAGTACCTACTCTGCACCAGCCACTATGCAAAGTACCAGGGGCAGGCACAAAGGTGGGAAATATAGTCTCTGCTTTTCAAGAGATCACAATCTAATCAGAGAAACTTCTGAATTTCTTTTAAGGCTCTTGGTTTCCCTTGGGCCTTGGTATTCTATATGAGTGGATTTTTGCCTTTGTTTATGTTAATCTCATAGGTAAGGGATTTCTGCTTCATATACAGCAACTGCAACTGAGAGAACAGGATAGGTGACAACCTGTGTATTTATTCAAGGAAGAAAGAAATGAAGGAAAGAGAGGAGGAGAAGGAAGAGGAGAAAGAAGAGAAGGAGACGGAGATGAAGACGAAGAAAAGAAGGAGGTGGAAGAGGAGGATGGGAAGGAAGGGAGGAGGTGGGAGAAGGAAGAAAGGAAGGAAAAAGGAGAAAGCAGAGGGGAAGGAAGGAAGGAAGGGAAAAAGAATCAGTGCATTGGCCTAATGCCTAATGTTTGAAATAGGAACAATCTCCAAAAGTCCATGGCATGAGATCATTACACATACATTGCAAAATCATTCAATAAGCATCTCTTGAACACTTATGATAAGCTATGAGTAGTGTCTGATGCTGGTGATACAGTTACATAAGACTCTTCTCACTCTCAAGGACTCATGGTATAATGGTCAGAAAGACAATAAATTAATAATTACAGCTCACTTGAAGAAAAGCCGTGGTTACAGCTATCACAAGATCCCATGGGAAAACAGGAGAAGAGAATCTAATGAAAAGGGGTAGTAAAGAAAGAGCTGTAACAGGAATGAACTGATGCTTGAGCTAAGACCTGAGGTGAAGTGGGAGTTAGAAAAGAAAAGAAGGGGAGATTTAGAAGAAAATTCCAGGACAAAGGTCAGGTCTACAAAGGCAGGGAGGTAAAAAAGCCCCAGGACTTTTGGTGGAAACCACTGAACATATGTCTGATATTCACATCATTAAAGTCACCCCAGGACTTACTTTTTTTTAATTTAATGTCTTAAAAAGATAATACAAACATGGTTCAAAATTAAAACAAAATGATACCTATTTAAAAATCTTGTTCTCATTCCTATGTCTATCCTCCTCCACTTCCCATATTCCCATCTCCATCCCATAGGTAACTAAAGATCTTCCTTGACTTCCAACGGGGTTACACCCCAATAACCCATTGTAAATCAAAAATATTGTAAGTTGAAAATGCATTTAATACACCTACCCTACTGAACCCCATAGCTTAGCCTAGCCTACCTAAATGCCCTCAGAACATTTACATTAGCCTACAGTTGGGCAAAATTATCTAACACAAAGCCTTTTATAATAAAGTGTTGAATATCTCATGTAATTTATTGAATACTATACTGAAAGTGAAAAACAAAATGGTTGTACAGGTACAGAAAGGCTGTTAAGTGGTGTATTGGTTGTTTGATCGTGATTGTGTGGCTGTCTGGGAGCTGTGGTTCACAACTCAAAATTCAAAAATATGGCCAAGTACATACTCAAAATTCAAAGCACAGTTTCTCGGGGCACTTGGGTGGCTCAGTCAGTTAAACATCTGACTCTTGATTTCAGCTCAGGTCATGATCTCATGGTTTGTGAGTTCAAGCCCCATGTGGGACTGACAGCTTGGGATTCTCTCTCCCTCTCTCTTTCTGCCTGTGCCACCCCCCCCTCAAAATAAATAAACTTTAATTTTAAAAAAGTTTTCTCCTGAGGCACCTGGGTGGCTCAGTTGGTTGGGTGTCCAACTTTGGCTCAGGTCATGATCTCACGGTTTGTGAGTTCGAGCCCCGCATCAGGCTCTGTGAAGACAGTTTGGAGCCTGGAGCCTGCTTCAGATTCTGTGTCTCCCTCTCTCTCTGCACCTTCCCCGCTCACACTCTGTCTCTCTCTGTTTCAAAAATAAACAAACATTAAAAAGTTTGTTTTAATTTTTCTCCTGAATGCATAAGGTGAAAAAATCTTAAATCGAACCATCATAAATCAGGGACCATCTTGTACTCATATAATCTGGTATATATTTTTCCACTGCTTCTTTATGAGATAAAAAGCCATACAACCAAATATACACAAATAAATAAGGACTTTCTAAACACACATGCACTTTTTACTAAAGCATTGTATTACTTGGGAAAGGTAAAATATTATACATTTTAATATCTGAAGAACTGGTTTTCATGGATTATTATTATTAGCCTTCATGGATGAAGTGCCTCCTACATACTTTACACCTAATGGTCATACAGTTTCATTTTATAGATGAAGAAAAGTGAGATTTGGAAAGGTCAAGTAACTTGTCAAGTTCAGATTACCAGAGAATGGCAGAACCAGGAAGATGTCCCCTCCTCTAGCATCCTATTTTGGGAAAATGGTGCTACCATTCACCTAATTACTTAAGATAGAAACCTGAGTATCCCTCACTGCTCATATCCAGTCAATCACCAAGTCTTATTGGTGTGGACCCCTCATTATCTTTCAACTCTATCCCCAACACCAGCTTCTTTATGGTCCTCATCATCTCTCACCTGTCAATGACACTGACTTTCTAACTAACCTTTTACTTTCTAGGCTGATGTCCCCTCCTACTTATCCTCCATTCTGCTGCTAGAGCAATCATTCTAAAATACAAAGGTATGCTAAAAGTTGCTAAAAGTATGAAACCTGACTCCTGTGTATGGCATGGTTGGGCCTGGCCCCTGCCATATTCTCCTGACAGTCCCACTACATAACTTATGATACACAAAAACCAAACCACTCCAAGTTTCTAGAACTTTCCAGCTCTCTCCTTCTCTGGGCTTTGCCCAGCTGAGTCCTCTTGTCCAGAACACTCTTTCTTGTAAAACTCTGCATCTTTCAGCTCATGTGATACTTTTTCTGGAAGACTTTCTTGACTCTCCCAAGCAGACCTGCACATTCTTCTCCTGTACTCCTAGTGTTTTTTGTTTATACCTGTACAACAGCAGTCACTTCACAGTAATGAATGGTTTATGTGGTTTCCACACTAATCTTCACATTCTTTAAAGAACCACTTACCTTCTAATTTTAGATCCATAGTGCTTAGCACAATGCCTATCATATAAGACTTCAATATATATTTATGAGCATTTGTTGTATAACAAATTCCAAAACTCGTATCTTTTCATTCATAATTCCATACTGTCTCCCTAAATAGCCCATCACTACCACAGGGAATTACTTGAATTATAGCAGCATGATACAATCTCAGCAGAGGGCAGTAGAGGGAGCAAAGGAGGGTCCTGTGAAACTCTGAGTTATTATGAGAGCATAGTGAGTCTTCTGGAATAGGAGACTCTAGTGACCCTGCAACAAAGGAAACAAGATCAAAAAAGGTAAATTTTACCTACTTCCTTACCTTGCCTTTGCAGTTCCAGGCTCAGGCAGATGTATTTGAAATTTAGGCTTATCTACAGTCTGAATATGCCCAATCTCGTCTGAAATTTAGGCTTAATAATCTTGAATACTAATCATGAGTTCACTACTCTTATGCTACCATAAGCAGTTAAAAAAGGAACTAAACATTAAGGGCCCTAAATTCTAGAAAATATTGGCACCACAGGTTTGGGTTATATAAGGAGAAATTCCCCTATTCTAAACTTAGGTTCCAAATTAGGTATAGTTTTAAATTTTAGGTGAATGTGAGACTCACCTAGGCAGTTTTTTAAATGCAATTTTCAGTCCCACCAAAGAGTTTCTGATTCATGGGGCCCAGAAATCTTTTCTGATGATGTAGGTTATACTAGGCAGTGGTCTCCAAACCTTTTTTATTATGTACCCCAAGCATTTATTTTATTTATAAATTATATCATGTATTTCTACACTTACACATAAAACGTACTCAAAGTAGAAATGTTAAAAAGGTTAAGATGAAAATAAATCTAAATAGAATCTGTAATCCTGTCTTTCCACACATCTATGAGTCATTTGTGCATCCCTACTACAGAGTCTGCCCATCAATAACATGAGCATCTTTTTTAATCATTTCAAGGGCCTCCATTGGGAAGATATCCAACTACAAAAATCAAAGAAACATCTATTAAGGTGTACCTTCTGCGTACCGGGGACTATGCTGGACCACTTCACCCATATTATCTCTAATCCTCCTCCAAACCCCTGTAAGATTCATGCATTATTCATGTCAATTACATATGAGATTGACATTCCATGAGATTCATGTAATTTGCCTAATTTCTCCTTGATCATAAATGATGAAAAAGCAATTTGAATCCAAGTCATGTTTTTCACTATATTGTGTATATAAGTTAAGAGTATATTTGGCTGCAAGTAACAGAAATTCAATTTCAGTGATCTAACTAAATAGTGGTTTATCTTTTCCTGTAACAAAAAGTCTGCGTGTATGGAATCAGGGCTGGTAAAGAGAATCTAGGATGGTACCAGAGATACAGGTTCCTTCTCTTTTTCTGTCCTACTATCTTTAGCAAATGGTTTTTGCTAAAGTCACAAAATGGCTATCCCATCTCCAGGCATCACAGCCAAGTTCCTAGCAGAAAATAAAAACTGCAGAGGGGACAAAAGGCAAAATGTGAAAGCTGAAAGAAACTTACCAGATGACTCAGCTTTAACAAGAAGCTTCCCAGAAGCTCCACTTGGTGACTTGATCTTACATCTCACTGGTCAGAACGGTGTCACAAGGCTACCCTTGTGCAAGTTGCAAGCTGAGTATTTTAAGCTGTACATAATTGGGACAAAGTTGGATTTCTCTTACTTGAGAAAGAGAGGACAGATTTGGGGGAGGAAACCCGGAACATCTGCCACATTGCTTCTGTTGCCTTAACCCCACAACCGCCACAGCACTGTAACTGCTGCATAAAATAATACAGCCTTAGCATTCCAGGAAGAGAATATTTTCAAATCATATAGTCAAGACATGGTCCATGTCAACATCCATGTCAACATCCAGTAATCCAGTCATGACCAGGTTATTATTCAGAGTCTGCTTGAAACTTCCAGAGATGGGAAAACTTGTGACTTTGCTTTGTAATCTATTCTAATTGAGGGAGGCTTTAATTGTTGGAACTTCTATTTCTAGTCATAATCACAATGTATCACATTTACATTTTTACATTAGCTCCTTAGGACTAGGGGCTTATTCATCTCTGTACCTAGTACAGTTGATCACCACAAAGAGGTGACTCAAGAAAAAAATTTGAGGAATAAATTGAGAAATCTCTTCTTCATATTGAAATTAATGATCCTTCTAGCCATTTAAAAAAAAAAAAAAACAAAACAACTTTTCACTCACAGGCCCATCCCATTCAACTACACTGTCATGTTAGGTTAATAAGCAGCATCAAGAGTGAAATATTAGGGTCACATCCCAGGAGATGGTCAGGATATACCAGAAGCCCTGCAGAGCTCTGGAAATAAGCACTGATCCAGGAAGAGGTGAATGTGCTTCAGGGAACAGCTTGTGATCTTGAGCCACACTGCTGAGAAGAAATGGGGCTCCTGCAGGACAGTCCCCAACCGAAAATTCACCACCCTCCCCCTTTCCTCCATTAACCTGAGTTTCCGTCACTGCCTCTGGTAAATTTTTGCTGCCACAATGACCAGGAAATCAAAGAAAATGAGGTCTGCGCATATGTGTCTATGTGTATCTGTCTCCAGGGCAACGCTTTCTCTTCTCCAGGGCAACAACCTCTCAACCTGGACCGAAATTGCTGCATATCTTGGTGTGTTCACATACACAACTAGTTTTTACTCCCAAGTGAAACGTTTAGAGGTAAACAGACTAAGTGGTGATGTAAGTTCACAAGTTTCAAGAAAGTAGGACGCAATGGCTGAGAGGTAAGATCTGCAGTCAGGCAGGACAAGAGCTGGTCTTGTGATGACTTACCCTCCCTAAGCTTATGTTTCTTCACCAGTAAAGCAGGGATAGCAGCATCACCTACCTCATGAGATACAGCCTGTCAAACACCTACCACCATGCCTGGAATAGAATATGTCTGGTAAATATCAGCTAATCTTGTCACCATCACCCCCTGGGCCCCTGGGGTTGACACCAGTTCTGATCCTTCCACAGGCACTTTCTCTAGTTCTGACCCTCAAGATCATACTTGTCTCTCACTCTTCCTCCTCAGATCCCTCCAACCCATGCTTAGCTGACTCAGTGTTCCAGGCCTTCGGAAAAGGAAGGCCCCCTTTTTTTTCTTTTGACTGGGGGCCTTGTCTGCACTTGGCTCATAAACTTACTAGTATCCCCAGGTTCCCTTCTCAGAAATTATCTCACTGTTTCCCTGACTCTGGATGAGCACTGTCTGGGTACCTCCAAATTGGCTTTTTGCTTCCTTTGTTTTACTCTTCTCCAACTTTTTCATGTGGTGAAAACAAGGATCCAATTCTTCTTAATAAAAAAGATTAAAAAAAAAAACATTTTATAGCATGTTACCACTTACTAAATCCTTCCACCTAATAAATCTCATTTTATCTTTGCAATAGTGCTGCAAAGGACTATTATCCCCATTTTAAAATGTTTATTTATTTATTTTTGAGAGAGAGAGAGAGAGAGAGAGAGAGAGAGAGAGAGAGAGGCAGAGAGAGAGGGAGACAAAGAATCTAAAGCAGGCTCGCGCTGTCATCACAGAGCCCGACACAGGGCTCAAACTCACAAATCGTGAGATCTTGACCTGAGCCAAAGTCAGATGCTTAACCAACTGAGCCATGCAGGCACCCTATCCCCATTTTAAAGATTAAAGAAACAGATTCAGACTTGCTCAAGGACCCAAAGGCGGTCAGAATAGTTGTGAGATTGAAACTCTGATGCTTTGAAACTCATGGTTTGGTCTCTGTGCCATCTTGACTCAGTGCATAGGCCACTATGGGTTGGGTAACCTGGAGAAGAGATACATTACCAAAGTCTCCTATCTTGCCACAAACAGGTGTGCTGAGACCTATAAAGTCTGCCTTCTATCTTTTCACTGTCTCTATAACAATATGAGCTAGACATGTTAGTATAAGCTGATGGCAATGGAATAGCCCAGCTTCTTTTCTACTACAAGAATTACTCCCCAAAGTATGCATAAAGTATGTATTGCATACCCAGAATATATTCAATGCCATAGAGAATATACAGAGAGCTCAGATCTAGTCCACGGCTCCCCAAAGCTTCCAATCTAGTCAGGGACTAAGAACATAGAACAATACATAGTTAATTGTTAACTAGGATACTGAGGTTGTAAATGCTATAACTCAGAGGAAAGATAGATTTACAAAGTCTAAAATAATAAGGGAAGGATTGATGGAGGTGAAGCTTCAACTGGAATGAGAGGCTGCATTATGAAAACAATGAGACCTGTGTGGATGGTCATAGATAATTCAGTATTTATCGTGCCAGGCATTTAGATACATAATCTCTCAGAATATTCAAAACAACAACACTGGAAGGCAGATGCTTTTATCCTTCCTTTATAGGTAAAGGAACTGAGAGTCAGAGAATTTAAGTAGTTTGCCCAATGTCACAAAGCTTTTTTTTATTTTTTTTAATGTTTGTTTATTTTTGAGAGAGAGAGAGACACACACACACTCGGAGTGTGAGCGGGGGAGGAGCAGAGAGAGGGAGACACAGAATCTGAAGCAGACTCCAGGCTCTGAGCTTTCAGCACAGAGCCCAATGAGGGACTGCAACCCACAAGCCATGAGACGACCAGAGCTGAAGTCAGACACTCAACCAACTGAGCCACCCAAGGTGCCCCTTAATGTCACAAAGCTTTAAGTGATGGATCCAGGACTTAAAATAAGGTTAATCTAATGTCACAAAGTTAGTGCTTTCTCTTCTACCTATGCTGTTTACCACTGACAGGTAAATCCAAAAGCTAAACAAACAAACAAACAAAAAACCCCAATGTTATTGGCTCAAAAAGAGGTCCCGTTGAGAGAAAGCAATGGTGAAAAGAGCAGTGGAACTAGAATCAGCACGCCAAATGTTACTAAAAATTCAGTTTCTTTTTTTAATTTTTTTTAACGTTTATTTATTTTTGAGACAGAGAGAGACAGAGCATGAACAGGGGAGGGGCAGAGAGAGAGGGAGACACAGAATCGGAAGCCAGCTCCAGGCTCTGAGCCATCAGCCCAGAGCCCGACGCGGGGCTCAAACTCACGGGCCGCGAGATCGTGACCTGAGCTGAAGTCGGACGCTTAACCGACTGAGCCACGCAGGCGCCCCTAAAATTTCAGTTTCTGATTTGTCTGGCACACGCCTAAATCCTTTCCAGTTTCCACATCTGGGGAAAATGGAGAAAATGCTAGCATCGATCTCCAAACTATTATAAATATGAAATGAATAAACATGTGGATGTGACTAACACATATTAAACACCCACTCTAAGAGTGAACTTTAAAAAGCAATTAAAATGCACATGACTCAGCACCTATATCATATTTCATCGGATTTACCTGAACTCATTTCAAACATTGTAGCATCTCCAAGTATTGCAGGGGGTGGGGAAAGATTTAGAAAGGGCAAAGAACCTTCTGGCATGCCTATCAGAGGTCCATAAGCCTTCAGAGCTATCAGTCTCTCTCTAAAGCTGATGCACCCAGGCTCCAAAGTGTCACCTCTCAGTGTTCTCTCCTCAGACCTAGGAGTTCAGGGGTGAGACCTCCCCCAAACAGAAAGCCAAAGACCACCTCCGTAAGAGCACCAAGCTGGGAACACAGCATATGCTCCATAAACAACAGTTAAATTTAACTGGATTCCCAAGGGCTCTAAAAGCAGCCTCGAAGATTAACCATTCTGTAGAATCAAGTAATAAATGGGGATGTCACCATGCCTGAAGGACATAGGCTCATAATGTGCGGGACTAGGGCAGAAATTCCTATTCTGGCTCCTCCTCTGCGTTCCATGGCCAAAGGACTGCAAAGGATTTCCTAGGAGGAAAGTGCTCGGGCTTCCTGGTCATGGCTGAGTGTGCCAGAAGGGGCCTCTCATCACCTGGCCAGCGACAGCTGTTTAAGCTGGAGGTATCTTAGGAAGAAAAGTGTCCTTTTATGAGATACATGGCTTTCTTACTAACAGGTTACATTTACTAGTCCAAAGCTAGTACAGAATTTTGGTTTATGACTTGAGGGAACAAAAAAATTACCACTTTCTATTTATGTAATTATAGCTCATGCTTTTTTTTCCCCAACAGCTCAAAGTATTTGTTAGTTATTCTCTCATGAATTCTTAAAAATTTAGAAATGCGCTGGTTCCGGAAGATGGCGGCGTAGGAGGACGCGGGGCTCACAGCGCGTCCTGCCGATCACTTAGATTCCACCTACACCTGCCTAAAGAACCCAGAAAACCGCCAGAGGATTAGCAGAAGGGAGTCTCCGGAGTCAAGCGCAGACTAGAGGCCCACGGAAGAGGGTAGGAAGGGCGGCGAGGCGGTGCGCGCTCCACGGACTGGCGGGAGGGAGCCGGGGCGGAGGGGCGGCTCGCCGGCCAAGCAGAGCCCCCGAGTCTGGCTGGCAAAAGCGGAGGGGCCGGACAGACCGTGTTCCGACAGCAAGCGCGACTTAGCGTCTGGGAGGTCATAAGTTAACAGCTCTGCTCGGAAAGCGGGAAGGCTGGAGGACAAAGGGAGGGAGAGCTGCTGAGCCCCCGGACAGCAGAGCTCAGCTTGGCGGGGAACAAAGGAGCCAGCGCCATCTCCCCCGCCCATCCCCCAGCCAAAATCCCAAAGGGAACCAGTTCCTGCCAGGGAACTTGCTCGCTCCGCGCAAACACCCAACTCTGTGCTTCTGCGGAGCCAAACCTCCGGCAGCGGATCTGACTCCCTCCCGCTGCCACAGGGCTCCTCCTGAAGTGGATCACCTAAGGAGAAGCGAGCTAAGCCTGCCCCTCCAGCCCCCGTGCACCTTGCCTACCCACCCCAGCTAATACGCCAGATCCCCAGCAACACAAGCCTGGCAGTGTGCAAGTAGCCCAGACGGGACACGCCACCCCACAGTGAATCCCGCCCCTAGGAGAGGGGAAGAGAAGGCACACACCAGTCTGACTGTGGCCCCAGCAGTGGGCTGGGGGCAGACATCGGGTCGGACTGCGGCCCCGCCCACTAACTCCAGTTATACACCACAGCACAGGGGAAGTGCCCTGCAGGTCCTCACCACGCCAGGGACTCTCCAAAATGACCAAACGGAAGAATTCCCCTCAGAAGAATCTCCAGGAAATAACAACAGCTAATGAACTGATCAAAAAGGATTTAAATAATATAACAGAAAGTGAATTTAGAATAATAGTCATAAAATTAATCGCTGGGCTTGAAAACAGTATACAGGACAGCAGAGAATCTCTTGCCACAAAGATCGAGGGACTAAGGAACAGTCACGAGGAGTTGAAAAACGCTTTAAACGAATTGCAAAACAAAATGGAATCCACGATGGCTCGGCTTGAAGAGGCAGAGGAGAGAATAGGTGAACTAGAAGATAAAGTTATGGAGAAAGAGGAAGCTGAAAGAAAGAGGGATAAAAAAATCCAGGAGTATGAGGGGAAAATTAGAGAACTAAGTGATACACTAAAAAAAAATAATATACGCATAATTGGTATCCCAGAGGAGGAAGAGAGAGGGAAGGGTGCTGAAGGGGTACTTGAACAAATTATAGCTGAGAACTTCCCTGAACTGGGGAAGGAAAAAGGCATTGAAATCCAAGAGGCACAGAGAACTCCCTTCAGACGTAACTTGAATCGATCTTCTGCACGACATATCATAGTGAAACTGGCAAAATACAAGGATAAAGAGAAAATTCTGAAAGCAGCAAGGGATAAACGTGCCCTCACATATAAAGGGAGACCTATAAGACTCGTGACTGATCTCTCCTTTGAAACTTGGCAGGCCAGAAAGGCTTGGCACGATATCTACAGTGTGCTAAACAGAAAAAATATGCAGCCGAGAATCCTTTATCCAGCAAGTCTGTCATTTAGAATAGAAGGAGAGATAAAGGTCTTCCCAAACAAACAAAAACTGAAGGAATTTGTCACCACGAAACCAGCCCTACAAGAGATCCTAAGGGGGATCCTGTGAGACAAAGTACCAGAGACATCACTACAAGCATAAAACATACAGACATCACAATGACTCTAAACCCATATCTTTCTATAATAACACTGAATGTAAATGGATTAAATGCGCCAACTAAAAGACATAGGGTATCAGAATGGATAAAAAAACAAGACCCATCTATTTGCTGTCTACAAGAGACTCATTTTAGATTTGAGGACACCTTTAGATTGAGAGTGAGGGGATGGAGAACTATTTATCATGCTCCTGGAAGCCAAAAGAAAGCTGGAGTAGCCATACTTATATCAGACAAACTAGACTTTAAATTAAAGGCTGTAACAAGAGATGAAGAAGGGCATTATATAATAATCACAGGGTCTATCCACCAGGAAGAGCTAACTATTATAAATGTCTATGCGCCAAATACCCGAGCCCCCAGATATATAAAACAATTACTCATAAACATAAGCAACCTCATTGATAAGAATGTGGTCATTGCAGGGGACTTTAACACCCCACTTACAGAAATGGATAGATCATCTAGACACACAGTCAATAAAGAAACAAGGGCCCTGAATGATACATTGGATCAGATGGACTTGACAGATATATTTAGAACTCTGCATCCCAAAGCAACAGAATATACTTTCTTCTCGAGTGCACATGGAACATTCTCCAAGATAGATCATATACTGGGTCACAAAACAGCCCTTCATAAGTTTACAAGAATTGAAATTATACCATGCATACTTTCAGACCACAATGCTATGAAGCTTGAAATCAACCACAGGAAAAAGTCTGGAAAACCTCCAAAAGCATGGAGGTTAAAGAACACCCTACTAACGAATGAGTGGGTCAACCAGGCAATTAGAGAAGAAATTAAAACATATATGGAAACAAACGAAAATGAAAATACAACAATCCAAACGCTCTGGGATGCAGCGAAGGCAGTCCTGAGAGGAAAATACATTGCAATCCAGGCCTATCTCAAGAAACAAGAAAAATCCCAAATACAAAATCTAACAGCACACCTAAAGGAAATAGAAGCAGAACAGCAAAGGCAGCCTAAACCCAGCAGAAGAAGAGAAATAATAAAGATCAGAGCAGAAATAAACAATATAGAATCTAAAAAAACTGTAGAGCAGATCAACGAAACCAAGAGTTGGTTTTTTGAAAAAATAAACAAAATTGACAAACCTCTAGCCAGGCTTCTCAAAAAGAAAAGGGAGATGACCCAAATAGATAAAATCATGAATGAAAATGGAATGATTACAACCAATCCCTCAGAGATACAAACAATTATCAGGGAATACTATGAAAAATTATATGCCAGCAAATTGGACAACCTGGAAGAAATGGACAAATTTCTAAACACCCACACTCTTCCAAAACTCAATCAGGAGGAAATAGAAAGCTTGAACAGACCCATAACCAGCGAAGAAATTGAATCGGTTATCAAAAATCTCCCAACAAATAAGAGTCCAGGACCAGATGGCTTCCCAGGGGAGTTCTACCAGACATTTAAAGCAGAGATAATACCTATCCTTCTCAAGCTATTCCAAGAAATAGAAAGGGAAGGAAAACTTCCAGACTCATTCTATGAAGCCAGTATTACTTTGATTCCTAAACCAGACAGAGACCCAGTAAAAAAAGAGAACTACAGGCCAATATCCCTGATGAATATGGATGCAAAAATTCTTAATAAGATACTAGCAAATCGAATTCAACAGCATATAAAAAGAATTATTCACCATGATCAAGTGGGATTCATTCCTGGGATGCAGGGCTGGTTCAACATTCGCAAATCGATCAACGTGATACATCACATTAACAAAAAAAAAGAGAAGAACCATATGATCCTGTCAATCGATGCAGAAAAGGCCTTTGACAAAATCCAGCACCCTTTCTTAATAAAAACCCTTGAGAAAGTCGGGATAGAAGGAACATACTTAAAGATCATAAAGGCCATTTATGAAAAGCCCACAGCTAACATCATCCTCAACGGGGAAAAACTGAGAGCTTTTTCCCTGAGATCAGGAACACGACAGGGATGCCCACTGTCACCGCTGCTGTTTAATATAGTGCTGGAAGTTCTAGCATCAGCAATCAGACAACAAAAGGAAATCAAAGGCATCAAAATTGGCAAAGATGAAGTCAAGCTTTCGCTTTTTGCAGATGACATGATATTATACATGGAAAATCCGATAGACTCCACCAAAAGTCTGCTAGAACTGATACATGAATTCAGCAAAGTTGCAGGATACAAAATCAATGTGCAGAAATCAGTTGCATTCTTATACACTAACAATGAAGCAACAGAAAGACAAATGAAGAAACTGATCCCATTCACAATTGCACCAAGAAGCATAAAATACCTAGGAATAAATCTAACCAAAGATGTAAAAGATCTGTATGCTGAAAACTATAGAAAGCTTATGCAGGTAATTGAAGAAGATATAAAGAAATGGAAAGACATTCCCTGCTCATGGATTGGAAGAATAAATATTGTCAAAATGTCAATACTACCCAAAGCTATCTACACATTCAATGCAATCCCAATCAAAATTGCACCAGCATTCTTCTCGAAACTAGAACAAGCAATCCTAAAATTCATATGGAACCACAAACGGCCCCGAATAGCCAAAGTAATTTTGAAGAAGAAGACCAAAGCAGGAGCCATCACAATCCCAGACTTTAGCCTCTACTACAAAGCTGTCATCATCAAGACAGCATGGTATTGGCATAAAAACAGACACATAGACCAATGGAATAGAATAGAAACCCCAGAACTAGACCCACAAACGTATGGCCAACTAATCTTTGACAAAGCAGGAAAGAACATCCAATGGAAAAAAGACAGTCTCTTTAACAAATGGTGCTGGGAGAACTGGACAGCAACATGCAGAAGGTTGAAACTAGACCACTTTCTCACACCATTCACAAAAATAAACTCAAAATGGATAAAGGACCTGAATGTGAGACAGGAAACCATCAAAACCTTAGAGGAGAAAGCAGGAAAAGACCTCTCTGACCTCAGCCGTAGCAATCTCTTACTCGGCACATCCCCAAAGGCAAGGGAATTAAAAGCAAAAGTGAATTACTGGGACCTTATGAAGATAAAAAGCTTCTGCACAGCAAAGGAAACAACCAACAAAACTAAAAGGCAACCAATGGAATGGGAAAAGATATTTGCAAATGACACATCGGACAAAGGGCTAGTATCCAAAATCTATAAAGAGCTCATCAAACTCCACACCCGAAAAACAAATAACCCAGTGAAGAAATGGGCAGAAAACATGAATAGACACTTCTCTAAAGAAGACATCCGGATGGCCAACAGGCACATGAAAAGATGTTCAACGTCGCTCCTTATCAGGGAAATACAAATCAAAACCACACTCAGATACCACCTCACGCCAGTCAGAGTGGCCAAAATGAAGAAATCAGGAGACTATAGATGCTGGAGAGGATGTGGAGAAACAGGAACCCTCTTGCACTGTTGGTGGGAATGCAAATTGGTGCAGCCGCTCTGGAAAGCAGTGTGGAGGTTCCTCAGAAAATTAAAAATAGACCTACCCTATGACCCAGCAATAGCACTGCTAGGAATTTATCCAAGGGATACAGGAGTACTGATGCATAGGGGCACCTGTACCCCAATGTTTATAGCGGCACTCTCAACAATAGCCAAATTATGGAAAGAGCCTAAATGTCCATCAACTGATGAATGGATAAAGAAATTGTGGTTTATATACACAATGGAATACTACGTGGCAATGAGAAAAAATGAAATATGGCCTTTTGTAGCAACATGGATGGAACTGGAGAGTGTGATGCTAAGTGAAATAAGCCATACAGAGAAAGACAGATACCATATGGTTTCACTCTTATGTGGATCCTGAGAAACATAACAGAAACCCATGGGGGAGGGGAAGGAAAAAAAAAAAAAAAAAAGAGGTTAGAGTGGGAGAGAGCCAAAGCATTAGAGACTGTTAAAAACTGAGAACAAACTGAGGGTTGATGGGGGGTGGGAGGGAGGGCAGGGTGGGTGATGGGTATTGAGGAGGGCACCTTTTGGGATGAGCACTGGGTGTTGTATGGAAATCAATTTGACAGTAAATTTCATATATTAAAAAATAAAAAAAAAAAAAAAAAAAAAAAAAAAATTTTAGAAATGCTGTTACAGAGTGGGGCAAAGAGTTTCAAGAGGCCTAGAGGTCCCGCTTGAGCCAGCAGAGCCAGACCCCGGATCGCTGATGCTAATGTGATTTCATTGGTGTCCAGAGGCCTGCCACGCTTGTGCTGTGGTTGTTGGGGAAAAGGCAAGGAAGGGAACTGCGCCCTTCTCTTCAGCCAACCATACCTGCACTCATTTATTTATTCATTCAATGATCATTTACCAAGGAACTTTGTGTGGGCCAGGTACTGAACTGAGCACTTGGAGGAGAACAGAGTTTTAAAGACAAATAACTTTATAGGACAAGGTTGTTGCTTTAAAGGAATTGCAGCCAGGAAATCAGGCTGGAAAGTGTGACCTTTAGGAAGAAAAGTCAGTCACGGCCTAACGAGTAATAGTTGAAAGTTTCCCTTGAGTTCCCTGGCAGAGTCACCTTGCATGACTGGACTAAGCTTAAACATCATGGAACCCAGGATGCCTTTCAGACAACTCCATGAGCCCAACATGGTGAAAAGAACACAGGCTTTGTAAGAAAACATACTTAGATTTAAACCCCGGGTTTACCTTTAATTAGCTTAGAACTAAACCTCTCTAAACCAAAATTTTCTCATGTGAAAAACAGATGTAAAAAATACTCACTGGGGGCACCTGGATTGCTTATTCAGTTGAGCATCCAACTCTTGGTTTCTGCTCAGATCATGATCCCAGGGTCGTGGGATTGAGCCGCACACTGGCCTCTGTGCTGAGCATGGAACCTGTGTGGGGTGTTCTCTCTCTCTCTCTCTCTCTCCCTCCCTCCCTCTGCCCCTCTCCCCCACTCATGAGTATTCTCTCTCTCAACTAAGAAATTAAAATTAAAAAAAAAATCACTGAAAAACAAGGTTATTAGGATCAAATTACATGCTATGATTTCCACTTCCAACAGAACGGAGTAATAGGGATCAGATTTTCTCTCCCACTTGAAACAAATAAAATGCAAGACAAAATACAAGAAGCAATAATTTTCAAGACACTGGACATCAGGTAATAAAGGAAAATGAGCCCTGGGAGATGGGAACCAAATGAGGTGGGCTCTATGATTGAGCCAGTTTACTGTCTTGAGAGAGTTTCTGGGCCATGACACTGATAGGTAGATATTGTGAGTTAAACATACACATAGGAGAGCCCAGACAAATCAAGGGACTAGAATGTGCAAGGCAGAGGGTCTCCTCATGTATTCAGTAGAGGACTATAAAGATCAGAAAATAATCCCAAGAGCTCACATGGATAGGATCAGGAGTAATTCATCCAAGTGGAAAACCATAATTCATGGGACATTAGTTAGACTACTCAGAAGGATTTTGCCTCAATAGTGGGGCATAAAATCAACCTTACGCTAAACACTCCTGTGTGTTTCTGACTAACAAAACTCCAAAGCAAGACTCAAAAGGAAGACACTGTTTCCAAGTAACTTAATTACATCCTGAAATAAAGTTCAAGAATACTTACAGGTATGCAAATGTATCCAGCACCCTAAAATTTTAAATTTACAATGCTCAGCATCCAATCAAATACTAACAAGCAGGCAGAGAAGCAGAAAAAAGCAACCCACAACAAGGAGAAAAAAATCAATCAAAACCAACTACAAAAAGTAAAGATGGTACAAGTAGTAGATAAGGACGTTAAAAAGTCATTATAACTGTACTTCACACATTAAGCTAGAGATTAAATATATGAGATTTGTATGATATAAAAAGACCCAAAACAAACCCCTAGGAATGAAAACTAAAGATGAGGGGAACCTGGCTATCTCAGTCAGTAGAGCATGTGACTCTTGATGCCAGGGCTGTGAGTTCAAGCCCTACGTTGGGCTTAGAGCTTACTTTAAAAAATTAATTAATTAAAAATAAATTAAAACAATAAATAAATAAAACTCCTGAGATGAAAGAAAAATACAGTGGATGGGATTAATGGCAGATTAAACGTGGAAGAAAACATTAGTAAACTTTTTTTTAATCTTTTTAACATTTATTCATTTTTGAGAGACACAGAGAGACAGAGTGTAAGTGGGAAGAGGGCAGACACAGAATTCAAGGCAGGCTCCAGGCTCAAAGCTGTCAGCACAGAGCCCAACGCAGGGCTCGAACCCACAAACCACGAGATCATGACCTGAGCTGAAATCTGACGCTTAATGGACTGAGCCACCCAGGGCTCCCTATTAGTAAATTTGAATATACAACAAAAGAAATTATTAAAAATAGAACACAGAGAAAAAGAGGTTGAGGAAAAAAATGAATCGAGCATCAGTGAACTGAGGAACAACCTCAAGAATTCCAAGTTATATATCACTGAAGTCACCAAAGGAGAAGACAGAAATTCCTTTAAAGACAGAAATTATCAAAGCTCACTCAGGTGGAAAATTGTTCTGAAGCCTGAATATCCCTACATCTATTAGAGAAATGAAATTAAAATTAAATTACAGTTAAAACTGTAACATGTGGAAACTCAAGACTCAGATGAATTCACCAGTAAGTTTTATCAAAGATTTAAGAAGGAACATTTCCAATTCTTTTATTTATTTTTTTTTAATGTTTATTTATTTTTGACAGAGAGAGAGAGAGACAGAGCATGAGCGGGGAAGGGGCAGAGAGAAAAGGAGACACAGAATCCGAAGCAGGCTCCAGGCTCCGAGCTCTCAGCACAGAACCCGACGCGGGGCTCGAACTCACAGACTGCGAGATCATGACCTGAGCCGAAGTCGGACGCTCAACTGACTGAGCCACCCAGGCACCCCGGAACATTTCCAATTCTACACAAATGCTTCCAGATAATTAAAGGCGCAAGAATATTCCCAACTCATTCTACAAAGCAACCATTACACTGATACCAAAACCAGCAAAGACATTTCAAGGAAAGAAAATTACTGGGATGCCTGAATGGCTCAGTTGGTTTAAGCGCCAACTCTTGATTTGGGCTCAGGTCATGATCTCCATATTGGTGGGATAGATCAGCTCTGCACTAAGCATGGAGTCTGCTTGAGATTCTCTCTCTCTCACTCTCTCTCTGCCCCTCCCTCACTTGCACAGGTACTCTTGCTCTCTCAAAGTAAATAAACAAACATTTTTCAAAAACGAAAATTACTGATTCAAATTCCTCACGAACATCAATGCAAAAATTCTTAAGAAAATTTTAGCAAATCTAATCAAACAATATTTTTAAAGAATAATGCATGATTATGTGAGCTTTTCTCAGAAATGCATGATTGGCTTTTTAAAAAACAACTAATGTAATTCACCATATTAACAGAAAAGGGAAAAAGGGGGGGAAATCTCAATAAATATAGAAAGCATATTTGACAAAATCCAACAACTATTTCTGATTTTATATATATACTTATATATATATATACTTATATATATATATATAATCAGAAAAAAAATACATATATATATATAACTTCAGTAAACTGGGAATAGAAGGTAGATTCCTCAATCTGATAAAGGGTGTCTATGAAAAATTTACAGCTAATATCATTAATAATAGTGAAAGGCTGAATGTTTTCTTCCCCTAGACAGGAACAAGTAAGGATGTCTGATCTCACCATTTCTGTTTGACATTGTACTAGAGGTTCTGGTCAGTCTAATAAAGCAAGAAAAACACACAAAAGGTATAAAAGTAAAAAGGAAAAAGTAAAATTCTTTATTCACAGGTGACATGATTGTTTATGAAGAAAATCCTATGGAATCTGAAAAACCAAATGCGTCTGGAATAAATGAGTTTAGCAAACTTTCAGTGTATAAGATGAATGAATAGAAGTATTTCCCTATCCTAGCAAGAACCGCAAATTGAAAATTTTAAATACTATTTACAATTGCATTAAAATATGAAGTACTTAGAAACAAATCTTACAAAAGATGCATCCTACTTGTACATTAAAAATTATAAAAGGTCACTGAGAGAAGTTAAAGAATACCTAAATAAATGAAAAGATATATCGTGCTCATGGATCAGAAGATTCAATATTTTAATTATGTAAATTCTCCTCAAATTAATCTATAGATTCAATGCAATACCAATCAAAATTCCAGCAGACTTTTGTTTATGTGAATATTCACAATCAAATTCAAAATTAATATGGAAGCAAAAGACAGAAGAGCAAAAAAAGAAAATGAAGTTTGGAAGACAACACTATTTTAATGCAAGACTTATTACAAAGTTAGAATCATTTAGACTGAGTGGCATTGGCATAAAGATAGACAAGTAAATCAATGGAACAGAATAAAGAGTCCAGAAATAGACCACACATATTTGAAGAACTGATTTTGACAAAAGTGTAAAGGCAATTCAGCAGAAAAAAGATAGTCTTGGGGCACCTGGGTGGCTCCAATGGTTAAGCGTCGACTCTTGATTTCAGCTCAGGTCATGATCTCATGTTTAGTGAGTTGGGGCCCCGCATAGGGTTCTGTGCTGACATCACGGAGCCTGCTTGAGATTCTCTCTCTCCCTCTGTGTCCCCCTTCCCTGCTCGTGCTCTGTCTCTGTCTCAAAATAAATAAACATTTAAAAATAATAAAAAGAGGGGTGCCTGGATGGCTCAGTCAGTTGAGCATTCCACTTCAGCTCAGGTCATGATCTCACGGTCTTTGAGTTCGAGCCCCGCATCCGGGCTCACTGCAGTATTTCTAGTGCAATAGAAGAGTGCGTGGCTCATGGCACTGAGTGTTTATCCATAAAATGTTTATCAGAGAAAGAAATCACTTAATAAGATACTTGGAAATTGAATCTATATGCAATGCTTTGGAGAATCACCAGATGTATGTAACCTTCCTTGATCAAAATAATGGTAACTTCATTTTGCTATAACAACTTTCTGTGAATACCTTCACATTTCCTAATTTATTCCTTCAAACGGTCTGCTAGCATCCTCCGGAGACTGGTAGAGACCCAAGCCTTATTTTAAAGATGAAAGCTGGAAACCCGTTATTTCAGAGCTGTGGATTAAATAGCAACCTAACCAGTACTCTGCCCACAAGACGGTGCCCGGCAGGCTCCGCCTGCAGGTCAATAAGGCCCATCAACCATCTCTGCAGCTTGTCCCCGCCCACCATTAAAACAGAGAGAAAAAAGTTTTTATGAGCAGATTGCCTAGATAAGTAAGATATATCACTATAATACTAATTGTGTGTTCATTTCTACGATTTTATTAAAGGAACTACCTGGTTTTGATGCTCTTGGTTAATGGATATCTAAATAGGAAGAACCTAATGAATTCAAACCTTGCCTTCATAAAATAAGGTAAATCATTCCAATTTTCTTGAGAAAAGACTTCACTAGGAAATGTTGTATATTCAATTGTAATTTTAACTTTACATTCTAAGAAGCTGTCCTACAAAGTTGAGCTTTGTTTTTCATGCGTAATATATAAATTTACCTTTTTGAATATAATAAATGCTTTCATAAAAAAAAATAAAAATATGCTTCAAAGAGTTCCAGTGGGATAACAAACTCACATTGGCTCTTTTTCTTAGTCCTAGAAGATAATGCCCTCTGGCAGCTGTTCTAAGGCCTGTTTATTACCAGAATTGCTCCAGAGCTCTTAAAAATGCAGATTCTAGAGCTCTACCATGTCCATTCCGTCACCCCTCACACATACCCAAGATTCTGATATAGGAGGTCTGGGATATGGTTTAGAATCCATATACGGATAATGGTCCGCAGGTGGTTTTCTTGAGCGACCAGAAACCACCTTGTACACTGTGCTGCCATATATACAAATCTCCCCAAACTGCTGACTATAAAATCAGGGGCTCCTTTCCCCTTATTCTAAAACAAATCCTGGTGCCTATACAGGAGCTACAAACTCTAATGCCTGCAGGGCCAGGCAGGAAGGAGACAGAAAGGGAGCACGGGGGACCGTAACAAACATGGCTATATGAGACAGATATTTACCAGTTCTAACCAAGTGTGAACATGAGCTCAGCACCGCCAGAGTTCCAAGGTTTCAAAAGAAACTAGAAACCCAGATTTTATATGAAATGTCCTATGAAGGCTAAAGACCTCTGCAGGTAGCATGTGGCCCAGACGCCATATAATCTCTGGTTCTGGGCAACAGCACAGATAAAACCCTTTTAGGCAGTGCTTTCATTTCCTAAGGCTACGGAAACAAATTACCACACATTAGGTGGCTTAAAACAACAGAAATGTACTCTCTTACCATTATGGAGGTCAGAAATCTTCAGTCGAGGTGCTGTTAGGATTGGTTCCTTCTAGAGGCTCTGAGGGAGAATCATTCCATGTCTCTTTCCTTGCTGCTGGTGGCTGTTAGCTATTCTCAGCTCATGGATGCATGTCTCCCATCTGTCTCTGTCTTCAATAGTCTTTTTTCCTATGTGTCCTACCTCTCTGTTTCCCCTACTAAGGTCTTGTCTTTGGATTTAAAATTGCCCTAATCCTCAGGGCTTTTGGGTGGCTCAGTTGGTTAAGTGTTGGACTCTTGATTTCAGCTCAGGTCATGATTCAGGGTTGTGCGATTGGAGTCTGCTTAAGATTCTCTCTCTGTCCCTCCCACGTGCGCTCTCAAATAAAAGAAATAAAAGAAAATTGCCCTAACCCAGGATGATTTCATTTTAAGATCCTTAGTTACACTTGCAAAGACTCTTTTTCCAAATAAAGTCACATTTACAGGACCCAGGGGTTAAAATTTGGGCATTACTTTTTTGAGGCTACTAGTCAAACCACTACAGGTAGGTTGGCACTTAAAAAAATCCAAATCAATTATTTCAATCAAATTATATTTTTTCCAACCTTTCCCACATGTACTATTTTACTACTAAAATGGCTTACCTCTTGGCAGAAAACTTGATATGCAAGCTCAGGTATTTTTATTTCTTATATGCTTCCTAGATTTAAGCTCTTTTACATTCTATTAGCAGCATCCCGTTGCTCCATTTCCACCAATGCTTCTAAAATCAGGGATGGGAGGCAAAATGACCCCTGCCTCCATGCAGTGCCCTCCTTGATTGGAAGGAATCATCTGTCCATATGGATGGGAAGACAGAAAGGGTGATAGTGGAAAAGCAGAGTGGATAAGGTATTGAGTGAAGAGAGAGAAAAATAGGCAAGGTAGGAATGTGGCTTCAGGCACAAGAGAAAAAAAACAGGAGATTCTCAAAAGAGTTCTGCTCTCCGGGGGCCAATTCAGAGACACCCCAAACTTCTGTGTGATCTTTAGTGCCATCTACTGGAAAGCATAGGAACCAGCTCAGTGGGAAAACAAAACAGTGGGTCCAAAACATGTGGTTCCACACTCATCACTGTTGCAACTTACCTCCCAAGCTAGTCAGTGTACTCTGTAACATCAGGAGCTGTATCTCTTTCCTAAGCAAGGTGTCTGGCACAAAACAGCCTCGGGGAGGGGAGGGGAGGGGAGGGGAGGGAAAAGAGAAAAGAGAAAAGAAAGAAAAAGGAAGGAAGGAAGAAAAAAAGAAGAAAGAAAAAAATCCTATTGAATATAAAGACTCAAAAATTCTACTTCTCGACCATTACTTATCGATAGATTTGTAGAAACCAAATGGCAAGACAAGCCACAAGAGAAAAGAGAAAAGCTGGGTTACCTATGGTTTACTGAAGCCTTTGGGTTTTCTTAGCGGTCCTCAGGATGTTCACTCAGGGCCCAGTTATAGTGGGGACTGGGCTGCTGTGCTCTGTGGAGAAAACCACCCTATGCAGCAAGCTGGCCTCCTCACCCTACTGTCATCCACTCAAAGGGCAAAGAGCTGAGGTGTGCACAAGTGTCCAGGTGTGTGAAATAATACGAGATACAAATTGGTTTCGGACTCCGGTTCCTGACACATGGCTCCTAAATCTCCTGAAATTTCCTGGGTGACAGAAGCATCTTTTGTTCTGATGAGGTGGGCTCCTGGATGGGAACTGTTCACCAGAAAGACAAAGCCATGATTAGAAACTTGGCACTTTCAGCCCACCTCTCATCTCTGGGGAAGGGAGAGGGGCTAGAAATTGAGTTAACCATCAATCATATCTATTACCTGTATGATGAAGTCTCCACAGAAATCCCGAGTGCAGGTTCTGAGAGCTTTTGGGTGGGTTAACCCCTGGAGGTGCAAGGGTTGGGGGAACATGCAGAAAGGGCATGGCGGCCCCATACCCCTCCCTCACACTTTGCCTTGTGTGTCTCTTCCGTCTGCTCGTTCCTGAATTATACCCTTTTAAAATAAATGAGTAATCTAAGTTAACTGTCTTCCTGAGTTTTGGGAGCTGCTTTAGCAAATTATCAAACCTGAAGGGGGCATGGGAACCTCTGACTTATGGCCAGTCAGAAGCACAGTTGACAACTTAGACTTATAATCTTGAGACTGGCACACAAGGAGCGGGGCAGTCTCTAGGTCTGCACTAACCCCAGGCAGATAGTGTCCAATCCGAATTGAACTGTATGACACCTCATTGGTGTTGGCGATTTGGAGCATTGCTTGGTGTATGTGGGGGGGAACCCCAACACATCTGGTAGGAGAGTGTTATGAGTAAAAGCAAACACAATGTGTTTTTCTTTAGACAAGGTGGGAGAAGAGCATTTCCCATCAAGTGACTGTTACTGGTTGCATGTCAGAGCTAAGCCAGAAATGGGAATAGCATAGCCGATTAACATAGCCACTCACATAACCATCACCTCAGTGCTCCTCAACTTTGGCTGCATGTTATCACTGGAAAACTTTTGCTAAGTCTGATGCATAGGCTGTACCCCAGACCATTTAAATCAGAATCTCTGGGGGTGGGATCTAGACCTAAGTATTTTTTAAAGTTTTCCAGATAGTACACTGTTGGTGGGAATGTAAATTGGTGCAGCCACTATGGAAAACCGTGTGGCGGTTCCTCAAAAAATTAAAAATTGAAGCACCTTGCAATCCAGCAATTCCACTTCTTGGTATTTATCTGAAGAAAATTAAAATACTAACTCAAAAAGATATATGCACCCCCCCCCCCATTTATTGTGGCTTTATAATACCAAAGGTATAGAAACAACCTAAATGTCTATCATTGGATGAATGAATAAAATGAAGACACACACACACACACACACACACACACACACACACACACACACACTGGAATATTATTCTGCCATAAAAAGGAATGAAATCTTGCCATTTCAGACAACATGGCTGGACCCTGACAGCATTATGCTAAGTCAGAAAATAAGTGAAATAAGTGAAATAAGTCAGAGAAAGACAAATACCATATGCTCTCACTTACACCTAGAATCTTAAAAACAAACAAGAAACAAAACACTAAAACCAAGCTCACAGATACAGAGAACAGATTGGGGGTTGCCAGAGGCAAGGGCTGGGAAGGTAGGTGCAATGAGTGAAGGGGGTCAAAAGGTACAGAATTCCAGTTATAAAATAAGTCATGGGGATGTAATATACAACATGGTGACTATAGTTAATAATGCTGTACTGCATATTTGAAAGTTACTAAGAGTTGACACACAAAAAAGCTTCCCAGGTATATTAGTTTTCTATTACTGCTGTAATGATTTACCACAAACTTACTGGCTTAAAACAAAATAAATTTATTATCTTATACATCTATAATGCATTAGTCCAAAAGAGTTCTCAGTGAGCTAAAATCAAGGTGTTGGCAGATTTGAATCCCTCCTGGAGGCTCTACGGGACACTCAGTTCTCTCACCTTTTCCAGCTTCTAGAGGCTGACTTTCCATCTTCAAAGCCAACAACCATCAGTTAAGTCTTTCTCATATTGCATCAGTCTGACATTGACTTCTCTGCCTCCCTCTCCTACACTTCAAGACCCCTGTGATTGTGTTGGGCCCACCCAGATAATCAAGAATACTTCCCTATTAGTTGATTTACAGTATCAAAATCAAATGCATCTGCTACATTAATTCCCCTTTGCCATGTAATGTAATATATTCATAGGTTATGAAGATTAGAACATGGGCATATGTAGGAACCATTATTACCAGATCAGATGACTCCGATGTGAAGCCGAGAACTACTGGTTTACACACAAGATTGGCTCAAGAAGTGGCCCAGTTAGCAAGCTGAGCCATGATGGAAGACTGGAGGCACACTGAAGAATTGTTGTGTTGGGGAGGGTGGAGAAGGGGCAATAGCCAGCGTCACCAATTTTACATTGTTGCAGAACTGGTCCTGCAGGAAGGGGAGAGGGTTGTAAGGTGATTTATTATCATTCAGCCTCCAATAGATCTGGGAAGTTAAATTGTACACTATCCAGGGGTACCTTGGTAGTTCAGTTGGTTAGATGTCCAACTGTTGATTGACCCTTGATTTCAGCTCAGGTCATGATCTTCAACAGTCGTGAGGCCCCACATAGGGCTTTGCACTGGGAGTGGAACCTGCCTGAGATTCTCTCCCTCTCCTTCTGCCCCTCCCCTGCAAGCAAGAACACACACATGATCTCCCCCTCTCTCTCTCTCAAAAAATAAAAATAAAATTATGCACTACTTCAAGGATGGCAGTTGATCTATACTCAGGAGTAGCCATTACAGAAAATGTAGGTCATAACCCAGACTTTTGAGACTGGTAGCTATCATCTTCCTCCTTTTTCATGTTTTTTTTTTTTTTCATGTTTTATTTTATATTTGAGAGAGAGGGACAGAGAGACAGAGCATAAGCAGAGGAGGAGCAGAGGGAGAGGGACAGAGACAGAATCTGAAGCAAACTCCTGGCTGTCAGCACAGAGCCCAACGTGGGGCTCAAACTCACAAGCTCTGAGATCATGACCTGCGCCAAGTGGGACGCTTAACCGACTGAGCCACCCAGGCGCCCAGCTTGTTCCCTGTTTTATGCTCTCAGAGCTGGGTGTATGCCAGATTCTCAAGCGCTCTGTAGACGCTCGCCTAGAGTGGAAGACGCAAATTACCTGCCCATGGGTTGAATAGGTCTTGAAGATACTTCCTGATTGGCCAACATTTTAAAATTCACACACACAGATACATTCAGGATTTCTGCTTGTCTTAAAAGATCTAGCAGTGCTGGCACAGCGCTCCAGGACAGTGCTCACTCAGAACAGCTGCTGCCTTTTGATGGGGCACTTCCTCTCTGGTTTGCCGCGGGCTTCTTCCCAGCCTTTATGTTTTACGTCTCACTTCACTTCATGTTACTTGCCTAGTCTGGAAGGTGTCTGAGTTCATGGGCTTCCCCCACTCCAGAATTCATGTGCCTAGTTAGGCAAAATTCTCATAAAGACTCATCTGCCTGTCATCCATGTAAAAGTGAATAGCTCTTAGATGTTAACTAAACTTATTTTGGTGATCATTTTGCAATATATACAAATAATCATGTTGTACTCCTGAAACTAATTAATGTGGTATGCCAATTACATCTCGATAAAAAATAAAAAGAAAATGGAAACTCATCCCCACCCCCCTAAAAGAGGGGATAGCTCTCCATTGAGAAAGATGGGATACAGGCCGAGGGCAGTGCCTGTACACAGATGCCCCTTTCCTCACAACTTAGGGAGCACAGTGAGGGGAGTCAGGACTAGTGTTTGAGTAAATGGCCTGAGCCACCAGGTGATCCAGTGAGCAAAGTGGTCTCCATTGGCACAAGGCTTTTTGTAGGAAATTAGGCTGAGAGCTGCACAACTGTGATTTCTGCCCACTGGTCTTTCTTCAGCCTTTGGAGGCACGCATCAGCCGCTTCACTCCTCTTTCACAGCCAGACTTCCCCGATTTTTAACACAACTATCGGCACACCTGCAGGCCTTTTCCCACCTCCAAGGAGGCTTCTCTCCAACAAGCCTGCCTAACTCCCAGGACAACTCCCCTCAGACATAGCTGAGATCTAATCTTCATTCACTCTGGTAATTCCCTAGTTTGGCTGTGCCACCCAAATGAGCTATTCAAAAGTCAGCACAGCTAGAAAGAGAGGACTGAAGGGCAGTCAGACTAGACCCTTTGACTCAGACCCTGTTCCCCTATCACCTATCCTAACCTTGCATGAACTTACAGAGTAGAAAACAGTGGAGGATTCCCAAACTAGGGCCCTTTGAGGTGCAGGGGCATGACACGGGATGGCTCCAGGGTAGATCATCCCCTAAGGAACACCAAATTTTTATAATGGGTAAAATCCAAAAATTCTACTCTGTCCTCACATCCTTCTTCAATGGGCTGACACCATTCTGTATGGATGACACCCTGTCTTTGAAATATGCTTCACCTCAAGAGCTCAGAGTCCATTTTAAAGGGCCCGTGAAGCAAGCTGGGGTGGTGGAGGGCGACAAGGTGTACTTTCCATGGCACTGCTCATTAAGTCAGCCCTGGCATCATTAGAAGAGATGAACTTCAAGCCAATCTCGGAACTGCTGGTTTCACAGTTGTACAAGCTTGATGCTTCTGGCTCCAGTGAGATCTGGGATTAGATGTAGTTTTGGCTTAACTTTCCTTTATCTCATTAAATAAGACAGCTTACGTAAATCACTTAAGGAGTTATTGGAACATGTTAATTTTTATTGCTAATCCATGTTTGCTGCCCATTCTTAACCACCTTTCCTTCCACCACAGCTCTCTACGCTGGGTCCCACATGCAGCTGTCACTCAGCGAAGGTGAGTAAACCGACTTTAGTCGGTTTAGACAGACTTTAGTCTCTGTCTCTGACATGCACAGTTATGGGGGCCACTTATATCCACCCCTTCTGCCGAGAACAGAACAGCTTAGGCTACAAGGTTTGGATAGCTGGGGAAAGCTGCTTAGTAAAGCGGGTTAGCTGGATTCTTAAAACTCGGGATGTCAGCGGCAGCTCTATCTGGAGGGAGGCAGAGTGGATGTTCTGTCAAATCTGTCTCACATCTATGGGAATCCTGCTCTTTTTACAGTCTTTTGGCACAGAATGCTGTGCTATCTCCCTGGAGATCATTCCTACAGAAGCAAGAGGAAGATAAAGCAAAAGCAAACCAGCGCTCAAAGTTGATTGTCTTCCATCCTAAGGAGCTTGCTGTATAGTCGTTAAGGCATCAGCTGGGAATCCTGCTCCAAGACACAGTACAGGGAAGCAGAGGGGGTCAACCAAGTGGAACTAAAGAGGACAAGACGGGAAGGACATTTTTTATTTTCCCAGATCTTCAGGCAACCTCGCTAAGCTGGAGGTTGCATGCAGCTGAGTATGAAACCAAGAAAAATATGAGGCTTAAAAAATATGGTGCATTATATTTCTTCAATCTCTCACAGGCCAGGAGCCCAAGGCCAGTCCGGCACGAAGCTGAGCAGACTTCCCGGCCTCAGCAATCACACGATCTTCACGGTCTTGAGCATCTCTGACAGTATGTAGGTGTCATCCCACCCCCTCCCAGGCTTCCGCAGGGTCTGCTCCAAGGCCTGGGCCATTTCCAAGAGCTCTGGCGTGGAAAGTTTCTGCTCCGGGTGCAGCTGACAGAACAGGATCTCGTTTACTTCACCTTCAATTCGCCGGACATACAGGAGAGGGAACACGGCCTTGAGCCCGGTCAGCACTGAGTCCTTCAGCCCCAAGTCTCGGCACACAAGGTTGAGGATAAAGACACCTAGGGTGTGGCAAGGAAAGAGTCACATCCTGCAGATCAGGGGACACGTCGGAGACAACGTTCCGCGCTTAGAAATATACCAATTCCTGCCCCAGGGACACTGGTGGGCTAAGAAAACACAAGTGCTTTGAGTTTGCACAGAATACACCACATAAAAAGAGAGAAGAGCGTGGGGAATATGTGAACTATGAGAAAACTTCAAGTTAATTTTTTCCTCTTCCATGCTGCTAACAAATTATTTTATCATTCTCTATACCTCAGTTTCCCAAAGAATTGCTTTGAGAAAGAATTAATATCCCCAAGGGGAAAAAAAACAAACAAACACAGGGATGTTACGTTCTTGGCATGTACCTTATGGAGTACATAATGAGAGGGCCAATCAGAGGGCCAATATTACCTGACTTGTGACAATTAAGGTTCTGAATATCTCTGTTCACCCAAGTACCTGACACCAAAAAAAAAAAAGAAAAAAAAATCTTGGAGGCTGTCAACATATGGATGGAGAGCTCCAGTGTCCAAGTCGCAAGGACTTGGGCTGAAGCTCCAGCTGTCACTTTGTGTCACCTTGGCAAAGTCTCTTTACTTCAGTTTCCTCATTTGAAAATGGGCTGCTATGAAGAGGAAATACCATTCTGCCTAGTCCAGGGCATGTGGAAAGAAATCAAATGGTAGCTAACGTGACCAAGCTGGTGGAAATGTGAATTGCTACATTCACTTTGTAAAACTGTGTGGCAGCACCTAGAAAACTCGAGCATACACGTGATCTATGTTCTAGCAATCACAAGCCTTCATATATGCCCAACAGACCTGCAAATCTATTTCACCAAAAGGCATCTACTGGAACGTTATGGTCAGTACTACTTATAAAAGTCCCAAATAATCCAATACAACCAGGAGAATGGAGACACGAATGTGTCACACGATGACACTACACAGCAATATAAAGGAACAATATAAACACAACACCATAGATGAATCTCACAAACATCATATTGAGTGAAAGAAAACAAACACTTAAAGACCACATTCCATAAGATTCCATTTATATAAACAACAAAAATGGGCAAAACTAAGCTGTGCTAACTTAAGTTAGGATAGTCACTATCCTTGAGAGGAGAATGAGTTACTGGAAGGAAGTAAGAGGTAGACTTTCTGGGGTGCTGGAAATGTTCTGTGTTTGATGAGAATAAATAAGAGTGTTCAATTTGGGGCAACTCACTGAGCCACACACTTCTGACATGAGCATTTTTCATTTGAAAAGAAAAACAAATTTAAAGGACCCACCCCTCCTCCCTCCCCAACCTTTGTCTTCCTACCTTCAGGAGTCAAGATGCTTTTGACCTTCTGCAGGAAAGGCTGGTCCACAAAAGCCGGCGGCGGACAACTCATCCCCAGTGTTGGGTCCTTACTGTCTACGTCAAACATGATGACGCTGTAGTGGGGCCGTACTGGGAAAGAGAAGCAAACAAGTCTCTGCCTGACACCACTTACACGTCTACACCGCATCTCCCCTGTGACCTGTGGGGGCCGCAAGTGGCTCAGTTAGGATGACGTGGAGGCTGTGGTTCGCCTGTAAGGGCACTGATGTCACTGTCAGGGGAGTCACTGTCAGTCAGGGTTTTACTGTGAGCACCCCACCTGAGAGACAGGGCATTCATCTCACCTTCTTCCACATTTGAAAGCACTTTCCAGGGGCGCCTGGATGGCTCAGTTAAGCATCTGACTTCAGCTCAGGTCATGATCTCATGGTTTGTGGGTTCAAGCCCTGCGTCTTGGAGCCTGCTTCAGATTCTGTGTCTCCCTCTCTCTGTCTCTCCCCTGCTCGCACCCTGTCTCTCTCTCTCTCTCTCTCAAAAATAAACAAACATTAAAAAAGAGGCACTTTCAAAAGGCTTCCAAACACATTAATGGTGTCCTCTAGCTTGATTACTACTTGATGAAGGGTCCATTTGTACCAGTATTTTGACGTAGCAGAACATTAGAGACTGAGAATGTTCTAAACACTTAGAAACCTGGGCTCCGTTCCTAATAAACTGAGTCAAAAACACTGGACAGGGAAGGAACAGATGGGGAGGGGAGATGGGAAGCTTCTGGTATTTTTCTTAAACTGCCAGGTAATTCTAAATACAGGCAGAGTTGAGAACCATTGATCTAGGCAAAGCAGCTGCCTAAGCCTTTAGGGACTGACCCAGCAAATGTTTGCAGGACAAAAACATTCTCAAATTAAAGTTGGTATATCTTTTCTAGTTAATTGAACAACAGGTGACTCAGGAAAGATAGATTTGCTAAATGGGTGAGAAAGACCTGATTATGAACCAGATGCACTCCTTTGTATGATGGGAATGTCTTTTACAAGGGGTAAGTCTGCAATGCTACTGACTTTTAGCAAACTTTGAGACTATGATAATGATTATTCATTAATTAATAAATCTTGACTTAGGACTCCTACAAGCCTGTTAGTATCCACAGCACAGATCTCATTTTGGTTTCTTAGCAGAACATGTTGGCTCATCAAAGTCCAAGGACAACCATTGCCCACATTTGTAGCACTGAGCCCTCCAACAATCTGGAAGGTGGCTGTTAGACATGATCGCCAGGCTGTTCAACACTGACCGACAGGCAATCACAATGGCAACACATCACGCACGAAGTGCCTGCCAGGAGCCTAGCACGGTTTTAAGTGTTTCCCATGTATTGGCTAGGTTGGGCCTGGGCCCCCACACTGGCCCCAGACTCAGACAGGTAACCTGTGAAACTCTGATATAGTTCAGTTCAGTTTGCAATGACCGTGAAGCACCATCTGTCCACCCAGCACCAAAGGACTCACCCCCGGCATCCTGATTTGCCACACCCTCCTGGGAGCTACTCTAATCCAGCGAGAGCCAGAGTATCAGGTATGGAACGGGCAGGCCAGGAAGGGTGGGTGGCCTAAGCTCCCCAGGTTCCCTTAAGCCTGGACCAGCCTGACTGACTTCTCCCTGAGGGACACACACTCCGGAAAGCACCAGTCACGGGAGCCTACATGTAAAGTAGCAGAAGGACCAGAGGAGCGACTGCAGAACATTAACATGCCTTTTGTCCTCCGTCTGGGATACGAATCATTAGAGCAAAACGGAGCCTTCACTCCATCACAATCCCCGCCGAGTGGCATCTATATCAGGGTTTCACATCCTCAGCACGACTGCCATCTGGGGCCAGACGATTCTTTGTCGTGGGTGGCCGTCCTGGGCACTGTAGGATGTTTAGCAGCATCTTCAGGCTCTACTCACGCGCTGCCCAGAGCAGCCCTACCTGGTGGTTACAACCACCAAACACCCGTCTGCAGCCACTGCCCAGCGCCCCGCAGGTTTAGTCACCGGGCTACACGCACGCTATCTCTGGCTTCACCTCCAGCTGAAAGATTTACAAAACACCTCCTGACACACACCCCAAATCTTTTTCCCCTTCTACTCACCTGACTACAGACGTTAGGTTCCATGGGAAAGTGAGGAAGTGGCAACGACACAGGGTCAGAAGAGAATCAGGAGAGAAGCCCACTGATCTGTTAGTGCCACAAGGGCAGAAACGGTGTGGGGTTTTTCATTGTTGTTGTTTTTATTATTTATTTATTTATTTGGGGGGGGAGAGAGAGAGAGAGAGAGAGAGAGTAGGGAGGGAGAGAGGGAGATAGAGAATCTTAAGTAAGTTCCACGCCTGGCGTAGAGCTCAATGTCGGGCTCGATCTCACAACCATGACATCATGACCTGAGCCGAAATCAAGAGTCAGACGCTTAACCAACTGAGCCACCCAGGCGTCCCAGAAGTGAGTTCTCCTAGCACAGTATTGAGCATATGGCTAGCACTCTATATTTACTGAATCGATATGTCCACCAATGAATGAAGAAATGAACACGTGAAAGACTGGGACGATCCTAACGCTGCTCTCTTACAGAGGAATTCTAGAAGCCCTTGCAGGTCTGCCAAGCTTGGATTACTCTTCCCTCAACATCCCTCCGAGTTCTCCAATTGCAGTACCTTCTCTTCCCGCCAGGCTGGTAATATAGTCCAGGCCATCTGCAATGTGGACCTTCATCCGGTCGCTCTGGGAGAAACCAAACCATTGGGTGGCCACTTCCAACATGGAGGGGTCGATCTCCACAGCATCAATGCAGGACTTCGGGAAATGATCGTGGACAAACAGAGGGAGGCTGCCCCCGCCCAGGCCTACCACCAACAATGCCAGTGGGGTCTCTGCAATAAAGGAAGAAAGCATCATTTTACTATCTTCTCATGAACAGTTTTGTACCAGCCTCGGGGAGAGTAAAGAAGGCAGGGGGAGTCGGATCACTGGCTCTGCCCAGAGGATACAAGATTTAAAGGCCTAGCTTCTCCGTCTCATCCCAAAAACGCAGGAGCTAATCTGACATCTACATCTGAAAATTCAACCTTGGCCTCACAATCCTTCCTTTACTAGATCCAGAAGAGGGACCAGTACATGGTTCTTTGGGGACCCTTAAAGTCCCAAGGCACTCAGCTGACATCATACCAAGAGTCCCCACCATGAGCATTAGACTCCCCCTAGGAATTGAGAGGGACAACAGCCAACATCTTGCTCATGATCACAAGGCAGTGTAGATGCAATGCCCTCTGCCCAGCTTTCAACTCAAAGGCCACAACTGCCCTCTCAGACACATCAACCAAGTGAGGGCAATAAATCCAAGTTCCAGAAATCACAGGAAAACAAAGGCCCACATCCTAGTCCTAAGTACAGAGAAACCACAGAAAACACAGGGGGATAGTAGACAAGAAGAAAGAATCACTAAAAGGAGACGTTAAACATAGATCAACGTCTGAGGATTAAACATAAGAACTGACACTCTAGGGACATAGAATACCGAGACAGGGTGTTTCAACAAGACATAGTCAGGACTCTTGGTAAAGACAGTGACAATCTAGACAGGAACATGAACATTTTTGCTACTGTGGTCAGATCCAAACCTGTTATTAGTAATACGGCTATTACTGTACTACCAACAACATGGCTTTTTGTTTAAGTAAAAATTTAAGAAAGAACTGCATCTGCTGCTCAAATGATGCATTACTGATAACCCAGAAATTCTCCTAAAGTACAAAGGCCATTTCTGGAGTCATGATTTTTAAATGCTCCACTGGTTACAGGAGTAGATACATATGCAAGCACTCAGCAAAACTGAAATACTTATAATGTGTACTTTATGTATCTCCCCAAATATATGTTATACCTGAATATTTTAAATAAATGAACAAAATAGAATTCTAATAGAATTCTAATAGAATTTAGACATCAACACATGTAGCCATTTCAAGATTACAATTTGAGTTTGAGGGAAAAGTGACTGATAAACTTAGAAGATGGTCAGGAAGAAGAAAGATATAAATACATGTGCATTTGTTGGTCTGCAATGGCTGCTGTCAGACTGGTCTGTAACCTTACTTGCCCTGACTGGGAGGCAGTGCACCCCACTTACCTAGGAGCAGCTCCGGGCTTCTCAGCAGGGCAAGGCCAGCAATCATTGCTTTGTGGTGTTCACAGCACAAGTAACTCTTGTCAATGGACTGCCCCGGGGCTGCAGGGAGGTCCTCCGGAGTGTCAGCGGGCCGCTGCTTCTTCCTGTCCTTTTTCCGTTTCTTCTGGGCTAAATGAGAGATAGAGATAATGAGGTACTATGCTTAGCACCCCAGTCCGGGGAAAGCAAGACTTACCAGCAGCATTGTGCTGTAGCTAGCTTGATCCAACTCAAGAACCGAACTGATAAATATACACAAATTTTGTGACACGGTTGACATGTTGGTAGTTTGAAATCTGCCTGTGGTGGCCTTTATTATGCCACAGAAATTGGCAAACAGTATACATCAGGGCTTTTTGCCCCCAAAATACAATTGTTAAACATTTAACACATACCATTGGATACCAGAGACTCAAAAAAGGAAAAGTGGCAAAAACACACCCAAAAACCTGGGAAAACTAAACTGAGGAGTCCTAGCCCCTTTGCCCTGAGAAATATAAGGCCACTAACAGGGTAAGTCTATTCACAAATCCTTTTAGAGAAGGACTTAAAATTACTAATTACCTCCTCTATGACTCTGCTACAACTTCTAATTATTTAACTCTTATAACGACCTTATAATTCCCATATTAGGCAGATGGAAAAACTGAGGATCTGAAGAGTTAATAATTAGTCCCAGTATCAAAAAAAAAAAAAAAAAAAAAAATTAGTCCCAGTATCAGTAGGAGGTGCAGACAGAATGTGAACCCGGGACTGCCTGTCTCCAACGCCTATCATCCCTCCACTGTACCATACAGACAGTAATACACACTGCCCTGCTAGACGAGGAAATCACAAGTGCTCACCAAAGGGAAAAATCCTATAAAGGCCCCACTCCTTCCCTCTGGTATATAGTAAATAGATGCTCATTTTTCACTGTATACATTGATTTTCGAACGGATTACACTGAGCAGTATTGCTTTTATAATACAAACATACACAACTGGCGAACATAGCAGGTGAAACAAACTCTTGTTTTCCCCACCAGTGGGAGTTTCTGAGTGGCATCTGGGAGACTGCTTAAAAGGGATCCTAAAGGACCTGGCCTGGATCTTCACAGTCCAATATTGTAGCCACTAGCCACCTGTGGCCATTGAATTGTAAATGTAACTTAATTACAATTAAATAAATTAAAGATTCGTTCCTTAGTTACCCCAGCCACATTCCACATGCTCAGCAGCCACATATGGTTAACGGTTACCATTTGGGCAGCTAAGTGGATATTAAACCCTCCCTCCATTTCAGAAAGTTCTACTGAATAGCACTGGACTAGATGACCTCTAAGTACCCACCAACTCTAATGCCCTCTCTAAAACATGCTAGGGGGTGTGCTGTGAAGGAGGGCAGGGTTCACCTGTACCCTCCATGCTTGTGGCTCCCCTCACAGAGCCTTACTGAATGAATATACAGATGCATAAGGAGCAATGTGCGAAACAGATGGCCTCTACGCTGAAGGCATTAAAGTGACGATCACATTTATTTGGTAAGCTACCACCCCAGCTCCTTATCATTTCAGAGTCTTTGCTCAAGAACAAAACATACCTCTGTTCTGTTTATTGTCACTTAGACTGAGTCCAGATGGTAACAGGACAACTCAAAGAGCCTCTGATCACACGTACCCAGGTCTGTCCTACAACTCGGCCAAGCTCCCAACACTTTCTGACCACCCCAAGTGGAGAGTCCATGCCATGACCGCTTGGGTCATGTGTGATGACACCTCACCTCTGTGGGACACATCCTTCAGCAACCTAGCTTCTGACTGCACCACATTCCTGTTGCTGAGGAAGATCAGCCGCCGGAAGTAGCGCTTGTCATCCCCCTGCACGTCCTCGACGACATAGTTGCCACTCAAGGGACTGCAGGCTTGGTGCTGAACGGTCCGGACCCCAATGTCCCCACCCACAGACAGAAAGGGCACCTGAAGATATAACAGAGATACGGTCAAACACCAGCTCAATCAAGAAACAGGAGAAATTTTAATCCTGTCATGGAATCCTCCTATCAAGCTTCTGGGCAGCAAGAACCTAAAGACTTGCCTTTCTATTAAAGAACTTTTCTACAGCTTTTCGATAGATCACAAAAGGCTTAATTCACTTTTTTGAAAACCAGTTGAACACATAAAGATCCCTGAAACCATTAGTGAAATCCAATTGGTTCTCCCTAAGAAGACAATGAGTTTCTCAGGGCACCTGGGTGGCTCAGACGGTTAGGCATCCAGTTCTTGATCTCGGCTTAAGTCATGATCTCACGGTTCGTGGGATCAAGCCCCGTGTCAAGCTCCATGCTAACAGCACAGAGTCTGCTTGGAATCTCTCTCTCTCTCTCTCTCTCTCTCTCTCTCTCTCTGCCCACCCCCTGCCCATGCTCGCTCACTCTCTCTCTCTCTCTCTCAAAAATAAATAAATATACTTTAAAAATTTTAAAAAAGAAAAAGAAAAACATGAGTTTTTCAATAGGAATCCTTAAAAGGGCTTTCCATAAATGCTAGAGGGAATGCACAGCAGGGGGCTAACTATGAAAGAAGGAATCAGAACAGGGATAAAGATAACAAATCCACAGGGAAAGCAACCATTCCAAGTTTGAATTAATTTCTCCCTTCCCTCAATTATTCACATCTTTTCCCCCATTTTTCTAAACAGGAGAAAAAAATTAAGAGAAAACTATATTTTCCCCCTAGACTTTTCCATAACCTTTCCCAATCTTTACATCTATTTCTTTTTAATTTTTTAAAAGTTTTTATTTATTTTGAGAGAAAGACACAGCACAAGTTGGGGAAAGGCAGAGAGAGAGAGAGAGAGAGAGAGAGAGAGAGAGAGAGAGAGAAGAGAGAGAGAGAATCCCAAGCAGGCTCCGCACCATCAGCACAGAACCCATGAGGGCTCAAACTCACAAACCATGAGATCATGACCTGAGTCAATATCCAGAGTCATGCTTAACCAACTGACCCACCCAAGTGCCCCTACAACTATTTCTTTTTAAAGATTTCCAAGAGAATCCCAGGGACTGCTGACTCTGCAGAGATGCAGGCCCTGGAGAGAAGGTCACAAATGAACCTCCCTACAGGATCTAGATCTCTGATGGACCAATAGCAAAGTCTGCCAGGAAGAATCAAACACACATTCATCTGTAAACACAAGTCAGCCTAGTGAGCAGAAGCACAGGTGAGAACCAGGGGTCTAGGTTCATCTTTTCAGATCTGTCACTACTGCAAAGAGCCTCCAGGCACCTTGGCTTTCCTGTCAAAGATAAATTCCTCACTATAAAGTACCTGCAATAAAGTCACCTTTTCGCTACCCTGAGCAGGATGGAACAAGACAGTGTCAATGGACAATACCACATCACTCTTTTGGCAAAAACCTTCAGTTTCCTTACCAGCAATGTTAATATCCTGAAAACTAACCTAAGCTGTATGGCTCTTTTCCATTCTCCAATCAGATAATGAGGATTCTAAGAAGGAAAATGGTCAAGGAAGGCCTACACAAAGAGGGAAAAGAGAAACACAGTCTGTACAATCCACAGTAGAAAGAGCTGGAGCCTGCAAGGTGGACAGCATTTCCTCTGTGCCATCTATGAGGAGTCTCGAGGCCCCACACACACAGATGCTACCCTGGGTCTCAATGGTCTCAAGAAAAGCCACCGCTCACCTTCCTCTCACTGCCCGGGGCAAGAGAACATAAGCTCTGCCCACTTAGCTTGCAGCTGTTGACATGCCCTCCAGGAATAGACAGGGGCACAGACACTGGTCCTAGCTCCTTCCAAGACACCCTCCGCCTTCCTGGCTGCTAATACGACTTGTCTAGAGATCCGTGTATGCTGCTGCCGAAGCTCTGTTACCTGCTGCTGGGTGGGCATCCCGGCAGGGGCCAGCTCCAGGACTCTGGCTGACAGCTCGGCCTGGATGCTGTCCATGCCTTCGTACTGCTGACCTCGGTGAAGGGCCACGGTGATCAGCCTCCTGAAGCCTGCGCTGGCTGCCAGCTGCTTCCGACCCTCCTCCATGCCAAAGAGCCACTCGGTCTCGCGACCCTGGGGGACTGGAAAGAGGCACCTGGTGACACGAAGTCCCGGGAAGAGTTGTTCAAGCCCCAGCCAATAGGAACTACAGAGCAGAGAGTCAGGCCCTGCACAGGACAAGCAACCCTTCCAACTGTGACCCAGTGAGGGCTATCAATTCCCTGAGCAAAGAAGCCATCAGACACATGGTAGGTCCCATATTACATGTATATAAGGGGAGAGAGGCAGGTACCTAGTGCAAAAAAAAAAAATAGCAATGATACTAACGCTTGTTACATGCCAGGCATTATTTCAAGAAACTTATAAACAGAAACTAATTCATTACTCACAACAGTCTTAAGATACAGGTAGTATTATTACTCCTAGTAATATTACGACTCCAAGGAAATTGAGACACAGAAGTTAAGCTATTTGCACAAGTTCACACAGCTACTAAATGGGGAAGCTGGGATTCAAACCCAGGCAGTCCAGCCCCACCCTCCATGGCTGTATCCGCTGTACTAATATTTGTTTTCATTGGTGGACAGGTAGAATTATGGAATACTTGGGAAAATGGCTCAGTTGTCAGCAAATTACCAGCATGATGACTTCAAAATCTTGCATTTTGTCCACAATTTCCTACTTCTGAAGGCATTTCCTCATTCTCTCTTCTGATCATTACTGAGCCAATCTGGTATCACTTAACACCCTTCAATAATGACACTGATGTTTATAAAGCACTTACCATGTGTGAGGCACCATTCTGAGAGAGTTTACACTTCTCAAAACTACACAAAACAGTTGACCTTACTTTAGAGATGAGGAAACTGAGGCATAGAAAGGAAAGGAATGTCCAAAGTCACACCACCAGGAAGTGCCCGAGCCAGAACTGAAACCCAAACAGTCACTTCTTTAGCTACGACTCTCCCTATATTCAACAGAGAAGCACAGAAACGTCCCCAGGTCACACAGCTCACAGGCTCCAGAGCTGGGACTCTGTCACTCCCATGACTCCATGTGACAAAGTAACTCCTATCTCTACAATATGAGACGTACCTATACTTAACTGTGTCACTCTCTGTCCTCCCTACCAAATCCATTCTCACATGTCATCAGGCCTTTCCAAAGGGAGATGTGAAGAAATAAGCCCCAAATCTAAGCAGGTAGCCGGATAGCTGCTGTGCCCCCTCCCTCACGCCCTGGCTGGTCTCACTTCTTAAAGTGCCACCCCCGGCAAGATAAAACCAGCCAAGCCACACCCACCACCAAAGCCCCAGCCCCTCAGAGCCAGCCCCTCCAGGGAAGAGAGGGCGCAATCCCAACTCACTGATGAAAATGGCAAAATGATTGTCCCGCGATGGTTTCACAGCGGGGCTGTCCACCACGTGGAGGGTGTAGCGTGGCTCCCCTGTGTCCCCATCGCACAAGTCCAGAGAGACACTCCCCAGCCCGGCCTTGCGGTACAGCTGGCCGCACAGCCAGGCATACTGCTGCCGCTCCCGCACCGCCTCGGCCAGCCGCTCGGCACTCTCCAGCCGCACAGGCTTGCCCTGCTCCTGAGCACAGAGCTCAAAGATCTGAAGGGCAGAGCCAGGGCCCGGCCTGAACTTGGTCATGATGAAGGCAAACACAGGCAGGGAGAACCGAGGCTCTGCTTCCAACACCTGGTCCTGGCTGCTGGCCACCTGGTGCACCCTCACCATCCACCCCTCCCGAGAGAAGTGACCCACTGCTTTCTTCAGGACGTGAGCCTGAGCCAGGGAGATGCAGAGGTAGCGACCGCCCACCTGCAGGACACGGCCAACCTCAGCCAGCATCCTGTCCACTTGTTGCAGGGTCTTCTCCTCCTCATCTGTCAGCACAGCGTCCAGGGTGCCCTTGTCCAACACCACCTGGAACGAAGCGTCAGCAAACTCCATCTGGGTCATGTCCATCTTCAAGAAGCTCATCTGGGGCCGGCGGCTGGCATTGCGTTCCTTCATCTGCTTGATGACCACCTCACTGATGTCAATGTTCACTATATCCTGATAGCCCACATCATACAGCTGTTCGCTTAGCTCTGAGTTACCGCACCCAATCACCAGCACCTGAGGGAAAAAGCCAACAAGACGAAAGTGATCAAGGCAACGGAATGACCTGCACGTACTTCCCGGGATCAAGTCTCGCCTTGGCTGGTGCAAGTTTTCAGAAGGTGCGGATGCTATGCACAGGACGGAGCACCGTTACAGAGGTGATTCTAGGCTCTATGTTGAAACACTAATGGTTAGAGAAACTCACAAGTGAAAACCACATTCAGCCACAACAATGCAAGTTATGTATAAATAGACTTTCCATACTGCAAAAACAAACAAATCCTGTTTGTTCTTTTCTCTGAAGAAAGCATTTATTACTCAAGAACTGATAGGAAGTCACACAATCAAAATATAGTAGAGTTCAAATCTCCTGTTTTACTACTGAAAACCTAGTTGTGGCAAAATCCTATTCCACTCATGCCTTCAGGTCCACCTAAGGTATTCCGCTATTTTCCAAAGCCAAGCTTAAAAGACGGGTCGTTGCCTCCCTCTCTATGGAGCAATCGCCCACTCATCCTTCAAAGCTCTATCCCAATGTCACCATCTCTGGAAAAGTTTGGTGAGAAGTGCATACGCTGGGACTAGATGGGCCTGAGTTTAAACTCCTATGTGACCACACACTACATGTATGATCTTGGGCAAGAAACTGGATCTCAGAGCCTCAGTTTCCATGTCCTACATGAATGAACCTGACAGAGTATATTATGAGAATTCAACTCCTGGACACACACACACACACACGCAGCACCCAGCATGTCTCGCACATCCTCCACGAAGGTTAGTTTTCTCCCTTCCTTTTTTCCCACCTCCAGTACAATTCCATCTCTATCCACCCCGTCGTTGCATTGACCACTTGTCACTTCCGGAAGGTTTACGCCAAGGTTTACGCCTTGCTGCTCTTGTTGCTTATGGGCTGAGCACAGTGCCTGCAATTCAGTGTGCCCACAACAACTATTTGGCTAACAGATTCCTGTGTCAGTAAAGCCACAGGTACTGTCTGCTCTACACGGATGGACGGTGACAGAAAAGCACAGGGTCTCTCTAGGAGGCCATACCTAGGTTGCCCAACTAACGAAGTCACTGTCCCAATGAGCCTATTAGTTCAGCGGTGAGCTGGGCGCCGCATGTCTGTTATCCGAAAGCCTTTACAAGAACATTTTTAAATTGCCTACTTTGGGCCGGAATGACGCGGAGAAGCCTGAAAACATGGGCCCAATTAGCGCCCTCACGCCTGTCTCTATCCACCAGGAGTAAAGTTATCATCTGCCACGTTCCCGAGCACACACTCAGGACCGCCAGGCCGCGCGTACCTTTTCCCTGGGTTTGATGTATTTGTGCAGCACGCCGCACAGTTCCAGGTAGGTTCCGTACCACTCGAAAGCTTTCTTTCCTCGCTGCTGGAAGAACTTCTCCCAATAGTCCACGGAGCCAAACTCCTTGGAGCTCTTAGGTAAGAGGTTCATATTCTCACTGTCCGACCAGGCTCGTCTCTCCTAGTCCCTGTGAGGTACCATCGGATGGGCTTCCACGCACGCTGGTCCCGGCACCCTCGGTGGAATTCTTTCCACGACTAATGACCACATTGATTTCTCCCCCGCTCAAACCCCAAGGAGACGACGCTTACACACCACCCCCACGCACGACACACTGAACCAAACACACACTCAGTCCTCCTGCCAGCTGCCAGCCCCAGCCCCAGCCCCAGCCCCAGCCCCACGTGCGGAGCCCCTCACACTTGCCCACAGATGGGCTTCACAACTGGCAAGCACATCCGGGTGCGCAGCGCCGCGATTGGCCGGCCACCCGGGCCCTCCCAGCGTCTCATTGGTCACTGCTTTTGGTTCCTGGCATCTCATTGGCTGCGAGTTGCACGCCGCACGCCTGCGGCAGCGACGCAGTCGCCCAGCGTTTATCTACGCGCGGCAGCAGGGGGCGGGGCCGCGGGCGTGAGGCCGGGTGGAGGCGGTGTCGGGGTCTCGGTAGCTGGTTTGCGTCCGAGTGCCGCGCGGGGGCAGCCTTCCTGGGTCCCGGCTTCTCCGCTGACTCTGAGAGAGCGCGCGTCCCGGGCTGTGTGTTCGCCTGCTTTCCGAGCCGGCGCGGTGGCCACTTCTGATGTTGAAGGGCCGAGCCGCCTGACCGAGGGGACGCGAGGAAGAGGAGGCCCCAGGAGCTTAGAGGGAGTGAGGGAAGGAAAGAGTAGAGCCCGACCTTGGCAAAAGAAAGTAGTCCCAGCCAGGTTATCTGCTGCATCTGCCGCCCCGCCCTCCCTTAGTTTAACGACTTTATTTGTGTCATTGAGGTTTAATTTGGAGAAAATTGGCACTTGGCGGTACTTTTTCTGCACCAAAATGCAGGATCCCACTACTAATGTAATGACCTGAAAATTCAGAAGAGTAACAAGTATGTATTGAGAGGTGCCGGCTCACCCTGTACTCCCCCGAAAGCACGGTATGCAAAATGTAACCCTCCTTTTGAGAAACAGCCTTCTTAGGTTGTCATTCTGATGTCATCTATCAGTAGGTGCTACTGCCTACTTGGTGTGTTTAATGAATATACTTTCAGATGCTCATCTTATTGTAATGCCCCAAGGATGTTCCCATAAGGGCACAGGTGCCAAATATGTGCCTTGCTGGGCTTTCCACAACACTGTAAATTGCGGGGGGGATATACAGGCCAGGCAAGGCATAGGGCCATGTAATGAGCATCTAATAGTCTGGGCTTTACTGTCACAGGTAGCCAAGTAGACTCTTGATCCTTAAAGTGGACTTAAACTTTGGTTTGAGAGAGTAGTTCTAAAACTTCGGCATGCATCAGAATCACCTGGAAGACATTAATTCACAGGTTGCTGAGCCCCAACCCCACGGTTTCTGATTCATCAGGTGTACTGAGGTCTAAGGATTTGCATTTCAATGATGTTGGTCCAAGACCACACTTTGAGAACTACTGTTTTAAATATAAATAAGAGAAAAGTCAAAACGAATTTAGTTCCCTCTCCACAACTTTAAATGGTTAGTCTAAAAGCCCTCTACAGGGTGACATCAAAGAAAATCTATTTTTACGTAGCACTTGTTGAGTTCACATTTAAGCCTAGCAAGAAAAGAAACGGAAGGTGCCTCTCAGGTGGCTTCAGCTACTCCATCATGCAGGGTTCCTAATGAGTGAGGCATGGGCTCTTTCAGAAAGGACTTAATTGAGTGTTGAGGCTGCTGATTTGCTTCAAGTGCTACACAACACCAAAGGAAAAAACAGACAGCAAACAAAAAACACAACCCTGCCCTCTCCCCTGAGAATTTACACAATTCATCAAACATTTAAATTGCCTCATATGAACCAATCTTTGTGATAAAGCTAAGGATGCAGTGGTAAGCAAAGCAGTCACGTGGAAGACACGCATCGAACAATGACAAACTGTCGTGAGGGTGTGATGGATGCTGTGAAGGAGACGTATAAGATTCTGTAACAGCAGACACCTTCCAGACCTCTGTTGCCTGACCAGAGAAGGCTTTCCTGAAGAAGGGACAGAAAGTTCCTATCATCTGTCAGTTTGGGTACCACCGCACACCCCAACTAGTTCCAGTAGTACCTGCACGACGGAGGTCAGAACCAAGCATCTTCACCCTCTGATGGCCTCTTCCCTCTGGTTCTGTTGTCCTTCCTGTTCATGGCTTGCTATTGGAAAAGTTGGTAAGCAGTGATTTCTGTCGAAGCCCAGGCACCAGCCATTTATTGAATGCCCTAAAAATACAATTATTGTTCGCAGTATGTTGCAGACCAAGAGGATAAGTGACTTACCTGTCCACCCCTGTGCCAGCTCCCTTCTTAGAGCCTAAGAAAGCAGTGACCACCCAAAGAATTTAAGCTAACACTTGCTAGAGGTTTCCTGAGAGTGTATGAATGATTAATGCAGAAATACTTCAGATACAGCAGTAGAGTCTGTCCTTTAAAATACTTACATTTGAAACTTATTTCTCTCAAGGTTTGACTATAAGTATAATTAATAGCTATGTTATCATTAGCATAGTTAATTTAAGCCAGGTAGATATTATGGTTTGTGTTTTATTAGGATCTCCAGAGTGGTTACCAGTATGTTTTAAAATGCAAATTGATTGTAGGGGTGCCTCGCTGGCTAAGTTGAAAGAGCATGAATTCTTGATTTTAGCGTCATGAGTTCAAGCCCCACATGGGGTGTTGAGTGTTTATTTGTTTTAAATAAACAAAAAAAATTTTTTTAATGCAAACAGTGTAGAAAAGTCACTCAATATTGTGGGTTTTTTCCTAAAAATATAAATCTAGACCTCTGAATATATAATTTGCAGCTTGTAGTCTTACTTTTCATTTAACATGAGGTTTTTGGTACCATTAAGCTAATTGATTGTTGCTAACAAATTTGGAAAATGAGGCATAGATATTTAAAAGCAGTTCTCATAATATGGGGCCCAGAGGATGGGACTGAGCATGTGGTAGGCAGAATAAAATTCCCCCGAAGACGTCTATGTCCCAATTTCCTGAACTTGTGAATAAGTTAGTCTACATGGAAAGGGGAATTAAGGTTACTTGCCATCTGAAATTAAAATAGGATTATCCAGGCATGCCCAGTGTGATCAGAAGGGCCCTAAAATTGGAAGAGGGAGACCATAGATTGGAGGCATGAGAAGGATTGGTGCAGCATTGCTGGCTTTGAGATGGAGGAGGGGTTGTGAGCCAAAGAGAGGGCCTTCCAGCCTATGGGAGCTGGAAAAGTCAAGGCAATTCTCCCTTAGAGCCTCCGGAAGGAACTCAGCCCTGGAGACACCTTGATTTTAGTCCGGTAAGACCCCATCAGGCTTCTGACCTCTAGAACTGGGAGATAATCAATTTGTACCGTTTAGGTTCCTAAGTTTTGGTAACTTGTACAGTCATAACAGGAAAGTAGTACAGAGCACACCCATGGGAGGACATGTGTGGTTGCGCAGAAGGTTACAGTGTGTGGATGCAGCAGAAGACAAAACTGGGAACTGAGGTGAGCAGCAGGTTTTGAGAAGTCTTCCACTTGGAGCATTTAGATTAAAGCTGTCAGGCCAGAAGATGCCAGCAGAGAACTAGGGTCATGACAGTTAGAAAGAACTAATACAAAAGATGTTCTCGGGAATGACTGAAGCATTTGATGTCTGATCCTATATAGGGAGTATAAGACCTGAGGACTGAAAATGGCTTCCACATTGGCCTCTGGATGACTGGGGAAATTGCCTATACAAAGGAACAGGGAAGGAGCAAGGAGGTCATGTGGAGAACCGTTGCTTGAGAGGAATTCAGAGGTCATCGTGCTAGCCATGACTGGGTAGAAGCCAGTATCCCCACCCTGCACACCTATCCCAGGGCTCATACCCTTCTCGAATTCTGGCAGAGGTATCCAGTTGGACTTAGTGGCCCAAGTAATGAAAATACTTCATGAGTAGGGCATAAAACTATTTAAAGGGAATCTCTCCTTGGTGTCTAGGGAGTGACACATATAATCCTGGAAACAATTTCACACTGGAAGTCTTTGCAAATGAATTTGTTTTTCACATTTGAGAAAATAAGAATTGAATGGTCTCCTATGTCTTAGAATAATGGAGGCAAGCATGACTTTCTTAAAGGTATTATTGACCTAAGAAGTAATTCTCAAGCTGACATTGGATTTGTAAGATTGGGATAATCATAATAGAATTTGTTAGTTTGCATAGCACTTGGGACTTGCCAAGAATTTCCTCATACAGTACTTGAATTCATGAGATGGACACACACACACACACACACACACACACACCCATAATTGAGACAAAATTCTAATTGATTAAAAAGAAATTTAAAAGTTAAGTATGATGGAGTGAATTCAGCCATGCCTGGCTCTGAGTATTATATTTGATTCCCAGGTTTCTCCTTGTTCAATAGTTTCTTCTGTCACTGTGGACACCTGTAGGGACACTAGTTTCCTGGCATGGGTGGACTGCGTATCGACTTTGGTGGGGGAAAGGAAGGGGCACAGCATATAATGCAAGTTGTTTGCCTTTGGGGCCAGTGGGCAATAACATTTTGAAAACTAGAAAAGGTGAGGACATGGTGTTAAGGATGATGGCCTGTGCCTGGTGCATGGGACCTCTACATGAGGAGGCTGACCAGGCCTCTTTCTGGTCCTCATCTTTGTTTTTTTGCAGCCTGGATACTGAGAAAGATTACAAGGGCACACTATTACAATGTTTTCTCCATTATTCTATTCTATTCTAAACTTGAGTTCCCTTGCAGGGAAAAAAAAAAAAAACCAACCTTGGAAACCAAGTTGTTTTTTCCACATTCTAGCACTCAGCACATCTACCATGAGATTCTCACGTATCCCATTTTTATTGGATATTCTCTGTCCTCCGCCCGTAACAAAATATTTTTCTCCCACCAAAGAAAAGGACATTAAAATAGCACTTTATGAATAAAAATCCCTTAAGTGTCCCACTCTAGATAATTTTTTTAACATTTAGGTTGAGATCCTTGAACAAATCCAGGAGAACAAAATTCCCAATATTCCAAGAAAGAAGTCCTCTGTAATCCTTCTGTAAAACTGAAACACTTTTCTTGCCATGAGGGTGCAAGAAAGTTCTTCTCCTAAGAAGAATCCCAACTTATGGTGTCAGAACTCTTTACTGCCCCTGATCTATCTCATCTCTGATCAGTAGATCTTCATGCTGATTGTTCTGATTTGAAGAAGGAAAGGAGATTTCCTCAGTCTGTCGCAATTGCATCCAAACAGCAGCTCTAGTGCTTGAAGGCTCAACAGAGAAATGGCCTCAGGAAACATGGTGTGAGTACTTCTGGAGATAGATGGCATGAAAGGGCACCTAAGTGGCTTAATTCAAGGCCCTTTCCTTATGTCAACCTATACAGCATAGAGGTAAGAACATGGGATTTGGAATCAAACATCTAACAGGTTCTCAGTGTGTGAATTTGGTCAGACTTCCTGCCTTCAGGTCCTTTGCCTAACGGCCTCCACTATTCCTGCCCAACACAATCCATTTGCTACTCAGCGCCCACTGTGAATTTTCAACTATACATCTAATGGCATCTTTTCCCATTGAAATATACCTCACATAACAAAATCCACCATTTAAAAATGTGCAGTTCAGTGGTTTCCAGCATATTCACAATGCTGTACAATCATCACCACTACCTAATTCCAGAACGTCTCCATCATCCTGAAAAAAAATCCCCTCCCTATTAGCAGTTAGTTGTATTTTCCTCTCCCTGCACCCTCTCTCAGCCACTGATCTACTTTCTGTCTCCATAGATTTGCCTATTCTGGAGATTTCATAAAAAGGAGTCATATAGTATATGGTCTTTTGTGGCTGGCTTCTTTCAATTAACATCTGTTTTCAAGGTTCATACGTGTTGGAATGTATAATAGTAGCTCATTCCACTTCTTCACTGAATAATAAATTTTCAGTGTACATATAAACAATATGTAGTGTATCTATTCATCGAAAGATGCACATTTGGGTTTTGGCCCATTTTGGCGATTATAGTGCTGCTATGAACATTCATGTACATGCAAAAGAATAAAGCTGGACCCTTGTCTTCACCATTTGCAAAAATTAACTCTAAATGCATTAAAATCCTAAGAGTAATTAAAATCCTAAGAGTAAGACCTTAAATAATCAAACTGGAAGAAAACACAGGGGTCAATCTTAGATTTGTCAGTGACTTCTTGGATATGACACCAAAACCACAGCCACAAAAGCAAATATTTACACAAGTGGGTTTATTCAGATTTTGGCACATCAAAGGAAACAACAGAGTGAAAAAGCAACCTATGGGATGGGACAAAGATTTGCAAACTATGTGTCTGAAACTGGGTCACTATCCAGAATATGTGAAGAACTACAATGTAACAACAACCACAAGCCCCAAAAATACATGGGCAAAGGACATTTCTCCAAGGAAGATGCACAGATGGCCAACAAGCATATGAGAAGATGCTCATCATCACTGATCCCTGAGCAATGCAACTCAAAACCACCTTTTACCCATTAGGATGGCTGCTAACAAAAACAAAGTAACAACAAGCAACAAAACACTCAGCCAGGAGCAGAGACTTGAGAGGGAAATGAGCCCACCTCCTCCCTGAAAATCACCCTGATGCTGTGCTTCAAATTGGCAGCAGTCAGTCCCCATTTGGACTTGCCCCTTCCAGGTCTAGGGTTTCTACTGCAGTCTGGGGCTCCCAAGGAGTCTTTTTTTTTGTTTTTGTTTTTAAATTTTTTAATGCTTATTTACCTTAGAGAGAGACAGAGCATGAGTGGGGGAGGAGCACACACACACACACACAGAGACAGACAGACAGACAGACAGACAGAATCAGAAGCAGCCTCCAGGCTCTGAGCTGTCAGGACAGAGCCCAACACGGGGCTCGAACCCACAAACAGTGAGTTCATGACCTGAGCCAACATGGGCTCAGAGACAATGGGAACATTGTCTCTTTCAGCTGTTGTCTGCTTCAATTCCCAAAAATCTGCTTTCAGGTCAGTTGGTGTGCAGGTCCAGTCAGGGGTCAATACTTTCCTTAAATGTGACACCTGAATCCCAGAGTCTGTTCCTTGGAGTTTGGTAGCATGAGGATTGTTTAACAGCTTGAATAGGGTCTTTCCATTGGGGTTGAAGAGAGTCTTTCTGAAGATGCCTTTTCCAGTAGATGAAGTCCCCAAGTTATAAGGTGTGGTGTTTAAGGTCTTTTTCTCCTGGAGGCAAACTGGAAAGACTGCTCTACCAAAGCATGGTTATTTTGAATAGAAGCAATTAGAAGCAATAGAAGCTTTCATAAGGTCAAAATATGTCTCCTTTTATCAACTATGGATCAAAGAAGCAGGGGTTAGGTATATTGGACATGCTGTTACAAGAGGAATAGATTCTTACTGAATTATGCAAATACATACATTGTCATGAAAAATAAGGATATTTAGTAAGAGTTTCAGAATTCTGGAGGGATCAAGTAGGAAAAAAAAGATAAATGTTTCAAACTTGGTTGTGAAGATGCACTTTACCAAAGTAATGTAGGTTATAAATAACTAAGGGAGAAGAGAAACAGGGATCCTCTCAATCTGGAAAACAAAACACTAAAACAATTATTTTTCCATTCATGTCTTAGAAGTTTTTAGTTATGTGTTTATAACTAAGTTCAGTGTTATGATCCTAAATTTATCAAAACCTGTGTTTTAGTGTATTTTTCAAAATCTTTCTCATGAATCTCTTTGAAGATGAAGCACTTACAACAACTACCTATAAAAAACTGAAAATAGCAATGGTTAGGGGCACCTTGGTGGCTCAGTCTGTTAAGTGTCTGACTTTGGCTCAGGTCATGATTTCATGGTTCATGGGTTTGAGCCCTGCATCGAGCTCTGTGCTGACAGCTCAGAGCCTGGAGCCTGCTTTGGATTCTGCATCTCCCTCTTTCTGTCTCTCTCTGCCCCTCCCCTGCTTGTGCACTCTCTCTCTCTCCCTCTCTCTCTCTCTCTCTCTCTCTCTCTCTCTTTCTCTTTCTCTCAAAAATATATAAAAAACATTTTTAAAAATAGCAATGGTTAGAGATCTAATGAGAATTCACTAGGATGTAATTGACAAGGAAATTTGGTTATTTCTGTGACACATAACATTTTAAGATAATAACTAAAATTGTGACTGAAAACATTATACCAGTACATATCCAAATTTTAGGACTTTTATATACATTTCTAGGACACTTATATACTTATACAAATACATCATTAAGGCTTAATATCACCTTTTTTTGGGCTTAGTATCACTGCTTGACAATGTTTCCCATGTAATTTCACATATCAAATAACCCCGATTCATGTAAGATCTCCATTTTTATGAGAGAACAAATCTTTTGAGAAGTTCCAGGAACCCTCTGAGAATTCTTGTTTACTTTTAGGTCAAAAAGAATTCATTTAGAATTTGATTGTGGAAAGTTTGTCAAAAATCAAAAGGTTTTGGACACTTGATCAAATAGGATTATAGATCATTATGAAACAATATTTAATTATCTATTTGGCCAAGAGACAAGAAAAGATTCTGGAGGCAAATACAAAGGGTCACATGGTTGTAAACAAAACTTAGCTCTCTAAGTACCCAGAAGACGCAGTATGTGAATAATCAAAGACCTGATGAAGACAAAACATAGAATCTTTGTTTTACAGGTAGATCCCCTAAAGGTAAATAAAAATCATTTACAATTTCTTATTTAGAGCAGACCAATAACCCAAGAAAACTTGTCCTTTTAGCAGAAAGAAAACCAAATTTTGTTGAAGCACCAGTGTACTTCTGGTATTAAAACTCGCTCTTTAGCTTAAATAAATCCTTCCAATCTTAGCTTGCCTATATATAAAATTCCCTTCTCAATATTCTGTTAACCTCCCTCCTTGGAAGCTACAGTATGAGATTTCGTTTGTCTCTAGATTCATCCTGCTCTGTTAGTCTGAGAATAGAACAGACAGTCAACGTTCCTCACGGTATTGGTGAAGGGGGTTGGTTGGTCTAAGTGGGGTAGGCAGAATAAAGATTTGAAAAATGGGACAACTTCTGAATTGATGGCAATATGGGAAGCTATCTTAGAATTCCCAGCTTTGCAGGTAGTTACAAGAAGTTGAAGTTCTTTTAAATAAAGATTGCTGCTTGGATGGGGCACCTGGGTGGCTCAGTCAGTTGAGTGTCCAACTCTTGATTTCGGCTCGGGCAATGAGCCCAGGGTTGTGGGATTGGGATGGAACCCCACATTGGGCTCTGCACTGAGCATGGAGCCTGCATTCATTCTCCCTCTCTCTCTCTCTCTCTCCCTCCGATCTCTCTCCCTCTCCCTCTCTGTCCCTCTGCCCCTCTCCCCTGCTCTGCTCTCTCTCTCAAAAAAAAAAAAAAAAAAAAAAAAAAAAAAATTGCTGCTTGGCTGCAAACCTGAAAAGACAAGGCAACAAAGTATGTATGAGCCTATCATAGGGTGATTACAATTTAGCCTTCAGAAGCTATCACTGTGCATACAGAACAGAAAAAGTGGTTTTTTTTTATATTGGCCTTTTCAGTTGGCTGTACAGACTCTTTCGTCCATCAGTGTATGATGATATAAGAGCAGCGGCTTTTAAGCATGTTGGATCATTCCACAGTAAGAAATACTGTATATTCCTAGCACACACCTATACACACACATATGACCATGTAAGTAACTGAAATAAAAGTGTGAATTGTGTTTCTGGCAGATGGACTAAGTTAAACTTACTTGCTAGATGGGCAAGTCATTTACTAACGACTTTATTGTATGCTGTAAAGATCCTTTAAAACTGTTCTTGAAGTCATTTTGTTGATTACAAGCTTCTGCATATCAATCAAAGAATGTATTCCACTGTATCCAAAAGATCTGAAATCCTCTTGTTTCGAGGCACCCCTTCAGGGCGAATGCACTCCAATGTTTACAGCAGCACTATCTTGACAATAGGCAGAGTATGGAAAGAGCCCAAATGTCCATCGACGGATGAATGGATAAAGAAGATGTGGTATATATGTACCATGGAGTATTACTCGGCAATCAAAAGGAATGAAATCTTGCCATTTGCAACTACGTGGATGGAACTAGAGGGATTATGCTAAGCGAAATTAGTCAGTTGGAGAAAGGCAAATATCACATGACTTCACTCATGTGAGGACTTTAAGATACAAAACAAATGAACATAATGGAACAAAAATAATATAAATACAGGGAGGGGGACAAAACATAAGAGACTCTTAAATATAGAAAACAAACAGAGGGTTGCTGGAGGGGTTGAAGGAGGGGGGTTGGGCTAAATGGGTAAGAGGCATTAAGGAATCTACTTCTGAAATCACTGTTCCACCATATGCTAACTAACTTGGATGTAAATTAAAAAATAAATGAATTATTAATTTAAAAAGATAATAAAATAAAATAAAAATAAAGGTGCCCCTTCATGTGGGCTCATCAAAGTTAAAGCTTTCCCAGCGTGGCCTTCACCTACAAGCATATGAATAAGTTGGTAGAGGTCAGAATAACCAGGTTGACAAGTTTGAGTGATCAAGTTGACTTCTTTAGCAAAGCCTACAGAGTCCTCCAGGGCATTAGGAAATTCCTTAATAATACTTTGCACGTCAGCCTTAGTACAAGGGTTGCAAGAGACAGGGAGTTCCTAAATCTCCTTCCTCAGGTTTTACCTTAAAGGGTGCTTGAATGACTGGGGGGCTTGGCGGAACTTCAAGGTCCTTGTTACAGTTTCAGATGCAGCTAAGCTGGGGTATAGACATGGACAACAGGGAGAGGTGGAGAAGGAGTAGTGAGCTCTCAGTGGCTGGTATCTGAGAAAGGTCAGAGTTGGCTTTAGAGAGCCTGTAGTTCACTTCCTGTAAGGAAGCTGTAACAGAACCAATGTGCGTTGCCTCCTTGGTGAGTCACAGAAACTGCACCAAGTTTGAGATGTCACACAAAGAACACTTCATTTGCAGCAAATAAAGAGATCAAGGGGAATGGCTTCCACAGCCGTGACTCCCAGAGCAAGGGTGGATGAGTTCCTTTTATTTAGCTTCAGGATGAATATTCAGATAGGGAAGGCCTGTCATCTGATGCAGAGCTGGGCATAGGGCCCCACAGGCGCCTTAAGGAAACAGGCCTGTACACATTGTACGTTATGTGAATGAGGCTTGTGCTCTTCCCTGGGCCAAGATTTTAGTATTATAATGAGGTATAGGTAGTCGTCTGTCATTCTAGAGGTCACTCCATGGTCCATCTGCACAGGGTGAGTCGGGGGTTATGCTCACACTGGTCTGGGTGGTCTGGGCCTGCTGGAGGTCCTGTCAGGGCAGTCACTATGCCTTAAGGGGTGGTTTCACTTTCCATTTGCCTGAGTTAAGAGCTAAGCTGGAAGGAAGAACTTAAGGAAAAACATAGGACAAAGGGCAGTGAGTACAAGCAGGTGGGCAGTGAAGTTCAGGTCTTAGAGTCTAACTGGTGACAGAGAGTTTCCAGAGAGTTTCACATCATGAGAGTGTTTAGAGGCCTGAAAATACCAATGAAAATATGCTTCCCATTCATTTTGCTTGGTTTTGTATCCCTGTTTTTATTACACATGCAAATAAGTAAATTTTAGAATTGCGAAGGATCCCCAAAGTGGCCACTGTCATTCAAAATATTTTTAAAGTTTATTTATTCATTTTGAGAGAGAGAGAGAGTGAGCACACTGGACCGCAAGAGGGAAGGGGGCCAGAGAAAGAGGGAGAGTGAATTCCAAGCAGGCTCCCTGTGCTGTCAGTGCAAAGCCTGATGTGGGGCTTGAACCCATGAACCTTGAGATCAGGACCTGATATCAAGAGGGGGATGCTTAACAGACTGAGCCACCCAGACACCCCAGCCATTGTCATTTTAAATCACTCTTAGTAATATAGGTCCATCGTGACAAAAGCTCACCGGAGGAACTATAATATTTACACATAAAACCACCTGGAGTCCCAGATGGGGGCTGCCCTTTAGGTGGCGATTTTTGGGATTAAAAGTTCCAGAGAATCCTCACTAGATAATGCCAGACACGAGAGTGTTAATCCCCTATAGAAACTGTAAAGACAGAGAAGTGTCAGTCTTTTATGAGAAGCCCTTACAGGTTAGAGTCTGGACAGAGAAGTGTTAATCCCCTGTGAGAAACTGTGTGGAACAGAATCCAGGCACAGAAGTGTTACTCCTCTATCAATTCGGGCGCCAGAAAGACACCCAAAGAAAGGTGAGAACCTCAACCAAGGAGGAAGACTCAGAGCCTAATGGAGTCTCCACAGGATCCGGAGCCACGGCCACGGAGCACGGAGCATAAAGCGCTCGAGCAGGTACCATGCTTGCATCGGGCGGTGGCACCAAATTGACACGGTGTGTAGCTTTGGATGCCAATCCTGCTGACATGAGAAAAGTCCACCGAGAACCGAGGCAGAGCTAAAGTAAAACAAAAGCGTTTACTTGGGGTCTAGAGTTGCAACTGAGAGAACAGATCTGGACAGTAACCCAAATTGTAGCCTCCCCTGGGGAGCAAAAGTCAAGGAGTTTCAAAGACAAACAACAGTTTGTATGTGTTCTTTACAAAGAATTCTGATGTGTGGTGATAGCAGGAAACTAATCTTGGCTGAGTACAACTGCTTCCTAAGGTTGTCACTAGACAAAGACCTTACTGTCCCAAGTCCCAAGTGTTTGGGCTGAGTCCTTGGAATGTTTGTGGATGGGCACAGTTCTAAGCTCATTTCGTCTGATGAGGACAAGCATAGGGCCCATTGCATCATGGCCTCAGGTTTACATTTTAAAACCACTTGACATACAAAGTACACCATTTTGCTTTACCTTTCACAGCAGCAACAAGGCTCACAGGGGTCTCTTACTGGAGGATACCCGAGCCAGCCTGCCTAATCCAGCTCTGGAAAGGCGGTGCAGATTGCTTTCAGGGGGAGTATAAACACTGTGTGGCTCAGAGCTTGGAATCAGGATGGCCCTTTCCTGAGACCAAGCCGCTTGGGATGCAGGTCCTGATCTGTACTAATCTACACAAATACATACAGTTCTGGGATGCCTAGCTGGCTCAGTAGGTAGAGTATGAGGCTCTTGATTTCAGGGTCATGAATTTGAGTCCCATGGTGTGTATATATTACTTAAAAAATAAAAATCTTTAACAAATGCACTTAAAAAAATAAAATCTTTAAAAAATGCACATAATCACTGAAGAGAGAACTGAGGACTCTGGAAACGTTGCGTGGGTGGACGGGAATTGGGGAGTGGTGCACAGGATGGTCAAGGTATCTTCCATTAAGAGATACCCAGGAGACTTGGTGGCTGGAGAAGCCCAGAAACCCATCAGGCATCCAGTCCAAATGGAGACTAACAGCTGCCAATTTAAACCTGTCACCTCAAAAATATTTTACCAGTGTGGACTCTCTCCACCCTGAGGCCATTCAGGTGTTCTTCTCAGAACCACAGGGGCCCTGCAGTGTGTCCAGGCTGTCTGACCAGGTATGGTGACACAGGGCATGGAAGGGGTACTACGAGGAGAGGCTGGGTCATTGGAGCTAGTTATTTGGGTCCTGGCATCTGCCTTATTCCATATCAAGTGTGACCCCACCAGGCAGCCAGTCCAAAAAGAGACCGGCTGTCGCCATGTTAAATCCTTAGCCTCAGAAAGATTGCAGAGCAAGGATTCCCTCCAACCTGATGCCACTCAGGTGGACAGGGTCCTCCTGGAACCTCACAAGCCTGCCCTGCCTCCTGCAGGCCAAGGCTGGCTAAGTGTGGCATACATCTGCATGTTGAGCGTGGACCAGGAAAAAGGCAGCTCAAGTTCGAGGCTCTGTCAGCGGAACAGGATATTTAATTAAGGTCCCTTGCATCTGCCACATTCCAAGCCATATACCACATTCCCCGGAAGGAGGAGCTGGAGGAAACTGGTTGCCTTGCCAGCCTCAGGTGGGGTCCTGGCAACCCCTGCAGGGCCCTGCTGGCTGAGGCATCCTCCACCAGGGGACACCTGGGAGCATGGATGCTGGAGAGGCCAGGAACGGGCCAGGCGGCCAGGCCAGCAGTGGAATGACCGCCCCCAGTTTAAAGATGCCACCTCAGAAGATTTTCTGGTGTGGGACTCCTCCACCCGGCAGGCTGTGCAGGTGCTTTGACACCAGGAGAAACTCTACAGGTCTAAAGGGCCCTGTTTGATGTACGAGGGGTGCGTGTTGCGCATGTGCAAGCCCAGGCAGGGACACGGGGAACATGGGACAAGGCTCAGTAGGTGCTTGCACACCACCAGGAGCTCACCAGGCCTGGAGGGCCCGGGCTGATGTCCCTGGGCCCGGGGGGTACATGGTGCGCATGTGTGAGCCGCTCACGTCAGAGGAGCTAGGGACCCAGACTGGGGCAAGGGTCTGCAGAGGCCGGGTTACTGGTTCCTGTGGTCAGTGGCCGGGAGGCATGTGCGTCATTGCAGATACCTACATTCCCAAATGCACAGGTTCCTCCTGAGCCCTGACATGGAGGAATCTGGGGGGTTCCTGGGGGACTGGGGGGAGGTGAGTGAGATGTCTGCCACTCTCTGATAAGGGACACCTGGGGACACTGACCGATTTCTGGAGGAGTATGGAAACCATCCAGCAAGCTGGTCCCGTTGAGCACTGTAGGTCCCTTGTATCCAAAGGAGTCTCCGACAAGGTTTTGGCGGGTGGATTTGCCACACCATGAAGCCATTGTGTTGGCCCTGGGGGTGCCAGAGTTTTCTGTGCCCTGGGTGCTCCATGCAGGGTGAGGGCAGCTCAGAAGCTACAGACTGTGTCTGCAGGGGCAGACTCAGCTCTGGGGATTCAAACAACAGTCCTGGGACAGAGCTGTATGGGCTTGGGTCATTTCATGGATTGGGGGCCATGGTGGATGTCTGGCATGTGCCTCGCCCCAGGCTCCTGCCTACACGGGGTGCATATTCCTGCTGTTGGGAAGCCTGGACGGGGTCTGGACTGCTTTGTCAGGGCAGCGCTGCTATGGATGATCTGGGTGTTCTTGGAGAAACACCCGAGGGCTTGTGTGGTGGCCATGCTTGTGACCCAATCAGGCAGCCAGCCCGATAAGGGACTCTGCGCTGCAAATTTAAACCTGTCGCCTCAGAAGGAAAGTTTTGCTGTGGACTTTCCCTTCTCTGAGCCCATTCAGGTGGTTGGGGTTTCCCCTGAAGCCCACAAGCCCTGAGCACGTCTTGCAGGCAAAGCCAGCTGAGGTGCTGAGGCCTGCTAAAGCTCAGGCCCCTCGGTCTGGGGAGCCCCCGTACCTGGAAAAGGGCAGATGTAGGGAGAGGCTGGTCACCTGAGCCGGCTATTCGGTGTCCCTGGCATCTGCCTCATTCTAAGCCCTGTCCTACATTCCCTTTGAAGGCAGAGCTGCAGGAAATTGGGCGGCCTGGCCAAGCCATGTTGTGCTGGTGATGTGCCGGGCTAATGCAACTGGCCTGGGCATCATTTCATGAGACGCACATGGGGGCACTGATTCTGGAGTAGTCCAGGGCCGGCTCAGGTAGCTTGTCCAAAGGTGGACTGACTGCCTAAAGTTCACGGCTGCCATCTCACAGGTTTTTGGGGATGGGATCCCGCCCACCAAGGAGACTATGACGATGTTTCAGCATCTGCAGGGGCTCCATTAGCCCGGGGCGCCCTGGCTCACCTCCACGGCTGAGGGAAACACACTGAGCATACGCGAGAGCCACGAGGCAGGGGAGTCAGGGCCACAAAAGGCAAGTGTCTGGAATAGGGGCTAGGGGGTACACACATGCACCTGATTCCAAGAACTAAGTGACACCCATGTACACATTCCCCCTGTAGGTAAGGCTGAGGAGTCTGGACTGCCTGGCCAGCATGGGGCCTACGATGCCACCTGTGTGTCCCTCACCAAGAGACACCTGGGAGACTTGATGCCCGGGAAGTCTGGGGCACCATGGGCAGCAGGTCCAAGTGAGGACTGACTGCTGTTCATTCAAAGCAGCAGCTTCAAAAAGGGTTCTTGGAGGTGGGTTCCCTCTGGCCTGGAGCTCTGCGGGAGTCATGGGACTGACCCAAATTCCATAGGCTTTGAAGCACCCTCAGTGGGTGAAAGGTTGCTCGCTTCACCCCCCAGAGCGGGGCAGTTCAGGGGAACCAGGGATCTGGAACACGCCAGTGTATGCTCTTCACCTGGGTGTCCTTTCGGGGTTTGATGCCTCTGCTCGGTTTTAAATGCTTACCTGCAGAAACGGGCACCTGCCTTTGCAGGCTGTTTTGTCTGGGGAAGCAAATTAATGCTTAGAGTGGTAGTTTCTCTTGGCTGGCAATTATTTTTACCCTCTTTCACAAGCCATATTTGCAGGCAGGATATTGTCTTTCGATGAGGCGATAAACAAATAACGCACTCCAAACCCGTGTTTGATTAACCACTATAGAGGTTAAGACAGTGGAGATGGAAGGAGTAAAATCCCTGTTAGGTTCCTGTATCATTCCGTGAGTTAATACTGGGGAGACGTAGCTTAGCCAAGTAGCACTCACGTCCAGCCGCCGGTACAAGAGGAAAAGTGGCATGCTGGTGAGGCTCGCTGCTATGGGACGCGGGAGCTGGTGCTGGGGGACAAGTTGATCTTTTCAGGAGGCGGCTGCTAGACAGTCACCACTGCCAGTAAGAGGGTCCCCTTCACCAGGGTAAGAGCGAATAGCCCCAGGGTTTTCAGACAGCTATTTTAGAAATGCAAAATGTACCCTTGCCCAGACTGAACCTTCTTGGAGAGTCCTCAGATGCTCCCGGTATTTATGGTCTACGTACATTTGCTTCTACACGTTTCCATTGGTAAGCTTGCAGTGAGGCCTCTCGGCAGCTGCAATACTGAGTTCTCATGGGGTAGACCAGAGGGGATGATGGCGTCCTGACACACCTTGCTTCCTATATCCGAGCAAATTTACTTTTAAAGACCACCCTTTTCGGTCTTTGAAAGAAGTGGATTTGGAGTCACCAGTGTGATACACATCCACCTACCCTGGGACTTTACTTACACCCTAATGAATAGTAAGTTAACTCCCTACACAAATCTAAGTTCACGGAAGTACCACTCCTGTGATTCTACATCACGTGCGATCTTAATCACAATCGTATTTTGCGAGAATTATTCCTTTGGTGCCGATTCTTTTATACCATGATTTAGATGCCAGCTTGTTTAAGCAACCCTATTCCTAATAATATCGGTATAATCATCACAAAGACTCTTAACGAGGTACCATATCCAGTCACCAAATGACCAAAATTTAACCTCCTTAAGTCACTCAGTTTAACTTCCTTGTCAATGACGTTTCCAAGGAAAGATCATTTTCACGAGGAACTAGGGGTACGAGCTTGCGCAGCCCTATCAAGCACCTGCTAAACTGCCTTAACTACAGAATTCAAGGCTGTCGCTATTTTAGGGAATGCATGTGGGGTTTTTTTTTTAAGGTTTTTTTTTTTTTTCACTTTGAGAGGGAGAGCATGCGCGCATGGGTGTGCGATTCGGGGAGAGGCAGAGAGAGAGAATCCCAAGCTGACTCTGCACTGCCAGCACAGAGCCCAAAGCAGAGCTTAACTCAGGAACCATAAGATCATGACCTGAGCCGATACCCAGAGTCAGACCCTTAACCGACAGAGCCAGGCAGGCACCCAGCCTGTTTTAATTCTCTTTCCAATTCTTGCAAACTGATTTTGACTTTGTCTCATTTTCCAACTGTTTCTTGACTTAGGATTTCTAAGGTATGATTTCCATTTATTAGTTCTAAGAGGTTCACTGTGAAATGTTTCTCCCATTAGTTTAATACATCCTTTGTCTTCTCTTGACCTTGAATAGCATCTTTTCCTTCTAGTGACCCTTGCATTACCTGGTCTGCATTTACCCGTTCCCTCACGTTGTGTGCCTTATTTTTCCCTTCACTCCAATGGGTTAGGCTGAGGTTTGGCTTAGAGCACACTGTCTTGGTCCAGTTCCCCATATTATAGGTCACTGGCTGAGGAGGCAAAAGGCCACAGTCACAGGTACTTGTATCCTAGGTTTAGACAAGCTTCTACTAATAAAGACATTTTGGTTCCATTCCATGAAATATATCCTCAGGAACATGTTTTCCTGCTAGCATAGGGGGCTTTCTGTGACCTGTCGGCTCCATTCTCTCTGTCTCTTTTAAATGTGTATTTGTTTTTGAGAGAGAGAAAGAGAAAGAGAGTGCCTGATCTGGGGAAGAGCAGGGAGAGAGAGAGACACACACAGAGAGGCACAGAGAGAGAGAGAGAAAGAGAGAGAGAACACCAACAAGGTGCCAAGCTCAGAGTGGAGTCTGACGTGGGACTCAGTCTCTCAAACTGTGAGATCATGACCCGAGCTGAAATCAAGAGTCAACGCTTAACCAACTGAGCCACCCAGGCGCCCCTCTACTCTCTCTCTAGATACCGGGGAAACTTAAGTGTGGGAACCCGATGGCATGTTCCTTCCTTTAAGTGCCAATGTCCATTTCATAGTTTCCCAAGGAATCGCAGTCATCAGGATGTGTGGCATCTACTTCTGGTAAGGTTGTTATCACTGGTGATCAGTATTGTCCTGACGTTACAGCTATTTCAACAGTATTCCACGTATCAATCAATCTGAAGTATACCGTTGCACAATCTACAGACAGAGAAATGCTGGTTTTTTGGTGTTTCATTATCTTTAGCATTTTCTCCAATGGCTTTATGTCGAATTCCCTGTTTTATTTATTTCCATGTGAAATTCATTGTGCATTTTATTGCTGATCTATGCATCTGTGTACCCAGTGATGACAAAGGTGCCATTTCATATCTGTTAAATAGAGATTGCTTGGTCTCAAAAATTTTATTTTAATATGATTTGATCCATTTGTTATTGAGAAAACATGGCTGCCATTGTTTCTCCAGTTAAATCATCTGCCAGTCCAGCAAGGAACTGTAAATGTTTCCTTCCTTTTGGCAAATCTCTTTTTGGCATAGGTTGTAAATTGAGCATCAGTAAGGATGGATAAAATGAAGCATAGTTTGGGCATGATATCTGGCTTGAAACAATTAAATTTCAAGGTATATGCTACTATTTTAGGCTCCAGTATGACCAGGAGAGGTTTACTAACATAGGTTCCCATATTCGTGTGATAGAGATCTCTGGTGCAAGAGAGAAGCCTGATATATACTGTGTACTATGAAAGATAATAATATGTCCTAGACTAAGTTTCCTGTATGTCCTCTATATACCTTATATGTGTCCTTGCTCTTTCAAAGTCTGGACACGGGGTCCATGGATCTATGTTCATTTTCTAGTAGGGAGTATGGGTTAAACAGTGTAATTTAGGAGTGTTGAAAGCAACATAAATTTTTGCTTAAACAAGCCATTACACCTTTCAATTGATTCAGAGGCAGCTGGGTTGTAGGGTGAATGGAAATTCCACATTGTACCTTGTTCTTCAGCCCATTCTTGTATTAACCTTCCTGTGGAGTGGGTGCCATGTTGTGCTTTTATGATAGTTCAGATACCATTGTAAGCCATCCACAGTTCTAATGCTCTGATTATAGATTTTGATCATTTTTTTCTCCAAGAATAGGATAATCCTATTCCTGACCATGTGTCTACAATGGTGCATACATAGTTTATTCTTAGATACAGGTTCTATATAATCATTTGCATAATTTGGAAGGATCTGTCAGCTTTGATATAATCTGGATTATTCATTAATGACTCCCAAGACTTAAACTTTCAGCAATTCTCATTTTTAAATTTGAAATTGGATGTATTTGGTATCTACACAAGTGGATTTATTAGCCCTAACCTACTCCCTGGCTTATGTTCCACCTGAATGCCGAGCTCAAATATATGGACTGCATTGGCAGGGTGGGGCCCCCAGGCTGGCCATGGTATCATCAATGAGGGATTCCTAAGAGCAAAAGTTGCTGGAGCAGCCCCACAATCCTCAGAAATTGAGTCCAAATGGGGACTCCCTCACTGTACCCAACATGCAGCTGGTGCTTCAGGGTGATTTTAATGAGGGACCCACTCCACACTGGAGCCTATGCAGGTGTTTGGGACCAGGTGGTGGCTTCACTAGCTGTCTCAGGCAATCTGAAGGAGGCTGAACTGTGCACACTCAAGCAACACAGTTCAGAATAAAGAGGAACCTGGAACGGGCAGGGATCTGGGGAAGCCATGTCGAAGGGGCAATATTTGTGCATGTAAAGCATCTGCTTTCTTCTAATCCCTACCATCTACAAATGTGCATATGCCCCCAGAGGCATGGCTGGAGGACTCTGGAAAGGCTTCCAGGTCAGGGCCAGGCTGGGTGGTCAGATTTCCACCCGCCCCCCGCCCCCCATTCAGTGACTCCTGTAAGCCATCATGTATCCTGCTTCCAGTTTAAAACTGCCTCATCAGAAAGATTTTGGCAGGTGGGCTCCTTATGCCCAGGAGGCCAAGCAGGTGGTTGGGGACCAGCCTGAGCTGAATAGGCCTAGAAGGCCCCAGTTGCCCAAGGATGCCGCTGGGTGTACGCTGTACATGTGCGAACCAAGCAGGTCAGGATCGCCAGGGGCCCATTAAGAGAAAGTGTCAGGAGAAGCCTCATCATGAGAGTGGGCTGCTGTGGGTACAAGGCATCTGCTTAATTCCTAGACTAATTTAAACAAATGTCTATAATCCCCTGGAAGGCAGAGAAGATTGGGACCAGGCTGACTGGCCGAGCATTTTACAATAAGTAAACCTGGGAGACTTGAGTGCTGAGGAAGCCCCAGACCCTTCAGCAGTCAGTCCAAATAGGGACTGATTGTTCCATTTTAAAGCTGCCACCTTGGAGGGGGGAGGGGCGGGGTTGGGGGGAGGTGGACTCGCTTTGCCCTGGAGCCTATGGAAGTAGTTGGGGATGGTCCCTAGCTCCACAGTCTTGGAATGCTGGTGTTGTCCAATGGTGTCTGATGGGGTTCATGCTGCACGTGTGTGAGCCACACAAGTCCAGGCAGCCTGGGACCTGGCAAAGTGTAGGAGAGGTCAAGTCAGCAGAGCAGGCCATTGGATGTTCCTGGCAGCTGCCTAATTCCAACCTTTATCTACATAAATGCACATATTCCCCCTTGAGACAGAGCTGAAAAAATCTGGACTGCCCTTCCAGGGCCGGGGCTAGCCAAATAGCCAGAGTTCCCTTTTGTAAGAGACACTTGGGAATCTTTATTGCTGTAGAAGCCTGAGACCCCAACAGGAAGCCAGTCCGAATGGGGGCTGACATTTACCAGCACAACTGAAGCCTCAGAAAAATTTTTGGTGGTAGGCTTTCTCCCCCCAGGAGGCTAACAGGTTTTGGGGGACTGACCTGAGAACCATAGGCTGCTGGGGATCCAGTAGCCATGGGCCAGGTGACAGGGTCCAGACTATGCTTATGGTAGCCATGCAGGGCAGGGTAGCTAGGGTATTTGAGGGGGCAATGTTGGGCAGGCCTGGGCATAGGAGGGGTCTATTGGTAGTACCTTACACAAATGTGCATGTTTCCCTTATAGGCAGAGCTAGAGGAATCTGGACTGCCTTGCCAGAGTGGGGCCAAGTGGATTTACCAGGTTACCCTCCAATATGAGATTCCTGGGATTCCTCCAGAAGCCCAGGACCCTATCAGGCAGCTAGTCCGAGTGGTAAATCACAACAGTTGCCAGTTTAGCCTGGAAGCTCAGAAATTTCTGTGGGTCAAGTCTCTTTACCCTAGAGGCTAGTGAGGGTTGGGGTCCTACCTGAACTCCACAGGCCTGGAGGGCCCAGGCAGCCAAGTGTTACTGACAGAGTGTGGATGTGTGTGCATGGGCCACACAAGACGGGGTAGCCAGGAACCTGGAACAGGGTGATGTTAGGTCACATGACAGGGCGGGGGACCTGACATCTGCTGAATTCTAATGTTTATTCTACATAAATGGGCATATGCTCTTTGAAGGCAGAGCTGGAGGAGTCTAGACTTTTCCACGGTGGGCCCTGGTGGGATGGCCAGGTTACACTCCAATAATAGACACTTGTGACCCCTGAGAGCTGGAGAAGCCCAGGGCCCCCCAGGCAGCCAGTCTAAATGGGGATAAACTGTCACCAGTTATACACTGCCACCAGAAAGATTGATGGGGTGTAGTCTCCCTCTACCCTGAGGCAATTCAGGTGGTTGGGTCTGGAGTGTCCCCTGCAGCCCAAGAGTGGCTGAAGGCACTCAGGACATGATAGCCAGTGGTCTGGAACAGGGCAGTTTCCTGCCGGGGAGGGGTGGGGGGTGGGGGTGGGCACAGGAAGGGGCTGTTAGGGCTGTCAACCTTAAAAAGAAAGCCACTTATTCTACTAGTAAAATCAGTTTATTCAGGAACAGGAGAAGAATTACAATTTAGGACAGCAAAATATGGCAAACCACAGGTATGTCTGAAAAGACAATTTATTAGGTTTTAGGAGGAAATAGGAGAGGGTTGTTTTGTACATAATTCATTGGAGAACAAGAGTTTGAGGTTGTGGTGGTTTCTCATGGCTCTAACTGGTGGTTAGTACATTGTTGCTGGGAGAGACTTTCCTTTTCTCATAAAAAGAGGAGACAGGTTCCTATGTGAAATGTGTCCTCCCTTGTCAAGATAAGAATTATCTCCCTTCTTCCTGCCGGTTGTGCAGGCTGCAAGGAGTGGTAAGAGCATGGGAGCACCCCCGTCAGGCCTTCCCAACTCCATTTTATGAGGTTTCCTTTCATTTTCCCATTTCTCCCCTTAAAAATTTTTTTTTTAACGTTTATTCATTTTTTGAGGTGGGGGGAAGGGGCAGAGAGAGGGAGACACACACACACAGAATCCGAAGCAGGATCCAGGCTCCAAGCTGTCAGCACAGAGCCCGACATGGGGCTCGAACCCATGAACTGCAAGATCGTGACCTGAGCCGAAGTCAGACGCTGAACCCACTGAGCCACCCAGGTGTCCCCCCCTGTCCCTCTTTTGGCCAAGGGCGGGGAAGGTGTATAGACTGGACACTATGGAGCCACATTTGAATAACAAAGGAGGGAAGGAGGGAGGACTCTTCAAACAAACTACCTGATTTCTTTTTCTTTTTTTATAAGACATTTTTCCTTTTTTTATTATTTTTAAAAGAAATGTTTATTTTTGAGAGCGTGCATGTGAGCGGGGGGAAGGGCAAAGGGGGACAGGTTCCAGGCTCCGAGCTGTCAGCATACAGTCCAATGTAGGGCTCGAACCCACGGACTGTGAGATCATGACCTGAGCCAAAGTTGGATACTTAGCCGACTGGGCCACTCAGGTGCCCCTGATGTCTATTTCTCATCAAGGTGGTGAGCAGTGGAGATCATCTCAAAGCACCGAGCCAGCATCGCCCTATTTGGTGCATCACTTCTGCAGAGATTTGGCATGTAGCAACGTTTAAAATGGGTTATACAAAATGAGACAAGGAGCAGAATAATGCTCTGAAAGTAGGAGCCCAAACCTGAAGGTAACCAGCTAAATCGAGAAAAAGACCATGGATTGGGATGGAATTTGTTGTAGCCAATATGCTTGTTTTTTGATTTTATGCATTGGGTTTCTTCTTCCTCACAGGAATTTATCCATGTGCGACAGTGGTATTTGCTGTCACACCAGCACCTTCCTGTTCAGTAAGTGGGTAATCAAGGGCCATGTGATTGTCTGAAACTGCTTTAACCAACAAGTGATCACTGTTAGGCTGTTACTGTTGGGTTGAGGCTAGCTCCCCTAACGTTAGGGAGAGATGATTTATCGTGCACTCCTTGGCCCTTACTCCAATCTGTGGGAGAAAGGCTCTCCCTATGGAGGCAAACCCAGAGTCGTGTGCCTCATGGAAGTTCCCATTTAAGGCAGCTGTAGAGGCTCGGTGAGGTGGACCAGTAGGAGATTTTTGATTTGTTATGGATTTTAACAGGGATGATTAAATATCCCAATATGCGTTGACCTCTGATTTGACAGCTGTCTAAACATTTGTACACCCCTGGGAAATGCTGTCCACCACAAACCAAAATGAACTAGATGGAGCATAGGAGCCTCCAACTTTGGTCTAGTTATTGTTGGACTCACAAGCTAGAATTTTTTTGAACCGCTTCTAGCCATGGGTGAGAGCAAATGGGATGACATTCCATAAAAGGCTATTACTTCTTAAAGGAGTCTTTTCTAAAATCCTCACAAAAAGGTGTCACCCTGGTCGTATTTACCTTGGGTTGAGTGGAACAGATTGTATTTAGGAAAAGAATGTCCGGGAGGCACGGGTTATCCGATTGACAGGGGCGGAAGTGTTCGGTTGAGGCAGTACGGGTTGTGACTGAGGAAAGGTTGAAACGAGGTATGGGACAGCTTGGTTGTTAACAACTTAACCTGACAGGTAATATCCATAGGCTTGTGGGAATAATAAACAGTGGCATTTGGGACTGAAAAATTAGTTATAGGGAAGACCCAGGGGTCTCTGACACCGTGAACGGATTGGAATTTCTGGCGACAGATCCAATGGTCAGAGAGGTTTCCCTGTTTTGCAGTAGGCTGACAAAGGCAGACAGCAGGGTTTTCTCTTAAAGAGGGGGACAAGTGTGAGGCTGTAGTCACCAGTGGGGGTGCAGATGTCAGTTCACAAGCTCCTCAGGAGCGTCCCACGTGTAATCTGAAGCTGGCCCCCACACTGAGGGCAGCGAGGGACCAAAGAAAAAGGCAGGGCGCTGCAGGTTGGTAGGAGGCAGTTTAATAAGCAAAGGGAACTGGGGGCACCTGGGTGGCTCAGTCAGTTAAGTATCTGACTTCAACTCAGGTCATGCATGATCTCATGGTTTGTGGGTTTGAGCCCCGTGTTAGGCTCTGTGCTGACAGCTCAGAGCCTGGAGCCTGCTTTGGATTCTCTGTCTCCCTCTCTCTCTGCTCCTCCCTGCTCTCTCTCTCTCTCTCTCTCTCTCTCTCTCAAAAATAAATAAACATTAAAAAAAAATAAGCAAAGGGAACTTACACACAAGGCTATCCTGGGCAGCAGCAGGACCAGTAGATCTCTCTACCCACCCCACCCCCCTCAAATCATAAAAGTTCATATTGAAGACTTACCTGGCTTCAGTCACATATACCATCCACGTGGTCCCAGCACCACATCCCTATCTCAAGGCCATGTCCTTGGAGCTTCTGAAAGTGGGGAAAGCAAGTGAAAACCACATTCCAAAAATGAGGCAGGCGGGCGGGGGGTAGGGGGAGGAACCTCGGATCTCCCGGGTCCAGCTCACGGGTTGCCTGACAGTCACATCTTCTTGGTGAACTATCCCAACACTCCACCCCTCATGACTGACTTTTCCAATTTCACGTGAACTTCTGCAAAGTGCTGTGTGCGTTACCAGGAGGTGGCTTCTCTGGCTGCATCGGAGGCATATGGCACAGTAACAATGTAGGCACATGCAAGAGAAATCACAGTTTAAGACAATGACTCACAAAACCAACCACAAATTTTTCATCAAGAGCACCATGATCCAAACCACGAATTAAGTCCACTAGGCCGGGGGTTGGATCACTTGTGTCCTCATATAATTTAATAAAGACAACACATGAACAGACCCATCAAGTATGAACAGACACATGATTCTGTTTGGATAATGGCACAGTTATCTCCTTGTGAGGCAATAACAATGTCCAAGGCCATCCTATTTTGGAGGACACTTTTTCTCGTTAGAGACATTTTAATGATCCATAAGGACTGGGTTTGTTGCTATTATTCAAGGCTTGCTGAGTGAATTTATGTGTTCTTCTATATGTGCTATAACATCCTCCAGGCAAATGAAAGAAACAAAGACAGTGGCCAAATGATCATCTCAATAGGAAATAGAATGTGCCCACCTGGCCTTGAGGCATGAGAGGTTGGCAGTTTTAGAAACTTGACCCAGTTGTGTATACCATACATGTTGGCCAGTAGAGGCAGCACTGTCATGGGTGAGGAGATGGACTGGGGATGCGATAATGCCAGACAAGGACCCCTACCTTCTCCCCTCTTTGAATGCCGCTTATTTCATTCCAAAGATTGTATGCTTTCACAGGTCCAGCTTGCAGCAGGACAACAGATCCCAGTGGTGATTGTGTACTTCCCCAGGGAAGTGCGCCCTGGGGTGCAAAGTAACTCACAGATCCCAGTGGAACATCCCATTGCAAATTCCAGTGGATAACTCCTCTCCCAGGTGGGATGGGGGCTTGGCGCTCTCAGCAGTATAGTGCATTGATCCACGGTGAGAGTCAGGGTTATGGCTGTTTCTCACAAGGTCCATACATTTCTGGTATTGTGTGCCTCAGTGGAGGTTCCAGGTCTGGCATATTGGCAACAGGCCCTACTGGATGATCATTCAAGTGTATCAAAGCCCAGGACAGCACGGTAGTCCACCCGGTCAAGGTGATTTTACTTGTTAGTAATTTTTTTTTCAAGTTTTATTTAGTTTTGAGAGAGAGAGCATGAGTTGGGGAGAGGCAGAGAGAGAGGGAGACACAGAATCTGAAGCAGGCTCCAGGCTCTGAGCTGTCAGCACAGAGCCCGATGCAGGGCTCGAACTCACAGACCGTGAGATCATGACCTGAGCTGAAGTCAGACACTTAACCGACTGAGCCATGCAGGCGCCCCTTACTTGTTAGTAATTTAATCTGTTGTTTCATATTCCTTATTTACTTATTTTTTAACATTTATTTATTTTGAAAAAGAGAACACGAGCGTGGGAGCAGGGGGAGGGGCAGAGAGTGAGAAAAGAGAGAATCCCAAGCAGGCTCTGTGCTATCAGTGCAAAGTCCGACCCAGGGCTCAGTCTCATGAACTATGAGATCATGATCTGAGCTAAAATCGAGAGTCGGGCGCTTAACCGACTGAGCCACCCAGACACCCCTCAAAAATTTGTTTAAAGTTTATTTATTTTTATTTTAGTAATCTCTATACCCAGTGAAGGCAGTGAACTCACTACCCCAAGATCAAGAGTTGCATGCTCTTCTGACTAAGCCAGCCAGGTGCCCCTATGTCAAAATTTTTAGAAACATATTTTTAAAATAAATTTTTCTCAATGTGGCATAAGACATATTTATTATGTGTCTGTGTAAAAAAATTACAAAGCCAAAAGTAGATAAAACATATTAAGCATTTAATGTTTGCCTTATTTGGTAATGATTTAGATATTCAACAAATATCCATTATTTAGTTTAACTTAGTATATTAACTTGGATCTCATTTATATTTATGTAAATTATTGCAATGAACAGTTATACTTGGATTAGACATTAAATAGCTGTCATCTTAGTTCCTTTGTTGCCAATTTTTAAATATAAAGATAGTATGAGTTTCTTTGATTAGTAAACCCAGGTAGAAAAACTTGCTTACCTGCATTATATTCAATGCTGATAACTCTAAAGACATGCCTGTTTTTATTAAGCCAGTAAATTTAAACTAGCATTTAAAAAAATTAATGTTTATTTATTTTTGAGAGAGAGACAGAGCATGAGCAGGGGAGGGGCAGGGAGAGAGGAAGACACAGAATCTGAAGCAGGCTCCAGGCTCTGAGCTGTCAGCACAGAGCCCGATGCAGGGGCTCGAACTCATGAATCGTGAGATCATGACCTGAGCAGAAGGCAGAGCTTAACTGACTGAGCCACCCAGGCACCCCTAAACTAGCATTTTTTTTTTAAATGAAATCAGACTATATCTCAGATCACACGAACTTGAAAACATTTGTGTCAGTTGATGTGGGGTCGGGAGCAAATGGTCAAGAGAGAATTCTTGAGATTTTTTTTTGGTGCAAAAAGTGCTTTTATTATAGCATGGGGACAGGATCTGTGGGTAGAAAGAGCTGGGGCTCTCTTTAGTAAAACTCCTGCAGGCTCACCTATGGAAACCTCCTTACGACTTTTATTACTTCAAGGGCCACTGTCTTCTCACACTTCTCCAGGGCTAAGGTGGGGCTGATCTCAGGGCCTCACTAAACCATCCCATCAATATTAACAATGTACAGTGTAGGGGCGCCTGGGTGGCTCAGTCAGTTAAGTGTCTGACTTCGGCTCAGGTCATGATCTCACCGTTCCTGAGTTGGAACCCCACTTCAGGTGAGCCCCACTTCTCTCGCTCTCTCTTTGCCCCTTGTGGGATTCTCCCTCTCCCTCTTTCTCTCTCTGCCCCTTGCTCAAAAAAAAAAAAAAAAAAAAAAAATCAATGTACAGTGTATGTACAAATGGCAGGGACTTAATGCTAGCTTACGACATACGTTTATTGGGAATTCCTCACTCACGGGGAAAAATTGCAATCCCCAATCCCCATCCCCAACAGGGTTCGACAGGTTACCACATCTGCCAGCCGAGGGGAGGCGCATGTGGGACCGGTCACTGTAGCACATGTGCAGTCCCAGACATCTAAGGGCGTCACCAACCTACTGTTGCTAAATCTCGGATAGCTGAACACCACTTGTCCCTCTCAGGAGTTTGAAAATGCAGAGTTGGGGCTCATGTAACTAGTTAGCATGCCAGAGTCTCATTCGATACTGGAATTTACCAGACAAATCCCTCCACCACGTAAGAATGGCCACACACCAACACCCTTGGAATCAAGAAAGACTGTCAGTTTATCAGTCCTGTCTGCTCCCAGCCAGGTGATGTTTTCCGTGTTTAGTCAGATTGAGCCCCAGGCTCTACTTCTTGGTGGTGCCCTTCCATCAAGTCCTATAAGTTTCAGCTCTGCAACCAAACTCCCCCCAGAGCCCAAATACTTTGGTTTCTCAGCAGCTGCCTGGCGCGTCAGGGGAATAATTCTGCCGTTTTGCCAGTCGGCATCCGTAGTGGTCAGAACTAAGACAGTATCTGACCAGCTCTGAACCTCTGGACTGTCATTCTTGATTAATGAAAATATTCTGGGCAAATGCTTTTGCTCTGGTCTGTTTTGTGCAGGTTCAAGAATTTCACCTCTAGCGGTGCAATACAAATCCCCGTGCTCTCCCTCTGAATCATAGCCTCAGTTCTGACAACCAACAAAATAGGCCTGCGGTGACCATGGTAGGCATGGGAACTACCATCAAAAGTTGATAGGGCAGATGTTAGAATGGGTTGTCGCCACGGGGCTGGGGGTGGGGGGCAGTCCTATGCCATTATTCCTAGCTGCAGTACCCAGGCAGCTCAGGCCTGCTTTGAACCCTCTAATTTTTTCCAAGTAAATGCTTTAGGCCCCAGGGACACTCAGCTAAGAGCACTGACGGGGCACTGAGAGGCAAGTGGCAGGGACAGGGGGTGGCTCACCTTGTGGCAGACCGCCCACCCGCTCCCAAGACCCAACTATGAGCTTTTTAACTGTAGCAACTTTAACATACACTATTAGAGCTGGAATCACCCCAGCTGCCGGCAGCAGATTTGGATCCTAATTAAAGGATTTAAAGTGGACTCACTCCAATTACAAGGCCTGGAAAGAATCCTGTATTACCTTTCATCACTACCTCCCCAGGTCAGGTAATTTGTGCACTGCTGCCCTCCCTGGATGTGGTAGTCATTTCTCAGGCTCCCTCTCTGGACTCAAACCCTGATGGTCCATCACCAGTCAAGGCAGGGAGAGGCAGGGTCGGTGGTGATGGGGGGCCACACTCAAGGTGCGGGCCTTTAGCGTGCTGGACGGTTCAGGGAAAGGCTCCAGTGGAGACACAGCTGGGCCACCAGGTAAACGTGCCCAAGATCCCCCTGCTACAGGCACAAGAGCAGTCCCTTGATACCTGGGACGCTCGCTGGCCAGCCTCAGGAGCCTTGGTGAGCCTCCCTCCAACTGACCCCATCGCTGCCCTCCACCCTGAGTGACCCTCACTGTGGGGGCTGTCTGAGCCTCTATCTGTTCAGTCCATTCTGCAGTTATGTCCAGGGGAAATGCTCACCATTGAGGCGGCCTGACCTGTGCCTGGGGCCACCGCCAGCTGTAGCTGGGACAGGAATGAGTGGAGAGAGCTACTCAAGGTGTGAGTGGGACAGGGCACACCGGGACAGCCCCCCTTTGCCACATGATGTGGGCAACCCTCGCATGTGCTCCCATGCAGGGGCCCTACACCTGACACCAGGCCCGGAGGGACCAGTGGCCACTACCCAGGGAGGAGGGACAGGAGCTGGGGGTTCCAATACCCCAAGGCACCCTCTGGGATTGCTAGACAAGGCTTTCTCACCGAGGACTCATCATCCCCACCCATTCATACCCCCACTGGGCCTGTAAAAATGCCTTCAAAGGCACCAGGGCTTGGGGGATCTGCAGCAGGTGCAAGCATAGGGCATCCCAAACATTCACAGTTGGGGACATACGGCCTGTGGTGCCACAGCCCGGCCCATTTGCTTCACTGAGCACATCAAAATTTCATGAGAGCAAAACGCTTGTGTTGCCTGGGAGGGCTTGCGCTTCTAGTAAGCACAAGGGAACAAAGGCTCACACATGCGCCACATCACTGGCTTGGTCTCCCATGATAACTCACACACCCGTGCGCGGCTTGGCTAAGGGAACACACAGCATGGGCCCCGCCAAGTCAGTCCCCCTGGTACACAGTGGGATGAGGCATCCGCCCCCAAAAGGGGGCAGGAGTGCATACCTTACCAACTCCACCATCTACTCTTTGGAGATGCCACCAACAGTGTGGCCCAGGTGGAAATAGGAAATGATGCCACCACTTAGCCTCAGGGACCTGGACGACCCAGGGAGGGGGACACCTGTCACATGGCAGGGAGCCTTGCAGTGGATCATCAGGATCTCCTGGGGTCATGGCCCAGCTACTAGCCCCCAGCCCTGCCCCATCACCGCCAGCCTTGGAGCTCGCAGGGCCGTCTGATCAGCCCTAGGAGTGTGGTGGCAGATAGGACCCAGGATGCCTTTCCTGCTGGTCATCTCTGAATTGGGAACAATTCCGCGGAGGCACCTCCAAAGCCCCACAGGGGACTGTGGCTGGAACTGGGGACTCTTCTCCCTGGCCCTCGCAGGATGGCCCATGCCAGTCCAGACTCAGGGTTGGGACTTGGGAAAAAAAAAAAAATTCCACAGAGGCAGCTCCGGAGGACTGGACCTCATGGGAGATCCTGGGTGGGCGGTGTGGCACCCTACATGGGCCTCCCTTCAGGGCCCGGCGGGTCCCCACCTCTGCAGCAGGACTTGGAAAACTTGATGAGAAAACCAAGTCTCACGTCCGAGACCCCATGCGTGCGCGCTGCCTGTCTGGCCTATTGCGTCCTCCAGGGGCCTCCCCTAAAAGCTCAGGCAGGTCCCCACCACTGCAGTGGAACGCGGTGGGGGAGGGGGAGGAACAGGTGGCCTGGTAGGTCCGACAACCAGGGCCACAGGCAGGATGGCGCCTAGACGCCGGACACCCTCTTCCATTCCTCCGAGGGGCCTCAAGTGGTCCCCGCGGGTGGCAGGGGCACCAGCAGGTGCTGGCCCACCCCTCCAGGTGGCCCCACAACACTCCTTGGGAGCGTGGCGGGTGGCTGCGACACCGCTCCCTCATAACCCTGGACATCCAGTCTCTGGCAAGCATATGACTACCCGACACCCTGGCACGAGCAGAATTATCACCCTAGCGTCTCCGGTCTCCTGTAATTTCAACTGGTGCACTACGGCCAAACCTCATCCCTTGCCGACTTCACAGGCGCTCCAGAGGGGAGAAACTATATAAAAGTGGCCACCAGGTGGCGCCCGACAAGTGGCAGGAACATCATGGGACAGATCTAGACCGCGGGCCAGGGAGGGCGCGCAGCCTGCGTCCGGACTCCGCCCTTGCCCTGGCCCATCTCAGAACTCGTCTCTCGGCCTGGGGCAGGTGAAGGGCATCGAGTGCAGCTGTGGGGCGGCTGCATTGGGAGCTCTCAGCTGGCACAGCGTGACAAGGGCAGCCCAAGGGAGACTTGGAAAATTTGGGCATCAGCCGGGCTGAGAGTGGACTCTACATGACTCCCAGGCTGGCCAGTGCGGACGTGTGCAGAAGATTCCCCGGGGACATCGGCCGGCCCTGAGCTTCCGGAGGTGGGGGGGGGGGGGGGGGGGGGGGAGGAGGGGTTAGAAAAAACTTTTTTTGCAGGCAGGGACTGTAAAATTTAAACCATGGAAGTACTCACAGAACAGCAACGGAACCGCGTTTGTCCTACCATCTCAAGGGAAGGTTTTTCTGAAGCACAGAAACAAATTTGAGGAGACAGAAAGGGGGGTGACTGATAAACCTGACCACAGAAAAGTTTAAACAAAATCCGTCTCTGCATATACCACAGTGAAGTCTAAAGACAACAAACAGGTATGGGGAACATTGGTGCAAATGCACCTGTAGTGATAGAAATATTGATTTTAGCATTACTTACCTTAATAAAACTATCCAAAAAAAAAAAAAAAAAGGAAGGGAGGAGGAGGTTAATAGCCACTTACTAAATAGATCCAGTTCCAGGACATCTGTACAGTTCAGTGCTATGACTTTGTGTGTATTTTGAGAAGAGGTAAATGTCGATGATGAACTGTTTCATGAAATTAAGGACAAAGAACAAACCAAGATGTAGCACTTCCTTTGGTGTTAAAAAAAAATTGTTATTTTAAAGTACACGTATTTCTCTTTAAAGAGGTATATGGACAGGCAAAGGAACTAGAATTGCTACAGCAGTTTAAAAAATGGTCAGGGCGCCTGGGTGGCTCAGTCGGTTAAGAGTCCGACCTCGGCTCAGGTCATGATCTCACGGTCCGTGGGTTCGAGCCCCGCATCGGGCTCTGTGCTGACAGCTCAGAGCCTGGAGCCTGTTTCAGATTCTGTGTCTCCTTCTCTCTGTGACCCTCCCCCGTTCATGCTCTGTCTCTCTCTGTCTCAAAAATAAATAAACGTAAAAAATTTTTTTTTAAATGGTAATACAGTCACTTCTGGTTTAATGTTTATAGAGGTAATAGAGAGCGTGTGATGTTGGCAGACAGAAAGACATCAGTGGAACCTAACTGATAACCAGACTGTCCGAGCTCAACTAAATTTTGGCAAATGTGCAAAAGCCATTCCTGGGAGGAAAGATGGCCTGCCTCTTCTCTCCATCAAACTGGAGGACGGTAATCGGACATCCACAGGGAAAATACACAAGCAGACAGGCAGACACACCGATTGACGAAGCAACGAAAAAGCCTTTACCGAAACCCCCACACCCCATACAAGCGTGAACTCGAAATGGATCACACGCTTCTGTGGAAAACAAAACTAGAACACACTTTAGCAGGGTGGGGGGAGGATTCTAAGAGAAATAACTGGGGACCTAGAGCCAGGCAAAGAGATGCCAGACGTATATGATCCATGAAAAGAAATGCCAGACTTGATGCCAGACGTATATGATCCATGAAAAGAAATGCAGACGCTGGAAGGCATCAACATTAAAAACCTGGACTCTGTTGGGGCCACTGGGTGGCTACGTCGGTTGAGCGTCTATGTCTTGATTTCAGCTCAGGTCATGATCCCAGGGTTGTGGGGGGATGGAGCCCCGTGACAAACCCCGTGATGAACCTGGTGTTGATCCCTGCACTGAGCGTGGAGCCTCTTAAGATTCTCCCTCTGTCCCTCTTCCCTGATCGTGCCCTCTCTCTCAAATTAAAAAACAAACAAAAAACCCAACCAAACAACAACAACAAAAATGTAGGCTCTGCAAAGCCACCTCTGCAGAGGACCAACCAACAAACGACAGACAGAGGCTTGGGGGAACAAGCAGGGGGGTGAGACAGAAGGCTGAAAAGGGAAGAAAAAATGAAGAAATGCTTTCAGAGGTTGGGACAGGGTCACTAGGTGAACAACGTACAATCTGTTCAGAGAGGAAGTCTGGTGGATGGCCAAGGCAAGGAAGATGACGACCATGATTCTAGGGTTAGACTTTGGTTTTTTTTTAATGTTTATTTTTGAGACACACACATACACACACACACACACACACACACACACACACACACACAGAATGAGTGGGGGGGGGGAGGGGGAAGGGCAGAGAGAGAGAGAGACACAGAATCCAAAGCAGGCTCCAGGCTGTGTGCTGACAGCTCAGAACCCGACACAGGGCTTGAACCCACAATCCGTGAGATCATGACCTAAGCTGAAGTCAGACGCTCAACCGACTGAGCCACCCAGGTGCCCTAAGGGTTAGACTTTTTTTTTAAATTTTTTTTTAACATTTATTTATTTTTGAGACAGAGAGAGACAGAGCATGAACGGGGGAGGGCCAGAGAGAGAGGGAGACACAGAATCTGAAGCAGGCTCCAGGCTCTGAGCTGTCAACACAGAGCCCGACGCGGGGGTCGAACTCACGGACCGCGAGATCATGACCTGAGCCGAAGTCAGACGCTTAACTGACTGAGCCACCCAGGCACCCCGGGTTAGACTATTTTTAATGTCATGTCTAGAAAATCAGCTGGGCAGTTTTATATCTAATTGCGGATGGACAGGAAATCTGGGGTTTATAAGCATAGAGCTCATAACTGATCACCCACAGGTTATCAAAAAAAATTATAACAACAGTAGACACTGTAGGACCCATTAAATTAAAGAAAATAATATGATGCTCCCATAAAAATTTCAGACATGAAGAACAGCATCTTTTATTTTTATCAACACTAGATGCCTAATACATAGCCTAGCATGTTGCAGGCAAATTATGCTTGGGGCAATTTTGACAATAATGCCCATCATAACTACAGATTTCCCCAAGTGGCAAGAACAACAAGAAAGAATTAGAATTTATAGGACATTGTCTTTAGTTTACAGGCATGAATCTGCTGCATCTTTCACCCTGTCCATATCCCTAAGTGGGTCAGTACAGCACGCTGCCTGCTGGCCATACCGTTTTGCCTGTTGCTCACTATTGGATACCATACTCATTGCAGCCATGGACATTCTTCAAACAGCTGCCGCAGTAGAAATTGTGCCAGCGTTCTGAATGAAAATGCCACCTTCTGGTTCAGATACATCTCCACTGTCTGTGACATCCTCTTCTTCCTCTATGGATCATCACCCTGATCACCTTCTTACGACTCAGGACTCACCAGCCATCACTAAGCCCAACCGCACGGCCCCACCCTTCCATGTCAGCACCATCGAATCTGGGAGACCTTCAGTCAATGGAGAAATCAGATACTTCGGGAACCTGATGAAGCAGTGGAAATCTTCACTTCAATCTCCACAAGAATCAATGAGGATCTCGAACAACAACTGTCCCTATTAGACACTGACTTAGAGGATGAAGATTGGCCTCAATTACTAATTGGCGCTTGGTATTATAACCCAGCATATATACCAAGACACCCAGGTACTAACCTTTGTATTTTTCTCTTACTGAATTGAGTGCAGCATTGGACATATGGCAGAGGCTGTGAAAATAACCCAACATAATTCTTGATTTACTTTGTGTTCTACCATTTTGAAAGACCAACTGTCTAATGTGCAGAATGGGCAATTATATCTTTGAATATAAATAGGCCCCAAATTGATCAGTTACCACACTCTCAGTACATGATTTAATCCATATTCACCTATTAGAAAATGAACAATAGACCCTATATCCAGACTTTAAAATAACAGGGACACTTTGTAAGGTGTTCAGAAGCCATATAGGAAACTTAGCATAGAACACAAAACATTATCGTTCATGGTATATACATCAGCTTCTCTCTCAGATCACATATTTCTACCTCCAAAATAAAAAACTCTCGAGGTCATATTGGAACCTACAATAGTAGCCTATACCTTGAAATTTACTATGCAGGTGTTTCAAGACACATATAGGTCCCCAAATTGTGCTCAATTTTACCCATCATCGTCAATGCCCAATTTACAACCTATGCTAAAAAATTGTGTCAAAAGGAAAGACTGTTATAGTTCCTAGTTGGACTGGAAGTAGGATTATTGGAGGAACAATGGAAGCTGCTCTTTCTCATTGCAATTCAATCAAATCACACTAAACTTAAACTCTTTGAAGCCAAACAAGCTCAATGAATCACACACGCAATGGCAGCTTTGTCACCCTTTGGTACATAAATGGATAAAATCAGTAGTATATTATAAAACATAAATGAATTTCACATAGAAGTAAACAGAGCAAGGGAAGTTTGACATTAAAGCAGTTGAGAAAATGCTAAAAATAACATCAAAAAACATGAAAGATGCTTCTCTATAGACTGACAATTGTTGCAGTTAAAATTGGTTGACATATGGAATACTGTCGAAACAGGTCTAATGTCAGGGCAATGCTGATCACCCGAGATAACAGACAACCTTACCGGAAGTAGATGCCAACATCTTGGTGGCTGTGATTCCTTGGACAGCTATGAAGTGGACATTGGCACTTGAAGGAGGCACATAACATTGGGTTCACACACTTCTGCGGTTCCCCAATATCAAAAGAGAGAGTGGAGCCTACAGGTCACAAAAAACCCCCTATGCTAGCAGGAAAACATGTTCTCAAGGATATATTTGGTGGAATGGAACCAAAATGTCTTTATTAGTAGAACCTTGTCTAAACCTAGGATACAAGTACCTGTGACTGTGGCCTTTTGCCTCCTCAGCCAGTGACCTATAATATGGGGAACTGGACCAAGACAGTGTGCTCTAAGCCAAACCTCAGCCTAACCCATTGGAGTGAAGGGAAAAATAAGGCACACAACGTGAGGGAACGGGTAAATGCAGACCAGGTAATGCAAGGGTCACTAGAAGGAAAAGATGCTATTCAAGGTCAAGAGAAGACAAAGGATGTATTAAACTAATGGGAGAAACATTTCACAGTGAACCTCTTAGAACTAATAAATGGAAATCATACCTTAGAAATCCTAAGTCAAGAAACAGTTGGAAAATGAGACAAAGTCAAAATCAGTTTGCAAGAATTGGAAAGAGAATTAAAACAGGCTGGGTGCCTGCCTGGCTCTGTCGGTTAAGGGTCTGACTCTGGGTATCGGCTCAGGTCATGATCTTATGGTTCCTGAGTTAAGCTCTGCTTTGGGCTCTGTGCTGGCAGTGCAGAGTCAGCTTGGGATTCTCTCTCTCTGCCTCTCCCCGAATCGCACACCCATGCGCGCATGCTCTCCCTCTCAAAGTGAAAAAAAAAAAAACCTTAAAAAAAAAACCCCACATGCATTCCCTAAAATAGCGACAGCCTTGAATTCTGTAGTTAAGGCAGTTTAGCAGGTGCTTGATAGGGCTGCGCAAGCTCGTACCCCTAGTTCCTCGTGAAAATGATCTTTCCTTGGAAACGTCATTGACAAGGAAGTTAAACTGAGTGACTTAAGGAGGTTAAATTTTGGTCATTTGGTGACTGGATATGGTACCTCGTTAAGAGTCTTTGTGATGATTATACCGATATTATTAGGAATAGGGTTGCTTAAACAAGCTGGCATCTAAATCATGGTATAAAAGAATCGGCACCAAAGGAATAGTTCTCGCAAAATATGATTATGATTAAGATCGCACGTGATGTAGAATCACAGGAGTGGTACTTCCGTGAACTTAGATTTGTGTAGGGAGTTAACTTACTATTCATTAGGGTGTAAGTAAAGTCCCAGGGTAGGTGGATGTGTATCACACTGGTGACTCCAAATCCACTTCTTTCAGACAAAGACCGAAAAGGGTGGTCTTTAAAAGTAAATTTGCGGGGCGCCTGGGTGGCGCAGTCGGTTAAGCGTCCGACTTCAGCCAGGTCACGATCTCACGGTCCGTGAGTTCGAGCCCCGCGTCAGGCTCTGGGCTGATGGCTCAGAGCCTGGAGCCTGTTTCCGATTCTGTGTCTCCCTCTCTCTCTGTCCCTCCCCCGTTCATGCTCTGTCTCTCTCTGTCCCAAAAAATAAAATAAACGTTGAAAAAAAAAAATTAAAAGTAAATTTGCTCGGATATAGGAAGCAAGGTGTGTCAGGACGCCATCATCCCCTCTGGTCTACCCCATGAGAACTCAGTATTGCAGCTGCCGAGAGGCCTCACTGCAAGCTTACCAATGGAAACGTGTAGAAGCAAATGTACGTAGACCATAAATACCAGGAGCATCTGAGGACTCTCCAAGAAGGTTCAGTCTGGGCAAGGGTACATTTTGCGTTTCTAAAATAGCTGTCTGAAAACCCTGGGGCTATTCGCTCTTACCCTGGTGAAGGGGACCCTCTTACTGGCAGTGGTGACTGTCTAGCAGCCGCCTCCTGAAAAGATCAACTTGTCCCCCAGCACCAGCTCCCGCGTCCCATAGCAGCGAGCCTCACCAGCACGCCACTTTTCCTCTTGTACCGGCGGCTGGACGTGAGTGCTACTTGGCTAAGCTACGTCTCCCCAGTATTAACTCACGGAATGATACAGGAACCTAACAGGGATTTTACTCCTTCCATCTCCACTGTCTTAACCTCTATAGTGGTTAATCAAACACGGGTTTGGAGTGCGTTATTTGTTTATCGCCTCATCGAAAGACAATATCCTGCCTGCAAATATGGCTTGTGAAAGAGGGTGAAAATAATTGCCAGCCAAGAGAAACTACCACTCTAAGCATTAATTTGCTTCCCCAGACAAAACAGCCTGCAAAGGCAGGTGCCCGTTTCTGCAGGTAAGCATTTAAAACCGAGCAGAGGCATCAAACCCCGAAAGGACACCCAGGTGAAGAGCATACACTGGCGTGTTCCAGATCCCTGGTTCCCCTGAACTGCCCCGCTCTGGGGGGTGAAGCGAGCAACCTTTCACCCACTGAGGGTGCTTCAAAGCCTATGGAATTTGGGTCAGTCCCATGACTCCCGCAGAGCTCCAGGCCAGAGGGAACCCACCTCCAAGAACCCTTTTTGAAGCTGCTGCTTTGAATGAACAGCAGTCAGTCCTCACTTGGACCTGCTGCCCATGGTGCCCCAGACTTCCCGGGCATCAAGTCTCCCAGGTGTCTCTTGGTGAGGGACACACAGGTGGCATCGTAGGCCCCATGCTGGCCAGGCAGTCCAGACTCCTCAGCCTTACCTACAGGGGGAATGTGTACATGGGTGTCACTTAGTTCTTGGAATCAGGTGCATGTGTGTACCCCCTAGCCCCTATTCCAGACACTTGCCTTTTGTGGCCCTGACTCCCCTGCCTCGTGGCTCTCGCGTATGCTCAGTGTGTTTCCCTCAGCCATGGAGGTGAGCCAGGGCGCCCCGGGCTAATGGAGCCCCTGCAGATGCTGAAACATCGTCATAGTCTCCTTGGTGGGCGGGATCCCATCCCCAAAAACCTGTGAGATGGCAGCCGTGAACTTTAGGCAGTCAGTCCACCTTTGGACAAGCTACCTGAGCCGGCCCTGGACTACTCCAGCATCAGCGCCCCCATGTGCCTCTCATGAAATGATGCCCAGGCCAGTTGCATTAGCCCGGCACATCACCAGCACAACACGGCTTGGCCAGGCCGCCCAATTTCCTGCAGCTCTGCCTTCAAAGGGAATGTAGGACAGGGCTTAGAATGAGGCAGATGCCAGGGACACCGAATAGCCGGCTCAGGTGACCAGCCTCTCCCTACATCTGCCCTTTTCCAGGTACGGGGGCTCCCCAGACCGAGGGGCCTGAGCTTTAGCAGGCCTCAGCACCTCAGCTGGCTTTGCCTGCAAGAGGTGCTCAGGGCTTGTGGGCTTCAGGGGAAACCCCAACCACCTGAATGGGCTCAGAGAAGGGAAAGTCCACAGCAAAACTTTCCTTCTGAGGCGACAGGTTTAAATTTGCAGTGCAGAGTCTCTTATCGGGCTGGCTGCCTGATTGGGTCACAAGCATGGCCACCACACAAGCCCTCGGGTGTTTCTCCAAGAACACCCAGATCATCCGTAGCAGTGCTGCCCTGACAAAGCAGTCCAGACCCCGTCCAGGCTTCCCAACAGAAGGAATATGCACCCCGTGTAGGCAGGAGCCTGGGGCGAGGCACATGCCAGACATCCACCATGGCCCCCAATCTATGAAATGACCCAAGCCCATACAGCCCTGTCCCAGGACTGTTGTTTGCATCTCCAGAGCATGAGTCTGCCCCTGCAGACACAGTCTGTAGCTTCTGAGCTGCCCTCACCCTGCATGGAGCACCCAGGGCACAGAAAACTCTGGCACCCCCAGGGCCAACACAATGGCTTCATGGTGTGGCAAATCCACCCGCCAAAACCTTGTCGGAGACTCCTTTGGATACAAGGGACCTACAGTGCTCAACGGGACCAGCTTGCTGGATGGTTTCCATACTCCTCCAGAAATCGGTCAGTGTCCCCAGGTGTCCCTTATCGGAGAATGGCGGACATCTCACTCACCTCCCGCCAGTCCCCCAGGAACCCCCCAGATTCCTCCATGTCAGGGCTCAGGAGGAACCTGTGCATTTGGGAATGTAGGTGTCTGCAATGATGCACATGCCTCCCGGCCACTGACCACGGGAACCAGTAACCCGGCCTCTGCAGACCCTTGCCCCAGTCTGGGTCCCTGGCTCCTCTGACGTGAGCGGCTCACACATGCGCACCATGTACCCCCCGGGCCCAGGGACATCAGCCCGGGCCCTCCAGGCCTGGTGAGCTCCTGGCGGTGTGCAAGCACCTACTGAGCCTTGTCCCATGTTCCCCGTGTCCCTGCCTGGGCTTGCACATGCGTAGCACGCACCCCTCGTACATCAAACAGGACCCTTTAGGCCTGTAGAGATTCTCCTAGTGCCAAAGCACCTGCACAGCCTGCCGGGTGGAGGAGTCCCACACCAGAAAATCTTCTGAGGTGGCATCTTTAAAGTGGGGGCAGTCATTCCACTGCTGGCCTGGCTGCCTGGCCCGTTTCTGACCTCTCCAGCATCCATGCTCCCAGGTGTCCCCTGGTGGAGGATGCCTCAGCCAGCAGGGCCGTGCAGGGGTCGCCAGGACCCCACCTGAGGCTGGCAAGGCAACCAGTTTCCTCCAGCTCCTCCTTCCGGGGAATGTGGTATATGGCTTGGAATGTGGCAGATGCAAAGGACCTTAATTAAATATCCTGTTCCGCTGACAGAGCCAGGAACTTGAGCTGCCTTTTTCAGTTACTTATATGGTCATATACACACACATGCATCTCACACACACGCAGGTATGTGTGCTGGGCCATAAAATATACAGTATTTCTTACTGTGGAATGATCCAACATGCTCGAAAGCCACTGCCCTTAAATCACAGTAAATTGATCCACGAAAGAGTCTGTGCAATCAGCTGAAAAGGCCGATACAATGAAAACCACCCTTTCTGTTCTGTGCATACCGGGTGATAGCTTCTCAAGGCCAAATTGTAATCACTCTGATAGACTCATACTTTGTTGCCTTGTCTTTTCAAGTTTGCAGCCAAGCAGGAATCTTTATTCAGTGCTTCCTCCACTTTTTGTAACTGTCTGCAAGACTAGGGATCTATGGTGGCTTCCCAAAGATTTATAGCTTTGCCATCAATTCAGAAGTTGTCCCATTTTTCAAATCTTTATTCTGCTTACCCCACTTAGATCAACCAACCCCCTTCACCAATACCGTGAGGAACATGTTGCCTGCCTGTTCTTCTATTCTCAGACTAACAGAGCAGGATGAATCCAGAGACAAACGAATCTCATACTGTAGCTTCCAAGGAGGGAGGTTAACAGAATATTGAGAAGGGAATTTTATATATAGGCAAGTTAAGATTGGAATGGATTTATTTAAGCTAAAGAGTGAGTTTTAATACCAGAAGTACACTGGTGCTTCAACAAAATTTGGTTTTCTTTCTGCTAAAAGGACAAGTTTTCTTGGGTTATTGGTCTGCTCTAAATAAGAAATTGTAAATGATTTTTATTTACCTTTAGGGGATCTACCTGTAAAACAAAGATTCTATGTTTTGTCTTCATCAGGTCTTTGATTATTCACATATACTGCGTCTTCTGGGTACTTAGAGAGCTAAGTTTTGTTTACAACCATGTGACCCTTTGTATTTGCCTCCAAAATCTTTTCTTGTCTCTTGGTCAAGTAGATAATTAAATATTGTTTCATAATGATCTATAATCCTATTTGATCAAGTGTCCAAAACCTTTTGATTTTTGACAAACTTTCCACAATCAAATTCTAAATAAATTCTTTTTGACCTAAAAGTAAACAAGAATTCTCAGAGGGTTCCTGGAACTTCTCAAAAGATTTGTTCCCTCTCTTTATAAAAAAGGAGATCTTACACTAATTAGCGTTATTTGATATGTAGAATTACGTGGGAAGCATTGTCTAAAAATGCCAAAGAAAAAAGTGATACTAAGCCTTAATGATGTATTTGTATAAGTGTATTTGTAAGTGTCCTAGAAATGTATATAAAAGTCCTAAAATTTGGATATGTCCTGGTATAATGTTTTCAGTCACAATTTTAGTTATTATCTTAAAATGTTATGTGTCACAGAAATAACCAAATTTCCTTGTCAATTACATCATAATGAATTCTCATTAGATCTCTAACCATTGCTATTTTTAAGTCTTTTGAAGGTAGTTATCCTTTTAAGTGCTTCATCTTCAAAGAATCTCATGGGAAAGACTTTGATAAATACGGTAAAACACAGATTTTGATAAATTTAAGATCATAGCACTGAACTTAGTTATGAACATATAACTAGGAACTTCTAAAACACTAATGGATAAATAATTGATTTAATGCTTTTATTTTCCAGATTGAGAGGATCCCTGTTTCTCTTCTCCCTTAAACCATTTATAACCTACATCAGTTTGGTAAATTGTATCTTACGACAAAGTTTGAAACATTTATCTTTTTCTCCCTACCAGATTCCACCAGAATTCTGAATCTTTTTCTTAATGTTTATTTATTCTGAGAGAGAGAGAGCGTGAGCACAAGCAGGGGAGGGGCAGAGAGAGAGGAGGACAGAGAATCTCAAGCAGGCTCCGCACTGTCAGCGCAGAGCCTGACATGGGGCTTGATCCCACACACCATGAAATCATGACCTGAACAGAAATCTAGTGTCAGATACTTAACCAACTGAGCCACCCAGACGTCCCAGAATTCTGAAATATTAATTAATATTAATTAAATACCTCTCTTATTAATTAATTAATTAATATTAATTAAATACCTCTCTTATTAAATACCTTATTATTCATGACAATGTATATATTAGCTTAAGTTCAATAAGAATTGATTAAATTCATTGATTAATTAAGTTCAATAATAATTAATTAATTAATATTAATCAAGTACCTCTCTTATTAATTAATTAATATTAATTAAATACCTCTCTTATTAAATACCTTATTATTCATGGAATGTATATATTAGCTTAAGTTCAATAAGAATCTATACTTCTTGTAACAGGATACCCAATACACCCAACCCCTGCTTCTTTGATCCACAGTTGATAAAAGGAGAGATATTTCGACATTATGAAGGCTTCTATTGCTTCTTAATTGCTTCTATTCAAGATAACCATGCTTTAGGGGTGCCTGGGTGGCTCAGTCAGTTGAGCCTCCGCTCTTGATTTGGGCTCAGGTTATGATCCCAGGGTCATGGGATCCAGCCCCACATTAGGCTCCATGCTGACAGTGCAGAACCTGCTTAGGATTCTCTCTCTTCCTCTCTCTCTGCCCCTCCCCTGATCATGTTTATTGATAAACTGATGTGAGTTTTCTTTTTATTTCCTTAGATCTACTCTATTTCACTTTAGATACTTAACTCAATATTCTTAACAATTTACTAGTTATCTATATTAATATGCACGATGTCCATGAGATTTTCAGACATTATAATTGGTAATTGCTCTCTTATGCTCATCACCTTGGTAAGAAAGGTCCACTTTAATAGGCTGGTGGTTTTGGAATCCAGAACTTCTACAACTACCAAGATTATGGCCACTCAGTCGGTTGATTCATCTGACCTCCAGGTGGTTAATAAAGTTCCCAGATGAGGAAACTGCCTAAACCATTTCCTGACTGCTATTTTGTTACTCAAATGTGGCCTAACCCTAATGACAGTGACCCCTTGAAGCAAATATCAGAGACTTAAAATATCCTCTGATGTGGGACATGATTTGCTAGGACTGTTCCATCTCAATGACATGGGACTAAGCAAATCTACTTTCACCCATTACAGTGGCTGCCTAAGAGAGATTTCAGGAATGGGTTCCCTCCACCCTTAAGTCTATGCAGGTGGTGCTGAATGGGCATTAGCTCCACAGCTGGAGGGCCCCAGCTTCCCAAGTCTTCCTAAAAGAATGTTACTGTGCACACACTCTGCGGAGCAGCTCAGGGTTGCCTTGGATCTAGAAGACGGCAAGGGTCTGGAGAGGTCAGGTCACAGAAGCAAGCTCTTGGGGGACAAGGCCTATGCCTAACTGCAAGCTGTAGGGAACACAAATGTGCATATTCCCCTTGAAGGCAGGGCTGGAGGATGCCTCACTTCTAGCCACTGGCTGGCTGTGGAACCCTCCAATAAGTCTAACTGGTGAATGACTGTTGCCAATTTTTAGGTGCTGCCTGAAGAGTGACTTTTAGCAGGGCTGGGCTCCCTCCACCTGGAGGCTAGGCAGGTGGTTGCAGCCAGGCCCTACCTCCCCAGACCTTCAGGACACTGATGAACCAAGACTTGCTGAAGGGGTGTTTATTGTGCATATGTATGCAGTGTAGACAGGATTGCCCAGGATCTGGAGTAGAGCAAGGGTGTAGAGAGGCCCGGCATGGGATCCAGCTTTGGTAGACAAAACCTATGCCTAAATCACAAATTATGCAGACATTTGTATTCTCCACATCGCAAACACACGCGCGCGCGCGTGCGCGCACACACACACACACACACACACACACACACACACACACAGAGCTGGAAAATACTAGCCTGCTTTTCTGGGGCAGAGCAAGGGCAGCTGAAATTTTCAATAAAAGACTCCTTGGGAGCCCCAGACTGCCATAGAAACCCTAGACCTGATAGGGCAGCACGTCCAAATGGGGACTGACTGCTGCCAATTTGAAACACAGGTTTGTGGCGGGGAGGGATTTTTCTGGGAGGAGGTGGGCTCACTCCCCTCTCAAGTCTCTGCTCCTGGCTGAATGTTTTGTGCTTGTTGTTATTTTGGTTTTTGTTAGCAGCCATCCTAATGGGCTATGGTAATATCTCATTGTAATGTTGAGTTGCATTTCTCTAGTGATCTGTGATGATGAGCATCTTCTCATATGCTTGTTGGCCTTTTGGGTATCTTGTTTGGAGATGTGTCTATTCTAGTCCTTTGTCCATGCTTATTTGGGTTTTTGTGGTTGTCATTACGTTGTAGTTCTTTGCATATTCTGGATAGTAACCCCTTATCAGACACATAATTTGCAAATATTTGTCCCACCCAAAGGGTGTCTTTTCACCCTGCTTATGGTTTCCTTTGACGTGCCAAAGTTTGAATAAATCCATTTATGTATATTTCCTTTAGTTGCAGTGGTTTTGGTGTCATATGCAGGAAGTCAGTGACAAATCCAAAGTCATGAAGATTTCCCCGTGTTTTCGTTCAGTTTGATAACATAGGTCTTACGCTTAGGTCTTTAATGCATTTACAGTTAATTTTTGTATATGGTGAAGGATCCAGTTTCATTCTCTTGCATTGTAGATATCCATTTTTCCCAGCTCCAGGAGTCTGGCATTTTTGAGGATGAGGGAGGAAGCCAGTATGCCCGGGATTTGGCACAAGGGGTGAGTGGTGGAAGGGGAGATTGGAGATGCAGGCAAAGCCAGGATCATAAAAAATCTCCGTAACACTTGCAGGGAATCTCCATTTCATACTTGGAGGAAGCCACTGGAGAGTGATATAAACAGAATCACATGTTTGAATGATCACTGTTTTCCTCAAAAAGTTAAACATAGAGTGGTCATACGACTGAGCAATTCCACTGCTAGGCAGATATCCTGGATAACTGAAAATAGGCACATTCATACAAAAACTTGTACATAAGTATTGATGGCAGTACTATAATGCAAAATGGGTCAATGACCCAAATGGCCATATTTTGATGAATAGATACATCACATATTGTTCATCAAGAAATGAAATATGTATTGTTCAGTGAAGTGGAATGAGCTACTGTTCCATGCTCCAACATATATGAACCTTGAAAACAGATGTTAATTGAAAGAAGCCAGCCACAAAAGACCACATACTATATGACTCCTTTTTATGAAATCTCCAGAGTAGGCAAATCTATGGAGACAGAAAGTAGATCAGTGGCTGAGAGAGGGTGCAGGGAGAGGAAAATACAACTAACTGCTAATAGGGAGGGGATTTTTTTTCAGGATGATGGAGACGTTCTGGAATTAGGTAGTGGTGATGATTGTACAGCATTGTGAATATGCTGGAAACCACTGAACTGCACATTTTTAAATGGTGGATTTTGTTATGTGAGGTATATTTCAATGGGAAAAGATGCCATTAGATGTATAGTTGAAAATTCACAGTGGGCGCTGAGTAGCAAATGGATTGTGTTGGGCAGGAATAGTGGAGGCCGTTAGGCAAAGGACCTGAAGGCAGGAAGTCTGACCAAATTCACACACTGAGAACCTGTTAGATGTTTGATTCCAAATCCCATGTTCTTACCTCTATGCTGTATAGGTTGACATAAGGAAAGGGCCTTGAATTAAGCCACTTAGGTGCCCTTTCATGCCATCTATCTCCAGAAGTACTCACACCATGTTTCCTGAGGCCATTTCTCTGTTGAGCCTTCAAGCACTAGAGCTGCTGTTTGGATGCAATTGCGACAGACTGAGGAAATCTCCTTTCCTTCTTCAAATCAGAACAATCAGCATGAAGATCTACTGATCAGAGATGAGATAGATCAGGGGCAGTAAAGAGTTCTGGCACCATAAGTTGGGATTCTTCTTAGGAGAAGAACTTTCTTGCACCCTCATGGCAAGAAAAGTGTTTCAGTTTTACAGAAGGATTACAGAGGACTTCTTTCTTGGAATATTGGGAATTTTGTTCTCCTGGATTTGTTCAAGGATCTCAACCTAAATGTTAAAAAAAAATTATCTAGGGTGGGACACTTAAGGGATTTTTATTCATAAAGTGCTATTTTAATGTCCTTTTCTTTGATGGGAGAAAAATATTTTGTTACGGGCGGAGGACAGAGAATATCCAATAAAAATGGGATACGTGAGAATCTCATGGTAGATGTGCTGAGTGCTAGAGTGTGGAAAAAACAACTTGGTTTCCAAGGTTGGTTTTTTTTGTCCCCTGCAAGGGAACTCAAATTTAGAATAGAATAGAATAATGGAGAAAACATTGTAATAGTGTGCCCTTGTAATCTTTCTCAGTATCCAGGCTGCAAAAAAAACAAAGATGAGGACCAGAAAGAGGCCTGGTCAGCCTCCTCACGTAGAGGTCCCATTCACCAGGCACAGGCCATCATCCTTAACACCATGTCCTCACCTTTTCTAGTTTTCAAAATGTTATTGCCCACTGGCCCCAAAGGCAAACAACTTGCATTATATGCTATGCCCCTTCCTTTCCCCCACCAAAGTCGATACGCAGTCCACCCATGTCAGGAAACTAGTGCCCCTACAGGTGTCCACAGTGACAGAAGAAACTATTGAACAAGGAGAAACCTGGGAATCGAATATAATACTCAGAGCCAGGCATGGCTGAATTCACTCCATCATACTTAACTTTTAAATTTCTTTTTAATCAATTAGAATTTTGTCTCAATTATGGGTGTGTGTGTGTGTGTGTGTGTGTCCATCTCATGAATTCAAGTACTGTATGAGGAAATTCTTGGCAAGTCCCAAGTGCTATGCAAACTAACAAATTCTATTATGATTATCCCAATCTTACAAATCCAATGTCAGCTTGAGAATTACTTCTCAGGTCAATAATACCTTTAAGAAAGTCATGCTTGCCTTCCATTATTCTAAGACATAGGAGGCCATTCAATTCTTATTTTCTCAAATGTGAAAAACAAACTCATTTGCAAAGATTTCCAGTGTGAAATTGTTTCCAGGATTATATGTGTCACTCCCTAGACACCAAGGAGAGATTCCCTTTAAATAGTTTTATGCCCTACTCATGAAGTATTTTCATTACTTGGGCCACTAAGTCCAACTGGATACCTCTGCCAGAATTCGAGAAGGGTATGAGCCCTGGGATAGGCGTGCAGGGTGGGGATACTGGCTTCTACCCAGTCATGGCTAGCACGATGACCTCTGAATTCCTCTCAAGCAACGGTTCTCCACATGACCTCCTTGCTCCTTCCCTGTTCCTTTGTATAGGCAATTTCCCCAGTCATCCAGAGGCCAATGTGGAAGCCATTTTCAGTCCTCAGGTCTTATACTCCCTATATAGGATCAGACATCAAATGCTTCAGTCATTCCCGAGAACATCTTTTGTATTAGTTCTTTCTAACTGTCATGACCCTAGTTCTCTGCTGGCATCTTCTGGCCTGACAGCTTTAATCTAAATGCTCCAAGTGGAAGACTTCTCAAAACCTGCTGCTCACCTCAGTTCCCAGTTTTGTCTTCTGCTGCATCCACACACTGTAACCTTCTGCGCAACCACACATGTCCTCCCATGGGTGTGCTCTGTACTACTTTCCTGTTATGACTGTACAAGTTACCAAAACTTAGGAACCTAAACGGTACAAATTGATTATCTCCCAGTTCTAGAGGTCAGAAGCCTGATGGGGTCTTACCGGACTAAAATCAAGGTGTCTCCAGGGCTGAGTTCCTTCCGGAGGCTCTAAGGGAGAATTGCCTTGACTTTTCCAGCTCCCATAGGCTGGACGGCCCTCTCTTTGGCTCACAACCCCTCCTCCATCTCAAAGCCAGCAATGCTGCACCAATCCTTCTCATGCCTGCTCTCCCTTTTCCATGTTCAGGGACTCTTGTGATTCCATTGGGCACACCTGGATAATTCAGACTGGTCTCACTATTTTTTTTAAAGTTTATTTATTTGTTTTTAGAGAGAGAGCGTGCGCACATGTGGCAGAGAGAGGCAGGGACAGAGAGAATCTCAAGAAAGCTCTGCACCATCAGCACCAGCAGCACGGAGCCTGATGCTAGGCTCAAACCCACAAACTGCGAGATCACGACCTGAGCTGAAATAAAGAGTAGGAAGCTTATCCGACTGAGCCACCCAGGGTGTCCCTATTTTAATGTCAGATGACAAGTAACCTTAATTCCCCTTTCCATGTAGACGAACTTATTCACAAGTTCTGGGAATTGGACATAGATGTCTTCCGGGGAATGTTATTCTGCCTCCCACATGCTCTATCCGATCCTCTGCCCCCCACATTATCTGAACTGCTTTTAATTATCTATGCCTCATTTCCCAATTTTTCCAGCAACAATCAATTGAAGATGGTATCAAAAAAACCTCATGTTTAAGTGAAATAAGACTACAAACTGCACCAACATCATTAAAATGCAAATCCTTAGACCTCATTAGACCTGATGAATCAGAAACTGTGGGGTTGAGGCTCAGCAATCTGATTTAATGTCCTCCAGGTGATTCTGAGGCATGCCAAAGTTTGAGAACTACCCCTACCAAAGTTTAAGCCCACTTTAACAAATTAACAGTCTGCTTGTCTGCGGTGTCAAGTGCCGTGTCTCTCTCTTGGCCTCCAAATATGGGGCCATGTTCAGGTGGAAGCCAGTGGCTTGGGAGGTAAATGAATTCACCTGAGCCAAACTAAGGAGATACGAGTTTATGGAATACACCGCAGGGGGGCGTCGCAGGACAGTAGCGGAGAAGCAATCTGCAAGGAGGCATTGGTAGGAAGCTGCTTTTAAGGAGGGAAAGTGAGGAGGTATGATGACAAATGGAATTTTCCCTTCTTTGGTAAGTGTGCCTAGTTGTAAGTAACCCATTGGTCAGTTAAAGCCTAAGGATATTTCGGGGTGGGTTGCCTGATGGTCGGTTTGTATTCAGCCAGGTGGTCACCATGGCCTTTTCTGCATTCCATTGCTCAAGTCTGTTTGCCTAAAAGCGACCTCTACATTGGCCACCTATGCTAGTAAGGTCTAGAATAGCCCGGGCTATAGATGCTCATTCCAAGCCTATCTCCCTTGCTCAGTCTGTTTTCCCGGCAATTTACAGCGTTGTTAATAGCTCAGCGATGCACATATTTGGCACCAGTGCCCTTACAGGAACACCCTTAGGACATTAGGATAAGATGAGCATCTGAAAGTAAAGTTTATTCATTAAACACACCAAGTAGGCGGTAGCACCTACTGATAGATGACATCAGAACGACAGCCTAAGAAGGCTGTTTCTCAAAAGGAGGGTTACATTTTGCATACCGTGCTTTCGGGGGAGTACAGGGTGAGCCGGCACCTCTCAATACATACTTGTTACTCTTCTGAATTTTCAGGTCATTACATTAGTAGTGGGATCCTGCATTTTGGTGCAGAAAAAGTACCGCCAAGTGCCAATTTTCTCCAAATTAAACCCCAATGACACAAATAAAGTCGTTAAACTAAGGGAGGGCGGGGCGGGAGATGCAGCAGGTAACCTGGCTGGGACTACTTTCTTTTGCCAAGGTCGGGCTCTACTCTTTCCTTCCCTCATTCCCTCTAAGCTCCTGGGGCCTCCTCTTCCTTGGGTCCCTCGGTCAGACGGCTCGGCCCTTCAACATCAGAAGTGGCCACCGCGCCGGCTCGGAAAGAAGGCGAACACACAGCCCGGGACGCGCGCGCTCTCAGAGTCGGCGGAGAAGCCGGGACCCAGGAAGGCTGCCCCCGCGCGGCGCTCGGACGCAAACCCGCCACCGAGGCCCCGCCGCCGAGGCCCGGACTCCGCCACCACTCAGACTCACACCCGCGGCCACGCCCCCTGCTGCCGCGCGTAGATAAACGCTGGGCGACTGCGTCGCTGCCGCAGGCGTGCGGCGTGCAACTCGCAGCCAATGAGGTGCCAGGAACCAAAAGCAATGACCAATGAGACGCTGGGAGGGCCCGGGTGGCCGACCAATCGCGACGCTGCGCACCCGGATGTGCTTGCCAGTTGTGAAGCCCATCTGTGGGCAAGTGTGAGGGGTTCCGCACGTGGGGTTGGGGCTGGCAGCCGGCAGGAGGGATGAGCGTGTGTTTGGTTCAGTGTGTCGTGCCTGGGGGTGGTGTGTAAGCGTCGTCTCCTTGGGGTTTGAGCGGGGGAGAAATCAATGTGGTCATTAGTCGTGGAAAGAATTCCACCCAGGGTGCCGGGACCAGCGTGCGTGGAAGCCCATCGGATGGTACCTCACCGGGACTAGGAGAGACGAGCCTGGTCGGACAGTGGGAATGTGAACCTCTTACCTAAGAGCTCCAAGGAGTTTGGCTCCGTGGACTATTGGGAGAAGTTCTTCCAGCAGCGAGGAAAGAAAGCTTTCGAGTGGTACGGAACCTACCTGGAACTGTGCGGCGTGCTGCACAAATACATCAAACCCAGGGAAAAGGTACGCGCGGCCTGGCGGTCCTGAGTGTGTGCTCGGGAACGTGGCAGATGATAACTTTACTCCTGGTGGATAGAGACAGGCGTGAGGGCGCTAATTGGGCCCATGTTTTCAGGCTTCTCCGCGTCATTCCGGCCCAAAGTAGGCAATTTAAAAATGTTCTTGTAAAGGCTTTCGGATAACAGACATGCGGCGCCCAGCTCACCGCTGAACTAATAGGCTCATTGGGACAGTGACTTCGTTAGTTGGGCAACCTAGGTATGGCCTCCTAGAGAGACCCTGTGCTTTTCTGTCACCGTCCATCCGTGTAGAGCAGACAGTACCTGTGGCTTTACTGATACAGGAATCTGTTAGCCAAATCGTTGTTGTGGGCACACTGAATTGCAGGCACTGTGCTCAGCCCATAAGCAACAAGAGCAGCAAGGCGTAAACCTTGGCGTAAACCTTCCGGAAGTGACAAGTGGTCAATGCAACGACGGGGTGGATAGAGATGGAATTGTACTGGAGGTAGGAAAAAAGGAAGGGAGCAAACTAACCTTCGTGGAGGATGCTTTACGTGCCAGACATGCTGGGTGCTGCGTGTGTGTGTGTGTCTGTTCAGGAGTTGAATTCTCATAATAAACTCTGTCAGGTTCATTCATTGTAGGACGTGGAAACTGAGGCTCTGAGATCCAGTTTCTTGCCCAAGATCATACATGTAGTATGTGGTCACATGGGAGTTTAAACTCAGGCCCATCTAGTCCCAGCGTATGCACTTCTCACCAAACTTTTCCAGAGATGGTGACATTGTGACAGAGTTTTGAAGGATCAGTGGGCTTCAAGAGACTGATCACCGTGGCCCTTCACCAAGGTCAGCAGTACGAAGGCATGGACAGCATCCGGGCCGAGCTGTCAGCCAGAGTCCTGGAGCTGGCCCCTGCCGGGATGCCCACCCAGCAGCAGGTAACAGAGCTTCGGCAGCAGCATACACGGATCTCTAGACAAGTCGTATTAGCAGCCAGGAAGGCGGAGGGTGTCTTGGAAGGAGCTAGGACCAGTGTCTGTGCCCCTGTCTATTCCTGGAGGGCATGTCAACAGCTGCGAGCTAAGTGGGCAGAGCTTATGTTCTCTTGCCCCGGGCAGTGAGAGGAAGGTGAGCGGTGGCTTTTCTTGAGACCATTGAGACCCAGGGTAGCATCTGTGTGTGGGGGGCCTCGAGACTCCTCATAGATGGCACGGAGGAAATGCTGTCCACCTTGCAGCCTCCAGCTCTTTCTACTGTGGATTGTACAGACTGTGTTTCTCTTTTCCCTCTTTGTGTAGGCCTTGACCACTCCTTGACCATTTTGCTTTTTAGAATCATCGAGTGTAGAATGGAAAAGAGCCAAAACAGCTCAGGTTCTTTTTTATGACATTACCATTGCTGGCCTGGTATTTTACTGGTAAGGAAACTGAAAGTTTTTGCCAAAAGAGTGATGTGTTGTCCATTGACACTGTCTGTCTTGTTCCATCCTGCTCAGAAGGGTAGTTGACAGGTGACTTTTTTGTAGGCACTTTATAGTAAGGAATTTATCCTTCCTGATAGGAAAGCCAAGGTGCCTGGAGGCCCTTTGCAGTAGTGACAGATCTGAAAAGATGAACCTAGACCCCTGGTTCTCACCTGTGCTTCTGCTCACTAGGCTGACTTGTGTTTACAGATGAATGTGTGTTTGATTCTTCCTGGCAGACTTTGCTGAGACTTTGCTGTTGGTTCATCAGAGATGCAGATCCTGTAGGGAAGTTCATTTGTGACCTTCTCTCCAGGACCTGCATCTCTGCGATATAAGGGGTCCCTGGTGATTGGTAAATACTCTTGAAAGTCTTTACAAAGAAATGGATGTGAGGGATGCCTGGCTGGCTCAGTGGAATGTGCGGCTCGTGATACCAGGTTTGTGGTTGAAGCCCTACTTTGGGTGTAGGGATTAGTTAAAAATAAAGTCTTTAAAAAAAAGAAATAGATGTGAAGATTGGGAAGGGAAATGGAAAAGTCTATGGGGAAAATGTATTTTTCTCCTAATTTTTTCTCCTGTTTAGAAAAATGAGAAAAAAGATGAGAATAATTGGGGGGAGAAATCTGCCCACACTTGGAATGGTTGCTTTCCCTCTGGATATGTTATTTTTTTTCCCTGTTTAGATTCCTTCTTCATAGTTATAGTCCCCTCCTGCGTATTACCTCTAGCTTTTAAGGAAAGTCCTTTTAGGAATTGAGAAATTCATGTTTTTCTTAGGGAGAACCAGTTGCATTTCACTAATGGTTTGGGGGATCTTTATATGTTCACCTCATTTTCAGAAAAAGTGAATTAAACGTTTTGTGATCTATGGAACGGCCCCAGGAGGTTCTTTAATAGAATGGCAAATCTTTGACGTTTTTGCTGGCCAGAACCCTGGTATCGGGACCCTCAGTTAGAAAAGGATTATAGTTTCTCATATGCCACTGCCTCCGACAGTAGGGGCGTGTAAGATTACAGAAGTCATCAGCGTCAACTGTCTTGTGGTCTGAGAACAGTGATTACAGACCAGCAAAGGCACATACATTCTTATCTTTCTTCTTTCCAACCATCTTCTAAGTTCATAAGTGTCCAGTTACTTTCCCCTCAAATTGTAATCTGGAAAAGGCTGCATGTGTTGATGTCTAAATTTTTTTTGTTCGTTTATTTAAAAAGGCGATGAAATATATTCAATGAGATAGGTGAAGTACCCGGATTTTAAGTATTTCAGTTTGGTGAGTGTTTGCATATGTATCTACTCCTGTAACCAGGTAGAACACTTAAGAATCATGACTCCAGAAATACCTTTGCACTAGGAGAATTTCTGGCTTTCGGTAACGCATTATTTGAGCACCCGATGCAATTCTTTCTTGAATTTTTACTTAAACAAAAACAAAAAAAACCTTATTGTGGGTAGTATAATCATAGCTGTACTACTAATAACAGGTTTGGATCTGACCACAGTAGCAAAAATGTTCATGTTCCTGTCTAGATTGTCACTGTCTTCACCCAGAGTCCTGAGTATATCTTATTGAAACACCCTGTACTTTTGGCCCGTCTTGGTGTTGATGTGTGTCCCTAGAGTGTAAGTTCTTATGTTTAATCCTCAGACATTAATCTATGTTTAACGTCTCCTTTTGGTGATTCTTTCTTGTTTCTTGCCTACTTCTATCCCCCTGTGTTTTCTGTGGTTTCTCTGTACTTAGGACTAGGATGTGGGCCTTTGTTTTCCTGTGATTTCTGGAACTTGGATTTATTGCCCTCACTTGGTTGATGTGTCTGAGAGGGCAGTTGTGGCCTTTGAGTTGAAAGCTGGGCAGAGGGCATTGCATCTACACTGTCTTGTGATCATGAGCAAGATGTTGGCTGTTGTCCCTCTCAATTCCTAGGGGGGAATCTAATAATGCTCATGGTGGGGACTCTTGGTATGATGTCAGCTGAGTGCCTTGGGACTTTAAGGGTCCCCAAAGAACCATGTACTGGTTCCTCTTCTGGATCTAGTAAAGGAAGGATTGTGAGGTCAAGGTTGAGTTTTCAGATGTAGATGTCAGATTGGCTCCTGCATTTTTGGGATGAGACGGAGAAGCTAGGCCTTTAAATCTTGTATCCTCTGGGCAGAGCCAGTGATCCAACTCCCCCTGCCCTCTTTACTCTCCCCGAGGCTGGTACAAAACTGTTCATGAGAAGATAGTAAAATGATGCTTTCTTCCTTTATTGCAGAGACCCCACTGGCATTGTTGGTGGTAGGCCTGGGCGGGGGCAGCCTCCCTCTGTCCACGATCATTTCCCGAAGTCCTGCATTGATGCTGTGGAGATTCTGATGGAGTGAAGGCTCCATTTTGCTCTAATGATTCGTATCCCAGACGGAGGACAAAAGGCATGTTAATGTTCTGCAGTCGCTCCTCTGGTCCTTCTGCTACTTTACATGTAGGCTCCCGTGACTGGTGCTTTCCGGAGTGTGTGTCCCTCAGGGAGAAGTCAGTCAGGCTGGTCCAGGCTTAAGGGAACCTGGGGAGCTTAGGCCACCCACCCTTCCTGGCCTGCCCGTTCCATACCTGATACTCTGGCTCTCGCTGGATTAAAGTAGCTCCCAGGAGGGTGTGGCAAATCAGGATGCCGGGGGTGAGTCCTTTGGTGCTGGGTGGACAGATGGTGCGTTCACGGTCATTGCAAACTGAACTGAACTATATCAGAGTTTCACAGGTTACCTGTCTGAGTCTGGGGCCAGTGTGGGGGCCCAGGCCCAACCTAGCCAATACATGGGAAACACTTAAAACCGTGCTAGGCTCCTGGCAGGCACTTCGTGCGTGATGTGTTGCCATTGTGACTGCCTGTCGGTCAGTGTTGAACAGCCTGGCGATCATGTCTAACAGCCACCTTCCAGATTGTTGGAGGGCTCAGTGCTACAAATGTGGGCAATGGTCGTCCTTGGACTTTGATGAGCCAACATGTCTAAGAAACCAAAATGAGATCTGTGTTGTGGATACTAACAGGCTTGTGGGAGTCCTAAGTCAAGATTTATTTTATTTATTTAATTTTATTTTTTTTAATATTTTTATTTATTTTAGAGAGAGGGAAAGAGAGACATAGGGGCAGAGAGAGAGGGAGACACAGAATCCAAAGCAGGCTTCAGGCTCTGAGTTGTTAGCACAGAGCCCAACGCGGGGCTTGAACTCATGAACCACAAGATCATGACCTGAGCCGCAGTCAGACGCTTAACCGACTGAGCCACCCAGGTGCCGATTACGTCATGATTTATTACTTATTGAATAATCATTATCATAGTCTCAAAGTTTGCTAAAAATCAGTAGCATTGCAGGCTTATTCCTTGTAAAAACCATTTTCTTCATAGCAAGGAGTACATCCGATTCATCATCAGTACTTTCTCACCCATTTAGCAAAATCTTTCTTTCTTGAATGTTTTTAGAATTACCTGGGGGTTGAAGAAAAACACCAGAAGCTTCCCATCTCCCCTCACACCTGTTCCACCCCACTCTAGGGTTTTGACTCAATTGGTCAGGAATGGAGCCCAGGTTCTCAAAGTATTTAGGACGTTCCCAGGGTGAATCTAATGTTCTGTTGGGATTGAAAATTGCTATATAGATAGACTCTCAACCAAGTAGCAATCATGCTAGGATGGGTCCCGTTAATTTATTTGGAAGCCTTTGGTAAGTGCTTTCAAATGTGGAAGTAGATGAGATGAATGCCCTCTCAGGTGGGGTGCTCACAGTAAAACCCTGACTGACAATGACTCCCCTGACAGTGACATCAGTGCCCTTACAGGCGAACCACAGCCTCCACGTCATCCTAACTGAGCCGCTGCGGCCCCCACAGGTCACAGGGGAGATGCGGTGTAGACGTGTAAGTGGTATCAGGCAGAGACTTGTTTGCTTCTCTTTCCCAGTGCGGCCCCACTACAGCGTCGTCATGTTTGACGTAGACAGTAAGGACCCGACACTGGGGATGAGTTGTCCGCCGCCGGCTTTTGTGGACCAGCCTTTCCTGCAGAAGGTCAAAAGCATCTTGACTCCTGAAGGTAGGAAGACAAAGGTTGGGGAGGGAGGAGGGGTGGGTCCTTTAACTTTGTTTTTCTTTTCAAATGAAAAATGCTCATGTCAGAAGTGTGTAGCTTGATGAATTTTCCTAAATTGAATACACCCACTCTTGGGCACCAAACACGGAAACATTTCCAGAAGTCCAGAAAGTCATCTTTCGTCCTTCCAGTAACTCATCCTCCTCTCAGGGATAACAACTATCCTAACTTAAGCCAGCACGGCTTAGTTTTGCCCATTTTTGGTTTTTGTATAAATGGAATCTTACAGAATATATTCTTTGATTTCTTTCATTAACATGATGTTTGTGAGAATCACCCATAGTGTCGTGTTTAAGTTGTACCTTATATTGCTGTGCAGTGTCATTGTGTGGCCATACCACATTCATTATTCACTTCTCCATTCTGCTGTTGGTATTTCGATTGTTTCCTTTTGGGGGCTTTTATAAGTCGTCCCTGCCCTGGTGTGAAGCCCAGATTGCTCTACCTCTGCCCCCAGGAGGAACCTGCACGTTTGGGAAGGTTTATGTTTGCCAGGAGCATGAGGCACGTGCCTCCCCGCCCCTCAGAGCCTGCACTGGCGACCTGGCCTCTCCAGACACTGGGCCTGGTCCAGGTCCACGTCCCTTCTGCCTTGGCTGTGGGTGGTTGGGGCGCAGTGTGCACCCAGGTTGCTTGCGGAAGGCAGTTTGGGCCCTCCAGGCCTGGGGAGTTTAGGGTGGTCTCAGACCACCTGCCAAGCCTGCAGCCCTGAGAGAGCCCACCAGCCACCACAAATCTTTCTCAGGGAGCTGCTCTCAACAGGCAGCAGTCAGTCTCCCATTGGACTGGCCGCCAATGGGGGCCGCTTGGGGCTTACCAGTAATCAGGTCTCCAGGGGTCTCTTGTTGAACACTGCCCCAGGCGGTGGCCCTGAAGTCTAGAAGTCCTCTAGCTTTCCCTTTAGGCGAGTGTGCACACTGGAGTAGGCTGCATCTGGGATTTATCCACATACCTGTGGCCGGGACAGCCTGCTCCCGTGTCGCCTCTCCAGACAGTTGCCCTCCTCCTGGCTTCTGGCTGCCCGTGCACAGCCACCTGCTGAGCCTCGTGAGCGCAGGGATCCCAGCCCAAAAAGGCCTCCTGAGACAGCAGCTGGAAATGGAGGGCAGACAGCCCAATTTGGGGTTAGCTGCCTGACGGCATTGCTGGCTTCTCCACCACCCAGTGGTGCTACGTGTGTCCCACTATTCACAATAGCTAAGAGGTGAAGCAGCCCAAATATCCACCGATGTGCAAATGCATAAAGAAAATGTGCTATTTACATACAGTAGAATACTAATCATCCTTTAAAGTGAATGAAATCTTGACATATGCTACAACATGGATAATGTTTGAGGATGTTGTGCTAAGTGAAATAAGCCAGTCACAAAAAGACAGGTACTATAGGATTCCACTTGAGTGGGGTATATGAAGTAGTCAAATTCTTAGAAACAGAAAGTAGAACTGTCATTGCCAAGGTTTTGAGAGAGAGGGAAATGGGGAGTTGTTCAGTGGCCATAGAGTTTTAGTTTTACATAAAGTTTTAGAGATCTGTTGTAATGTGGCTATTGCTAACACTACTGAACTGTACACTTTCAAATAGTTAAGAGGGGGGCCCTGGGTGGCTCAGTCAGCCAGTTAAGTGTCCAACTCTTGATTTCAGCTCAGGTCATGATTTCAGGGTTCATGGGATAGAACTCCATGTTGGGCTCTACACTGACTGCCCGGAGCCTGCTTAAGATTCACTCTTTCCCTCTCTCTCTGCCCATCCCCTCGCCCCAAATATAAATAAACATAAAAAAGTGGTTAAGAGGGACAGCACCTGGCTGGCTCATTCAGTAGAGCATGTGACTCTTGATCTCAGGGTTATGAGCTTGAGCCCCATGTTGGGCGTAGAGCTTACTTAAAAAAACTTTTTTTAAAAATCAGGAAATTAAATACACACATGCATACACACACATACTAAACTTTCCTGCCTAAGAGCCTTTGTTCTTGCTGCTTTTTGCATGACTGATTCCTTCTCATATTTCTGGTTTCAGCCTAAATGTTACCACCCCCCCCACCCTGGAAAAATCCCCCCCGACAGCCCTATCTTTTGAAATAGCCACTTGTTTGTTCTTTTCAAAACATTTATCACAACATATAATTTATTTCTGCCTTTCTTTCCTGCTATACTATAAAGTCTGAAGACAGCAGCTGTGCTTATATTTAAGGCACACAATTTAATTTAGTAAGAGATATACAATAAACGTTCAGTATACTTTTTGTGAGTGAACAAATGAGTCTGTATAAGCTGGGAATAATAACATGGGATTGCCGTGAGAATCAGATGCAGTAACATATTGGCAGAGGGCCTGGCACATACCTCTAGTTTCTAGGGACAGACATTTTTATTGTCCCAGATGACCTTTCAAGTCTGATCTAACTCCAGGCTTCTCAGGGATGGTACAGGACCCTGGGCAAGGCAAGTATGTGCATGTTAGTAAGCAGAACCCCTGTATTCTAGTCAGTAAGAGCAACCTTACCAAAAAGTAGGATTTTTCATGCCTGGGACAAACAGGTACAGAAGTAGTTGTTTGTTTTTTGCTCAGAACTCATGATATCCTTAGGGCCATCCATGCCTTATGGGAGAGGGTGGAATACTTAAAACAGGAGTTCTGAATCTGGGGACCCTTGAGGACCCATGAATAGATTCAGAGGGTCTGTGGACTTCGATGGGGAAAAAATTATATCTTTATTTCCACTAACCTCTAACAAATTTAGCATTTCCTTCAACTATAGACGGAGATCCCTCTCCACAAAAGTAAACCCTGTCAGTAGTACTAGCTGTACCTGTGATTTTATTACCAATTGGAATCACTAAGATTTTTGTATCACATTACAATCATAGATATCTTGAAATATACTCATATGTGGAATTAAGGTACAAAACAGATGAACAAGAGAAGGCAAACAAAAATGATATAAAAACAGAGAAGGAGACAAACCACAAAAGACTCTTAAATACAGAGAACAAACTGAAGGTTGTTGTCAGGGTGTTGGGTGGGGGGTTGCGCACTTGTTGGGAGAGCACTGGGTGTTATATGTAAGTGATGAATCACTAAATTCATTCCTGAAATCATTACTACGCTATATGTTAACTAACTTGGATTTAAATTAAAAAATAATAAATTATTTAAAAAACAAAAATAGATATCTTTAAATATTGTTTATGCTCGTTACTAATTCAAAATCATGGTAGATGTTGAGTATGACACTAGATTTTGTGGTTTAAGGAGTTAATAAAGCACATACCTTAGTGTATCAGAAATTTTACTTTTAAAATATTTTATAGCATTATAAATTGCCTTGCTTTGCAATTCTGTGTAGTTTATTATTTAAAAAAAATTTTTTTTAATGTTTATTTATTTTGGGGAGAGAGAGCACAAGCAGGGGAGGGGCAGAGAGAGAGGGAGACACAGAATCCGAAGCAGGCTCCAGGCTCTGAGCTGTCAGCACAGAGCCTGATGCGGGGATCTAACTCACGAACTGTGAGGTCATGACCTGAGCTGAAGTCGGATGCTCAACCAACTGAGCCACCCAGGTGCCGCTGTGTATTTTATTTTGATGCATTTAGAAATGTTACTGTGATAAGAGGTCCCTAGACTTGACCAGATTGGCAACGGTTCTTGGTGCACAATGCCTGTCACTTAACAGGAGCATTGTGAATGTTTCTTCGTGGTTAAGAGAATTTCTCCTATGCTTTTGTTACTGCTTTGAATCTATAATTATGCAAAGAATAAACCGGAAAGGCTTGCTTGGTCCTTAGCGAAAACCTGATTACATTCTTTTAGAAAAACGTTGTTAGAGATTTATTATTTCACTTTAACTTTTCATTCTCTGAAGAAAGTTTGAAATACATCTATTAAAGGTGTTTGGATGATATAATTCCATTCCTTCTACAGAACTGTTCATGTATACCTGTGACCATAGCATCTAAAAATTTTTTTTTTTTTTTTTACATTTTATTTATTTTTGATAGAGACAGAGCACAAGTCGGGGAGGGGCAGAGAGAGAGGGAGACACAGAATCCGAAGCAGGCTCCAGGCTCGAGCTGTCAGCACAGAGCCTGACGCAGGGCTCGAACTCACAAACCGCAAGATCATGACCTGAGCCGAAGTCGGACGTTTAACCGACTGAGCCACCCAGGCGCCCCAATGACCATAGCATCTAAAGTGGGGAACTGTGATTTGTGATATTACTTTAACTCAGTGAAGTGTGACTGTGATTCTAAGACCCAGCTTTTCAAGGATCATGTCTTAAGCTTAGAAATGAGTGTGAGCAGTGATGCAGAATTTTCTTTGCTTAAAAGAAAAAGATTAAAAATGAAAATAATATTCACAACTCTAATAAAGGAAAATAGGAATGATAAATGCATATATATCATACATATAGAGGTTTAGATATACCCTACGTACAGATAGAAATATGAAGTAAAAGGAGATTCCTCTTGTCTAAGAAATCTGTGATCTGTGGCAGAAGGGGAGCTGGTTCAAGGATCTCTGATTAAACGTGCCTTCATTGCCAGAAGAAACCAGAATCCTCTTCTCACGCTCACTCTCCCCCAGTCAGAAGCCATGAAAAGTGATGACTTCTGACTACTGAGGTGTGTCTGGGAGGACCTAAGAAACTCTCCCGTTTAGAAAACCCTCTCTACTTTCTTGCATAGTTGCTAGCAAATGAGCTTATCCCTTTACAGTACTTTAAGCGCAGCTTAGATAAAGTTCCCTTTCAGGTATGATGCAGTAAATTGAGACAGACCATTGCTCCCTCTAACAATTAATAGAAAACCAGATAAATACCAAAAACATCTCTATGAAGCAGTCAGAAGACTGTTTAAGCAGGAAGACAGAAAGGGCCAAGATTCCAGAGAAGGAACTGCGAAAAGGTGGTCTGCGTTTGCCCTGGAGACGCTTACAGATTTCGGGTGCAGGGAAAGCTCCTGAGCAAGCATCTGGGCTTTGCCTGGGCCGAGGACTGTTGTGGGGACAAAACAAACAAGCAAACCAGTGACACTTTGGGGTTTCCCAGGACCAGAAAGACAAAACTGCAATCTTAGAGAGCCAGGATCTCAGGGAGAAGGAAACAGTAATGAATTGAGGGACTCAGATATTTTTCTCCTCAAAATTTTGCTGAATTCTAAAGCTGTTTCGGGGTGGGAGGCTGAGATGATCAAACCACTGTTTTTCAGAGGCTTTTTGCTTAGCATCTTTATCAGCAGAGATGAGAGTGAATCTTCTTTAGAAGATTTTGGAGGATAATATCACATACATACACAATATTTCTTACATTCAGTATTTTATATTCCATTTTTAATACTCAATTATTTTATACTCAATAATCAGTACTGAATATCAAAAACTATTAGGTTGGGTGCCTGGGTGGCTCAGTTGATTGAGCATCTGACTCTTGATTTTGGCTCCAGTCATGATCTCATGGTCATGGGATTGAGCCCTGCATGGGGATATGTGCTGGGCAAAGAGCCTGCTTGAGATTCCCTCCCTCCCTCTCTCTCTCCCTCCCTCCCTCCTCCCAAATGCATGTGCTCTCTCTCAAAAAAAAAATAGAAAAAGAAACAAACACAACTATTAGGTATGCCAAGATAAGAGTCTTACGACCAAAAACCAAGAGAAAAATAGACAATAGAATCCAGCTCATAACTAATCCAGGATTAGATTAACAGACAAGGACTCTGATTAAAATGTTCATAAAAATAGATGAAACACGGACAATTTCACTGGAGACTTAGAATCTACTTTTTAATGGAAATTCTGGAACCAAAAATACAGGAACTGAAGTGAAGGGGGCCTGGGAAATGAGGAAGCAGGAAATCTGTCTGTGCCCGTGGCTGCTGCCATTGCTTTGGGGCATATGCCTCAGCTGCAGCTCTGGAGCCCTGTTGTCAGTGCCAGAGCCCTAAGAACTAGTGCAGACTCAGAGGATTTATACACACATTTTAAAAAACCAAACTTCTATTTTTTTTTTTTTAATTAAAAAAAATTTTTAATGTTTATTTTTGAGAGGGAGAGAATGCGAGTTGGGGAGACGCAGAGGGAGAGGGGGACAGAGAATCTGAAACTGGCTCTGTGCTGACCACAGAGATGGAGAGCTCAAATTCAAGAACCATGAGATCAAGACCTGAGCCGAAGTCAGATGCTTAACTGACTCAGCCACCCAGGCACCCCAAAAGACCAAACTTTTAAAATAGAAGTTCATACACTTGTCTTCAAGAATATACTGTTGAGGCACCTGGCTGGCTCTGTTGGAAGAGCTCTCGGGGTCCTGAGTTCAAGCCCCACTTTGGGTGTAGAGATTACTTAAATAAATAAAACTTAAAAAAAAAAAAAAGTATACTGTGTTGCAGTAAATAGGTTCCAGAACATAAAGATGCATTCTTTTTTCAAGAATAATATCTCAAGAATTCTCCAAATAATTCTAAGCACAAGTATGTTTTCAAGTATACTATCATGACATTTTAGAAAGTAATTGGAAAACTTATTGCTCTATCTATGAAGGATGGGGACAGGGGTTCAGTGACTGCCAAAGAATTTCCTTAAAACATTCCATAAGGATGGTTATCATTGAGTTTGATCCCAGACAGATATCCTATAGTTAATCCCATATGCCATGTTCCAGTCCTGGGACTGCTTAACATTAAAGTATACATTCCAAGCGGATGTGATGAATTCAGAGTCACAGAAAAGATACTGTGAATTTTTCTGTTAATTCTTTTTTTTTTTTTCTTTTCAAGTGGGGAGAGTTGGATGCTCAATAAACTCAAACAACAAGCATAAGTAGAGCCAGAAGGAAAACTGCTTTATTATTTTTTTTAATGTTTGTTTATTTGAGAGAGAGACAGAGACAGAGCATGAGCAGGGGAGGGGCAGAGAGAGGGGGAAACACAGTCTGAATCAGGTCCAGGCTCTGAGCTGTCAGCACAGAGCCGGATGCGGGGCTCGAACTCACAAACCTTGAGATTATGACCCGAGCCAAAGTCAGACGCCCAACTGACTGAGCCACCCAGGCACCCCAAAACTGATTTATTATTAATGATGAAAAATAGACATGCAATCTACCACAACATAGGGGAAAATTGGATAGGATATGGCAAGCTATGGATGATTCAGAAAGTTGTTTTCTAGTTAATGCTAATTAAAATTAAAGTATTTTGTTTGTTTACACTTTATAAGTAAGATACAAAGATAAAGTGTCTCCAAGAAATGCATTTTGAAATGCCAATGAAGTTCAAGTGTAACTTGACTTGAATAATGAGCTGAAATGACTGTGGAATCCCAAAATCAATATTTATTTAAATATTTAAAGGCAATGATATTGACTAAGGTTTAAAGTAATCACGTTGCCTCTGTTTCATTTCTTGATTTTATTTTTATGAGTCACAAACTTACATTGCTCATATTCTTTTTTCCCCTCCTGTTACCTTGAAATGCCAAAAGAAAATCAGTGCCAATAGGCCAGACTCTTGCTAGTCAAGCTATAATAACAATGAAACAGTTCAGAGAAAAGCAAATCTGTAAAAATGGAAAAACTATATTGTTTATAAGGTGACAAGAATGTATAAATATTGTTTTACTAAGAGCTTGTGATATTCTTAGAAGATAATAAGGAGGCAGAGATTACTCCTTGTTTGCTGCCTGGGAAATGAAACTGGTATTGAAAGTTAGTGACCGTGAAGTCATGCAGCAGGTTAAGTGCTTGTAGGATCCCCATGCCCTGGGAATGCTAAAACTTTTCTCTAACTATCACTTCTCTTATTTTCTTCTTTCTTGCGTCTTTTTGCTCCTTCAAAAGCAAACTTTAAAAAGCATAACCCACTCAATAAATTCATTGTGTGCTTGTACTGTGCAAGATATGATGGAGGATAAAAAGGAATCTAAGTCCACATCCTTGATTTAAAGGAGCAGTCAAAATGACCATTCTTGCCTGGATCTTCTCAGCTGCTGAGCCATCCTTTTGTTCACTGTGTTAAGTTCCAAAACTTCTCCATTTTCTTTACACTCCCAACTGTAACACTGCTTCCTTGACCCTTCACATTGACTCTTGAGTTTTACTGAACGTTTCTAGGTGATCTTGTGAGTTTCCCTAATTTCTTCTCTTTTCCATTTCAAAATTTCTCTGTATCTTTATCAGTCACTTCCTTTCTTCTTGCCTCCAAGAAAGGATTCTCTCTCCATCCTGCCCAGAACATACCTCTGGTACTCTTCTAACCCTGATCCTCCCACCTCTGCAAGGGACATCACCCATCCTTATTTCTGTTTTGATTTTGCATTACAGTCTCACTCTCTTTGTGGCTCCTTACTCCCCATTCCTATGTATAACTTGGTCATTTCTGATAGTACCTTGATTGTGCTGCTGCTCGAACTGCAATTTAGTGTGCCATTTCCCTTTACAATTAAATTTCTTGGAAGTGGAATCTATAATCTGCAATTCCACTAAAAAATAACTCTTACAAGATGCATTCCACATCCACAATGTTACTGAAATACTTCTTGAAAATCAATAATGTTCTGTGAGTCAGCAAATCTAATGGCTTTTTCTAGCCTTCATTCCCACTTTCCTCCACCCCCCACCAATTTCTCTGAAGTCTTTTTATTTTTTTTATTTTAGAGAGAGAGATAGAGAACGTGCGTGAGCTGGGGAGAGGGGCCGGGGGAGAGAGACAATCTTGAGCAGGCTCTGCACTGAGCCCCAGCACAGGGCTCAATCCCACCACCCTGGGATCATGACCTGAGCCAAAATCAAGAGTTGCATGCTCAACTGACTGAGCCACCCAAGCACCCCTGAAGTTTTTATTATTTTTTTAACGGGGTTTTTAAGTTTTTTTTTATTATTATTAATCTCTACACCTAATGTGGGGCTCAAACTCACCACCCTGAGATCTAGAGTCCATGCTCTTCCAACAGCCATCCAGGCACCCATGAAGTTTGATGCTAATAACCCTTCCTCTTTCTTTGACACTGCCCTGTCTTGTCACGTCTGCTGCTCCAACCGCTTCTCATGGACTGCTCTCCCTATCTCTAACGTCTACCTTCTCCTAAGTGCCCTTTCCCTTAAATACATTCTTCCTTGGATTCTTCTTCGTAGAGATAATAGTTGAAGCCGAGGAGTCCCATGCTCTGGGAATTATAAACAATTTAAGCAGTGCAATTTATAATAAAGACACTGGGGCACTCCAACCAACAGATTCATTTTCAGATACAAGGTCTTGGCCCTAGTTCAAAGATTAGTGAGTAAATGTATGATGATAACCTTTGAGTCAAAATAAAAAGATTAAAGTATATCTGCTTTTTAAAATCCTTACCACTTTAACTGACTTTTTTAAATGTTTGTTTATTTTTGAGAGAGCAAGTGAGTGGTGGAGCAGCAGAGAGAGAGGATCCCAAGCAGGCTCTGCACTGTGGGCCTCAAACCCACAAATCATGAGATCATGACCTGAACCGAAGTTGGATACTTAACCGACTGAGCCACCCAGGTGCCTCCTGACTTTTTAAATTAACCAATGAACATCTGGTCTCAATTTCAGTGGGAAAGAGAATCTCTCCTGTAGTATACAAATGGTACAAAATACCACACAATGAGAAAAGGTTTCCTTTCTGTGTTAGTCCGTTGAGGTTGTTAAAATACCACAGACCAGATGGCTTAAACAACAGAAATTTTCTAGAGGCTAAACGTCCAAAACCACAGTGCCATCAGGATTGGTTTCTGGTGAGACCTCTCTTCCTGACCTTTTCATCTGGCTTGCAAGCCACTTTCTCAATGTGGCCTCACATGGCCTCATCTCCATGCCCACACACACATGGACACCAGCCCTATCAGATTAGGGCGTCACCCTTATGACCAACGTCATTTAAACCTTATTATCTACCTAAGGCCCGGTTTCTACATACAGTCACATTGTGGGTTAGGGCTTCAGCGTATGAATTGGGAGGGGTTCGGGAGGACACAATTCATGCCAAATTCCATGCCAGATTCTCAGCCCTTCTGGGTTCTTTTGTATGTGATGCTCAAATGGAAGCAGAGTCCATGTACTGTTCTGCACCTTTTCTCACTTTACGGTAACATACAGAGAGGCACCTGCACGGCTCAGTTGGTTAAGCGTCTAACTCTTGATTTTGGCTCAGGTCATGATCTCACAATAATGCCGAGCCTGCTTTGGATCCTCTCTCTCCCTTTCTCTCTGCTCCTCCCCCACTCATGCTCACGTGTTCTCTCTCCCTGTCTCTCTAAATAAATAAATAAATAAATAAATAAATTAATTAAATAAAATAAAATATTTTAAAACCACATAGAGATATTCTAAGTGAGTGCATGTATATCTACTTCAGTTTAATCACTATATACTGTTACCTTAAATGGATATTCCAAACTTATTTCCTATTGCTGGACAGTTAAAGCTTCTTTTTTTTTCCCTTGCTTGTTGCAAAAATCCTTTGAAGAATATTCTTAGAAAATGCCTTTATACAACTTGGGTAAGTATATCAGTGGGATAAATTTTAGAAATAGAATTGTTAGGTCAAAAGGAACTTAATATAATTTTTGACGTGTTTTACCACCCTGAACTTAAAAAAATTTGTACCAATTTATACTTCCACCAAGTGTTGAAGAAAGCTTGTTCTTCCCACCTCCCACACCACAATACCGCATGTACACATCTCCATCACTGTGTTGTCAAACTTTTTAATCTTTGCCATTGAGCTAGCAAAAGGATCAAATTTTCAAATTAGACTCAGAAATCAGAGATCTTACCATTTCAAACTCTACTAATTTCAAAGATACCACTGACCAAGAGGCACAAAATAGGGAGAGGTTCAGGACTCAGTGCTGTTTCCCAGGTCCTTTCTTCCTGCGTTGGGTGCACCTCTGCCTAAGATCATAGATGTGGTTTCTAAATAAGGTATGTAGTCACCTCAGTTACGCAGAAGCAACCAACTCAGTTTTGGAACATCTCCATTACATGCTGAGTTACATAAATTACATGATATTTTCCAGTCATGCACCTCAAATCCACAGATTTCGGGGGTGTTTACCATAAACAGTCCCAGCCCAGGAATATCTTACTGAAGGAATTCCATACATATCAACTCTCCTTACTAGCAAATACTATTTGTTTGTCAGGAGGTCTGTTATTCCATATTTCTAAGAATTACATGCTTGCTTGCTTTTCTAGGGGTATTCCTCTATAAGGGGAGAGGATGTATTGCAGATCTGCTGCTAAATTCCTTCCTTCCCGGTCAGTGATAGATGAAAAATGGTATTTGATTTACATTTTGGCTGATTTTGAACAGTTGTTCACATGCTTAGAATTGTTTTGTACTTTTTTTTCTGCCTTATGGGAACAGAGACAACAACAACAAAATATTGAAACCTGCAAAGTAGATGAATCAGTGACAATTACTTTAGCAGACTTAAGAAACAAGAATCCTAAGCAGGCCATGAAGCAACCTGATTTACACGGCTAAACCCTGCATAAATAAGGCTCGGGAATTAGAAGTGCTAGGTAACTCTGAGCATGATGTGAGCTAAAAACAGGAGGAATAATAGAAAGTTTAAGAATCAATCAGATGCTCAGGGGCACCTGGGTGGCTCAGTCGGTTAGGCCTTCCACTCTTGAATTGGGCTCTGGTCTTGATCTAAGGGTCATGAGTTCAGGCGCTTTGTGTTCCGCTGGGTGGGAAGCCTACTTCAAGAAAATAAATATATCAGATGAAAGAGAAATTATAAGAAAATTGGAAGATGAACATCTGAATAATTAATTGAAGTTCAAGAAAGAGAAAATAGGGTAAAAATAACCAAATAATTCAAGTTGGTGAGCCTGGAACCCTGTTCTGACCTTACATCCAGTGCTGTTTATATCCTTTCAGGCTTACTGGTATATCTGATGCATAGTAACTGTAAAGTGACATTTTCTACCCTTTCCAAAATATAGGGGAGAGTCAAAGGGACTTTGTTCAGGTGATTAAGGGGTGGGACTGGCATTACCCCTCCCCTAAGCAATCTTACCAAAATGGTTGGCAGAACTAAAGAATTATGGTTAAAACAAAAAGAATTAGTTATACAAGTTACACAGTGAGGTGCTCCTACAGCTCAATCACACTCTTAAGTTGTGTAAGTAAGAAAGGCTGATGCTGTAAGTGCCTCAGACTCTAACTGGCTAAGGCACCAAAGGAAGGAGACACCCCATAACAAGCAGATTTACAGACGTAAAATCACCTGTGGAAGAAGGAAATAACTTTTGGGTCATCTGTGGGGTCTAGGGTAGTGTCACCATTATGCCTAAGCAGAGAAACTGTAAGAAGCTTTCCTTCTAGGTGGGTGGTGTCTTTCCAAGTCAGCCTGGGTCTGAGTAGTAAACTCACAGCGAGTCTAACGCCAGGTTTTCAGAAACTTCAACTGACAACCCACGGCTGTTTCTCAGCATCCCAGGATGATTGAATCAGAATCTCAAAGTAGTGTTTGGGCATTGTAGTTTTTAAAGCTTTCCAGGTGATTGAACTTTAGATAATCAGAGTCATCCCAGCCAGGGCATCTTCCAGTTAGGAACGTTTTAACTGGAAAATGCCTGCAACGCTGTATCAATAAGGGACCCACACGTATTAAGTGAAAAAGATGCGTAATGCACAAATGATCGGGGTGGGGGGAATGAGTAAAACAGTCCAGCAGCGGCGTGTGTGGGAGGAATGGCTAAGTGAAACAAGGGACCGTAAAAGCATAGTCTGGAATGGTTTTGGATTACTATGCCCACCTAATTCAGGCTTGGAAGTTTAAATATGATACTGAGGGGGTGAAGGGGAAGGGTGAAAAGAACAGTGGACAGGCCATACAAGGGTGATTTCCTACCTGAAACCTGAAGGCTCCGGTGTCTGGACCTAGTTATTTTAGGTTAAAAAGAATACAGGGGAAAGAGCACTGAGTCCTCGTCCCAAATCTGCCCAAACTAGCTTGCAGCCGCAAGTAAATCTAGACCAGAGATTCCTAACGTCTAAAATGAGGTGGGATTCGCAACCCTCAATATCTCCCTGCTAGTCTAATTGCAACGATAAACAAGGCGTCACTTAGAGCTTCCGGAAAGGCCCGGACAATCCGAAGTAGTTCCGGGGCTGCGAACCATCCCCCTTGTTTTCTACTCGGTTTCTTTAGCCAAGGGTGATGGGCTGCGCCTAAAGCCTCTCCTAAAAGCCTCTTCCACCCCAGTCCCGGGCTTGTACAGCGCGCGCCCTGAGGGACTTCTCCCAGCTTCCTCCGCCTCCCCTGGAGGCGCTCCACTCACTCGATTCCTTCGACCATCTCTGCCGCCTGGGCCCGCCCCCTCGCCCGGCGCCAGGCCGCGGAGCGCCGATCGGCTCGATGAGCGGGGGCGCAGCTGCGGCGGAGCGGCCGACGCCGAGTCCGCGTCCACAGTCTCCCCCTCCCCGTTTTCTTTCTGCGCTTCCCACTCCTTCCCCCGCCCTCCCAGCGCTGTCGGCCCCGGAGAGCTGCCCGGAGCTCCCCGGGAGACTCAGGTACTGGCGCCGGCCCTCTCGACGGGAGGGGCTGATGTGAGGAGGAAGGAAACGGAGACGACGCCCCTGTTCCGCCGCGTCCCAACGTCCGCGTTGGGCGGCGAGACCCGCCTGGGGCGGGGGTGGGGGGTCGGGGAGGGACCCCCGACTGGGGAAAGGCTGGATTCGGGCCAGGTGTCGTGGAGGAGGACGACCTGGACGGGGGTGTGCGGGAGGGGGGGAGAGGGGGAGAAGAATGGCAATTGAAGGGTGCTCTGGGAGATGGAACAGTGGAGGGCGTGGGGAGGGTTTGAGAAGAGTGGGAGGCACCCTGGAATGTGAGTGGGTATCTTGGGGTAGAAAGGACCAGAGTTAGGAGCAGATGTCGGAGGACGAGGCCTGGTGCGACAATTGGGGTGGAGGGGGGGGGGGCGGGGAACCGAGCTACTTGCTGGAGGGGATGGATTTGTTTCATTATTTAAAGTCAAGGGAGAAAGAGCGCCAACGCTGCTGGCGTGTTTTATAACGTCCAGGTGACGTGAATCATTACAGTTTGATAGTTTTTGTAACATCTCCAAGCTGTGTCCAAGTCACATATTTCCGTGAAACTGCACCAGTCAAGACTGTTGATGGAGATAAGGAAGAGGAGTCAGAAGGGAATGGAGGCGGGGAAAAGGGAACCCTCTGCCCAGATTCAAGCTTTGTGTGAAATGAAATACATAGGGGTTTTTGTTCTGTGCCTAAAGCAAAAAAGAGGCCAACGTTTGCTAAACAAGTTAGAGGTGTATTACATGTAAAGACATTGAATAGAAAACTGCTGCCTCTTAAAAAATATATATACACGAAATTGTAAACGTATGGTCATGACATAAGCATATGGTGATGTGACATTTTTAGAGTGAATTGTGTATTGCTCTTCCACTCTCAGTGTGAAATGCATGATGAAAGCTCTCTTATTTACATATTTACCCAGACACAAATCCCTGAATTCATGTGTAATTTTTGCAGGGGAAAGTGTAGGTAGAAATATATGCCTGATTTCTGAGCATTCTTTATTTCTACTAGTTATTTGACACAAATCATCAGTTGCATAGTTAATCTTGCCTGATGCTTTGCTGATGGCTTTTCTGTTGTCAGACACTTTTCTTGTCTCCGTGAGGTGGTCCTTGGATTATAGGACCTGATTATGGTGTTTGCTCATCATTAAACTTGTAGCTTTACTGTAAATTTCATAAAGATGTAAGTCTGCCTGTTTGGGGGGTATTAAAGAAGCACCTTTGTTGGGTTTAAAATATAAATAACATACAGGTATAATTAAAAGCTCAGATTTTTCACTTGCTTCCTGTTTTTTTCCTGGAGTCTGTAATATTTCTGTGTGAATGAATTATTCTGAAATCAAAGTATGAGGAATAAAATGGGCCAGATGTACATGACAGAAATATTGTGGGATGAACTCTAGAACTGTTACTTAGGTAGCAAGAATTTGATTTTTGTTACAAGTGATTAGGTTTCTGATTTAGAAGCATTTCTTATCAAAGAAAAGTGTATCAATTTGTTTTGATAGGACACTACCTTAAAATATTACTTTTACTTGGTTTATGAAACTGGACTCTGGGCTTGTATATGTTAACTAGCAAACTGATGCCTAATTAAAGATCTTAGAGGTGATTTCTTATGGAAGGGGAAAGAGGGCTGCTGGGTTGTTTATAGGGAAGTGGTCTTTCTAGAACAGAACTGTGTAACTTGATAGGCAGCTAATTGAATAAATATTAAAAGTGATCATGCATAGCCATCGGTTAATTTGGGTCTATGTGTCTGCTGTTTCAATTGGTAGAGGGAATATTACTTACTTTTCCTAAATTAAATTCTCTTTTAGCTTCTTAGTGCCTACATTAAAGGAGTATCACATAGACTAAAAGAAAATACGTATAAATCACTGAGCACAGTGCATACCACATAGTAAAAGATTCAGTACTTTAGCTAGTAGCTATTCTCATTTTTTATCCATCTTCTAATCCAAGAAACTGAAAACTCATGTTTGCATGTCAGCTTTTTCTCCAGAAATTTTGAATAAGCTGCATACTCAAGCATTTTCTTGGAAAACCACAATGCATATTAGCATATGAAAAGCTGTGAAACTTTCTGTAGGAAAAAAAGAAATAAAACCAAAACCAAAGAAAACCAATAACAACAACCAAAAAAACCCTTCAAAACAGCATCCTGGCTCTGTTTAACACAGTATTTAATAAACATCCCTTTTCTTAGAGCCTAGTTCTGTGCTTTAGAATAGGGTGTTATAATTTACAGAATGTTTTTGCATGAATTATCTGATTGACCGTGCCAACTCCATGCAGAAGCCTAGAAATCACTATTTCACACTTGAAACGGAATCATGGTTTAATCAACTAACTAAAAATTAGAGAACTAGGAGTGTTCTGTCTTCTAATTCCAGGTTAAACTCTTAAAGCATTTAATGCCTCATTTTCTCCAAATTTCCCCCACTCCTAGGCAATCTGCTCTTTAATTTTATAAAAACTTTCACTAGGGGCACCTGGGTAGTTCAGAAGTCGGTTTAGCTTCCGAGTCTTAATTTCGGCTCGGGTCATGATCTCTCGGTGCCTGAGATCGGGCCCCGAATTGGGCTCTGCACTGACAGCAAGGAGCTTGGGATTCCCCCTCTCTCTGTCCCTTCCCTGCTCGCACATGTGCTCCATCTCTCTCAAAATAAATATTAAAAAAAAAAAAAAAAAATCACTGATTTCCCCCACATGTTCTCTTTCACAAGTTACAAGTTACATCCATTTTCTCAGTTTTTAACTTTTTTATGTATCAAGGCCTGGCATGGAGGACAGCATCACCCAGAATGAAGCAAGTGGGAAGGCAGTGGTTGAAGTCAGAGAAGTGAAGGAGGCTCCACCATACAAGGCTTTGAACACTATTTAAGTACTTTAGCTTTCACCCTCAAGTCTCAAATATGATGACATGCATTTTCCCTTAAGGTGGCGAATACTTGTTCTGCTGGGAAACAGAGAAGTACCTCTTGAGTAAAAAATATGCCTCCCAAGTTCAAGCGCCACCTAAATGACGATGATGTCACTGGTTCTGTGAAAAGTGAAAGGGTAAGTTCAGAATCTTCAGTTTTTAAACAGATTAAAAATATGCTTTCATTCCTTTTGTAAATTGTTTTAGAAAAATCTAAATCTTATGGCTGTATTCTACTTTATATTTTTTTCTTCATAGTAAATATTTAAAAGTATATGTTTCTTAGATGGGTGATTCATTTGAATCCTGCATCCATTATTGATCAGATTATGCTCACTGCTTCTTTCTAGTCTTTCAAAGAGAATGTTAAATACGCAGGATCTTATTCAGAACTCTGGGCCAAAATTGGTTGGAATTGAGAGTTTTTAAGATTTTAGTAAGGTAGTTAAGTGCATTTTATATAACAGCCTTTTTAGTGTCTGGAGCAGCACCTCCAAGTATGTTAGTATTTCTCAGAGAAATGTCTGATCAGTAAGTAAAGCTAACATCAGTTCAGGCCAGGTTTTCCTCCAAATGAGTTTTGGCTCTAAACTTACAAAACCTCTTGGTTTTCAGAACTTTTTAGATTTTTGAAATTGCAGATAAAGAATTCATGTTCTGTAACTGTCCTCGGAGTCCAGAGTAGTTTTTATATAATGTTCAATTTCCTATTTATCACAGAACATTCTATGCAGATGTGTATAAATCTGAATTTTGGAAGACAGCATTTGATATGAATGTTGTAGATAGGTTACTTTTAGAATAAGCACTCACTAAATATTTATTAGGGAAGGAATTAGTGGTATTCTTTTTTATCCAGCAACCTAAAGCCCTTGCTCACTTCCTATCTCATTGCTGTTCCTTCATTTACTGATTCATTTATTGACCACCTGCTATTGTGCTAAAAACTGGAGGGCCCATATAGAGCTTATAGTCTACCTGACTTCATTTTACATGTTCCTTTTTTGTACAAGCTCTGAACCTCCTATTATTCACTCTGCCCAACATCTTACAATTTAAAAGTGTCTTTTAGTATAATACAGGAAATGTGTCTTCCCTTTATCCTAACTTTCTGTAGTTTTTACTTGAGGTATAATCCACCAATAGACTAATTGCTTGTAAAATAAACTTTATATATAGACTTAAAATTATAAAATACAGAGTCTCAATCCACCACTGAGACTTGTAACTGTAACTGTTGTTGGTTGATTACTACTATGATTTATTGTAAAAATAGGGTATTGAATCAGAATTGAACAAAATTGGCTGTTTAAATAGAGACCTCCTTTTGAATAGTTACCAAATGGTGAAATTTGATAACTGGTTCTAATAATCTATAAATTACTTTTTAAAACTTTATTTAAAGTTTTATTCCACTTGCCCATTCCACTTTTTTTAGTAACAGGTTTATTGAGATAAAATTCATATGCCATACAATTCACTCTTTTAAAGTGTGTACAACTCAATGGTTTTTAGTATATTTGCAGAATTATGCAACTATCACTGCAGTCAATTTTAGGACATTTTCATTATTCCGGAAAGAAACCCTGTACCTTTTAGCAGTCATCCCCCATCTCTTCATCCCTTCAACCTTGCAACCACCAATCTATAGATTTGTCTACTCTGGACATTTTATATACATGGAATCATGCAATATGTTGTCTTTTGTAATTGGCATTTTGGACTTAAATCATAATGTTTTTGAAGTTCATCCATATTGTAGCATAGACCAGTATGCCATTCCTTTTTATTGCTGAATAATATTCCGTTATATGGATATATCACATCTGTTCATCACTTGATGGACATTTGGGTTTTGTTTTGTTTTTTTAATATTAAGGACTTCTTGCATGCTGCTTTTGACTCTTGGCTATTTGACTATTAAGAATAGCAGTGTTATGAACATTCATGTACAGGTTTTTGTCTGAACATGTTTTCAGTTCTCTTGTGTGAATACCTAGGAGTGGAATTGTTGGGCATTATACTAACTCTCTATTCAACTTTTTGAAGAATTGCCCAATTGTTTTCCAGAGTGGCTGCACAATTTTTACATTCCTACCAGCACTGTATGTGGATTCCAATTTCTCTGCATTTCTTCTACCAACCAGTTTCTCCTCACCACCAATTTTTCCTCCTGACACTTGCTATTATTATCTGCCTAGTGGGTGTAAAGCGTTATCTCATTGTGTCCTGTTCTCTTTTTTTGATAGTGTCTCACTAGCCCTTGTGTTTGTTCAATGAATGGGTGTAAAGACATTGATTTTCATGTGTGTTTCTTATAGTACAACTATAATAAATATATTTTATCATTAGTGTTATTATCTTTTAAGGCACATAAACTGTTTCATAAATATAGTGACTGTTAAACTTACTAGCTAGAATAGCATTCAAGAAATATTTGTTGAAGGAATTAATTAATGCATCTCCCTGACTGTTACTGACTTTCAACATCTTATCATGTGATCATTGGCCATTTCTTCTTCTGTCTGGAATTGCCTATCTCTCTCCATTGACTATTTTTCTCCCTTGCCGTCTTTTTCTTACTGGTTCCTCAGAGCTCTTGATATAATACAGATGTCAGACCTTTTCTGAAAGTATGTTGCAGATTTTTTTGCCCAATCTGTTACTTGCCAGTTAACTTTGTTTATGATAGTTTTTCATGTTTAACATTTTTATGTTATCCATTAATCTTTTTCTCTTAAACTTCTGGAGTTGTGTGTTGCTTAGGAATAATTCAACCATCTTAAGAGTTAAATACTTATTTCATATATATTCGGTTTTTGTGATTTCGTAAATAAATGCATGTTCCTTTAAGTGCTGCTATGACCCATAACCTACAGATTTTGTTCTCTAGTGTTCCCCGTGTCACTTATTTCTAAATAGTCTGTTAAATTTCCATTACATTTTAATGTGTTAATTAGAAGAGTGTTTTAAAGTTTTATTCTGTTACTTTTTTTTTTAAGTTTCTTTACTTATTTCTGAGAGAGAGAGAGAGAGCGCGAGCGCGCACACACGAGTGAGGTAGACAGAGAGGTAAAGAGAATTCCAAGCAGGCTCTGTGTTCAAACACATGAACTGTGAGATCATGACCTGAGCCTAGATCAAGAGTCAGACACTTGATCGACTGAGCCACCCAGGTGCCCCTTCTGTTACCTGTTTTAATTTCCACTGCATTATGCCTGGAGAATGTGACCTATGTAATTTCTAGTTTTTGGAATTTATTAAAATTCTTTTGTGGCACATCTGTTTCTTGGATATTTGAAATTAAAATTTGCTAAATATAAAGTTCTAGATTATTGTTTGTCTTCTTAGTTTCTCTATCTCTGAAGGGTATGTTAAATCTTCCCTATGATTTTGAATGTATCCATTTCTTTCTTTATAATTTGAGCAGCTTTTGCTTTATATCTTTTGCAATTATGTTGTTATATATAAACATTCATTGCTGTTAAATCTTTTTGGTGGACTATGCATTTTATCATTATAAAATCTTAAATTTGATTGTTTAATGCTTTTGTCCTAAATTTGTCTTTGTATTAATATTGCTAACTCTAACATTCTTTTTGTTAGAATTTGCTGATATATTTTTTCCCACCTCTTCTTTTCTTCCTTTATTTGATAATTTGTTTTAAGTGAATTTTTTGTAAACAGATATTGGCTGGAATTTTTGAACTCCAATCACATGTAGTTCTTTTTTTTTAATAGGAGCATGTCGTAGACTCTAAGTCTAAAGTTCTCTTTTGTCTAGCAAAAGAGCAAAGCAGGATTAAAACAAGAGATGGCTAATGTCCGGGAAAAAGGCAAGAGCCCCGAATAAGGGTCCTTGCCCCATATTTATTCAGATCAGAAGGCTTGCAAATGTGATGGGTGTGTATAAAGAGACAAAGAAACTAGGAACATTAACTTGTGGATGTGAGGGGGAAAGGGGGATTTTGAGGATACACAGTGTTTGGGGTTTGGCTCAATATAAAATAAATTCCAGGTGCCAGGCAGATGGGTAGATGGTTGTTAACAGCAGACAGGAGGCGCTGTGCCTGTTTATCTTTGCCAGCCTAGGAGATGAGACAGATAGGGGGAATAACCTCAGGGTTAATAAGCCACCTTGGGCTGCTTTGCCTGCAGTGCAGTGGTCCAAAGTCCAGTTCACCAATTTACCTGCCCTGGCCCTATTCTATGAAAGCAGCTTTCTGCTGTAGTACTAAACTTGGGGTGCTTTCACCCTGAATATCTAATCTTGTTATTCCTATGTATTGGGCACCTTTGCGCTGATTCTATTTCAGGCCTTTGTCTCTCTATATATATTTTTGGGGGTTCAGCACCCCTCCCTATTTTGGGGTGCCTTTGCACCTCCCTATTCTTGGGGTGCCAATCTGGTTATCCAAACTCGGGTGTGAGCATTTTATGACTTTGTGTTTCTTTGTGCCTCGTTAACCCATTGGTGTAGGCCCAGGGAATTCCTAAGCTTATCCCCCACAGGAGCATTCATACCATTCACATTTGTTACAACAACTAACGTATTTGGGCTTTTTCTATGCTAGCCAGTCCCGCTGATGCCAGTGAATGCCCTTCCCCCTGATCTTTGGTTGGCCCTTTGTTACCATTTGGATCTCAGCTTAAGTTTCACTTCTTGAGAGTGATTTTCCATGACAACCTAATCTCATTTAGTCACCCTGTCACTTTCTATCCTATCTCTGTTTCAGTTCTCTGCGTAGCATTTGTTTTTTGGGTTTTTTTAAACATTTATTTTACTTTTAGAGAGACAGACAGAGTGTGAGCAGGGTAGAGGCAGAGAGGGGGAGACACAGAATCTGAAGCAGGCTCCAGGCTCTGAGCTGTCTGCACAGAGCCTGATGTGGGGCTCGAACCCATGAACCGTGAGATCGTGACCTGAGCTGAAGTCAGACACTTAACTGATTGAGCCACCCAGGCGCCCCTCTGCATAGCATTTGTTACCATCGAATATTTTTCTGTGAGAGCTCAGACTTTGTCTTGTTCAAAGCTGTCTTGGTACCTAGAACAGTGCCTGACACATAGAAGATGCTCAGACATATTTATTAAAAAAATATTGAATACATCCTATTTTCATTTTTTCTCTCTGTGATATGTTATATATCATTATGCATAGATCATTATATTTCATATATTTTTCCTCTTTTCCCTGACTTCTTTGGCAGATTGATTGTTTTTCCTCATCTCCCCGGCCTCAGTATCACTAGGCAGTTTAAAAGTATCCTTCCTTTCTCCCTTTGTATCTCTTTTTTGTTATTAACTTCATATTTTAACAGTGATGTTTAAATCTGTTTTCTCTGTCAACATACCAAACATCACGTCCCTTCCATTGTTTTACCTCCTCATTCTGGCCCACTTTCCCTGCCTCCACTTGTCTCCCCAGCAGGTGCAACTGTCATGTTACTTCCTTGCTTCACTCTTCCGCTCCCAGCTTCTAGGTTTTGTTAGAATGGTTTGGGGCTCTTTTAAAGCTTCTCCTTATATTATACCTTTTCTTTTTCAGTAGCTATAAGTAGTTCACAATCACATTACCATATTTATTCAAAATTGACCACACATTTTATTAGGTTCATTGATTGTATCGATCTGTCTTAGAATCTTTGCTCTGATTTAATTGGGTTTTGTTGTTGTTTGGGCTGGTGCAATTCCTTGAGTAATTTTCTCAGAAAAGGCAATAGGTGATGTATTTGTTTCCTATTGCTGTTGTAACAAATTACCACAAACTCAAAACAACACAAATCTATTATCTTCTAGTTCTGGTGACCAGAAGTCCAAAGTGGGTTTTCCTGGGCTAAAATCAAGGCTCTGGCCAGGCTGTGTTCCTTCTGGAAGCTGTAAGGGAGGGTCTGTTTCCTTGTCTTTGCCAGCTTCTAGAAGCTTCCCATCATCTTTGGCTCATGCTCCTTCCACTGTCTTTAAAGCCAGCAGTATAACATCTTCTATTCCCTCTCTCTCCCCCACTCGTCTGTCCCTCTTTCCTCCCTCTCCCTCCCTCCCTCTCCCTCCCTCTCTCTCCCTCCCTCTCCCTCCCTCTCCCTCCCTCTCCCTCCCTCCCTCCCTCTCTCTCCCTCCCTCCCTCTCCCTCCCTCCCTCCCTCTCTCTCCCTCCCTCCCTCTCTCTCCCTCCCTCCCTCTCTCTCCCTCCCTCTCTCTCCCTCCCTCTCTCTCCCTCCCTCTCTCTCCCTCCCTCTCTCTCCCTCCCTCTCTCTCCCTCCCTCTCTCTCCCTCCCTCTCTCTCCCTCCCTCTCTCTCCCTCCCTCTCTCTCCCTCCCTCTCTCTCCCTCCCTCTCTCTCCCTCCCTCTCTCTCCCTCCCTCTCTCTCCCTCCCTCTCTCTCCCTCCCTCTCTCTCCCTCCCTCTCTCTCCCTCCCTCTCTCTCCCTCCCTCTCTCTCCCTCCCTCTCTCTCCCTCCCTCTCTCTCCCTCCCTCTCTCTCCCTCCCTCTCTCTCCCTCCCTCTCTCTCCCTCCCTCTCCCTCCCTCCCTCTCCCTCCCTCCCTCTCCCTCCCTCTCCCTCCCTCTCCCTCCCTCTCCCTCCCTCTCCCTCCCTCTCCCTCCCTCTCCCTCCCTCTCCCTCCCTCTCCCTCCCTCTCCCTCCCTCTCCCTCCCTCTCCCTCCCTCTCCCTCCCTCTCCCTCCCTCTCCCTCCCTCTCCCTCCCTCTCCCTCTCTCTCCCTCTCTCTCCCTCTCCCTCTCCCTCTCTCTCCCTCTCCCTCTCTCTCCCTCTCTCTCCCTCCCTCTCTCTCTGGCACTTCTGCCTCCCTCTTTTAAGAACTCTTGGGATTATGTTGGGCCCACATGAATAATCCTTATTGATCTTCCCATCTCAAGACCCGTAACTCAGTCGCACCTGCAGAGGCCCTCTTAGCATGTGAGGAAACAGTCACGGTTTCTGGTTTCTGTCTTGGGGAGCTGTTATTCTGTGTACAAGCTGTGTACTATTGAAGTTCTTCCATGCGGGAAAGTCTGGTTGCTGCTCTTCATTAGGCTCCTTTTAGAACTTTATATCTTCCCCTTTTGGGGAGAGGGTGAGATCATCTTCATTTTAAGGAAAATAGTTGCATCTTATAAAGTAAAACTGTAAAGTGGTTTTTGTTTGGAAGTTCACATATGTGTAGAAGCTTATTTGTGAACTGTGAGGGCAGTAGGTGGACTGTGCCAATTCTTAAACCCTTGTGTCTCAGCTCCCAACCTGTCCTCTATACCCTTCTGTCTGATGCTAGAGTTGGACTCAGCAACTGCATTTCTCCTTTGCTGCGTGGCTTCCTATTAGGTTCTGCCAGTGGAGAGAGACTGGAAGGCAGGGGAAGGAGACGGGACTTAATGTCTTCCTGACTGACTACAGTTCTCAGTTCCCTGCTGGTTTCAGTGACCTTTCTACCGTGTTGTCAGTGATAGGATTCTGGTATTGCAAGCATTTTCTTCGGAAAGTTGGCAAATGTGGTTCTTTCAGCTTACGATAAAGCACATGTAACCACTCTTCCCTCTGTCTGGAAGCTTAGAGTTAAGAAATTTCACCAGAATAGAACTCCTTTCATTACTCCTCCCTGACAGTTTGCAAGACGTCTGAATCTGAAAACTCACATCTTTTTTTTTTTTTTCCCCCTCTTTTTTTGACAGAGGAATCTTTTGGAAGATGATTCAGATGAAGAAGAAGACTTTTTTCTGTAAGTTTTTTTTAAATAGCTTTATTGGAGTATAATTAACATCCAGTAAAATGCATATAGAGTATATAATATGAGTTTTGGTACATGTACTATACGCCTGTGAAATTATCACCAAAATCAAGTAATGAACATGACCGTCACCTCTGAAATTTCCTCGTACCCTTTGTAATCTGTCACTCTCCCAATCCCCAGGCAACCACTGGTCTACTTTCTATCACCGTAGTTTGTGTTTTCTAGAATTTTTTAAATGGTATCCCACAGTATGCCTTTTTTTTTCCTGGTATCATTCCCTTTGCATAATTATTTTGAGATTTATCCACACTACCCCATGTATCGATAGTTTATTTCTGAGAAGTATTCTATTGTGTGAATATACTGTAGTTCATTCATCCATTCACTTATTGATGGATATTTGTGGTGTTTATAAGTTTTAGCTATTGTGAATAAAGCTACTCTAAATGTCTATGTGCAAGTTTTTGTGTGGATTGATGCTTTCAGTTCTCTTGGGAAAATACTTAGGAGATAGTCGAGTGGCCGGTATATATTTACAGCTGTTTTCCAAAGTGATGCACCATTTTATATTCCCACCAGCATCGTATAAGAGTTCTAGTTGCTCTAAATCCTCATCAGTACTATATATGGTCAGTTTTTAAATTTTAGTCATTCTTGCAGATGTGTGGTGGTATCTCACTATCGTTTCAATTTGCATTTCCCTAATGACAAGTTATGTTGGACCTCTTTTTTGTGTATTTGTCATCCCCATATCTTGGATTAAGTACATGTTAAAATCTTTTGTCCAGGTCTAAATTTGTCTTTTTATGTAGTTGTTTATGTATTCAGGATACAAGTTCTTTGTCAGATGTGTTTTACAGACATTTACTTTTCATCTGGTGACTTAATCTTTTCATTTTCATGACAGTATCTTTTGAAGATCAAAGTGTTGATTTTGATGAAATCAATTTATTACATTTTTCTTTTACTGTTTTTGCTTATTTAAGAGATCTTTGCCAAACCCACGTTTACTAAGATTTTCTCCTATGTTTTCTTCTTCTTTATTTTAATTTTTTAAAAGTTTGTTTTGAGAGAGAGAGTATGCATGAAAATGGGAGGGACAAAGAGAGAAGGAGAGAGAGAATCCGAAGCAGGGTCCGTGCTGTCAGCACAGAGTCCAGTGCGGGGCTTGATCCCACCAGCCATGAGATTGAGACCTGAGCCAAAACCAAGAGTCGGATGCTTAACTGACTGAGCCACCCAGGCATCCCCTCCTATGTTTTCTTCTAGGAATTTTCTAGTTTTGGCTTTCACATTTAGCTCTATAATCTGTTTCAAGTAAATTTTTATGTATGGTTGAGGTAAGGGTGAAGGATAATTATTATTTTTTTATTCTTTTATTTTTTTTGGCATATGGCTATCCATCCAGCTGATGAAAAGATTATCCTTTTCCCATTGAATTGCCTTGATACTTTGTCAGTTAATTGATCTGATCAGTCATCTACAGTTATAATTAGAAAGGGCTGTCATCACATAGACCTAAGTTGTATTTGCAAAGGCAGGAAGGAGGACGTATGTGGCAGGAGTTTTCTCTAGAGATTGGTGTAGGCAGATGTGCCCCCTCCTCCCCCAAACATTTGTCTCCCTCTTTGTTATAATTTTGTAAGATTTTTGTAGAGGCTTTTCCCCTACATAAAAACATTTTATAAAAATCATTAACAACCATGAAGCAGTGAACAACATAAGAAACAAATCCATTAATAGGAAATAGTATCATTTTGGCAAGGTCAGATGATGTGGAAAGATACCTCCTACATGTGACAAGATTTCCCAAGAGTCACAAAGCTAATTGCCACAGTGGCAAATATGGTAAAAAGCCTTAGACCTAGAGCACTAGCTACCCGTCAGAAAGGACCTCGTATTGAAAAGGCCTCGTATTGAAAAGGTTACATAAATGATTCTCTCAATGTCAGCGAGATACCTTGTGAGAAACACTAATTCTTCAGACCTGCAACGTACCCCTGGAAGTCCACTCCCAATAATGTACCTTTTGCAGAGGGCCTGACAAGCAGCTAGCACACTTGCTCAAAATACAGCTTCCACACACTGTGGGTCTGTTTGGGTGTTGAAGAGGAGACAAACCAAATAAATTTTTAAAAAAGAAATCAAAATCCAGGTTTATCACCCAGCAGTTTATCAACACCCAGCAATATTCTCAAGAGCCAAAAGATGGAGCAACCTAAATGTCCATCAGCAGGTGAATGGATAAGCAAAGTGTGGTGTATGGATATAGTAGAATATTAGTCTTAAAAAGGAAGGAAGTTCTGGGGCGCCTGGGTGGCTCAGTCAGTTAATTGTCTGACTTGATTTTGGTTCGGGTCATGATCTCACGTTTCTTGAGATCGAGTCCCACATCAGGCTCTGTGCAGAGTGCGCAGAGCCTGCGTGGGATTCTCTCTCTCCCCCTCTCTCTGCCCCTCCCCTGCTCACACACACACACACACACACACACACTCTAACTCTCTCTCTCTCTCTCTCTCTCTCTCTCACTCTCACTCTCTCTCTCTCTCTTTCTCTTTCTCTTTCTCTTTCTCTTTCTCTTTCTCTTTCTCTTTCCAAATATTAAAAAAAGGGGGGGGAGGAAATTCTGACATATGTTTACAACATGGATGAATCTCCAAGAACCTATGCTAAGTGAAAGAAGCTGTTCACAAAAGGATAAATTTTATATGATTCCACTTATATGAAGTACCTAGAGTAGACAAATTCATGGAGACACAAAGCAGGATGGAGATTGCCAGGGGCTAGGAGGAGGAGGAATGGGGAGTTAGTGATTAATTGGTAGAGATCTTTTTCTTTTTTGTAATTTTTTTTTTTTCTAAGTAAGTGCTATGCCTAACATGGGGCTCAAACTCACAACCCTGAGATCAAGAGTCGTATGCTCCACCAACTGAGCCAGTCTCCCCAATTCTATTTTTTTTTTTAAGTTTTATAATTTATACCTTATTCTCGATCATCAGAGGAATGCTAATTACTCAAAATGGATTATCCACAAGTTTTTATTTCCCCAATATTAAAATGGATTGGTGGAAATGATACAACACTTGACTAACAAATAACAGTTTGAGAAATGTTGGTATTTTCATAGACCTGAATTTCCCGTTAGCTTTGTTGATAAATTTAAGATGAGCAACAAAAAAAGAGTGTTTTGAATGGATTTTTTTCTGTATTCATTTTTGATAATCAGCATTTATTATAACCTAATTCAAAGGTGAATTTACTTTTTCTGTCTATAACTGATCAGAAAGCTATTCATAGTCACTGGCACTCTTGTTACGATGTTTCAGAGTTTAGTGATTACAACAACCTGTGTGTAACTTAAGGTTATATAAACTCTATTTTCTCTGAAAGTTTTAACATTCAGAAGAATGAGGTTAGTTGTGGCCAGTGAAGTGCAGATGTGATTACACATCACGTTCCAGCAATACCAGTTATGTGTGGTTCCTTGGGGTAAATTACTGGTCCATGTTTAGAATTAAGCCTGATTGTGTGTATGTGCTTTCTATTTTTTATTTTAATGCTCTCATTAATATGTACTTGGTATTTTGTTTTCAGAAGGGGACCATCTGGACCAAGATTTGGACCTAGAAATGATAAAATTAAGCAGTAAGTTCCTGAGATACTCATTTGTTTAAGTGATTTTATCATATTTCTGTGTGGACTCAGGGTTGGCAAACTACAGCCTAGGAGCCAAATCTGGTTACTGCCTGTTTTTCTAAATAAAGTTTTATCAGAACACAGCCATGCCTATTTTCTTATTGCCAGTGGCTGCTTTCAAACTACCATGGCAGATTTGAGTAGCTGTGACAAAGACCTTATGGCCCACAGAATCTAAAATACCTATTGTCTGTCTGGCCCTTTACAGAAAAAACTTTGCTGAGCCCAGATGTAGACTGACTATAACTACAGGATTGTAAAAATCCAGTAACTTTCTATTTTCACAAGGCTACCTCTGAATCATAGCTAAGGAAATCTGGTGCCTGTTTGTTGGTTTTCTTAACTTGATTACTTTATGTCAGATGCATTTATTTAGCATAATCTCAAGGTCAGTTTTGGTTTAAATCTGTGCTTGAGTCCCATTTTCAGAATAATAGATGTAATATCATAGGTTTGGTTTTTGGAAGTGCAGTTGTTTTTTGTATCCCTCCAGAATGTTGTCATATCTGTTACTTATTCTAATACATATATTGATCTAAGTTTTATGGGTAATTAATTTTCCGTTTAAACCTTTATCTGTATATGTTGGTGGTGGTGGGTGATGGGTAATGCGGTAGTAAATGTATCTAATGTCAGAAGGATCTGAGTCCTGACAAGAAGGGAGACAGAATGGGCAGAGCAGTGAAACAGCTTTGAATACTAACTATGGACAGTAAACTAAATGGATTCGGGATCTCAGGAGGGATAGCCACTGCTCTAGTTCAGGCTATAGTTGGCACATAGTGGGAAGGGTGCTGTGATAGGAAATCAAGTTACTGTTAAGATACTTGGGCTTTAGTCAGGTAGCCGTTGGTATGAAGAAAAAAATATCCACACTTCACCTAATCCTAGCTAATGGATTCTGAAATCAGAACCAAGGTTCCAACAAACTGAGTTCTGGACAGGACGTTTTCATTTTCTCTTACTGTCTGACAGATTGCCCTGAACTTAACAGTCTAAAACAATACGTATTTATCATCTCACGTTTTCCATGGGTCAGGAGTTCAGTCACTGCTTAGGTGGGCTGTCTGCACAGGGTCTCACAAGCCTGAAATCAAGGTTTTGCCAGGGCTGTGATCCGTTTACTGACTGAGCTCAAGTAGTATTGACAGAATTCTTTTCCTTGCAGTTGGAGAACCCATGATACTTGCTCCTTCAAGGCCAGCAGAAGAGTCTGCTGCTCCAAGTCTCTGTTGGCCAGTAAAGATACAAAGGACTGCTTAGATTCAGGCAGTCCATAACATGTAGGCAGTAAAAGGAAGAATTGCCAGACCCTCTGGGTTCTCGGACACACCAAAAATGACGATTCCAAAACAAAAGGGGCCACATGGCTGTAATAGGAGTTGCAAGGTACCCTGTTACAGAGGAGCCGGTTCTGCACTGTAGCTCGGCGGTTTTATAGTCGGCAGATACGCCCTGCAGAAAGCCTCATACATCATCAGAACCCAGATACGCCCTGCAGAAAGCCTCATACATCATCAGAACCTGGGAGGTGGTAAGAAATTGTCTGTGGACAATCTTCTAGGGAGATGAGTGGGAGATGGCTTCACAAGCCATCCATCTTCTCATGTCCTGGGAGGGTTACAAAACATTCAGGGTCATCAGGATGCCACGGCAGAGCTGTTCCTCTACACTGAGCCAGAGTGACTTCTGTTCCACCCACGTAGTTCTCATACCTAAGCTGCTCTAGAGAAAAGGACTCCCCTGATGACACACTTGTTTTTTGTCCTGCCCATATGCTTGCTTTTGTCTCTGATATCCTTCTGCAGAGTGAGCCTAGTACTGAGTATGGCCTATTGAGTCTTCTGAATATGATTTTCCAGCCGAACCCCAAACCGCTGCTGGTTGTACCAAATAGGCATTGCAAACAAAGCATATGTCTATGTGAACAAGTGCCAGGCACATACACATGAATATGTATATGTACATATTAATTAGCACAATATCTTTGGTGATCACAGAATTTTAGAAAAGTAAGGAATTGTTGAGTAAGTATAATGGTTCTCACTCTAGAGCTAAAATCTTGCCAGACTTAAAAGGTGGTCAGTCATCTAAACCTTGTGGGCACAGACTCATGGATGCTTATTTAACCAGGGCATGACTCCATGTGTGTGCCCAGAATGCCCCAAGATGGCAGAGCACAATCTACCAGACAGCTTGCCCATGGACAGATACCTGGCATTAGTCGAGTAACCAAAATTGTTAGCGCTGTTAGCGCTGGTGAGTTCTTTAAGCTGTTATCACCATGTAATTTATAACATTTTAATACAGGGTGTTTCTTGACCTCATGGATCAGCAACATTATTACTTTGAATTCGATTGGCATGTTGCCACCAGATTATTTTCACAAAAAAATATTCAAGTGTTTGAGGGAAGATTTTTTTCTGGTTAGATTTAAAGTAATCACTTGCCTGTATAAAATGTATGATTCTCTTTGGAATGTTTTCTTTGCTTTTAAGTTAAATAATAGCTTTATAAATGCAACCCTAATGGATTACAGTCATTCTCTGTTCTGGGTAGAGAATTTCCTAACTATAGTCTTGGTCCAATCAGTTTAACTTTATAAAAAGGCCCCCAAGGAATGTTCCATGATGTAACAGCAATATAGTTGCAAAAATACAGCATAACTTTAAACCTTCTTTTGTTAACAGTACCTTAAAAAGCCACAAGATGGGGATGTTAACTGTAAAAATAAATATTTTCTTTATAAAATAAGGGAAAAGTGTTGCTGAGCACTTTTCTCTTCTTAATGGAAGAACACTGACAGTAAGCACAGGCTAAGGGTTAGGCATTGTGCTAAGCGTTTAAACATTATTACATCTAATTCTCACACGTGAGAGACGATCATGTGGGAAAATATGAGGCTCCAAGAGGTTTGTGACAGACTCCACAACACCGCAGCTTCCCTGTTGATTAGAATAGGGACGTTTCAGGAATACAAGTTGTGTCAGACTCTAAGGATGACTTAAGTCAACGTTGAAATACCTTTTCCTTTCTGCATGTTTTATCCTTTCCTGGGTATGTTCTCTCTTGTGTCCTTTCTTCTACCATCCGACTCTCCTTTAACTGGAAATGATATAAATCTCCACACCCTCCTATACAAACTTGCTTTTCCTTTGAGTTCTTAATTTTTTCTTTCAGTCAATGCTCATCATCTACGGACGCTCAGTTGCTCAAATTATAAATCTAGAAGTCCTGCACCCTTTTCTTGCCCCAGCTTCTTCACCAATGTCCAGTGAATCACTCGATACTTGAAATATCCCCTCCTCTTACCTAGAACTTTCCTACCATCAACCACTTTCATTACTCTGCCCAGTTCATACTTCTCCCCTCAAAACTCAGTACCAGGATCTCGACGCCATCTCTCTCTGATCCAGGCTGAATTCATCTAGGCTGCATGACTGGTACCATGGGCTTCCTTCCATTGTGGCACTTAACACATGTAGTATAATCATGGATACCAGTTTTCCCCAGTAGACTGTAATCTTTCTAAAGACTGGACTTAAAACCTTCACATTGGTGTCCTCAATAAATAGTATCATAATAATTCCTTAATAAATGTTTTTTGAATGAATGAGATATTTCATTCAGATCCGAAAATATTTGTTGAATGCCTACTGGGCACATTTCACATGACCTAGGAAATAAAAGGACAAGTGGGACAGTCTCTGCTTTGAAGGCATTTGAAGTGTAATGATGAGGATAGGATCAACATAAAATACAAATAGAACCCAGTACTGTTAACTGCTGTGAAAATGTAAAAGGTAATTGCAAAATATGTTATTGCTTGTTTTTAAAAAATTACCCTTTATATTAAAACAAATAGATAATTTTCTCTTCTATGGAAGTTGTGTTCTGGGCATGAGAACATCTTAAAATACAGAAACCCAATTATGAGATTGTCCATTATTAAATAAGGGTTTTATAGTAGCTGGATTGAGTGTCATACCAGTGGATGGTGAACTTTATTTTGCTTTAGAATCGTGTAGTGTATTAAATGTCTATAGGAGCCATCATCTGATCATGTGTAGGGCTGCAGCACATGTTGTCCATTCCTACCCTGCAGAACCGCCTTACTTTAGGCTGTTGTCATCTCCTGCAAATGTTGAAGATAGCTACCTGGGTATTTCAAAACTAGTTGTTGATGAACAATAGCTGTGTTTCTGTTACAGTTGTCACAGTGAAATGGAGACCTCCAGGGGCGCCTGGGTGGCTCAGTCGGTTGAGCGTCCAACTTTGGCTAAGGTCATGACCTCACAGTTCGTGAGTTAGAGCCCCGCATTGGGCTCTGTGCTGACAGCTCAGAGCCTGGAGCTTGCTTCAGATTCTGTATCTCCCTCTCTCTCTGCCCCTCCCCAACTCATGCGCGCCCTTGCTCGCTCGCTCGCTCGCTCGCTCTCTCTCTCTCTCTGTCAAATATAAAAACATTTAAAAAAAAATGAAGACCTCCAGGTATACTGCCTCATTATATCTTCCTCAGGTAACTGGGTATGCTTTTGCAGGATTTATACTCAAATTGTTTGCTTATTCAACAAATGTTCATTGAATGGGTACTCTGCTCTGAGCACCGTGGCTGGTACTAGGGCTGCAAAAGTGAACAAGATAGGCACGTTTTCTGCATTCATCGAGCTTAGTGGGGGAAAGGCAGAAAATCGGTATGTACTTTCACTTAGTGTTAAATGCTCTAAATGGAGAAGTGGGATGGGGACGGGCTGTGTCACAGCTCTAAGAGTTAATGCAGTACGCTCCTGGCACATTTGAACTTAAGTTCCATGAGAGCCAGAATTGTCTGCTTTCTTCAGTACTGTCTTCCCAGTGCCTGAAACAATACGTAGTGGGCTCTCATTAATTATTAGATATATTAATTAGTTGCTTAAGTATTTGTGCTATTGTTCTTAGATAGGGTGAACATCTTTAGCTCTTTGTTTAGATGGTTAGGAATTGCAACAAGACATCTTAGGGATTCAGGGACTTGTTAGATCTTTTGGGCAGAAGAGAGCTTAGATCTGCTTGTCCCAGCTTAGATCTGCTTCAGTCTAATATTCAGTAGAATCTGAGGCACAGAACTCTGGGGAGCTGTGGTGAACCCTGAGTCTGTGTGTGGATAGTCAGTGGGTATACCATAAGAAGGAAGGACTGTCATCACACATAGCAATTGCTACTTGAATCTGAGACTACTTCTGAACCCACCTATGTCTAATGGGGCCTCCATTTTGATTTTAAAGCAAATTTTTTGAAGATACAGCTCTGTGATAGGGAAGAGATAGAACTCTTTTTTAAAAATTACGCATCCATGCCTTACTCCTGACTCAATGGGTTAGTTTGAGGGGTAGTGTGGAATAGAGGACAGAGACAAGAGGTGTATTGTGAGTTTTTTTTAAAAAACCTTATAATTGTGACATTGTGATAATTGACACAGTTCTTTCTTCCCCAACTAGAAACAACAATTACATGTCCTTATATATGCCATATATATAATATATATGTATATACACACACACATACACACTATATAGTGTATGTACATAGTATATATAAAGAGATATATAATCCAATGCATTTTAAACGTATTTTGAGTTGTAAGAACCATGAGTTCATTTTATTTCTCCTTTTAAATATTTCACTGGTATGACAATTTTAAGAAGTAATTTAAGGTAATTTTTGTGTAACAGAACAGAGGAAAACTAAACACTGTAAGTTACTTAATGCTTCTGTGTTTATGTACTTGAAGCTACTCTTGAGTGAGAGCAGGCAGCTAAGAACCAGTGAAGATGAATCCTGACACGGGGCTCGATCTCCCGACCCTGAGACCATGACCTGAGCCGAGAAATCAAGAGTCAGATGGATGCTCAACCGACTGAGCCATCCAGGCACCCCAAAGATTAAATCTTTATTAGACAGTCTGAAATTTGGTTAGAACAGGCCCTCATCACCTGACATAAAGGAGGAAATTATATTTTCATTTTGAAAAACAGCAAAACAATTTTTCCTTTCTGCTCTCTCTTGGCCGCTTCAAAACCTTTCCAGGTGTGCCAGTGTCTTAAACCCTGTTTGTTTATGAGAAAACTGATGAGCAGTGAATGGTTATAGCCCCTGATTATCAGTGTACATTTCCATTTTGGAAACTGAATATTTTCATAAGCTGATAACATCCTAGGCAAACTCCTTTGTTAGCCTTAGTGTATAAACACAGCAGAAGTACGTTATAGCTGTGTCTGTGATGCCCCAGTAGCCTGTTGAAAAGCAGATTAAACTGGATTAGAGTCAAGCTATTTGACTAAATTCTAAAATCACTGGACATTCTGGCAGTACATTTAATTTGCAGGAACAGGGCTAAAAACAAACCATCTTTAAGTTAAATATTACTTTTACTTATCTTTAATTGCCTGGGTATTCAAGCCCACAAATGGAAGGACATTGCTACATAACCTTAAATGTTTTGAGTTGAATAATTGTCTGAGAACTTGCTATTTTTTATCATGGAAGTTTTCTAATGAAAGTTTCAGCAATTATAAAATTCTTAAAAGAAAAAAATAATTTTTAAATCTTTCTTTTAAACTAGTGTTCAGAATCAGGTGGATGAAGTTATTGATGTCATGCAAGAAAATATTACAAAGGTAATTGAAAGAGGGGAGAGACTAGATGAACTACAGGACAAATCAGGTACAGCTACCTCATATATTTCTTGATATTGTTAATCTGTGTTTTGATAGTTTTTTCCTCCTCACATCCCTCTAGCCAAAGTTTAGGAATCTTGATTTAGGACAATGATATTTGGTCCTTAAGTTTGTGATTTTAGTACTTTAATTTTAGCTCCCTTTATTTGAATCATCTTACTGCATTATTTGTTTGGTTGAAGATGGAAATTTTTTAAATTTATTGTTGAATAGAGTAGAAATTTTTTTGCCTTATTATGTTGATATGCTTTGTGTTTCTCATACTCTCAGGGAGGAAGTCTAATCACTTATTTTCAACACTTATGTCAAATTTAATCTGATGTTTTTATCTTATGCTTTTTCTGGCGACTCAGCAACATTTCTTTACTGACAAACGTTAGTCTCTCTTGTAACAGTTGCTGTCACATGTTAGGTATTCAAATATTGTTTCAATGATGAATAGCTAAATACCTGATTAATCCTGGACAGACTTGTCTAACCAAAAAACTTAACCACTTTTAAAATTCATTGTTTTCCTTCAAAGTCAGTCTCTTTTTGTATCTTCTAAGAATCTAACCTTCTCCACATGTAGATTTTTTTTCTATAGGTGTATCAAGTACTTGAATTTTTAAAGAGTATTTTCTTACCAGAACTCATATGTTTATGTGAAAACATTGAGGGCCCTGGGAAGACTTCTCTTAATCTTACTGTAAAAATGGGCTGAGCAAACTGACCTGTACTTTTGTGCACTTTTTGTGCTCTTTCTTTTCTCCCAACACGGATTGCCAGTTTGTGGGTGGAGGAGAGGGAGGATGTTGTTTTCGTGCTTAAAAGGGAATGCATTTGCAGAAGTAGAAATTAATATTTTCTTGTCTTTGTGTGACTAGATAAAAGAATCCTGTTATGTCGTTTAATCCTTCTCTCCATCCTCTATGTGATATAGAAAGCTTATCGGATAATGCAACTGCTTTTAGCAACAGATCGAAACAACTTCGAAGGCAAATGTGGTGGCGTGGATGCAGAGTAAGTCAGAAGCTATTGGATAAGTGGCCCAGCATCTCAGGTGGTCTTCGAAGAATATAGGGCCTCTAGATTTGAAGCTCTGGGGGGAGGGCAGGGACCACCGCTGCCTTGCTTCTTCTATCTCCTGAACTTGGGATGTGCTGGGAGTCAGTAAATATTTGTTGAATAATTGATAGCTTTGGGGACAGGAATACCTAAAGGAATCAAGCAGTTCCCAAAGGGATGTTTCCATGGATTTCGTCACAGAAAGTAACCCACATTTTATTAATGATTTAGCTTCTTGTGGACTTATTACCTTATAAGAAATATAAATTTTTCATCTAATTTATTATTAGTACCTTTTTGGAGCCACTTCTAGCATTATATAGAAATATTTAAAAGATGGAGTGGAAGCTAGAGAAAAAGAATTTTCTGTTGAGAAAAATAAAAGTAGTTTATATGTCAGAATCCATTATGACAAATGGGGCTTAAAAAAAAATCTCACTATCCTTTATTATTCCAGAGAAATAAGAAATAAAAGAGAAATGTTTAACAAGGGGAAAAAAAATGAAAATCAGTACATAATAATATATTCTTAACAAAAATTTTATAGGAATGAATTTACCTCTTAAATATGGCTGCTAATCATTGAACAGAAAATGCTTAAGATTTTATAGTGAATTTCATGTCATGCGAGCAGTTTTCTTTTTCCTCCCAATTCCACGTGTCATTTTTGGCTTTGTTGAAAATCTTAGACATAAACTCACTGTTTTTAATCTCTCACTTTCAAGTTTAGTGATAACTTTCTAAACTTGGCTTTGCCATATGCTAAGAATTTCTTCCCAGGGTTGTTGTGGAGTTACTTATTTTTGTCTACCTGTTAGGTCATCTTAGTTTCACAAATAGAACTGAGGAAGGGAACATGTTTCATTGTTCCCCTTGTCTGGAATTTTAATTTTGTTGTCAATTTGTATCCTTTGAAGAATAAATTTTCCATTTTCTTTTAAGTTTTCCATTTTCATAGAAATTCTCTGTTCTATAACCTGGTTTGGAAGAGCAAAGGGTCCACGAGCCACTCACTTTCCCCATACGTACACAGGACCCATTTGTGTAGCCACAGAAAGATGATCATAATGTGCATTGTGACTAGCTTTTTTTAGCCATATCTAAATATCTAAATTGTGGTTTTGTACTTACTGGATTTCAGATCAGAAGATCAGAGGAACAGTATGCTTTTAAGGAGAAAAATGAAATTATATTTTTAAATTATATTTCTGAATGGTCCCTATGTCACTGCCATTTTCTCGATTAACTTTAGGAAAGGCTGAGAAAAGGGATATGGGGACAGAGCACAGATCGGAAGTTGCCAATGTCTCAGGGCAGGGAGGTGGATACTGACTATAACTGGGTATGAGGGAATTTTGGAGTGGTGGAAATACCTTATGTTTGACTGGTGGTGGTGGCTGACAACTATATCTTTGTCAAAACCCATCAGAATGAACTTTAAAGGGTGAATTTTATTCTAGAGAAAGTGTATTTCAATAAATCTGACTTTAAAAATAAGTGAGCAAAATTAATCCAACAGGTGGGGAGGGAGAATTTCTACATCTTTTGGTTATCATAATGTTGATAGGCACCTGGTGTCCAAATTGCAGAGCTTCCATGGCTTCTCTTGGTCACTCTGCTTTTCTCATAAGTGTAATGCCACTAAAATGTTACCAGAAACATGTTTCAGGAACATAACAATAGCTACTTCTTGTTGCTATTTCTGATACTCCTAATGTTTCATGTGTTTATAGTAGCTGGGCATCTTTTTTTTTTTTATTAATGAACCATCTTTAATCAACTGAGAAAGTTTGATGAAAACAAGACTTTCATTTGAATTCATCAGGAAAATCAAACCAATTTATAGCTTATGCATGTTAGGATTAAATGAGGAATGTGACCATTTTATAGAGAAGTGACCTGAAAATATTAAGCAGCTGACTGTGGACTAATCTTAAGAGGTTTCTGCTCTTGCTAATGAATTTGGATGTAAATTTAAAAAAAAAAGAAAGTTTCTGCTCTCAACTGAGAAACTGGCACACAGAGTGCCCTTAGGCAAGCCACTTATTAAATGAGGTTATTCATGAAGAATTGAAATTATATTCCTCAGAATGGAGACAAAAAATGCCAAGAAGAGAGTAAGGGAACAAAGACCAACAGAATTCTCATATACTTTGAGTATAAGTGTCATAAAAAACGCTGCTTTGTATATAGTGAATCAGTTGTATTAAATGCCTTTGTTATTCACCATATCCTGACACTTTTGAACAGAGTTGCTAAAATTTCATACTTTTCCTGGTCTCATATTAGAAAGAAGCATGAGAAATCATAGACAAATGTTCAGGCTCTTGAGGGCTTTGATTGTTAACTGTTTGCTGTGCAGTAAGTACAGCCTTGGACAAAATCCAGTCAAGCAAAATGCTTGAATTTGGGAACTCTGATTATTTACAAAAAGATGCAAATAGCCAGCAAGTTCACATGAGAAAAAATGTGAAAAGCTTTCAAGGATTGAGCCTGTTCATTGATGAGTTAGTATCATAAATAGCACTGCAGATAATCTTGACTTTATTAACAAGTCAAACATTAATATCTATCTTATGCCTTTTTGTGTGTTGTAGATAAAAGCCATCATGGCTTTGGTTGCTGTTACCCTTTTGCTAGTGATTATCAGTAAGTATTTATTGGACTAGTAATTTTGTGTGGGGCATTATTTGTTTTAGAGTTCATTTTAATTTCCCTTTTAACTTATTTTCAGTTGACCCAGTATGACTAATGTCAGGATTGAGTAATGACTTCTGACCCAAGTCAGGACCTCTTAACCTAGGATCTGTAGCTCTGACAATGTTTGTAAATTGTATGTAAAGTTTTACATTTTGGCATATGTACATTTTTATGGGAGAGAATCTATATCTTTTATCAGATTCTCAAAGAGAACTTTCTACCCCCCACCCCCACCCACAAATACAGGGCTAAGCTCTTTGTTTGAGGCCAGATATGGCTACTCTTACACCCATTTTCTATTACTAACTTTAGGTATGGAAGCTTGTATTTTGTACTATGTTTGGAAGACAAATCCAGATAAATTTTCACCATATGATAGTTTTTTGTTTTGTTGCTTTTTGTTTTGGATTTGAACTTGATTTCAGGCATTTAAGCATTAGTCTTCTCCTTTCCTTTGTATTCTTATTAAAGTCGGGTCATTTTTATTATCTCTTTTTCTCCAAAGCCTCTTTACCTATGTTTACAGGGATTTTTATGAAGATTTAGAAAGGGTCTCAACCACTTGAAAAATTCCATGGTGATACCCCTTTTAAACAGAACAGTTTGTCCCAAAGAAATATTGCTGATCCTCGTTATTCGTGGATTCTGTGTTTGGGAATTCACCCACTGGGTGACACTGATTGGTAAACCAGAAATCAGTATCGAGGTGCTTTCCCAGTCATTGGCAGCCGTGTTGAGAGCAGAGAAAAATTTGAGGCTTCTGACATGCACGTTCCCAGCTGATGTCCAATGAGGCCATGGTCTGCCTTTCTAGTTTCAGCTCATAAAATAAGTATTTAGTGCCACATTTCTCACATTTTTGTGCATCTTGTTGATTTCACTGTTCAAAGTGGCCCCCAAGTGTAGTGCCGAAGTGCTGTCCAGCCTCAGGAAGGCTGTGATGTACCCTATGGAAAATACATGTGTTAGATAAGCTTCATTTGGGCATGAGTCATATAGTGCTGTTGGCCAGGAGATTAATGTTAATGAATCATCAATATATATTAAAAGGTACAGAAAACACAAGGTTATATATTGATTGGTTGACAGAAATGTAACCAGGAGCTTGCAAGAATTTAACCCTGCATGTTCCCTACCAACAACGATTCAGTCAGTATTCACTGATTCGATGTTTGTGGTGACTTTATAGAACGTAACTACTGTAGATACCAAGAATGGACCATATATTTATGGTGGATAATTTGGAAAATATGGAATAAAACATTAGTAAAACTCAACTGTAATCTTACTACACAGATAGCTACTGTTAATATATTAAACATGCTTTTCAAAAATATCCTATATACTTTTTTATAAAGTGGATAATATTTATAATATTTAAATTAGCAGCTGTATGCTATGGTAATACTGCCATAACCTGCTTGATCAAAATGCCAATATTAGGGGTACCTGGCTGGCTTGGTTGGTAGAGCATATGACTCTTAGTCTTGGGGTTGTAAGTGTGAGCCCCACATTGGGTGTGGAGATTACTTAAAAATAAAATCATTTTAAGAAAATGCCAGGGGTACCAGTCGGTTAAGCATCCGACTCTTTTGATTTCGGCTGAGGTCATGATCTCAGGGTCGGGAGATCAAGCCTCTCAAAATGAATAGATAAATAAATTTTTTAAATGGCCAATGTTAGACATTTACTTTGTTTTATGATGTTTTTGCTTATTCTCATTTGTTACCTTTCATCTCAGATCATCTCGAGTTTCTTCTTCATTGCCTATTTCCAAAAGTGGACACAGCTACATTTAGGAGCACTGTTGTTAACATAGCATGTGAATCTGATTTTGATATGTTCCTTTCCCATTTCTTTCTTTTGCAGTTCTTATAGTCATGAAATACCGTACTTGATTTGGTGACAGAGATCTTCATTACGCAAGATCTGGGACAACAATAATAAAAGATTGCTGCATAATTTAAATGAAACCCATGTATATAACTTTCAAAACTTCTTTTTCAAGAAACTAAGAGGCAAGTATCACTTCAAATTGGAGCATTGAGAATGTCCAGTTATCTTCTTCCCTTCTAACAAAATGTGTCTTTAAAAATTATGTTTAAGGCAAAGATAGCCAGCCTCTATTTTGCCATATTCCAAGGATCTAATTTGAAACCGGATACTTGCCAGTTTATTGTTTGTATACATAATTAAACAGTGATGGCGATACTGCAGACTGTTAGTAGAAGGACCTGCATTATCGCATCGACCTGGGGTCAGACCGGGAGTCCAGAAAGAAGCCCATGGAGAGCACCAGATCATTGTGCTAAGACATGCACCGTCGTTCCATCGGTATTTGCAAGATTCTTCACACATTACAGTTGCTTTGCGAGCAATTTCCACGTTTATGGGCGTAACAAAAGCTAAATGTTGTAAATGTTGCTGCCTTCAGCTATAACTAAAACATTCCAGTAAACCTATTTTTGACTGTATAAGGGAATGTGTAGTAATTTTTTGGCATTTGGATTATGGAACTGGAAAATTTAAACAATATGAAAAGCATAGTATGGCACCATAAAACTGGAGATAATAAAATTCTTGGAGAACATCATTGGAGTGTTTGAACATGAATAGCATGGTTCAGTCTGATTCCAGTTAGCCTGCAATAAGGAGGGACAATCCTGATGTGAGTAAATGAAATCCACAGGTAACTTATTCCTTAATTTTGTTTTCTTTGATAGCTTCCCTCTTTAGTCCTTCTGCCAGAAGTGCTAAAAGTAGCAAAATCGTCTTAGAACTTGCTACTTTTGCATTCCTGATCATCCCCTGAGAGATGCATGTTGTACAATCAAGTGTCAAATTAGCCACCAGTAATGATTATAAAAAGCCAGGAGAGTTATCTATCAGTCACTAACCTAATAGCTAGAGTCATCATTAATCTAAGACTGTTTTTACAGCAATAAACTGTATTGTTAACTTTAAAATGTGCCCACAAGTCAAAGTGAAAATGCATAGTTCTCTATCAGGGAGGAAGCTTTATCATAACATTAGAGGTTCTGCAGACACTGGTGCACATGGATATGTTGACTGTATGTATGTAACTAAATCTGAGATAGGGTTAATAGAAGAAGCAGTATTTAGGAAAGAAAAATGGTCCTGTGTAGGTTTTATTTCTTTGGTCATTTTAATTCAGGATGTATGAAACACAGAATCTGTTTTTGTTTTAATTCTGTAGGCTCAGTACCAGGAGGCAAAATGTTCTGTTTAAATGGAAAGAAATATGAAGGGAGGAGGCATATTAGGAGATACTCAAGGGGCACCCGAGTGGCTCGGTCGGTTAAGCGTCCCGACTCGATTTCAGCTCGGTCCTGATCTCACAGTCATGAGATGGAGCCCCGCATTGGGCTCTGCACTCACATCACAGAGCCTGCTTGGGATCCTCTCTCTCTCCCTTTTTTGCACACACTCTCTCTTTCTCACAAAATAAACACTAAGACAACGACAACAAAAAAGAGATACTCAAGACACCTACAAGTTACAAAGATGTAAATATAATCACTAAATTTTATAGTCCAGTAAGAATATTTTAAAAAAGGTAAAAGTCTTACATACTATAGGGTACTGTCACTGGTCTCTCTTTGTAAATGTCAATTAATGTAAATAACATAAATACTAAATCCTTTAATAAAATAGGGGATATCCAGGAAAATGAGCATCTTAGAATTTTAGTAGCTAATATAGTTCAGGAATGGAAATGTTTTAACAGAGTGGACAGAATCATTCCTAACATATGTATGTGTCTCTTTTATTTGGGATTGGAACTAGATTCATCAGTGGTTAATTTTCCATGGGTAGGTGTAGAAATCTGGTTTCTATGTGATTATTTCTCAAAAAGAATCCACATCTCCAGTGTTTTCTTTTAATAAAGTATGCCACTCTTAAATATAAAAAATAAAATTATAAAACTATTTTAAAAAATTTTAACCTTAGAGGATTTATGTAATAGCGTATATATTAATTCTCTCTGTATTTAAATATGCTGCTGCCGAAAATACTGGTGGCAGGTGTGTCGCTCTCCATACTAGTGGTGGCCTGGCTCACAGTTTACCATTTTGTCTTCCTTGGTCCTGATTAATCCTGAGACTCTGAAAATAGCTGGCATGTTTATGACTTTATTGTGGTAATCTTAGACACGTGAGCCTTTTTAAAATCAAAAACAGAAGCGAAATATGTTGTTCAAATTGATGCCAGACCTGCCTGCCTTTCTTCCCTTAATCATTCTTTTTCTCATTCAGCTCAGATCATCCTGCACTTGAAAAATGCAGTTTTACCACTATCAAAAATACCATTATTTAACAGCAACAAAAATCAACAGAAAAATTCAGGTAGCTTAATAAATACTAGTTGATGCCTAGTGAAATCAGGTCATTATTTTTATAATGCCTGAATCATACCCTTATGATTTACGTGTAATTACCAAAGTCTATCGCCCAGAAGCAATTTCATGATTGTAATACTGATTAACTCCCTCTGATTATAACCCAGTGTTACCTGTGGTCTTTGGCTTCTCTATACTGATAAAGCTCACTGGAAGTTGCACTTAGAGTTCATGAACTTGGGGGTTCCTTGATGAGAAGAAAGTTGAATATTGGAAATGGAACATTACCTAAAATGGAAGAATAATTAGTATACATCAGATATAGAAATACATTGTGTTAGCTCTCCTGTGGACCACTTATTACATTCTTACTGTACAATCACTCTGCATTAGGAAATCATTTTTATAGCAAAAATTGACATCTTTCAATTCTGTATAGCATAGGGATTTCCTGAAAATTATACTTGTATAGATTAAGGAAGCCAGAATAAAAAGAAATAGAAATTTCTCACTGTTAGTACACTCTTCAACACGGTTGATGCTTTGTCAGTGTTGTTGCCCACACTTAACTCTACATCTGTATGTGTATACACTGATTAGAAGATATGCACGAAATAGGGGTGCCTGGGTGGCTTAGTCTGTTAAACGTCCGACTTCGGCTCAGGTCCTGATCTCACAGTTCATGAGTTTGAGACACGCGTCGGGCTCTGTGCCGACAGCTCGAGCCTGGAGCCTGCTTTGGATTCTGTGTCTTCCTCTCTCTCTGCCCCTCCCCCACTCGTGCTCTGTCTCTCTCAAAAATAACCACTATTTTTTTAAGAAAGATAGTCAAGAAATAGTTTTTCATGTTGAGAAGGGATGCCGTTAGAAGAGGTCCTTAATTGTATGGAGTCAGAGTATCACTAGGTCAAGGAGAGCTACCTGCTGTTTTACTAGTCTAATTTTGTGTTTTGACATGGAGATGTGATTGAGGTCCATTTTTCTGCGAGTGTGGAGTAAGGGCAAAGTCAGTCCAAAAGCATGTATACATTTGTTGTAGAATGCATTGCATGCTTCTGTTTGTGCAGGAAATTGTCACAAAGCAATGTAAAGACAGTCCCGTGGAGCTGAGATACTGTCTCAATCTGTCCACTGCTGTTTTCATGTTGTAGGCAAATGGAACCACGCTTTGGACTGATGGAGGGCTTGGGCCGTCTTTTTAAGTTTGATTTGGTCTTAACTCTTTTTCTGAAAATCAGATAGAATAAGGGATGGGGACACAAACTCTTTGGTTCCTGTTTTATTAGAAGAAACTGCTTAGAACAAGGCAGTAGGAATTGAAAGCATGACCGACCCATTTGAAGTGGGTAAATGTCGTGCTCGCTTCGGCAGCACATATACTAAAGTGGGTAAATGTAAGCTTGTGAGAGCACAGATGATAACTATATTTCTGTGTCTCCATGGCACCCAGCACAATGCTGTGTACATGGCAGTTTCTAGATCGTGTGCCTAGGAAGTCACAAAGACACCACCAGTGTGCTAGTGAGAGTCGGTTCCTGTAGTCCTCACTATAGAGAGGACATGATTCGCATAATAGTGGCCTTTGGACTTACCAGGAAATATTAGTGCTCTTTGATAATTGGGTATAGAAAAATTCCAGTTTTATGGTATTCCATCAGGTTTTCATTTGAAGAAGTCTTAATGATTAGATTTCAAGGCTACAAAGTAAATTGTGTATCAAAAATGTTAGTAAAATGTTAAAAATCAACCCAAAAGAAAATTCAACCACTTGATTTTTATGCTTTGGGTATGTATCATTGTTTGAAATTCCACACTCTTATTTACCCATTTTGATAAGTGCCTTTGATGTTTTAAGATGTATGGTGGAGGTGAGCAAATGTAAATGCCATGTGCCCTGGTCTCTAGCTTCTGAGTTCTTCCTCACCATTCTCACCAATGTTACCCAGTTTAGGACATTGTGTTCATATCAGATCTGTATTTGTAGCCCCTCCATAGTAAACAATAAAGTATTTCGTAGAAAACAAAATTAAGCACTTTGGCTTATTCAGTATGTGTTACTTGTTGCCTTACCTTCAAAGCATTTAAAATAACATCTGGTTGGGGCGCCTGGGTGGCTCAGTCGGCTGAGCGTCCAACTTCGGCTCAGGTCACGATCTCACAATCCAGGAGTTCGAGCCCCGCGTCGGGCTCTGGGCTGATGGCTCAGAGCCTGGAGCCTGCTTCCGATTCTGTGTCTCCCTCTCTCTCTGCCCCTCCCCCGTTCATGCTCTGTCTCTCTCTGTCTCAAAAATAAATAAACGTTAAAAAATAAAATAACATCTGGCTAATCACCCTGATTTAACCCATCCCAGCTTTCCAACAGAGTACCTGGAGGGGAAAATGAGAGACAAAGTGTTCTCTAAAAACCATGCCCAACGCAAAACCTACCGATGGAGTTCAGGAGGAATTTCTCCATGTAAAATCACAGAGTCTCAGCTGTGGTGGAATACTCACGATGTACCTCCGTCACGTCTACTTGAAAGAGAGGACGGAGGAGAAATTTCTCTCAGACGTAAATGTCCCGGTCAGAAACCCTGAGGTATCCCTCAGCCGGCCGGTCTCTAAAAGTAGAAACAACCAGAGTAGTGTTCATTCTCTTCAACCTCCATCCACCTACACGCTAAATTTACTCTTTTTAATATTCCAAAACTGTGTGGGAGGGGGGTGATATTTGGGGGGCACATTGTGCCGGGAGATCTATAGTGTCCACAAGTAAAGTGCTGTAGTTAGGGAGCCGGGGGGCACCCTGGCAAGTGCATTCTGAAAACGGTAGTATTTAATACAATTCAGTCAATGTGTGAGAGAACCAGTCAGGAAGGTCGTATCGGAGGACCTGAATCCAACAGCCACACTTCGAAAATGCCTATTAAGTGCTAGAAAGCACTGTGGAGCAGGTGAACGTCAGCCTGCTCTTCAGCTGCTGGTATGGGAAGGGTTCCGACTAGTAGCCAACTGAGCGGGGCCACGGGCAGTGCGCTTACCCATGTGCTGAGTGAGGGGACTAGCTGTCAACTGAGGAGTCTTCCAAGATGCACGCAGGGTCTGTGAGCACAATGCAACAAGGGACAGGGACAGGGTGTCCTCTTGGATCCTCCCCAGCAACATACAAATCGGCTGTTGCTTCTTCCTTCTTAAAAACCCCAACCAGCCCTTCTCCCCACTGCCCCTGTCAGCTTCCACCTCGTCCCTTTGCTCCGCTTTCTGGCAACAGTCTTTGGGAGAATTCACCCATATTTGCTGTGGTTCTTCACTCATTCTCTTGAACAGGACAGCTGAGCGTCTGCTTCCACCCGCCACCAAACTTACTCTTGTCAGAGCCACCATGACCTCTGCACTGCTGGACCCAGCAATTGCACTACTAGGCATTTATCCAAAGGATACAGGTATGCTGTTTCAAAGGGACACATGCACCCCAAACTTTACGGCAGCACTATCGACAATAGCCAAAGTATGGAAAGAGCCCAAATGTCCAACGATAGATGAATGGATAAAGATGTAGTGTGTGTTTATGTGTGTATACACACACACACACACACACACACACAGGATGGAATATTACTTGGCAATCAAAAAAGTATGAGAAGGAGAGAAAGGCTCTTGAATGCCATTACCCACATTCTGCATTGGAAGCAAGGTCTGGTTCTAATGGAAAGAGTGGCCTCTGGGGCTGTCAACACCCCTGCTGTTGTAGCTGTGCTGATTTGGACACAAGCTCAGAATTCCACTGGGCCCAGGATACAAACAGTGATGAGGGATCGTAAGGCAGGCTGAGGGCAAAGCGCAAGCTAACAACCTCACCCCCACCATCACCACCACTGGGAGATTATTATGACATCCCTCAGGCACTCCTGGCTGCCCATCAAAGGAAGGGGAAAACAAAGGGTTAACTGATAGAGATCACAGTCATGCAGGACCTGTGTCGCCATCAGTTTATAAATGTCTTAGTAAATTACAAGAAAAAAGGCAATCTTACCAATAGTCTAATCTCCAGAAACCTATAGACTCAGTTGCCTGGAGCCCTGCTATCACTCTCCTCTCCATAGTGATGTGGGGAACAAAGGCAAGAAGGAAATGGTAGGCAAAATTAACTTTCCTTACAACCTGCTGCCCACTGACAAATAGTTGAGGCAAATACAGAGTATAAGGTTTCTCCAGGAACTCCTTACTGCCTTAATGTAAATACCTTACTAGAGAAAAAACAACCCTAGCTTGACAACAGCCAGGCCCCCAGTATCTTAGGAGTCCTCTTTAGCATATCAAAGTCCTTCTGGAGGCCTCCCTTTTGCCTCTACCTCCCCCAACTCCATAGTATAAACCAGTCACTCCTCACAACCCCAGTGCAGTTCTTTCTGCCCACGGGTCCTGTCCCCATGCTTTAATAAAATCACCTCTTTGCACCAAAGACGGCTCAACAATTATTTCCTGGTCGTCAGCTCTGGACCCCCACACTCCGCAACCCATCAATGGGAGTTCAGGGAGACTCAAAGCAAGTGCAGGTGGAGGTGCTGTGGAAGCCAGGTAGCAGTACCAGTCATGAATGCTGTATGCAAATGCATGGCAAGGCGCGGAGATCCATGCATGCCCATTTGGACTTCGCTTACAAGCACAAGTTCAAAGATAATTATTAAGGATTTCAAGACAGTGACAGAGCTTTTAACCAAGTGTAGCGCCCTTCGAGAGCACATGGTGTGACTGCATGTGTCACGTGTGAGAAATAAGCCCACCAACCCAATCAAAGGAGGGACACAGCAATTTGGAGTACAGTGAAGTGAAGCTTTGATCAATGTTGTTGCAAGAGCAGATGTCTGATCAATAGAACAGAATAGAGAACCCAGAAATGGACCCACAAACGTAGGGCCAACTAATCTTGGACAAAGCAGGAAAGAATATCCAATGGAATAAAGACAGTCTCTTTGGCAAGTGGTGCTGGGAAAACTAGACAGCGACATGCAGAAGAATGAACCTGGACCACTTTCTCACACCAGACACAAAAATAAACTCAACATGGATGAAAGACCTAAACATAAGACAGGACACCATCAATATCCTCGAGGAGAAAGCAGGCAAAAACCTCTCTGACCTTGCCCGCAGCAACTTCTTACTCAACACGTCTCCAGAGGCAAGGGAAACAAAAGCAAAAATGAACTAGTGGGACCTCATCAAAATAAAAACCTTCTGCACAGAGAAGGAAACAATCAGCAAAACTAAAAGGCAACCGACAGAATGGGAGAAGATATTTGCAAATGACATATCAGATAAAGGGTTAGTATCCAAAAATCTATAAAGAATTTATCAAACTCAACACCCAAAAAACAAATAATCCAGTGAAGAAATGGGCAAAAGACATGAATAGACACTTCTCCAAAGAAGACATCCAGATGGCCAACCGACACATGGAAAAATGCTCCACATCACTCAGCATCAGGGAAATACAAATCAAAACGACAATGAGATACCACCTTACACCTGTCGGAATGGCTAACATTAACAACTCAGGCAACAACAGATGTCAGCGAGATGCAGACAAAGAGGATCTCTTTTGCATTGCTGGCAGGAATGCAAACTGGTGCAGCCACTCTGGAAAACAGTATGGAGGTGCTTCAAAAAACTAAAAGTAGAACTACCCTACGACCCAGGAATTGCACTACTTGTATTTATCCAAGGGATACAGGTGCGCTAGTTTGAAGGGGCACACGCATCCCCATGTTTATAGCAGCACTATCAACAATAGCCAAAGTATGGAAAGAGCCCAAATGTCTATCGATGGATGAATGGATAAAAAAGATGTGGTGTATATATATATATATATACACACACACACATATATGCACACACACACACACAATGGAGTATTACTTGGCAATCAAAAAGAATGAAATCTTGCCATTTGCAACTACGTGGATGGAACTAGAGGGTATTATGTTAAGTGAAACTAGTCGAAGAAAGACTTCACTCATATGAGGACTTTAAGATACAAAACAGATGAATATAAGGGAAGGGAAGCAAAAGTAATATAAAAACAGGGAGGGGGACAAAACACAAGAGACTCTTAAATATAGAGAACAAACTGAGGGTTACCGGAGGGGTTGTAGGAGGGGGGATGGGCTACATGGGTAAGGGGCATGAAGGAATCCTGAAATCACTGCTGCACTGTATGGTAACTAACTTGGATGTAAATTTAAAAAATTAAAAACAGAAGAGATGTGTGAGCGAAGGCACACTGGGGCACTCACAGCAGACAATTTATCTGCTCACATACAAGTCCCTCCCTTGCTTCCTCATTGGCTGAGTACTACAGAGCTTACAGCCTTACCCAACCGGTCACCTGTGTTCATGTAAGGCAAAAAGTAGTCTGATTGGAACACATGTACATTCCTTGAGGGGACGCAGAGACTTTCACTACCTCCTCCATTTGTCCTTTGGCACATGCTCAATGCAAAGCGCATAAAAATAAGCCCGTAGACAGAGAGGGGAAGAAGAACCAGGAAGTGAAGCGTCTAAGGGTTTGGGACTCCATTGTTGAGTGGGGGGAGGGGGGACCGGGTTCATACATACTTCCAATAGGTTGTAAACCTATTGTTAACTAGACAGCATAGCTTTTTATTTGGTATTTCTGAAAATGAATCATCTCCCTTAGTTCCCCCATCACACACCCGTACGAAGCCATCCCTGCTCATCCGCTCTACTCTTCTGGAGCATTTATTTACATGGTATCAACATCTGTCTTTAAAGATGGAGCCCATATAAGTTTGGTAAGCTGCAGTGGTGTAGGAGGATTATCTCAGAGCCCGGCTGTTCTACTCCTCTTAATACCAGTGTCATGCTAACTTTATTTTTTTTTATGCCACTGCCCTGTTACTGATTTTATTCTCTGTTCATTAACTTTCATCTCCTTTTTAAAAAAAAAAAAAAACAATACTTTTCTCTGGCTCATGATTTCCTTGCTGCAGATAGTTTCTCATTTCTCAACCTTCTGTTTCCCTTCTAAATTGATTAATAGTCTTTGATTGGATTCAACCCTGGATGCTCACCCAAACCTGCCAAAGAGCAGGTGTTTCACATTTGTCGCATTGACGATTATCTTAATTAACCCTCAGAGAAACAAATGTCCAGTAGTGACTTCCACTTGTCACTCAGTCATGTTTTCAATTGTTCAGTCACATATATTTATTGAACACCTACTCTATACCAGGCCTCCTCTTTCTCATGTCTCCACTCACTCTTGAGATCAAGGAGGAGGAGTGATGATGATTGTCATAAATGTCAAGGCACAAGGAAATTATTACCAAATTTCCATCCCACTCCTTTGAAATCTCTTCCCATTTGTTATTGGCCATCCATCCCATACAATTGACAAACCTGTCCCCTCAATACTCTATCCATCTTGGTATGACCTGCAAGCTCAATGAAAAAAATTTTAGGGGCACCTGGGTGGTTCAGTCGGTTGAGCGTCCATCCGACTTCAGCTCAGGTCATGATCTCCTGGTTTGTGAGTTCGAGCCCTGCACCGGGCTCTGTGCTGTCAGTGCAGAGCCTGCTTGGATCATCTGTCCGCCTTCTCTGCCCCTCCCCTGCTCGTGCACCCATGCACACGCGCGCGCACACACACTGTCTCTCAACTATAAACGTTTTTTTAAAAATTAAAAAAATAAATTTTAAGTAAACTGTATGCCCAATGTGGGGCTCGAACTCACAATCCTGAGATCATGAGTCACATGTCCAGCCAGGCACCCCTCAATGAAATTTTTTTAATACAACTCAGTCACTAGTTGAAAAGCATTGAAAGCACTAGCTTGGGCAAGGCAATATTCAAAATATTTTTAAATATTTGGGAATACTAGGCCCAGGACCAGGGTGGGGACCCTCCAGAGCTCAGGGCAGTGGCTATTTGCCAAAGGGAAGGAAGTATATCAGTAATTTCAAATCAGTACAGTTATACTCACATGTACCCATGGGCTGGTATTAGCCTGGCCCAGAGAGCAAGATACTACCTATTGCCACCCCTTAGGGTCCCTCTTGCTCTCTGGGATTGGTGCAAAACCAACATTAAATCACCTCTATTAGAACGTTCGGGGCACGCCTGGGTGGCTCAGTCAGTTGAGCATCCAACTCTTGATTTTAGCTCAGGTCATGATCCCAAGGTCTTGGCATTGAGCCTGGCGTCAGGCTCTGCGCTGAGCGTGGAGCCTGCTTAAGATTCTCTCCCTCTCTCTCTCTCTCTCTCTCTCTCTTCCCTCTGCCCCTCTCTCCCGCTCACACGTCCTCTCTCTCTCAACATAAAAAATAATAAATAAGCAAACAAACGAGAACATCGTGAATAGCTGTACCTCAGTGCAGAAGACTGGTCCGAGTGGAGCTCTACAGCAACCTCTTGAACTCTGGCGCCTTCAGAGGAAGAGAGAAGAAGAACGAGAGGCGTGAGGAGGAAACTTGCCATCTGCTATCTCTCAGGAGCTACGAGTCTCCCCGGGTTGAGCCGTAACACCCACGCTCATGAAGAGAACCTGTGGCAGAGCCATGGGTCTGTGGGAAGAAAGACCTGCGCTCACAAGTGAAGATAACTCAAGTTATCCCAGACTCACTTAGCCTAATTAGCCTAACTCACCTGCTTACCATTCTGAGTCTCCTATTGGCCTCAGGAGATCCTTGCTACTGTTCACTGCGGTTAATAAAAGTGCAGGCAATCAGCATTTATTGAGTGCCTCCTAGCCAATAACTGGGTTTTGAATCTGTATGCAAAACGGATGTGGATTTTGAGAAATCTAAATGTAATAGGAGGAAGTTTAAAGCTTTACTTTATCAGTGATTAGCATAAGATCTACTTTCTCTAATCTGTCCTGGAAATAAATCCTGCTTGTCTGATAGGTATGCATCACTTGGTTTTCTCACAAAACCAAGTCAATGGGAATTGGGACCGGAAAATGCCCTGTGTGAAGGAATTAAGCCTTAGAGATCGTTGTAACTAGGAAAAACACTATTTTGATGAAACACTCATCAGATCTTTTGCCTCCCGCCTGATCGTGCCCTCACCTACCTCCTTTCCTGTTCACAGGCTCCGAGCCAGTGCACGGTGAGAGGTGAGCCGATTCGGCCCATTTCCAAGCAAGGAAAGCATAGCAAGTCCTTCCTTCACCATCTTCTCTCTCCCCTCCTTCCGCCTTCTCCCCTCCCCGCCCCCACCCTCCTACCCTCACTTCCGCTTTGGAGCCATCATCATCACTAATATGTTTAAGTACCAAACCAGAGCCAGGCCCAGCCCAGGTGCTTTATTATTTTTTTTAAGTTTATGTATTTATTTTGAGACAGAGAGAGAGAAAACCAAGTAGACTCCACGCTGTCAGCACAGAGCCCTACTCGGGGCTGGAACTCATGAACCCGAGATCATGACCTGAAACGAAATTAAGAGTCAGGTGCTTAACTGCACCACCCAGGTGCCCCAACCTAGGAGCCTTATAGGCATCATCTTAACACCAGTTACTTTGTCAAACTCTATTATGGAGGATGTGGAAATGTTGGGGCTCGGAGCCGAAGGTCAAGAAAGAATTCTTGAGTCTTCTTCGGTGCAAAAATGTGGTTTAATTAAAGCACGGGGACAGGACTCTTGGGCAGAAAGAGCTGCCCTGGGGTTGTGAGGAATTGGGGGAGGTAAAGTCCAGGGGAAGTTTCCAGAAGGACTTTCATATGCTAAAGGAGACTCCCAGGATCCTGGAGGCCTAGCTATTGTCAAGCTAAAGTTGTTTTTCCCTCTAGCAAAACATTAAGATTGAAAGAATGTCTTACCCTCCCGCCCTCAAGTATTTGTCAATGGCCTGCAGATTATAAGGAAATTTAATTTTATCTACATTTTGTTCTGCCTTTGTTTCCCATATCAGATATCAATTAAGCAAGTAAGCTTACCTTATTCCTACTTTAATTAGAAGGTGAATCTTAAATGGTTTATCTTAACACAGTTAAACTAACCAGTGACTCCCAGCTGGGAGCAATTTGGGGTGACCTCCCCCGACACATCTGTCAATATCTGGACACATTTTCAATGGTCACAGCTTGCTGCTGGTATCTAGTTGGGAAAGGTCAGCGTTGCTGCTATGGAAAACAGCCCCCTACTTCAAAGAGTTACCTGGGTCAAAATGTCAAGAGTGCTGAGGTTGATTAATCCTGAGATCAGTTATGCTTTTATAGGGATTGGAAACCATGCACCATTAAGAAAAACTTAGGAGACCACTGATGTTTTTACATCAAATTATATGATTTTAAAAAATCATTAATTTCCACACCTTGCTGCAACACCAGAACTGTTTCAAAGCATTTTTAAAATAAGTCAAAGTACTTTATTTTCCATAAAGTGAAGACCAAAAAGGATATCTTTTAGCATCATCTAAAATATAATTTTCTTATATTACTGTTATTAGCTCAGCAGACAATGGTTTCCTTTTTTTTTTAAGTTTTTTTTTTTTTTTTTTTTTTTTTTTAAGTAACCTCTATACCCGATGTGGGACTCAAACTCATGACCCTGAGATCAAGTGTTGCATGCTCTTCTGACTGAGCCAGCCAGGCATCCTGAACCCTGGCTTCTAAGAAAATTGGATTTAAAAAATGGGGCACCTGGGTGGCTCAGTCAGTTAAGCGTCTGACTCTTGATTTCCGCTCAGGTCATGATCTCACAGTTCGTGATTTAGAACCCCGTGTCAGGTTCTGCGTTATCAACTTGGGATTCTGTCTCTCCCTCTCTCTGACCCTTCCTTGTTTGCACTCTTTCTCTCTTTCTCTCAAAATAAACTTAAAAAAAAAAAAAAGAAAAAAGAAAAGAAAGGAAAATTGGAGAACTATCATAGTTTTGCACCTTTTCCCCTTTAAACTTCAATCTTGCTGGTAAGCACTAAACTGAACCTGTTTACTTTCTGTTAAGGTAAAACTCATTTCTCAACTTACTTTTCATCAGTGGATAGCAAAGGTGGATTTAAAAGAAAAGTTTTAAACGCTCAGACAGGTGTCAGCCAACAACAACAACAAAGTCAACCATTCTCTTCATTTTCTTTTATCTCTGGTGTTTAACCTCATATTCTTCTATCCATTCAATGGAGCATTTTTCTTATTCTGTCTCTTAAGTAGTCTCAGTTTTTTTCCTAAAAAGCTTATGTTTTCCCCCAAAAGTTTATATGATCCTGCTTTGCCAAAAAGCTTATGTTGTCCTCTAAAACTTGTCTCTACACACGCAGTTCGATTCCCACTTGTTGATGCCTTTCACACTTGAACTTTCTTCAGGTCTACAGTCAGCTCTGGGCTTAGCCAAGTTGGCTTCATATTTATTATATGTGCCTAAAATTGCCTGGACAAGTACTAGCGCCAGGAACAAAATCCAGGCATTTTGAACCTCATCATTTCTTGTAACGTCCACATTCCTTTTATTTAACAACCCCTTCTCCTCTACCTTCACCCCAATTTCCAAACTAAATCAGCTTTCAAGACAGGACTCCTTCTAGAGCCACAAAGTCTTGTTTATCCTAAAAACTTGGCCATCAGGTTTCGAATTCTGAACAGTATGCCCTACTTAAGGGGGAAGGTTAGGGGAAGAGAAAATAGCTTTCCCAGAAGTATGCAGCTAAAATATTTACCAATCTACTTTTACAATTTGGAATGATTTCTCCCTTCTTTATTTTATTACAAGAAAGACTGGTTGCAGGCCATTGTTGCTTGATGACTTCCCAAAGCAGCCTCGTCCTATTTTGTAAACAGGTTGTCTCTTGCTAAAGGTCTTCATCCTCTATATGGTCCTCAGCATCTCCTGCCTTTGTCCATTCACCATTAGTTTATATTATTTCTGAGAGGAAATCGGGATCAGATACTTGTTGTACTGCATTAATTGAAAGTACAAGTCAGCTCTAAAGAGACTGGTGATTTCCTTCTTGGCATTCTGCTTGTGATTATACTTGATATTCCCAAGTAAATATTGGCTCCTTGTATTTGGCAGTGGCCCCCAATTGTAAACTTGCTCCAGATGTGACTTAATCAGGATGATTTAAGAACAAAAAGAATAAATATGAATCTAATTTTCCCACTTTCCCCCTAACCATTTGGCTAAATATAAATAAATGTTTGGAGGAAGACTTAAAGAAATATATTCGCCAAGGTTTGCATTAGGCTCACTTCTTTGGTGAAACTCAAGCATTAAGTATTACCATTTAACTATTATTTCTCCCATTTTCCCATAAGGAGTTTTTTAAACTTCTTCCACTTAAAGTTGGGATATCAAGTGCCTCATCAGAGCTTCTGTTTGCCCTCATTACACCTGCCTTCACAAGAACTATATTCCTTTTTTTTTTTAATTTTTAAAGTTTATTTATTTATTTTGACAGAGAGAGAAAGAGCATGCATGGGGGAGGGGTAGAGAGAGAAGGAGAGAGAGAATCCTAAGCAAGCTCCATGCCGTCAGCACAGAGCCCCACTTGGGGCTCGATCCCACAACTGTGAGATCATGACCTGAGCCGAAACCAAGAGTTGGACGCCTGACTGAGCCACCCAGGCGCCCGGCAACTATACTCTTCATTTAAACATCTTGCTATTAACTCTAATTCTCTAATAAGAGACCCTTTGGGTATTATATCTTGACATCCCTTAAGTCCAGCTCTTTTGTTTAAGAGTTTTCCGAAATGAAGAGATGAAAATGGGGAACACTAAAGAACTTATCATTTTGTGATGGTCTCTTTTCTATCAAGAAAATCCTGCTAAGGAGCCACATTTTGAAAGAACATGTCAACTCTTCCCGACCCCCTTAATTTTTGTCACATTTTCTATCTCTATTTTCTGTGGTGCAAGCTTGGAATATCTTTCGATTTATCTTCCAGCTCATCAGCTTTCTTGTCATCTATATCTAATTACTGTTTAACCTATATATTTGAGTTTTTAGTTTGGCCATATTTGTCATTTTAAGAAGTGATACCTATTTTTCAAAGTTTCTTCAAATAAATGTTATTTGAAGAAAATTTGAAAAATAGGTATCACTTCTTAAATAATAGCATCTTATATGTATATATAGGTATCACTTCTTAATATAGCATATTATATATTATATGCTATATTATATATTATATTATATATATTATTAATATATATAATATATATAAATATGTATATTAATATATATAAATATATTAATATATATAAATATATATAAATAATTAATATATTAATAATAATAAATATATAAATATATATAAATATATTATTTATATATAAATATATATAAATATATTATTTATATATTATAATATAGCATATATATAAATAGATATCACTTCTTAATACAGCATCATATATATATATATTATATATATATATTATATATATAGCATCTTGCTACTGGGGAACCTGGGTGGCTCAGTTGGTTAAGTGTCCAACTACAGCTCATGTCATGATCTCGCAGCTTATAAGTTTGGGCCCTGCATAGGGCTCTGTGCTGACAGCTCAGAGCCTGGAGCCTGCTTCCAATTCTGTGTCTCCCTTGCTCTCTGCCGCTCCCCTACTCATGCTCTGTCTGTCTCTCTCTCTCTCTCTCAAAAAATGAATAAACATTAAGAAAATTTCATAGCCTCTTGCTATTTTCTTAGGATTTCAAGTCCTCCTTCTGAGTCTTCAATTATTTTTACAAAGCCTGTCCTATGTTCCTGGGCTCTAATTCCCCCTGTGGTGTCCCTGCTGGTCCTTGCTGATGGTAGATGGTTCTGGGGGCCACTGCAGCACACAACTCCAGCGGCTCTGTTCTCATCACCATCCATGTGTAACTCACAACTTAAGCAGACATTGGTGGTGGGCCTAATGGGTTCTTCCTTGTTTTATACATTTTCATTGGTAAGTTATCTTTAGTAGGGATATATTTTTCCTGTGGCAACCCCATAAAAGTTGCTTTCCAGTTTTACATAATTTCTGCCAAGCATTCTGAGAGTATTGTCAGGGATTGATTTCTAAAATTATTTCTCACTTTGGTGGATTCTGGACCACTTAGGTAATATCAGTTCAACCCTCAAATATGTGCAAGGTTCAAGATTGTTTCAATGTCTCAGGAGATTTCTCAGGAGACAAACTCAAGCTTCCTTTCCATTTCCTTGTGTTAGTGAATGTTTTGGTCACTTTTTTTCCCCCTCTTATCATTCTTTTGCTGTTAGAGGATACACTTCTATTGTTTAAGCCATCAGTTTGCAGTACGCTGTTATGGCACCTAGTCAACAAATACGTTACTATTCATCCAAAATTTAAAATAACCGGGGCACCTGGGTGGCTCAGTCAAGCATCTGACTTTGGTCATGATCTCACAGTTTGTGAGTTTGAGCCACACATCGGGCTCCCTGTTGTCAGCAGCAGGGCCCGGTTCAGACCCTCTGTCCCCCTCTCTCTGCCCCACCCTTGCCCCCTGCTTGCGTGCTCTCTCTCTCTCTCAAAATAAACATTAACAAATTTTTTTAAAATTTAAAACAACCTGAGTGTCTACCAACTGGTAAAAGAACAAACACATTATGGTACATTCATACTATAGAATACTACTCAGTAATAAAAAGGAATGAACCACTGATTGATGCAACATGAATGCTCTCAAGAGCATTTATGCTAATTGATAGAAGCCAGAAACTAAAGGTCATATATTATCCTTTATATGAAATTCTTTTATTTAAGTTTATTAATTTATTTTTAGAGAGCGAGCATGCATGCAAGAGGGGGAGGGGCAGAGAGTGAGGGAGAGAATCCCAAGCAGGCTCTGTGTTGTCCATGCAGAGCCCCACAACAAGCAGCCTCCAGGCTCTGAGCCGTCAGCATAGAGCCCAATGCGGGACTCAAACTCACAAACTGTGAGATCATGACCTGAGCTGAAATCAAGAGTCAGACGCTTAACTGACTGAGCCACCCAGGAGCCCCTATATGATATTAAAAGGCAAAACTGTAGGGACAGAATCAAATCAGTGATTGCCAAGGGCCAGTGAGAAGGAGGAAGGGATTTATCACAAAAGGGCCTAAGGGAACTTGGTGGTGCAAAGGAAATATTCTGTATTTTGAATCAAGTGGTGGATATATAACTGTTATCACACATATTAAAAAAGGTGAATTTGGCTTTGCGCAGTGGCAGTATCGTAGCCAATGAGGTTTATCCGAGGCGCGATTATTGCTAATTGAAAACTTTTCCTAAAAAAGGTGAATTTAATTGTATGTAAATTATACTTCAATAAACCTGACTGTAATTCTTTTTTTTTTTTTTTCAAATTTTTTTATGTAAGGTCTACACCCAATGTGGGGCTTAAATTCATGACCCCAAGATCAAGAGTCACCTGCTCTACTGACTGAGCCAGTCAGTCACATGCCCCAAATCTGACTTTTACAAATTAACTTATATTGCAAAAAATGCAAAGATGAGGGGTGCGTGAGTGGTTCCATTGGTTAAGTGTTCCACTTCAGCTCAGGTCATGATCTCACAGTTTGTGAGCTCGAGCCCCACATTGGGCTCTGTGCTGACAGCATGGAATCTGCTTGGGATTCTCTCTCTCCTTCTCTCTCTGCCCCACCTCCACTCATGTTCTCTCTCAAAATAAATAAAATAAACTTTGAAAAAAATAACGTGCTCATATCATTTAATAAAATATTGTAAATACCAAAATTCTTTGAAACTTTATCTCTGACTATTCTATTCCACGGCATATGATTTTTTTCAACCAATCCCCTATTGTTGAAAAGGAAAGTTTTTGGGGCGCCTGGGTGGCTCAGTCAGTTGAGTGTCTGACTTTGGCTCAGGTCATGATCTCATGGTTTGTGATTTCGAGCCCCGCGTCGGGCTCTGTGTTGATGGCTCGGAGCCTGGAGCCTGCTTCGAATTCTGTGTCTCCCTCTCTCTCTGCTCCTCCCCTGCTCATGCTCTGTCTCTCTCTCTCTCCTTCAAAAATAAATTTTAAAAACATTAAAAAAAAAGAAAAGTAAAGTTTTCCCCACAGTGTCTTGCAATTATAAACAATGCTTCAATCAATATCTTTAAAGCTTAGTTGTTACATACATTTGTAAAAATGCAATAATGGGTTTTAAACAATAATGATAAAAATATCATATGATGATGGTTTAAAATCAATCCACTTAGAATATATCCCCGTTACTATACAATTCTGTGGATTGTTCCCTTCATGACATATACTTTCCCATAGCAGAATTCAGAGGCTGAGTAGTACAGTGGAAATAACATGAGTGCTAGAATCAGTCGATCTAGGTTTGTGACCCAGCTCTGCCCCTTTGTGACCAAGTCCCATTATGTACGTTAGTTTCTCATCTGTAAACCGGAGATGGAAACAACACTGTGCCGCCCACTGTTGGTTGGCTAATCAGACCTCCCTGCCAAAGTGCTTTGCTCTTGCTCACATCTGCTATAGAGAGGCTGGAAAAGCCACATAATTTCCTGGCCACTCTTTTTCTTTAGTTAAAAAATTTTTTTTAATGTTTATTTCTGAGAGAGAGCAAGCATGAACAGGGGAGGGGCAGAGAGAGAAGAGGACAGAGGGTCCGAAGTGGGCTCTGTGCTGACAGCAGAAAGCCCGATGCGGGGCTCGAACCCATGAACCATGAGATCAAGACCTGAGCCAGAGTTGGATGCTTAATCTACTGAGTCACCCAGGCACCCCACTTTCCCACTCTTTTTTGAAGCTAGGATAGCCGGGTACACCAGTGAAAGGTCTGTTGGGAAAGCTTTTATTTTTCTCATAAAGCAAAGATATCCCTGGTGCCCGTTCCTTCCCTTCCTCATTCCCCACTTGAACACAGATGTGGTGACTGGAGCAGCTGTCTTGCAACCATGGGTGACTTTTCTGAGAGGTCAGCATGGTAAGAATGGTGAAATGGAAGGTCAGAGGAGCCTGGATCCTTGGTGACACTGTTGGGCCACCATAGCAGGTCCAGAATGCCACCTCCGGGCCTCTTGTTAAGTGGGAAAAGTAGCCTCCATCTATTTAAGCTGGTCTCCTGCCACTAGTAGATGAAAGCATTCTTAACTGATGTGCCAGCTGTTGTGGAGGGCAAAGGAATACAGATGGCACTGTGCTTTGGAAAATGGGAACCAGCATAAACATCTCAGGTGACATTTGCTGGTCAGTTAAATACGAAATTCCGAACACGGTGGCTGTCTTTCGACTTGTGATCTTTGTCTCTCTCTCCAAGCTTCCCATTCATCTTACATTTCCTGTACTCTGTCAACATGCTTTCAATGATTTACTACTAATGGATTATCTTCAGAAAATGTTAGTGATCACACCACACTATTCGGCGCATGGCATTTTTTAAAAAAGAAACACAAAAAAATCCGTTCTTTACTCAGTGCAACGAGTATTGTAAACAGTACCACAGCTGTGTCATTGGAAGTGGGACTAAGAGTTCCACTGTCAAAAGCAAAGGTAGAAATTGCCAGTATGGTCCCCATGGCGGTAGTTGAGTCAAGCCCTTGTAGAAGGGCGGTGTCTCTAACTGCTCTCCAGAGGATCACGTCCCTGGGCTGGGAAGTCTCACTCGATGAGAAGTGTTGGAAACAAATGCTGATGATGATTTGAGACTGCAGAGCCCCACACTCCTCATAATACATGACAGAGTCTTTAAAGAGAAAAGATGAAGACTTTGATGAAGTCAAAGAAAAAGTCAAGAAAAGATGAAGTCAGCAGCCAGAGAGCCTCTGGTTTCTCACTTGCAGAAAGGGGCGATACAGCTGCCATCCCGCAGGGGTGCGTAAGCATCAGAGTTAATGTAAACAAAGCCCCTGGCATTTACTAGGTGCTTGGGAAACAGAAGCTTAGCTTTCATACCAGGAAAGGCCCCGACTTCTGCATTCCAGAGCTCAGCGGGGCAGAACTCCCTTTACTTAAATCACCCTCGTTGAGCGGTGTTGGACAGAGACTCACTTTTCTCATCTGTTAAATATCATGCTAATAACAGTACCTGCTTTAAAAATGCGTTATGAAAGATTAGTAATAGAATCCTGGTGAAGTGCTTAGCCTGGCTCCTGGCACATGGACGGGCTTCGTAAATGTCTGCCCCTATTATCGTTAATACCTCCACTGCTGCCCCGCTGGCTCTTTCCCTTTAGCATATAAACACATTAAGTTTTTCCATCTTAAAAAAAGTAATAGACTTTCAATAGTACTTTTATTTATTTTGCCCAGTTTTTTTTTTTTTTTTTTTTTTCCCTCTGTTCATATCCTCCACTTTGCCCCTGGCTGCATACACATAGCCTGGGTCAATGCTTAAGGGGTCAATAATGTCCACCTCATCCCAGCACAGGGCGATCCTTGACAGGGAGGGGGTGGGGGGAGGGGGTAGGGAGGTTGACGCAGGATCCACATCTAAGCTCACCCATGTTACTCTCAGCAAGAGGTCTAGTTCCTCACCAGGTAGACCTCTCCATGGGGCTTCTCACAACATGCCTTCCCCCCAAGTGAGGGATCAGAACAAGGGAGAAAAGCCTGAGAAGCCCAGGAAGGAAGTCACAGTTTTGTTTTGTTTTTTTAATTTTTTTTAACGTTTATTTATTTTTGAGACAGAGAGAGACAGAGCATGAACAGGGGAGGGTCAGAGAGAGAGGGAGACACAGAATCTGAAACAGGCCCCGGGCTCTGAGCTGTGAGCACAGAGCCCGACGCGGGGCTCGAACTCACAGACCGTGAGATCATGACCCGAGCTGAAGTCAGACGCTCAACTGACTGAGCCACCCAGGCGCCCCAGCCACAGTTTTGTATAACCTAGTATCAGAAGTCGCATATCATCACTTCTGCCAGTGCTATTGGTCATACAGACCAGCCCTGGTACAATGTGGGAGGAGACACAAGGGTGTGGAAATCAGGAGGCAGGATCTTTAAGAGTCATTTTTTAAAAAAGTTTATTTATTTATTTTGAGAGAGAGAGAGTGCAAGCGGGGGAGGAGCAGAGAGAAAGAATTCCAAGCAGGCTCCACGTTCTCAGTGCAAAGCCTGGGGCTCGATCCCACGAACCGAACCATGAGATCATGACCTGAGCCCAAATCAAGAGTCAGAGACCACTAACTGAGCCACCCAGGTGCCCCTTTAGGAGCCATTTTGAAGGCTGACTACCACAGATGAGCTTTCCGGGTGACTATGTATATTGTGGGAAAGGCAGGGATCCATGGAAGGAGCAGTGGGCCACCCCCAGGTATGGGGAGGAAGGAAGAAGAGAACCCAGCTGAGATGGAGAAGGAACAATCAGAGGGGCACAGGAGACCCCCGAATGTCAGTGTTGCTGCAACAAGAGTGAAGCAAGATTCCAGAAAGGGTACAGAATCAACACAAAATGCTGCAATGATATACACTGTAAAAAAAGAAAAGAAAAGAAAAGAAAAGAAAATTTAAAAAGAACAGTTATATTTAGCTCGGGCTGCATAATGTTCTTGGTCTTTATGTGTCTTTGTTTTCAGGAGATTGACCTTTTTATTCAGTCTTGCTGGTGCTAAGAGTAAAATCATCCTGACCTCCCTGACCACAGGCTAGCTAGATTCTGTGGAAAAGTTGCCTGGGAGATTTAGTCTGTCAGGGAGCTCGCTGGACCTGGACCATATCCACACATAATCTTCAATGCACACAATTTCCGGCAACATATTCGGGGGCCACTGACATAGGTCATCTCCTGATTTTCCATATTTGATGCCTTTCCACTTTCACATGGGGCAAAAAGCCACAAAGATAGCTCTTTCTTTTGAGACGATTTTCCGCCCTGAGCTTTGCTTAGAACCTACCAGAATGGGGATTTTGGACAGGACAAACTGTTCTCACTTAAAGCCAAATTGCCGACTTTCAGTGAACGTGTGTTTCTGCCTCCTTGGCGTTCCCTCTCCACTTAATTTTGCCGGTGGGAGTTCGCAGGTCCATCTTTTAAAATGAAATACATTGTAATGCTTTCTTAATTAAAAACCCTTTGAGTCATGCTTACTGAAATCTGTTACACGGATTTAACTGATCACCAGGAAAGAGATTTTCTGTTCTCTGTGGAATAAAAGCATTCAGAAAGGAAATGAATAGATGAAAATGTTCCAGTAATGAAATCCCTCTGCTTAATAATACATGTCACCCTGAGGTATTATCTACTGGTACTTTTGCTAAACTTCAGTAAAATAAAGAACTAACCAGTCACTCGGGAAGCCCGGGCCCTGGGGAAGAGGTGGGTTCACATCCCAGCTCCCATACTCACCGACATGTCTTTCTTTGAGACTCAGAAACTCAGTTTCCTCAGAAGTCATGTGGGGAAACACCAGGCATCTGGGTGGTGGGAAGGATAGATAGACTCTATATGTAAAACTGCTAGTGTATAATCAGGGCCCAAGAAATGGTGGCTCTTTTATCAGGAAATGATTCCTAACCTTGTATCACCCTCCCCCCCCACCCCGCCCAAAACACACACACAATGTCTTGTGAAGTGAATTCAGGAGAAACGTTTATCCTCCAGGGGCCCCTTTGCTCCGCGAGACGGACTGAGGAGGAGTAGCGAGCGTTAAAGCTTCTGCTGTCACACCCTGAGAACTATGACACTCATTTTGTCATGCCATCTTCACACGAACTTTCAGGGGCATTTTATTTATTTATTTTTAAAGTTTACTTACTTGTTTTGAGAGAGAGAGAGAGAGAGAGAGAGAGACCATGAGCATGGGAGGGGCAGAGAGAGGGAGAGAGAGGATCCCAAGCAGGCTCTGCAGCCCGACGTGGGCCTCAATCCCATGAACTGTGAGATCATGACCTGAGCCAAAATCAAGAGTTGGACACTTAACCAACTGAGCCAGCCAGGCGCCCCTCAGGCGCATTTTAAATCTGGAGAGACTTGGGCATGGCCAGAGACACAAGGAGGAAGAGACTGGAGAAATCTAGGTCCCATCCTCTTCCTGCTCTAATACACCAACCCCTAAGAGAGTGGAAATAAAAGGAATAAGTAAAAAGTACAGTTGGAAGAAGCTGAATAAAATTTTAAGGTAAGTTATTTAATAATGACTCTAAACAAGTTCAGGCTGATTATTAATCTTCCACTCTTAGACTGAACACAATAAAATGGGAATATTTTAACAAACTTTCATCATTGTCTATGGAAAATATTCTACTTTTCTGTGAACTCTTCATAGATAGCATTCTTTTTTTTTTTAAAGTAGGTTTTACACCCACAGAGCCCGACGTGGGGCTGGATGCCACAACCCTGGGATCATGACCTGAGCCAAAATCGAGAGTAAGACGCTCAACCAACTGAGCCACCCAGGCGCCCCTATAGATATCATTCTGAAAGTAAAGCCTCTACTTAATATTTGCCAGGAAAACAAATCAGTATGAATTTAATATAGATTAGGGCTAAATTTTTACAAATTTTATGTCACCTTGATGAGGTGGAAGAGGGAGGGTAGTGGTGTTGGACGTGCCGTGGGGGGTCCTAGGGGGCGATACCATTGAGAACTTGGTAAGTACTTCATTTCCACGGTTTCCTCCTTTGTAAAATGGGGTTAATGGTACCGCTCTCTCAGGATGGCCATAAGTATCAAAATAAAAATGACTTGGTGAGTGCAAAAACATGTTTAGGTATGTGGGACTATCCAAACAGATAAAGCAACAATGGATCTACTTGGGAACTTCCTCAAAAGCCAAAAGTTTTTGATTTGCGTGTTTTTACACGCAGAGTTCAGTCCACAACGGGCTCTGGTTTCGGTGGATTTCCCACCGTGTCGCCCTGGTGGCATGGGCCTCTCTGAGGCCCTCACTGTCCCTCCACTGCACACCTACCCTTTATTCAACTGACCATAGACCAAAATAGCCTTGACTCCACACCAAAGATCACCAGTGGATTGTGCTCGTAATTCATAAACGTTTAGCTTGTGAGAAACTGTCGTAAGCCCCCACGTGAACAGCTGCTGGCTCTCTAATACGTATCGATTGAGAAAATGCCCACTGACGCATGGACCCCTGGGCAATAAAGGCCCCACGTGCTAACTCCTCTTTATCTCTCTTTCTCCCATTGTCCTCCAGTGTAGTCTGGGAGTACATTTCAAAAGAAGTATGTTTTTCTCCTTTGATGCAAGCCATGAGAAGCAGTTTCCCACAGAAAAGTGTAAGTAATAAGTAGGGTCCCCCAAAAGCCCCATAAAAGTCTGTTTTACCTATGCTGTTGCTGCATAGCCACTGTATATATGATTTCTTTTTTTCTATGTGTGGGTAAGAAGAGAAGCCCAAGTCATCTAGAAGTTGTTTCCATCTTCACCTTGGCCCCCTCCGCCCCTACAATCTTCACCAACAATCTTTGAAATATCTTTCTCATGGCCTAGGACGGTGCCAGGCACACAGCAGGCCCTTGAACAGTTCCTGTATGAGTGTCCCACAATTTTTCCCTCCTTGGGAAGAAACACTGCCTAAACCTGGCGAGGAAGAGATTACTTTGGGCCACTTAACTAGAGTTGCTAAGTAGTTCTTAGCTGCTGAGTAGTTCTAGTAGTTCTAGAGTTGCTAAGTAGCTCAACCCACATCTCCTTCTATGGGAATCTTCTCCCGTAGGCTGTTCCATTCTGAAGAGCCCCCTCACCCCCCTCCACAACACACAACCGAATGAATTATGGTTAAGTTTCTGTCCCAAGAACAGAACTTCTGTTGGTCCCTGGGCAACCTCTGAATGGTGTGGTTGCTGGAAAGAAGGAGCTCAGCCAATCAAATCTCTCTGGAGAACGTGCTCTCGAAAGGACACCAAGTCGGTGAGCAGGCTTGACGGGTGTTAGGCTGGGAGGGAGGCCACCATAAGGGGCCAGACCAAAGCTGAGGTCAGCGGGAAGATAAGGGTTAAAGTGGAGGACGGAGCCGGTGCCTCAAGAAGCAGAGCTGGCGGGGCGCCTGGGTGTCTCAGTCGGTTGAGTGTTCAACTCTTAATTCTGGCTCGGGTCATGATCTCACAGTCGGTGAGTTCAAGCCCCGCATGGGGCTCTGTGCTGACAGTGCGGAGCCTGTTTGGGATTCTCTCTCTCCCTCTCTCTGCCCCTCCCCGATTTGTGCTCGCTCTTCTCTCTCTCTTTCTCTCTTTCTCTTCCTGTCTCTCTCAAAATAAATTTAAAAACGTTAAAAAACAAAACAAAACAAAAACCAGAGCTGCCATGAGTGAAACTCACAGCTTCTGAGAAGCAGGGAGAGCAGTGCCCTTGGCCATTTTTTAAAAGGCCAGTTTCAGTCTCAGTTTAGGAGAATATTCACCATATTTGGATTCCTTCCCCCAACCCCCACCCTTTTTTTAAAAAAAGATTTTATTTGGGGGGCACCTGGGTGGCTCAGTCGCTTAAGCGTCAGACTCTTGATTTCAGCTCAGGTCCTGATCTCACGGTTTGTGAGTTCAAGCCCCGCATCAGGCTCTGCACCGTCAGTGCAGAGCCTGCTTGGGATTCTCTCTCTCTGCCCCTCCCCTGCTCACTCTCCCTCTCAGAATAAATAAATCAACTTAAAAAAAAATACTCCTTCCCTTTAAAAAAAGGCTTTTATTTTTAAGTAATCTCTACACCCATCGTGGGGCTCAAACCTACAACCCCAAGATCAAGAGTCTCGGGCTCCACGGACTGAGCCAGCGGGGTGCCCTCCCACCCTTTCTCCTTTTGCTTTTTGCCTCAAGGAAACGTGAAAAAGAATCTGTACCTTGAACGTAAGACAGGAGAGTCTCCTTGCTCAGGCTCAGGAAGATTATGCCAGCAGCCCTCACACCAGCCTCAGGATGAGTCTCCCACTGCCCTGAGGGCTAGTCCTGGACTTCCCAGTGACACCCTGGCTACAGTGCTCCTCATTTCTGCTCTGGTCCCACACAGTGGAGGTCACATAATCCTCCTCCACGGGGCCAACCCAAAGCAGACATCCCCACATACGTTTGGGCTGATCTAGCCCCCAGGCTACTAGTCAATAGATTGTGTGGAAGAGAAACACCTTGTAAAGTTCATTCTTGAGGCTTCCCTGTAGCAGGAGTAGCTGCAGAAGTCAGATGGAGTGAGAAGGCAGAGCGCTCGGGTCATGGTCATACCAGCTGTGTGACCTTGCACAGATCGGCCAATTGCTCTCATCCACAGTGTCTTCATCTGTAAAGGAGGGATTACAAACTTTGCCCAGCTTACCTCGGGGTTATTATGAGGGGGTGCAACGAGCTGGGGTTTATGGAAACGCCCTGGAAGCCTGCTGGCCCTTGTTCAGACGTATGTCTTTGGCAGTGTGATAAAGAATCGGGAAGAAGTTATGCCAGCTATAGGAAAGTTTCCAGGCTGTGTCTGCTCTTATTGTAGTAACAAACCCTGTTCCCGACAGAAGCATGAGATCCCATAAGGTAAGTTCATGGGCGTTGGGGGTGGGTGGGGGGGAGTTAAGAAACTGGAAAACGACTCTGCCTTATGGCACTTGTCCAAGTGAAAATTCTAGGAGCGCAAATAATGATGGAAAATAAACTTCCCCTTGCTGTTAATTTCAGGAAAAAATGATGAGAACCAAAGGTCAATGAATAAGGAAAACAGACCAAAAAGACATTTCCAAATGGGTATATATCTGGTCCTTAGGAAGAGACTTCTACATGAACTTGAAAGAACAATGAGAAAAACAGTGTGATCTCATCAGATCCCAAAGTGGATCATTATTTTTTTAAAAAAACCAACAACAAACAGCATCGCCGTGTGGGGGTGAGCTCAGGAGGGTCAGGCTAGCAGAGAACATGAAAATAACAGCAAACCCCCAAATCTCCAAATGCAGGAAGCAGGTGGGGACTACTGGGTAACATCGGAGGCCAAGTAGGTGGTAGAACATGTTCAAAACATCGCCCAGTCTCTGTCAGGACACAAACGATTGACGGGATTAAGCCTGACCTTTAGAGAAAAGAAGAAAGGGGGCACCTGGAGGCCAACTCTTGATTTCAGCTCGGGCCATGATCTCACGGTCCCGAGATCAAGCTGGGCGTTGGGCTCTGTGCTGGCAGCATGGAGACTGCTTGGGATTCTCTCTCTTTCTCTCTCTCTCTCTCTCTGCCCCTCCCCTGCACGCATTCTCTGTCTCTCAAAATAAATAAACATTAAAAAAAAAAACCTTCTAAAGAAAAGATGAAAGAACAAAGAGTAAAACAAAAGATCTAGTTAAAAAGCAACTAGAGGCACCTGGGTGGCTCAGTCGGCTAAGCATCCGACTCTAGGTTTTGGCTCAGGTCACGATGTCACAGTGTCGTGGGTTGGAGCCACGCATCCGGCTCTGTGCTGGCAGAGCTGGACCCTGCTTGGGATTTTCTGTCTCCCTCTCTCTCTCCCCTTCCCCCACTCACTCTGTCTCTCTCAAAATAAATAAATGAACTTACAAAAATTAAAAAAAAAAAAAAAAGGCAACTAGAACATTGCACGTATTTAAATCAGCCCAGCCTGTCGGCGTGGACACTACGACCCTCTTCTAAGTCCACTTTTTCTTTGGAATCTCAGGAAACTCTTAAGAGATAACTAATTTGGATCATTTTAAGAATAAAATGAATATGGGATACATCACCAGTTCAGAGATGGGTGACAATTTTGTAAAGGCAGGCATACAAGGATACTGTGCCCCAGCTCCCAATACGTTAGCAATCACTGCTCCCCCCAACCCTGGCTCTTCCTGCCGGATCTAGGACAGTCCCGGGGACACAGGCCTGGTGCTCTTTCTCAAACAGGGCTGTTCTTTGATCTTTTGAATAAATCTCACTTTTTCTTTCTGTGCTTCTTCTTGTATCTCCATACCCTCCCCCCTACCAATACCCCGTGGAAATCCTACCCATTAATAGCTGTAGCGAAGGAAAGGTACCCACGAAATAATCCCATTTGAGGCTATCTGTGTGCATTTGGGGGAGGGGAGTGTGCCCCCGGCAAAGTTTCCTCTCCAGCTGGGGGATCCCTGCCAGCAGGGAGCTGCCCAGAGTGTCCTGAACAGCCTACAGGACGGTGCCACTCGCTTTGTGTTCCTTCCTTGGGGCCCTCTTTCTCTTTATGCCGGCTTGAATTTTGCATCCATCCATGCATCCCCTGAAAACGTATCGAGTGCTTGTATCCGGCAAACAGCGGGGACAAAATGGTGAACAAAGTGGTCACCGCCTTACTTTCATGGGGGTTACGTTTTCTCCTGGAAGAACTGCAGGAGAAAATGAGTAGCCAGCCGGCCGAAACCCAACACTAAATGAACAAAAATAGACACAGCCTTGAACGAAACTGAAGGAGGCGCCTTACTAATGCCGCTCCCTAGCGCCCCCTGCTGCCTCCGTCTTGCACAGGAGGCCCCCGGCCCGCACCTTCCATGCCTGCTCCAGCAAAGGACACCAGTTTGCACTTGGCGGACACACCCCATGAGCGTCTTCCTGGCTGCTGGCAGCATCTGAGCTGGAGGCTCCCTGGCTCCAGGCTCCAGAAAGGAAATGGCCATGGAACACAGTCTAACAGCGAATCTGGAGTGCACAGTGTTTCCTCGGAGGAAAAGGGGCCTCAGGTCCAGGCCAATACCAGGAGGTGGGGGCAGTGGGGAGTGGGGCGCTGGCCCCGAGAGGGTGGTGACAGGCAGGAGGGTGAAAAGAGCACACCAGATGTTTATTGCTGCTCATGGGCCGGGACTGTGCTTGTCTGCAGTGAGCCCCTTTCTCTGCTTTTGGGAGAGTAATTTGATTTGATGAAAGACTGCAGTTTCATAACGTCAGCTGTGAAAACCGAAGGATGTGCATGAGTTTTCCCTCATGAAGGCCTTTATTTAATGTGAATATAGGAAGCTAGCTCATTTCCTAGAGCGTCAGTTCCTGGAAGAAGTGACTGGAGTCTTTCATACATTCTGGGCAACTCCTGGGCACTTGGGTGGATGTGGCTTATGCAGGACGGTGGAAAACCTCAGAATCAGAAGACCTCAGGTTCCTTTCTGGCTCTACTGCTCGTTGGTAATTTGACCCCGGGCACATCTTCTCCTTCCCTGGGCCTTAGTTTTCTCATCTGCTAGTGTCCTTGTGGCTCAAGCCCCATGAAGGCTTTGAAAAGGCAGGCAGCCAGGCAGAGCTCCAGCAGCTGAAGCCCAGTGGGGGATGAGGGGGGTTATGTGAACCCCACAGCCACGTTTTCTTTTCCTGAGCATTTGCCAGGGCCCATAAAGAGCACTGGGGGGGGGGGGGGGGACCGATGGTAGCTCTCGCCTGGCGTTCAAAACCTGGGTTGGACCAAGTGAAAATGCCGGGATTGTTCAACTCTTCACCCCGCCACCCCCCCCCCCCCCCGACTGGCACCCACGAGGCTCCTCAGCGACTGTGTGACACGACTTTTGTGCCATGGACTGGCCTGCAGCGCAGGGGAGATAAAGGAAAGGAGAGGATGGAGTGTGGGCCAGAAAGATGAAGCTGCAGTGAAGCGCAGTGGGAGGTGACCAGTGGGAAGAGGCACGGGAACTTTGGGCTGCGTGCTCCTGGGTTGTACCAGGCAGTGCTGTCGCCTGGAAAGGAGCTGAATCCAAGAGAAGTCAGAACACGGGACCCGATGTCTCTATTGTTTCTTTACAAGCAGAGTAATCCTGAGCAAGCTGAAGGCAGGAAAATTACTTAATGTTTTTCTTTATCCAGAACTCCTTTCCTCTGTGGATTGCTCCCCTAAGGAACAATCTTAGTTCTCTTAACAGGAAGAAAACATTCCTGAGAGTAGAGCCGAACAGACTTGAACCAGTTCTCGCTGACTATTTTGGTAATGTTTATTATCGGATTCGGGAACCATTTTGGTAATGTTTATTATCGGATTAGGGAACGGAGAATAGGACCATCTAATCAGCAGTAAACAGGCACCCATTTGTAAATGTCTCAAGTTCAAGTCTGACTCTAGAACCAGGTAAGAACAGAATCTTTTGAGCAAAATGTATTCTCCCAAACTCGAGGTGAATCTGCCAAACACTGAAGATGTTTTTGGTATCAAACCACAGAAATCGCTCAACGGCAAACATTATTTTTAAGTTACCGATGAGGCTGCTACACACGTTCTCATTTGCACAGACCTCCTCTTAGCACATTCGGTGGGTTTTGTCATGTTATTTGTTTGTTTTCTCTTTAGGTTTATTAATAAAAGCAGGGAATGGTTAGCCTAGGGTAGGAAAAAAAAATCTCATCTTTATTTTCACTACCTTCTAATTAAATTTTAGGTTTAGCATTTCATTCCATGATAGAAATAGCCATAAATCCAAAGTTGTAATAGCAGTACCTGTATTATCATTACTGATAGAAATCACAGGCATTTTATGTTACATTGCGATTGGTGCAGATACCATGCGATAAACAGCATTTACACTCAAACTACTTTGAAATTAGACATCCTTTCCTATTTTTAAAGTGTTTAAAGACCAAGCTTGTTTTCAAGGTGCCTGGGTGGCTCAATTGGTTAAGGGTCCGACTTCTGCTCAGGTCATGATCTCACAGTTTGTGGGTTCGAGCCCTGTGACAGGCTCTGTGCTGACAGCTCAGAGCCTGCAGCCTGCTTCGGATTCTGTGTCTCCCTCTCTTTCTGCCCCTCCCGATTCACGCTCTTTCTCTCTCTCAAAGATAAGCTAAACATTAAAAGATAAAGGCTTTGTTTTCAATTTTTTTTAGTGTGTGTGTGTGTGTGTGTGTGTGTGTGAGAGAGAGAGAGAGTGGGGGGAGGGAGTAGGGGAGGGGCAGAGAGAGAGAAGGAGAGAGAATCCCAAGCCGGCTCCGGCTGTCAGCACGAAGCTTGACTTGGGGTTCGAACTCATGAACTGCGAGATCATGACTTGAGCTGAGATCTAGAGTCAAATGCTTAACCTACTGAACCATACAGGAGTCCCTAAAAGACCTTGTTTTTATTTTTATTTATTTATTTTTGAGACAGAGAGAGAGCATGAACAGGGGAGGGGCAGAGAGGGAGGGAGACACAGAATCGGAACCAGGCTCCAGGCTCTGAGCCATCAGCCCAGAGCCTGACGCGGGGCTTGAACTCACGGACCTCGAGATCGTGACCTGAGCTGAAGTCGGATGCTCAACCGACTGAGCCACCCAGGCACCCCAAGACCTTGTTTTTAAAGTGTCAACAAAGATGGCTGGCTGGCTCAGTGGTACAGCATGTGACTCTTGATCTCAGGGTTGTGAGTTCAACCACATATTGGGTGTGGAGTCTGCTTAAAAAAATTAAGTGTTAATAAATGACATGCATATTTCAAATTTTCAAAATATTTTGATAGTAGTATTTCAATATCTTGTGCTTCCTTTGCAGTCCTATAAATTTTACACATTTAAAAACATCTTCCTGGGGGCATGGGTGGCCCAGTCGGTTAAGCATGCAACTCTTGATTTCGGCTCAGGTCATGATCTCATGGTTCTTGAGATGGAGCTGTGCTGGGCTCTGCACTGACAGCCCAGAGTCTGCTTGGGATTCCCTCTTCTCTCTCTCTCTGCCCCTCCCCCACTCGTGCTCTCTCTTTTCTTTCAAAATTAATAAATAAACCTTAAAAATAACAAAAACATCTTCCTTAGAAGGGTTCCATAGATTTTATCAATGAGAATTGAGGTGCTTTTGCACACACACACACACACTCGGTAAGAACTAGTCTAGAGCCTATCACTGACTTAGGTGCCTGATGTGCTGAGACCAGAATTAGGAGGTTCTCCCAAATACACACCCACACTGGTCGTAAAGCTCAGGGCAAGGGAGGAATTCTGCTTCCAACTGCTTTTACAGGATCCCTGCTCCCTGAAGCTGGGCGGCATGCTGCCCTCGTGTTCTGGCTGGCTGTTAGGTGTCTCTGTCACTTCCACAGGGACAGAGGGACTGTGTCTTAGGAACGGTCTGCATCCTCCGTTTCTAGCACAGTCCGTGACACAGAGCAGGTCTCAATAGAGTTTGCAGAGTAAATGGAAATACAAACTAGAAATAAGTCCTTATTGAAACTGACACACAAGTAGTTCCCGTTGGATGAAGTAGGCGCGTGTGAATGCGTGGGCACAAGACAGGGTGGGGATATGGGGGAGAATATCAGAGGGATACGGGGTGCATAAAGCGAGACGTTCTTTTCTCAAAGAAATTCAAAACAGACTTCTGGAGTGTCATATTCTAAGAGTTTTGCTGGCCGTGAGAAAACAATTCCCCTGTGCATGGCCCCACCCAGCCTCACGTGGCCACCTCCCCCCTCCAGTGCAGGGGTGGCTCTCCAGTATATATAAACCTCTGTGAAGCCAAGGCGTGAACCGGCAGGGCCACCCGTCCAGACACCTCCCAGAGGAGGAGAGCTGTCCTGGGAAAGCCTTGCCCGGTCTCTGCACATCACTGCCGCTGCAGGCCCGAGATGCCAGCCATCCAGCTGCTACTTCTGGCCTGTCTGGTATGGGGTTTAGGGGCCAGGACAGCCCAGCTCCGGAAGGCCAATGACCGGAGTGGCCGATGCCAGTACACCTTCAGTGTGGCCAGCCCGAACGAGTCCAGCTGCCCCGAGCAGGGCCAGGCCATGTCAGCCATCCAGGACCTGCAGAGAGACAGCAGTGCCCAGCGGGCAGACCTGGAGTCCACCAAAGCCCGGCTCAGCTCCCTGGAGGGCCTCGTCCACCAGCTGACCCTGGACGAGGCTGCTGGGCCCTCGGCGACCCAGGAGGGGCTGCAGAGGGAGCTGGGCGCCCTGAGAAGGGAGCGAGAACAGCTGGAAAGCCAAAACAGGGAGCTGGAGGCTTCCTACAGCAACCTCCTCCGGGACAAGTCAGCTCTGGAGGAAGAGAAGAGGCGACTGAGAGAAGAGAACGAGGATCTGGCCCGGAGGCTGGACAGCAGCAGCCAGGAGGTGGCAAGGCTGAGAAGGGGCCAGTGTCCCCAGGCCCGTGGCACCCCTCAGGATGTGCCATCAGGTTCCAGGGAAGGTAAGAATGTGGGGTGAAGGGGTCCCCGAGTCCAGAAGGTGGCATGGCTCATAGTGACCTGTTACAGGTGGCCCAGGCTTGCTCTCCCGCCCTCCCCTCTCTCCCGGAGGCTGCACGTCCAGCACGAGGCAGACAAATCCAGGGGAGCAATCAGCCTCACAGGTTACTAGTCATCTCGCTCCTGGGAGCTCTGTTCGGGTCAGCGGTCCCGAGCTCTTGTGGCTTCCGGGACGGTTCTCACAGTGACAGTAAAATGAGAAATAGGAGACCAGGTGAGACGTATATGTAGATGATCAGTAGAAGGTTCCCAACTAGGCTTTTTAGAAAACTACCCCTTCGGGGGCGCCTGGGTGGCGCAGTCGGTTAAGCGTCCGACTTCAGCCAGGTCACGATCTCGCGGTCCGTGAGTTCGAGCCCCGCGTCAGGCTCTGGGCTGATAGCCTGGAGCCTGTTTCCGATTCTGTGTCTCCCTCTCTCTCTGCCCCTCCCCCGTTCATGCTCTGTCTCTCTCTATCCCAAAAATAAATAAAAAACGTTGAAAAAAAAAAATTAAAAAAAAAAAAAAAAAAGAAAACTACCCCTTCGGTGGATCTTTCTTTGGAGACTGTGATTCCTGCCTCTTGTTGTTAAAATGACCTGACAATCGATTTATGAAATCATGATAGACGGTGGGGATTTTTTCATGTCCTTTCTTGGCAAAATAAAGAGGTGGTGACTCTTTGTCGGGTTCCTCAATATGTTGTCTTTGCGAATTTTTGGCCTTTTTGCCCAATCCGAGGACCTCTGCTTTTAAGTCACCAGGCAACTCCTCGAGGTGGCTCTAAGATGCTGGGCTGTTCGTCCTTGTCCCTGCTTGAAGGTGAGTCCGTGAGTGTTGGCTGCAACGGGGGGCACACTCTCCCCATTAGTTGGGAAGATAGTATTTGTGTCACTTTTTTTGAAGCTGTGCTCCCAAATATTCACTGTTGGAGAAGTTTTCCAATCGGGAGGAAACAAGCAAGCAAATCCAGCTGTGGGACAGTTAGTGCAGACTCTTCAGAGATGTCACCATCAAGAAAGAAAGGGGACAGGTGGATTGTTCTAGATTGAAGGAGGCTAGAGAGATGCGGTGGCCAAATGCAGTGCCTGGCTCTGGACTGGCTCCTACATCCAGGGGAAAAAAAGCTACAAGGGACAGACTTGGAATCACTGATGATATTTGAATATCGGCTGCTTCTATGGTCATGCTATTGATGACTGCTCAGTTTCTTGGGCGAGAGATGGTGTGGTGGTTAGGGAGAGTATCTTCTGAGCATACATACTCAAGTCCTTAGGGGGAAGGTGTCAGAATGGTTGCAATTTCCTTTCAGGCGGCTCAGCAAAGACTGTAAATATGAAAAGAGTGACAGAAAGAAAGGTAAAAAAATGCACCAAAGTTTTCACAACTGGTGACTCTCTGTGAACAGCACGTGGTGAGGAGGGGGGGACTTATTGTACTATTCTTTCAACTTTTCCAAAGGCTTGCAGATCATCAGAATAAAACAATGGGAAATTATTTTCTAAAAAGGCTTTCTACATAAAAGGCAAAGTCTGCAAATAAGCGAGACTGACAAACATCAAAACCTGTATGTGACCTTGGGCAAGTCCTTTACCCTCTGGACCTTGACTTCTTACCCCTTACGTGCTAATGAGATTGTCTACCATGAAGGATGTTTGTGGGGCTCACGAAATAACTCTAAGGTGGAAAGGATTTTTAAAGACCCCGTATTGCTGTAGTTGGAAGAGATTTGATGCTAAATTTCACAACAAAAGAAAATGAGGCCCGAAGGGCCCCGGGTTGCTCGGTGATCAGTGGTCGCACTAAAACTTGAGTCTTTGAGCACAAATAAAAGAATTAGTATTAATAGGAACATTATGAAGATTACTTATTTCAGACTGTTCAGTGAATGGAGTCACATTCTCAACAAAAACCCGTGTGTGTGTGTGTGTGTGTGTGTGTGTGTGTGTGTGTGGAAACAGAGGCAAATAAACAGCCTTTTATTGTCCTGTGGGGTCATTTAACAAGCCTTGGGGAATTTATGAGATGTGTTCTCTAATTTTACATTTCTTTTTGTTCTTTCCAGCTACTCTACTTTTGAAATAAGGACAACAGCCCATTAGAGTGAACTCCAAACTTGGAAACTCTTTTTAGCCATGGGCTTTTTTTTTCATGAGCAGGAAATTACATTAGCACAAGAATGTAAAGCTGCAAAGGTGGCCTGGAAAGCATCTGATCCACTGGTTCATTTGTGCAGATGTGGAAACTGAGGCCCAGAGCTGGTCCATGGCCACCTAGCCAGCTAAAGGCAGAGCCAAAACTCAAATTCAGTTCCTCCCCTTCCTGAGGTCCAGCGGCCCTTCGGGGACCCTGAGGTGACCCCTGGTTTATAGAACCTAATGGCAAAAAACAGGAAGTGTGCATTTAAACATCAGGGAAAGAAATGTTTGGAACCAAAGATAGGCTTCGAGGTCTTAAATCTGAGAGTAAAGAAAGGGCTTTCTGGGCAGCTGGGGGTTAAGTGTGGCTGTGCTCGATGCAGGGGCGGCAAGAACTGAGGGCGAGGGCAGGGGAGGCTGTGGGAGCCCAGCCCAGGGAGGCCACAGAAGGTGGACTTTTTCTTCGTCTGCCATTCAGACTGTCACCACCGCTGTCTTTATGGTGTAATTGTTACATAGAAAAAAGATCTTCTTAGAATCACAGAAACCCCTTGTTCGTGTGTGTGTGTGTGTGTGTGCGTGCGTGCGTGTGTGAGAGAGTTGAGATAGTATATATACAACTTTGTCGTAATAATTTTGCACCAAAGTGTCTGGAAACCTATTAAATAAGCCCCAAGAGAAAAACACAGATTACCACAAGATCTCTCAGAGTCAGTTAGCAGTGTCCCAAGAGAAGCCCACTTTTCCCTTTACTTTGTGTCTGCTTCAGTCTGTACTTCCCAGAGAGAAGCCTGGGGTGGGGGCTTTTATGCAGTGATTTACGTGGGTCTAATCCCAGGGAGTTCAGGAATCAGGGGCAGGGGAGACTGAGTCAGAGAAGGAAAGCGAGCACGTAAGGAGGGAGGGGGCATTCCCCAGTGGGTCCCCACAGTGGGTGGTGGAGTCTTGACCCCACCAAGCCCTGCCGGGGAGCTGTGTAGAATGAGGGCACCCGGGTGGTTCAGTCAGTTGAGTGTCCGACTTCAGCTCAGGTCATGATCTCACAGTTCATGAGTTCAAGCCCCGCGTCGGGCTCCGTGCGGGCAGCGAAACTCCTGCTTAGGTTGGGATTCTCTCTCTCCCCGTCTCTCTCTTTCCCTCCCCACTTGTGCTCTCTCTCAAAAATGAATAAACATTTTAAACAAAGAGAAAAAGAATGCAGCCGAAGGAGGGAGCATTCATTCGTGGATCCCGCTCCCGTGATGCACAGATGTGGGCACCAGACTGGCTCTTGTGGAGTCAGAGAAGCTGGGGCAGGACAGCGGAAGCCAGGTCCCGGCCGATGACACCTGCACACGACAGGTTGCCACGGCAATGGCTGGGAAAAGGTGGGCAGGACATGGAGGAGGAGCACCAGAGGTGTTCAAGGCAAGGGCTGCAGATAGCAATCCCCTGTGGGGGTGACCACGCAGATGAGAGGTAGCGGGCAGAAGCAGGCAGCACGCTGAGCGCAGTAAACGCGTCGTGACGAAGGGCTTCTTGTGCTCCTGCTGCCCTACTGTTTTAAAACGCCGTTTAATGATTATAACGTTTACCCGTACATAATATTTTGGCATGCACACTGATCCCAGAGACAGTACGTGTTGGCGTAACACCCGGGACATTAGTCTGCTGGCTAATCTTCGCTTTCCTGGGAGTTTCTGGCTTAAGCTCCCTAGAATGTGTCTGCAAAGCAGAGGTAAGGGACAAAGGGCAGAGCATGCAGAAAGTTTCCAGAATTTTGCAATAGGCATGAACTTTTCAACCACGGAAGGACTGAATCTTAAGAGAAACAAACAAATAAAAGCCCTAAAAATTTTTTAGCTATTGGATACAATACAGTCCTTAATATTTTCATAACCTCTTTTTGTTTTCTCCCCACGTACGGAAAGAAATATGAGCGATTTTTCAACATTCCAGAGAAATTTTGATTTTGACACATTTTTATCGAGGACATTTCGTTTATAGTTTGAACTAAGAATACTGAGGCTCAGAGAGGTCGAGTAACTTGCCCAAAGTCACACAGCAGGGACGTGGCAAGCCCGAACTAGGAAGCTACGACTCGGGGCCCAGTCCCAGTCCCGGCTCCTTCACACAGCTGCTTCCCAGCCTTTGCACCCCCCCCCCCTCCCCCACATCCTCTCCCACAGGCCTCAGTCCTCATGCCAGACGGCTCTGCCCTGGGAGCTCACCATTGCCAGATGCTCCTGGCTGAAACAAGCAGGAAGCAGCCAGCTGACCTGTCAGCCTACCATCTCACCTGCCAACCGAGAAAGGGCCTTGCTGTCGTTCTGGAAGCCATTCCCTGACTTAATGCTTCACCATGGATCTCGTTTACTGCTAAGAAAGCAAGTGGGGTGTGGTTCCGGCAAAGAGGGAGGAGAGGCGTGGGGATGGGGCAGAGAGACGGGGGGGGGACGGAGGAAGAAAAGGGCCCTCTGCGCAGAGCTGTGAGGCCCTCGGTGGGGACCAGGAAGAGAACTCAGCAGCAGCCACACACCGGGGCCACCTCTTCTTTGGCAGCCGGCCAGAAGCCTGGCTCCCTAGAGTGTGCCACCTGGGAGCTGTGCGTGCCACCCACTGGCATCTGAGCTCGGGTCCAGGAGTGAGTCACTCCCCCCAGTTCTGAGCAGCTTGTCTGAAGCTCCTGGAAAAGCCTCAGGTACGGGTCTGCGTCCAGTCAGGGCATAGACTCCACGCTGCGGGTTACGTCATGGCCTTTTAGTTTTTATTTTATTTTTTAATTTTTATTTATTTATTTTTATATGCTTGAGAGAGAGAGACAGAGAGAGAGAGACAGAGAGAATTAGTGGGGGAGGGGCAGAAGGAGGGAGAGAATCCCAAGCAAGCCCCATGCTCAGCTCAGCTGGGAACCTGACTGGCGACTGAAACTCACCGCCGTGAGATCATGCCCTGAGCTGAAATCAAGAGTCAGATGCTTAACCAACTGAGCCCCCACAGGCGCCCCAGGGCCTCTTTTTTTTTTTTTAATGTTTATTTTTGAGAGAGAGAGACAGAGTGTGAGGGGGAGGGGCAGAGAGAGAAGGAGACACAGAATCCGAAGCAGGCTCCGGGCTCTGAGCTGTCAGCACAGAGCCCGATGCAGGGCTCGAACCCATGAGCCATGAGATCATGACATGAGCAAAAGCCCAACATTTAACTGGCTGCGTCATCTAGGCATCCCCGCGAGGGCCTCTTAATAGAAAGAATCAGGTAGAATGAGAGCACAATATGAGCTGAATAAGTAAGCTCTACCTGGCACCCTCGGACTGAGGGAAGGTCCCAGAGGAAGGACAAACTTGGACCGGGTCAGGCCTCACAGAGGAAGGTGAGGGCCAGCCCATCGGATAGCAGAGAAGCTGGCCACTTTGTCCAGGCTGGAGCTGAATGGCCGGCTCCGGAGGGTGACCGTGATGTGGGACAGTGGGGTCAGGGACGGCTGCGGAGCCGGCTGGGGGCCTGTAGAGGAGGCCGGCAGAGCACGGGGGGCCTCTGCAGGGACTCTGGGTTCTGTGTTGACAGGGCTGTGGAAAGGTCATGGTCGGGCCGAGGCTGCAGGGTCGCAGAGGAACCAAGTCTTGGCTGGGGCAGGACTCCACCAGATGTCCTCACCCTCAAACGGCCAACCCAGCCTCCCTCCACAACCCCCCAACTTCCTTCCACAATCTCCCCCCAGCGCCCTCTACTGAGGAAGCCTGACATCGTGCTCACTTGAAAGGAGAAATGCCTCGTTTTTCAGAAAGCATATATGGAAGTGTGCATTTGGCACCGAGGGGCCATCAATTTATAACCGACCAACCTCCCCACCGCAGGGAGGAAAGGTTCACAATTGCCATGGCCTTGACAGACCCGGGTTCAAATCCTAGTCCCACCACTAACCAGCTGTATGGCCTCGGGCAAGTTACTTAACCTCCCTGTGCCTCAGTTTCCTTTCCTGCAAAACGAAGAGAATATCGTCTGCATCAGGACTGTTATGTGGAAGAGAGGCAATGACAGCAAGCTCCTAGCACAGTCCCTGGCTCGCAGGAGGCACGTAATAAGTGGTGGCAATAATTACATGAGGTGCGGACTGCAGCCCTAAAGCCTTCTTCCATTTTTTTTTTAAAGCTGTGAAAGTATCAGATCACATAAAGAATTTATATGAAACTGCTTCAAAAGGTGGAAAGAGCTATAAATACCTGTTAATCATCCCTTTCCCCAAAGCATCTGTTTTCAGTATTTCGGGGCCAGTATGTCAGCTGTCTTGGGGCAAGTCTCCTGGGAGAATGCCTGTTCGGGTTTGTTTCCCCCACTTTCTCCCCTCTGTGGGTAAAGAGGGCCTTTCTCTTAATTTTCTTCTCATTGATCTGCAGGCGTGTCCCTTTCCTTTTCTCGGCCTGTGTCTATTTCTCAGTAAGTCGCTACGCCCCGTGATCACCCCGGTCACGTTCACAGGATAAGGCACTGTACACCAGATGCACAGAGGAAGGGGCCGGCACAGGGGCCGCGTGGCTCACAGTGGCCCTAGTATGGCAACCGTGGGTCCTGGAGCCGAAAGGTGGGGACCTGCGGTGGGGCAAGGGAACTCTCTAGAAGTTTTGTACAGCTGCCACTGCAGTATTTGTCGCTCACCTCACACTGCCTACACTCGCTCCGGTGTTCTGAGAATGAATGGAAACAAAAGAAGTTTGGAATTGTTCTGAGGAATGGTCTGTGATGGTCCAAGGAATGGTACAGAGGGAAAGCAAACAGCTCACCTCAGGGAGTTTGCTGATTTTGAGAAGTTGCCTCTGCTCAGCCTGAGAGGTCGGCCAGGCACGGCAGGAGCGGGGTGTGAGGGGAATGGGGGGGGGGTGCTTCCCATAGCCAGGGGTCAAGGCTCCCTCGCTGTGTTTTAGGCCTAAGAGAGCAGGCGTGGGGGCGGGAGAGGCAGACGGAGAGCAGGGAGGCCTGTGCTCCAGGAAGAAGGAATAGTTACGAACCGCTCTGCTCTTCCCTCGAAGAGGAAGAGGTCCCTCACTCTTACCTCCTCCTGGCGGCACAGAAGAGCAGGGAACCTCAGACACCCCGCCCCTCTGCCATGTTGCCCACAGGCAGCACCAATTCCCTGGCTCAAGTGTGGGGGTCGCCAGCCCTGGACAGGAAGGAGTGGCTGGTGACAGTCCCCAAGTTGGTCTGGGAAAAATACCCGTGAGCTAGTGAATCAGCCTCTGCCCTGTCAAGGCAAGCTGGGAGTAAAGAGCAGAGGAGATTCTTCACCTCTGTAGATCTTCAGGCAGACAGAAGGAGATTCAGGGAACCAAATTCATTTCGTAGGACGCTCGCGGAGACATTTGTATCGTCCAAGGGGACCTTGTTCCCAAAGCAGCGTGGAGTGAACCCATGTGACTCCTCAGCCAGCCCATGAATTCCTCAAGGCCATGGACAAGTGTATCTCATTCACCCTGTATCTCCACAACCGGCACAACCTTGCAGTGTAGGTGTCCCGGAGGGGCTGGCTATTTAGATGGATGGGCAGCTCCCCGAGACTGGGGACACTGAAGACCTGCCATGTCCTTGGGGGTGTCCCCACTCGCCCCTGGAGTTTGGGCTGCATAGCTAGGATGCCCTCAGTTGGCCACACATTTTGGCTGAAGGCTCTCAAGTGCTCACACAGCCCACTCTGGACTGGGGGACACCCAAGCAGGAGGATGCAGGCCCTCAGGACAGTCGCAGGCCTGCAGAGAGCAGGGCAGGCGGCAGCCGGAGGGGGGCCACGGCTCAGCTACACAGCCCCTCACAAGCCTGAGAGCTTTTTTTTTTAAAGTTTGTTTTTTTATTTTGCATGTGCATGCGCCTGAGTTGGGGACGGGCAAAGAGAGAGGGAGAGAGAGAATCCCAAACAGGCTCTGAGCTGTCAGCACGGAGCCCGATGAGAGGCTGGAACTCACAAACCATGAGATCATGACCTGACCTGAAATCAAGAGTTGGATGCCCAACCGACTGAGCTCCCCAGGCGCCCCAAGCCTGAGAGCTTCTAGGCTGGATAGGAAGTGTTCCTCACCGCCTTCTGGTACTGTCGTTCACCGAAGAATATGTGGCTGCAAGACTGATGAAATGTAGCAGAGCCAGAAGGGTTAAGCATTCCATTGTAATCTGTGCCTGAAAGGCAACTTGAGCTAACAAGTGACAGAAGACAGAATGTCTGCCTGACCTTCTCCGCTATGCAGGAGCCCAGCCCCAGTCACCACACTGACTGCCCTCGGGGCCAGTGGCGTGGGAGCCCCGAGTGGGGCGGTCACCCCGGGGGCCGAGAACTGACTGAGATGGCCAGCAAGAGAACAGGCCACTATTCTAAGCATTTTATTCTGATGCTCTGACGTCTGGGCCTCGCAGATTAGCCAATTCCTAGAGACAGCATTTGACCCACCTGCCAGCTCGCTTCTCACGCGCAAGCCCACCCACCCAGCGTCCGTGCCCCACCCGGCCTCTATCAGTGATCACAGTCAAGGGCACCGTCCGCCTGCCCTCATCTCCTCCGAGCCCGGTACCAGACAACCAAGGACAGCCCCTATGCCCCAGGCCTGCTGAAATTATTCACACCAGCCAATCCTAAGCCTGTTTACCTGGCCTGGCTCATTCCTTCCCTCAGGAAAAAACAGTAAAGGCTCCTGCCCATGTTCCCCTCCCTCCTGAGTGACCCCTGGCGCTTCCCCCTGTGGGCCTTAGGGTGTGGGTGTGCCTTCCCACTTGGGATCAGTGCCTTCCCCTTGGGATCAGTGTCTTTTCATCAGCAATCAGCTCCTGATCTGCTGGCCTCACCAGACGTACCTGGTACCTGCGGTGGCTGCTGCTTTTTTGTCCCGACTCCTGTATAACACTGACCCTAACCCAGAGTACCAGTGTGTGACACGGTGTGGTAACTTTAGGTCTCACCAGCGTCTCCCACACACACCCCTTCCCTTCTCTACGCACAACCCCCGCCCCCGCCCACAAATTCCTATAGGAGCCCTGCACACTTTCTCCTGGTCCAAAACTGGTCTCAGCAAGGGTTCTGACAGCATATTTCAATCGACCATGTAGAGCTGAATGTATTACTTCTTATAGGAACATTTGCATCATGACCAGGAAGAACCTTATGTCATGCAGGGAGTTGTTAATTGTTGAATTTCAGGCATCCCAGAAAATGCTAAGGGCCTTCTGAATATCCCGGGATCACACTTCACCTGCTAATAAATTAGACCCGCTAGTGGGAATTATTTTAATGGGCACGAGCTTACTTTATTTTGAATACCCTACTCTGTGCTAGGCATGTCGCTATGCAATGTATTATTTGTGAGCTTTTTATCATGGAAATCTTCCACACATTCATAACAGTAGAGAGAACATGAACCCCAGTCCTGACAGCTGTCCGATGAGTCTTTTTTTTTTTTTTTAAATGTTTGTTTGTGAGAGAGAGAGTGTGAGCAGGGGAGGGGCAGAGAGAGAGGGAGACACAGAATCCGAAGCAGGCTCCAGGCTCTGAGCTGTCAGCACAGAGCCTGAGGTCGGGCTCCATCTCATGAACTGTGAGATCATGACCTGAGCTGAAGTCGGACGCTCAACCGACTGAGCCACCCGGGTGCCCCAGAGGGAGAGAGAATCTTAAGCAGCCTCCATGTTCAGTGTGGAGCCGACTCGGGGCTTGATCCCATGACCCCGGCTGGGGTCATGACCTGAGCCGAAATCAAGAGTGGGATACATAACTGACTGAGCCACCCAAGCGTCCCTTGTTATCTCTTTTTAAAGTTTTATTTATTTAATTAATCTTTACACCCAGCATGGGGCTCAAACTCATGACCCCGGATCAAGAGTCACAGGCCCTCTGACTGAGCTAGCCAGGCACCCCTATGTATCTATTATCTTTTTTTTTTTTTTAATTTTTTTTTTTAACGTTTTTATTTATTTTTGAGACAGAGAGAGACACAGCATGAACGGGGGAGGGGCAGAGAGAGAGGGAAACACAGAATCGGAAGCAGGCTCCAGGCTCTGAGCCATCAGCCCAGAGCCCGACGCAGGGCTCGAACTCGCGGACCGCAAGATCGTGACCTGAGCTGAAGTCGGACGCTTAACCGACTGAGCCACCCAGGCGCCCCTGTATCTATTATCTTAAAACAAATCTCAAACATCATCTTATCTCTGGAAGCCTATTTAAATACCATCCTCAACATAGTCATTGGGCCATTCTTCCTCATAGTACGAGTTTGTCTCTTTCTTTTAATATAGTTTCTAAATGGAACGTGGAGACCGTCAACTTCCAGGAACTGAAGTCAGAGTTAACTGAGGTTCCTGCTTCCCGAATCCTGAAGGAGAGTCCATCTGGCCATCCCAGGAGTGAAGAGGGAGACCCCGGTATAAAATTAAATTTCTTCCCTTTTGTACACACGTGGTCGTGATCCGTGACTAGCTCTGTGCTCAGAGTTGGTCAGCCCACTTTGGGGGGAGGGCAGGTCATCAATGAGCCCTGGCAGAGAGGAGGGAGGGGGGAGAGGAAGAGCCCCTCTCTGCCAGGAAGAGCCCCTCTCTGGCAGCTTTCCAGGGCATGCTGGCAGGCGTCCGCCTTTCCCTAGCAAAGCCTTACATCTCATCACCCACGTGGGGGGTGGTGGGCTCAGCTGGGCTGCAGAGGGTGGAGGCTTAGGGAGGGGTGAGGGGTGGTGGGAAGAGGAGAGATATGCTTATTTCACCCACTTGATTGCCACATAGAATTATTTTATTTAAAAAGAATTTTTTTTAATGATTATTTTTGAGAGAGACAGACAGACAGACAGAACATGAGCGGGGGAGGGGCAGAGAGAGAGACAGGGAGACACAGAATCCCAAGCAGGCTCCAGGCTCTGAGCTGTCAGCACAGAGCCCGACGCGGTGCTCGAACTCGTGAGCCGTGAGATCATGACCTGAGCTGAAGTTGGACACTTAACCGACTGGCTCTGTTACTAAAGGTATCTTTTCTGAACTTTGGGTCCTGAGGTATTGCCCCCTCTCCCAAGTGTTCCCTGAAAGCCTGACTTTAAGGCAAACACTGTGGTTTTCAGAAACTGTGACTATCCGTGTCATGGACAATTATTCCAAGCAGAAGAGCATGTATGGTGGTGGGAAGTTCTGAAATACCCAGAGTAGGGTTCCCTGAGACATGAGCAGCAGAGACTTCCCATTTTCTAGAAGGACATTGAGAAAAGCACAGAGATCCGTTGCATTTATTTCCACCGAATCTAAGTTTTCAACCATTTCTTCACTACATTTAAAAAATTATGTTCAGGTTTTATTGTATTTAAATGGTGCCTAAACTATGTGGTCCATTGGTTAGGGCTTGAAGAACTTCATTTTATAGTTTATTATAAGGACTTGATTTTTGTTTCTTTTTTTTTTTTTTTAATTAAAAAAATTTGGGGGGGGGATGTTTGTTTATTTTTGAAGGAGAGAGAGAGAGCGTGAGCAGGGGAGGAGCAGAGAGAAAGGGAGATACAGAATCCGAAGCAGGATCCAGGATCTGAGCTGTCAGCACAGAGCCTGACGTGGGGTCGAACTCACGAACTGTGAGATCATGACCTGGACTGAAGTCAGACGCTTAACCGACTGAGCCACCCAGGAGCCCCTTGTTTCATTTTTCAAAATGAAGCAAATTAGACAGGAAAGTCATAAACAGTAGTATGATGAATACCCGTGAGTTCCCACCCGGCTTAAATCAAATATTAGAAACACAGTTTGAAGCCCTCGGTACAGCCTTCATCTTTACAACTGACAGTGAGTAGGAGAAGTTCAATCCGTACGACATACTGAGCACATAATATTCACTGGGCATTTACTCTATACCAAGCACCTAACACGTATAATTACATTTAAAGTTTACAACATCTCCACTACCCAAAACACTATACCCCTTTACAAATGAGAAAGCCGAGGTTGAGGGGGCTGAGGGACTTGAAAGTCACACAGCCAGCGGATAGCAGAGCCTGACTTTAAAAGTTTTTAATTTATTATTTATTTCTGAGAAAGAGAGAGTGCAAGCCGGAGAGGGGCAGAGAGAGAGAGAGAGAGAGAGAGAGAGAGAGAATATCCCAAGCAGGCTCCATGATGTCAGCGCAGATCCCGACCTGGGGCTCGAACTCACAAAACCGTGAGATCATGACCTGAGGCGAAATCGAAAGTCGGATGCCTACCTGGCGGAGCCACCCAGGTGCCCTGGCGGAGCCTGAGTTCAAACCCAGATGCTCTGTCTCCGGCCTTCCGGCTTTTACCACTTCCACGTGGTGGAAAGGTGGTGGAAAGGCGTTTTATGCGTCGGTTTGCCTTTCATTCACCAGGATGCGGAGAACTGGTTTGGGTAGGGGAGCCGCTCACCCTGAGAAGAGCTGAGACAATCACGGGCAAGTATGGCGTGTGGATGAGAGACCCGAAGCCCGCCTACCCCTACACCCAGGAGACCACGTGGCGAATCGACACCGTGGGCACGGACATCCGCCAGGTGTTCGAGTACGACCTCAGCAGCCAGTTCCTGCAGGGCTACCCTTCCAAGGTTCACGTGCTGCCCAGGCCGCTGGAAAGCACGGGGGCCGTGGTGTACCGGGGGAGCCTCTACTTCCAGGAGGCCGAGTCCAGAACCGTGATCAGATATGAGCTCAACACCGAGACAGTGAAGGCTGAGAAGGAAATCCCCGGGGCGGGCTACCACGGGCAGTTCCCCTATTCTTGGGGCGGCTACACGGACATTGACCTGGCTGTGGACGAGACGGGCCTCTGGGTCATCTACAGCACCCAGGAGGCCAAAGGCGCCATCGTCCTCTCCAAACTGAACCCGGAGAGTCTGGAACTTGAACAAACCTGGGAGACTAACATCCGAAAGCAGTCAGTGGCCAATGCCTTCATCATCTGCGGCCGCTTGTACACCGTCAGCAGCTACTCGTCACCCGATGCCACCATCAACTTTGCGTATGACACGGGCACAGGGCGCAGCAGGGCCCTGACCGTCCCCTTCAAGAACCGCTACAAGTACAGCAGCATGGTGGACTACAATCCCCTGGAGAAGAAGCTCTTTGCCTGGGACAACTTCAACATGGTCACCTACGACCTCAGGCTCTCCGAGATGTGAAAAGCCCCTCCTACCGGGAGGTGATGCGGAGGGCTCCTGAGGGGAGAGCCAGCCAGCCGAAGCCCACGCGGCTCTTCTCTGCTTTCTGAGCTTTCGTTACTAATCCAGAAGAATGCGCTTCGTCGCCACGTCTGTGTGGAATTAGCCACCAGGGGGTTTAGATGGTTTCACAATACATATACTTCCTTCTGCCAGGTTTCACAGGGCTGTTGACCCAAAACGGTTCAAGCTTGGTGGTGATTTGGGGCCAAAGCTCTAACGCATAGTCGTCTCATCGTGAAAACTACAAGGCTTTCTGTAAAAGGCCCTCCCTGGCTAAAAGAGGAAGAGTCTGGGCAGAACAGCTCGCCCCGTTGTGGCGTCCAGGGTCATTCCCCGCACGTCGCACGGTTACCATTAGCCACGACACAAAGCGGCACTTCTAGAGGAGGGACAGCTCCTGCAACCTGTGCCGAACATATGCATAGTCGGCTTCTAATGCTTCACGCGGGGTCCAGTGGGTGTCACATAACCTTTGCCCTGGGAAATAAAGTGATCTTACACACCATCCACCTTGAACTTTGTGGGATACTTTGCTTAGGAGGAGAGTACGGATTCCAACCATCAGATAATTCCTTTGGGTTGGGAGCTGTGATTGCCGGATGCTAAGGGTGTAGGTGTGCGTGTGTGTGTGTGTGTGTGTGCGCGCGTGCCTGTGTGACTGAGGGGCCTGCACCTGGTTTTGAGGTGCCACCCAGGATGACACCAGGCAAACAGTGGAATTCACCCCTCCCCCCCATCCCATCTCCTGGTGCTCGTGGTCTTTCCCAAACTGTCTTTTCGTCTTTCCCCAGCTCACCCTGTCTTCACCCTGGCTCTTGTTTGCTGTCATGGGCATGGATTTCATAAACCACAGCCTCAGGGGAGCAAATCTTCTGCCACTAATTTTCAGTAACCGAACTTCATTGCCCTCTCGCGGTGCCATCGTACCTAATGGTAGAATACCCTGTCTTGCTTGGACTCAGCTTGGACTCTGTCCCGCTAGCAGGTCTTCAGTCAACTCGGGTTTTCCCTCTTCCTCCTCCGGCTGGCACCTGTGCTCGAGAGAGGCAGGGTGTGGGCACGGGGGCACGGAGGGAGAGGAATCCAGCCAGGGTTTCCTATCACAGCTGCTTTTAGTCATCAGCGCAGGGTCCAGAATTTGCTGCCCACATGCATGTCTCCGTATCCAGTTCCAGTCCCAGTGTCCTCCACATTCTGACGGCCAGCCCCATCACATGGCCTGCTTCTAGCCTGTTCTTGTCCCATCAGGAGCTCTCCTGCACCCCCGGAAACCCAGGGTGCTCAGGCCCTTTCTCCTAGATCGACCTCAGTTTCCCTTTTGCTCTTCTGTGGGTGCAGGGCCACTTCTCTTGGACCTTCGCCACCTACACAGGATTTACCTGGACACAAGAACAAGTCGCTCTGCCTTCTCATGCCCCAAATCGTGTGCCCCAAAGCCCTGACAGAAACGCTCTAGAATCTAAGCTCTCTTTTGCTCCCCTTTCCCCTTGCTTCCCCCAGGCTTTATGCAGCCGGCAGGGATGCGACAGTCGAGCCCTTTATTTATCTTCTCAAATACTGTTCATGAGACCAGGGCTCAGCCTTTGGATTTCCAAGAGTGCCAGCTCTTAAAAGTCAAAACCTTGACTTTATTTTTTTTTAATTAAAAAAAAATGTTTGTATAGGGGCACCTGGGTGGCTCAGTTGATTAAATGTCCAACTTTGGCTCAGATCATGGTCTCACAGTTTGTGAGTTCGAGCCCCGTGTTGGGCTCTGTGCTGACAAACCTGGAGCCTGCTTCAGATTCTGTGTCTCCCTCTCTCTCTGTCCCTCCCCTGCTCTCTTTCTCGCTCTTTCTCAAAAATAAATAAACATTAAAATTTTTAAATGTTTATTTTTGAGAGAGAGAGTGTGAGCACACACACAAACAGGGGCGGGGAGGGGTACAAAGAGTGTGCTTTGGAAAGTAAAATCAAGAATTTAACTTTTCTTCCCCTCTGAGAGTCGATCCTCATCGAGGCTATGCGTGCCACGCCTGTGGAGGAACGGGTGTGATGGCTCTCCAAAGGTGTATTCGTCAGCTCAGTCCACCATAACTAAGGGCCACGGATGGAGGGGCTAAAACAGGATTTTTTCTCTCACGGTTCCGGAGGCCAGAAGTCTGAGATCAGCGTGTCAGTGGACCTTGTAGATGCTGCCTTCTCCCTGTATCTAAACACCGTCTTCCTTCTCCTCTGTATGTGTGTGTCCTAATCTCCCCTTTTATAAGAACAACAGTCAAATTGGATAGGGTGCACCCCCAATGACCCAACTTTAACGCAGTTACCTCTGTAAAGGCCCTATCTATCTCCAAAGGTGGTCACATTCCGAGGTCCCAGTGGTTAGAGCTTTGACATATGAATTTGGTGTGGGGCACACAATTCAGACCGTGACAACTAGATATCAGCCCTGCACCCCACTGACAGCAGCCTCTTAATGAAGAGAAAGCCCAGAAGTAGGAATGCATGAACTCATTCACCCCTCTGAGCACCTGCGGCTGCCGGGTTTTTGAGTGAAAAGCCGAATGTGAGGGGACACCTTTGGGTGGGGAGACAGGTGAGGCAAATCCTGCTTGCACAGACCTGCCCAAGACTCCTGTTCTTTCCTTCTCTCAACTCCTGCCTCTGGGATAGAAGAAGGGGATGAACGAAGGAGGAACAGAGGGAAGAAGGAAACTCTTTCTTCGCTTAGCTTCCAGGACATTAGACTCCCCCTACATCACTGATTGCTCCTTCTTGACGTTTTTTGCTAGTTCCTCCCTTTGCCCTGTATTAGTCAGGAAACAGAACCAGCAGGAGGTGCAGACACTGGTAGGAAAAGAGATTTAGAATGAGAAATTGGCTCATGCCAATTGTAGAAGCTGAGAAGTCCCACGATCTGCCCACGAGCTGGAGATCCAGGACAGCTGGTGGTGTCGTTTGGTCCGGGTCCAAAGGCCTGAGAGTTGGGGGCGGGGGGTTGATGGCATAAATCCCAGTGCAGCAGGAGGGAAGACAGATATCCACACTCAAGCAGGCAAGCAGGAAGCAAAAGGGGTGAATTCCTCCTACCTCCAGCTTTTTGCTCTATTCAGGCCCTAAATGGATTGGATGACGCCCACACACACCGGGGAGGGCAGCCCACTTTACTGAGTCCGCTGAGCCAAAGGCTAATCTCGTCTGAAGATCCCCTCACATCACACCCACAAATAATGTTTAATCTGGGGACTCTTGGGTCCAGTCAAGTTGACACATAAAATTAACCAGATAGCCTCGATCTCTTAAGATTGAAGTGTGTCTGGGCTCGATTTATGGTCTCCTCATGACCTACTCATTCTTCTGGTCTCAGCTAGCGTGGCTCTAAATGCCGCATCTATGCTGATAACTGCCCCCCACCCCCGATTTATACCTTCAGCCCAAACCTTACCCCTAAACTCCAGATTCATATATTTATTTGCACACTTGATCTCTCCACTTAAATGTCTATTAGGCAGGGGCACCTGGCTGGCTCAGTTGGTGAAGCATGCAACTATTGATCTTGGGGTTATGAGTTCAAGCCTCGCCTTGGGTGTAGAGATTACTTAAAACCTCTTGGGTGTAGAGATTAAAAATAAAATCTTAAAAAAATTATCTATTAGGCATATCGAATCAGCAAAATTTGAATTTCTAAGTTCCCCTACCCCACCCCTCTCAGTCCTGCCGAATCTGTTCTTCTAGGAGCCGGTGGAAATTCCATTCCTCCAAGATTGCTCAGGCCAAAACTCTTGGAGTCATCCTTCACTCGTCGCTCCCAAAACCCCACATCAAATCCATCAGGAACTTTTGTCGGTTCCATCTTCAAATATGTAACTGTAGAATCGGACTGCATTTCTCACCACGCCAACTGCTAATTGTCCAGATTCCCATTGCCTTTTTCCTGAATGGCTACACAGCCTCTGAGGTGATTCTGTTCCTTCCTCCCAGACAGCCTTCTCACAAAGCAGCCAGAATGACCCCATTAAACCATTAGGCAGATCGTGCCTCCTTCCATGGCCTCCAGACCTCTATGGCCGTCAAGCCTTCCATGGCCTCCCAGCTCAAAGTCAAAGTCAGAGTCCTTACAAAGTCCCCCATGATCTCTCCCACCACTGTGACTTCACCTTTTACGAATGTCCCCAATTCCCTCTACTCCAGCCAGGCTGCCCTGGCCTGATTGCCCTCCTCGGAATACTCCAGGCACACACTCTGACTTTGAGGCCCCTGCATGCCCTCTGCCTAGATGTCTGCACACCTAACTTCCTCATAGGCTTCAAGTCTCTACTCAACTGAACCTTCCTACGGAGGCCAAACCAGATCTCCTATTTAAAACTACAACTTACCAGCTGTTTCCTCTGCTACTTCCAATCCTCCTGACCCTGTCTGATTATTTACAATTTTTCCTTTCCATTACATTTATCATCTCCTGACATGATATAATCCATTGATTTTCAAGATTGTTTTAAACTTTATTTTCATTTTCTTCTAAGAGAAAGAGAGAACAAGTGAGAGAGCATCGAGAGGGAAAGAGAGCAAGAGAAAATCCTAAGAAGGCCCCAAGCTCAGTGTGGAGCCCAATGCGGGGCTCAGTCCCATGACCCTGAGATCATGATCTGAGCCGAAATCAAGAGTTGGACGCTTAAGTGACTAAGCCACCCAGGTGCCCCAACCACAGCCATTTTAAAATCTTTTGTCATTTGCAGACAGTTGCTGTTTTACTCTGATGCTTTGGGGGGGAAATTATTCCTGTCAAAGTGCTTCGTCTTCAAGGAAATGCAATAAAAAAATACTCTGACAGGTTTCTGATAACTAAGATCAGTTTGCCTCATGTAGGAGGGATAATAATAAACCTTAAAAATTTTTTTTAACTTTTTATTCATTTTTGAGAGACAGAGAGAGACAGAGTATGAGCAGGGGAGGGGCAGAGAGAGAGAGAGAGAGAGAGGGAGACACAGAAGCTGAAGTAGGCTCCAGGCTCTGAGCTGTCAGCACAGAGCCCAATACGGGGCTCGAACTCATGAGCTGTGAGATCACGACCTGAGCAGAAGTCTGACGCTTAACTGACTGAGCCACCCAGGCGACCCAATAATAAACCTTTTAAGTGCTCTCCCAAGGCCACCTGCACAGCCTGAGACCTGTCCCTATTCTCCTTCCCCACCAGTAAATTGAGCCCATTACATGGATGATATAAAGACATGTGAGGATTTGCCTCAGCTGTGGGACACCTAGCAGGCTTTGCTGGAGCATTCGTTTTGTGCTGTTGTTTCTTAGTAATCTCTACACCCGACATGGGGTTCAAGGTCACAACCCCAAGATCAAGAGTCAAATGCTCATCTGACTGAGCCAGCCAGGGGCCCCTGTTGGAGCATCTGTGAGAAAAAAAAAGATGAAGAGTGAAACCACGGAAAATTCAAGGCCCAGGCACTGCCATAACATTCTGGGAGTTGTCTGGTCAGATGAGACTTGGGTTGTTCCACAAGCTGTGATCGATAAGGTACAAGCATATTCAATCCCTAAGAATGTGAAAGAGGTGCATGTCTTTGTAGGGATTTTGGAATCTGGAGGACTTTTGATCCCCACTTGGCACAGCGCCTCTGATCCTTATGCTCCCTGGGAAAGAGAGGGCACGTATGGGACGGGGCATCAGAGCAACAAGCCATCTTTGAGAAAGCAAAAATACCAGCGAAGTGGATCAAAGCTCTGGGCATCTCCCAAGCAGGGCTGTCGCTGAGTTACATGGGTCTGTGACTCCAGAAGGTATGGGCTGGCCACTGGGGCAGAGAAAAACATAGAAGGAGAAAGTACCCCTAGGATATTGGTGTCAGCTCTGAAAGGGGACAGAGCCCCACATACCCCCATAGAGGACCAGCTCCTGGCAGTGCACACAGCACTCCTCTGGGTAGAGCCTCTCCCACAGCAGCCAGTAGGCTGGGCTCAGAGCAGCCTGGCTGGTGATCATCATGAGCCCTGGCCGTCCACTCTTTGCACTGATGGCTCTGACAGTGCACAGGATGGATGACCGTGAATGAGCCTATGGGGTCAGGCTACGTAGAAAGACACCTGGGGGCATCTGCAAGAGCCTGAGGCAGTCCTCACTGTTCCCCATGTCTCAGCTCACGAGGCGTTGACATGCCCTGGCAATTAAGAAGTTGATGCCCTAACTCGGTAAGAACCCCATCTGCTGACTCTTCAGTAGATGCAGCAGACTGGGTGCACAGAAGGAGTGGCCACCACCATGGCCCGGTAAGGTGGCATGTTGGCAAGGATGTCAGGTTGTCCTTGAAGTTCTGTGACGTGGTTAATGCGGTAGAAGCACGTCCTGCCTGTTTTCAATAATGCCCAAGGCAACTACCAAAATAACCTGGGGCCATCCAGCAGAGTTCCCAGCTGATGAGGGATCGACAAACTGGTTATATGGGCCCCCTCCTTCTGCGGGACGGCTCCGAAGATGCCTTGGCTTGTGTGGACACTGCGTGTGGCCTAAGCCAAGCTTTCCCCTGGAGCCACGCCAACCAAGCTGCCACCCTTAGGGGAGCAGAAAAACTAACGACCATGGGTAGATACCCTCATCAACTAGACAGCCATTGGGGGTCACATTTCAAAAGTCGTGACTTGGAAGACTGGGCAATAGAACATGACATTGAACAGCGGTTCCGTCTCCCCTATGACACACAGGCAGCAGGGTTGGTAGAGAGAAACAATGGAATATCAAAAGAAGATCACATTACTAACGATGGTCAGGTGGATTAAAGTTCTGTCCCAGTCTTAATACACTCGAATGGTCAACCAGTAGGGCCTTTTGTCCCATATGCCGGGCCAGAGACCCCATGGAGGCACACAACACTGTAAAGGTATGGAAGCCATTATGCAACGCTTACCATGTATGAATGTGTTATGCTGCTGAGAACACCAAGCCCCCTCACACCTGCGGAAGGAGTTATCTAGTGGAATGGGATGTCCCACCAGGATGGACGAATTACTTGGGACTGCTGGGTGATGGGGAAGTACTCAGTCTCCAATGGGATCTGCTCTCAAGATCTATTGAAACGTACCCTCTCTGATGGAACATGCACCATCAAAAGAAGAGAGAAGGGAGGGGTCCTGGACTGGACTATCTCACCCCAAGTTCATCTCCTCCCTTCTGGCAGTGCTGCCTTCCCTGGCCAGCACTTATGGTAGGTACTAACAAGTTACGTTTCTAAAGTTGCCAACCTCCCTCTCCTCAAGGCCAGGTGGAAATGTTCTGTCTTTGCTTGATATGATCACTTGGCCACCATCTTTGATCCCTCCATAGTCCTGTTGGGAACACATAGAGAAGCCCTTATTATGGTGACCTATCAAGTCTTAAATAATAGCCAACAAAGCCTGTCCTTACCGAACACTGAAATGACTACATTATCCAGACAGAATGTTGTGTGTTCATACCTGATGAGTCTGCTAAGGTGTCATCTTTTTTTAAATGTTTATTTTCGAGAGAGAGAGTAGGAGCAGGGGTGGAGCAGAGAGAGAGGGAGACACAGAATCCGAAGCAGGCTCCAGGCTCCGAGCTGTCAGCACAGAGCCCGACACGGGGATTAAACTCACGAACTGCGAGATCATGACCCAAGCTGAACAAAGTTGGATGCTTAACCGACTGACCACCTAGGCGCCCCGAAGGTGTCATCTTTACTAAATCATATGACACAAGTGAACACCCTGAATGATCCGATTTCCAGCTTAGGGGACTTGGTAAATCAGAGATTCAGCTTATAGACTCCCGTAGAAAAATTTGTCACTGATTTGGGGGAGTCATCGTGTACATCTGTGATTTCCCTTGCATGTACCTGTATTGTTGCTGTGTCATCCGCCTCCAGTGCACCAGATAACTGCCACAGGAGCCACCCCACGCTAGGGAGATCCCTTGCTGACCACTCGGCGTCCATTGCAAAAGAGTGGGGCTTGCGAGATTGTAAGAACTCGTCACGAGGAGTGGAGTGTCGGGGAAAGTCATCAACGAGATGTGACCGCTGTTGCCTGTGAGCTGGCCCCGGCACAATCAGAGGCTCCTCACCTCCTTCCCTCGTGCTTGGAATGTGGGTTCTGTTTGCCTTCCCACTCCCAGAGGCTGCTCCGAGGACACAGCCTTGAGACGGTGTTGTGGTTTTGAAAAGACCCACCTGGCAGACGTGACCAAGCCCAGGTAAGGCCCCTTATAAACTTTTCAAGACGTGGCAAGTAGTTGCAAGGATCCGTTCGTCTTGCTGCCACCCAAGACGAGCCTTGTGTGCAAGTTCCCTTTGCCCACTAAACCTGCCACCTACCAGCCCAGGGTGGCCGGCCTCTCTTCCCGTCTTTCCCTGCCTTCTGAACGCACGGGCTGGTTTCCAATTTCACCTGGGAAGCTCCCTCGGCGACTGCAAACCAACAAACACATTCCATGGAGTTAGGAATTGATGGCTTTGTTCAGTGATATGCCCTTAGAGCAGTGCTTGGCTCAGAGTAGAGAGTCTTTTTAATTTTCATTTTTTGGTCAGTATTTAAAAAATAGGGAACCGAAGAAAAACCATCCTGGAGTTGGCTCAGGAATAACTAGAAATAAAATACCACAAGGGTTAGTCTTTCTCACTCTTTGCCCTCCTACATTCTACTTTTTTCCTTTTTCTTTTTTTTTTTTTTTTTTTTTTTTTTTTTTTGAGAGAGCAAGAGTGAGGGAGGGGCAGAGGGCGAGAGAGAAAAGCAGGCGCAGCACTGTCAGGGCAGAGCCCAACATAGGGCTCAATCTCATGAACCTCGAGATCAGGAGCTGAGCTGAAATCAAGAGTCGGACGCTTCACCAAATGAGCCACCAGGCGCCCCTCCTGGATCCTATTCTTCATTGGCTGTTTGACCTTAAACAAGTAAGTCACTTAACCTCTGTTCCAGCACTAATAGAACTTTATATAAAGATAGGAACATTCTATGTCTGCCTCATCCAACATGGTGGCCACGAGCCCCACACAGCTACTGAGTATTTGAAACGTGGCTAGTGCAACGGAGTAAGTGAATTTTATTTAATTTTAATGAATTAAAATTTAAGTAGCCACAGGACGTCTAGGTGGCTCGGTCAGTTAAGCGTCTGACTCTTGATTTTCGGCTCAGGCCACAATCTCATGGTTTGTGAGATCGAGCCCCCTGTAAGGCTCTGTGGTGACAGTGTGGAGCCTGCTTGGGATTCTCTCTCTCCCTCTCTGCCCCTCCCCCGGCCCATCCTCTCTCTCTCACTCTCTCGCTCTCTCAAAATAAACAAACATGTACAAAATAAACTTACGTAGGCACAGGTGGCTAGTGGTTACACCATTGGACAGTGTAGGTTTGTTTTCTCATCTGAGGATGAGGTCATGTGTATGTGGAGCACCCAGCTGGCCAGGACAGGCACACCGTGCGTGCTGCCCCCAGCCCCTGCCCCACGCTGCTGTGACAGACCGCAGGTAAGGAACCTGACCGGACCAAAGGCACAGCCCACAGACTATGTGGGTAGGGGGACCAGAGCACGTGTTTAAGGGCAGGCTTGGAGAGACGACACCCACAAGGACCCTATGAAGTGGAAGAACTCAAAGATGGCCCCTCAGTACATTTCCCATACGTGGATTCGAATGATCGCGTCGCTGATGCTTTCAGACTGCTCAGAAAAGCCTTGGAAGTCCTCAGCGGTGCTTTGGGGTTGCTGGAGAACCTTGAACATGGGGTCTAAGCGATAGACTTCTTTCCTACTCTGCACTGGGCTGTGAAAAGCAGTCAGGTTAGGTTTCTTCTGTTAGAGCTTGAAATTCACTGAGATCCCCTGGAGGCACACTTTGAAAATAGTGTCCATAAATGTGAAACATAAGCATCCTGCACAGGAGACGGGACGCGGCACAGTTAAATCAGTGCGAAAGGCCATAAAACTGTAGCGTCCCAGGCCGAGTTCTGAAAACCCAAATATCTCATGGTTCTCTGGAGCTCAAATCTTTTTAGATTTAAAGTCACAGAATCCTGGACTTTTCATTCATCCAGATTTAATAACAAATATCGAAGCCTGATTTTTAAAAAAATTCTGATACACTTGACTACCATAAATGCTCTGCAGAATGGCATGAATTAAAGATCAAACGTGTACATATATCAGAGACCTGACTTGAAAAACCAGAAATTGCTCTAATTACATTAGTGAGGATAGCCAACACTCAACGGTGGTTGTGAGAAAAGAAAAACAGGAAAGAAAGAGCAGAGATGTTCCAAGACAGTCTTCAAAGACCAAACCCAAGGACTTGATGGGAACCTTCCTGGAGTGATGTAAAAGCCCCCTTAGCCCTTGTGGTCCTCCACTGGAGGAGAGAGAGGGGCTGGGGGTACCGTAGGGCCTGCCCTGCTAGAATGGACTTGTTCCAAATCCAGATTGGAAAGCATCTCCCTGGCTTCATCACTTTTCTTGGTAAATCGCTCTTCTCTGGGAGGAAAGGCACACTGAATGTTATTTAAACACATAGGATTTTTTAAGAGAAGAGAAAAGAAAAAAGAAAAGAAAAAAGAAAAAGAAACCTCCAGATCCCAGCACCTAAAGAGAACCACTCCACATTCTGAAGGACATCCTTCCTGACTCCTTTACCCAGGCTGATGGAACTATCTATCCTGGCAAGAGGGAGATGCACTCTACACTTTCATTGTGAGTCAGCTCTTCTCAGAGCGCAGTGGTGCCCGCTTCTCCCCCCGCCCCCCCAGCTTTCTGTCATCGCGGCCGAGGGCTCTGCATCCCAGCTATTCTCTGGCCAGCCCAGACAATTTCACTTCGCCTCTCCTAACTTTCCCCCTGCACTCCCCCAAGCCTGCCTTCTGCTGGGGTATACACCAGGGTGTTCCCATTCTTCCCCGGGCTGGGCAAACCCTGCCCTCAAGAGAGTAGGACTAGGCTTGTTGAGGGCTTAAAGATTCAGAGTCAACTGTTCCCTGAACACCTGCTCTGTTCCAGGAACTTGGGGCTAGAAACTAATGACCTGCAGATTCTCGGCCACACCACCCAGTAAGCTTGTCCACTGAAAAGCCTGAGACACAAAAGGATGGACCCGGGTCACACGGCTAGGAAAAGGCAGAACTGGAATCCGGACTCAGATCTCCCGACCACACGTCCCCTGCCGCATCCCCCAGTCAGACCTGATCCCTAATGTTGCTGATGGAGGAAGTAAACGGGAAGGGGGGCTAGGAGAGGCTTCAGAGGTGTGGAATCTCTTCCTTTCTCAGTAGGTGCGAGAGCACAGTGACCGCAGCCCCTGGGAACCAAGGCCCACGCTCGCGGATTAAACCAGTGGGGTCAAATTTGCCACGTACCCTTGTCAGTATAGGTTTCTGACACCCCATATATGTGAAGAAATTATATAGAATATTTTTAATCAATATCTTACATCCCCCAAAACTCTAAGGTCAAGAGGCACTGTGAATAATATTGGACGGAGGTCCGTATTTCCAATCAGCAAGCTTTGCCAATTTTCGCTGTTTATGCACATTTGCATGATTAGAAATGACTTCAATCAGGTTTCTTGGCAGAAATGTTGTTAGGCTGCTTGTCCCTTTGGAGGGTTACATTCATTAAGAGCAGATAACACACCGTGTAAATCCACTTAACCCACACACATTGTTTGCAACATACTGGCATTTGCTGCAAGTGAGCGAAGAAGCGCCAGGACTTCCCCCAGCGTGTGGCTCCCACCCCTCCCCCGGGAAGGTCTCGTGATGGACCCATGACCACTGCGCATTCAGCAGAGGGTGCTGTCCATCCCCCAAACATCAGTTTCAATAGAGCTTCGCTTTCATGTACATGGGAGTCCTAATAGTTCTTTATACACCTTCATAGAGCAGCTGTCTTGGGCCAGAGACCAGACCAGACCAGAGACAGGACGGGACACCCCACAGAGGCTGTCACGGGCTCATTAGAGTTTGCAAAGGAAAATGCAAGTTGCCCAGTTAAGTTTTAATTTTTGGATAAACAACGACCGCTAAACACCATCAGGGGAAGGGGTCAGACAGTGGGTCCAGAATTCCCACAGCCCCACAGGGTCTGGCTGCCCCGCGGTGTCAGCGCCTCTTCTAAGGGCTGGCCAGCACAGTCCCGGGCACCAGGCGCACGGTGGCGGAGGGGAGAAGAAGGACCTGCCTGCAGGGAGCTTATGGCCTGGCTGGCAATGCGGACAAGTTTTGGAGCGGGGGGCGGGGTCCGTGAAAGACCAGGTTAGTCTGTTTCCCACGGTGGGTGACAAAGCGGTGTCTCAGCCACAACACCTGCCCCGAAGCAGCGGATGAAGGCAGTTGAATGCCCCAAAAGCAATGTTTCCTGCAGTTTCAGGGGTCCCCGGGGGGATCAGCATTTATGCTCCGCCCCCCCCCCACCCCCAACCGAGCCAGAGCGCTCTCAAGTACCTGGGGGCCACGGTGACCCTGCGCCTCTCACCTCGGAGCCTAGGTCTCCTCCGTAAAGTAGGTTATTGTCGTGGTCTGTCGTGCTTTTCCGAGCCATGGCCTTGCACTCAGAGGACTCCAGGAATTTAGATTCACCGCCCCGACGAACCTAAGATACAAGCGCCAGTAAATGTACTGCACGGGTCACACGTGGGTCCAGCACGTTTGCTGCCGCCCCACCCCCACCCCCACCCCCCTCCCCCAGCCCCGCCTGTCGTGAGGCAGATACCGCTTCAAAATCCGGAGCAGTCGTGCTGACCCCTAGGTGAAAGCTGAGGTGAAAGAGAGGTGGACGGTGTATCCCCAGGTAGCACAGCTGGGCCCTGTCCCGTTCTGCCTCCCCTGTAACAGGTGCAACGCCCACGGAGCCCCTGCCCCCCAGCGCTGTTTGGCATCACTGACCCACGCGGAGCTTCCTTCCCAGAGTGCTTACCTTCTAGAGAACAGGAAAGTGACAGGGACAAAGCGGGGGGCGGACCAGGTACTTAGATATGCACGCGGCATAGACCCTGGGGGCTTGAGAGTGAGGACAAAGGTAACAGCGGCCGCCCACTTAGTGCCGGTCCCCCTTGGATGTCCTCTTATGTTATCTTATTTGCTAACCACAGTAACTGTGCCAAGTGCTGTGATCCCCGTGGAATGAATGGGGAAACTGAGCAGTGGAGAAATTCGGTAGCTTCCCCAGGGGCACAGAGCCAGAATCTGAGCCTCGGCCCGGCCGGCTTCAAGGACTTCACTGCAGAGCCAAGGAACCCCCAAATTCTGCCTCAGGAACAGGAGAGGAGTCTCCATTGCTGGAGCTCACTCTCGAGGTGACACTCTGGTTCCTCCAGGGTGAATTGCGATGACCTGAGCTCAGCGGCCCGATCTGGCTGGAGAAGTTCATTCCTAGGAGGAGGCCAACTGAGTTACCTTCTGATCCCACATCAGCTCAGCGTGTGACCCGGTCCGCACTTCAGCTCATGGTCCTTGAAGAAATGCCCTTGTTACAGATTCTGTACCCACACGCCTGCTACACCCCACGCCCTCAGAGAAGGAAAAGACCAAAACGCCACTGCCGTCGGCTCGCTTCTTCCGGTCTTTTATCCCCCGGTAGTCAGGCACTCTCGGGAACTGGGCTTAATGGGGTTGATTTGCCCTTAGAAGGTAGCAGCTGACCCAAATTTTCCCTGCAGAAGTGTCCTTGATGAGGAATCCTCACAGATGTTGCAGGAGGAGGTGAGTCTTGAGTGCAGAGCAGGGAAGGGCAGTCTGCCGCCTGGGCCACCAGGAAGCGCTGCCCCAGACGCCCCGTAAATGTGACATCTGACGTGTGATCTAATGACTCCGTTTTCAAAAGCTAATTCCCGTGCACCCCCCTCCCAGCAGTCACTGCGCCCACCCTTCCTGAGGATCCTGGCACTTCCACTGACGTGGCAGGTGCTCCGGCTTTGGAACGGACGTTGATTTCACGGACTCCCACTTTTGAGCTGAGTGATCTTGGGCAAGTGATTTCACCTCCATGAGCCCAGGTTTTCTTACCTGTAAAAGGGGAGGGACACACTCTCCTAGAGCAGGAGTGAGGGTTGAGAAAATATTTGCAAAAATGCCTCGTTTTTACCTGTTCTTTTTAATTTAAAATTATTTATTGATAGGGGTGCCTGGGTGGCTCAGTCGGTTAAGCCTCTGACTTCGTTTTGGCTCAGGCCATGATCTCACAGTTCATAAGATCGAGCCCCACCTCGGGCTCTGTGCTGAGAGTGCAGAGCCTGCTTGGGATTCTCTGTCTCCCTCTCTCTGCCCCTCCCCTGCTCGCACTCTCTAAATAAATAAACTTTAAAAAAATATTTAAATAGATGCATTTAGCCCCAGGATGAATATATGTGTATACATATATTCCCCCTCATATAATGCCATGAATGTAAGGCTTTTCCTCACAAATATGCGTTTTGAAAGTGGAGCTCTTTTTTCCCTTCCCCCCCATCCCAGGGCTTGGCAGAGTGCTGAGATCCTCGTGGGAGCCCGACAAGGACTTAAATTGAGTCAGAATCTGTGATAGCATTGTGTTCCGGTTTTCTGGAGCCATAGGATCACCAAAGTCTCTCGAGTGTGAGGGGTGTGCAAAATGTAAACTATCTTCATCGTGTTTGAATATGTCAGAAGCAATCATTGCATGTCGACTTCAGAAGGGACACAGGGACGGTATGGATTTCTTAAAAGGGTCTGTTTTGTGTTGCTTTGCTGCTGTTTTGACACAATGGCTTTGGAGAACAACATCTGAGCTTTAGGTAGGGACCCTTGGGAAGTGTGATGTCATTCAGATACATCTAAAGCAATGAGCTGCGACACAAAGCCAGTCCCTACCTCCCTACGCTAGGCATCCTTTAGGATGGTCTGTACTTATCTAAGACATGTTTCTGAATCGAGACATCTGAACACGAAGTTTACAGTCCAGATAGGTAAGAAGAAGGGCTGGTAATATTAAAGCAAGAGGGTTTTTTCTCTACACTGACCAAAATAGGAGGAAGCCGCGGCTCGTAAACCTGGTGTTCAAAACACCATCAGCCTGGCATCAAAGTTTATAAACGTAACAACTATGTTTTTCCACTCACAAAACACATACATGGGTAAAATAAAATGAAAACATGTATTCTGTAGAAAAACCAGACGACTTTACAACTGCCAACATGATTCTTCTTTTAAATGTTTATTTATTTATTTAGAGAGGCATGGGAATGAGCGGGGGAGGCGCAGAGAGAGAGGGAGACAGAGAATCCCAAGCAGGCTCCAGGCTCTGAGCTGTCAGCACAGAGCCCTACGTGGGGCTCGAACCCACGAACTGTCAGATCATGACCTGAGCCGAAGTCGGACGCTTAACTGACTGAGCCACCTGGCGCCCTCTGACTAGTCTTGCTTTAAATTCATGACTGCAAACTTCAAGTGGGTGCTTATCCCAAGCCTAGAAACCTCTCATCTCTCCTCAAACCTTCAACACTTCCTCCCAACTCTCAGCGTGGAAAACTGAAGCAATGGTAAGACCTCGCGGAGCACGTCTACCCATATTCTTGTCTCCTTTCCCCCCGACCACAGGAGAACCACTGGCGCCCTGAGTCACCTTGCACTCGGCACCGGATCCCGTCCTCTCGCACCCACTCCAGCCTCTCCTCGGCAGTCCTTTCCTCCAGAACGCCAGCTCATCCCTCCCTGTCGGCTCGTTCCCATCAGCGTACAGACATGTTGTTTCTGTTGAAACCCCCTCTTGCACCCACTGTTTCCCACCACAACGCAAATAAGCAAACATTTCTTGGAAGAGAGTTGACTGTATTCGTTGCCTCCAGTTCCTTTCCTTCTGTTCTCCATCAAATCCACGCCAGTGGCATTTGAAACCCTAGGTGACTCCCTCCTTCCTGAGACGCTTCCTTCCTTGACTTCCAGGACATCACACTTCCCCTGCTCTGACCTCACTCGTTGCTTCCTCAGGTCCTTTTGCTTGTTTCTTCTCATCTCCCTAAACTCTTTTAACAGTAGCACATCCTAGGCTCAGTCCTCAAATTCCTTCGCTTCTCTGTGCCCACTTCCCTGTTGATCTCATTTAGTTGCATCATTTAAATACCATCCAATGGTATTTAAATACCATGGACGATGACATCCATCTTTCTGTCTCTCAGGTTCCGATCTGTCCCCTGGACTCGAGACTAATACATCTACTGCTTACCTGACATCTCCATTTAACTAATAAACATTTAAGCGCGACACGTCCAAGAACCGAACTCTAAACTCCTTCAAAAGTGTTCCACCACCTCCCCCATTTCTCTGAAGGGCAGCCCCATCCTTTCAGCTGCTTGAGCCTCAAATCTAGTAGTCATTTTTGCCTTTTCTCTCTCTCTCTCTCTCTAATTCACATTTAATCCATCAGCAGATGGACAGCTATGCTCTTTAAGTTGTACCCAGAATCCAGGCCCTTCTCACCACCTTCACTGTGACCCCCCTGGCCCACAGCTCATCATCATCTTTGGCAGGAGACTTGCATTGCTTCCTAACTGGTCTGCCTGTTGGATCCTTGTCCCTCCGTCAGTCCGTCCCCAACCCACAGCCAGAGCGATCCTTTTAAAATATGTCATGCTACTCCTCTGCTTCAAACTCTCCAGTGGCTTTCTATTTCACTGGGAATAAAAGCCAAAACCCCTTACAGTGGCATTCAAAGCCCAATACGGTCTGGCCCCTTCCCCCATCCCCAATTTTTCTGATCTCAACAATTATTGCTCTCCTTTTTTCTGACTCTGCTTCAATTATCTGGCCTCCTCACTGTTCCTTGAATACCCAGGGACACTGTCTAAGCCAGGCTTTGCTCTTGGCTGTTGCCTCTACCTGGAAAACTCTTGCCCCAATATCTGCAGTTTGTCTCCTTCCTTCCTCCACATCTCTGTTCAGCACAGTGATGCCTTGCCTGAGTGTTCCATCTAAAATGTAGAAAAGAGGGGAGTCCCGTCGGCTCAGCGACCGACTCTTGGTTTCGGCTCAGGTCATGATCTCACGGTTTCGTGAGTTCGAGCCCTGCATCGGACTCTGCACCGGCAGCACGGAGCTTCCTTGGGATTCTCTTTCTCTCTGCCCCTCCCCCACTCATCTCTCTCTGTCTCAAATAAAGACACTTTAAAAAAATAAAACGGAGTAAAGAACATGGCTTTTGTCTGCTGTATCTGAATACCTAGAACAGCACTCAGCGTGTTGTAGCAGATGCTGTGGTTGGGCCATCCGGATCCCTTTCGGACCCGGGCACTTGTTTCCCTAGTGGCTGCGAATGTCGGTGGCTGATGGCTTTCAGCTGAGTCCCTCTCCAAGCATTGCTTTCAGCTGCAGACAGGTGCCTTGGCCAAGTTCACGGCCTTCGCCTAGAGACAAAGGAGAGCGCTCGTCCAATGACTGACCAATGTGGGGGTGTGAATGCCCAGCCCCCTTGCTTCACTTTGACCGTAGCTCCCGAGGCCAGTGTGTAAGTGCAGCTCCACTCCTCCTACCCACTTAGCTCTCCAGCAGGTGCATATGCAGAGGGCATTCCACCAACGAACTTCCTGCACATAAATCTTACTTGTGTTTCCCAGGAAACTCAACCTAACACTGTGCATACCAGCAGTGGTTTGAGGAAGCAGACTCTAAAAGCAGATTTGGGTGGTGGCTCATCCGACAGGGGCAACCCCGTCACCGGTGGCAAGTGGAGGACAAATAGCCCAGCAGGTTGCAATGGCCACGTGGCGAAATTTTCATTGGTGGTGTCTTGGGATGGGACTCTGTTGAAAAGGAATGAACTGGCAGGTTCAATATCTCACGCTTTTGAGAGGTTCGTGGGAAAAGCACTAATTCGTAAGGATAGTGCTTCTTGCTCACGGCTACTGTTGTTTTTGAGAAAGACCGTGAAAAATCGGGGTTAGAGATCTGCAGTCGAAGGTGAAGGGAGGAAGAGGCCAGCTTGGCTGCACATAAAGGGACTCTCATTTCTCCCCAGCCAAAGGGCAGTGAAAGCTGAGGATACGGCGGTATAAGACCTAATTATGAGATAAATAGCATCTCAGAGAAGGCAGACTTCTCAGTCCCAGCAAGGCTGAAAAACAGCAGGATCCTGAGATTTGGGATGAAGACTTTGGGGTGATACACTTGGAGACCTTGAAACCCCAGATGCACCCGATCCCCAGGGCCTGCAGGAATGACCCAGCCCTCCCTGCTGGGGACCAGCACTCCTTTTGGTTGAAGATGTTATAGAGGGCTCTGTCTTGTAAGGCAACACACATCCCTTCAGGACCTCCCTTCTGGCTATGAGACCAATATCGAGTCACCATCAGCAACTCACCAGAAAAGTGCTGGGTTAAGGGGGGTTTGGGAGGCCACTCTCCTGAGATACATAATTCCCCAGCAAGGACCCTAGGAGATAGTGCTCATCTACTCCCATGATGGTTCTTAGAAGTTTGGAGTAAGGGATGGCCCACATTAAATGAAGTAGAAATTCTAGAACAGATGGTGGAAAAAGGGAACCAAAGGATCAGAGAAATGGGCATTCTAGACTGGATATACTGTAAAAGGACACAGAACTCGCCAGTTGAGTATGCTCTGTGGGTGAGCCAGGAGAACACTCATTTTACCAAAGGGACCAGGTAAGTACTGCACAGAAGGGCCCCAGCATCATCGGGAAGCTCTGTCCTCTGTAGGAGGCTGACAGTACAAGATCCAGTTATTGGAATTGGCCTCACATAGAGCAGTGAAGAAACTAGGTGATAAGACAAGAGGTCAGCTGGTGGTACTCAGTGATCAGGAACATGTGGATAAAATTACCATAACGAGCAGCAAAATCAGAGTGGCAGCTGGGAGGTTTGACCCCCCACAGAACCATAGAGGCGGTTAACAGAACACAGCATTCACAGGAATAGTCAATGGTCAACAAATATGTCTCAGTTTCTACGAGCAAATCAATATGGTGGATGACAAGGAGGTTGAGGGCAGCCACCTCAATAAAAAGCCACCATCTAGGGGCGCCTGGGTGGCTCAGTCAGTTAAGCGTCTGACTTCGGCTCAGGTCACGATCTCGCGGTCCGTGAGTTCGAGCCCCGCGTCAGGCTCTGGGCAGATGGCTCAGAGCCTGGAGCCTGTTTCCGATTCTGTGTCTCCCTCTCTCTGCCCCTCCCCCGTTCATGCTCTGTCTCTCTCTGTCTCAAAAATAAATAAACGTTAAAAAAAAAAAAAAAAAAATTAAAAAAAAAAAAAAAAAAAAAAAAAAGCCACCATCTATTATTCTGGTTCTAGACCTGGAACCCACTAAGAGGGAAATCAGATGGATGAAGGAGCCCGTAATACCACGGCAAGCGTATATGGTAATGACGGCCAATAGGGACCTAGGGCCATTTACTCAAGTCACCATACACTGGGGACAGAATATCCACACACTTTGAAGATTTTTGGACACAAGATTCAACCTGATGCGGATATTCAAAGTGTCAACATGGTCCTTCTGTTAGAGTTGGGGGCGCAGAGAGGCCAGGAATAGAGAGTCCTGGTCCAGGTCTAACTCAGCGAGATCACCGGGTCTATGACTTGCCCAGTGGTCATTTCCGTATGTTCTGAGTGTACCATTGGAATGGACCAGCTTGCAGGTTGGCGATATTCTAATAGAGGCCTTGGCCTGAGGTACCAGCTATCGCAGAGGGAACTACTTAAATCACGCCCCTGCCCCCCAGACACTAGAGGAAATACCTTGTGGCAGGTGGGAATAGTGCTGATTGATGTTATCCTTACAAACCTGAAGGGTGCAGGGGTGGTGGTTCCTAGAACATCCGCATTGACCTCGCTCCTCTGGCCTCTACAAAACCACACTGAAGATTACAGCAAACTCAACAGAGTCGCAGCCCCATCTAAGAGCAGCTGCCACGTCCAAAGCCACGTGCGTGTTAGAGCAGATCGATGCGGACCTACCCCGTCAGTGAAGTTCGCGGGGATCCAAGGGTCCAGGACACGCCGTTCCATTACCTCCAGATTAAAGGACACAGTATTGCACCTCCTGTCTCTCACCACACTTCTAAGTGGAGCACATGACTGGCGGGCCTCTCTGGATTCTGAAGCAGCATGCTCCACGCCTAGGAATCCTGCTCCAACGTCAGCCTACGTCCTGGGAGTACGCCAGCTCTGAGCAGGCTCTGGAGCGAGAAGGGCCCCTGCGGGGCGGGTGGGCTCCCAGCCACGTGGTCAGCACTAACTAGACGACCTCACGGTATTAAAGGCATTGGTGATGGAAAAGCTGTTGTGTGCCAAGCTCCAGGAAGAGGATTACGATGCAAGGCCTGCAACGGTGTTGTATTCAAGGCTCCTGAGAGAAACCGAGCCCCTGACCTTGGGATACGAAGCCACTAAATGGCCAGAACCGCCCGTCTTGAACGGTTTGAGCAGGCCCTGTGGCAATCCATCCTAAGATGGCAACGACACAGCTAGAACCTGAGGGACGAACAGGGGGCCCAGAGCCCCAGATCTTTCACACCAGAACCTCTCCCTAAGCTCCCCCGTATGTGTGCGTGAAGGGTCCCTGATGGTCACCTTAGTTAGAAGGAAAAAACTGAAGTGTGGTTCTGTCGGTTCACCATGTGGGTACAAGCTCAAATTGGATAGCTGCTGCTCTATGGCAGGCGGCGGGCGGGGGTGGGGGGGTGCAAACGACAGTGATGAGGGAAAATCGTCCCAACACACAGTTTAGGGCAATGCATCTGGACATTTACTGTGTGGGAAGAGAAGTGGTCCAAAGCAAGAATAAATACAATGGTATAGGGCTTGGCTGTTGGTCAGGAGCTTGGAAATAAAATGGCTGCAAAATCGCCCAGCACTTGGGTGACTAGAATCGACACATTCTGTACATGGGTTTGCTTTTTCTGCCTGCAGGACCTCAGCCAGCATCATCAGTGTTTATTCTACCCTGATGGGACCCTCCACCTCCTCGGACCAAAGAATCTGCACTAACAGCCAAAGAGATGTGCAGTGGGCACGGAGCCCGCAGTCCGCCGTTTCTATGACATACGGTATCCTCTGGAAGCTGCCAGCCTGATTGACTGGAATGGCCTTTTGAAGATGCAACGGCAGAGCCAGCTCGGAGACAATACCGCTCAAAGATGGTGTGGCAGGAAGCTTCTAAGAATCCTTGATGAGCCCTGCCTCCTGCCATTCACAACCCTGTGTGACTGTGCCCCTTGAGTGTGGACTTAATTGACTGGCTTCTGATAAACACAATATGGCAGAAGTGACAGGATGTCACTTCCAGACAAAGTTACAAAAAGACCGTGATCTGTCTTGTTTTCTCACTGCCTCTTGGACTGATTGTTTTGAAGCCAGCTGCCATAATGTGAGGCAGCCCCGGGGACAGGCCCAGTGATGAGGGGACAGAAGCCTACCAATGACCATGAGTGATCTTGGAAGAGGGCTGACTCCCTCTGAGCCTTAAAACGGGCTGCATCTTTTGTCAATGGCCCTACACACTCATGCAAGACCTGGAGCCAGAGGGACCTACCTAAACTGCACCTGTGTTCCTGACCCACAGAACTGAGATCATGTTTGTCATTTGAGCCACTAAGTTCTGGGGTAATTTGTAACATAGCGTTAGGTAACTAACATGGAGGACTGCCCTTTTAGAAACCAGAGGTGGAGTTGAATAGTTTAGCGCCACTCCCAGTGACCCACTTAGAGGAGCTGGGTTTCTCATCCCCGCAACTCTGGGCCCCGTGGGTTGTTTTTAATTTTAGGGAGCGCGCGCACGCTAGCAGGGGAGAAAGGCGCGGGGAGAGAGAAAATCTCAAGCAGGCTCTGCGCTGAGTGTGGAGGCCCCATCCCAGGACCCTGGGATCATGACCTGAGCTGACACTGAACCAACTGGGCCACCCAGGTGCCCCCGGTTTAGAGGTTCTTGCTCTGAGAAGAGGAATGCATCTACTAGTGACACAGGGACATACCCATTAAGCTTTATAGCTTAGAGTTACTTCGGGGTCATTTTGCTAAAGAAAAACAGGCAAGGAAAGAAGTTACCATTTGGCAGAGGTGCAGGAGACTCTAGTCCTCAGGAATTGGGCCAAGGAAGAATATGTCTGACTCTCAAGTGATCTAAGGGGGCAGATAAACATGGCCACCTGTGGTAGAAAGACCCGGTGAACAAGGGCTCAGACTCCCTCGGAGATTAGGAGCGGGTCAAGCCATCCTGACCAGCAGAGGTTCGAGTTGATAGAGCGCTCTAGGAGGAGGAGAGGGGAGGAGGTCACTTGTGGCCAGGACACCAGCTTCGATGGCAGGGTCTGTGTTTTGCCCACTAACCTTCTTCGAAGCAGGAAGAAATGCGGCGGACTCTGAAGCTATTCCCAGAGCTGCTTCTCTGAAGCCGGCGCATCCCAGCGATGAAAGGATGGCCCACACTGGATGCAATAAGCAGACTACGCCGAAGGTATAAAAGTCTGACCCTCTGGCCTGATGGATACTGCAGGAATATCGTGTTTCCAGAGCATCTCACAGGATCTCTGCACAGCCTTTGTTGCAACAGCATCTCAGTTCAATTCTTCCTCCTGCCCAGTCCTCCTTTTTACTCCCTCACAAATGTTCACCCCACGGTCAGGCCCCAAGAAACTCCCCGTACGCATCTTTTGCAGTTTCCTCTGGAACCCAACACAACAGCTGAACAAATGAATACACGGTTACCTATTTGGTGCTGTGCCGTCCTTAACCCATTTGCACAACCCAAGAACTAGGAGAAATGTGGTTTTAGAATGGCAGAGACCATCCAGAGTGGAGCTCAGGCCTATGCAGCGCCTTCTAATGGGAAGAATTCGAACCACTGAGTTGGAAAAGATGTCAATGGTCTTCCAACGGTTTCTTTTTCGTAGAGAACCGCGTTTTTTGAGGTGCAGTCTTACGTGGGACCTTACGTGGAGAGGGAGTTCAAAGTTACCTCCACCAACATGGCTTCTCTTGCCGTGAGACACCTCTGAGGAACGAGATTCCCTCTGTATCATCTGAAATGGGCAAGAGAAACCCTGACCTGCTGCCATGTTTACAGAAGCTATTTAACTCCAGAGAATTCCTGGAGTCTGAAGAGCAGACACCAGATTAAGCGATGTAGATTTAGCAAGACAATGACCTGCTCGTTTTTTTGCAACCTACCAGACACCAGGCATTCTATTTATACGTATCTTATTTCATTTAAGCATCAGAACCCTGTGAGGAAGAATCGTTTCTGTGTTACGGCTGGAAAAACCGAGAGCTGTGATCTTTCTTAGTAACTTCAAGTCCAGCGCTGCCCATAGCTCAGCGGTCAAGAGCTTGTGCTGGGCACTCAGACTGCCGGGACCAACTCCCGCAACTATTGCATAGCTTTGGGCAAGTGACCTGTGCCTCGTTCTTCTAACGCCTAAGGGAGACTGGAAAGTCACCTACCTCGGGAGGACGTTGGGAGGAGTCAGCTGATACGTGTCAATTAGAACAGAGCCTGGCGCACAGGCAACTTCTAAATTTGGCTATTTCTCTCCAGACACGGCAGGCCTGGGAAGAAGCCAGTTTCGGACATGCGAGGCCGGAGTATTACCCTTTGTCACCACTTTTCCCCTGTGACTTCTGGTCAGAACACACTTGGGGAGAGCCTTTGTACCAGAGGTATGGATGGGCACCCGAGGGTCGGAGCGCGGTCTGTCCCATGGGTAACCTTCACCACCAGGGAAGAAGTTCCACCTGTGTCTTTTTCCCTCTGTGCTCCTTGGGAGGGTGGAATCATGCCTCTCTGGGATTCAGGACCTCGCAAGGGTGATGCCTGCCACATGTCCGGTGCCACACAAATCCTTCTGGAATAAAAAGCACTCATGAGGGAGAATGGGATGGCTTCACGTGGGAGGCCTACTCCACCATTCTGTGCTTCCTGCTTGTGTCTCAAAGTACCTTCAGGATGAAGGTTAAAAATCTCAAGTACCTGAACCATGCCCTGAAGGGGCGAGTAACATTTATTATGAGTAACTCCATTTTTCCCTGTGTGGCTTTAAGCTGATAGAAAATCTGCTAACAGCCATTTAAGAGGAAAATTTGTAACATCCTTTTCAATGACCAGGTTATAGAAATCCAATACCCAATCAATCCCCTGCCACTGTGGGTATCACTAGCAGCTTCCGTGGGGGGGTATGGCTTTATATTTGGTATTTTCAGCTTCTCATACTGAAGAGTTGGAGAGCAGCTCCTCCCTGGCAGCAATTACCCTTAATTTACGTTAGTACTCATATTCTGTGCAAGCCATGGAATCCCTTAGCCAAACAAATACTAAAAACCACCTCAGGTGAACACTATGTGTACTTCCAGCCCTAAGTCAGTAAACCAGGGATCATTCCCCACAGAACAAGTGGGCTAGTCAACATGGGAGATCAGAAATTATGGATACCTTAATTCCTCGACCTTACGTGTGCACTGATTTTCCAAGCAATCTTTTGGTGAAGTCCTATGCCATTTCTTTGAGATGCCTGCCGGAGTCTTTTACACAGGGTAAAAGAATTGAAATCGAAATCGGGAAGGGCCGGAATACAGCTGTCCCTCCTGGTTTAGCTCCTCTGCACTATTGCCCTTCAACCTGAGGCCCACGCATCTGGCAGCACAGGCCTGCTTAAGGGAATCTCCCCGCTCCGATTCCCCACGGAGCACCAATGTGCTTGCGGGCTCCCTTTTCATTTCAGGTGAGGAAACTGTCGACTCCTGCTTTTGCTCAGAAACCAGTTAAGACCAAAATTTACAATCTCACGTATTAGCTGATGTGTCAGGAAATGGTGAGAAATGAGGCCAAGTAAGTACTGCCTAAGTACCTTTAGAAGATCTTAGTCATATTTAGGAAGTTAAGCAGTATAGATAGATGGCAAGAGAGATAGAAAGGAGAAGGCCCCGATGGGCAGCAGATGGCCTAAGGCATCCAGAAAACAGGTCAGGTTATTAGTGGTAGAAGTCTGAACGACCTCAAGCCACCACCTGTAGCTCGACCTCCTCCATCAGACTACGTTGAGGTAAGAAACGGGACTTCTGCAGTCCCAGCGACTGATACAGAAGTTGATACTTGACCCCTTGCCTCATTTTACCAGTCTCACCTTTTGCTTAAACTCTCTAGTTCAGGTGAAATTTTCTTCTCCTCTGGTACCTCATTCCCCTGTTGAGGGAAATGTGTTCTTAAAAACAATTCGGGGGCACGTGGGTGGTGCAGTCGGTTGAGTGTCCAGCTCTTGATCTCAGCTCAGGTCATGATCTGTTTGTGAGATCGAGCCCCGTGTCGGACTGTGTGCTGACACCGTGGAGCCTGCTTGGGATTCTCTTTCTCTCCCTCTCTGCCTCTCCCCACGATTGCCCTCTCAAAATAAACTAAAAAAAAAAAAAAAAAAAAAAAAAAAAGCTTACATTGGAAGATGGAGTACATTAGCCAGTCTTAAGCACATTCTGACCACTCGTAGATACCAAACTGACTGATGCCCACAGCTAGTAGGCTGTTAAGTCTAGATTAGTTGAATTCTACCAATTTCACTCTGAAAAATTCTTGTCAAATTAGGTGTAGGGAAAACCAGAAAACTGAGGGGAAGTGTCTGTAAAAACTCAAAGGAATTCTGTACTTACCCTGTGTTAAAGACTCCAGCAGGCATCTCAAAGAAATGGCATAGGACCTCACCAAAAGATTGCTTGGAAAATCAGTGCACACGTAAGGTCGAGGAATTAAGGAGGTATCCATAATTTCTGATGTCCCATGTTGACTAGCCCATCAGTCCAGCTTTCTGGATTTTTTTTTTTTAAAGTAATCTCTACACCCAACACGGGGCTTCAACTCACAACCCTGAGACTGAGTCGCATGCTCTACTGACTGAGCCAGCCAGGTACCCCAGATCTGAAGGCTTCTACTTAAGAACCCAAGTGACACCAGGTCATGCTCCCCCACCACAGAAATAAGCTTCATTTCTGTCGTAGTAGGAACATGACCTGCCAGCCCACTGTACCCCAAGAAAGGCTGAAAATCAATAGCACTCTTGCTTGGCCTGGAGCCTGTTGCCACTGTCTTCTGAATTACTTCAGGAAAACGAAACAGAGCCGCTACTTCGAGCGCCAACAGCAGACTCGGCCCTACGCCTGAGGGTGTGAGTGAAGACCAGCACACAAAAGGAGGAAAAGGGACCAGCAAATGATCCCCTCTGGCAATGTGCGAATGCCTGGACGGCCAGTTTAACAGGAAGGCATCACTGTCCAGATCTTTTCTAGTTCATTTCACAAGCAGATTGTTTTATGGCTGAAATTTCTTAATCACTTAAAATATAATCCAATTAAGATGCTTTCCACAAACAGGTCAACTGTGGCTCGCTGTAGCTGCAGGTTACGGGTAGAAGAGACTGGAAAGGGCATGTGGAGATACTGAAGATGCCAACAAGCTGTGGCAGCAGAGGAAGCCCTGTTACAGGACGAACCCGACGCACTCAGTCCTGACAGTCCTCTCAGCTTTGTTTAACCCAAGGTATATGTGGATTCGGATCCCATCTTCCAGCCAAGAGTAGGCTGGAACTTCACTTCCCGTAATTTGTATTGTGAAAATAAGTAGATTTAACCCCTTTTCAAACTATACCCTCCTCTCGGTCCCCAACCCGCCTCCCCCACTTACTCTTCCATCATAATGCACAATTTATGACTAAGGACAAAAACGCCCTGTTCCTCCTTACCAGAACAGTTCAAAGGGCAGAGAATGTTCAAAGGGTTACGTGACCAAAGCCACTACCGATGACTGACCGTAACATCTTCTGGGTAATCTAGTCACACGTCAGAAGAGCCAGAAACAAGAACTGTATGGCCAAACTGTGGAGATCATTTACGTAAATACCTTACTTTCACTGGACACCCTTTTGTTCCCATTTTTAACACTGTATGATCCTACCCGGCAAAGGGCCCAAGGTGTTCGTGGTTTCAAATTCGCACAACCAGCTGAGCAGAACGTACCTGGTTGCTTACAAATGCAGAGTACAAACTACATAGTTCAGTCACTCTGAAGTTCTACCATTTACGAGGACCGAACTGAAGGGTCAGAATATGAAAAACAAAGGCCATCGAGGTGACTTGGTAAGAAGGCAAACAGATGAAGTGGTGACTCCAGCTCTCTTGGTACCAGTCTGTGATCCTAGCCTGACCCGTCGCACCAATTCAGAACATACTTTGAGAAAGAAAACCTTACACAGAAAGCTTGGCTTCACAGTACTTGGGTGTTCTAAGTGATTAAGAATCACAGTAGCCACGAGTAAAGACGGCACACAGGTCATCAGTGACTGGATTACTAGTTTTCCGAAAGCTGGGTCTGGAAGCCATGTGTTCTGGATAAGGGATTGTAGACAGTTAAAATCCCTCAGCGCTTCACGTTACAAAAGGAGTAAATGATAAAACAAATCTCTTACAGGCTGCTTGTGTGGGTGACGACGACTATCAGTGTGCTAGGAAAAATATGAAAAATGCAAACGTTTTAAGTACCGAGATCTATTTTGGGTCGTTCAATTTCTGCCCAGAAGAACAGTGAAACTATTTTGCTACGTTCAGCACTTCACACCATGCACAAAGACCTCTCTGCTCCTGGGCAGACTTGTTTTCAAAAGGAGTATGGCTACCCTGGGAACAGAGGCCACGGCTAATATCTTCCATGACAACATCTACTTTGACTGAATAAGCTTTATAGTTCTTAAGCCAAATCAAGTCTTTGGATGAGAATCTCTTCCTAGAGCGCAATGTACCCTTGATCACTATTTTTGGTACATGACAGACCTTCTTGCTCCAAATTTGGGGAATGGATCAGAAGTTCCAAGATTCATTATTTAGAGAATACTTTATTAGTTTCTGTAATCAAACCCATGTAGATAAGACCTTACACATTTAATACAGTGCGTTACCCCTGTACAAATGGAAAAAATTGTGTTTAACATTTCTAGACCAATATGGCTGTTAATTTCTGTACAATGCCAACCCAACACGGTACGACTGGGGTAGTTTTTCCAAAGTTGACAGCACAGCTAAGGTTTCCAAAAATTCAAATTATTTATATATATATATGTATATGTATGTGTATATATATATATATATATTTATTTATTTATTTATATAAAAAGACCAATAGCAGTATGTTATGCATCAATAGCAGCAACAGCCTTTCCAGGTTCTGCGGTCATCTGCACAAGATTATAGACACATCCAGCACGCTCCATTAATAAAAAAGAAAAAAAAAAACAGGTAAAAAAACAAACCCCCAGAAAACAGCAAAGTTCTGTTACTGTTGTGGTACCTGGCACCATTTTTTTTTTTTTTATTAGCTTCTCAATCATCATCTGGAAAGAAAACATTCTAGAATAACGTCATTAAAAACAGCTCTGAGAAAGCACGGTCACTGTTACGTATCATAAAGCAGGTACAAGGTATTTTACATTCACAGAGGTATGATACAGTACTGTCCTACATCTAGAATACTAGAGGATACAATTTAAAAAGGCATTATTTGAGACTTGATTCTACTTTTCCAGCAGAGGGCCCAAAGGGTGGTACAACACAGCTCTGGTAAAGAAATGCACCTTCTCAGACAGGATTTCCTGTCATTAAGGGCACGGTTCTAGGTATTCACTGCTCTTGATGAACATGAGCTAAAAAACCGTTAAAAAAAAAAAAACAAAACACACCAAAACCCAACAAACCCCATTGGATTCATACAAAGATGATGGAGTGGAGGCAAGCCAGACTCAATCTAACTAGTATTTTACCCAATCTGTCGTGTTTGAACGGTAAGAACTCCGTGGGAGAAAGGAGACGCCAAGTAGCACTTCAAAGCTTCGGGCCACAACCAAAACAGCATCATTTCAAACAGAAGCGGTTAGCCAAACCCTGCCCTCTTGGGGACGTCCAAGGGTGTGGACGTCAACATTTCATCATCTACTCACTCATCCAGGAAGAAGGGGAGATCAGTTACTGTACTTTGATTGTGTTCAACTCAATCACAAGGTTACAAAAATAGCAAGCTGCCATAATAAAAAATAAGGCTCCTCTATCCAGCACCAGTTACCTTCAGTTCTTGACCACCAAGCCCACAAATGCTACAACCATACCCAAAGCACACAGGGAGCAAAGAGACCACACCTGACACATTAGCTGGAATCACTGTTGTTCGGCATCAGCTGTTCCTCTGCAGGGTTATTTTCCTCTACTTCTGGTGTTTCATCTAACCGTAAGGATTGCAGTTCTAAATTCTGTGCACTCACGGGATGCGTATGCATATCTGTACATAGATTCTGACCGAAGATGCACGGCCGTCAACCGAGTGTGCATCACATAGCAGGTGCGAGCCGGCAAAGCCTCACTTTACTGGTGCAGCAGCTGTGTGTCAGTGTAAATTGCTCCTGTGTCCCCTGTGCACCTGCAAGCTCTGGACAGGATAATGTCATAGACCATTTTACCCCTTTGGCTGCTGGCATTATCCGACTCAGTTCTCCCTCTTTCCCCGCTCCCCTCCCCCGGCCCCGGCAATAAACCACAGCCTTTAAGATTTTGTTTCTTCTGTTTTGATCGCCTGAGGCTTGATTGGTCCAGTTCTAACAGGTTTGGTGGCTATGGTGGGTGCAGGGGGTGGCTTTTCTTCTACTTTTTCCTGACAGACACCAGGTGGGTCGGCCAGTGTTTCAGGAGGTTTACTGGAATCACTGTCCACTTTCTGGGCTTTGCCTCCTATCTGTTTGCTCTGTTGTTGTTCAGAGAAGAACCGTTGCGTGGACTGAAGAACCTCTGCTCTCTGCTTTGCCTTAAAAAATAAGAAACAACAACTGAAAATGCTGCAGCGCCACCAAAGCCCATCCATCAGTCTCAGTTCACACTCTCGTACCGACCACAAATCAGTCTTCCCCTCGCTGGTCTGGCCCAAAACCAAAAGCACCTCAATGATCTTTCAGCTTTTAACTGATAGATTTCTTCCTATCTTTGCAATCATTCCATGTGATTTTTTTTTTTTTTTTTTTTTTTTTTAAGCATTTGGAAACAGGACCACCTCCCACCACCTTTTCAAAGTTTGCCCTCTTATAAGATAAGAAGACAGAAATTGCTGTTGCTCTGTATCTTTTCCGGAACAAAACTTATTGATATCAAATTCTGTTTAGGGAAGCTGCTTGCAAATTTGAAAACATATATATGTAACACTTAAAACTTCTAGTTATCAATATGTGGTCTACAATAAAACGAAAAGGAAGCACTTATATTGTGGCATTACCAACACCTAGGACCAAATGTCTTGTGGCTGAGTCCTCTTCCCACAGCTCTCTTCTGCAGGGGAAGAGCGTCAGAAATTAGTAACTACAACTTCACTTGATCACTAAGTTCTGATAGCTCCTACCACATCCTGAGCTGGTAAAATAATCTCCTACTTTTAATGGCTACGTGCCCCGGAGAATATACTTACGTCAGTCACTCTGTAAATTATACCACTGTAATGTACACAAATAAAATTTAAGTTTCTGTATCTCTTGCATACAACAAAAAAGCCCTTCGTGTTCTATAGGAAACCTGTACTATCCAAAGATCTAAAGCAATTCAAGAAATTTTTACCCCCCCCTCCCCGTTATAAGCTCTACTGTCATTTCCAACATGGGCATTATATGAAAATCAAGTGCCAAGGAGACAGAAGCACAAGTGGAAACCATGGCCAAATAGTTTCCAAAGATTTCTACACTTGTATTAAATATACAAGTATATTTAATAGTTATGAACAGATGGAAATCCCTAGGCACACAGCCGTAATACAAGTAGATAATATTTAACAAGAGTTTCACCGCAGAGTAGTCTTTAAATTTGATTACTCAGGATGAGAAATGAGGGATATTAATGCAGAAAGAAACCAGCCAGTCAACCAAATTTTCTAAGCGACTGATCATGAACATGTTTCTAATTCAGAGTAGAGCATTACTTTGGACACTGCCCTATTTGAAAGCAATAAACGTTTCTTTGTTCTAGTCTGACATGATAAACACACACACACACGTAGTGACAAAATAGGCAGAATTACTAAGACCTCTAAAGTCAAGTCTAAGTAAATATAGAAATCAATGGACTCCGCTGGCTGTACAGGCAGACAGGTACAGTTTACGCTAGAAAAACTGTCCCCACACAGACTCCTAAAGGCACTCTTCTGCATCAGCAAACATCACGTTATCAGTGCCTTTTATCGTGAAGGATCCCAAAGTGCTTCTCCCAGTCCTTCATCTACAGCTGCACCATCTGCTGTGGGACGTGCCAACTCAGGTGGCGGGCAAAAAAACGGGCATGGAAACAGCTTGAGAAGAAAACTGTACATGGATGATTCATGAAGGAAGAAAAATCAAGATAGGTAAAAATCTCTTACCCACTCCAGAGTTTTCACATAACCATGATTTATATCTTAAGTTTGGGGAGGGGGAAAGGATAAAAAAGAAAACCAAACGGGGGAGGAGGGGGGAAGAAAATGGGGAAGCCTATAATAATCCGTATCACTTTTTTGCTCTTCCAAAAAATGGTACCAGCTAAACTCAGATCTCCCTCAAATATGTATTTTTAAAGTAATTCATTTTGCCAGAGTTTAAAATGTCAACTTGTTTGCTAACTAAAGTTGCAAAAAAAAAAAAAAAATAATAATAATAATAATAAAAAAATTAAAAAAAAAAAACAAAAAAAAACCGAAAAAGTGGGGGGAATAGGGAGGGAAAAAAAGGAAAAAAAAAAAAAACCAGGAGTGAATAAAAGCAGTTAGCTCGGTTAAGTCTGCTAAGACAATGAATGCCTGGGTATGTGGTTATGGTCCAGAGGCATCTTAAGACATGGTTCAGAGACAGATTCTTGCTCTGTTGGCTGTTAACACTGTACTAACCTTCATGTCTTGTTCAGCCTTCAACGCAGCCTGGGCCTGATTACCTCTGACTCCAGATAGTGATCCACAAGGACCCCTGGCTACATGTGGCAAACGAGCATGGCTCATGAGGCCTGTGGTCAGCGGAGGAGGCATCTGACTGGCCAGTGCCATTGGTGGCCTCTGAACAGGCGCTGGGAAGGTGTTAGTATGTGGGGCTCTTACCAATGGAGGGACCAGGTTAGGCTGAGAGAGAATCTGAGTGAAAAAAACAAAACATACAACATTGAACTGTTAAAAAAAAAAATTCTGCCAACTAGACCAAGGTTGGCTTATCTCAGAGTAAATCTGTGCCCATTCTGCCAGTGAAAGGAAGTGTATGGATTTGTGCCATTCTATTACAGGACCAAGAACAAACAGGCCATGCTTGGAGAATCTACAGAAAAATTAGGCAAAGCATGCTATGGCACTTCAGTGGACTCTAGCATTTCATTCAGCTACAAATTCTGAAGGGGAGATAGAAAAGCTATTAATTAGGATATTTTTTTAAAAAGATATAATTGCAGAAAAGGCACACACTTATACCAAACATAATCTGAAGATAAATAAAAATGATACCAATTCAACAAATAAAGTGTTTTTTCAGGAACAAATGCTAGTTTGTGAGAGTTACTATTGATTTTAGTCTTTCCATACGATTAGCAAAGGGAAGAGAAGCCAACGTTTTTACACATATATTAGAACATCTTTTGGAAATTTTACCTCAACTACACATAGTTATCTTAAAAAACAACAACAACACAACAACAAAAAATCTTTAAACCTAGAAAACTTTAAGCACTGGGACCCTTCTCTGAAAAGTCAACTTCTTCAAAAAAAGATAAAAGAAACAGGACTAAAATAAGTGATCAGAGCTGTGTGGGGAATCTTTTGACTACTTCTCTTGTCTGCTTTAGAACTCTACGGATACTACCTGTATCTAGCTAAAAATTGCAGAGAACACAGGTCACAAATTTACTGTTAAACAAGAAGCTGTTTCTCATTAAAAACTCTGTTTCTAAACTAGTTACAATATGGCAAGATTATGAAATCAGAGAATTAGCCAGATTAGCACTCATTTGCAAGGAAATAATACTCATTTCTCACTCGTATCTGCCCACCTGGGGTGCAAACTGTGTAGGAAATGGTTGTGTCATTCTCACAGTGGCAGGGGCTGACTGGAACTGCTTCTGATAGACAATGCTGTTCATTTTGCCGGACTGGCTGTTCGGACTTGTGGAAGTAGCCCTTGGAAAAAAGCCATCACTGGTCAGTACAGTAGTGCCAAATAAACAATGCTGTCAGACTTTTAGAGACGTTGCTCTTGGTAGATTCTTCCTGTGTGGTAGCTGATGAAAATTTACCACGGTGAGTTACCAAATATTATGGCAGTGGAGAGACACTGGAAGGGGCAGAGGTGAGAAAGAAAACTAGCTAGATATGCCCTGTATTTAAAAAAAAAAACTTAAAAATACAGTATAGCAAACACATTCTTAAGAATTTAATAGCTTAACATCTCAGATACAACTATCGGAATGTCTTGTGCTTACCACAGACCTGGTGACATAGTAAGTAAGATCTAACAAACAAATCGTGCTTAAGTATCTGAAAATCCAAATGCCCATTTTACCGGAAGGGACTAGATGTTGGTGTGGTGCTTCTACCGCTGATCGGAGGTGTGCCTGGTTTTATATCAATGCCACTTCCAAAGGCTTTCAGTTCCATTTCAGACATCTGAAAAAAAAGCATACGATAAACTCAGCATTTCTGGAATCCCATAAGCTGAATGCTGTGTTTAGTGTTCTATATACGAAGACTTAATCCAGGAATGGTCAAAAACCTTTAGTACACAAATCCTATAATTAAGTTGCAAATATCATGGAATGATCCAGGCCAAATTTATGGATGGAAAGTCTTAAGGGATTGTGTAAACCCAATTCTTCCACAAAATTTGTGAATTGTTATTAGGCAAAAACCAGAGGAAGCCAAACACATTAAAAGTAAATAGATCTTTAAAAGTATATTGGGGTTTGAGGGGCACCTATGTGGCTCAGTCGGTTAAGCATCCGACCTCAGCTCAGGTCACGATCTCAGTTTGTGGGATTGAGCCTCGTGTTGGGCTCTGCACTGACAGCACAGAGCCTGCTTGGGATTCTCTTTCCTTTTTCCTCTCCCCCTGCACCTCCCCTGCTCATGCTCTCTCCTGATCTCTCAAAATAAATAAATAAACGTTAAAAAAGTATCCTGGGGTTTGAGACTTCCTGGAAGGTGGTAAAAACCGATGCATTTTGTTTATTTTTATAAACTACACAGATGCATACATCTAAACACATGGCCTTAAATTCTTAAAGAAACTGTCGGTTTCTCTTCACTTACTTTTCCCGTGGTTGCGATCATGCTATGCTGTGTTCCAGCAGGGATTAGTCCTCTAAAAGGCTGGCTTACTTGTGCAGGACGACTCAGGCTCTGGGCCTGGGCTTGCGGGGTGGTATGCTGTAATGGGGGCTGAAGAGTCTGAGGCAGAGCAATTAAAGGCTGCCCCGTAGATCCAAAATTAGGCAACGAAAGCTGAGATGCTGGTAAAGGTACTGTAACCTAGAAAATAAGCAAACAGTAACTGCAGCAATTTACTTATACCTACTGTATGTACATCCCTACAACTACATATACAACCCTTCATAAACTTTTGAATAACATTTTAAACAGACTACGTCAATCTGTTAATGTGTCTCACATATAATCTTTTGCTTAGTGCTATCTCCATTCTTTTATTAAAGGAGCAACACTAAGACAGATTAGTAGTACAGACGATATAACCAAAATAATTAGGACTATCTTTGAATTAATCCATGGTACATGTCTAACAACGACATAATACAATAAAATCATGGGGTATAACCTAAGAAAGCAGCGTTATTACCACTTCCCAAATAGACATTTCTATATTGTTTTCAGGTCTGGTCAAAATGACCTTTGACAATAAGAAACATAACCTTTCAGTTTTCATATAAATGGTATTTAATTTGAATGTCAATAAGGTAATAAATATATTTATGAATTTCTACCCTCCAAAGAGCCACCAAAATTAGTAATAAGAAAATGACTAATGGTCTGCCTCTCTCCTTCAGTCCGCTACAAACTTTTAAAGATTAGATTTGTGACACTGCTAAGAGACAGTACATGTCTGTCATTTACACTGTCATACTCTGCCACACTGTTCTAAGTATGACATTAACCAGGGTGATGTTCTTTAGAGCCTTCCTTCGCCTCTAGCATAAATGGTTAAAGCACCTCTCACGCTTTTATGTAACTGTATATCCTGAAAATGGTTTTCAAACTTTTATATTCATGGTATCCTTTGTTACAATAAATGAGTACATGGAAACTCTTTTAAAACAAACAGGCAAACAGCTGAACTGACTTTCATGTGGCCAAGGAAAGGGTGTTGTGGGACCGAGCAGGGTCTACTTCCAGTGACCCCATGGAATTCTAGGAAACCTCAGAGAAAAGTCTGACAACTATCGTACCATCTCCCCCATCCTGGTTCTATTTAAAAACTGCCAAGCAACAACAAAAGCAGTAAAAGTAATAAAATAATGAAGAAAATTGAGGAAATTTACCATGCCATAGTTTACCTGCTGGAGAGCACTTGGTGACTGGGCAGTGTTATAAAAATTTGTCTGACCAGGCGGTTGTACTTGTCCAGAATAAAGATTTGAAGCCTGGGTAAGATTTGCTCTAGCCTAGGAGAAATTTTGTAGGAAAACAGTAAGATTGAAAAATTTCCAATTCAGACATCAAGTGTGTAACTTGAAAGCAATTTCTAAGAATTTTAGTATTAGGTAAAAAGAGCTTTCCCCTGCCATTAAGTCTTTTAACCTTTTTTCTTTAAAAACAGTTTCTTTAAGTAACCTGTTGCACAGGAATACAATGACAATGTAGGATCCTAGTTCATCTTACCTGGAGAAGATGTGTATCAATCAGCTGGGAACCTCCTAGTCCTGATGCCTGACCCAGCTGATGTTCATACAAGATAGGAATAGGTTGCGTATTTGAGGTCTGTTGAAAGGCAAGACCTGATTGTGCCTTTGCAAGTTCCTGGTGTTGCACAGCTGGAAAGTTATGGATGGCAGTACCAGAAAGGACCACAGACGGTTGTGACAGACTGCTTTGCATAAAGGCTGGCTGAGACCTACATAGGTATTGAAGAGAAAAGACTTGTGTTAGCGAGTGAATTCTATTTTGGAATCTGGGGGTCTTAAGAATGGGTATCCCAAATGACCAAGCACTCTCATTAGCACAATTAAGAAAAGAGAGAATGCAGATTGTGCCTAAGGCACTTGTGTCATGATTTAGAGCCCTGAACACAACAAAGTTCTAGGAAAAGGCTTGCTCTTCCTGAGAAACTAGTAAGATTTTTCTCCTCTTGAACAATGAGAATGATTCTCTTGTCATGTGTTCAATAGCAAGCTCATAACCAGATCTGGTTTTCTCTTTGGTATGGACATCCTTTTCAGATTGATAGCACTAATAGCTGACTTTTATTATTTATATTTCACTACTTCCTCTTATGTATATATTTCTTATAAAAGATCTCAACACTTCTATGGGATGAAGCAGAGTAGTTGTTCAGGATTACCCACAAAGTTTTGGTTTATTTTTATTGCGGTATAGTGGTCATATAACATTGTATTAGTTTCAGGTGTATTACATTATGATTCAGTATCTGGATTACGAAATGATCACCACAACAAGTCTATTTAACATCTGTCACCATACATGCACATAGTTACAAAAACACTTTTTTCTTCTGACGAGAACTTTTAAGATCTACTGTCTCAGCAGCTTTAGTGTTTAATGTTTGAGAGAGCATGTGTGTGCATGAGCAGGGGAAGGGCAAGAGAGACAGGGAAGGAGAATCCCAAGCAGGCTCCGCGCTCAGCGCAGAGCCCAAATAGGGGCTTGATCCCACAAACCGTGAGATCAAGACCTGAGCTGACATCAAGAGTCGGGCGCTTAACCGACTGAGCCACTCAGGCACCCCTCTCAGCAACTTTAAAATGCCCAACACAGTATTATGGCCAAAGGCTGCAAACTGCTACTTGTAAAGTAAGTCATGGCAGGAGAGGGGTGTGTCTGGGCGGCTCAGTCAGACATCCCATTTTGGTTCAGGTCATGATCTTGTGGTTTCTGAGTTCGAGTCCTGCACTGGACTCTGTGTTGATGGTTCAGGGCCTGGAGCCTGCTTCCAATTTTGTGTAACTATAGTTAATAATACTGTATTGTATATTCGAATGGTTAAAAAAAAAAATACAATGCTGAAATCTAACTTCAGACTACCCTCTTACCTCTGGGATAGGGGCCTTCAAGCTATATTTTTAAAAATGCTAAGATAAAAAGTAACTAGATCAAAGTAGTGGGTTAAAGACAATATTACCCATAAATAATATTACGCTTTGTTAAAGCTGACATATGTGGCAGAAACAAAAGCCATTAAGCAGGAATGCTAGCCTGGAGTCACGACCAATCTTTAGAAGGTCTATGTTTCAAATACAAAATGGGAAAACATAAGCATACTGTTATAAACTGCCCTGTCATGGCAGAAGTTAATTCAGGGATTCCATATTAATAAACATTATGCTGATTAGGTTGAGAGCAAGAAGTAGCAGAATGATGTAGGAATACAAACAGCTGCTTTCAAAGGCTAACCTGTGCCTTCTAATATGGCTGTCATTAGCCACAATCACATACACAGCATACATCATATTTCTATTGAACAGTCCTGGTCTTAAGAAGTACATCTTCCAAGACAGTCGTTAAGATGGGGATCAAGACACAGACCGTCAGTGCACAGCTACTCCAACTCCCACGGCTAAGGACAACATCGCTCATCACCGAACTCTTTTTTGCACAGCTGGAAAGTAGCCGCAAACTTTTCAACAATGTTTCGAGCAACTCATACCAATCAAAAGATTTCCTTGATCAAAAAAACAGTTTCTTCTATATTTGTCACCATTCTCACCACCGCTTCTGTTCTTTGACACTCTGCTCTTCTCTTTAATCACACCCCATCCTAAACCCTGACCCCTTACATGCTCCTGTCACCTGCCAGGTCTCGGCTCACACCCCACAGCAGGCGTAGATTTCTAGTTGTTGCAGCAAGATGGAAGGGAGCCTTTTTAGGTCCGTTAGCAGCTATTTTCTGTGATTTCTAATTGTTCTGGGATTGTTGTTATCCTCATCTTCAAGAAGGTTTGAGGTCTCATTTTGTTAGGTAAAGTCTTGACTGAAATTACCAGAGGCTGAGTCTCATGACATATAATCATTTAACGTACTTTGATAACAGGGTCATCCTAGCTTGGGCGGGGGGAGAAGGGGGGAGGAAGGAGCAGTAGGGATATGGCAAGAAGGCCCAGCGGTCACAAAAGCAGGTACCTGTACGGCTGAAGTGAGGAAGTGAACAGCTCCTGAGTCTGGGAAACGGCAGGTCCAGCACCGAGACCCAGCTGGGCCTGATGCTGCCCTTGCAGTGGCGCGTAAATAGGGATCGGAATCTGCTGAACTGAGGCTGGCTGCAATGCAATAAAAAACAATACGTGAGCACCATATACACAAATCACAACACTTGGGAAAATAAAAATTTGAGATATGAAAAGAATAAAAGAACAATGCCATGCATATCAGCTCCCTTTTCAAAGGGAACCAAATGTAAACATCTAAATTTTCCTTTCAATACATTACTTTTTCTACACTGCTTATCACTAAGGTTTGGCAAATTTGGGAAAAGTGTGAAAATTTGGCCAGTACGTATCAAAGTAATCGTGGATTGTCCCATGTTGTCAACAGAAGATTTTAACTTCAAAGAGGCTGTTATTTGTAGCCCAAGGTAACCATTACACCATTAGCATGCCAAGAAACAAACGTCTGTGGTATTTACCTGAGAAAGACCTGGCTGGAAGCCTTGTTGCTGAGCCAAGGATGGTGGGGCCAAGCGTGCATGTTGGGTGTTGAATAAATGACTCGTGTCCATATAGAAAGCAGGGATTTGAGCTACAGACCATCAGGAAAAACAAGCAGCAGTCAGTGTCTGAACTTCAGAATTTTCCAAATAGTAACTAAAAACCAAATCTTGAAGCAGATTTCAAATTAAATGAGCCTTCTGAAAATTACTACAGCCAAGGAAAAACTAGATATGTGGAAAGATGCAAAACTTCTGGCAGACAGGTATATGCAAATTAAAACAACAAAACTCTAGTACGGTTGACCCTTGAAAAACATGGGTTTGAACCATGCAGATTTTTTTCGAATAATTCCATATAGTACTGTAAATGCATTTTTCCTCTCCGTACAATTTTCTTAGTAACGCTTTTTCTCTAGTTTACTTTATTGTAAGAATACAGCATATAATACATATGACATACAAAAATATGTGTTAATCAACTGTTTATCAGTAAGGCTTCTGATCAATAGTAGGCTATTTGTAGTTACATGTGGGGGGGGGGAGGGGCTAAAACTTGTATGTGGATTTCTGACTGTGTAGGGCGTCAGCATCCCAACCCTTGCATCGTTCAAGGGGTCAACTGTACCTGTGATGATACAGGAAAACAGATATTCATATACTGCCAATGGGGTATAAACTAGTAAAATTTGACCTGATCTACTAACAGTGAAAATGAACCTACCTGCTTACTGGCAAACCTACTCTAATTTTATATCTAATTAAGGAATTTAATAGTTCAAAGAAAGTGATGTTTAATAACTGAAAGAATTTGGTATAGATTCTTAACAAATTTCTATATATTATATAAACTATTTTGTGATTTGCTGTTTTTATATAATAGTATGTTTTGGAGAAGTTCCCATATTGTTTTTAATTTGTCATCATTATAAACAATATTGCAATCAATAAAAACTCTCATACATGTATCTCTTATTAATAGAGAAATTTATTTATATAAGATTCCTAAGTGTGAAAACTCTCACTACAGTTAAGTACATACACATAGAATATTCTGAGATACTTTTCTAAAAGAATTAGGTTCAATTTATACACTCACCAGCAATGAATTAAGAAACTATTAATAATACCTGTGACCCTTAAAGAAATCAATCTTTATATCTTCCACATAGAAAATGCCTTTCTTTGAATAGAAAGAGAAGAAATAGACTGTGTTCATTTATTTTTTTCTTCTTTGCTAATCTTAGTTTACTCTTCCCCAGAAATTTCATTATCAATTTGTCAAGTTTCAGATAACAAACTTTTATAACTTGACTGGAATAACATCTAATGCAGAAGTTATTTTGCCAATTATTAGACACTAATTTGTCTAATAGATTTGTAACATATGTATAAGGAACTGCTAAGAGTCCCAGAATACTTACCAAGGAGAGATAACATTAAATTCAACGAGGAAACAAATTTGCAAAGCAGATCAAAAAAATATTTAAACTTGAGGGGTGCCTCGGTGGCTCAGCTGGCTAAGAGTTCGACTCTTGATTTCAGCTCAGGTCATGATCTCGTGTTTTGTGAGACTGAGCTCTGTGTCGGGCACTGACAGCGTGGAGCCTGCCTGGGATTCTGTCTCTCCCTCCCTTTCTGCCCCTCCCCACCCTGCTGACGTTCTCTCAAAATAAATAAAGCTCAAAAAAATTTTTTTAATTTGAAAAAGAGAAAATATAAGCATTTTAAAAAGTCTTCATTTTCTAAATTCCCTATACCCAAGCCCAAAAATCTTACCTGCTGCAGACTGAGACACATAGACTTGTGGACTCTGCTGTTGCTGGGCAATAAGGGAAGGCATACAGCTTAACTGTGAAAAGTGACTTGCAGAAGGTAGGCTGCTTGTCTGTAACTGCTGGGGTTTCACTTTACAAATATTAGGAGGGTCTGATGTGGTTGTAGATTTTGTACTCAAAGAAGAGGTAGTGTATGTACCAGCTCCTATACATGGGAGAGGGGGGAAAGTAGCATATTTTCAAGTGTCACTGTTGTTCACTGTAAAATAACTCAAGCACCAGCTGGAAACTGGCAAATTCATGTTTATGTTCCCCACATACTTAAGTAACAATCACCAAATGTAAACAAGACTATAAAATTTGGGGAAATATATACAATAAAAAAATACAAAGAGAAGACAATTTCAAAATAGTACTCATAAAATAAGGTGGCCAAGGGCCTACAGGGTTGTTACAGTTTGGTCTCCAACTAATAGTGTTTAATCATCATAAAGAAAAGGAAGGTCAAGAGCTTCATTCATTTATGGCTAGGCTAAATGTAACAAGACAGAAGGATGAAATGCTGCACCTTATGAATAATTAAGGATGTAAATGCATCTCAAGAGATCACAACTGCTCCTAAAAAGTCACGTAAACAAAGGTTAGAGTTTTTCTTCTTTCCAGCAAAATACCTTAAGGGTAATCTTAAGAGCCGCATTCATTTATGAATATTTACAAACATCTACTAAGGTCAAGCATAGACATTAAGAATATAGAAGAACAAAGTGCTGCACCTTAAAAATCATTAATGTAAAAGGAGCCTTTAGAGATCACAAGTGCTCTTAAAAGTCATATAAACTTAAGGTTATAGTCAGTCCCCTCCCTCCTGGTATATATACCAGCAAAATACAGGTATGTGATGATACCTTAAAAACAAAGACAAATTATTAGTAAATAAGTAGAGTTATAAAACTTAAGATCTTGAAGGATCAATTAGTTCTGCAGATCAGTGAGCTTTAATGACTGTAACACTGGAGGAATGACAATACTGGCATTTGATTAAAAAGTGAGATGTAATCATCATTCTTTTCAGACTTCAAAAGATGTTCTAAGAGAGGACCAAGATCAAGGTACGTTTGTTCTTCCTTCCACTTGAGTTTCTAGCAGTAGATAATTGGGCAGGAAGTATAAAAATTTATCTTAATCGAGGAGAGTGTGGGGGAACCAGACCTGGAGGAAAGAAGTACACTTGACCCTTGAACAATACAGGTTTGAACAGTGTGCGGCGGTCCCTCCACTTACACATAGACTTCCCCCCGCCCGCCCCGCAATTAAATACAGTACGGTACTGTAAATGTATTTTCTCTTATGATTTTTTTTTTAGTAACATTCTCTTTTCTCTTACTTTATTGCCAAGAATACAGTATATAACACATGTAACAAAGTATGTATTAATCGGCTACTTAGGGTATCAGTAAGGTTTCTGGTCAATAGTAGGCTATTAGTAGTTCATTTGGGTGGGGAGGGGAGGAGTCAAAAGTTATACCTAGGGAAAAGGTTATCCTGGGGTTTTGTTTTGTCTGTTTTTGTTTGTTTTTTGACTACGTGGGGGAGGGGAGGGTCAATGCCCCTAGCCCCTGCGTTGTTCAAGCTGGGTCCAAAGAAAGATGTAGGAACCTTCCCAGTCCCTTTATTTCCTAATCTCCCCACCACACTCCCCTCCTGGTTGCTTTACAGTCCCAACTCCTATCCACCCAAATGACTGGGTACAATGCTAAGTATAATGAAGATGTCTTACAAATTCATGGTAGGGAATGCTTGAAAGGGTCTTAAAGAGGGAAGAGAAATAGAATACTCTATGATTTGAATCTCTATGCTTGTCTTGATACATACTTTTGATTCATACTTTTGATAACACCAAAATAACTGCAGTATATTCTAAAGACCAATTCTTTTGGTATAGAATGCCAGAAAATTGAATGGCAGTAGTGCAATCACTAAATGAGAACCAAAGAAAGTAAATTATGTGCTGGATTATTTTATATCTTTTGGAAAGCAGCTTCTGTTGCTTTGGAAAACATTACAGAATAGTGGGAAAGCTTGAAATGAAATTTGTTTTCAATATAAGAAACGTGGTTATACATATGGTAAAAGGGTGTACTTTCCTAGAGTCGAGCATTTTAGAAATGTAATTACTTAAGAAATGTAAAGTCCCCAAATGAGATATAGTTTAATGAAAGGATTACATACTAGCAAAAAATTTAAGGAAGAAAAACACTTTCTAACCTGGGGTGTTCATGGACTCTCCTTAAAAACAGATGAAACAAAAAACAAAACCCACTAGATATCATCTCGTCAAATAACAGACCGGAAATTCTTTACCCCTAATTCTTCACCAGAAAATACACATCATCACAATAGATTTAGGCCAACAATTCCTTCAAATTAGATACAGATCACAAAAATCTACAGCTCATGTGATTCTTTGTTATTTCTGAATTGGACTATTAGCTATATATATATAGGTTAAAAACTAAAAATCCAATTGTGTTGGGGCGCCTGGGTGGCTTGGTCGGTCGGGCGTCCGACTTCGGCTCAGGTCATGATCTCACGGTCCGTGAGTTCGAGCCCCACGTCGGGCTCTGTGCTGACAGCTCAGAGCCTGGAGCCTGCTTCCGATTCTGTGTCTCCCTCTCTCTCTGACCCTCCCCCATTCATGCTCTGTCTCTGTCTCAAAAATAAATAAACGTTAAAAAAAAAAATTAAAAAAAAAAAATCCAATTGTGAATTTTATAGAAAAATTTAGAGGAAAAAGATAAACATCTTTTCGCCAATTACTTATTAGTACCTATGGGGGGGGTTGTTGCAAGCACACAGGAGGGCATGGGGGTGGGCAAGAAGAGTTTACGAAACAGCTAATGATCAGACCTTGTGCAGTCTTAAATATTTTAAAAATAGTAGGTTTTGGGGATAGTAAACAGGAAAAGATCATAGGAAATGTTAAATAATTAAGACATTTAAAGGAAAGGTATAAAACCTTCTACCTGATAGTGATGTTGTGGGAGTGACTGAAGCAACAGGAATCTGAGGCATTGATGCACTTGAGAATGAATTGTAATTAGCAGGGCTGGGCCCACTGGCACTACTGCTGACTCCACTTGCAATTGGAGGTGCTGTGGAAGTTACTGGAGACCCCTTTTCCCGTACATTTGGAGAATTCTCCCATGCCTTCCGTGCTGACTCCATCTGTAATAAAATGGACATTTTTTTTTAAAGGGGGAAAAAAAAGCGAATGCAGAATACACATACCAACATACACATGTGTGCGTATATTTAAATTCCAAATATAAAAAATAAATAAATAAATAAATAAATTCCAAATATAATCCTTCAAAAAAAACTGCAAAAATTTAAAAGATTAAAATCCTAAGGCTTTCAAACCTTTCACTTTCCCCTTTATCTTTGTTCCCTTGCTCTAACTGGGAGGCAGTAGGCTGTAATTGTGTATCTAAAGAGAGCTTGTTGACAGCTTTGGCAAAGAAGTCAGTGAAATATAAAGTCAAAGCTCCTGTATCATGTCCATAGGAGTCCCCACCCCTCCAGATGAATAAAGAAACAGAAGTGTCCTGCCCCTTAGGACTGACCTAAGGCTCTGACTCCAGTTGGAAAGGCACTGAAGGCCCTCCATAAATACCTATTCCTTCTGTATAAGGCAGTTGTCAAATGGCAGATGACAGGCACCTTTTGTTTGGCTGTTTTATGTTCAGCGTTTTAAAAGGCAAAGTAACCAGATAGGTTTTAGGCTTGGGTGCAGTAGAAATAGGTCTTGTTTTACACCCAGACCTCAGACCTCAACAAGCATTTCAGATACTGACTGCTGCCATTTGAATTTGTGACTACGGGCTTTACCTGTAGTCTCCTAGTTTCTTAAAATGTAAAAACAGGTTGCATTTTCATCTACCTAGACCAGTGCTACTGAACAGAAATGTAAATGCAAGCCATATATATAATCTTAAATTTTCTAACGTGTATTTATTTTTGATACAGGGAGAGACAGACCATGAACAGGGGAGGGTCAGAGAGAGGAAGACACAGAATCTGAAGCAGGCTCCAGGCTCTGAGTTGTCAGCACAGAGCCCGACACAGGGCTAGAACTCACGGACCGCAAGATCATGACCTGAGCTGAAGTCAGCCGCTTAACCGACTGAGCCACCCAGGCGACCCATAATCTTAAATTTTCTAATAGCCACATTTTGAAAAACTAAAGAGGTAATACTAATATCGATAACATCTTTTATTCAACCCAAAGTATCCACAATGTAAATTAAAAACTACACATAAACACAAATATTGACATGTTTTAATTTTTAAAAATATTAACATTTCAGATCCGGTGTCTATTTTACACTTACAGCACACACCTCAACTTGGACCAGCCCATTTAAGTGCTTACTAACTACATGTGGTGAGTGGATCCTGAACTGGATGGCACAGATGTAGATCTTCAATAGGAAGGAACAGATACACAGATTGTGGTGTTTTTAGACCTACTGGTCAAAATACTGGGCCAAGAAAAAATGCTGAAAGTAATCTATAAAATTTGCCTGTAAAAAATCAAGTAACAATTTTTAATGGCATAGTTAAGATGTTGTAGGTCTTTGAAATACCAACTTAAAAATACTAATTTTTCCCCTTGACAAAAACTATCAACAAAATCCATGTAATAGAACTTTTCTATACTCATATATTACCCAACTAAAGAGAGATGTCAGAAGAAGTAAAAGTAAAGAAACTAGAGAAGTTTTAAGCTAATGACATTTAATTTAAATTCATTTGAATTTTAAATGTATATTTCTTCTTGGAATGTCAAAAACATTAAGTGAAAAGCAGTGTTGAATACGTTCTCTGAAGAATTAACTGGCCTAAAGAATTTATGATGATATATTTGCCTATGTGAAATTAGACTAGCCTTGAATAGCATACAGTCAAAACCACACATTAAGACACAGTATAAAACACAGACTGAGATAGTCCTTCAAGTGGAAAAACAACGGCTGAGTAGGAACTGGTAATAAAGAGGAAGGACTGGGGAAAGATGGGGGCTAACACAAAGCAGAATGGTTACCCCATAAAATTTTAGTCTCAAACTTCCAGAAATGAACATTGGCCAACATGTCTCCCCCTCTCCTGAAGACCATCAAAGATTCGCTGTCAACCAATGCAGCATTAGGAGGCCCCGCTATAGAGGTTATACTTGCCCAAATTACAAAACTGAACAAACAGCACCAATGGAATAAACATACACACTTTAAAAAACCTCCACTTTATTTCATGTCTGTGCTTTTTAAAAAAACCTGACTAATCTGGAGGTGAGTGGAAATTGATTTAAAATTCTCAACTCAACTGTAAAAAAGCGTCAGTGACACAGCTCAAAGTTATAAACACAAAAGAGTTTTAAAAACAACCCTAAATTTCTTGATATAAAAAAAGCGTGTTGTCTATTATCTTTTTTGCCCTCTCATTCAAAATTATCCAACAAAAATCAAATCAAAATCACTTGTAATTACCTCATCATAAAACATTCTACTTATTACAGTGCATTCATTCAATTCACATGATTTACAGGAAAGATAGAAAATTAACAGTCTTACCATTACTGGTACTTAGGATAAAACACCAAGCTAGTTGGTTTGTTTTGTACACAACTGATGTATCCAAAAACTATGGTCCCTGAGAGGGACTCAGTACAAACACGGAATATAAGTGCTCTCCTGTATTTTTAACACAAAATTCGTAACCGTAACAAGCCTCACTTTAAAGTGGATTTAGAAATTAATAAAATTTTAGGGTATAATTTGACATAACTATTTCCTCAGCTTAGTAGTGTTGCTTACCACACAAAACAAGTAAAAATACCAAAAGAGTATTTTTAACATATGTCCCCTTGCATGCACTCATCAAGGACCTTTAGAGAAGGACGTTGTACATACCTTGAAGGTGAGGCTGAAAGTAGTGGGAGGAGCTGAAGTGAGGCTGGAGCTCTGTTGGATAGTCTCCCTCTTAGGGAGGGGGAGGGTGTTGGGCAGGGGCACCTGAAAAGGTAGGCAACATATATCATCATCAAAGTTGCTGCAAAAACCCCATTACGGAGAATGCTAAAGTACTCTTTAAGGGTGTTTATTTTTCATCAGAGCCAACAGGAATATTTCATTACTTAGAGTTCCATTGTGTCTGCAGTAATTGATATTTTTGGACATCTTAGAGAAATGCAATCTGCTTTTTTAATGCATATTATTAAAGAAAAAGATCTGTCCCAAATATAAGGTATACACTCAAAGGCAGTTAAAATTTTTTAAAATTTATTTAGAGAGAGAGAATCCCAAGCAGGCTCCACACTGGCAGCACGTGGCCTGATGCAGGGCTTGATCCCATGACCAAGAAATCATGGCCTGAGCCGAAATCAAGAGTTGGATGCTTAACCAACTGAGCCACCCAGGTGTCCTGCCTCGCATATTCTAATGTGTATACTAATCACCAGGGGATGTTATTAAAATGCAGATTCTAGTCAGCTGGAGTGAGGTAAGGCCTAAAATCCTGCATCTCAAACAGGTACCCAAGTGGTGATGCTTCCTAGACCATACATTATTACATTACGTAGCAGAGCTCTAAGGAATATAATTTCCATTAAAATTTTCAGGGACCCATGGGTTCTATCAGAAGCATTTAACATGGTAATGTAAATATTAAGAAATTAATCTCCTTCCTGCAATTTAGTCAATACTCTTATAACTGGATTCAAAAACAAAAGTCAAATTCGGAGGAAAGTACAGAATATTGCTACCACCCTGTTACACTGAGCAAGCTGGCTCACTCTAGTTATAACATGATTATGGCAAATATTGTCAGAAACGTGAATATATTACAAACTCTCTACACATATCTTTTCCCCTCTTAAGTCTCTAGACCTTGAGATTTTATTATGTACTACAGTATGATTGATTTTGATGGTTCACTTATTCAGATAAAATGAGATGCTTAGCGAGCATTTTAAGGTAATCATTTTAAGATCATCACTTTGTGTGTGGTAGTATGGAGTACTAACAAATTGAGAATACCATGGACTACTTAACAGAGATTACTTTATACATTTTTTAAATAGCTGTGCTAGGAATATTAATTAAAAAAAAAAAACAACAAAACAGGGGCGCCTGGGTGGCTCAGTCGGTTGAGCGTCTGACTTCAGCTCAGGTCATGATCTCGCAGTCTGTGAGTTCGAGCCCCGTGTCGGGCTCTGTGCTGACAGTTTGGAGCCTGGAGCCTGCTTTGGATTCTGTGTCTCCCTCTCTCTCTGCCCCTCCCCCGCTCATGCTCTGTCTCTCTCTCTCTGTCAAAAAAATAAAATAAAAACATTAAAAAATAATAAAATAAAAACATTAAAAAAATAAAAAAAAAAACCCAACACCTGCATTTAAATCTTCAAGACATTCAAAGATTTCAAGATTCAAAATGATTGTAACATTAAGTAATACTATCCAATAAACACCAGCTAAATATCTTAAATAAGTAGATTAACCCTTATCAAGAATAATTTTTTCAAAACACAAAAGCTCTATGCATAAAACCCTCAAACACACTAATGAGTGAAAAAGGAACATTTCAAAAGGTCCTAAAATTTTTCCCATGTAGGACATTTTTTTTTAAAGTATTTATTTTGAGAGAGTGCGTGAGCAGGGGAGGGGCAGAGAGAGAAGGAGAGAATCCCAAACAGGCCCTGCACTGTCAGTCAGCGCAGAGCCCAACGCGGGGCTTGAACCCAGGAACAGTGAGATTATGACCTGAGCCGAAACTAAGAGCTGGACACTCAACCGACTAAGCGCCCCAGGACCCCCTAGGACATTTGTTTTTAACGCTACGTTAGTTAAGTTCAGAATCACCACTATACTTGGCACAAATAAGCACCACTGTGAAATCACTCCAAACTGATGACCACCTGTAATTCTCCCTGACCCAAGATGATCTTCCTGTTTTCACACATGCTGTGGATACACAGCTAAAAAGCAAATGTAGACTACTTGCTCAGACACAGGCTGGGTCTCTCTCTTTTAGTTATCCTGCATGCACAAGGAACTACACTTTGATTAGCACTGCAGATCACACGGAAACCATGAAAACACTCTCATGAATATTTTCAATGACTTTTAAGGGTTCTGAGAACTTATTCATATTTCATGAACCATATTTTTAGAGGGTGGTCTGGGAGAAAGCATCATATACTTTCTTGAAAAAGTGTCATCTAAAAAATTTTTTTTAATGAGAGAAGACAAAGTATGATTCAACTTTATGTTGAGGCTTACTGATTCAGTATTTGATAATCAACATAGTGGTATCCACACTTATCTGACAGGGAGTCTTTCTGTCCTTTCCAAATTTCCCATTACTTCTTACAGGAAATTAAAGAAATTTAAGACTATCTCCAAAAAGGTAAGGGAAAAGGGATTTGGTATATCAAGAGAGGCTCTATTACACGGAAAAGCTGGAGACATTACATTAATCAGCTCCTGAGGAGCTCTCCTGTCACTAACAGAAAACATGCAACATACTCGTTTCTCTCTCCCTTTTCCTCAGTCCTATGGCCTGACCACTAAAGTTGGATTAAATGGTCCCTAATGCACTTTATGTCTCTAAAATTCTATATACTTGATGCCAGATGGAAAACTAGAAAGCACAGGGAAAAACATCTGTAAGACCTAAGATTTTTATTCTCAGAATGATAGAGTTAAAGCCCTTTGTGTGAAAGGTTTAAATATATCTGTGAAGGAGATTTTTGAAAAGAATGAGCCTTATTGTATATTTTAAAAAGAGAGCAACTGACCAAATTTCCACCACACCTGCCCTCCAGAACAAGGGCCGCATGTGTAACTCTAAAATGCTCTTCCACCGCAGAGGGTTACCTAACTTGTCTGGGCTTATAATTTTTCACCTGTCAATGAACTAGCCAAAATGAGGGACTGTAACGACTTAACATAATCTTGAATTATAACACGGCTGTTCTGGAAAACTACAGCCAAATTTACGTCACTTACTATCACTTAAAAAAAATTTTGTTTAATGTTTATTTTTTCAGAGACAGAGACAGACAGACCACAAACTGGAAGGGACAGAGAGAGAGAGAGAGAGAGAGAGAGAGAGAGAGGGAGACACAGAATTGGAAGCAGGCTCCAGGCTCTGAGCTGTCAGCACAGAGCCTGACGTGAGACTTGAACTCACGAACTGCGAGATCATGACCTGAGCCGAAGCTGGATGCTCAACCAGCTAAGTCACCCAGGTGCCCCAACTTACTATCACTTGTTAACAGAGCATTTGAGAGTTTCTGAAGTACAATACTTACACATATGTTACAGCTCAATCTTTACAACAGGAATGTTGCTAAGATACAATGTATTTTTTTTTAAGCTCAAAAAGAAACACAAGGAATCTTTGGCAACACTCTTTGTTTTAATTGAGTGAGCTTTCACTGCATTATGAAAGGTTTCATTTAAGAACAAAATTATCAACCAAATAAATTATTGAATCTGTAGAATGTGAAAGGAAAGAACAAAATTCTTAACCAAAACCAGGTTAACAGGATTGGTACTTACGAAACTAAGCCTAAGCTTTGACTATTTTTGGTACTTATTGTTATGAGTGCCCCAAAACACAAATTGACTAGGACCTTTCCCAGAGAGGAATTAAGTATCGGTCACACGGTATGTATCAGGTAACAACAGCAGGTCCCTGACCAAACCTGAGCGTCCGAAGTTGATTACTCACATCGTTAACCAAAGTGTCCTCCATCTTTGCATTATTAGTAGCCACAGTGTTAGGCAGAGAAGAAGAAGGTGTAGTATAGTCTGTCACAGACTCCTGTGGAGCAGTAATAGAAAAAAATACGCTGTAAACTAAATTAGTGACTCACCTTCTAATGACAGCCTAACAGATGTAAAGTTGTTTTGGAGAAAGCAGAAGAGATCTTAAGACTCAAATTACTCAAATCTTTAAAAGCAATAGTGTGATAAAACAAACGTGGACTCACCACTGAAGGGGTGACGTTTCAACTACTGCTGGGGTCCTGTACAGTTTTTTTTTTTAATGCATTGCTATACTGTACGTCAATTACACTCCAATTACAACTTAAAAAATTTACATGCATTGCACAGTAGGAGGCTGCCAACAGTACCATTTATTTCTGTGGATTACTAAAAGAACTCTATGTGGTTCTCATACTTAATCTATAGCTTACTTTCAACTACTGTTTTTTTTATTCTCTTCAAAATACAACACAGATAAGTGAGTGTCAAGATCTTAGTTGTTGCACTTAGGTTTTAGGATAAACCTGTTTATCTTCATGAATCTGTTCTTTAAATATGGTAGAGTTGGATCATCAGAGTTTTTTGTTTACATGTATTGACTTGTATAGCAATTAAAAGGAACGAAATATTCAAATATGAAAGTTTCCACCTACCTTTCTTCTCACTGAGTATATGAACCAGAGTGAACACAAAAGGGCAGGCATAAATTTTGCCATTCCCACAAGCATTGGTCCATATAAGTCACTCAGTGTATCTTGCCATAATGAGTATTTTTAAAGATCTGCACCTTTCATTCAATGAGGTCCCTAAACACTAGTCAATGATTTCCTCTGGTGCTCAAGCAATGGAAGTGATCTACTGCAACCCTGGAAGAAAACTGGCTATCCTGGAGTCACTAAAAATTTGATATGACCTACTTCCCAATTTCAGAATCTTACTAGTGGGCAAGGTAAGGCTCCACTGTAACCCCATTAACAAAAACATACAACAATCCTTTCAAAGCCTGTCAAAGCCCAATGAAAAGCATTCGAATCTTGTGTGCACATTTTTCACTTCAACTACTCAGTCCAGAATTAAGAATAAATTTCCACAGAAAGAAATAATTTATTATAAGGAATTTCTTTAGATCACAAATGCATACCATGCAATAAGAGTCTCTGCAGAATAACCCATTCGTTTATAGAATTATATGCCTCAAGCCAAAGAAGAGGAGGAGGAGGAGGAGGAGGAGGAGGAGGAGGAGGAGGAGGAGGAAGAGGAGGAGGAAGAGGAGGAGGAGGAGGAAGAGGAGGAGGAGGAGGAGGAGGAGGAGGAAGAGGAGGAGGAGGAGGAGGAGGAGGAAGAGGAAGAGGAAGAAGAAAGAAGAAGAAAGAAGAAGCAGAAAGATGAAGGAAGAGAGAAGAGGAAGAGTATTATCGCTGTTTTCCCCACTCATTCAGACATGGTTTGCATCAACCGAGCCGGTCACCACTGCATGTTGCCTACCTTCACGTTAGTGCCATATTCTGTGGATGAGACTGAAATCATTGTTCCTATTTCAGTAGACATTTCAGAAACTGCTTTGGTTTCTTTTGTTGTTACAGGATCTGTATTTCTGACTGTAGCAGCGCTTGGTTTCTCTTGTCCTTCTGGCTCCACCTGTTGGGCATCTTTCACCTTTCTATTTTTTAACGATCGTTCTTTTCCAATAGGACCTGGTTTGTGTTCTTTGTTTTCTACTGGACTCAAATCTGGAAGCTAAAAATTCAATGTTTATGACAAAAAGGCATCACGACCAAAGACAATTCATTGAAAATTAATTCAACTTTAAAACTGTTAACCGTTCTCCTTTAAATGTTAGTGGCTTTCATATGAATTATATTTACCTTCTGGGCTTTGATAGGGCCTGCCCGAGGCTGCTTCTGCCGTTGTTCTTTCGGTTCAGGTATCTTGTCCGTGTTTTTTTCCGAAAGCACAGGCACAATTTCATTTTCATTCCCATTTGAAGCTGGAGCACCAAACTGAATTGTGTCAATGCCAATTTCAACTCCACTTTCTTGACCATTCTTTGTTCCCTAGGAAGAAAATATTTTAAAACTTGATTATTATCAAAGCAAACGGAGTTCAAAGATGACTTAATGATGTATGTAGCACATATTTCATAACAGGAGGTTTGAAGCGATCTATGCATTAACTGACACTGATCATGTTTTAAGAGAACTTTCCTTTAGCCACTACTGATCTGTATTTAAAAACGACTCATAAAATGAAAACCAGGACAAGACTTACGTTTTCTAAAGTCCTGGCTTTAAGAGTTAGAAGTTTGAGTGTGGGCAAATCATAGCCTCAAGTTACTCACTCATTTATAACAAATGTAAAAGCGACAGACACACAAAGACAGCATCAGCAACAAATAAACGGATGAGGGAGAGAAGAAAGATAGGAACACGTGTCACATACTTAAGTTTCCTTTAAAAGAAAATGAAATAATGTCCATGAAAATACTCTGTGTTTGGTAATAGAGTGCACACAACTTAGGAATCAAATTAAACTGCTAACTTATGTGGCATCTTTGTGCAAGGCACTAATCCAGACACCAGGAATCTAACTTAGTCTAACTTGCAGAATTCGCATTACAGCATATGGAGAAAATGAACAACTTGAAAGGGATATGCAAAAATCAATACATGGTTAAGCCACTTCAGATTGGTGGACAAAAAAGGCCCTGAGGAGGTCACACCGAAACTTAATCTAAAAGACCAAATCAGGGGGAAGTGTTTCTAGCAGAGAAAACACCCGGTGTAAAGGTTAAGAATTAAAAAAAGGGTAGTGGAGGCTGGAACATAGCAGGTGTTAGCAGCTGTGGTAGAAGATGAACAAGTGGAAAGCTAGACAAAATAGGGTTTTCTAACCTAGAGAACATTTGTAACAATTACTTAATCTTTTCAGGAAGAACGAACAAACAAACAAAACTTGGGACAAGGTTCAACTTCAGGCCTTGGTCTTACAATCAAATCATTATGTCCTATCAGCGTAGGTATCCCTGAACTTAGCGTATCAGTCAATTTCTGTGTAAGGTTACTGTTACATTTATCACTGTAACAATATCAACGGTATGAAAAGAACATGCCATTCAGATTTTATTTTATTTTGTTTACTGGGGAGAGGGGGCTGGAGGAGAATCTTAAGCAGGCCCCAAGCTCAGCGTGGAGCCTGACACGGAGCTAGATCCCACGACCCCTGGATCATGACCTGAGCCGAAATTAAGAGTCGGATGCTCAAGTGACGGAGCTACCCAGGTGCCGTCAGATTTACTTTTAATATGTGAATATTCTCTTTCAAATACAGGCAAACATTATTGATGTAACTTAGAATAAAAATCTCTATTTGCTTTAGTCAATGATGAAATTCTATAATCCAGTGTAAATGTACAATTAACATTAGAAAAGCAAAATAGTGCAGAAACTAATCACTGAAAGCTATTGATTTTATGTACAGAAACAATTAAGAACTTATACATAGTTTAATGAAATGCAAAAACAGATTGACAGTTAATAGCACTATTACAGAATGTGAGTTTTAGGAAGAATATCATATCCTTTGAAACAAAAAATATTTATAATGAAACTGAGATCATATTATATCACCAATCTTGATGGGTCTATTTGGTGTATCTAACATTCATAGCACTGAATGAAACTATCGTAAAGAACTGTACTTCGGGGTGCCTGGGTGGCTCAAACCGACGCCCAGGCTCCGTACTGACAGCGTACAACCTGCTTGGGATTCTTCTTCTCTCTCTCAAAACAAACAAACAAACAAACAAACAAACAAACAAACAAACATTTAAAGGGAAAAAAAGAACTGTATTTCACTAGAGTCATTCAAGAAATCCCATCAAGGAACACCTTCCAACCACGAAATGAATTAAAAGTGAACTGTAACTTTGCTAGCTCAAAGTTCACCATGAGGCAATATTCCAAAATCATGTGCAATGAACATCAACCAAAAAATCACGTTCTATCCAGAAAACATAAAAAGGATAAAGAAAGACGTGAAAAAAATGAAATACCACCAAAGTATCTTCCTCTGCTACCTGTCTGAAGGCAGATGTGAGCATTCTTTCAAGTATGCTTTCTACTGCAGTACTGGAAACCCATAGGAGAACGTCTACAAGAAAAATCTTGCAGCTAAGAGTGCTGAAAAATCATTCCAGTACTTCAATGTCAATTTAAAAACTGGTAACAAACAGTTTAATACTCATTAAATCCAGTGTACCCATCCAAAACACAAGAAACACTTTCCACCCCGTCTTTCGTTATCAGTAGGAAATAGCTTGAACTTCCTATATAAAAAATGCTACGATTAATCCTAATGCCTATATCAACAGGAAAAAGAAAAATGATTAAACTGAGGATCTTAAATACTGAATGCAGTGACTCCAAATTATACTTTTCTCTACAGGCATTTTTTCCCTCCCACTTTCTCTTAAATTCACTCTAACCAGGCTCTCATGCCTACTGCTCCACTGACACTACCCTTGTCAAAGTCACCAGTGACCACCACATTATTAGTTTCAATTCTCAGGCCTATCTTACTTGACCTTTCAGCAGAATCTGACACATTCAATTTATCCCTCCTCTTTTCAACTCGTTGTTCACTTAGATCCTCCAGGGCACTTTTCCAATCACAGCTTTTTATGAGTTGGAAAGCCTGAGGACTTAGCTTCTGATTCTCTTCTCTTTTCTAACCACTCTTAGAATTCATTCTCCTCTGGTGGCCTCATCCAACCACATCACTTTAAGTGCCTACTAATGACTGAAATTCATGTCTCCAAACCAGATAATCTCCCGTGGACTACAGACTCTTCCATCCAACAACCTACCCAACGGCTCCACTTAGATGTGTAACAACCTAAATCTAACGTGCCCCAAACCAAATTCCCTCATCTTTTCCCCCAATGCTGATCCATTTTATAGCTTCCCAGTCAAAACCGATGGAAACTCTATTCCTCTCGTTCAAGTCAAAAACTTTGGAGATAAATCTCATTCTTTTTCACATACGATATTTAATCCATCAGCATGTCAGCTTTCTTTATCTTCAAATACCTAAAAACCAACCATTTCTCATCATCTTGAATGCCACTCCTTGGTTTAAGTTACCATAGTTTGGTTATTATGATAGCATCTTAACTTCTACTCTTTGCCCGCCCCCCCCCCACTAGTCTTAACAAACTACTCAGAATAACCTTTTAAAAGTCAGGTGCTGTCATTCTCTTGCTTAAAACTATCTATTATCTTCCTGAGTCTCCCAAAGGCCCTGTAGGGGCTGTCTTCTGTTATGCTTCTAGCTTCATCTGTTCTCTCTCCATCCCTTAAGTTCACTACAGCCACAGAGACCTCCCTGATCTTCCTCAAACACATCAGCCATATCCCTCTCCCCCGGCTTTTGTATTTGCTGTTCTCTGAATCAGGAATTCACTTTTCCTCAGAAATCTTAATAGCTTGCTCTTACCTCTTCTAAGTCTTTAACTCAAATGCTCACCTAAGGAGCATTTCTTAGCCAACCAATTTTAAATGATCTCCATATCTCTTGGGAAATTACTTACATACCTTCCCTACTTGGCTTTTCTCCTCAGCACTGATCACCATTTAACATACTATATGGTATATGTTAGTGGTCCCCTCCCAACCACAACGGAAGCCCCATGAATACAGGGCTTTTTGTCCATTTTTAATCACACTCTCTCCCTGTTTTGTAAACCCATGAGTTAGAACACAGCCTGGTATACCACAAGTGCTCAAGAAATGTTTGTTCAATGAATAAGTGAAAACCTGCTAACCTAAATAGTCATTTACCAATACTGCACATTTGAGAAATTATGGCAAAACTTCTGTAAACACTGCTTCTAAGTAATTATACTGTCTAATTAGTCGAGCAAAAACATGGTAGAAAAGTAAAAAAAACTAGTAACTGCACTTATATTCTTTGTATCACAAGCACTTTTATTAAGACTTGAATTAAAAAATGTTAACCTCAGGGCACCTGGGTGGCTCAGTGGGTCGAGCATCCACTCTCGATTTTGGCTCAGGTCATGATCTCGAGGTTTGTGGGCTGGAGCTCAAGTCGGGCTCCACACTGACTGCACAGAGCCTGCTTGGGATTCTCTCTCCCTCTCTCTCTGCCCCTCCCCACCTCACAGTCTCTGTCTTTCTCTCTCAAAATAAATATTTTTAACAAACCTAACTAAAAAAAAAAATGTTAACCTTATTAGGTCTAAAGATGAGAAATAGCTTATAAATGTAGAGATCCAGCAGCAATATTATCACTTAGGAACTTGTTAGAAACGTATCCAGGCCTGGGTGACTGGGTGCCTCAACTGGTTGAGGATCTGACTCTTGATTTTGGCTCAGGTCATAATCTCAGTCTCGGGATCAAGCCCATGTCGGGCTCCATGATGAGTGTGAAGCCTGCTTGAGATTCTCTCTCTCTGCCTCTCTCCCCTGCTTGAGGGGAAGGAAGGAGAGGGAGGGAGGGAGAGGGAGGGAGAGGGAGAGAGAGAGAGAGAGAGAGAGAGAGAGAGACAGACAGAGAGAAGGAGGGAGGGAGGAAGGAAGGAATGTATGTAGGTCTCAACCGACTTAATGAAGTGGAAAACTCTGGGCAGTGGTCTCAGCAATCTCTTTTAATAAGTTGTCCAGGTGACTGTGATGCACGCTCAAGTCTGAAAACTATTTTAAGGGAACTCCGGTACACTAACCCCAACTAAGGCCATTATTAAGTCTACTCCTACCTCTGATGAAGTAGCTGATCCAAACGATGTTAGGGGCTTATTCCACGCACTGACTGAAGGTGGCTGTGGTGGACTAATGGGACCTACTAAAAAGAAGAAGTCACGGGAAATGAGACCATTAAAATTTAGAGCTCGATAATCCCTAACCTATTTTACCTTTTCTTTCAACAGTAGCCTGACAATAAAACAGTGACTTTCACGATACACTTAAGAGAATTTTGTAGACCAAAATAAATAGATGTCCCCCCCAAACAGTGTACTTTTTTAATCAACACAAAATTGTGTCCATAAAATATGGCTGTTAAAAGTATAACACATTTGTTTTAGAAACAAAGCCTTCAAGAAAGGAAGCGAAGAAAAAATTACTATTACTGCTTCTTACTAAGAAAAAAATAAGGTGGCTAGGAAAATATACCAAGTGTATAAATGAAATTGAAAACAAACCTAATATTCTCATGCCATACCCCACCCGTCACTTCTCTGTTGAACTTACATTTCTTTGAGATGTCATTCAGCACAGCTGGTGGGGCCACCTTGTTATCCCATAATTCAGTTGTAAGTGTGCCATGTGACTGTGAGGTCTGGATGGATTTTCCCGTGGCTACGTAATCTGTGCCATTAGGTGTCTGAGCTGAAGGTAGTCTGATTGAAGGTGGTGGCTGTTTCGAAGACTGTGTCGTAGTTTGAAGTGGACTCTGGACTGGTTTATGAGTCTGGCCCTGAGTCTGGGCTGGTGCGGTGGGGGCTGGAGCAGAGATGGGGACGAGGGCTGGAGCTGAAGGTGGGGCGGTGACTAGGGTCGGGGCTGGGGCCGGGGCCGGGGTCGGGGTTGGAATCGGGGTTGGGCCGGCTGGGGCTGAGGCAGCTGGGGTTGAGGTTGAAGCCGGGGCTAGGGCAGAAGCAAGTATGGGAATGGAGGCTGAGGCGAGGATGGGCGCTGAGGCTGAGGCTGGGGCTGTGGCGAGGATGGGGACAGAGGCTGGGGCTGTGGAAGAGACGGTAGCTGCAGCTGAGGTGGAGGGTGGGACAGGAGCGGAGGCCGAGGCTGGGAGTGGAGACGAGACTGCAGTTAGGCCTGGGGCTGGGCCTGGGCCTGGGCCTGGGGCTGGGCCTGGGGCTGGGCCTGGGCCTGGGGCCGAGGCTGTAGCTGGAGCTGGAGCTGTAGCTGGAGACTGGGCCTGCTGGGGTCCTGTAGCTTGTTTTTTGGCAAATCTTGGAGGAAGCTTAGAAGTCTGACTTCTTCCCTTCTCATTTGCATTCTTTTTGTTCCAGACCTTAAAAAATTGTTAAGAAACATTTTTGTCAATAATGTAGCTGAAAGTTAATGGTCTATGAATATCTCTAACAAGATCTACTAATTTAGTCCCTTTAGTTTTCAAAATAGGTACTTGATAGAGCAAAAATATCAAAGCTGCAATGAGATTTTAAATTATGAAAAGCCAAGATGTTACTAGGGACAAAAGACAAATATGTATTATACATTCTTGATATATAGTTTCATAATCTCTTTCACAATTCTAAAAGTAAAAAAATTAAGGAATTTTTCAGTGAATTCAACTGGCAGCAAAGTCTGCCCTGATCTGGGGCACCTGGGTGGCTCAGTCGGTTAAGCGTCCAACTTTAGCTCAGGTCATGGTCTCGAGGTCAAGAGTTTGAGCCCCGCATCGGGCTCTGTGCTGACAGCTCAGAGCCTGGAGCCTGCTTCGGATTCTGTATTTTCCCCTCTTTCTATGCTCCTCCCGGGCTTGTGTGTTCTCTCATTCTCTCTCAAATTAAAAAAAAAAAAAAAAAAAAAAAAAAAAATCTGACCTGATCTGACAAAAAACTACTTACTGGCTTCGCTCAACTTACATCTGCCACAGAAATATTAATCTGTGGGTGTGGCCGAGGTCTTATGCCATATAGGATACCATTTTTATCTTAAAAATTAATGAATGAATAGATAAATAGACAAATGAATGAATGACTTCTGAAAATACCTAGTCCCAAGGGCTATATTCAACTGAACTCAATATTACCATTCACATAGAATTTTTACAGTGTTTCTTGTTTTTGGGCCTTCTCATTTGTCAGAGCTTATTATCACTAAGATCTATATGTTTTATTTATTTTTATCCTGTGTCAGCATTTAGCAAAATGGGTGTCTGGGTTGATTTAAATGGGGTAACTTACCGTGATGCATACTGTGTTTAAATGAACTAGTTTAGATTATAATCAAAACTTTTACAGGTCAAGAATCTGCAATTTATTGTATCATGGCAGGTGTCTTCAAGAGATTCCTAAGATAATTTAAAATTAACTAGCTCTGCCATGAAGTAAGATGGGACAAATAAGATGACCAGTACTGAAACATGAAACATTCCTGAATGAAAGATGGTCTTCTCTACGGCAAACAGTGAGCTACGGTGATTACATTCTATTTAACATTTACCTCAATTCTGGTTAAAAACAATTTAAAGTTGTGACAATCAAAGCCATTTAGAACACATGAATAAATGCAGCCTTGATATTATAGGTAGATAGAAACCTTTTGATTATTTGCTAATATATTTTGGGCAACAATCTAAGTATCTAGTAACAAACTGAAACACTAAACCTGTATGATTTGTTCTTCCTTCTTTCGACGTTCCTCATCCTGTAAACGTTTTTGTTGTTTTTTGGAAACCACTTCCGTAAAACCATCATCATTCAAATTTGACTGGGGGTCTTCAACTACTGTTACTTCAGGATGGTCGTCAATTATAACAACACCTATGGGTACGGAAAAAGATTTAAAATGATATTTTCTGTTTTTCAAATGAAAAGATAAACACATGTTTAATCCAATAGTGAAGAAAGAAAGAAAGAAAGAAAGAAAGAAAGAAAGAGAATAAAAGAAAGGCAAAGCAAAAATCTTGTTCTGATAATCCACAGTATAACCCAATTCCCAAACCATAAAGTAGCCATTTGTTACTAAGATTTGAAGAGACTTAATAGATACATGATTTCGTAAATAAGGTTAAATTTTTTTTTTTGACTTTTTGAAGTCCCTGAATGATATGCATCTTTTTTTTTCCCCAGCAATACAGTGGTGTTATCTTTTAAAACACTCTACTATCTTAGTCAAATCATGTAACCTCTAATTCTCCCAGGATCCAATCTGTATCGCGCTATACGCATCTACATAGCACTTTACTTGTATCTAACCATTCTAAGAGGTGGATATTACTATTGTTTCTCCTTTTCAAAACACGAATAAACTCTCGAGAAGCTGACATGCTAAAGGTGAGCTGGTGAATAGCCAAGCTGGTCTTATGACTCTTAATGCCTGTTTTATGCAGACCATTGTCTACAACGTGTAGTTGGTTAAAAACAAACAAAATGTATGTGAAAGTTCTACGTGAATGTAAAGTAGCACAGATGTACGCCAAGTCATAATAACCTTGCAGATTAGTAATTCAAGATGTATTTTCAACTCATTGTCCAACTAACAATTATTTGGGCTATCTTCCTAAAACTATACATCCTAGAAAGTGTAAGAAATCTAGATCTCTTAAGTTTATTTACTTATTATTTGAGAGGGAAAGAGCACGAGTGGGGGAGAGGGGCAGAGAAAGAGAGAGGAAGAGAATCTCAAGCAGGCTCCAACATGGGGCTCAAGTAACCTTGAAATCACAACCTGAGGCGAAATCAAGAGTCGGATGCTCGACTGACTGAGCCAGCCAGGCGCCCCAAGATCCCTTAAATTTAATATTTAAAAGAAAACTTAAAATAGGTCAGGCAATGCAAACTGTGGTTGCAGGTATGTTTCCAAAATAAATATAAGAAAATGGTGAGGCTGGGAAGCCTGGGTGGCTCAGTCGGTTAAGCATTCGACTTCGGCTTAGGTCATGATCTCATGATTCAGGAGTTCAAGCCCCACATCAGGCTGACTGCTGTAAGCCCTGAACCCGCTTTTGGAGCCTCTGTCCCCATCCCCATCCCCGCTCTTCCCCCACTCATGTTCTCTCTCTCACAAAAATAAACATTTAAAAAAGGGGGAGGGTAAGGCAATTCAAGTAAGTTATGTTAATTTGTAAAACATATACATCTTAATTGGGGAACACAAAACAAAAATATGAATTTGCTTGGGAATGATACATATACAACTCAGAAAGGTGATAACCTGTGAGGGATGGCAAGAGGGTATCATCCGGGAGTGGTTTGTAGGGAATCCACTTGCAAACAATTCTCTTTACATAGCTAAAAATTTCCACTTATGTGAATAGTGACAGGAAAACAAAAATACTAAGACTGGCTCCTACTTTTTAAAACCTATTACTGTTCTTGTTTTTCTGTTTTACAAAATTTTAAGTAATCTCAGGGACGCCTGGGTGGCTTAGTTAAGTGTGTGACTGACTCTTGATTTCGGCTCAGGTCATGATCTCATGGTTTGTGAGTTTGAGTCCTGTGTCGGGCTGTGTGCTGACAGTTCAGAGACTGGAGTGTGCTTTGAATTCTGTCTTTCCCTCTCTGTCTGCCCCTCCCCTGCACATGCTCACTTGCTCTCTCTCTCAAAAATAAACATTAAAAAAATAATAATACAATAATGTAAGTAATCTCTACATCCAACGAACGTGAGGTTTGAACCCACAACACCAAGGTCAAGAGTTGCACGCTCCACTGACTGAGCCAAACTGGCACCCCATGTTATTTTGCTTTTCTAATAAAACCTTGATTGGCTCTGATTTATCTATGATACTTCTACTATGTGGGGTTTTAAGTCCTTTACAAGATTAACTCTAAAATGGAACAGCACTCATTTCAATGAAAGGTCTTAGACAAGTCACTGGATGTCGTGCCGTCCATTACATCACAGCGGTAAAGAGACCTTCAATTGTAAGTTCATCTCAGTCTCCCACTTAGACTACATCGTGTGTGTGTAAAGCTTTTCTTCATAGCCATGCCATCACTCATTACTTTAATTTTCTTGCCAAAGACCTTTTTTAGAATCCTCTGAAGAGCTCGTTTGCCCAACTACAGGCAACCTCTATAGAAATCTGAATAATACTTTGTTTTCAACACCCTGTTCTTACCTGGTGCTTTGTAACATTTTGGGCTAAAGAGAAATTACTTAAATGTTATTAGGAAAACAACCTAAGGATGAGTGTATCTTAATGAGTTTTAAAGATGAACAGCCTGGGTGCCTGCGTGGCTTAGTCAGTTAAGCAGCCAACTCTTAACTTCAGCTCAAGTCATGATCTCACAATCGTGAGACAGAGTCTCACACTGGGCTCTGTGTTGGGAGTGGAGGCTGCCTAAGAGTCTCTTCCTCTCCCCTCGATCGTGTGTGCACTCTCTCTCGAAAAATAAAAATGAATAGCTCAATTTCCAACCACCAATTCAGAAATGCAATGGAGTTCTCACCTTTTTAAGTCTTAAGCCAATAATATTAATAGTTCTCTGGAAGACGGAAAACTGGTAAACAAGTATTTGGGAAGATAAGTCTGCCATGTTTTGTGGACTTTTTATAATCTTCATTTGTCATTTTGCAAATACGGTGTTTAGGCTCTCCTCTCTCTTATGGACCACCACAAGGCTGGCATCCAAACTTCCTGCGGGTCTACTTTGTTCTCTCTGTATCAGTGCTTTTTTTTTTTTTTTTTTTTTTAAATTTTTTTTTTTTCAACGTTTTTATTTATTTTTGGGACAGAGAGAGACAGAGCATGAACGGGGGAGGGGCAGAGAGAGAGGGAGACACAGAATCGGAAACAGGCTCCAGGCTCCGAGCCATCAGCCCAGAGCCCGACGCGGGGCTCGAACTCACGGACCGCGAGATCGTGACCTGGCTGAAGTCGGACGCTTAACCGACTGCGCCACCCAGGCGCCCCTGTATCAGTGCTTTTTAACTTGAGTGCTATCAGCATTTTGAGCTGCCCGTCCTGTGCACTCTGGGAAGTTTAGCAGCACCCTGGACCTATACCTACTAAGATGTCAGTAGCATGCAGCCCCCCTGCTATGACAAAACGTTCTCCAGAGATTGCCAGACATCCCCCGGGGTACAAAAATCACTGCTGTTGAGAACCACTGCTTTACATAATCTAACTAAAAAAAAATTTTTTAAATATAACTTATTGTCAAATTGGTTACCGTAATCTAACTAAAAATTCTTAAACAGACGACTAAACCAAGTTTCTTTCTTTCCTACGTGAATCCTAAAATGGTACTCTAGAACAGTAATTCTCAAATATCTGCTTACATCAGAATCACCTGGAGAACTTGTTAAAACACAGACTGCTCCAAGAATTTCTGATTCAGTACATCTGAGGTAGATTTTGTATTTGTCACAAATTTCTAGGTGATGCTGGGACCACATGTGGAGAGCTATTGATTTAGAAACGATAATGCCAAGGGCCTGGGCCCAAAGAGTTTCACAGTTTAAATGACCATTAAATAGAAGAAAAGTCTAGTCTTTATTTTTAATACTGGAATAATAGTACCTAACTTTCCCATTATTACTATGTGGTCTTAGCAGATCTCAATTTTACACAATACTCCCTGCTTAAGTCTCATCTGAATGAATGGCAAATATGGTAAAAATACAGGCATATTCCTTGTTAACTTCCTCACCAAATATTTTCCTATTACTAGTGTTATTCTTCACACTTGATATCCTTTTACTTCGTGGCTTTCTGAAAGTATTTACCCAGAGCAACACTGCCTCCCATCCTATTATTTATTCTGTATTCACCATATCTTAGAAACCAAATTTATAAAGCATACGGAACAGAATTAAGATCTTTGTTTTCTATGTTTTCCTATACCTGTTTGGCAAGGTAGAGTGGTTAATTTTCCCATTAACCTTTTTTATGAAGAATAGTGAAACCCTATGGATTATCTTTAACAAGAACTTTGTTAAGTATTCAAGGCTGTGCTAAAACCTGGTGTTACGTTAGTTCATTTTATCAATTAGTGATTCATAATCACCCTCTGTCTCCACCTTGTAGGCCCAATTCTGGCCTCCTTTAATTACAGTGTCCACTTAAACATAGCAGATGATATATAAATAAAAGGAACCTAAGACATACTTGCATAATTGTTGAGATCAAACTGTGACAGTGCATCTGCTTTCTCTTTGGGTTTTTTGGGGCCTGATTTGGGGTCTTCTCTTTTTTTCCCTGTCGAATCTTTGGAGTTCTTCTGTCCTGTACCATTTGGTGCTCCTTCCTGGTGGTGTGCAGAGCTGCCATTGACGGGATCAACAACAGTTGTGCCCGCAGACTGGTCATCAAATGGCCTATAAAACAGTAATTTGAGTTATTACCACCTCCACATAACCGAACAAATGAAAAACGATTACTGGCCGTTTATAAGTTTAATGTAAGAAGAAACAGTGGGACAGAAGACTCTAACTCTAAAACCAGCAAGACTTAGTGACTTTTCTTGAGTACAATGTCACTAAAACTGAGCTTCCCAATAAAGGAGATGGACTAGCTCCCATGAGTTCCTTCCAGGAATTAAACTCTAGAATCCCAATTGTGCCCTGAAGGTTCTTATTGTGTCTATCATGGTATAAATAAGCTAATCAATATTGTTTATAGCAGAAAATTTAAGATACAAACTAGTCCAAAGGATTCACTACTGGATCTTCTCCACAAGAGGGCAGCATATGAAAATTTTAAAAAGCGCTGCTTACGTGTATTTTTTTAAAAGTTCAATCAGACTTATACATTAATGTAAGTACATAAAAAAACCACTTTTAATTCGGAAATATTTCACAATCCAATGCATTTCTATAGTTTTTGTTTCCTATCAAATTTTATTCTTGGATTTGTTTGTTTAAATTTATGAAAATACACCACAGAAAATGGGTTCACTAATTCATCTTAGCCATTGTTATCACTTGAGATAAAAGCTTACCAAGTGCTTGGCACAAAGCATGACCTCAAATATTAGAAGAAAATCGTTTCTTATAAACGGGACTTGTTGAAAATATTGCCTTTAACTACAACCAACCAGTAACTGCTATATCGGCACATTCAAAGTTGTTACTATCTACATGGCACGAAAGTCTTAAGTTGTTGAGATCTGCATTACACAAAAACCAGATCAAGATTTCCCTTGAGTATTATTACTCAAAACTCTTAATAGTTTGGTTATAGTCAGTAACTTAACTGCAGCTACATATGTTATCCTAATTCTTTTGACCTTTTAAAGGGAGGTTCAAATTCTGTGTTAAGAAAGTACTCAGGAAACACAGTTGGTCATACTATTTCCCTAAAATTTTTCTAAGTTATCAGAAAGCAAAAATATTTTCATTGACGGATGCAGTAATCTGAAATGCTAAGCATATTGTAACTAACCAATGCAGATGACTATAGTAATTATCTGAATAAATTTCTTATCAGCTCAGGCTCCAAACCTAGGAATTTGGTCAAAAACCAGGACATACTATAATAATAGTTGGTTACTATATACCAGATATGTTATGCAATTCACAAATGTCATGTCTGTAATGTTTACCAATGCTTGTAAGTACTATTACTTTCTCTCCATTTTAGTGGAGAGGAAGGAGAGTTTTATACAGAAAGTATCAAAACCTACATTTAAAACTAGGCAAATAAATGAAATCAATCACTCGATCAATAAAGGTAGGCATGCTGCTACTGTAATTTTTCCTAATATTAAATAAACTGATAATTTATTATAAACATTTTAATATTTAAAAGAACAGAAAAAGCTTAACACAGTTTAGGAAAACTGTTTTAAAATAAATCCAAAGATATTTATGTTACTGGTGGCCTTGGTGATTGGGCAGGACTTTGCTTTCTGGGCCTTTATCCAGCTGGATTATTTATTGTAGGTTTGCAACTCAAGAGGAAAATATAATTTATTCTTAAGGTTCGACATTCACTTCCTAGCAACCAGTACAGAACGATAAAACACATGGTTAAAACGTATTCATTTAAATCGCAGAGGACACCTACAAGCACCAGAGTTTTGCAAAGAAAACCCCAAAAAGAAAGGAGGGCTGCTTGTCATCTAGAGGATGACTTACCAACAGGAAGACAATGTGCAGGCCCTTCTCTAAGTGTGAAGACTCTCCTCCTAAAGCTACAAAGTCCTAAGAGGACTCTTCTGGAAAATAACAACTTAGGAGGCAAAGACTCCGGAGACCATTTAACCTCTTTTGCTCAAGCACCCTTACGCTCTGAGAACAGACCAAAAAACTGGGGGAGAACAATGTCTGGGTCCTCTGTCTAGACTGGCTCCTTTGTTCAGTTCAACTTTCAGCTTCTTTAAAGGAACACAAGTTGATTACACTGAAGCCAAAGTACTCACCCTCGCTTCCCACTTTTTGATGGCGGCCCACTTCTCCTTTCATTTCTAGGACCTGAGAAATTCCTTCCAGATTTGGGTGGACCGCTGTTGCCGCGCCTATTCTGGCGATCTACGCCAGGTCTCTGGCTAGAAAAACTTCTCTTTGCTATTTCCCTTTTTGGAGGTAAAGCATTCTCTCCGCTCTTTACAACTGCTTGTGCATTCAAATCAGCATTTTTTTTTTCATCTCTTTCACGCCTCTCATTGAAATCACTGCTTTCAGAAGCTGTTTCCCATTCCTCATTTGCCTGATCTGAAGAGTTCTGATTAGATAAGTCTGGTGTCTTGTTTCCAGAAATCTCCCCAGCAGGATTAACTGGTTCTTGAACGACATTATTAACTGGGCCATTTGTGGGCACTGCCACCTCGTTGGTTTTTGAAGCAGCCTCCCTCTCTCTGAGACGTCTGAATCTAGGTGGCTTGTCTTGTCTCGGTGGCCGGGTAGGACGTTGTCTTCGGGGCCTCTCTCTAGCTGGGTCAAATTTTCGTTCAAATTTTGGAGGTCGTTTATCTGCTGGTATAGGAAGAAACTGCTCATGCCTTCTTGGTGGCTCTTCATCGTCTGGCTTAGGAGCTTCTACCTGCCTTGGGTTCCACTGATTGTCCCGATAAGCAGGTCTTCGGATGGTGGAAGGGCGTGATGGCCGACCTGCAGGATCCCTTCCACCGCGTCGGAATGTTCCCCCTCTGCCTCGCCGTGTAGGCTCTCCCTTAGGAAGGAAGCCTGGTTTCGATTTATCATCATCCCTCACATAAGGTTTTTCTAGAGGTCTGTTATCTATTCGGATGTGATTTTCAGGCTTGAAAGAAGACTGAGGCTTCATGGGCTTTTTGTTTTCAGAACGCTCCTCTCTTTTGGGAAGTTTACCTTTGCTTAAACTATCCTTGTCACTTGCACTTTCATGAATTTCACTGTCTGTGTCAGTCTCTGAACCTCGCTGTCGTCTCCTTTTGGGAACGACTTCAAAATCGGAGCTCTCACTTCGTGTTTCACTTTCTTCTCGCTGTCTGAGAGGTCCTGAGGGCACATGCTCTGTCCGTGGCTTACTGTCTCTATACTGAGGATAATCTCGAGTGTGCCCTCTCCCACCACGGCCACGCCCTCCATAAGAACCTCTATAGCTCCGGCCCCTGGAATAGTATTCGCCTCGGCCTCGACCTCTGTACCCTTGATCTGGAAACCAATCTCTATCTCTCGCTTCTTTCCAATAGGTCCTAGGGGGTAAAGTGGATTCTTTTTTAACTGCTGGTCTTGAATCTGGTCGAGGCCTCTCTACAAGGTCTTTGCTACCAACTTTCTCAGGTTGTTTTTCTTCTTTGACTGTTGGTGCTGTGACAATCTGTGGGTTTACAGTTTTAGCCACAGGCTCTACCTCAACACTACTTACAGGTTCTGAGGGCTTCTCAGCATCTTGAGGTGGCTTTTGAACCAAAGTTGAAGTTTCTGTTGAAGGGAATTTCTCTGGTTCTGGTTGAGGTGGTGGTAGAGCTGACTGTGGCTGAGTTGGCGCAGCAGGCGGTGGGACTGGAGGGACAGGCTCTTTCTTTTCCGTCTTCTCAGGTTTTACAAGTTTCTCAGGGACCTTTTCTCCCTTTTCCCCTTCTTTCTCCTTCCGTTGCTCTCGTTCCTCTTTCATATCTCTAAGTATTGGTTTTTTAATGGGACCCGATCTTCTCACAGGCCTATCACTACCCTCTTCTCTTCTGTTGGAGCTTGGCCTTGGGCCCCAACGAGTTTCCGATTTGGATTTATATAGTTTTTCAGGTTTTGGTCCTTCAGAAGATCGTGTAAAGCCATCCTTCTTTGGTTTTTCCTCAGTCCTTTCTGTTGGTTCCTTTGGATCAGTGCATCTGCTGGTTACTTTAGGAATGCTTACGGATGGCTCACTTCTTTGCTCCTCTGACTTTTGAGTATGGTTAGAGCCATGGGAAACACTTCTTTTCCGGGCAGGCTGACTTTCCGCTCCAGCTGAAATCCGCTCTTCTGGAGGAGTGGATACAGGTTTTTGATCAGGAACATCAAAACAAGCAGACTGATTATTTGTGTCAGTATGGCGAGGTCTAATGTCTTCCACAGATCTGCTTAAAAACTTTTGTACTTCTGTCTCATTTGATTCTCTGACAAAGTCTGCTTTGGGATGAGCCTCTAATTGACTGTGTTCTACAGGATAAGCAGCAGTAATCGGTTCTGGATCCAGTGAGGCTTCAGGCCTAAAATAATGAGAATTCAGAGGCATCGCTATCAACGCAAAAACTCTTTTGCATAAGTGTATAGCAAAACAACCTCTCTAATTATACATGTAAATGAGGGGCGCCTCGGTGGCTCAGTCTGTTAAGCGTCCAACTCTTGGTTTTGGTACAGGTCATGATCTCACACGGTTCATGAGATTGAGCCCAAAGCCGGGCTCCCCTCTGACAGCATAGAGCCTGGTGGAATTCTGTCTCTCCCTTTCTCTCTACCTCTCCCTGGCTTGCGCACACATGAGCTCTGTCTCAAAATAAATAAACCTTAAAAAAAAAAAAAAAAAAAAAGTAAATGGATCCTAATCATAAAAAACATTTAAAAAGGATCCTAATCTTTGTCTCCTTTCCAAGTTTAGTGCAGCATTATTCATAATCGCCAAGAGGTGGAAACAACCTTAAATGTCCACTGACAGACAAATGCATTAAGAAAATGTGGTGTCAGCGTGCCTGGTGTCTTAGTCAGCTGAGCATCCAACTCTTGATCTCAGCTCAGGTCTTGATTTCAGAGTCGTGAGTTCAAGCCCCGTGAAAAGAAAATGTAGTATATACATATATATACATACATGGAATATATATACATACAATGGAATATTCTGTGCTACCAAATGGATAAGAATGTTATGTTAAGTGAAATAAATCAATCGCAGGGCAAACACTGCAGGATTCCACTTATATGAGAATATAATATAATCAAACTCATCCAATCATAAAACAGAATGGTGATTGCCAGGGCGTAGGAGGCAGTAAGATGCAAAAGTTCCTATAAGATGCAAAAGTTCTACAAATGTGCTGTAAAACACTGCACAATATTGTTAACACTGTACTTAGAGTTAACAATGATGTACAAACGCTTAAAAATTTTGTTGAGGGTAGATACAGTATGTTTTTTCCCTCTCATTTGAAAACACATGAACTTCATAAGAAAAAAGAAGTTTAGGCTATGCTGATATGAAGTATTTATTTATTTAAATGATTATTCAATTTTAGAGAGAGAGAGCAAGAGAGAGAGCACGAGCGAGCAGGGGAGAGGCAGTGGGGTGGGGTGGGGGGCGGGGGAGCAGGGAGAGAGAGGATTCAGAACAGGCTCCGTACTGACAGCAGAGAGCCTAAGGCAGGGCTCGAACTCACAAACCCTGAGATCATGATTTGAGCCAAAGTTGGATGCTTAACTGACTGAGCCATGCATGTGTCCCATGCTGATGTGAATTCCAAGACTAAGAATTTCCACCTATAATTATAATCGAAGACTATCTATCCCACAGTAGGTCTATCTTCCCTGATTAATCAGAATGATAAAGCATCACAAAACACACTCCCTTAAAAAGGCAGAAGTTCTAACTTCATAGCTATCAATTATTATAGATCACCAACTGTCTGCTACTTCAAAGTATCTTAGTGTTTATTTTTTAGGTAGGCTCCACGCCCAGCATGGAGCACAGCACAGGGCTTGAACTCATGACCCTGAGATCAAAACCTGAGGTGAGATCATGAGTTGGCCATCTAACCAAGTGTGTTACCCAGGCGTCCCCAGGTTCCCCTAAAAGATCTTTGTAAATTAGTATTTATCCTTCTCTCGGCATTAGAAAACTTCCACAAGATACTGATAATCAAATGTCTACCATTTCTCATCAGTGGAAAAACTATATCAACACTTTAGCTAGACTACGTATCAAGTATCTAATCAACAGTAGAAACTTGCCAATTTTAACATTCAACACTGAATTTCAGTATTTAATTCAGTGTATAGAACTAGGTGACAAAATGCTCTAATACAGAAATGACAGAAAAACAATGCATGTCCAAAAATGAAATGACATACACTACATGGGAGGAAATCAGATTTGTGGCTCAGTCCTAAACCAGGATGATTTTCAGGGACACTACCTACTTTTCATTTCACCACAATATTCAGTTTAGTCTGTTAATTTCTACCATTACCTTGCATCCTCAGGTTCTTCTGTTGCCTTGGGAGCAGTGGCCTGTTGAGGCTCCGTATGAGGATAGGGATCCGACCCCCACATCACACGAGGTTCAGAGAGGGACACTGCATGATCTCTTGCAGATCGTGCTATATGGTCAAATGACTCAGAACTGTTTGGTGATCCTTCCATTTGCTCTCTTCTCATTAATGGCTTGGGAGGAATCATTCCTTTACAAAAGATCAGAAAAAGATGGGGAAAACAATCACTATACACACAGAATCTGGGTTATTAATTACTATTGGGACTCTCTATACTTGAGCTACAGAAATACTTTTTGCCAAGTTTAAGTGATGAACTCAAGAAACGATCAGTGAAAATTACACAAGTTTTTCTGTGAATGAGATTCTTATTGTTGCTATTAAATAGATTTAAGAATTGAGGAAGTGAAACAAAACCACAATAGCAGCTTATTTTTACTTTAAAGGAAGAAAAAAAAGCCTATAAAAATCAGGTAACACATGATGCCTCTATGCATGTAAATAAAAAACATAAAGGATTACACCAACAGTGACAGACTTCCAGAGCAAATATTTCCTATAGAAAATTCCATTAATACAGTTTACTCAGTTGATCAATAATGCTATCAATTATTAAATTTTAAAACTGCAGTATATATTTTAAAATTAAGGCATGACTCTCGATATTTTTATATTATGATCATACCCATAATCTTCCTCGGTATCATTTTGGTAATGTACTATCTGGATTTATTCTGATAGATTCCACACAAGACTGCTAATTCACTGGTTTTCAGCTAACTTATGTGAAAAGTCCAGTGTTAGGTGGAGAAAATGGAAAAGCTGGAATACAGAATATATGACAAAATTCAAATGCTTAAGCACTCAAAAGAATGAAAACAATTTAGCAAATAACAGAAAGCATGATTTAAGACTCAAAAAATGTTTAAATAATATTTACAAAACTGAAAATAACTAGTGTCTTGGCCTTATCACACCGTTGATACAGCGTCTGCCTTTAACTCATCTGTGTGCAAAGTTACAGAAATTTTGATTAAAAATCTAGGCACCCTATTTTAAACTCTTACTCTATTATACCTCTTAAAGGAATTAAGGGTACAAATGGGAGGAAGATGAAAACCTCTGGTCTCGCAGAGCTACAAGTGAGCCATGAGACAACCTCAATTTCGACTTACCAGGATGAATGGGCGGAATATCCATAGCAGGTCTACCTGATATCATTCGAGGATCCATGTATGACTGCATCATGAGCCACCTTGGATCAAAACCCATAGAAGCCAAATGCTGAGGGTGAGGCTGCATGGGCTGGTAAAGAGGTCTGTGTGGTGGGGGAGGGACCGCACCGCTAGATGGCTGTGAAGGGACTGCCTGTGGAAGGACACCTTGCTGCTGCTGCTGCTGCTGCTGCCACTGCTGCTGTTTCATCTGTTCCTGAAAACGCAGGATCACAAATCAAGATTTTAGGTCCATGTGATAAGTATAATCAATCATATCAGAAAATAATGGGCTTTTTTGAATTCTTCCGGGAAAAGAATTCGAAAGACATTTAACAAAGAGAGGTGGTGACACAAAAGAACCAAAGATAAGTTAGGACATGTTGCCTTAAACTTAAGAAATTAATCAGGAAGGAAGAAATCACTCATTAATTAGACTGCAGAAATTGTTACCTAGAAAGGAAGATGGGGTCTATAAATGAAGTAGAGGGGGGACAATGACACAGAGGTTTTCGGTAATACCCATTAGCAACAAACTTTTATTAAAAAGGGAAAGAATTTCAGGGAAAATTTGTGTCCTTTTTGTATTTTAGGTTTCATGTTATACTCAGAGTATTGAACAATAAACCTTTTCAATCACACATACATGATACAATGTTTTTGTTGTTACCTGCTGTCGCTGGAATCGAGGCGGTAAAGACTTCTGAAACTGTTTAAAATAACCAGATAATACAGCAGGTCGAGGCTGAGACCCTGATTCTGGCTCTGTTTCGTGTGCCACTTGTGTGGTCTCTTTTTCACTGCGATTGCTGTCTTGTCTAATGAAAACTGGGTCATCCTCTGTCCAAAGAAAAGGTGAAAAATAACTATACTCATCTATGAGACTTAACAAACACATGATGTGTGCACTGGAGTGAAATTACTAGATTGATATATTAAAAGGGTTAAGAACAAAGAATCCTCAACAGTCCAGAAAACTATCCTATACTCTCATGCTGGTAGCCATCAATGAGATTTACATTAAGTTAACAAAACCTTACATTTCCTCAAAGCTAGATAAGCAAGAAAGAGATTCTTAAGAAAGAAAACAGGCCCAAATGCTTTACCAAGCAAAAATTTGTATTTGATATTTTGTGATAATAAAATATTTCAAATATGACGTATTTCCCATTGTTTCCATAAATATCAATCCTGTCAGTATTTACCTGTGGCTCACTAGGACTTACGTGAAAACACAAATGGCCTAAACTTAAATAACAACACAATAATTTTTTGATCAACAGACTACTAGGAAAAAGGAAGCCAATCAAAGTCTGACAAGAGTGATCACCAGCTATCTTCAAACATATAAATTATTATTCTATGTACAGTATATATCACGAATGATACCAAAAAGAACTATACACATACTTACTAAATAAATAACAATTCTGCATTCTAAAGAAAACCAGAGCTATATTTGTTCCAGAGAATGCCATTTGTCACAATTACAAAGCCAAGTTCATTATGAATTCTTTTCTCACAGAACTAGGGATGAATTTTAAAACAAAGTTTATTTTGCCAGTGTAAAAATCATGCTCTAAAAAATCACAAATCACATTTTATTGTTGGCATACATTTGACATTAAGTGTTGTAAAAGGGAAAATAAAATATTGGAGAGAAAAAAAGAGCCAAGTAGATGCAATGCTTAAAACCAAAAGGGTACATCACGCTGAAAAACCTAGCAAAAATTAAATTGCCATCAGAGAATATATATGAATAAAAATAAAAACGCCATTAAATAATGATTAAAAAGAAAAGTATAAATAATTTGTGTCGGTATAGTCCTCACTGACAGTTAAATCAATCGGGTGAATACATGTATTCACTGGCGGAACAAGGACTAAAATATGAATTTCCTTATTTCAAATCTATACTCCTTTCTCATCATCTGTTAATGAGATTCTCTGAGGTTGTTCTCTTTTAGCATCCATTAATATTAAAGTATGCCAATGATGGGGTGCCTGGGTGGCTCAGTTGGTTAAGTGTCTGACTTCAGCTCAGGTCACAATCTCACAATTCTAGAGTTCATGCCCCGCACTGGGCACTCTGCTGTTAGGAAAGCCTGCTTCAGATCCTCTATCTCCCTCTCTCTCTGCCCCTCCCCTGAGCATATGTGTGCACATGTGCATGCACGCTCGCTCTCTCTCTCAAAAATAAATATTTAAAAATAAAGAAACGAAATGTTTCAATACAATATAACCAACTAAACACAAAAGACATGAAATGACAGAAAAGGAGGGGCAAAAATGGAAAGAAGGCATATAAAAAGCTAATAATACCAAAAGATCAGAAATAAGTCCCCTCTAAGCAATATTTACTTTAAATGGACTGAATTGGACTCCAATCAAAAGACTGAGATTGTCAAAAAAGGATAAACATACATGATCTAACTATATGTTATCTGTAAGAAACTCACTTAAGATCCAAGGACAAAAAGGGATTGAAAATGAAAGTATGAACAAAGATATTCCATAGAAATAGTAACCAAAAGAGCAAGGTGGCTATACTAGTATCAGACAAGACTGGCTTTGAAATAAGTTTTACAAGACAAAGGATATTACATACAAAGGTTCAATGCAGCAAGATATAGCAATTACAAATATTTACACATATTTAATACATGTGTGTGTCTCTAACAACAGGCCATGAAAATATATGAAGTAAAATACTGAAATAGTTGAAGGGATAAACAGACTGCTCTACATTTACATTTGGACACTCAATAATGAATAGAATAACCAGACAGAAGGCAAGTTAGGAAACCAAGAAACCAACCAGATCTACCAGATCTACAGAACACTCTAACAAACAGTCAACACGTTCTTTTCAAGTGCACGTAAAACATTTTCCAAGATAGACCCTATGTTAGGCCACAAATCAATCAACTGTTCAAAGATTTAAAATGATAAATCTCATATGAAGTATTTTCTCTGACTACATACAATGAGATGAAGTTAGAAATCAAAAAGAGAAGTGAAACAGGAAAAGTCACAAACCTGTGGAAATTAGACAACACACTTTTTTTTAAGTAGGTTCCATGCCCAATATGTGGCTCGAATTCATGACCCTGAGACCAAGAAACAGTTGCATGTTCTACTAACTGAGCCAGCCAAGTGCCCCTAAACAACACACTCTTAATCAACTAAGACATCGAAGAATAAATGACAATGGAAATTAGAAAATACTTAAGATATGAATGAAAACAAAACCACAACATACCAAAGCACACAGGACATGGCAAAAGTGGTGCAAAGGGGGGATATTGATCGGTATAAATGCTTACATTAAAAAAAAGATCTTCAATCCAAAACCTAGTATTACAACGTAAGGGAAGAGAATAAGAATAAAGTAAACCCAAGGTTACTAGAAGAAAGGAAATAAAGGATCAACACAGACATCCACAACAATGAGAATAGAAAAATTGAGAAAATTAATGCAGCTAAATAGTGGGTTCTTTGAAAAGGTCAACAAAATTGATAAACCTTTAACTAGGAAGATTCAACTTATTAAAATCAGAAATAGAAATTGGGACATTACTACCGATTCTACAGAAACAAAAAGGATTATGAGAGTATTATGGACAGCTTTATACCAAAATAGGATAACCAAGATGAAATGAACAAATTCCTAAAAACATAAACTTTGTAGTCCCTAGTATACTAATAACGTATGACCTAAAAAAGAAATTACGAAAACAATTCCATTTATAATAGCATCAAAAAATATAAAATGCTTAAGAATGAAGCATGGAGGTGAAAGATTTGCACAATGAAAACTACAAAATATTGCTTAAAGAAATTAAAGAAGACATAAATGGAAACACATCCCATGTTCACAGATTGGAAGACTTAACATTGTTAACATTATCAATACCACCCAAAGCAACCTACTCTCAAAATCTTAATGGCATTCTTTACAGAAGTAGAAACACCCATCCTAAAATTCACATAGAACCTCAGGGAACCCAGAATAGCCAAAACCATCATGAAAAAAAAGGTAACAAAGATGGAAGACTCACATACCTGGATCTAAAAGTATACTATAAATAAATAAATAAATAAATAAATAAATAAATAAATAAATAAATAAAAGTATATTAGAGGGGTGCCTGGGTGGCTTAGGTAAGTGTCGGACTGCTTTTTTATGTTTGTTTGTTTATTTTAAGAGAGAAAACAGAGAGCACTCCCATGTGAGCATGAGCAGGGGAGAGGAAGGCAGAGGGAGGGACAGAATCCCAAGCAGGCTCTGTGCTGTCAGCATGACATGGGGCTCAACCCCACAAATCGTGAGATCATGACCTGAGCTAACAAGTGTCATATGCTTAACCAACTAAGCCACCCAGGGGCCCCAAGTGTCTTAACTCTTGATTTTGGCTCAGGTCAAGATCCCAGGGTCATGGGTTTGATGGACTCCATCCTGAGCATGAAGCCTGCTTAAGATTTTCTCTTTCCTCCCTCTGCCCCTCTCTCCCACTCACATGTTCTCTCTCTTTGAAATAAAATAAAAATAAAAGCATACAGTAGTAAAAACAGTATGATACTAGCATAAAGTCAGGCAGAAAGGCCAATGGGAAAGAACTGAGACCCCAAAATAAACCATCGCATACATGGTTGAACGATTTTAGAAAAGGCTGCCAAGACCATTCAATGGGGGGAAAGAACAGTCTTTTCAGCAAATGGTACTGGGAAAACTGAATATCCACATGCAAATGAATAAAGCTGTACCCTTACCTAACAAAATGTACAAAACTGAACTCAAAATAGGTCAAAGATGTAAATTTAAGACAAAGCTATAAAACCCTTAGAAGAAAACACAGCAAAAGCTTCATATTAGATTTGGCCATGACTTTTTAGACTTCATGCCAAAGGCAGAGACAACAAAAAAATAGACGGATTTCATGAAAATTTTAAAGGTTTTTGCGTGAAAAGAATATCCAGAGTGAAAAGGCAACCTATGTAAAGAGAGATGATATTGCCATATCACATATCTGATAAGGGATTAACATCTAGAATGTATAGCCAACTCCTAAAACTTAACAATCTGATTCAAAAATGGACAAATGACTTGAACATTTCTCCAAAGATATACAACTGGCCAACACACACACGAAAAGATAATAATATGTGGCATCACTAACTGGGAAAAGGCACGGCGAAACTACAATGAGATACCACCTCATACTCATTAGAAGGCTACTATCAAAAAAATCCCAGAAAGTAACAGATGTTGGCAAGGACATGGAGAAACTGGAACCCTTGTAAACTGTTGGTGGGAATATAAAATGGTGCATTTGATGTGAAAAACAGTATAGTAGTTCCTCCAAAAATTAAAAATAGAATTCCCAGATAATACAGCAATTCCACTTGAGTATATAATCAAAAGAAATGAAAGCAGGGTCTCAACAAGGTATTTGTATACTCACATTCACAGGAGTATTCAAAATAGGTAAAATATGGGATCAACCAAAGTGTCCATCAACGGATAAACAGAGAAACAAAATGTGGTATACATAGGTAATAGATTATAGCCTTAAAGAGGAAGAAAATTCTGCAATAACTTTAATATGGAAGAACCTTGAAGACATTATGCTACGTGAAATAAGCCCATCACAAAAAAGACAAATACTGTAGGGTTTTGTGCATCTGAGGCACTGAGAACAGTCAACATCAGAGACAGAAATCAGAATAGGGGTTGCCAGGGGCTGAAGAGAAAGGTGAATAGGGACCTGCTGTTTAATAGTACAGAGTTTCAGTTTTACAAGATGCAAAGAATTCGGGAGATGGATGGATGGTGGTGATGGCTGCACAACACTATGAATGTATTTAATACCACTAAACTGTACAGCTAAAAATTGTTAAGATGGTAAATTTTATGTTACATATATTTTACCATAATAAAACAAACTGAGGAAAAAAGGATAATAAAGTATCCAATAAAATTCAACTTCTATTTAAAAAAAAAACTCAATCACTCTCATCTGGATTACAGACCTGTATTAAAAATACACAGGGGTGTCTGGGTGGCTCAGGTGGTTAAACATCTGACTCTTAGTTGCGGACCATGTTTATAAGTTCAAGCCCCATGCCAGGCTCTGAGCTGACAGTGTGGAGTCTGCTTGGGATTCTGTCTCCAAAATAAATAAACTTAAAAAAAATACACAAACATCCACACCAGAGGTAATATGAAGCCTCGTAAGTTTCTATAAGAACAAACAAGACTAGCATACCTTTACTACAGGTGTTTTCACTTTCTGGTTTCTCTACCACAGGCTCTAAAGTAGGTTCTTTGTGTTCGATTTTCTCCTCCACTTTCTCCCTTTCTTTCTTCTCCGACTCACATTCTTTGTCCTGTTCCTTGATCTTTTGCAGTTCTTTTTCCTTTTCCTGCTGCCGTTCCAGTTCTTTCTCTTTTTCTTGCTTTCTTTCCTTTTCCATTTCTCTCTGTTTTTCCTGCTCTCTCTCCAGTTCTTTCTCCTTCTCCTGTTGCCTCTCCCTTTCTTTTTCCCTCTCCTTCTCTCGCTCCCGTTCCTGTTCTTTTTCAAGTTCTTTCTCGCGCTCTCTTTCTTTTTCTCGCTCCCTTTCTCTAATCTCCTCTGGAGATGGCTGTTTGTCCACTATGCCAAGCTTTTCATCCAACCGTTTCAGTTTCTCTGCACACGCTGCCTTCCTTTGCTCTTCCATTCTTCGCTCTTCCTCTTCGCGCCGTTTCCGAGCACGTTCCACTGCGGCAGAAAGTTCTGACTGCTGTCTTCTTCTTTGCTTCCATATTTCATCTTCATCCGGTACTTGCTGCTTGGCGGGGAAAGGGCCTGGTCTTCCAGGTACTGCCTGTCGGTCTGGAGGAGGATGCTGCAACATTATGATAAATTATCAGGTGAATATGACAAATCTATTTCCGACCAACACTGGACTTCTGACATGAAGGGGGCAGGAAAAACTCCACAAAATGTCACAACTATTCCTGATAAAACACGCACAGTAAAATGCAAACAAGAAGCAACATGGGAAAAATATTAAATTCAGAAAATTCCCCAAACTAAGACCAGAATAATTAATCTAGCCATCTAACATTTATTGCGCATGCACCTATTTCTTGTGGCAGACATTACTGCTCACTCAGAATTTGTTGAATAAAATTAGAAGCTGTCACAACATGAATTTCAAAATCTAAATTTAGACACAAAGGAAATTTAGAATGTGAGCACTTTTCAGAGCACCAACTGTCAGAGATGGAATGCCTAAGGAGGGAGAAAAGTCCATAAAGATGCAAAACTGTGTCACATGAGCCCTGAGAATATAAAGGTACCATTACAGGGAAAAAACACACCCAGAGACGCTAGGTGAAGAAGAGGAGACCCCCCTACTGCTGACATGTCAAAGGAGGGAAGATTCCTAGAAATCAGCCTGCACAGATAGAATTTTCTACCTTTAAACTGAAAGATCTAGAAACGCATACCTAGAACCCATAGTGAAATGTGGGAGATCCCGTGAGAGATTTTTATGTTTTAATGATTTACGTTTCAATCGATGTGTTCTAAAACCACTACAGTCACTGCCAGCAACTATGCAGAAATAAGCAAAATAAAAAGAGCACCTGAAAGTCTGAAATATTAAGGAGCTAAAAAAAAAACTGTCTTAAAAATACTGATTTTAGTACCTAGTAGGGTAAAGAAACCCTAAAAACCATGTAACCAGTCAGAATCCTCACAAACGAGAAAATAATGGTACAACAAAAACACTGGGCTATATAAAAAAAATATGATCCGGACTCTATCATTTGCTAACAGTGCTGACTTAGGCAAACCACTTTATCTTTCTGGTGTTTAGTTACTTCATCTCCAGCTCAGAGATGAGCTTCAAACATAAAATTATACAAAAGTACCTACTTCACGCAGTAAACTTAAAGAACAATCATTTTTTAAAAAGCAACTTCATTGAAATAGAATTCACATAAAATGTGAGGCACATATTTTAAATGCAGGTCGGAGGAGTAGGGACAAATGATACACTTGTGTAACTACTGTCCCGATCAAGACACACAGCATTTCTGGGGTGCATGGGTGGTTCAGTTGGTTAAGTGTCCGACTTCAGCTCAGGTCATGATCTCACAGTTTAAGTGTTCGAGTCTCACACTGGGCTCTCTTTGCTGTCAGCATAGAGCCCGCTTCGGATCCTCTGTCCCTCTCTCTCTGCCCCTCCCCCACTTGTACACACACACTCTAAAAAATAAACACTGGGGCGCCTCGGGGGGCTCACTGGGTTGAGCGTCCAACTTCGGCTCAGGTCATGATCTCACAGTTCGTGAGTTCGAACCCCGCGTCAGGCTCTGTGCTGACAACTCACAGCCTGGAGCCTGCTTCGGATTCTGCGTCTCCCTCTCTCTCTGCCCCTCCCCTGCTTGTGCTCTCTCAAAAATAAACAAACATTAAAAAATTAAAATAAATAAATAAAATAAAACAAACACTTAAAAAAAAAAAGAGAGAACATTTCTTCACTCCTCTGTCAGGACAGTGCCCCTGACCCCAAAAAACCACTGGTCTACTTCTTGCAGCATAGAGCAGTTTTACCTTTCCTAGAGTTTCATATATATGGATATATCAAGTTATATTTTCTTTTGTGCCTGGCTTCTTGTGCTCAGGATGATAGTTCTGAGGTGTCCATCAGTAATGTGGTCCATTCTATTGCTGGACAATATTCCATCATAGGCACATCACTTCATGTGGGACGGACACATGGACTGCTTCTAGCTTTTTAACTATGAATAAACAGCTATGGACATTCATGCCTAAGTCTTTGTGTAAATGTATGTGCTTTCATTTCTCTTGGATAAATACCAAGGAGTGAAACTGCCAGAGTCATGTGTTATGTATGTGTTTCACTACATAAGACACTGTCAAAATGTTTTTCAAAGTGATTACAAGATTTTACAGCCCCGCCAGCAACATACGAGGGTGCTAGCTGCTTTATACCCTCACCGACATTTCATGTCACCAGCCTTTTAAATTTTGGATCCATAATAAAATCTCACTGGGGTTTTTTTTTATTTAAAAAAAAAAATTTTTTTTTAACGTTTATTTATTTTTGAGACAGAGACAGAGCATGAACAGAGGAGGGTCAGAGGGAGGGAGACACAGAATCTGAAAGAGGCTCCAGGCTCTGAGCTGTCAGCACAGAGCCCGACGCGGGGCTCGAACTCACGGACCGCGAGATCATGACCTGAGCCGAAGTCAGCTGCTTAACCGACTGAGCCACCCAGGCGCCCCTCACTGGGGTTTTAATTTGCATTTCCCTGGTGGTAAAACGATACTGAACATCTTGAGGCGCCTGGGTGGCTCAGGTGGTTAGGCATCCTACTCTTGATTTCAGCTCAGGTCATGATCTCACGATTGTAAGATTGAGCCCTGCGTTGGGCGTGGAGACTTCTTACTTAAGACGGTCTTTCTGCTCCTTTGCCCCTCTCCTGCTTGCACACTCGCTCTCAAAAAGAAAATCAAAAAAACAAAAAACTGAACATCTTTTCATGTGGTTATTGGCCATCTGTAGATCTCGTTTTGTGAAGTGAACGTTCGAATCATCTTGTTGGGCTATTTGTCTTATTATTAGTTATAAAGGGTTTTAGCTTTGCGCAGTGGCAGTATCGTAGCCAATGAGGTTTATCCGAGGCGCGATTATTGCTAATTGAAAACTATTAGTTATAAAGGGTTTTGTTTTGTTTTAAATATATCCCAGTACACGTTCTTGGTCAAATGTATTATTAATATTTTGTAGGACATATTTTTTCATTGTCTTAGAGATGTTTTTCAAAGTCTAACTGACATTATTTTTTTCTTTCTAATTCATGCATCCTGCGTCTTATCTAAGACCATCTTTGTTGGTCCAAGTTTAAAGACTTTCTTCTACATTTTCCTCTAGAGGTTAGTTTTAGCTTGTGTGTATATAAAAATACTATAAAGAGCATTCAGTGGTTCAAAGGAAAATGGTGAAGATGATGGTGACGGTTGTGGTAGATATACCTATCACATAGGGTGATCACGGAAGGCCTCTGAAGTGGTCACACCTGAGCAAAGATTTTGGTCAGAAGAAGAACCTCTGGAAAACATTCCTCTAGTTAGAGGGAACAGCAAATAAAATGTATGTTTTCGGTGCTTCAATAAACCGTGTGCGGCAAGAACAGAGAGAAAAGTAAGTAAGATCAGGAGAGTAGACAGAGACCTTAAAGACCACTGGAAGGACCTAAGCAAGAAATCACTGATCTAACATATATAGTTTTCAAGGATTATATCTACTATAGAATTTAGGATGGGGGTGGCAGGTAAGCAGGCAACAGGAGTGGAAAATAAGACCTATTAGGAACCTACTGTGGTAGTTCAAATGAAATATAACAGACGGTAGTGAGTACTCAGTGTAGGAATATATTCCAAAGATAGGGATGCCATAATTTGCTGATACATATAGGCTGGATGTATGATAAAAAAGAAAGATGATTTGTGAGTGACTTCTAGGTTTCAACCTGAGCAAATGGGTAAATGATAATGCCATTGCCTAAGATGGGAGGCCCAGGGAAGAAGCAGGGCCGTACGTTTATATGGGGGTGGGAGGTGTTATTACTGTTGTTACAGTTTGGACATACCTATCAGAAATCCAAGTGGTGATGCTGAATTGATCACTAAATACATGATTCTTAAAGTTAGGGTAGAGCTTTAAGGGCTATAGATACATGTATCTGAGTACCACCAGCACATAGATGAGATCCCCCAGGGAAAGGATATGGCTAGAGAAAGGAATGACAACACAGCCCTTAACCCTCCAACACCCAAAGGTACTAAAGGCCCAGAAGAAATACAAATTGAAGAGAACAAAATAGTGTGATGGCTCAAAAGTTTAAAAAAAAAAAAAAAGAAAAAAAAAAGTCTTTCAAGAAGGACGGAGAGGTTAACCTTGCCAAGAGCTACGGAGATTAAGTAAAATGAAGACAAGAGAAGTGGATTCAGCAAGATGGAAATCATTACCGACCTTCATAATAATAGTTTCAAAGGTACAGCGATAGATGAAAAAGCTTGACTGTTAAGGGTTAATGAGAAAGTGAAGATATTAAGTGTAAATTACTCACTAAGACAGTTTTGCCATGAAGGAAAACAGGGAAATGGGGTAGAAACTACAAGGAGATGGAGGGCAGTGAGAGTCAAGGGATGGGTTATTTTCTTAACAGTTTTTTTAAGATGAGAGACAATATTACCAGTAAGTGACAGAAGAGGGGATCAAGGGAACAAGTAGAAGGGCTGTGCTTAGTAGTGAGGACAGGAAGGGCACTGAAAAGGGAAAATGGTTGCTTCTCGTTTCTTAGTGAAATTAGGAGCATGCTTATTAGTTGAGAATGAAGAGTAGCGGAAAAAAGAGGAAGAAGACACGTGAGAGCTAACAAGGTAAAATCTGTAACTGTTTCATAAAAGTTATACATAAGAAACAAACACTGAAATCTTACCATTAAAATAAGTAAAATCAAATAATTCATACAGACCATTAAGAAGAGTTTAAGATTTACCTGTTGTGCAAGCAATTTTGGAGGTGGCGGCAGGTGTGAAGACGGTCCACGTTCCTATTATAAAGATGAGGACAATTACAAACTAATCAGATAAAAGAGATCTACTGGAAATATTTCTGAACATACTCAATTTTTTCAGGACTACAAGATTGCAAAAAGTAAGCCATTTTCATCCTTTTCTCTTTTTCAATAAAAATACACTACTCACTGCAAAATAACTTTATATTCTATAAAATCACTTTGCTACTTTAACATGATTAGAACCTCAAATGAACTTTGCAGAAAGAAGAATTTTAGTGTATAAATTCTAAAATTCTACCACAAGTGATGTGGCTATGAAGTATGCCTCCAATTTTATCACTTTATTTATGTTAGCCCTTTTCTTTTTCTGAATTTTTTTCCTAATGACAAACTAAATGTATGCGATTTACCTAAAGAAAAGAAACATCTAAAACATATCAGAACTAAATATGATACACAGACTATTCACTTGCTAATACATGCATCAGTGTCACAAACACACACAAAACATCAAGACATCAAGATATGGTATATGACATTCCTCTATTCTTACAACTATCACTCTCCATGTTAAGCCAGTAAGTTAAAAATCACACAAAACACGAATTTTATTAGAAACAGAACAAAAAAAACCTTGAAAAATCCTTTTTAAGAATTCACAAATTTACTCCCCAATGGCTAACCACTGCGTTAAGAATCAAATTCAGGAGGATGGGCTAAATGGGTAAGGGGCATTAAGAAAGACACCTGTTGGGATGAGCACTGGTTATACACAGGGGATGAATCACTGGAATCTACTCCTAAAATCACTGTTGCACTATATGCTAAGTTGGATGTACATTAAAATTGTAACTAATTAATTTAAAGCAGAATAAAATTCAAGCTTCCTTGTATAGCATACACTTATCAACTGTTACACAGCTCTCCAACTCCTCTCCTGTATCAAATTACTGGGGACTTCTAGAATGTGCCAAGCTTTCTCATGCTCCTTTACTCTGAACATGTTACCATTGCTTGAAATGTCTCTCTTCCCTTTGTTTACTGGCTAATTCTCACTTCAAGTACCAAGTCTTCTGCAAAATCTTTTCCAGAGAATTCTCTAAGAGCTCATTATGTACGCTGTCATGCCACTTATCACACTGTATTGCAACCAATGTCTGCTGTCTTTTCTCTTTGTTTTACAGAGACTGTTAACTACCTACTTCTACCTCCTTGAAGGGACCAGATCCTCCATAGGTTGCATATGAATTCAACAAATACATGCTGAGTACATTATGAGTTAAGTGACTCTCTGGATGACAGCCCTTTATTATTCCCAGCTTACAATGCATTTTTTGCTATGTCTCGAAGTAGGATCAAGTGTATCTGTTTACCCACATATTTCCTTGAACAATGTTCTTTAAAATGACTCACACTTAATAGAATTCTCTACTCCTTATGTGTTATTTCCCTATTCCGCATACTATTTCACATGAATACTGACTAGGATTTACCAAGTATTTAGTAAAGCATAAAGCACTTAGCAATGTTAGTTTGGAAAAACAGTTTATCCCTCCATTTTGATACGGCCAAGCTGTTATAAGGGAAAAAAAGTTAAACTTTAGTTTCTACGTGATAATTTTAGCTACTATATTGACAATTCCTGTTAAGATGCAAAAAAATTATGGTTTAGATCTAAACTATTCAAGACAAAATATAGTTTCCTTTTCCTAATTCTTCTTTCAACTTCATAATTACAAGATTAATTCAACCAAAGCATATGCAGTGACAAGGATCCTGAGTTCAACACACCTGATTAAATGAGGGTCCCTTCCCGTAGGGACCTTTTGATATTGACGGCTGGGCAGGTACCTGAGAAGACGATTTAGTGTTGCAAGCTTCATCTGCTTCTTTTCGGTTTTCAGTGTTTTCAGAGGCTTTTGAACCTTGATCCTCACTGAGGAATCAAAAATCCAGATGAAATAAAAAAGTTAAGTGGATAGACTATACCATAAGTAAAAGCATTTTATCTATATAAAAAAGACTGTTTCCTATGGTTTTAGTGTGAGACAGGGGGAGTATATCCAAGAATGAGATCATTTTGTGACCTGGTGGTGCTAATTCATTCAATCCGTAAACATACACCGTGTATCTTTAATAGATCTCTAATGTGTTAGTAACTGGGCTTGCCCAGTTTATTACCACAAGGTATAAAGTACAGTAGAGTAGTTGTCAAATACGGACATACAACTTGAAATATAACCTGGCAAATCAATTATAATCCCACCATTTTCTATCACCTCCACCCCAAAAGCCTCTCTCATCTAAATGCAACCAAACAGGGGTGACTGGGTGGCTCAGTTGGTTAAGGGTCCGACTTTGGCTCAGGTCATGATCTCTCAGTCTGTGAGTCTGGGCCTTGTGTCCAGCTCTATGCTGACAGCTCAGAGCCTGGAGCCTGCTTCAGATTCTGTGTCCCCATGTCTCTCTCTCTCTCTCTCAAAATAAACATTTTTTTTTTAAATTAAAAAAAAAAATAAATAAATGTAACCAAAAAATATTATAATTAATACCTGTATTCTAGTTTACTCTGATTTAATGAAAGAGATAAGTCAAACTATGGCATTTTTTAAAATCACAAGTTCCAGGCAGCTCACAACTGATCATGAAACAGGAGTGTATCATAATGCCATGGCTAAAAAACTATACCAATATGTGCATGCAAGCTCCTTATATTTTAAGAGCCTGATTTTTATGTTACATAACCCATATATTTCTGACTGTGATGCCCCTATGTTAGAGAAGAGAGTAAAAGCTCTCATTGTCTTAACTGAAATGCTGCTTGAAATTAAAAACAAAAAAATCAAAGACTTGATTAAAGCAGCTGTAGTAACCCAAGTTATTTTTCTCCAATTTTGGAAATATGAATCAGTTCGAGCAAGTAACAAGTTGGAAATGGTCCCTGATGCTGTCTTTCTAAGTACCTCCGACTAAACATCTTTTTTTCTAAATGTGTATTTTATTTAGAAACATCAAAGTTTAATTCCTTCATTAGCTGTACTTTAAAAAAATTTTTTGGCTTGTTAGTCACCTTCCCAGTCAGTATATTCTTGGAGTAGAATGTAGAAAACTTATACAAAAAGAATAAATACCTATTAATGAAGCCTCTCTGCGTGAATGGATGTTGTATCAACGAATTCATACTGTTGCTTGCGGAAGGTATCACAACAGCTTACCTGCTATTTTCTTTAGGGCTACTACTTCCTTGCTCATCGTCATCGCTGAAATTCAGCTGTTCTGTATAATCTACTTCCATCTGAGCACCTATTAAATTAAAGAAAACTTAGACTGACTGTTTAAAAACATCTAAAAACTAAAAATGCTTAATTAATTTTGCCTCTTACCTGCCCAACCTTCATCAGCTTCAGCATCGAGGTTATCAAATTTATCAAGCTCCTTTAGTTCTGATGCGCTAAGGATGGAGGGGCGTTCAGGCTCAGAGGCCCATGAAGGAGGCGGGCCCCTTCCTCGAAGGCCTCTAATGAACAAAAGGTGATGAGGGGAAAGGATACAAAGTTTTAATGCTTCTAAATTAGGCAAATATGAAAAGACTGGAATTTCATTTTAATTCAACATTAATGTTTTCCACACCATGATATACACAAAATATTTTGCACTGGGCATGTGTATGAGAAATTTCTAATGTATGTATGTATGTAAATTTAGGACAATATTTGATACAGTTTTTTTGTAAGTATTTAATATTAGACAGTGGGCTTTTTATCACCAAAAATATTTAAAACACAATAAATATGTTAAAGAATAATATGTCTAAGACACACTAATATCAAAATGAAGAATTTTAAGAAAAATCATCAATAAGAAAAATGCTCAAGTCTTACGCTTGGCAAAAAAAGGGGGTGGAGAAAATGGGAGGTCATTAATATCATGGAAAGAAAAAGGGATAAATGTAAGTGTCACATCTTTGTGATGATTTCCAGTTTTCAGAATCTTATGTCAATTAACGTTTTAGAAGAATAAAGCATTTGTGTTCTGTCTTATAAAGGTCAATTATTTGTTCCTGGAAATTGTACTGTGAGATCAAAATAATGAATCAATAATCATCACGACTCACTCAAACTACAGAAAATCTTAATGAGCGTATGTGCCTTGGCAACTTTAATCATTTAATAGCCTTACTTGTTCGTTTCAGATAAAGAAGGCGGAAACCTCAGAGGACCATGAAGAGGAGGATAAGCCATCCTCGGATACTGCTGAAACATCTGTATGAAGGAAACAAAATTGATAAATTTTTTAACCAAGTTATATATATATGTGTGTGTACATACAGATATGTATATATACATAAAGATCACTCTACCTAAACCAGAGATTATAATTTATAGAAAGAAAGGTTAAAATAAACTATACTGTGAAAAATCAGTTTTATTGGCTAGTATATAAATCATCATTCACCCTTAACAATATGCCATCTGTAAGACTACTGCTTGCACCAAGGCTTTACAAATAAAGGTAGTAACTAGGGACATATCCTACAAAGAGCTTCTGTTATCCCATTAACAAAATTACATAAATAATTATATACGGACACAAAAAACCTAAAAAGACAACATGCATGCACCCCAGAGAATTGCAAAGCCTTAACCAAGTAGAAATATTTGAAAGGAAACAATGTGAGACTTCACTGCAATGGAGGAGTAGACTTATTGAAGGCCGATTTCTTGGTAAAGGGAAACTCCGTTCAGATAAAAATATCATCCACAACCCAAGAGAGTGAGGAAGGAGGTGGGTAGGGAGCTACTTGGGAGATTTTCTATGGGTAGGACATAGGTGAATTTTGATTCAAGTTATTATATAGTCATCACAAACTGAGGCCCAAAGATGATGCTCTCTATGGGAACTTGGATTTGAAAGCTAAGTTTAGGAAAAGTTGTAAGATAGATTATGAAGACACATCATGAGGGATTTATCTTATGATATGAAAAGGAAGATAAGATGTCAAGGGGTGCTTATAACCAGGTCAAAATATTTATAAGAAAGAAAAGAGGAAGAAAGAGAGATAAAGAGAGAGGCAGGCAAACAGACTGTATTACCTTAAAATATATAATCTATATTCTGAGACATATTAGCTTTTCTTAAAAAAAAAAAAAAAAAGTTAGGTGCAGAAATTACTTTGTACTTGAAGAAAGGCTATGTTTATATGATCATGTTGTCCAAAGAAGAAATTTCTAAGTAGGGTTAGAGCAAAGTTAATTAAGTTAAGCACAGCAGCTGAAGCTCAAATGGAAAGCTTTTTGTCTGGGGAATACTCTGGAGAATTTTCAGTTACATCATCCTGTATTGAAGTTAGTGAAAACACTGCTGGAGGCAAATGTTCATAGGTAAAGTTTTATTAGATCTCTCTTCTGCTAATTAGTCAGGCATAGAGATTAATTTCATGTGGTATTAAATGTTTAAAATTTAGGTACTTGCCACAAAATTAATTGTATAAACAATCTTTAAATTCTCAATATATAGTAATTATTTTTAATGTTTATTTATTTTTGAGAGAGAGAGAGAGGGATGGAGCGAGCATGCGCACGCACAAGCAAGGAGGGGCAGAGAGAGAGAGAGAGAGAGAGAGAGAGAGAGAGAAACTCAAATCAGGCTCCAAGCTGTAAGCACAGAGCCTGATGTGGGGCTTGAACTCACGAACTGCGAGATGATGACCTGATTTGAAGTTGGGACACAAACAACTGAGCCACCCAGGCACCCCTAAAGTTATGGTTTTAAAAGCTTTTTGTTTTTGTTAATTAGTGGAAGACATTATTCAAACAAAATGGTTGATGAAACTGGGCACAAAGGCCACATGCTCGGGGCGCCTGGGTGGCGCAGTCGGTTAAGCGTCCGACTTCAGCCAGGTCACGATCTTGCGGTCCGTGAGTTCGAGCCCCGCGTCAGGCTCTGGGCTGATGGCTCGGAGCCTGGAGCCTGTTTCCGATTCTGTGTCTCCCTCTCTCTCTGCCCCTCCCCCGTTCATGCTCTGTCTCTCTCTGTCCCAAAAATAAATAAAAAACGTTGAAAAAAAAAAATTAAAAAAAAAAAAAAAAAAAAAAAAAAAGGCCACATGCTCTCCCCTTTTACTTTCCCTTCTCCCATTCTACCCCCACGCCGGAAAATTCAGGGGTCTCTGGAAGCAGAATTTACAAACTACAGGAGACAAGTAGCCTGGTGTAAATAATTTTTCAAGGCCAGGTTAGCATATGAGACTCATTTTTACCATGCATGCAAATTAAAAACTAATTTAACAAGCAATTGTATTTAGACATTCCTAGAATGGTTACATAATACAAAGAATCAGAAAATACGAACAAATATGGATATTTAGCACAGGAATACTTAGAAATTAAGTCATAATAAAAATAAATATAGGGCGCCTAGGTGGCTCAGTTGGTTAAGTGTCCGACTTCGGCTCTGGTCATGATCTCGTAGTTTGTGAGTTCAAGCCCTGCATCGGGCTCTATGCTGACAGCTCAGAGCCTGGAGCCTGTTTCAGATTTTGTGTCTCCCTCTCTCTCCGCCCCTCCCCTGCTTGCGCTGTCTCTCTCAAAAATAAACAAACATTATTTATATATATATATACATATATATGTATATATGTACACATACATACATATATATATACATATATATACATACATACACATATATACATATATATATACATACATATATATACACATACATATATATATGTATATATACATACATACATATATATATATACACATACATATATATATGTGTGTATATATATATATATATATATAAAATAATAAATGTAAGAACCAGACTATTATTCTTTTTGAGACTAATGGTCCCCTGAAAAATGTTAGTTTATTTACTTGGGCACATGTAAACTGCCATAACATTTCATAGGAAGCTGAGAACAAACAAATGTGTAAAGGCACCAAATCTAAATTTTAATTTATAGGAATATATGGATCAGAAGTATATATTAAATAAAACTACAAAAATAGAATTGGCAGAATCCAGGCTATAAAAACTCCACAGGATAACAAATAAATAGTAACAAATAAGCTCCAAAAAAAATCTTAAGAGAGGGAGGATAAGAAGTAACCAAAGATAATAAGATTCCTAAGAAAAATATCAACCAATTTCAAAGAACAGATATTATCTAGATCGTAATTATAAGATAATCAGGGAAATAAGAACACTGACTCGATGTTTTTAGAAACTTTCTTTTTAGGTGTGATAGTGCCATTGTGGATTTTCCTCCTGGTCCTTCTGTTTTAAAATCCAACATAAAATACACATAGATGAAATGAAGTATCTGGAATTTGCTTCAGTAATCTGAGGTGGTGGGAAATAGGTGAAACAGACCACAGTTGATAAATACTTAAGATGGACAGGAGGTATGGAATAAGGGGGAGGGTCACTGTACTACTATTTGTTTTTGCATATGTTCAAAATATTCTATAATAAAAAGTTAAAAAATAATAAAGTATGTTTACCAATAAAAACTTTAGAACAAAGCACATATTAACTTTTTTGTGCCATGGACAAACCCCGTAGGCAGTCTGATAAATCCTATGAACTTCTTCTCATAGAAATGTTTGAAAAGTATTATCTAAAACACAGAGTACTATGAAAGAAAACAATTATACTAAAATGTTGTTACTACAATGTTTAAAAAACCAATCTGAGATATGGTAATGTATGTGATTCATTACATAACCAGTGAGTCTACCCATGTGGTCTAATAACTTATTTTTTTTTTTTTAAGTTTATTTATTTATTTTGAGTGGAGAGGGAGAGAAAGAGAATCCCAAACAGGCTCCACAGCATCAAGGCACAGCTGGATGCGGGGCTTGATCTCCCTAACCATGAGATCATGACCTGAGCTGAAGCCAGAGGCTTAACCGACTGAGCCACCCAGGTGCCCCTACTAACTACCTTTAAGTGTGGCTGAGTATAATTATTTTGCTATATCCAAAACAATATGATGTGATATGAAAATACCTATGATCCCTATTAACGAGAAAAACTAAGGTACTCCTGATACCTCTGTGATTTATTTCCTGCATTCATAAATCAAGGAAAACGCTAAATTTTAGTTAGATGTTAATGCAAATAAAAACCAAAACTTTTCCCCATTTTAATTCTCTCCTTGGAACCCAGATCAAAAGCCTCTAATTTAATGGCCTGCTTCTTCGACGATACTTACGTAAGGAGGCATCATAGCCCTGTACTGGGAAGCCAGAGCAGGCTGCTGCCCGTTCAGTTTAGCCTGTGGAGGGCCACAAGCTATCCTCTTTTCCACCACTTTGAGGATGTCACTTTGTTCTGATGTTCCAGCTGTGCTTTCATCCTGCCCAGAGGGCTTTTCATCTTGGTCAGATGTTAAAGGTGAGCCAGCAGACTTCCCACCATCTCTCCAACAAGCAACATCTGGTATGGAGAGAGATAAGAAATTCAATTAGAACAAAGAAACAAACAACACTTTGGAATTCAGCACCGAAATTAAAAGGAAAAAAAAAAAAGGAATAAGAAAAAAACCTGAATATGGAACACAGCGAAATCAAAATAGGCACACTTCTAAATTTAATAAAGTAACAAGACGGGGCGCCTGGGTGGCGCAGTCGGTTGAGCGTCCGACTTCAGCCAGGTCACGATCTCATGGTCCATGAGTTCGAGCCCCGCGTCGGGCTCTGGGCTGATGGCTCAGAGCCTGGAGCCTGTTTCTGATTCTGTGTCTCCCTCTCTCTCTGCCCCTCCCCCGTTCATGCTATGTCTCTCTCTGTCCCAAAAATAAATAAAAAACGTTGAAAAAAAAAAAAAAAAAAAAAAAAAAAAAAATAAAGTAACAAGACACACGAAAAGAGCAGTGAAAATCTAATCTAGGCCCTAATGCTTTCAAGGTGTTTAGTATTCAAAAACAGTAGCTTCCAAAGCAGAGCAGATGTACCTCAGAAGGTGCCATCAAAAGCAAATACTGGGGATGGGGAAGAAAATATTAGAACTTCTCTATTAAGCTTTACAGATATGTGAGATAGAGATTAAAATCACTGTTGGATCTGAGGTGCCCTGAGGGAAGGGGAGTTCTATAGTTACAGTAATGCTCAAATTTGTTTTTAGTCTACTATGGCTAGTTACATGTGCCCAAGGAACAAACTCAGTGACTACAGTGTTTGGTAGGTAGCCTCCAAGATGCCCAAAATGCATTTCTATCTCCTGGTATTCACACCCTGTGTAGTCCTCCCTGACAGTGTACCAGGACTGATCTGTGTCACCTACAGAATAAAGCAAAAGTGATGATGTGTCTCTTATGAGATTAAGTTATTAAAAACTGGGCTTCCATCCTGAGTGGGAATAGTCACATCTGTCTTTATCTGGGGAAGCAACACTCTTAGCAGCCCACATACAAAAGAGGCATTGTGAGCGAGCTTGGGACAGTAGCCACGTCAAGTCAGCATCAGATGATAGCTTCACTGCAACTTTCTTGACAGAGGTCCTGAGCTAGAACTCCTGGCTAAGCAGCTCCCAGATTCCTGACCCTCAGATAGTGTGTGAAGTTAAGTCCAGTTCAGTTTCTTGTTTCAAGCTGCCAGATTTATTATTCAGCAACAGATAACTGGTGAAAATCAACTGAACAAGAAAACAGTAAAGCTAACACATCTATTTCTAATAGAAATGCATCAATTACATAACAGCAATTAAAAATAAAAATAAGATGATTTACCCAACCAGACAAGAAATGAGCCATAAGAAATATGAAATATATCAGGTTATCAGAAATATAGATTTGTAACCATCACTGAAAAGAAAAACCTCCCCATGTATACAGAATTCTTTGATACATTTGGTAATGACAATCGGAAACTAATACAATTCATTTAAAAATCTCAAGGATTTTATATTTTTATTTTTAGCTTTTGCTTTATAATGTACACAACTATTTCTCACTATCCAAATTTATTTGGTTCTCTGGTTTGAGTTCAGAAAACAAGGGATCCTTGAATGTTAATAGAATAGTAAATAAATGGATATAATTTATAAATAAATATGTGCATATTAGGGAGGTTGGTCCAAAATTTTTACTACTGTAAAAATGACCATTATTAATGTGCAAAGAACTCATCCAGGCATCTTGTTAAAATGCGGATTTTTGATTTAGTGGGTTGGGTGTGAGGCCCAAGATGTACATCTCCAAACTTAAGTTCTGTCCCCACCCCCACCCCCAAACTTGAGGTCTTAAGTTCTACGAATGCTGTGTATGTGAAAACCACACCGGAATGACAGCAGTTACTGTCTGTCTTTCAAAATAGGCAAGTCACATGTAACAATAATATTGGGCAGGAAATTAGATCATTAAATAAAACACAAATATAATCTCATTCACCATTTTTATTAAATAGAAAGTATTCTTACTTGGTGGACGTAAACTGGGTCCAGGTCCATAGTTGTCATCATTCGTTTCTTTTTCTTTTTTTTCCTGATCTCCAGCTGCCTGTAGGCTGGGAAATTCTTGCTGAAAATGACTATTCACCTGGATTCCTACAGATTTTTTTAAAACATTAAGTGTAACACTTACACTCAAGATAATGGAAACACCCTCCCAGGGTACAGTTCTCTGCTTTTCTCTGATAAATTATTCCACTTTTCAATGATGACTGTTTATATCCATAAAACGTTAAAGTTTATTTAGAATTAGAATCCCTTGGAAAGTTAATGAACAGCCATGAGGAGATAAAAATTTAAGAAAAGATTCTGCCAGACACTGTTCAGAACTCATTAAAGACGACGAGGCGAGTAAGCAGTGTCACTCCTGTTTCTCTTTCATTATGACTCCTCACATTTTCAAAAAGTCAAATTCCTTTACTAGTAACTCTAAGAATCAGTTCAAATAATATTACTGAAATAGAATATATAAACAAACACTGCAACTATTCACTGTGAGCCTAAAATGCCTTCACTGAATTTACAACTGAGATACTGGTTGCAACCTTCCTAGTCACCCATTCACCCATCCATCCATCCATCTATCTACCTGCCTGCTTGCCTATTTATACACTTCTATAAATTAAAAGATCTGATTGTATTAGTTTAAGGGCCTGGATAGGTTTTTCCATACAATGCTTTATAGATGTTTCCTGGTTTGCAAGTGGAAAATTTAAATTTTTCCGGGGAGTCCATCATTCCTAAGTGGGGGGAATATTACTGTTACTGTGCTTTATGGAAACTGTCTAGCTCTTCTCTACCATGGAATCGGGAGCAGCATGTTTGAAACAGAAGAGGTAATGGGGCACACGTGGTGATGAATATGGTTTATAGCAATCTACACAGTGTCTGGGTCCTTTTATGCCTTAAAGAGCTAAAGGTACTAGGGCAACGATAAAACAATGTGGGACAGAGGGGATTTTAAAGACTCCCTTTTAAATTCCTATCATTGGCTCACACATGGGTTTTGGCACTGAAACTTAACTACCCCAAGAGCTGAAAAAAAGACCCTTTTTAGGGCCAGAGTATATCCTTCAACAATGTTCTCCACCCCTGCCAAAACATAATAATCCACCCCGTATCTCCTGCATGGCTGTTCAGTAACCATCAAACCTAGCCAGTTTCCTCAGCTAATGTCCACTTACCATCTCCTTGCCCACCTTGCTTGTTACTGGCCCAAGATTTGGGAGCAGGTGCTACTTCTGGGGGAGCTGCAACCCCAGGTTTTGGCTGTGCTGGTGGAACTTCTGGTGTTCTTAAAAAAAACATGAATCCATTATTTCAGATATTGTATGTTCAAATAAAATAAATATTGTATTTATAGTAAATCTGTGTATAGATGGTTTTGTCTACATATTTACTCATAGGTGCATTTCCCACAAATGCTTTTCCTCTGCAGCATTCTTTTAAATAAAGTATAGCTATTTTCATCCCCTTTCATTTCTATCTTTTAATAACCCAAGAAGACAGCTTAATTGTTTTTAATTTTGCAAAAAAAAAAAAAAAAAAAAGGAAATATTATTGAGCATAGCTACCAAAAGTCTGTTTTGAAAAAGTCTACATTTATATATAATTAGAAATAACATTATAGCATACATGCTGTCTGGACTGGTGGACTTGACCAGTGCTAAGTCTAAGCAAACTCTCCATCTGGCAGTCAACAGGTTCACCACTGTACTTATTAATGTTACCGGAAGCGGTAACAGCAACCTGCCTGGTACCTCCCCTTGAGTAAAAGGTATCTTTAAACAATCTACAGTTTTATTCAATAATTATAATGAGTTAATGCTTGAAAATAAAAAAGATAGTAGTTAAGAAACTTAACAGATGCAATATATTTCTGGTATACTGAGACCCGTAATTAACTTGCTACTACAAAATAATTCTACAACTAAGAAACAGAGAACAATGTCTTTGACAAGCTTTATCCAAGTAAAGTCAAATTTACTATATAAAGTTCCCCAAACAGGAATACAAAAATTTGATAACAGATACAGACAAAAAAGCACCAAGTACCCAATTGCTTGTATTATTTTTCCAAATTACCACTACTTCACTTGGTCATTCAACAAACTTAAGAGCCCTGCATAATCCCTGAAACACAGGATGCTAAACATGCATTGAATAAGGTCATTATTAATTCTATCATAGCCTTCTTGCTAATTCTTTATTCGTTCAAATAACATTACTTGAGCACTTAAAAATGTGCATCAGGTATAGTTTCAGTGAACCAGGCAGACAGGAATTCTTAGTATCATGGAAATTATTTAACAGAATCAACTCCTAATTATATTCAGAGAATGCCAGATATGGTGGGGGTTTGAGGGCACCTGACATGGTACATAAGAAGAGTTGTGATTAGCAATTCTGTCATCTGTTGTTCTACACTGACACATGGAAACACTGCCCCTAAATATTCTCACAAAAACAAATTCATCATGGGAGCCTGGGTGGTTGAGTCAGTTAAGCATCCAACTCTTGATCTTGGCTCAGGTCATGATCTCACAGTGACAGAGCCCTACATCGGGCTCTGGGCTGACAGCTCGGAGCCCGCTGGGAATTCTCTCTCTCCCCTTTCTCTGCCCCTTCCTCACCTGTGCACACACACTCTCGCTCTCTCTCTCAAAATAAATAAACTTTAAAAAATGAATAAAACTTTCTTTAAAAAACAAATTCATCAAAAGTTGGCTATGTAAAAGATTTTAGATGGCATGAGATATCTAATACATGTAGCATAACGTCTAGCACGTAGAACGAACGCAAATAGAAGCTCTCTCCAGGGCACCTGGCTGGCTGGAGTCGGTGGAGTATTCGACTCTTGATCTCAGGGCTGTGGGTCTGAGACCCACGCTGGGTGTGGAGATCACTTAGAAATAAAATCTTAGAAGACAAAACAAGACAAGACAAGACAAGAGAAGTTCTCTAAAGAAAGGGGAATAGTTTCATTCTTTTGACTTTGACTCACTTTTCTTCTTCATGCTGTTCTTGTTTTGATGCCCATCCTGTGCCATCTTTAGGTACAATGTTCACATTAGGGTCATTGCCTTTGTTTTCTGCTTTGAGACTTGGGAGGTTAGCAGGTGGAGGCATACGCCGTGAAATACCAACTTTTCCGAGACTCTGTAATCCATGTCGAGCTGCAACTAAAGATCAATAACATCAACTTTCTTAGAACATCTATTTTATCGCTCAATTTATTCTTAAAACTATATAGAAAGACAACAGGAATTAATGAAATCTTGAACTATTATTTCCTAATATTTTAAAATATGAACTTTTATTCATTCATTCATTCATTCTCAAGTTAGTTAACATACCATGTACTCTTGGCTTCAGGAGTAGAATCCAGTGATTCGTCACTTACATATGACACCCAGTGCTCATCCCAAAAGTGCCTTCCTTAATGCCCATCACCCATTTTCCCCACTCTCATCAATCCTGAGTTTGTTCTCTGTATTTGAGTCCCTTATAGTTTGGAGGTGCCTGGGTGGCTCAGTTGGTTAAACATAGTATCTGCCTTCAGCTCAGGTCATGATCTCACAGGTTTTGAGTTCGGACTGCAACGGACTATCTGCTCTCAGCCCAGAGCCTGCTTTGAATCCTCTGCACCCGCCCCCGCCCCCAACCCTCCTCCTGCTCCTCTCACACTGGTGCTCTCTCTCAAAATAAATAAATTTTAAAAACAAAACAAAACCTTTAAAAATGAGTCTCCTATGGTTTGCCTCTCTCTGTTTACATCTTATTTTTCCTTCCCTTCCTCTATGATCATCTGTTAAGTTCCTCAAATTCCACATATGGGTGAAATCATGTGATATCTGTCTTTCTCTAAGAATTTTAAAACTAAGCCACATGCCAGCAACATAACCCACGGTAGAAATATTAAACTATCGAGTTACTGAAAAGATGATTTAAACAGCTTAACAACCCTATTTACTATGAAAAGGAAAAACATGGGTGAAAACAGGTTTTGTAATCTTTTCAGGGAATCTATTTTAAACCCCAAATTTAGTACATATTTAGAATATGCTAACTTCTCATTCATAATGAATACTGCTAACGTACCATACATACGTAACGTCCAGTTTTCACCTTTCACTGTAAACACTGGGTTCAAGTTATCAAGAAACAAACAAAACACCCCAGGACTGTCTTTATTCCGTAACTAAAAGTGGTGGTAAATACCCACTAATTCTATGCCTACCAATCTCATTGAACGAGATTCCCCTTTGGAACCACACAGTTCTACTTATTGTCTGCTGACAACAAACAAGAAAATAAAAAACATATTTTAAAACACTTATAAATTTTCAGCTGTAAGATTTTTAAATTTTTCCCCTGAAAAATGAACACATACACAAAAAGTCTAATGTACAGAGAGCTGCATAAACATGGGGTCTGTCCTAGCTCCTAACAGGAACAGCTCCAGAATACCAACCACGGTAATAAAACAAAACCATGAAAATGATAAAAATATGCCACTTGATTTTACTCACCTGTGGTTTTCTGAGTTTCTAAAGATTTACCCTTGTAAGTATTAAATAAACTGAGTGTTGCATACTTTTTCCCATCCTTTGCTTTTGTGCTCTGGCCTGACTTCTCCGACATTTCGGTGGAAACTCATCGAGTCCAAAACCTCCTGCCACACCCCTTCAAACCTTTAAGACACACATAAAAATGAAAAGTGAGGAAAATTTTAGAATTTATTAGCTAGCTTACTTTAAGAAACTCTCAGTAAATTCAAATGTTCCCAGAAATTCTGAAAAATAAAAACACTGAGAAATGAAATCAATCTTCAATAACTCATATCAACAATAATTTCAGGACACCTAGTTGGCTCAATTGGTTAGGCACCCAGCTCAGTTGGCTCAGTTGGTTAGGCACCCAGCTTGGTTTCGGCTCAGGTCATGATCTCACGATTCATGAGATCAAGCCCTGCACTGGGCTCTGCACTGATAGTAAGTAGCCTGCTTGGGATTCTCTCTCTTTCACTCTCTCTCCCCCTCCTGTGTGCTCATGCTCTCTCAAAATAAACAAACTTAATAATAATAATTTCATACACTCCTTCAATACTGTCAAATTCCAAGAACACACAACCGTATCAATCAAGTAAACTGTCCTGCCTTCAGTAACACATTAGTGGTTTATAACCACTTAACTATATCAGAATAAGAGTTTTAATCCAGAGGCTCCCGGCTAGCTCAGTTGACAGCACATGCTACTCGATCTCAGGATCATGAGTTCGAGCCCCATGTTGGGTATGGAGCCTACTTTAAAAAAAAAAAAAGAAGAAGAAAAAGAAAAATTTTAATCCATACTGAAATGAATAGTTTAACTACAGTAAATCTATGGAGACTTTCTATTTAATAAATGAAAACTATTCAATTTAATAGGCTTGAGACGACAGGCATCAGTTCATACATATGGAATGTAAATATGATACGAGGATTACCATCATTCCTCTAAATTGCATGCCTCTGTTTTCAGGCAGTATGTGTCTTAAAAAACTACAGTAATTTAACAATTTAGAATAAAAGAAACATTCTATTTTCTCTGCAAACATTTCCTCATAAACCTAAGGTACATAAAAACAGTATTCTATTTCATGGCTATGGATTTAATGTTCAAGAAGTGGTGTGAACTTGTCAAAACAAGTCTCTCTATATAAAAGAAGTTATTAGAAGAAAATAGTATTTTTATGAACACTCATATACAAACAAAAAGAATTTCATCTTTGGGGCTAATATATCCTAATCTTGTGTGTGCCTTAACTAAAAACCAGTCTATTAATAAACATGAAAAATACACAAATTAGCTTATACTATTTTCCTTCCATTTCATGGAGTTCACACATATCAACCTTATGGTTTTGTTTTATATTTAAATATGTCTTTAAGTGGTTAGGGTGGAAGTAGGGCATAAGATGGCCAATTCTACTCCCAAACCCTACACCCATCAATAGCTAAAAGCATTGAGAACTGAAGCACAGAGAATAGACACATACATCATGCAAAAAGTATTCCAAATCAAGGAATGCCTATGCAGACCCTAACATCATAAAAATCATTTTGCCTACTGGTTTTACATTTGTCAACTGTAGAATCAGCATCACATGCAGAGGTGTGGTGTTACAGGTATATCAACCACCACATTCAATATGTGTATAGTTCTACAGAATTTACCAAAAATTTTTACATTATCTCATTTCAGGCTAACAACTAACTGTATACTATAGTTAGTATCCTGATTTTACAGATGAAGAAACTGATGTTCACAGGTAAATGGGATTGGATTTGAAATCAAGGCTTCTAGGTCAGTCCATTATATCATGCCACCTCCTCCCCATGTAACTGTAGATAACCAGTTAGCTCTCCAGGTATACATTTAGCAAACAAGCTCTCCTTGATATAAATTGTGAAAAGGACTCACCGGCAACCAAAAGAACTACATGATATATAAATAGCTTGCTATCTGCTACCATATATGTAAGAATGCATACAATTCATTCCATTCCTAAGGTGCTAATGATGATGATGGTGTAAAGAGCTGTACTCCCAGAACCTATCGTGTTGACATATTTTCATCAATACCATGAACAAAGATGTAGGGAAAACATACATTCATCTACAATGACAAAAACAAAAAAAGGGGCAGTGCATATTTACTAGATGATGAAATTAAGATTCAAAGAGATCTCTCTTCAGGTAAGAAAAAGTAACTGATATATCAAGAAAAAAAGTCAGTGGCAACTGGGTGGTTCAGTGGGTTGAGCGTCTGACTCTTGATTTCAGCTCAGTGTGTCCCTTCCTTTGCCCCTCCCCTGTGCTTGCTCGCTCTCTCTCTCTCTCAAAAAAAAAAAAAAAAAAAAAAAAAAAAAATAGTAATAATAAATTTAAAAAGGAAAAAAAGAGAAACAGTCAACTTGTTCTTTCACTCTCATTTAATGGCAGTTTAACACCTTAAACCTCTCAACCACTCCCTGCCACACTCTGTTAGTGGAGACCCTCACATGCCTACATCATAGACAAAACAACGTTTTAAGGAACTCCTCAAACACAGGGGCAAACCTACAAGCCCACCTGCATCTACATCCATCTTTCTCAACAGCGTCCCCGTCTCCAACTACTGGCACAGGGGTTCTCAACCATCATGTACAACTTACCAGAAATGCAAATTCTCAGGCCCCAACCCAGACCTGCCAAATCCAACCCTGAGGATGGGGCCCAGCATTCAGTTTCACCCAGTCCTCAGGCCATGCTGAGACACACACAAGTTTAGGATTTGCTGATTTATTAAAAGCAGATATATTCTAAGCCATGGTTCTTAATCCTTGCTGCACACTGGAATCACCTGGCATTTAAAATATGTCAGAATCTGTGGTTTCAAGGTGGGGCCTGGGCATCAATCCTTTGTTTGAAAAAATTCCTCAGCTGGTTCTAATATGCAAGCAGTCTTCAAAATCACTGCAGTAAAGGGGATGTATCTTTCTTCCTATTCCTTAAAAAGAAAGAAGTGAAATAAAATATGCCCTTCAGTACATACTTTTCTCAAAAGAGGTTATTAAAATACACACTGGGTGTACTGTGCAGTGAGAAATATGGACAAAGAATCAACTTATTAGGCCACAAGAATACAGAGTAAACATGTGCTTTCATATGCTTATGACCTGCTCTTGTTTTTATGTTTTACAGTACCTACTACACCGAAAAAAATATACATCAGATACACAAGATGGTATGTAAATGAATTGAATGATAATTCCATCAAAAGGACAAACTATCACTTAATGTACCTAACTGGTATAAAAGAATATGCAGCTTAACAGGGGTTTTTTTTTTTTTTGAAGTTTTTATGTATTTATTTTGTGAGAGAAAAAGAGGGATGGGGGGGGGGGATGGGAGCAGAGAGAGAATCCTAAGCAGTCTCCATACTGTCAGCACAGGGCCCGACAAAGGGCTGGATCCCACGAACCATGAGATCACGATCTGAGCCAAAATTAAGAGTTGGACACTCAACCAAGCCACCCAAGCACTCCACAATATGCATTTTTAAAACCAAAGAATTGGACAGGGTGCCTAGTAAGCTGTCGGTTAAGCATCTCACAGCTTGTGAATTTGAGCCCCATGTCAGGCTCTGTGCTGACAGCTCAGAGCCTGGAGCCTGCTTCACATTCTGTGTCTCCCTCTCTCTGCACCTTCCCCCACTCATACTCTGTCTCTCAAAAATGAATAAACGTTAAAAAATTTTTTTTAAAAACCAAAGAATTGGAGCCATAAGCAATAAAACTGTATAAATCAGAAAGGTCGATTCCACTACAGTGGTTTGCCAGTTGGTATGAGAACTTTTAGTTTAAGGCCAAAGTTTAATTTAGCCTACTTGCTTTTTGGGGTCTTTCTTCTGAAAGACTTAAGAAGATATACCCTGAAAAAGCCCCAAGTAGACTGAATCTTAGCTAACATATATCTGAAAGAAAAGCCAGTGACTTGTTCAAAATTTAAGATTACTTTTAGGACAAAGTATCAAAAGAATCCAACCAATCTAGCCTAAGCATGATCAAGATTTACCTTCACTTTGTATAATGTACTTAAAAAATATTTTTTAAGTGGAATTCCTGTTTGGGTGCCTAAAATAAATCAAAGAATCATAGCTACACAAGAATTTTCTAAGAAAGTAATAATCGGGCCTGACAGGTGTACACTTTCAGCTAAAATGAAGTAATAGGGATCAGATTTACATTCCCCTACTGAAACAATTCAATTCAAAAACTGGACAAAACACATTTTTATATATACCACCCAGTATATACGGACGTGTATCTGTATATACACATGTGTATATGTATAATTTTTATATGTAAGTAACACCAGAGCCTAAGATACTGCACATCAGGCAAGAAAGTACAGTGATCCCCAAAAGACAGAAAAAGTGAATTGAGACCTACGGTTTCCTGAATTTAGTGCCTAGAGAGTCCCCAGGTCATGGCACTCAAGTGGAGGCTGGCAGACTGCCTGAGCAGAAAACTATGAAGCTGAGCTCAGGGTACTAGGACAGAATATTTGAAAGAGAGTTATACAGAGAAAATGCTACAGACCTGAAGAGGATCCCCCTTGAATATTCAGCACAGTACCAGTGTGCAGATGTGTGTTAGGAAGCTACCAAAGCCAGGAAAGAAACTACTTCTTTTTTTTTTTTTAATATTCATTTATTTTTGAAAGAGAGAGAACACATGGGGAAGGGGCGGGGGGGGGGGGGGGGGGGGGGGGGGAGACAAGAGGGTCCAAGCTGGCTCTGCACTGACAGCAGAGAGCCCGAACTCAGGAACCACAAGATCATGACCTGAGCCAGTCAGAAGCTTAACCCATTGAGCCACCCAACTGCCCCAGGAAAGAACCATTTTAATCAGAGGAACAGTACATGTTATTCACAAAGGGCGGGGAATAGGGTCTGTTCTCACCAGCTAGACTTAAAAAACAACAACAACGAAACTCTTAAATCACTGGGTATTGGATAGAGTATTAACAAACACCTCATCTCAGCAGTGGTTAAAAAAAAAAAAGTACCCAAAGTAAAAGTAAACACTGATCTGGAAATCTTAAAGCAACACTCAAAAGGATCAAACGGTTGTTCCCCAGTAACCAAGTCTGAAAGAAATTTAAAGAATATATATAAAAAAGAAGGAAAATCCAACACCCAAGAGAGTAAAATCTACACTGTTGCATGCAAATAAAAATTACACAAACAGACACGAAAAGATGAACCACATTAAAGAATCAACTGAAACCAACCCAGGTGACCCAGTGGCCATAAACCATTGTTAAACCAGTTTTTTAAAAGTATAACTACATTCTATATATTCAACAAGAAGGTTGACTACAAATAGAGACATGAAAGATATTTAAAAATCAAAATTTATAGAAATGAAAAACACACTGGATGGGACTAGCAGCATTTTAGGCATTTTGATAAAAAAAAAAAAATAGCAAACTTGAAGTCATCAGTAGATGAAAAGACAATGCGAAAAAAAGAACTTAAGAAAAAAAAGTATCAGTATGCCTTGAGACTTCAAGGCATAGATTGCTTGAGACTTCAAGCAGCCTAATCTTTGTGTAATAGCAGTCACTTAAGCAGGGTGAGAGACAGAAAAAATAATGACCAAATGTTACAAATTTGACGAAAACTACAAACCCAGATCCAAAGGACTCAACAAATCCAAGCATAAAAAATATGAGGAAAATCACACCAAAAGCACATCATAATCAAATTGTTCAAACTAAAAATAAAGAAGGGAGCCTGGCTGGCTCAGGCAATAAAATATACAACTCTTGATTTTAGGGTTGTGAGTTTGAGCCCCATGTTGGGTGCAGAGATTACTTAAAAATAAAAAAGTCTTTTACAAAAATCTGTAACAATAAAGAGAAAATCTTTTTTTCCCAAATTTTATTTTTGAGAGACAGAGAGCGAGCACAGGTGGGGAAGGGGAAAGAGAGAAAGAGAAAGAGAGAGAGAGAGAGAGAGAGAAGACAGGAATCTGAAGCAGGCTCCAGGTTCTGAGCTGTCAGCACAAAGCCTGACACAGGGATCAAACCCACGATTATGACCTGACCAGAAATCAAGAGTCAGACACTTAACTACTGAGCCACCCAGGCGCCCCCTAAGGAGAAAATTTTAAAAGCAACAAAAGAGGGGCACCTGGGTGGCTCAGTCAGTTGAGTGTCGTCATGATCTCACAGGTTCGAGCCCTGCATCAGGCTCTCTCCTGACAGCTCAGAGCCTGGAGCCTGTTTCGGATTCCGGGTCTCCTTCTCTCTCTGCCCCTCCCCCCACTTGTCTCTGTCTCCCTGTCTCTCAAAAATAAATAAATGTAAAAAATTTAAAAAAAATTTTTTTAAAGCAACAAGAGAAACAAACATAAAAATAACAACAGCAGGGGCACCTGGGTCAGCTCAGGTTATGATCTCACGGTATGCGAGTTCAAGCATCACACTGGGCTTTGTGCTGTCAGCGCAGAGTCCCCCTCAGATCCTCTGTCTCCCTCTCTCTGCACCTCCCCTGTTGGCGATCTCCCTCTCTCAAAAATAAGTAAAGGTTAAAAAAATTTTGTTAAGGATACTTAAAAAAACAACAACTCTTGTTGGAAATGATGCAAGTGAGAAATGTTGCAGCCTCATGCCTAAAAGTATTGAAAGAAAAAGACCCTGATGAACTTAGAATTCTCTACTCAATAAAAATATCTTTCAAAACTGAACAAAAAAGGGGTTAGGGGCTTTCTCAGACACAAGAAATCTGAAAGAATTCATCACTAGCAGGACCTACACTACAAGAAATATTAAATATTAAAGTTCTTCAACTAGGAAAAAAAAATGGCAACAGATCAGAATCTAGATCTACAAAAAAGAATGAACCACACCAGAAAGAGAACTAAAGGAATAATATATGAGATTTTTTTATTATTTAAATATCTTTATCCCAGGAATGCAAGGTTGGTTTAACAATCAAAAATCAATGCATTTCACCATAGATTAGCACACGATTATCTCAATATCAAAAGGCACATGACAAAGCCAATACCTATCCCTGATAACAATTCTAAGTAAACTAGGGCTCATCTTGATAAAGGGCATGTATGAAAACCAACAAAAAAATAAAGTCTACTAGTAAAATCCAAAAACCTATAGCAACATCATACTTAATGGTAAAAGACTGAATGCTTACTCCTGTCCTCCCAAAGATCAGGAATAAGGCAAAGATATCAATTCTCTCCTTCTGTCCAACACTGTACTAGAAGTTCTAGCCAGTGCAATAAGAAGAAAAAGAAACAAAAGGAACTCAGAATGGGAGGGATGAAATAAAACTCTTGACTTTGCTGAACTGATCATATTTGCAGAAAATCTAACAGGTTCTAGAAAAAGCTATTAGAACTAAAAAAGAGTCTACCAAGGTTGCACACAAGACACAAGATCAATATATAAAAATCTGTTGTAGGGCCCCCTGGTTGTCTCACAGGTTCGGGTTCCTGTGATCAAGTCCTCTGTGTTGACAGTGCGTAGCCCGGTTGGGATTCTTTCTCTACCTCTCTCTCTGCCCCCCCTCCCTCCTCGCACTCTGTCTCTGTCTCTCTCAAAAAAAATCAACATTAAAAAAAATCTTTTTTTAAAAAGATAAAACTACAAATCATCGAAGAAGACCTAGATACATGATGCTATGCCCTGTGCATGGGTCAGAAGACGCAATATATAAGATGCGATTCCTTGCCAAATTGATCTACAGATTCAAAGAAATCCCAAACAAAATCAAAGAAGGAATTTCAGGGGGAGAGAGTGGTAGAATTTGTCAAGCTGGTTCTAAAACTCATAAAGAAATAAACAGGACCTAGAATAATCAAAAGAGCTTTAAAAAGAAAGTCGGAAGACCAAGACATTGGTCACCTGATTTCAGTACTTCTCAAACAGTCACGAACACAGTGTGGTATTGGCCTAAAAAAGACTGATCAATGAAACAGTACAGAGTGCAGAAATATAAATATACACAGGCATCTGATTTTTTACAAATGTGAAGAAAATGCAGTGGATAAAGTACAATCTTCTCAACGAGTGGTGGTGGAGCAATTAGGTATACATAATATACAAAAAATGAATTCTAATCCATACCTCCTACCATATACAAACAACTCAAAATGGACCATAGCACAGAGTACAAACTGAAGTTAGAAGACATGAGCATTCTGGAGATCTAACGCACAGCATTATGGTTACAGTCAAAATGATACATTATATACACCAAAGTTGGTAAGAGAGAAGAATTTAAATGTTCTCTCTACACAAAAAAATAACTATGTGATGAAAAGACCATCAACTGATGTTACAGTAATAATCATCTGGCAGTACAGAAATGCATGAAATCAAGTCAACACACACACCTCAAACTTCTACAACGTGATATGTTAATTGTATCTCAATTTTTAAAAAAGGGGGCATAGACAAAATGTAAAAACTTAAAACAAGGGAGAAAGTCTTCGCAACCCTGGGTTAAAGAATTATTTGACAGCACACTAGAATCTGCTCTCAGGGGTCTTTGTGGTGACTGAAAGGATAGATAAATATGAACATTTCAGACAATAACAAATGCTACAAATGAAACCACACAGGATAATATGAGAAAGTAAGACAGAGTGGAACTACTAGTTGATCGCCAAAGGCCTCCCTGAGGGAAACGCTTCTGATTTGGATCTAATGGGGAAGGAGCCTGCTTCAAGGATGAAGAAAAAGCAAATACAAAGGCCCTAAGGTCCTGACATGCTTATCATGTTTGAAAACATAAAAGCTGAATAAGTAGAAACTAGTGAGAAAGAGAGTTGAAAGGGAAAGAGAAGTTTGCATGAGAAAGTCTATTAGAATTTTAAATGTTATCTTTAAAGTAATGTGAAACCATTTGATTCCGAACAGAGACGTGTCTTTGGTTTTAAAAATATCCTGGCTACAATGTGGTGAATGGATTGCGGAGAGCCAAAGGTACAAGGTGGAAACATCATAGACTGCAACAGCCTAGGCACAATATGCAGCTGTGGCTAAAAATTGGAGACTGGATACATGAGGTCACACATAATATCAACACTAAAAGAAGTTTGGAAGAAGTTGATTCCAACCCCTGTGGATGACCTGGAGGGGCTGAAGACTTGAGTGGGGGAAGTAACTGCAGATGTGGTGGAAACAGCAAGAGAACTGAATGAGAAGCGGAGCCCGAAGATGGAACTAAACTGCTGCAATCTCCGCATCAAACTTAAATGGATGAGGAGTTGCTTCTTAGGGATGAGCAAAGAAAGTGTTTCTTGAGATGGATTCTACTCCTGGTGAAGATGCTGAAACGACAATAAAGGATTCAGAATATTACATCAACTTAGTTGATAAAACAGTGGCAGGGTTTGAGAAGAATGACTCTAATTTTTTTTTTTAAGTTTATTTATTTATTTTGGGAGAGAGAGAACATGATCCGGGGATGGGCAGAGAGAGAGAGAGAATACCAATTCAATTGATGTGGCAAACTTCACTGCTGTCTTATTCTAAGAAACTGCAACAGCCCCCCCCCCCCCCCAACCTTCAGCTACTACCACCCTCATCAGTCAGTAATATCAAGGCAAGATCCTCCATGAGCAAAAAGATTACGACTCACTGAAAGCTAAGATGATGGTTAGCATTTTTTTTTATCAATAAAGTAATTTTCCTTAAAGTATATACACTGTTTTTATAAAACATACTGCTATTGCACACTTAATAGACTACAATATAGTATAAACATAATTTTCACATGCACTGGGAAACCAAAACATTTTTCATTTGATTTGCTTTATTGAGGTATTTACCTTATTACACTGGTCTGGAACTGAACCCACAATATCCCCAAGGTATGCAAGTATAGCCACAGTTGAGAACCACTGGGGGGATAAAACTAATTTTGATCTGGGATAAGTGGGTTCATGTCTGAGGGAGAGAGGCAGGAGAAGAAGTCAGAGTAGGCAGCAGAAGTCAGATTTTGCAGAGCCTAGTAGACTAGGATAGGACTATTGTACAATTTAATCTAAATGTCATGAAGAGCCACTGGAGGAAAATTAATAAAAAATCTCAACTGCTGAGTAAACGCAGGGCTGCATTCAGCAGATCCACACCTTCAGTAACAGAACAATACCATTTACACAATTAGTAATTTAAAAACTCTTGAAACAGTAAGCTCAACAGGTGCATTTCTTTTCAATCTGCCAGATTCTGACTTCAAAAACTATATTGTCACAGTTACAAAGGAACGATAGCCTCTATAAGGGAACTATATAGTCTTTTTAGTTTTAAAAAACTTTTTGTTATTTGCATGCCATTAAGAATGTATTTTTTTTTAACATTACTGTCTTGCTTACGATGTACCTATAAAAGTGAATCATTAAGGCCTGTGGGTCAGTCAACACATCATCCTTGCAAGGGGCCAGGCTAATCTCTGTTATGGGTCCAATTTTAGTATATGTGCTGCCCAAGCGATCACTCAGGGTCAGTCTACGAAAACAAAGCCTACGAGGGGCACCTGGGTGGCTCATTTGGTTGAGTATCCAACTTCGGCTCATGCCATGATCTCGCAGTTCCTGAGTTCGAGTTCCACGTTGGGCTCTGTGCTGACAGCTCAGAGCCTGGAGCCTGCTTCGGATTCTGTGTCTCCCTCTCTCTTCCCCTCCACGGCTCGCTTGTGCTCTTTCTCAATAATAAATAAAAAAAAAAAAAAAAAAAAAAAGCCTACTGAATAATAGTACACCCCTCTTTAAGGGAAGAGAAAGTAATCTTATTTTTTTTTAAGTTTATGTTTTTAGTTTGAGAGAGAGTGAGAGGGAGAGAACATGCACGTGCGTGGGGAAGGGGCAGAGAGTGAGTGAGAGAAAGAATCCCAAGCAGGCCCTGCACCAAAGGAAAGTGCAGGGCTCAAAGTCACGAATCGTGAGATCATGACCTGAGCCAGTACCAAGAGTTGGACACTTAACCAACTGAGCCACCCAGGCGCCCCAGTGATCATATTTCTGAATTCAAGGTTCTAGGACTCTGAGCAATGATGGTCAGAAACTAATATTTTTCACCAAAATTAGATACACCAAAACACGTGCATTTACATTTTCAAGATTTAAACAATGAATATACATACCACCTTGTAAACAATTTTTTTTTTTTTTTTTGCAAAAAAGTGTTAAGATGAAATAAGTGAAGAAGGAAAAAAAAGTTAGTATTTCAAAAGCAAATAGACTGTGGGGCACCTGGCTGTTTCAGTCAGTAGAGCATGCTACTTTTTCAAAAAATTATTTTAATTTTATTTTTTAAAGTTTACTTATGAGAGAGAGCAAGGGTGCTCAAGTGAAGGAGGAGCAGAGAGAGGGAGACAGATTCTCAAGAAGGCTACATGGTCAGCACAGAGCCCTACACAGGACTTGAAACTTTGAGCCATGAGATCATGATCTGAGCCAAAATCAAGAGTTGGACACTTAATCAACTGAGCCATCCAGGTACCCTTTTTTTTTAATGTGAGACAGAGACAGAGACAGACAGAGACAGAGAGAGAGAGAGAGAATGAATTCCAAGAAGGCTCCACACACAGCATGAGCCCTATGCAGGGACTCAGGGCTGGATCCCACCACCCTGGGATCAAGACCTGAAAGCCAAGGAAAGCCACCCAGGCACCCCAGAGTGTGCAGTTCTTTTTTTTTTTAATTTTTTTTTTTAACATTTATTTATTTTTGAGACAGAGAGAGACAGAGCATGAACGGGGGGGGGGTCAGAGAGAGAGGGAGACACAGAATCGGAAGCCAGAGTGTGCAGTTCTTGATATTGGGGTCATGAGTTCAAGCCTCACGCTGAGCATGGAGCCTACAAATATACATATATAATAAAAGCAAACAGACTGTTTCCAAATGGTCTAAGGGAAATTTGGAAGGCAGTAGTTTATCACAATATAAACGCCAACCTTTCTTTTTTTTTTTTTTTAACGTTTATTTATTTTTGAGACAGAGAGAGACAGAGCATGAACAGGGGAGGGGCAGAGAGAGAGGGAGACACAGAATCCGAAGCAGGCTCCAGGCTCTGAGCCGTCAGCACAGAGCCCGACGCGGGGCTCGAACTCACGGACCGCGAGATCATGACCTGAGCCGAAGTCGGCCGCTTAACCGACTGAGCCACCCAGGCGCCCCTAAACACCAACCTTTCAAAATGAAAGGATGACACTCAACACTGGTAACAAAAAGATGGTTTTTATGAAGGACAACCATCATAGGTTGAAAATTATTTGAAAAAAATCTGCGAAAGGTTTCCACATCAAGGCAAGATTAGCTATGATCCCCAAGATTCCTTCAGTCTCAAAAAGTGTAAGATTCTAAGGCTACTCACCATTACATAAGGATTTACAAGTATTCAATACAAAAAAACATTATTTTTAGTGACATTTAAAATCTAGCATATTTCAGTGGTGCCTGAGTGGCTCAGAGGGTTAAGGGTCCAACTTTGGCCCAAGTCATGATCTCATGGTTCGTGAGTTCGAGCCCTGCATCAGGTTCTCTGTCAGCACAGAGCCTGCTTCAGATCCTCTGTCCCCTTCTCTCTCTGCCCTCACCCCCCCATCTCAAAATAAATAAATAATGATTTTTAAAAATCTAGTATATTTGAAAAAACCCATACTTTCACAAATTGCCAATTTGTTAAATTCAACTAAATGCCAATCATCTTTCTGACCACCATGGGCTTCTAAGTATCCAAGCTCTGTTTACCTCTCTTTCCTCATTAATCTTATGGTGAGAATTTAGTTCCTCTGGAAAATGAAGTACAATGTCCCACTGATTTAAATAGTTAACATTAAAAAGAACCTGCAGCCACTTCCAAATAAGCATACTATATACACACAACATATGTTTTATTAAAAAAATAAAGGAAGAATCTCTACTAAGTAATAAGTAATAGTCAGGTATCACATACAAATATAAAAAGTAAACAGATTCTATATAAACTAATTTCTTTGGTCTCTATGACTGACAGTTTTGTCTCTCTTTTTCCTATTTCCCTACATAAATGGTAACATGCTTTTGCCATCTCTCTTTACCAGCTCTCTCTATGCGCTTTCCCGCTGGCCATCTCATCTACTGTTCACTGCTTCGGTAAGGATAATTACCAAAACTCTCCTTCAAACTACAATCTTTAGTGGGAGCCTGGCTGGCTCAGTTGGTGGATGGAGTGTGGCAACTCTTGATCTTGGGCTTCTAAGTTTGATCACCACACTGAGTGTAGAGATTACTTAAAAATTACAAAACAGGGGCGCCTGGGTGGCTCAGTCGTTTGGGCGACCGACTTCGGCCCAGGTCATGATCTCACGGTTCATGAGTTCGAGCCCCGCGTCGGGCTCTGTGCAGACAGCGCAGAGCCTGGAGCCTGCTTCCGATTCTGTGTCTCCCTCTCTCTGCACCTCCCCTGCTTGTGCTCGGTCTCTCTCTGTCTCTCAAAAAATAAATAAGTGCTAAAAAAAATTATTTTTAAAAATTACAAAACAAACTACAATCTGCACGCACACATTTTTAATTGTAGAACAAATGTCTTTACTTAAGTTTCTTGACAGAACTACAACTCAAAATGCTTGATTCCCCTGTTCAGTAATACAAATATTTACCCAGCGCCTACTGTACCACTATTAGGCACTACTAGGAACAAATGAAAAAGGCATGGTGTCCTCATCAACTGAGTGGAGATAACAGGAAACGTAAGAGGGTTGGAAAAGGCTTCCAAAGAACTGGGAGCGAAGAAAGACAACCAGGCAAACGATGCAGTGACAATCAGTGCTGACACCCCAGGAGAAGCTGGCAACTGGGGCTATAGAATGGTCTTCCCAAGCCTGAGCAGTTTGAAGACTCTCATTATTAATGTCCAGCAGCACATCCAGGAGTGGGAAGTGGAGGGAAACACACAGCAGCTGGAATGAAAAGGAACTAGAGCTGTGCCAGACACGTGTAAAGAAAAGCAAGGGAAAGGAAGACGCTGCCAGGAAAATGGTTAGAGTAACATTTCACGGAAGTCTAAGCCAGAGAGTTTGAAGTAGAAGGTGGAAGAGGATAAGGAGGAAAGCAGAAGGAAATGCCAATTTTAACGACTGATTAAAAGCCCCCCAAAGAGTAATTATTAAGTGCTGAATCAAGCTTACAAGCATTGCTTTGTTCATTTAATAAAAACAAGAGGAGAAAATGTACTACCTGAATGAGAAAGCATAAGAGCTTGTGATTGGAATTTAAGGTTTCAGGTGATGACAGGATTTAGAACAGCAAATAATCAGGGAATAGGAATGAAGGAATACAGAATTCTTCATGCTACTTTTACAACTTTTCTGTGAGATTAAAATTATTCCAAAAGAAAAAAGGGAAAACAAAAAAGCTCATCTGCTCTCCCAAATACGTTCTTCTCCCCAACTTCACATAACCACTTTCCCTGACCTCTAGATTTAAAACCTTGAGTAATCGGGGCACCTGGGTGGCTCAGCTGGTTAAGCATCCGACTTCAGCTCAGATCATGATCTCGAAGTTCGTGAATTCGAGCTCCAAGTTGAGCTCTATGCTAACAGCTTGGAGCTTGGAGCTTGGAGCTTGGAGCCTGGAGCCCGCTTCAATTCCTCTGTCTCTCTGCCCCTCCCCCTCACGCTCTGTGAGTCTGTCTCTCAAAAAGAAATAAACATTAAAAAAAAAAAACCTGAGCAATCTTTCATATTTACATCTCCCACTTCTAACACGAAGAGGGATGTTAAGTTCTAGATGTTCTAATGTAGCAATGTCTCTTGAAGCCTTTTTTTTTTTTTAATCTGAGCTCTAGAGATGTAAAAACACCAAATTGGGAGTAAGAGCTCAGAGCTCAAGTTACCAAAATTTATCAATGAAGAAACAACTTTAAACAAGTAAAAATAACCTACCCAAAACTCCTAGATGGGGAGAGATAGGGCCAAGATTAAGTCGAAGCTTGACGCCAAAAGCCAATGCCCAAGATAACCTCACCACGTGAGAATCCTAATTCAATTTTCATTATAACAGAGATAAACATCAAACCTTTAAAATGTAATGATAAATGTTATTTTAGGCTAAGAGATTCTAAAGACTCAAGTTTTTATTTTCAAATTTACTCCATTACAGTACAGAATAAAATATCAAGGACAAAAAATTATAGTAACAAAATACAGTAATAACTATCAACAAACACATTCCATCTGTTATAAAAATGTCATTTTGAAGTATAATAACATAACGTAAAAAGTCTAAGAATCAGTGTACAAAAGATCGTAAATAAGGGAGGGGCACTCTGTACAGAATTGTTTCCCCTCTCAGAATTCTTACATTGAAGCCCTAACTCCCAACTTGACAGATGGTATGTGGAGATACAGGGCCTGTGGGAGATAATCAGGGTTAGCTGAGGTGATGAGGGTGGGGCCTCGTAACGGAATTAAGCTCTTCCAGGAGGAGACACCAAGGCACTCGCCCAGCCACATGGAGACACAGCTAGAAGGCGGCTGTGTGTGGGGCAGGAAGGGAGACCTCGTCAGAGCCTGATTATGCTTGGTCTTCAGCCTCCAGAACTGTGATAAATTCCTGTTAAGCCATCTAGTCTATGGTATTTTCTCATGGCAGCTGGAGCTGACAAAGACGGGATGTATTAACTCCAGAAGACAGCATTCTGTCTATAAAATTTTAAACTAGATTTTCCACTTAAAATAAAAGGGTCTTGCTCTGGGTAAGAGGTTGAACTAGTCAACCTCTAAGTTCACTTCCATCTCCAATGGTTATAACCACTTAGTGATCCTAAAGTTAGAGTGACATCAAATATTTTTAAGATCACATTTGCAGCTATCATAGAAAAGCTAAGAATACTACCATATGTTGAGTGCCTCTACTACAAATAGCACTACAGCATTAAAAATTGTCATTTTTAAAACAAAGTGTAATATAAATAAATCTGTTGGGAATTCTAATCAGAATGGTAGAAGGGCTGAGGCTGTTCTTAGAAACTGAAACACGTGAATTAAGTTTCTAGAGCAGAATACCCTAAGAATTAGAAAAGATACGCAGCTATTGAATCTTCTGTACCACAAATTACTGTTCTAGCAAAGTTATATATCTGCACATCTACCATTTACTCAATGAAGTGATTCCCAGATCACTCTTTCTGACAACTTATAATATTTTTAAAGTGCTCATATCACAAAACTACTTCTCTTAAAACTGATTTGGTTAAAAAACAAAACTGATTTGGTTTAAATCCCAACTCCAACATTTGGTAGCTAGGTGTTTTCATAGCATAACTGTGGCATATGCATATTACTGGATAAGCATTTCCCTAGTCATTAAATATAATTCTGAACTTTATTTCCTCATCTGTGGGCTATATCCTCTATAGTCTACTGTGAGATTTAATTACCAAAGTGTGTATAAAGCTCTGAAAATGGTGTCTGGCACTTAATAAATGGGTAACGGTGTTTGCAAAACTTACACATTACAAATAAAAACCAAAGCATAAAAGCTTCTTAATTAACTTTTTTGCAAGCAAGTCTGTTGGATGTTAAGGAGAAAAAGAGAAGCATTCTCTTAAAGATGTTCATTTGACATCATGAACTATCCTAAACTTCAACGAAATGGCACCATAAGGGTTGAAATTTCAAGTTTAAATTTGTAAGTGTAGAGAACCAGTTAGCATCCCTCCCTGCCAAGCACTGGCTCCACTCCTCCACCATTAAAACGTGTATCTTGAGACATGGAAGCCTACACATCTCTCTTTCTCCTACTAACTTTATTCTTCCCATGTTTCCAATCTGTCATAAATATAACTACACAATAAAAAAATTTTCTGGTCAGGAAACCAAGCAATCAGCACTTGTAGGCCATTACTGACTTTTCTGTTCCTCTTCTTCTCTTTCTCCCTTCCTTCCTCCCTCTCTTCCTTTCTTTAAAATCTCTACACCTATCGTGGGGCTCCGATTCATAACCCCATGTATTAAGAGTCACATGCTCTTCCAACTGAGGCAGCTGGAGGTGCCTAATTCTTAATCCTTATTCAACAGCTCTTTCTTCAGCAGGAGAGATACTTTCTCTCCCCCCAATATCCAAAGAGTCCAAAGACTCTGGATCTAGGGTTGGGAGATATTTCATCTTTCTACATTCTGTATCCTAATTCTTGATGCAAGCTACATGGCTTCACACATATTTAAACTCACAGAGTGGTACACCAAAAGATCCAATTTTTATCTGAATTTCAAAAACTCATACAACAATATAACCAACCTCTACTCTGCCAAAAGCCTCATTTCAATAACACCTCTTTCCTTTGAAAACAAAATTTCTCAGGGCACTTGGGTGGCTCAGTTGGTTAAGCGTCTGACTTCTGCTCAGGTCATGATCTCAAGGTTCATGAGTTCAAGCCTTGTGTCGGGCTCTGCACTGACAGCTCAGAGCCTGGAGCCTGTTTCTGATTCTGTGTCTCCCTCTCTCTCCTTCTCCTACTCGTGCTCATGCTTGGTCTAAATAAATAAATAAATAAGCAAACATTAATAAAATTTTAAAATTTTAAAGTAAATGGACTCTTTCATCTTCCTAACCTTCAGAAGTTAATTTTATACCTCCTACATTGTGGCTTCTTCAGTTAAAATCCACATATATAGTCTGTTTCCCAGTTAATGGAAACATTTAATAAGCTACAATACTCACCTTTAAAATACACTGGATAAAGTGGATGAGTACTTGCCCAACTACTTAACCCATCTTAAAAAGTTCTAAGCTTTTTGTTCCTTGGTGACCATTTCTCTAGTCTCCCGATTGTTTTTTATTCTGTTCCAAATGTATCCTGAATAGATCTCCCTAGGAACTTTTCAGAGCATCCACTGGCCTCCACTGGGCCTTTGTGCAAATAGAAAAACATATGCTTCTGGGGAGAAACAGGTACTCCTCTGGGTGAGGTGGTGATGCACGGGGAGAGAGGGGAGAAGTGAAAGCACGATTACCCCAGGGAGGCCTAGCCAGAACACAGGACTCTGAAAGCAGAGCCTGGAGCAGATTTCAGTCCTTGTTGTCTCCTTCAGCCCAGCACATTTGTGCAGTGCACAAACGGCACAACCACATAAAGCAGCCCTACACTTTCAGATCATTCACTAGGAAAGAGGGAAGGAAAATCAGTTATTAACTTCTCTAGCCACCCATTCTCCAGCTACATATGCATCCATCCTTTACCTTGCACACTCAAATATTTGGAGGGGATCTCTCAACATCAGAAAACCTATCCTCCCTTTACCTTTTTTAACTTTCCATTTTTCGTGGTTCTCTTTTCTGTTTAAGTATGGTGAATGCTCATGAAATATCAAAGAATATTAAATTCAAAAGACACGTGGAAACACATTTAATATGATCTTTGCAACAATCCTCTGAGATAGGTGAAATGGAGATTTTCTTTATTTCACAGATGAATAGACAGGTTTCCCCTGCTATCAGAGAGCAAAGCTTTCCTCTGAAACCTTGCGTAAGCTGAAATGGCTACAGCAAAGAAACAATTACCATTAACTCATAAGGAAAAATTTTTGTAGCATTCCCAGACCCAACAAATAACCTCTCTTAGGCTTTTCTGATCCCTTAGGAGCCATCTTGCTAACAAATTCACACACACACACAAAAATAAAGTACAGATGTTCACAAACACAGTTCAAAGCCATGTCCCGATGCTATGTAGTTCCCGAAGGACATTGGTGGCATCACTCTCACTGCCTCTATAATGGCTCACCACTGAATGCTATTGTCACTTTTTGCTTTCTGTAAAAGTGAAAATCTTCTTCAGAATTCTTTCAGGGTGCCTGGGTGGCCCAGTCGGTTAAGCGTCCAACCTCGGCTCAGGTCATGATCTCACAGCTCATAGTGAGTTTGAGCCCCGCAACGGGCTCTGTGCTGACAGCTCAGAGCCTGGAGCATACTTTAGATTCTGTGTCCCCCTCTCTCTCTGACCCCACCCCCCCCCACCCCCCCGCTTCTGCTCTGTCTCTCTCAAAAATAAAAAAAAATTAAAAAAAGTTCTTCCGGTTAGCAAAAGCGGGTACTAATGTATGTCTTTCATAAAAGCAAAGTGGGATAGTACAAACTTCCAAAAAGCGGGGAATACCTGTACCTAAAATTTGAAGAAGCCACGTTACTTGCCTCTCAAGTTAACAGCAGGCACAAAGGACAAAACATAGGTGACAAAAGGACTAAAACTAGGTGTTTTAACTCACAGTACAGAGCTCATATTGAGCATTCAAGTCACCTAAAAATCAAGAAGTCTCACTATTTATTCCTCCCTGCTTAACCTTTCACCCTCATTACTCGATCTAAATTCTTTTAGGGTCACCAAAGATCTCTCAGCCAAATCCAAAGGCCACTTATATTTTTCTGAACTCTGCTCCATTTGGCTGTAATAATCCCCTTTTTTAGATTATTCTAAATCCACCCTGATTTCTGTGGTGACTTCCTCACTTATTCATTCTTGCCTTCCTTCTTTTCCCACAGATTGTCTTCCGTATCTTGCTACATTTCAGTCTTAAGCAAATACCTCCACTTTGCAGTTTATAATGGAAATGGCTGCCCCAAGTACATAGTCAAGGCTCTAATTTAGATCTCTTCTCCTGTAATGCTGCCATTCCCTGTGATGAATCCATTCCATCCTAGACTTTCATCACTTCTCGCCTTCATTAATTCTAATTGTTGCCTAATCCTATCCAGCATTCATTTCTTGTTTTTTTTTTTTTTTGTTTTTTTTTTTTTTAAGATTTTTAAGTATTCTCTACACCCAACATGGGGCTCAAACTCACAACCCCGATCAAGAACTGCAAGCTCTACCAACTGAGCCAGCCAGGCTCAGTTTTGTGGTTATGTCCTAAACAGTGGAATACAAGACTACTAATGGTGTATTAGATGATTTTAAATGGTCCGTAGAGGAATATTTAAAATTATGTTTATTTGGGGGCACCCGGGTGGCTCAGTCAGTTAGGCATCTGCCTCTTGATTTCAGCTCATGTCATGATCTCACAGTTCATGAAATCAACCCGAGTTGGGCTCCGTGCTCAATGTGGGGCCTGCTTGGGGTTCTCTCTCTCCACCCCTCCCCTGCTCCCCACTTGTTCTCGTTCTCAAAATAAATAAATAAACATTAAAAATAAATAAAAATAAACTTTAAAAAATGTTTATTTTGAAACATGTTGAAGGGGGGAAAAACTAACACCAAGTAATCATGTATATTCTTTTAAATTCACTTATTTAGGGGTGCCTGGGTGGCTCAGCTGGATGAGCATCCAACTTCGGCTCAGGTCATGATCTCAGTTTGTGAGTCTGAGCCCCGCATTGGGCTCTCTGCTGTCAGCACAGAGCCTGCTTGGGATCCTGTCCCCTTCTCTTTCAGCCCCTCCCCTGCTCACTCTGTTTCTCTCAAAATAAGTGCACCTAAAAAAATAAATTCACTTATTTAAAAGACAGTAACTTGAATTAAAGAAAATATTAAAATAGAAGGTTTGAAGATCTTAAAAGACATGAATGTCTTAAGGTTGGGAAATACTGGCCACTGGGGAATCCATGTTGTATGGAAGTTACACGTTGTATGGAAGCTCTGGGTCAATGATTCAAATCCCATATACTAAGTAACTTTGAAAGAATTACTTAAACTTCTTTAAATCCCAGTTTACTAGTTGTGTAACAAGGACAAAATAATCTACCTCCTAGGCTTACTGTATAGATCGAAAAAGATAATCTACAAAATTACCTTAGCTCAGTGCTTGGCATGGAAAGTGCTCAACAAATATCAATAATTGCAATTATTCTTTTTTTTTTAATTTCTTTTTTAGTATTTTGTTTTTTGTTTTTTGTTGTTTTTTTTTTAGAGAGAGTGCAAGTGGAGGAGGAGCAAAGAGAGAGGTAGACACAGAATCTGAAGCAGGCTCCATCCAGGCTCTGAGCTGTCTACACAGGGCCCAACATGGGGCTCAAACTCACGAACAGTGAGATCATGACCTGAGCTGAAGTTGGACGCTCAACAGACTGAGCCACCCAGGCGCCCCAGTAATTGCAATTATTCTTCATCTCTCTTGGCCATCATGCCTTCACTTGTAATCAACTAGGCACCTGATCTATATTATAGACAATGTTCATATATGGATTTTCTGCCCCAAATTTCCCTTTTCTGCTTGTATGTCTTTATTTTTATCTTCTGGTATAAATCCAAAGATCACATGTCAACTTTTAACATTAATCCTTAAAACTGTGAGCATCTTGGCAGTAGGAACCAAAAGCCATATTCCTCTGACTCACTATGCCTTACAAAATTAAAAGAATCTTTAACGTTTGTTGAATCAATCTAAATTTTAGAAAGGAAAATCGGATGCAAACAAATCTCACAACGCACAGTACATAAACATAAGCTATGTGAAAGCATCTTATGCTATTCTCATGGAGAGGTGGGCAGGGTGGGGGGAGGGTATGACAGGGTATTATTTTGCTCTACTAAGATATCTGTCAGTTGAATCTTAGTTGGTGGGTCTAGTCTTCTATTTTCTAATCTCATTCACTCAATAATAAAACCTAGGTATATGCCAACCACCATACAAGGTGTGGAAGATATGGAAACAGTCTAGTAAAGGAAAACACACTAATATTGGAACACAGGTAAAAAGAAAATGACTACATAATATGCTATGTAAATAATACCCAAGTGGTTTTTTTTATACTAGATGTGCTCCACAAATGTTAACTACATCCCATCCTCCCTTAAGGCAGAGCACCTAGGGGTGAGAACATTACATCACATTGATGGTAATAATTTTATTGCTATCTTGTGTTGACTCTACGTATACTAACCATATAAAAGTTTTTGTCTGCCAACTAGACAACTGTTGAAATTCAGTAATTGTTTGATCTGATTTGCCGGCAAACATGTACACACACAGGCCCTAAAACATGACTGGCATTCTGTTAATCTAGAGCAAAATGACGACTAATGTAACTGGTGAAAAGATCAGTTTATATTTAACCTTTCTGGGACTGGGAAAAAACACTATAGAAAATACACTGAAGTTACCCTCTCGAGAATATTTTCACCCACAAAGATGTCCTGACTGACGCATCAAAGGCTTTATTGAGAAATTTAAAATGTTATGACTCAGAAAACTAACATTAATTCTCAAGCTTCTAAACAACAGTTAACAGTTAACATAGACGGAGATAAGCTATCATTGCGTTACCCTATTCATAAACTGATTCTCACTTTGCTGAAAGTGTGTTAGTCATAACTCAGTGAGACACAACTTCTGGATCTCCTTCACTGTTAAGAACAGGCTTTTGTACCAATTTGTGTAACATTTTATCAATCATCAATCCTTGTCTTACACAAATTTGGCATAAACAGCATCTGAAACAGAAGTTACTCAACTGGCTTACAAATTGAAGTGGGGGGGGGGGGCAAAAGGAAACCACTTGGAGGGAGAGGGGGATATAATATAATCTTCAAAGACATTTTACCAATACGGGTGGTGGGGTGGCATTAAGGGTAAGGGAGGGAATGAGTCAGAACTTCTGTATTTTCAGCTGTGCTCAACATACTGAACCCAGGGTTACTGACTGTAGAGCATGAAGAAATCTTTAAGAACAAAATCTAGCACGGAAGTGTAAAAAGAAAGAAAAACTATTTAAATATGCAAAGAATATATACTCCATTCTAAGAATACACAGCTTACTTGCTGTTTATGGCAATATTCTGCCAGTCTACTATTAGTTGGCCTTTTACTGTATCCTGAGCACAGTAACAAGCCCTTTACACACATGATCTTTGTTAATCCTGCAGCAAACCTTAGAGGGAAGTACTATTATCATCACCTCCATTTTACAGATGAGGAAATATTCTACCAACAGTATAGGCCAGATCTCAAAATTTAAAGATGATGTCATACTACCTAGTCAAGGGTTTTAACCAACTGGCCTCTACTAGAAAAGGGGAGAAAAATTAGCTTCTATCCCATCCCCAAAGTAGTTACAACCATTTTTTTTAACCTTGCAACACTTTCACCATTGTGTGCAACAATGTTTCTATACTGAAATCAAGCAAAAGAAAAAACTAGGTTAACAATGCTACATCTTCAGTTAACCACAGTTCCTAAAATTACAAGAAACAGGGAGGCAGTTTGATGGCCTTACAGCATCCCCTTTCGATTTAGACAGTCTGGGTTTGAATCTCTACCGCAACACGGTAACTGCCTGTGACCTTGGTCACATTAATATCTCTCATTTTATCTCATCTGTAAAATGGGGATGATAATAAGAGCACCTCCCTCAAGTACCGGCTGTAAGATGAGAAAAGATAATGTACGTAAAGAGCTCGTTACTGTGCTCAGACACAGTAAAAGGTCAACTAATGGTGGAGGGAAAACAGCCACATATGTAAGCTCACCAAACCAAAATATACAAGTAAAAAGCCTGCATTCTGACAAGCCCACTATAAAAAATCAAATTATTATTTGACCACACGCCAAAGACAAAATTCAAAGTCAATCCATTCCTAATTTTCTTAGAGGATCAATGCATTTGAGGTGGGCCAGAAACGATGCTGCAGTGCATCTGACACACACCTAAAAATGGCTCCAGTCGGAGTAGCATCTTAATCACCACCAGAGGAGGTTAAATCTACTTTTTAACAAATGCTGGAGTTAGGCTCGGTGGGCGCTTAAGTATCACGCCATCGTGTTTATTTGCAGGAGGAAGCTATCAAGCACTGGATGAAGAATCCTGATTTTTCTGGTGCATTCCAAAGGAAAACCTTCCAGCACAGCCGCCTACCGTACAATTCCAAGGCCCCTAGCGAGGTATGAATCTACGAGCCTACGCTGAAGAGCAGCCAATGCAGAAATCCGGGCGGCTTCGGGAGCCAGCAAACATCAGGCATGTTGGAAATCTCAAACAAATCTCAAATCAAGTCAAAACAAATATGCATCCCTTTAAAGGAACTAGACGCATTCCTCTCGGGCAAAGGAACAATTTATCAGTGTTCCCATTGGTCCCCATGCCCTTTTCTGCAAGTCCTGAAGTGGGGCCTTTACCGTAACACCAATAACAGTAACGCTATCTCAAAGAGAGAGAGCTGCAGAGTGGGATTCACTACGCAGGTCAGGGGATGGCGAGGCCTGGGGAACGAAATGACTACCAAACCGTCGTCTGGAGTTGGGGCTGCACGTCCCTAGCGGAAGTAGGGTTGGTCCAGATTCCCCCAAGCGCCTCTCACCGAGTCAGGTCTTTAGCCCGGTCTCTCTCACACAGTGCTCGCTGCAAATTCCACCCTAACTACACACGGAAAAGTAGTAGGCAGTAAAGGCCCCAGATGAGCCCTTGAGCTGTCTGGGGGACGCTTCCCACACATTAGGAAAAAAGCCATTATCCCAAGGACGGGAACCCCCTTCGTTTAGCCGGCTATGCGACTAATCCCCCCGCGGGGCCTGAGCGGGGACCGGGTGGGAGAGAGACCGACGGCTCCGGAACTCCCGCTGCAGACCACATGGGGCGGGTCTGACTCCGGTTTCCCGCTCCCCGACCAGGAGGCCGAGACTTCCCCCAGACACAGACATGATGAGAACCAAAGAGAAAGCGGGGGATGGCTCGACCCAAGGCCGTCTCCCAGCGGCTCCCCAGTCTCTGCCCGCCAGGGCCGGGGTGCGCTCCCACGCCCCAGGCGGCCCCCCGCCAGCCCACCCCGATGGGGCCCGCTTTGATCACAGCTCCTACGCCCTCGCTTTCCTTACCGGCCAGGGCGAGTGTCAAGCGGAGTGTGTCTGCGCACTTCGAGAGTCTCTGCCGCGCTCTGATCGAGGGAAGGGGAAGGGGAGGCGAGGGGTGGGGGGGATGGAAGGACCACCCGACCGGGGAAGCCGAAGCTGCGGGTGGACAAACCGCCAAAGCACTTTCGCTGCTTCCCGAGAGGGAGAGAGCGAGCGAGAAAAAGAAGCAAGATGGCGGCTAGCCAGCCCCTACGTACTACGTCATGCCGCGGCGTACGTAAGGCACATCTCCGCAAGGCCGCCCTCCGGCGCAGAGACGGCCCGATCACGTGAGGCCTCCGTGGCGGCCCAACCCCGGCGGAAGGCGACGGCGCCTCCTGCTGGAAGGAGGGAGTTCCTGCAATCGGGGTTCCCGCCGCGGGGTAAGGATTTGCAGGAGCTCTCTCCAGGAATTCTGGAAGAGGCCACGATTGTGCACTGATAGGCCTCAGGGAAGGCAGCACTCTTGTAAGTGGTGGATGGGTGTGTGAATTGGTTCAACCGACAGTCTGGCGCTACGTATCAACAGTACGTTATGCATAATCTTTAACCTTGGTGTTCGACAGTATCTTGATATTTTCCAGAAATATGAGTACACAGTATTCATAATACCAAAAGCTGTCCGTTGACAAGAGATAAATAAATGCATTATGATACATCCATATAATGGACTATTCTGAAGCCATTAAATTCAGATTAATACTTAATGATCAGGGAAATGCTTATGCCCTAATATATTTATGCCGTAACTATGCTAGAAACACACACACATACACATATTCATTGAAAAGAATAAAAAATGTACTCTGGATGTTAATAATGGTAATGTGAACAATAGTTTTCTTAGGGCATTCAGATTTTTAAAAAAGATTTTATGTATGCCTTTCTATAATTTCCATATTTTATCATCACAAATCAGTTTTAATGTGTAATGAAAACTTTGTGAGTCATAATATTGTTATGAGACACAAATGATAAATATGTGCACACATATAGTGTATATAGTGTGTGTGTAACTGTATATGGTATTGTGTTAATTTAAGTTTCATAAAGCATTACATATTTTTTTAGGTTTTAGAGTAAAACAAAAACATGTTTTGCTAAGTGCTATGTCATATGGGTAAGTTACTTAATATCTCTTTGATTCAGTTTTCTCATGTGTAAAATGGAGGTAATACCTACTTCTATCTATGTCAACTATACTTCAATTAAAAAACACAATAAAATGTTTTAAAAATTAAAAAAAAATTTCTTCCACAAAAAATAAAAATACCTGCTTCTCAAGTTTGTGTTATTTACTCACCAAATATGTATTGAGCACCTACTGTCTATGCTAGGTACTGGGATATAAAGGTATAGAACAATTAAGACATTGGCCCTGGGGCACCTGGGTGGCTCGGTGGGTTAAGCGACCGATTCTTGATCTCAGCTCAGGTCTTGATCTCAGTATGGTGAGTTCAAGCCCTGTGTGGGCTCCTTGCTGGACATGAAGCCTACTTAAAAAAAATAAAAAATAAAAATAAAAAGACCTTGGTCCTAGGCAACAGTCTAGTGATACAGATCAAATCAAATAATAGGTTTGGATATGTACAACAAAAGAAACAAACAAGATATCAAGATAAAGAATAACCAGGAAGAAGGGCAGGGGGAATTTATTTTAGAAAGTGTGGTCCCTGAGTACTTTTCTGAAAAGGGGCCGCTGAAACTGGGACCTGAATGACAAGAAGAAGCAGTAATGCAAAGAGTAGATGGAAAAGTGCTCTGGACCAAGTGAACTGCAATTGCAAATGCCCTGATCTGGGAAAGAGTTTGGAATGTTCTAGAAACTAGGAGAGGTGTGTGTCTGGAACTTAGTTAAGAGAGTGACACAAACAAGATGAGACTGGAAGGAGAGTCGAAAGCCAGATTCAGAGGAAGCTAGGTTAGGGAGTTCAGAAAGAATGTCACCTAGGAGCAGTGAAAAGCCATTTGAAGGTTTTAAGAAAAGGAGCCACAGGATCTGATTTTACATTTTAAGGAGATCACCAGTAACTGCTGAATGAAGAGTGTGAAAAACAGATTGTGGGGAGGCAAGAAGGGAAGCAAGGAGCTCTACTAGTTAGTAATGAAGTAATTACAGTGGCGAAGAATGACAGTGGTCTGGACTAAGATGGAGGCTGTGAACTTGGAGAGAAGTAGACAGATTTGGCACATATTTTGGAGCAAAAATATACTCGCTTGTGGGAAACGATCACTTCTCCATGTAGGGAAAGAAGAAAAGAATCAATGACAACAGATTGATGGCTTGAGCAACTGGGTGAATGACAGCAGCATTTATAGAGATTATGGTGTTGGAAGAGGGGAGGAAAACCATTTGGCTGGTAGAGCAATATTAAAAAGAAAAACTGGGGCTGAGCCCAGGTAGCTCAGTCAGTTAAGTGTTCGACTCTTAATTTCAGTTCAGGTCAGGATCTCACGGTTTGTGGGTTGGAGCCCCAAATCAGGCTCCAGGTGGAGCTTGATCCCAGAGATTGTCCCCCTCTCTCTCTGCCCCTCCCCTGCTCGCATGTATGAGTGCATGCACATGCACATATGCACACACATGCTCTCTCTCTCTCTCTCTCGTTCAAAATAAATAAATAAACAAACAAATAAATAAATTTTTTAAAATTTAAAAAGAAAAATTGGAAAGGGGCACCTGGGTGGCTCAATCGGTTAAGCGTCCAACTTCAGCTCAGGTCATGATCTCACAGTTCATGAGTTCAGGCCCCGCATTGGGATCTGTGCTGACAGCTTGGAGCTCGGAGCCTGCTTTGGATTCTGTGTATCCCTCTCTCTCTGCCCCTCTGTCACTCTCACTCTCTCACACTCAAACATGAATAAACATTAAAGAAAGAAAGAAAGAAAGAAAGAAAGAAAGAGAAAGAAAGAAAGAAAGAAAAAGAAAGAAAGAAAAGGAAAGAAAGAAAGAGAAAGAAAGAAAGATTGGGAAAGATTAAATTTTGGACATATTAAATTTGAGGTGTCCATGTAATGTCCAACTGTGGATCAAATATGCAGTTGACACGCATATCTAGAGAGCTCAGGGGGGAAGTCAGCATCAGAGAGAGAGAGTTGAGTCTCACAGACGTGGGTTTCATACGTGTACACATGTATTTCATAGACATGTGTTTAAAGTGGTGGAAGCAAGCCAGATCCCCTAGGGAGAGAGTAGGGAAAGAAGGAAAAATGACCAGCTCTAAGGAACAGCAATATGTAAAGGTCAGGTGGAGGCGGAGAACTTAGAAAAGAAAACTGGGGAGAAGCCAGAGAACTGGAAAACCTGAAGATGATGATGTCACAGAAGCCAAGAGAGGAGAGGATTACAAGATGGCGTGAGCACTCACATATGTTAAATGCTGCTGAGAAGTCAACTCATAGGAAGAAGGAGCCAGAAGTCTCCACTGGGTTTGGCAACATGGAGGTTACTGGTATCTTTTACAAGAAGTTTTGGTGGAGTTAATGAGGCCAGAAAGTCCTAAGATAGTGAGCTGGAAAGGACACAGATGCTGAGAGAGTGGAGACTACGGATAAACAATTATTTCCAGAACTTGAACTTCGCCATAACAGAAAAACAACTACTACTGGAGGGAATGTGGAGTAAAAAGAGACATTAAGAAAAAAAGTTTTTAAGTTTATTTACCCATTCTGAGACAGAGAGAGCGAGCGGGGGAGGGGCAGAGAGACAGGAAGAGAGAGAATCAGAATTCTCTGTTCCGCTCTTTGGTATAGCTACTGAGAAAATAGATTCGCCAATGCTGGGTTTGACTAGGCAAGTATGATGTAGAGAAGTGATCATATTGAATATGAACATATAGTGGGTGTGTGGCAAATGGAAACTTGTGTCCACTTTATGAATTACATATGGTATATTTTAAATTCAAAAATTCCCTGCCACTTCTCCTGGTCTGAGCTGTCTTCCCCACCAATATGGTCAAGGAATTGTCACTGTAGCAATGTTAGAATAAAATAATAAACAGAGGTAAATCACAAGCACACCCACCTGTCCATTGATATCAACGGTCCTTTGAAATGGAAAAGTTTGGCTGATAATATGCTCATTGCTGGGGGAAGGCCTACTGACTGTCCCCAAGAGGACAGGGAAGACTTACCTCGGTGAATTTTTCCCAACCCTCCAGGATCCGGCCTAGAGTACTTTAGTCTCAGAAATACGTTTCTTCAGCAACATAAAACAGCTTCAGCCATCAGATGAATTTACATTAACCAAGGTCATGAGAATGATACCTAGATCCAGAATATTAATTTACTAATTTTCAATGTATATACCTGAAGACTCAAGACTGCAAAGCCAGTGAATTTTCTATGTAGACAAACCTACTCAGGAAACCTAAGGCGTTATCAGTCAGAAGGCTGCTTGATGGGCACAGATTCAGAACAAGTAGGGTTATGCGTATAGATTATTCTTGATTCACCCATCTGCATGACAGGATGATTTTGTCCCAAAGATGGAAATACTTAATTTCCAATGGTTGCAACTTTCTACATTGATCTCCAATACAGTAGGGACATCCTGGCATGCTATTGATTTGAGCTGCTTCTCTCCTTGACAGCACTTGGATGGGCACTGGCCCTGAAGTGCTTTGGATGCTTCTTTCTCTGTTTCAATGGCTACTCAAACCTCTTAGCAATATTCTTTCAATAAAAATCAAGTTACAGTCAGGTCAGGCCAGTTTGTGTTTTAAAGGTGACTTTGCTTACTTCTGGTCTTCTCCATTGTGTGTCATCTTAAAGTTTAGCTCTCAGTCTCTTCTGTCTCTCCCGTCTTCTGTTTCTTACTTCCAATATCTTGGGGAAGAGTCTTCTGTCTTCTGTCTCTTACTTCCAATATCTTGGAGAAAATCTGACTGAAATCTCTAGGTATTGGTACAATGTCCAAAGCCAAATAATATTCTTTTAAAATGTGTTTTGTTTTGGGAGTGCCTGGGTGGCTCAGTTGGTTAAGTGTCCGACTTTGGTTCAGGTCATGATCTCACAGTTCATGAGTTCGAGCCCCGCATTGGGCTCTGTGCTGAAGGCTCAGAGCCTGGAGCCTTCTTCAGATTCTGGGTCGCCCTCTCTCTGCCCCTTCCCCTGCTCACGTTCTGTGTCTCTCTCTCTCTCTCTCAAAAATAAACATCAAAAAATTTTTTAATGTACTTTGTTTTGAATTATTCGCATCTCTCCTAATGCCCCTTCAGCATAGGTAAATTTGTCATAATGGAAATGTTCTCATGACAGACTGAATGAAAACTTGTCATTTAATTTCCAGTTTTGATTTGTAAAAATTAATTTGGGGGCTACATGATCAAATTGCCAATTGATGGTATGCAACCAAGCAAACTGTTTCTTACTGAAAACAAATTGTCCAAACAATGTGACCTATTTCCTTTGTGATTGCCCAAGTCTTATTTGCTAATGTTTTTATTGAGTTTCTACCCTTGTCACTGAGATTGATTCTATAAACCTAGAGGCACTGAAGATTTATGAGATGTTTGGTAAAAAATAAAAGAATCAATGACCATATCATGCTTTATTAGTAGTAGTGTTTCCTAAAGTTTTGCGTGCACATGACAATTTTGGTTTCTTTTCACCAATGGTCCAGCATATCATCTAGTAAAACTGTGAAACATTATAATCCTGATGTAATGAAAGCTATAGTAATGTGATCTCATTTTTTTAACTTCAATAGATATTGAACTTTGTTAGTAAAGAAAAATATTGCCAGTGCCTCAAAAAATTACCTTTTGTCAACTTGTAAAAGGTTATATGCTAAATATAGTATATATGTCATATATAAAATATTGCATTAAATGTAAAGTGGAATAAATATTTTTGTTTTGTTATCAGTCTATTTTTTGAGGGGAGTGGGGCAAAGGGAGAGGGAAAAAAGAGAGAGAGAAAGAGAGAGAGAGAGAGAGAGAGAGAGAGAGAGAGAGAGAATCTTAATCAGGCTCCATGCTCATTGTGGAGCCTGACACGAGGCTCGATCTCATAACACTCAGACCACAACCTGAGCCTAAATCAAGTCAGATGCTCAACCAACTGAACTAACCAAGCACCCCAGTCTATTTTTTTTTAATTTACTTTTTTTTTTTTTTTTTAGTAATCTCTATACCCAACATGGGGCTCAAACTCATGATCCCAAGATCAAGAGTTGCATGCTCCAAAGACTGAGCCAGACGGGCGCCCCTATCAGTCTTTTATTATTATTAATTGGCTCAACCAATCCTTCTTATAATGGAATAAAAGTACAATCTGGTTAAAAGTGTTATTCATTTATCACAAGTCCTTTGTTAATGAAGTTTGAATTAACTGGAACATGCTGTCCGCCTGAAATTTCCCCAGATTTTTCTTAGCTAAGAGAAGAAACTAAATTCTTGGAGCAGTGGACCCGTCAGGAAGGTATAGTGTTGTTAATGAACACAGAACAATATTTGGGAGCACAGGGAAGAAGGGAGGGAAAGTGAAAGGAGATGGAGAGAACAGACCTGCCTGGCTCACAGTTTTGCCTGAGGCTGGAATTTCACCCAAGTCAGGAAGTGAGTAATGATAAGGGAAAAGAATCTAGAGACAAACGGGAAAGAGGGTGGGTCTAGGGAATGTAGAGCAGAAAAGGTTAAAAAGGAAAGTAGCCAGGGGGCAACTGAAGATAGAGAATAGGGGATGTCTTAACTTGTTAGCCCAGAAAATAGAAACTTGACATCTTGCTGATGGATATACAGTGCTCAATAATTACCTCTAAAATTGTAACACTGGCAGCTGCTTATAGCATTTCTCAAAGTATAAGTCACTTTTTTCCCCTGCCCAACCAATTGTATACACAGTGTATAAATGAGGGGCTCCCAGGGGCGCCTGGGTGGCTCGGTTGGTTAAGCGTCCGACTTCGGCTCAGGTCATGATCTCGCGGTCCGTGAGTTCTAGTCCCGCATCGGGCTCTGTGCTGACCGCTCAGAGCCTGGAACCTGTTTCAGATTCTGTGTCTCCCTCTCTCTCTGCCCCTCCCCTGTTCATGCTCTGTCTCTCTCTGTCTCAAAAATAAATAAATGTTAAAAAAAAAAATAAAAAAAAAAAATGAGGGGCTCCTGGGTGGCTCAGTCGGTTAAGCGTCCGACTTGGTTCAGACCATGATCTTGTGGTTTGTGAGTTAAAGCCCCGCACCGGGTTCTGTGCTGACAGCTCAGAGCCTGGAGCCTGCTTGGAATTGTGTGTCCCTCTCTGCCCCTCCTCTGCTCACACTCTGTGTCTCTCTCTCTATCTCTCTCAAAAATAAATAGACATTAAACAAAGTTTATAATGTATAAATGAAACCGCACAGTTTCAAATGTTTTATTGCTCCATAGTAATTAAGAGAAGTGATATGGATAGCACTGGGATGAAGTATTTGTTTGCTTTATTTTTAATCGACGCATAGTTTCACACACAATATTATATTAGTTTCAGGTGTATTCAACATTCGTATATATTATGAAATGCTCACCTTGATAAGTGGAGTTGCTACCTGTCACCATACACAAGTATTACAATATTATTTATTCTATTCCTAATGCTGTACTTTTCATCACAGTGATTTATTTATTTTATTTGTATTTATTTAAAAAAAATTTTTTTTAATGTTTATTTTTGAGACAGAGAGAGACAGAGCATGAACAGGGGAGGGGCAGAGAGAGAGGGAGACACAGAATCCGAAACAGGCTCCAGGCTCTGAGCTGTCAGCACAGAGCCCGACGCCGGGCTCGAACTCACGGACCGTGAGATCATGACCCGAGCCAAAGTCGGACGCCTAACAGACCGAGCCACCCAGGTGCCCCTGATTTACTTATTTTATAACTGGAAGTTTATACCTCTTAATCCCCTTCATCTATTTTGCCCATCCCCCTACCCCGCCTCCCCTCTGGCAACCACCAGTTTGTTCTCTCTATTTATGAGTCTGTTTCTGGTTGTTTGTTAGTTTTGTGGATTCCATGCATAAGTTAAATCACATGGTATTTGTCTTTCTGTGTCTGACTCATTTCATTCAACATTGATGCCCTCTAGGTCCATCCGTGTCATGGATGGCAAGATTTCATTCTTTTTATATGGCCGAGTAGTATTCCATTATATGTATGTATGTATGTATGTATGTATACACACACGCAGACCCCTCCCCCCCTACATCTTTTCCATTCATCTATCGATGGACACTTAGATTGCTTCCATATCTTGACTATTGTAATTCTTCACTTTTAGGCTTCTTACAGAAAAGAGACTTCCGTGTGTTACAAAGTATCTGCCACCCAAGCCTCGGTCAGGGTTTGTTTCTTTGTATTCTCCGTTCTTATTTCTGCTGGGTTTAATTAAACGGTGATTTCAGAATTATTTGAGTTGCTGAGTCTCAGTGAGATGATTGCTTCAAGTGGGAATTCATAGTACAATACTCCAGGGATTGGAGTTAACCTTAAGGGAACAGTCATAATAGGAAGAAGAAAGAAGAGGAACAGTGATTGAAAGAATTGAGAAAAAGCTTCCTAAAGTACTTAACAGGCTGGGTATATTGCAGTGAAATGAACCTCTCTTCATTTCAGTCAGTATTGCCCATGTGAAACGTTTAATTCAAAAGTCTTAATCATTGTAATGATTAATAAAATTGTGCTACCTTTTAGGCTACGTGTAACCAGGACACTTGTCCAACTTAGAGAAGATGCTGACAGGGTAGGCGATCGATCATTCCGGTTTACATGAAACTGTCATGGTTTTATTTATTTATTTCTAAATTTTTTATTTATTTTGAGAGAGACAGAGAACACAAGCTAGGGAGAGGCAGAGAGAAAGGGAGAAAGAGAATCCCAAGCAGGCTCCACACTGTCAGCACAGAATTTGACGTGGGGCTTGATCTCCCGCGAACAGTGAGATCATGACCTGAGCCGAAAATCAAGAGTCGGATGCTCAACCAACTGACCACCCATGTGCCCCAAGACTATCATGGTTTTAGTCCTGAAAATCCCATGACCCAGTACACTTCTCAGCCTGGGGCAAACAGGACAGTTGGTCACCTTCTGCTAGCTACAAGGAAGTGGACGCAAGGATCTTAATTCCAAGCTTCTTCCACATTGAAATCTCCATTGGGTCCCTCTTATCTGCCTGAGAAGATATCCTTACTGGAGACCACTAACAGGAATGGAGCCTTGTCTGAGACCAGAGAAGATTCTTTTAATCCTGGGGGTTCGTGAAGCGGCAGAAAACTCAGTAGTTAGTCCTGAAGAGCCCCCTGACAACAAGTGGACACATCATCGTTGTGGCGCTCACCTGGTTGTCATGGGTACATTAACCCTTTCTATCCTGTTCCAGCTGCTAGTTACTTAATGCTTATGGGGGCCAGCTGCATGCTAAGTCCTTTCCATTGCACACATCATGTAACCTGGCAAACTGCAATACAGATTATAAACCTGAAGTTCCAAGAGGCGAAATGGCTTGCTTTGAGCTCACGGTGCCCATCAGTGCAGAGCTGGTGTTTGTACTGAGGTCTAACTTCGAACAAAGCTGATGCCCTCATCCACTCTGCCGTCTCCCACGTTGCCTGAAAACTGCATGTTCTCTCTGACCTTTCATTTAAGGTCTCTATCTCTTCATCACTTGCTCTATGACCCGGAGGTTTGGTGACTGATGCTGTTGACTAGACCAGGCTCTTTCACATGGAGCATCGTACTCCGTGACCGGTGCTGGTGGAATCTCTACTCGGGCAGAGGGTGATTTCAAGTGATTCTTTAAAAACCACAAAAAGAACAAGCATGAACCAATACTACGCGTTGGTACAAGATCAATAACAATGGCAAGACACCCTGTTGCTAGAGTACTGATTTAGAAAGTGAGCTAAGTCACTGTTCTTAAAATTCCAGTTGAATTGACAATTCAGCAAGGCATTAATTATTTATCTAATTTTATCAGTGCTATGAAATGAGGACATAATGGGAAAGCACTGAAGCTTACATAGTACCATGCAAACATAAATTCTAGTTATTAGCTTGGCATTTTGAGCTTTATCCAAGGTCAAAGGATAAGAGAAAATTTGGTCTCAGCATCATGATTTTTTTCAGCACCCCAAGTTGCAAAAGGTAAGCTTTTCCCAGAAGCAGGGGAAAAAGATATCTTTAGTGAGCTGCAGCCTGCTACGTCTTCTCTAGCAGTGTGACCTCTGAGCCAATCAGCCAGACCCCGGTACTAGTTGAGGTTTTCAGAGCTTAGTAGGAAGAAAGGCATTGTTAACAAATCATAACTATTATCATCTTATACTAGAAAAAAATTTTCTCAAGTCACCCTAGAAGGAATTTGGCTTTAAAGGATTGGCATCAATGGGGCACCTGGGTGCCAACTTCAGCTGGGGTCATGATCTCAAGGTTGGTGGGTTCCAGCCCCACGTCGGGTTCTGTGCTGAGAGCTCAGAGCCTGGAGCCTGCTTTGGGTGCTGTGTCTCATTCTCTCTCTGTCCCTACCCCACTTGTGCTCTGTCTCTCTCTGTCTCTCAAAAATAAATGTAAAAAATTTTTTAAAGAATTGGCATCAAGGGCACCTGGGTGGCTCAGTCGGTTGAGTTCAGCTCAGGTCGTGATCTCACAGTCTGTGAGTTCAAGCCCTGCCTCAGGCTCTGTGCTGACAGCTCAGAGCCTGGAGCCTGCTTTCAGATTCTGTGTCTCCCTCTCTCTCTGCCCCTCCTACCACTGCCCCCCTCCCCCACGCTCTGTCTCTCTCTGTCTCTGAAAAATGAATAAACCTTAAAAAAAAAAAAAAAGAATTGGCATCAATCTTAGAAGTAAGCATTGCATAGAAGTTTATTAGGTCACAGAAGTGACCTAGTGACAGGGAAGAGTTCACCTTTTTCTAAGTGGATCACAGAAAATAAATGGAATAGGAATTTTTTTCTTTTTTGGAATAAAAATTCTTTTTCAAAGCTTTTTTTAGTTTTTGAGAGAGAGAGGGAGTGTGAGTGAGGAAGGGGCAGAGGGAGAGGAAGAGAGAGAATCCTAAACAGACTCCACACCCAGCAAGGAGTCCCACGTGGGGCTCAGATCTCACAACTGTGAGATCATGACCTGAGCTGAAGTCAAGAGTCTGACACTTAACCTACTGAGCTGCTCAGGCACCCCTGGAATAGCAATTCTTTTTAAATATTTTTTTAATGTTTATTTATTTTTGAGAGAGAGAGAGAGAGAGCTCAAGCAGGGTAGGGGAAGAGAGAGAGGGAGACACAGAATCCAAAGCAGGCTCCAGGCTCTGAGCTCTCAGCACAGAGTCTTACACAGGGCTTGAACCCACAAACTGCGAGATCATGACCTGAGCTGAATTTGGACCCTCAACTGACTGAGTCCCCCAGGCACCCCTGGAATAGCAATTCTTTTTTTATAATTTTTTTTTAACGTTTATTTATTTTTGAGACAGAGAGAGACAGAGCATGAACAGGGGAGGGGCAGAGAGAGAGGGAGACACAGAATCGGAAGCAGGCTCCAGGCTCTGAGCCATCAGCCCAGAGCCCGACGTGGGGCTCGAACTCACAGACCGCGAGATCGTGACCTGAGGCGAAGTCGGACGCTCAACCGACTGAGCCACCCAGGCGCCCCTGGAATAGCAATTCTTAATGCATTACTCAAATCGTGTATTTGCTATTTGTAAACATCATGTCATATATCATAAGTCTGCATTATTTTATTTTATTTTATTTTATTTTATTTTATTTTATTTTATGTTTTTTGATTGTTTATTTGTTTTTGAGAGAGAGAGAGAGAGGAGGAGGAGAAGGAGGGGCAGAGAGAGAGGGAGGCAGAGAATCTAAAGCAGGTTCCTTGCTGTCAGCACAGAGCCCGACCCGAAGCTCCATCTCACGAACCAAGAGATCATGACCTGGGCTGAAATCAAGAGTAGGACGCTTAACCGACTGAGCCATCCAGGTGCCCCAACTGCCTTTGAATAAAGACAAAAATCTTTCTCTGAAGGCTTGGTTTGATCCCCCACTCACCTTTCCAGCTTCCTCTGGCTGGCCTCTATTTCTAGCCAGGGAGGATTGGATTTTCACCAAGTTTTGTGTTGCCTTAGCCCCTCTTCTTCAGGGCCTTTGCCCATGCTTTGTCCTTTCCTTCTACTACTCTTTTCTCTGTTTTTACCCCTGCTTTTACATATTCTTCACTGTGAATGAATATTTTATTTATGTGTTAATTAAAAAATTTTTTAAATGCATATTTATTTTTGAGAGAGAGAGAGACAGAGACAGAGACACAGGGCACGAGCAGGGCAGGGACAGAGAGACGGAGATGCAGAATTTGAAGCAGGCTCCAGGCTCTTAGCTGTCAGCACAGAGCCCAACGCGGGCGGGGCTCAAACTCACGAACTGCGAGATCATGATCTGAGCTGAATTCAGATGTTCAACCGACTGAGCCACCAAGGCGCCCCTGTGAATGAATATTTTAAATAATTACTAATAAATGGTTATTCTTACTTTTTGTCAGGTTCTATGCCTTGTATACATTGTATCTCTTCACCCTTACAAAACCTATAATTGGTATTATTGTCCTCATTTTGCAGGTAAGGAACTATGACTCACCCAAAATCAAGCAGGTATGAAGTGAAGTTGTTCAGTTTAGGATTCATTTGCTGCTGAATCCGTAGACCAAGATAAATTCCCGGTTCCAGCCTCCTGTGAAACAGCCTCCAGTTTTCCTATAGAATATACATTGCATTCACTATTAAAGTCTGTTTTCCCAATTAAACCGGAAGCTGTGTGAAGACAGAGACCATGTGTGGCATGCATCTATGCCGGTGCATAGTAGATGTTTATTACCTACTTTTTTTTTTCTTATTACATACCTCTTGAGTGGGTATTGAATGGCTAGAAATCTCCACTTGCACTTTGTGTAGTAGTTTAGCAGCGAAAGATTGGATTCCGGAGTCAAAAGGGAAGTTCAAGTCTAAACACAGCCAATATACGACCACGAGCTGGTATTTAACCTCTGTGAACCTCAATTTCTTCACCTGTGAAACAAAGATAATACTTTCCCCTCTTACAGAATTGTTCTCAGGAATGAATAAGATGATGTTGAGAAGTTCCCACCACAGGGTGTGACACGTTCTTTTGTCTTTCCAACTTGAATGCGAAGTATTCAAGTGCAGGTATCAAACCTTGTCATCATTTTGTGTGTGTGGCATAAGTAAAGTATATAGTAGATAGCCGATAAGTAGTTACATTGAATGCCAGGAGGTATTTCTGGGAGCTAGCTGGGGTTTAAGATTTTAGTTTACTTACTTCACAAGTCAAGGGGTAAATAAAGCAAAGTTTTCTCATCACTGTCACTGTTTCAAAGTTGAGTGAGATTGTTGCTGTGTTCACAGGGTGGAATTGGATTGAGATCAGAGTGACTCTCCATCTATCTAGGCCAGACAATGCAAGATACTTACAAGGTACATGGAAGATACAGAGACCTGTAGACGGTGGAAGGGGTCAGAATTCATGGAGTTGCCAATTTCCACAGTTTGGACCTTAGAAGGTACATGAAAGATACAGAGATCTACAGACGGTGGGTGGGGTCAGAATTCACAGAGTTGCCAATTTCCAGTTTGGTCTCATTTACTCATTCATTCATTCATCAAACAATTATATGAAACTACTGTATGTGGACTGCCCCTCTAGGTACTCTGGGCAATGATTCTTACACACTTGCTGGCCACAGAATAAACTCCTGAGGGATTGTTAAGATTATAGGTTCTTGGGACACCTGGCTGGCTCAGTTAATAGAGCATGTGATTCTTGATCTCAGGGTCATGAGTTCAAGCTCCATGTTGGGCATGCAGCCTACTTAAAAAAAAAAAAAAAAAAAGATACACACACACACACACACACACACACACAGATTCTCGGGTCTCACTTGGGGTTTCTTTTTTTTTTTTATTTTGAGAGAGACAGAGACAGTGTGAGTGGGGGAAGGGCAGGGAGAGAGAGAATCTCAAGCAGGCTTTGCACCATCAGTGTAGAGCCTGACAAAGGGTTTGAGCCCATGAAGCCTTGAGATCATGACCTGAGCTCAAACAAGAGTCAGATGCTTAACGGACTGAGTCATGCAGACGCCCCTCATTTGGAGTTCTTTTTTTTTTTTTTTTTTTCACTTGGAGTTTCTGAGAAAGGTCTGGGATTGTCCTGGGGACCTGTGTTTAAAAAAAAAAAAAAAAAAACTCTTGGGGGTGCCTGGGTGGCTCAGTCAGTTGAGCATCTGACTTTGGCTCAGGTCATGATCTCATGGTTCGTGGGTTCAAGCCCTGCATCAGGATCTGTGCACAGAGCCTGCTTCAGATCCTCAATCTCTCTTTCTCTCTCTGCCCTTCCCCCCTTAAACAAACAAACAAACAAAAAACTCTTGATGTGATACCCACGCACTGTTCTGGGAAAGCAAACATAGTGAGGGCACTGTTTCTTCCTCTTCTTCTTCTTCTTCTTCTTCTTCTTCTTCTTCTTCTTCTTCTTTTAACTTAACTTATTTAAGAGAGAGCATGAGCACCAGTGGGGAGGGGCAGGGAGAGAGAAGGAGTGAGAGAGAATCCCAAGCAGGCTCCACGCTGTCAGCACAGAGCCGGTCGCGGGGCTCGAACTCATCACGGACCCTCGAGATCATGACCTCAGCCCAAGTGGAACTTAACGACTGAGCCACCCAAGCGCCCCCTGAAGGCACTGTTTCTATTCGCAAAGAAGACTGGGGGAGGGGCATAGTTAATGAGGAAAACTTAATCCGGTCACATTGTTACCAAACAATCCATCTTGGCAGCTAACTCAGGAAACGCGTGAACCCCGCGGGCGCTTCGGGGGGCCGACGGCTCCATCCCGGAGAATCCCGACGGGGCTGGACGAATCGAAAGCACAGCTCCTGGCTGGGTTCGCCAACACTTGCTGAACAAACTTGTCACAAAGAGAAGCCAGTAACTCAAGAGATGAGGGTTTGGGAAAGAGAATGGGAGAAATTTATTTCGGGGGCCAGCAGCAGGGGGAGGCTGCAGGCTCAAGGCTTAACGGGCAAGATGGACATCTGAGGGTTTGACAGAGAAGTTCAGGGGGGTACGTGCGAGAGAGCAGGCAGAGAGCATGAGCTCACCGGTGGGGGTTGGGATGCGTTCAGGGAATGGGAGGGAATGGTGGGGTGTGGTCTTCTAGGCCTCCTGTGGCTATCAGGGCTTTTCTAGTCTGGCAGCTGGAATGTTCTGTGCCTTGCAAAACATCTCCGTCAATGCCTCAAGAAAAGTGCGATAAGAAATAAGCACAAAGGGTTTTAGTTAGTTAAGCATGAGTTAAGCAGTCTAGTCTATTTCTGGTTTTAACTGTTGGGGTCTATGGTGGAGCAAGAGGGCGCACTGACAACATCCGGGTTTTTTTTTTTGTTTTGTTTTGTTGGTGGTGGTGGTGGTGGTTTGATTCTGGTTCTGGGTAATATGAATTTATTTGCCCATATCATCCCTCTTGCAATCTAGCCTAAGGCTTCACAGAAAGGGTCCAGCGACATTGTTTTATTCATGTTACCATTGTTGGGGTTGAAGATGTACTGGAACGTGTGGGCTAATAGAATGAGCCAGCATACAAGTTGGTAGGAATTTAGAAGCATACATGATAAAATAAACTCTACTTAGGTCTCGTAAATTCCAGGCCAGGAAAAGATGAAATAGAATTATCTGAAGAGGGAGGACCTCCTTACCAAGCAGGCTAACTATCTAGAAGAGTCAGCACTTTGCTGTGTAAACATATTGATCAGTGTCTTTCTATCAATATCTAGAAAATGCCCCCATTACCAGAAATGTGCCCATTCTCACCCACCCTGTAGCCTGTCCTCCGGCTCCCCAAAAGTTGGTAATGGGAGCAAAGGAGGGGTGCTGGATGTCTTCACCCACACAAACACAAATTCAGCATGAACCCTGAATAGGAGTGTATAGATTTGGTACAGCAGAAAATGCACTGAGTGCAGAAGGAAGGTACGTGTAAGAAAAAGCATTTCTCCTACTCAGTTCCAGGATGTGGAAGAATACGTATCCCTTGCATTTTCCATAATCAGGAATTTCATGGTTGCTATGTTGGAAAAGTTTGGTTCCAACATTAAAACCAATCAAATATTACTGAGTACCTGCTGTGTATGGCAGGGTCTTCATGCCAATAGAAGAAAAACACTGTTGCTTTGACTGTGTTTACTTAGAGCCCAACATTTTACAAGCTATGTCAAAATCCCTGTGATTAGTGTCTGCTTTGACATGGAGGTATTAAGAAGAGAACTGCGGCCCAAGGTGAAGTCACTTGCCCTCAGGACAGCAAACCAAGACTTAATTGCAGTTTCAAGCTCTCCAGGGGTGGAGTTTTAAGACCATCAGTCTGGAATTTTTCTGGTCAGAACCAATGAGGTAATCTATCACGTGTGCTCTCTCCCCACCCCGCCCCTACCAAAGGAAGATGAAGTAATCTGCATGATAAGACCCCTGCCCTTCTCCTTGAGGGAAGTTGCACGGGCCTGAACTCTCAGAACTCTGCCCCACCTTCCTTCCTATAAAAACCTTCTTCAGATACAACTCTCTGCTACTTGCTAGGTGAGAAGCTCCCCACACTGGAGCTGCTTAGCAAAACCCATTAAGTCTTGGAATTTAGTTGGTTGAATTTTATTTTTTTTAAAAGGGAGTAATTGTGGCCTGTCACCCAATTGCTGTTTATGTGTGTGTGTGTGTGTGTGTGTGTGTGTGTGTGTGTGTGATATTTGAATTTCTAGCCGTGAGTCTTTGGGGGCTGTTTTGTACTACCTCTGTGTGGCAGATAGTTGAGTCATAGGATACACTTTTTATTAGAGAGGGACAGAGTGTGCGCTCAAGCTGAGGAGAGGGACCGAGGGAGAGAGAGAATCCTAAACAGGTTCCACACTCAATGTGGAGCCCGATGTGGGGCCCCATCCCATGACCCTAAGATCGTGACCTGAGCTGAAATCAAGAGTAGGACGCTCAACCCGCTGAGCCACCCAGGCAACCCCATAGGATACACTATTAACATAGGGCTTTTGAAGTAACTAAGTAAGCCTCTCATGGCTTGTCGTGGATGCAGGGTCTGACAATCACCCTACTTTAGCTTTAAATTTATCTTTTGTAAAATTTTCCATAATTGCCCTAAAAATGCTTTTTTTTCCCTGAAAAAAATATGATTAAATATATTAAGCTCATGTTGAATTAAAATATCAGGAAGAAATGGATAACTAAAAATAACAGGATATGATTAATGGTTTTGATTCATAGCCTATTTTTATCCTTTTCTGGAATCTGAGTGTCCAGATTTGTATTTGCAGAGCAGTACAGGAAACACTGAGATTGGAACATTTGGTTTTGAAATTCTCTTCTTTTGCATTCTCAACTTTGGGGAAAGGCTATCACTTGAGAATTTGATCCATTAGTGAATACTAATAGAGTGGTTTTTCCTGGACTAGATGTTAGCCTATATAAGAATTCATTGTTAATTTTACAGGGTGTGATGATGTTGTTGTGGTTACGTTGTTTAAAAACCCTCATCTCTTAGAGATATACATAGAAATATTTATAGATAAAATGATATACACCTTGGTTTCACTTTAAAAATATTCCAACCGAGGGGCTCCTGGCTGGCTCTTGATCTTGGGTCCTGAGCTCAAGTCCCATGTTGGGTGTGGAGCTTACTTAAAAATTTAAAAAAAAATATTCTGGCCAAACAAAACAAAGCAAGAAGAAAATGGAGAAGTATATGTAATAAGAACGGCAGAATGTTCTTCATACCTGTCAGAGTGGCTAAAATCAACAACACAAGAAACAGGTATTGGCAAGGATGTGGAGAAAAAGGAAACCTCGCGCATCGTTGGTGGGAATGCAAACTGGTGCAGCCACTGTGGAAAACAGGATGGAGTTTCCTGAGAAAGGTAAAAACAGAACTACCCTACCATCCAGCAATTGCACTATTGGGTATTTACCCAAAGAATACACAAGCTCTAATTCAAAGAGATACATGCGTCCCTATGTTTATAACAGTATTGCTTACAATAGCCAAGATATGGAAGCAGCCCAAGTGTCCATCCATAGATGAATGGATAAAGAAGATGTGGTACATATGTACAATGGATTATTACTCAGCCATACAGAGAATGAAATCTTACTATTTGCAATGACACGGTTGGAACTAGAGAGTATAATGCTAAACAAAATGAGGCAGTCAGAGAAAGACAAATGCCATATGATCTCACTCATGTGGAATTTAAGAAACAAAACAAATAAATGAGGGGAAAAAAAAGAGAGATAAACCAAGAAACAGACTGAACTATGGAGAACAAACTGATGGTTAGTGAGGGTGGGGGACTGGGGAAATAAGTGATGGGGATTAAGCCGGGCACTTGTGATGAGCACTGGGTGTTGTACAGAATTGTTGAAACTCTATATTGTACACCTGAGACTAACATAGCACTGTATGTTACCTAACTGGAGTTAAAATAAAAACTTAAAAAAAAAAAACAATGAATTTCAGAATGTTGATAATTGTTTAAGGCAGGTGATAGACAGTTGGGGGCTCATTAGGTTCTCTTTCCATGCATTAAAAAAAAAAATCCACAATAAAAAGTTTTGAAAAAGGTTTTTCTCGGTAACACAGTGTGTGTGTATATATATATATATATATATATATATATATATATATATATATATAAATTTTTTTTTTAGAAATCTTTTTAGTTTTTAAATTTTTTTGGCAAAACTCTACATCTAGAATGTGAACACAGTGAGACTGGCCCTTCCCATTCTTTGTTCATAAACACAATTTAGCACCCATTTAATGAATAACCTATGTTTGATGCAGTTGCTGCTGAGGCAAAAGGATTCAAAAGGAGCACATCATCTGGTCACCAAAAACAAGTCACATTTCTGACCTTCAGTTTCCTTATTGGAAAATGAGCAAACAAAACTGGATGGCCTCAGTAATCCCCTCCCAGTTCTATGCCTCTTTGAGTCTGGCTTCTTGAGAATAAGAACCATAATGACCTTTTGGTTAAGACAGCATAAAACGATTAGACTTTAAATACATGTGTACTTAATAATAGGTGACTTTCAACCAGAGGCCTGTTCCTTCATGTGATAACAGGACATTCTTCATGGCTTTTGCTTCCCTGTCAACTCCCCTTTACTTTCTCTTCTGGTGCTAGTTTGTTTCCAAGAATAATCTGGGATTTTCAGCCAAATAGTTGCATTGCAGAACTTACCCTTCCAAAATTTATGGTATTTTACAATAACATACTCATAAAAATTTTTGGTAACTCTGCTGAGTTTTTTTTTTTTTTTTTTACATTTTATTTATTTTTGAGAGAGAGAGAGAGAGAAAGAGAGCACAAGTGGGGGAGGGGCAGAGAGAGAGAAAGAGAGAGAGAGAGAGAGACAGAATCTGAAGCAGGCTCCAGGCTCTGACCTGTCAGCACAGAGCCTGACGCGGGGCTCCAACTCACCAACCGAGAGATCATGACCTGAGCTGAAGTCTGATGCTTAACTGACTGAGCCACCCAGACCCCCCACCCTTTTTTTTTTTTTTTAATGTGAGTTAATGTATTTGCAAATTGAATATGGTCATTCTCCTTAGCTATGAAGAGTAAGTGAAATCAGAAACACATTTGACAGGACAAGCCAAGTGCCATCTGGTACTCAGTTATTAGGAAATTGGAAGACTTAAAACTTCAATTTTGACATCCTGTGAAAAGAGCAAATACCAGGTTGTTCTAAAGAAATGAATTTAAAGTAAGTGTAGCTATTTTAAAAATGTGTTTAGCAGAAGCAGGAGAAAAATGTGTTTACAGAGTTGAATGTTGCCCTGGAGAATTCAGAAGTTAATTACATATATATATATATATATATATATATATATATATATATTTTATGACAGAAAAAGATAGACTCCCACAAAACCATCTTTTCTTGAAAGCTTTTTACATTCAAAAATGTTATATCTTTGGATTCTTTTGTAGATTTTGTTGGATTATTAATTACATATAACAAATCACATATAACAAATACTTCTTTAAAAAAATTTTTTTTAATGTTTATTTATTCTTAGAGAGAGAGAGAGAGCATGAGCAGGGAAGAGGCAGAGAGAGGGAGACACAGAATCCAAAGCAGGCTCCAGCCTCCAAGGTGTCAGCACAGAACCTGGCATAGGGCTCGAACCCACGGACTTTGAGATTGTGACCTGAGCCGAAGTCACATGCTCAACCGACTGAGCCACCCAGGCGCCCCACAAATACTTCTATTAAATACTGTCCAAATAGTATTTTGCTCAGGGAGGCTTAGAGATGTATTTTGCCAACATGAGTGTGTGTTTTCTTGCAATCTTTTCTTGGGAACTGGGAGTACGCACTGCAACTGTATGCCTTAAACTTTTTTATTGGCAAGAAGGCAGGGCGAGGTTTGCAGTTACCTACAAACTTAGGTAAGTTGGTAACTTGCCTTTTTCTTCTGTCTTACAAATGAAAGAAAATGCCCGTTTTTTACCTCCATCTCCTTCAGTCATTCTTCCTCCCTTCCTTCCACAAAAATTCATTGAGGTTTTTGTATGTGTGAACTTTTAGGGATTTAGAGAAGCAGGGATTGGGATGTGGAAGAGAAGAGGTTCTGACATTCCAACCAACCATCAAGAAAGTCCTGAATTCTAGGACAGAACTATACCCCACTTTCTTGCCAAGTCATGGCAGAGCTCTGATTCTTTCCTCAGCTCTGGAATTGTATTTCCAATTTTTTCTTTAATGTTATTAATTTGAGAAAGAGAGAGAGAGAGGCAGAGAGGGAGACACAGAATCCAAAGCAGGCTCCAGGCTCCAAGCTGTCAGCACAGAGCCCGACAGAGGGCTCCAGAAACAGCACAGACCCTGACACGGGGCAGAGAGAGAGGGGGACAGAAGATCAGAAGCTGACAGCAGCGAGCCCGATGAGGGGCTTGAACTCACAAACCGCAAGATCATGACCTGAGTCGGAGGCTCATCTGACTGAGCCACCCAGGGACCCCTCCAATTAAAAAAAAAAAAGTTTATGTATTTATTTTGATAGAGAGAGAACATGTGGGGAGGGGCAGAGAGAGGGAGAGAGAGAGAGAATCCTAAGCAGGCTCTGCACTGTCAGATGATCATGGGATCATGACCTGAGCGGAAATCAAGAGTCCGCGGCTCAACTGATTGAGCCACCCAGGCCCCCCTATATTCAGCTGCTTTCTAAAGATCACAACTCCTGGCTTCACCTAGTGGAGCCAATCACCAGTTCCCAACACTTCAGATAGCACAAGTTTCTGGGAGCCCTGCTGTCTACACTGGCCCCTCAGTTCTATAGACATTTGGGATTGCGATCCTGGTACTATAGAGTGATGAGGTAGTAAAAACGCAAGCTGTTTGCCATGGAACAGACTTGATTTGAATCCTGGCTCGGCCACTTAACTATTCTGACCTGTATCTCCTTATTGCAAAGTGGGCAGAGTATCTGTCTTACAAGAGTTTCCTAAGAGAGTTTAAAGAGAAAATGCGTGTAAAGCTCCACGGTAATTGTTAGCAAATGATAGCTAGAAAAAATATAATTAAAAATTGGAAATAGAGGGGCGCCAGGGTGGCCCAGTCGGTTAAGTCCAACTCTTGATTTCAGCTCAGGTCATGATCTCACAGTTTGTGAAATCAAGCCACATGTCAGGCTCTGTGCTGAGTGTGGAGCCTGCTTGAGATTCTCCCCCTCTGTCCCTCTCCCCTGCTTGTGCTGTCTCTCTAAAATTAAAAAAGAAAACCATTTGCAACAATGTGGATGGAACTAGGGGGTATTATGCTAGGCGAAATTAGAGAAAGACAAATATCATATGACTTCACCCATATGAGGAATTTAAAATACAAAACAGATGAACAAAAGAGAAGGGAAGAAAAAAATAATACAAAAAGAGGGAGAGGGACAGAACATAAGAGACTCAAATATAGAACAAACTGAGGGTTGCTGGAGGTGTTGTGAGTGAGTGGGATGGGCTAAATGGGCAAGTGGGATGGGCTAAATGGGTAAGCGGCATTAAGGACACTTGTTGGGATGAGCACTGGGTGTTATACGTAGGGGATGAATCACTGGATTCTACTGCTGAAATCATCATTGCATTATATGCTAACTAACTTGGATATAAATTAAAAAAAATAATGAAAACATTAAAAAAGAAGAAAGTAAATAGCTGAATATAGATTTTTATTTTTTATTATTCATTCACTTTTTTAAGAGAGACTGAGCAGGGGAGAGGGGCAGAAAGAGAGAGAAATCTTAAGAAGGTTCCACGGAGCCTGAAGCAGGGTTCAATCCCACGACCCTGGGATCATGACCTGAGCTGAAATCAAGAGTCACGCCCTCGACCTACTGAGCCACCCAGGCACCTATGAATTCAGATTTTAAATGAAATCCCTCAGTTATCAAATGACGTTATTTAATCATACACACGTTTTTTCAAATGTCAGGGCCAAACAAAGTGTGTCTACAGGCACCTCAACCTTAACGCCTCTGTAACTGTGTTCATCTTTTCCCTTCAAACCTGTTCATTCCTGCTCATATGGCAGTAGGGGTATCTCTAGCCACAGAATGTGTGGTGCTCAAAACTGAAGTCGTTTCTCCTTTCTCCTCCTCATCCCACATTTCCAACTTCAGAAATATCTCCCAAATCTGATATTCCTCTCCGCCCTCCCTCCTCCTCGCTCCCCCCACCCCAACTATTGTCTTTGGTCAAATTCTTATTTCTATCTGCCCGATAGCAATACCTCTTACCTGGTATTCCTACTTCCAAGCTTTCTCCTCTGCAGAACTATGGGTTAAATTAAAAAAAAAAAAAAAATTGCCCCCAAATCAGTGGAGAGAAAGGACACACTGTTAAAAAGGTAATTTGGGGAAAATTGGCTCACTATATAGAGAGAATAGAAATTGGATCCCCACCTAACACCACACGGGAGAGTGGATTCTGGATGGCTTGAGGATCTAAATGAAGAAGGTAAAATGACAAAGTTAATAGAAGAACATGTAGGAGAATAACTTTGTGATTTGGGGTCAGAGAGGACTTAAAAAAAATAAAGCAAAAGCCTCAACTATAAGGGAAAAAAATTGACAAATGGGATTATATCAAAACTGAGTATTTCTGTAAAAGATGTTAACAGAGGAAACAATAAGGAAAAGGCATTTGTAATATCTAAACCTACCTAAGGATTAATATATAGAATACTTCAAGATACTTCTGTAAAAGGCAGCAACCCTAATGGGGGGAAAAAAAGGACTGAGGATTAAAAAGTAGGCCACAGAAGTTTCCAGAAGAGGAAACCCGAATAACTAATAAGCATATGAAGAGAAGCTCCTCATCGGTGATCAGTGAGGTGCAGATAAAAACAGCAATGAAGGGGCGCATTCTGTCAGCGCAGAACCTGCTTGGGATTCTCTCCCTCTGTCTCTGCCCCTCCCCTGCTCGCCCTCTCCCCCCACCCCTCTCAAAATGAATACACTTAACAGCAATGAAATGTCAGTTTACAGTGATGGGACCAGCAGGTATTAGAAAGCGTAGGTGGGGTGAGGGAGTTCAGTTACTCTCCTGCATTACTGGTGAAAGTGCGAAGTGGTGTGGCTGTTTTGGAGGGCAACCTGGCACTAGGTAGTCAAATTAAGTATAAGCAGGCCCTGTGACCATAATTCTGCTCCTGAGTATATATACCAAAGGAATTGTTATACAGATGTGTAACGGGACACATAAGAGATGTTCTGTGAAGCTTTTTTTCCCCCCCATGTATTAGTGAGGAGTTGGGTGTTCATCACTGGGAGAATGGATAGTAAAATGTGATGGATGTACACCCCCTTTTAAAAAAATGTTTATTTATTTTTGAGAGAGAGAGAGAGAGAGAGAGAGAAAGCAGGGGAGGGGCAGAGAGAGAGGGGGACAGAGGATCCAAAGCAGGCTCTGTGCTGATGGCACATGACCTGAGCCAAAGAAGAAGCTAAACCAACTGAGCCACCCAGGTGCCCCGATGGATGTATACCCTTAAGTACGGTATAGCAATTACAATAAACAGATTGGCTATACACACTGCCATATGGATACATTTTAAAATCATAATGTTTAGAAAAAAACAAGTAAAAGAGAATGAGTTACGTGACACCCTACCATTTACATTAATTAAAGATACATGCACGTTTCTATTCGATATAGGGTTTCTATCCAGAATATATAAAGGATTTATGCAACTCAGCACCAAAAACCCCACAAATAATCTAAAAATGGGCAGAAGACAAAAGAAAAAATGGGCAGAAGGTACGAACAGACATTTCTCTAAAGAAGACATACAGATGGCCAAAGGCACATGAACAAAATGCTCAATATCACCAATCATCAAGGAAATGCAAATGAAAAGCACAACGAGATATCATCTCACACCAGACAGAATGGCCCAGATCAAAAACATAAGAAATGAGTGCTGGCAAGATATAGAGAAAAAGGAACTCTTGTGCACTAATGGTGGGAATGCAAGCTGCTGCAACCACTGTGGAAAACAGTATGAAGTTTCCTCAAATATTAAAAATAGAATTACCATATGATCTGGTAATTCCACTACTGGGTATTTACCCAAAGAATACAAAAACACTGAAGTTGAAAAGATATATGCACCCTTGTGTTTACTGCAGCATTATTTACAGTAGTCAAATTATGGCAGCAGCCCAAGTGTCCATCCGTAGATGGATGGATAAAAAAGATGTGGTATATGCAAACAATGGAATGTTACTTGGCCATAAAAGAATGAAATCTTGCCATTTGCAACAACGTGGATGGACCTAGAGAGTATAATGCTAAGTGAAATAAGTTAGTCGGAGGAAAACAAATACTATATGATTTCACTCATATGTGTAATTTAAACAGAACAGAAACAGAAACAGAAACAGAACAAAAAAACAAAGAAAAAAGTGACAAACCAAGAAACAGATTCTTAACTATACCGAACAAACTGACGGTTACCAGAGAGAAGGAGAGTGAGGAGAATGAAATAGGAGAAATAGGTGATGGGGGTTAAGAGAACATTTATCACAATGAGCATTGAGAAGTGTATATAATTGTCAAAGCACTATATTGTACACCTGAAACTAATATAACACTATTTTAACTATATTGAAATTAAAATAAGAAATAAAAGATGAGCACATTTAAAAAAAAGTTTATTTGGGGCGCCTGGGTGGTTCGGTCAGTTGAGCGTCCGACTTCGGCTCAGGTCATGATCTCGCAGTTCGAGCCCGACGTCGAGCTCTGTGCTGACAGCTCAGAGCCTGGAGCCTGCTTCGGATTCTGTGTCTCCCTCTCTCTCTGCCCCTCCCCTGCTCGTGCTCTGTCCCTCTCTCTGAAAAATAAATAAACATAAAAATATTAAAAAGTTTATTTATTTTGAGAGAGAGAGAAAGAGAGAGTGAGAAAGTGAGCACACGTGAGTGAGGGAGGAGCAGAGAGAGGAGGAGAGAGAGAATCCCAAGCAGGCTCTTGCGCTGCCAGCACAGTACAGACCTGTGAGATCGTGACCTGAGCCAAAATCAAGAGTCCGACGCTTAACCCACTGAGCCACCCAGGCACCCAAGATATGCACATTTTGTAAGAACACACACAAAGAAGAACACAAACACACATAAACGAAAATATCATTGCATGTCATATGATTGCGTATAGTAGGAGTTAAGGGGCATGAAAGAGATGGAATATGAGGGTACAAAGAGAATAAATTAGAAAGTTTTGTCTGGACAAAAAAATAATAATAGGCCATGCACGACCTGTTAAGTATGATTAACTCATCCTTGTGCATCTGAGGTCCAGTAAGAATCATATTCCCCCTCCCACCCCGTACACACAGACAATGCACACAGACACTCTCTCCTTAGTACTTCCAAAGCTAACTTTCCTCCATTGACTTTCTGTCACCTACAATTAAGTCAGATTTCATAATAAACTGTCCCAAGGTCTTCCACCTCTCCCTGAAATTCTTGCCATTCCTGAACATACCTTTCCTATTGTTTCCATCTTGAGTTTTGACTCTTATCATATTGTATCGTGATAATTTGTTTACATGTTTGGGGGTGACTGGAGTTGAGGGTCCGACTCTTGGTTTTGGCTCAGGTCGTGATCCCAGGGTAGTAGGATTGAGCCCTGTGTTGGGCTCTGAGCTGAGTGTGAAGCCTGCTTGGGATTCTCTCTCTTTCTCTCTCTCTCTCTCTCCCTCTGCCCCACTTCCCCACACTCTCTAAAATTAAAAAAAAAATTTTTTTTTAAAGAGCATTTCTTTAAAAAAAATGGGAGGTAAAGGAAGTGGTGAAGGAAAAAAAATGTTTGTTGAATTAAGTAATTACTCAGTGAGTTATCCAATCCAGTCAGCACCCTAAGGACTGAAATTTGGATCCAGTCAAATTCCCAATGTCTTCTGGAAATGAATGTTGATAGGGAGAAATATGAGGCCTCCTGACTTTCTCCTGTATGAATGATTTAACTTTTTCAGTCCAATAACTTTATTAGGATATGCCTTTTTGGATGAGTTTTCCCTGGTACTTAGTAAGTCCTTCTAGTAAGTACACTCACATCCTCATTTGTTTCAGGAACATTTTCTTGAATCTTTTGGAACTATTTGTTATTGCATTATTTTGGTTTTCCTCTTCAAGGATTTAAATTGTGCAAATGTTGACACTCCTTGTGTTCTAGATAATGCTGTCTCCATTATAATCTTTATTTTTAAAAAGTAAGATCTTTATTTGATCTTTATTTCACTTTTCTTATTTTTAAAAAAAAATTTAGGGGCGCCTGGGTGGCTCAGTCGGTTGAGCTGCCGACTTCGGCTCAGGTCACGATCTCGCGGTCCGTGAGTTCGAGCCCCGCGTCGGGCTCTGTGCTGACAGCTCGGAGCCTGGAGCCTGTTTCCGATTCTGTGTCTCCCTCTCTCTGACCCTCCCCCGTTCATGCTCTGTCTGTCTCTCTCTGTCTCAAAAATAAATAAACGTTAAAAAAAATTTTTTTTAAAAATAAAAAAAATTTAGAGAGGGAGAGAGAGAGAGAGAGAGAGAGAGAGAGAGGGAGAGAGCGCGCGCAATCAGGGAAAGGAGAGAATCTTAAGCAGGCTCCACACTCAGCATGGAGCCCAACATAAGGCTCGATTCCACAACCCTGGGATCATGACCTGAGCTGAAATCAAGAGTCAGATGCTCTACCAACTGAGCCACCCAGGTGCTCCACTTTTCTTATTTTTTATACTTTAGGGCACTTACTGTATTTTTCTTCCGTGTCTGTTCTCCCTGTGTTTCTGCTGTCTCATCCTTACATTTGTTGGCCTTACTTTTTCTGTGTCCTTCTTTCAGTTTACATTTTATCTCCTAGGATTGTCTCATCAAGTCTTTCCAAAATTCTTGTATTTCTGCTTTGCGTACGTCTTCCAGGTATGCAATGACTTCATTTATATTTCTTAACTTCCTGGTGAAAATTTTGGTTATATCTCTTTTTTAAAAACAATTTCGTTCTTAAATTTGAGTATGTTTGACACACAATGTTACGGTAGTTTCAGGTGAACAACATAGTGATTCAACATGTCTATAGGTTATGCTATGCTTACCACTTTCACCTATTTCTTTTTTTTTTTAGGTTTTTATTTATTTATTTGAGTCATCTCTGCACCCAGTGTGGGGCTCGAACTCACGACCCCAAGTTCAAGAGTTGTGTGCTCTTCAGACTGAGGCAGCCCGGCACCCCTCACCTGTATCTTGGTAGCTAGTTTTCCCCCTGGTTCATAAGTTTGGAATTATCTTCACATTTTGAAAAAGTACATTTGTATCTGTGCTGTGATAGAACCTTTTTTTTTTTTTTTTTTTACTGCCTAACAACGAATGTGTTAGATTTTCACAAGCCATCGTTTGCAGATTATTGCACAGCAAGACAGGCAGGTTAGGGTAGTGTTTGCGGGCTTATAACCCAAAGGCTCTCTCCTTCTCCCTTGCTACAAGAATGTACTGCCCCCACATATTAGGATTATTTTTGTGACTCTTTGGAGAGTCCCACCCTGCCCCCGAGCCCCTGGTATCCCCTGTTCTGCTTTCTCTCTTTATGAATTTGGCTACTCTAGCTATATCATATAAGTGGAATCATACAGTATTTGTCCTCTCGTGTCTGGCTTATTTCACTTAGCATGTTGTCAAGAATCATCCACGTTGTAACGTGTATCAGAATTGCTTTCCTTTTTAAGGCCAAATAATATTCCATTGTACGTATATGCCACATTTGGTTCATCCATTCACCTTTCAGTGGTGAATTGTTTCTACCTGCCATTGTTTCTACCTTTTGGCTATTGTGGATAATGCTGCTATAAACATTGGCATATCCTAATTGTGTATTTGTTTCTGTGTTTCATCGTTGCTTTTCTAGTTGCTTTGTGTGCTTTCCAGGAGGTTTAAGATGCTGATCTGCACAGCTGTGATTATTCTGGACATTCCTTGGAAGCTGCATTTTAAAATAAATATTCCAGAGATTCTTAGGGTCAGCCAAGTTTGGAAAACAATTTGACCCGTTTCCATTTGAGTCAAATCCAGTGAAAATAGCATCCTATAGTCCCTGAGAAGAGGAGAAGCACCCAGAAACCTGGGTAAGGTTGGTCCGAGGAGAAGCATTGATAGGAAGTGGGAGGATTGGCATGTATAAACAGGTTAGATACATAAGAACCAATTGTTCTATTAACCACCCTCTGGCAGAGCTGGTCCTGCTTCCATGGGTCTCTATGCGGGCAGAGAGAGGGTGGCATGGATGGGTTAAAATTGCCTAATTCCATTTCTGGGCTGACAGCACCTACGGAAAATCCCTATTTGGCTCCGCTTTCAAGAATGCCAAGCTTAGCTCAGCACTTCCACCGTGCATCTGCTGATGCCCATATTTTGAACGGGGGGTAACCCAAATCATGTCACAGCAACTGTTAGTTCCTGTTTTAACATCATAATTTTAAAGCTTGTAGGGGCGCCTGGGTGGCTCAGTCAGTTGAACGTCTGATTCTTGATTTCGGCTCAGGTTGTGATCCCAGGGTCGTGGGATCAAGTCCTGCGTTGGGCTCTGCGCTGAGCATGGAGACTGCTTGAGATTCTCTCTCTCTGCCTCTGCCTCTCTCTCCCACTTGTGCATGTACTCTCTCCCTTTCCGAAATAAAATAAAAAATTAAAAAAAAAATCTTGTAAAGGTTTCCAAGAGTTATTGGCTGGTCTAAACTCACCTCTTGTGCATGTCTTAGATTTGCATCAAGGGAGTTATGGGAGTACCGCAAGGAATAACCTCGGTGACATAAGCAAACTGTAGTCATGGGAATATCTTTGAGGCTGTTTGTTAGTGCACTGTTGTTCAAACTCCATAAAGCAATGGCATAGCGACTCGGGTAAAACAGTTTGGTATTTTATGGCCAGCAAAGAGACACTCAGGTAGCTTTCTAGAGCGAGAAAAACATTTTGCAGGGCACTGGCTGGCTAAGTCAGAAGAGCAAGCAACTCTTGATCTGGGAACTGCCGAGTTTGAGCCCCATGTTGGATACAGAGATGACTTAAGTAAATAAATAAGCTTAAAAGAATTTTGCTAGCGGCTGCCACATTTTTATTCACTCAGTAAATATTTATTGAGCTCCTATTGTGTTCTAGGTGTAGCAGATAAGGCAGAGGAAAAGATTAAAAAAAAAAAGAGTCCCTAAAGTTACTGAGCTTTCATTCTGGTGTGGGAAACAGAAAATAAACAAGCGACCAAATACCAAGATCTTTCCAGAATACACAGTACCAAGTTGACCTAATTAAGTACTTCATAGTGATTGATTAAATGCATTGCAAGAATGCTTTAGATTTTGAGGCCCAGCGGCTGATTTCAATTCGGCTTTGTCTCTAAAAATACAACTTACAAACAAATCTTCCTGACATGAAATTATTTTGCAAAGGTCTTCCTCTTTCTTAAGGACTGAGAAAACATGGAGACTCGTGGGTAAAGAGAACCAACAGTATCAGTTAACAATATGGTTATGCGAAGGGGCACCTGGGTGTCCCCCTCTTGACTTTGGCTCAGGTCGTGATCTCTCGGTCACGGGATGGGGCCCCACGTGGGCTCCTCGCTGGTGAGCCGGGCACGGAGCCTGCTTCAACTGCTCGCCCTCCCGCTCACGCGCATGCGTCACCACTCACACGCGCGCGTCATGGCTGGTGTGTGCCTGACTGCGCATGAGCGCGGACAGTCTCTCCCTGAGATAAAATAAAATAAAAAAAAATACATGGTGAAGGGCAGACTGGCAGTATAGATTCAGAGTGCCACGGCATTTCGCATAGGAACCGAGGGTTTCCATGGTTTTGGGGTCTGAGTGTGGAAGTTTTGCGTCTTCAGACAGATTTCAGACTTCACCCACAATTTCTTAAATTGGCTTATCCACTTGTTCACTTTCTTTGGTGTTCCGTCCCTTAGCGGAGGGAGTGGGAGGTGAGAGGAGGCGGAGGTTATTATGTGCTGTTCCCTGTGGGCTGCCGGTATATAAAAATGGCACCGGGAGATGGTTGGGAGCGGTGCTTGTTGTTTCTAACCAGGATGGCAGGGGTTGAGGGTTTGGTGGTTGTAGCTGTTAAGGAAAATGTGGAAAGATCCCAGGTGTTAGAGTGCCTGACTGATTGTCCACAGCGACTAAGTGGAAAACGGTGCCTTTGGTCTGGGATTTGAAAATCCCCATCAGAAACGAAACAGTGGTCACTCTGGCTCCATTTGAGCGGGCTAGGGCCTGAATGTGTTTCATTTGCTTTTGATAATACCACACAAATATCTTTCCTGAAATATTTAGGTTGAAAGAATGACCAACGACGGAAAAAAGGAATGCTGTCTAAATGTCACACAAGAGTGAAACTGTAAGGAGTTAGAAGCATAGGAGATTAAATCGGTATTGAGCAGAGTATTTGGTGGGAGTAAAATCGTTAATTTAAGTGACATGCCACCATTGAATGTAAATTTTTCTTATACGGGTGATTTTTTTTTCTCTAGATGACATGTAAATATGCATGGAATCCTCCTTTAATCATGCCTGCACTAAAATTTTTGAAATTTATTTTATTTTATTTTTTTAATGTTTATTTATTTTTGAGAGAGAGAGACAGAGCACGAGCAGGGGAGGGCCAGAGAAGACAGGGAGACGCAGAATCCGAAGCAGACTCCAGGCTCCGAGCTGTCAGCACAGAGTCCAATGCGGGGCTCGAACTCAGGAGCCAAGATCATGACCTGAGCCGAAGTCAGGCTCCCAACCAACGGAGCCACCCAGGCGCCCCTAGAATTTTATTTTTTATTTTATTTTATTTTATTTTATTTTATTTTATTTTATTTTAGTTCATTTAAGACACAGAGAGAATGAGGGGCACCTGGGTAGCTCAGTTGGTTGAGCGTTTAACTTCGACTGGGGTCATGATCTCACAGTTTGGGAGTTCAAGCTCCATGTGAGGCTCTCTGTTGTCAGTACAGAGCCCACATCAGATCCTTTGTCCCCTTCTCTTTCTGTCCCTCCCCCACTCATGCTTGCTATCTCTCTCTTTCTCTCAAAAATAAACATTAAAAAAAAGAGAGAGGCAGAGAGAGTGTGGCAGAGGGAGGGAGAGAGAGAGAGAGCAAGAGACAGCGAATCTCAAGCAGGTTCCGTGTCCAGTGCAGAGTCCGATGCAGGGCTCGATCTCACAAGCTTGGGATCATGACCTGAGCTGAAATCAAGAATTGGTCGCTCGACTGACTGAGCCACCCAGGAGCCCTAAATTTTTAGAATTAAAAAAAATTTTCTTTTGCTACGCGTGCCACTTGTAAGCTTACTCCCTTTCTAATCATATTGGGGCAAATAAGTTTGTCTGCCAAACATTAATTAACTTGAAGAAGTATGAGGAAACATTTAGGAAATAGGAACCTATATCCAAAGTTTACAAAATTAGCAAACGGACTTGATTTGATCTCATTCCAATTTATGTCAGGCAAAAAGAATTGCATTTTGCTTACAAATGAATTTACAAATGAGAAAAGACACATGTAGCATTCAGTCAAGTGTTCTCCGGGGAGTGTGTCATTATCTGTTTATATAATGAACTCCCAAATGAAGGTGAGAAATGACTGCACACAAATGTTCTATCCCTGCTCTACTGAAGCAATGAACCTGGAGAGGTGGGGTTTTTTTTGTTGTTATGTTTGGTTAGTTTTGAGAGAGAGAGAGAGCTCGCCCAGGTGTGCATGAGAGCAGCGGATGGGCAGGGAGAGGGAGACAGAGGATCCAAAGTGGGCTCCACGCTGAGAGCAGAGAGTCTCCATGTGGGGTCGAACTCCTGAGCCCAAGTCGGATGCTTGGAACTGACTGAGGCATCCTGGCGCCCCGCCCCCCCCCCCCCCCCCAAGACTTTTGTTAAAAGAAGGATTGGCTTTGAAATGTCAGTGTGTCACAGACCTGTTTGTAAAGGCTCCCCCCACCCCATCGTAGGGAGCTGGGAAAAGGCTGGTAACAGCAGAGACAATTTAAATCTCCGTAGAATGTTTAAAAATCAAAAGAGAAAAAAAAAAAAACCTTCTTTACATTAAAGCCTGACGATTAATTATGGTGATAGTTGAAAACCAAGCTTAAAAAATTTCACTTTCCACATCGCTTTTAAAATATGTTTGGAAACAGAAACCCATGGGGGGAGGGGAAGAAGAAGAAGAACAAAAAAAGAGGTTAGAGAGGGAGAGAGCCAAAGCATAAGAGACTCTGAAGAACTGAGAACAAACTGAGGGTTGATGGGGGGTGGGAGGGAGGGGAGGCTGGGTGATGGGTACTGAAGAGGGCATCTTTTGGGATGAGCACTGGGTGTTGTATGGAAACCAATTTGACAATAAATTTCAAAAAAAAAATGATTGAAAACAAAATGCTTCACAGAGTTTTCCTTTTCACTGGCTTGTGTTGATGGACACCGAACCAATTGGAATTGATTTTTGCTTGTCTAGTTGATAATGTTAAAATTAAAAACAAATTTTTTTTAAAAAAATTAACATTTATTTATTTTTTGGGAGTCAGAGAGAGACTGAGCATGAGCAGGGGAGGTGCAGAGAGAGGGAGACACAGAATCAGAAGCAGGCTCCAGGCTCTGAGTTGTCAGCACAGAGCCGGATGCGGGGCTCGAACCCACAAACCGTGAGACCATGACCCGAGGTGAAGTCAGTCGCCCAACCGACTGAGCCACCCAGGCGCCCGATAATGTTAAAATTTTTTATGATAATATTTTCATGTCCTTCTTTCCTTTCCTTAGCACATTGCTTGAATATGTGACCATTTTTCCTTTCACACTGCTTGCTTTATAATTGCAAGGGACTATTAACCAAATTAGAGATATCTGGAGGTAAATAGTAAATTATATTTACCTACGACACACATTGCCACTGAGGCATACCATAATAAAAATTGATAATCTATGAAACAGGCCTCTGAGGCTCCTTTCACAGAAGATTTTCTTCTGAAAGAGTTGAAAAAGCTTTTAAGAATGAGGATCATCTTTTTTTTTTTTTTTAATGTTTATTTTTAAGAGACTGCAAGTGGAGGAGGGGCAGAGAGAGGAGACAGAGGATCCGAAGCAGGATTTGCGCTGGCGGCAGTGAGCCCAATGTGGGGCTCATGAACCAGGAGATCATGGCCTGAGCTGAAGTCAGATGACCAACCAACTGAGCCACCCAGGGGCCCCCAAAATGAGGATCATCTTAAAATGAGTTATCATTGAGGTCAAGTCTATATCATTAACACATTAGAAGATAAGTTTATGCTGGCAGGAGTATGATGGCTCTGGATAGAAATGTCCTGGAAATCTCCTGAATAATATTTATGAACCTAAAATGTACATACTGATAATTTATTCTACAGGCTTACGACTTTCTCCTCCTCTTTCTTCTTTTTCTTCTTCCTCCCCTTTGTCTTTTCAGCTCTGCAGACTTGAAGTCATTTAGTCATTGACTCAACGTGTTCTTTTTCAGTGCCTATATCAGGCACTACTCTAGGCTCTAGGAATATGGCAGTGAACCAAATATACAAAATTCCCCTTTGGGAGAAATCTGATGGATGTGGGCATCCAAGGTCATATCACCCGCATTGAGACAGACCAACGTCTTATATCTCCTGATATGATGCTCTGAGGGCACACCACTTCTGTAAGATTCCTGCCCAAAATGCATAATCTGAATCTGACCGTGAGGAAAAAGACAAACACGAGTTGAGGGATATCTGTGAAAGAACTGGCCTCAACTCTTAAAAAATGTCAGGGTAAAGAAAGACCACCACGACCACCAACAAAAGACTGAGGACCTCTTCCAGATTACTAAATGCAGTGGACCAGTTCCTGAATTAGGAAAAAAAAGCTATAAAAGACATTATTAGGACAATTGATGTTATTTGACTATGGACTGTGTGAGTTAGATAATAGTGTTGTATAATTGTTACGTTTTGAGATTTGGGTAATTACAATTAGATATGTATCTATTTGTAATTTGTATCTATTTGTAATATCTATTACAATTAGATATGCTGTATTACATAGAAAATATAGGGGCACCTGGGTGGCTCAGTTGGTTGAACATCCAACTCTTGATTTCGGCTCGGGTCATGATCTCATGGTTTGTGGGATTGAGCCCTTTGGGCTCTGGGCTGGGTGTGGAGTCTACTTAAGATTCTTTCTCTCTCTCTCTCTCTCTCTCCCTGCCTCCCCCCTTCCCTGCTTACTCTCTCTCTCTCTCTTTCTCTCTTCCATAAAAATAAAATATATATATAACACAGGATATATACCTAAATATATAGTATATATTCGTCATGTCTTTTCTGCATATTGTGCATATATTTTTGGGTTTACTGAACAACTGAGCATAGAGTACAGAGTTCCCATATGTCCTTCAAATGATTTCTCTTTTATTAACATCTTTCATTAATGTGATACATTTGCTACAATTGATGAGCCAGTAGTAACACATTATTATTATTATTTTAATCTAATAATTTATTTATTTTTTATGATTTACATCCAAGTTAGTTGGCACATGGAGTAACACATGATTATTAACTGAAGTCCATAATGTACATTTTAGGGTTTGCTCTTTGTATTGTACAGTTTTAGGGGTTTTGCCAAATGCATAATGTCATGTATCTACCATTACTGTATTACATAGAATAGTTTTATTGCCTTAAAAATTCCCTGTTCTCCACTTGTTCAGCTCTCCATTCCCTTTAATCCTTGCCAATCACAGATCCTTCTATCTCTGCATTTTTGCCTTTTCCAGAATGTGAGGTTTGGAATTAATTATACCACATGTAGCCTTTTCAAATAGCTTCTTTCACTTTCAAAATATGCATTTAGGGGAGCCTGGGTGGCTCAGCTGGTTGAACATCTGACTCTTGATTTTGGCTTAGGTCATGATCCCAGGGTCATGGGATCGAGCCCTGTGTCAGGCTCTCAAGCCTTGTGTTGGGCTCTGTGCTGAGTGTGGAGCCTGCTTGAGGTTCTCTCTCTCTCTCTCTCTCTCTCTCTCTCTCTCTCTCTCCCTCTGCTGCTCTCCCCTGCTCACTCTTTCTAAAATTAAAAAAAAAAAAAAAGAAATATGCCTTTAAGTTTTCTATGTATCTCCTTGTGGCTTGATTGCTCCTTTCTTTTTATCCCTGAATACTGTTCCATTGTACAGATGTACCACAGTTTGTTTATCCATTCACTTATTGAAGAATATCTTGGCTGCTTCCAATTTTCGACAACTGTGAAGAAAGCTGCTATAAATATCCACGTGCAGATTTTTGTGTGGACAAAAGTTTTCAATTCATTTGAGTAAATAACTAGGAGTGCAATTGCTGGCATGCTAAGTCTATGCTTAGCTTTGTAAGAAACTGCCAAACTGCCTTCCCAAGCGGCTGTACCGGTTTAATGAGCATGGGAGTTTTGACCTCCTGCATTTCTGACCTGGGCTAGCTCAGCCCTCCTTAAGCAACTTGATGGTCCCCTAGCTCCTGGGAGGTCGCTGTGTTAAAGCCCAACATGGTGCAGATACCGGATTGGCACAGTGTGCTATACCGCCCAAAACTCCTAGGCTCGAGTGAAATTCCTGTCTCCAAAGCAGCTGGGACTACAGGTGTGGGCCATCGCCTCCAGTGCTCCTGGCTGTACCATGTGGCATTCCCACCAGCAATGAATGAGGGTTCCTATTGCTTCCCATCCTCACCAGCATTTGATGCTGTCAGTTCTTATCATAATTTTTGAAATTTTAGCCCCTTCTAGTCGATGTGTAGTGGGATCTCATCTTTCCTTCAATTTGCATTTTCTTAATGACATATGATGCTGAGCACCTTCTCTTGTGCGTATTTCCCATCGGTGTACCTCCTTTGGAAAGTTGTCCGTTTAGATCTTTTGCCTGTTTGGTTCAGCTCTTTTGTCTGAGGGGTTGCAGTTTTAAATAGTGTGTTCAGAGAAGGTCTCATTGAGACTTCTGAATGAAGATCTGACAGGGTAAGGGAGGAAGCTGTTTGGAACTCTAGGGAAAGAATGCTCCAGGAAGAATTATAAACCCCTGCAAGGGCCATGAATGAAGGGTGTACTTGGTATGTTCTAGGCTGGCAAGAGGCCAGTGTGGCGTGAGTGAGTGGCCAGGGGAGAGATGAGCAGGTAAGAACAGAGGGACTAGGGGGTATGGCTGTTGTGGCTGGTGGACGCCAAGATTTTGCTTTCATGCTGAGTGAGACAGGAGCTGGAAGATCTAAAGCAGAAATTGATGTAATCTGACTTCTGTTTAATAGGCTCCTTTTACGTGCTGTGTTGAAAGCAGACCATGGGCATTTACTTTTGAACGTCGCCTCTGCAGAGAGCTTTCATACTATTCTTATTTTCTAGTCTCATACTCTCATAAAATTTTGCCTGCTGCTCATTTTGTGTCCACCTCTTCATTCTTCGAAGCTGCGAGACAACCAGCCTCGGTTGAGCAGTCTCCACGCTGGGCATTGAGCCCAGTGCAGGGCTTCAACTCACGACCTTGAGACCAAGACCTGAACTGAGACCAAGAGTTCAGGCTACACGGGCTCAGCCACCCAGGTACCCCATCACCATGCTCGCTTCTAATTGACTGTCTTAAATGCATTTATCCTTTCAAGTTATAATTGCTATCCAATCTCTGTTCTCCAATGGTTTCTTCGTGGAAACCAAAATGCCAATATTTTGTCATAATATTTTAACTCTTTTAGATATTTTATATTCTTTTATTTTTTTTATTAAAAAATTTTTTAATGTTTATTTTTGAGAGAGAGAGAGAGAGAGAGGGAGTATGAGCAGGGAGGGGCAGAGAGAGAGGGAGACACAGAATCTGAAGCAGGCTCTAGGCTCCGAGCTGTCAGCACAGAGCCTGATGCGGGGCTCGAACTCACGAGCCATGGGATCGTGACCTGAGCTGAAGTCGGACACTCAACTGACTGAGCCACCCAGGCGCCCCTATTTTATGCTCTTTTACTATTTGTATTCTCATTTCAAACTTCAAAATATTTTTCTCTTCTGCCAATTCCCCAAATAAAGTGTCAAATTTAATTACATTTCTGGTAAGTCTGTCGTAATTTTGATCCAATAATATTTTAAATATAAATTTATTTCAAAAACATTCAGAAACCGTTATAATGAACAGAAGCAGCAGAAAAGTCTTCACATGATAATCAGGATGCAAACTAGGTGAAATACTCCAAAGGCAAGAAAAACACTGAAGAAATTCAAGTACAGATTTGCACTACTTTTAAGGTCTTTGGGGATGACATATTTTTGTTCTAAAGTCTATGGCAAGCCACAAAATGTTTGTTGGTGAGAGAATGACATAATTTGTCCACATAAGAGTTCTCACGTTTCATAGCCTGTACCTGTGTATTTTACTTATATAAATAAATCAATAAATGAACCTGAGGACTAAAAAAAAAAAAAAAGAAAAGAAAAGAAAAGAAAGAAAGAAAAAGAAGCAAGCAGACCAAAGGCAGGAAGACACAAAAGCAGACTGGCTGGAAGACTGTTGCCAAAACAGCCAAGAGGTGAAGGTGACCAAGCCCTGGGGTGGTATTGGTAGGAAAGATGAGAAATGATTGAATTCTGCATATATTTGGAAGATAAGGGATTTACTACTGGACTGGAATGGAGGTATGAGAGGAAGGAATGGAGGATAAAGAGAGTCTGCCGCTAGTGAAGCCAACTGTGCTCTTTCCCCACAGGGGCCTGGTGGGCCGTGGCCGAAAACAGTAGCCTCCTGGGTAGTGTATGCAGCCTGTTGCGTGTTGGGGTTGCCCTAAGGGACCTTGGAGACAGCCCTTTGCAGTGGACATTCATGTCTGACCTCATGCTATCTCCAATCTGGGCTCTAGACAGGTAAGCGAGGTGACTTTGGAAAGCCCCAGGGCACAGTGGCCTGGGTCCACATTGGCAGTCGTCATGTCCATCCATGCCAAGCTGCAGAAAAGGGAGCATGTAACTGAGGCCGGTCCTATGCAGGGCCAAGTTCAGGTTCCCTGGCTGCCGGAAGATCCACATCTCCAAGAAGTGAGGAGAAATTAGAAAACGTGGTGGCGGAGAAGCGGCTCATCCCAGATGGCTATGGGTTCAAAGACATCCCTAATTGTGGCCCCCAGGACAAATGGTGGGTGCTGCACTCATGACAACCTCGGTGCTGCTCCCTCCTTATTCATGCCCGTTGATGGATCCTACTTTCTGTCAACAACAGCAACAAGAACAAAAATAAACGGAGGTATATCAAAATGTTAAGGGTTTATTTGAGCTAACATTGATTTGAATCAGGCAGTCCCAGACTGGAAGCAGTTAGAAGCACCCTACTGGTGGGAAGGAGGGGAAAGGTTTTCAGAGAGAAGCAAAACAAGGAAATGATTTCATTGGCTATAACTTAAGGAGTGCGTTACTTGGGAAAGTCTAGTTGGCGGTTTGTGATTGGTTGTTCCTCTTAACCTCAAGGCATCTGCAGGATTGACTCTGGTTTAGGTTTCAGTTTGTTTATGTAGGCCTACCATCAGAGCCACCCTCAGTCTGGTGACCTTCTCGTGTGACTGCCGTAACAGTTCTGAGTTTGTTTTGTTTGTTTTTTTCCCCTAAGCAAGTGGAGAATAGCATTGATCACCCTGTCACCCTAGGCCTGCACAAGGCCCTCTTTTTCCTCTTTATTTCTGATCCCGTATTCCTCATAGGCATCCGCCAGTAGGCTTGAGACATATATTATTTAGAGTGTTTTAAATTTACATGGGCTCCGTGCTACCGATTTTATTTTGTGTATCACACCTTTTCCACTTGACACGATGTCTTCAGAGCTGACCACATAGCTGAATGTATATCTGCTTCATTAATTCTGGCTGCTGCTTAGTTATGCCCTGACTGCATTCATTCCACTTGATAGAGTTATTTCCCTGACCACCAGCCCCCAGCTTACTCCCTGCCACTGCAAATGGCACTGAGAGGCACACCCTCATACAGGTTCCAATAAAGACTCGCATGCAAGTTTTTGCGGAGTGTATTCCCAGGAGTGTGATTGCTGGGACATATTTAGTTGCATAATTACTGGTTGCATCGTTCACTGTCGCAAACCAAGAGCCTTTGAGGTAACCCTTCCCCTGCATTCTTACCAGTTCTTGGTATTAAACTTTAAAATTTTTATAAAGTAGTATCTCATTGTTATTTTAACCGCACTATCTGCTTCCTAGGGAGTTCAAGCATCTTTTCATAGATTTGTTAGGCATTCTTCCTTCTGTGATTTGTCTATTCTAATTTTTTGTCCACTTTTCTATTGGATTTCCTATCAATCTATTGGATTTCCAATCAACTCTTGTTGATACATAGAAGTTCTCTCTATATTCTACGTATGAATTTCTTGAGTTTTAGAGGAGGCAAATATATTCTTCCAGGTTGTCACTTGTCTGTTAATTTTGTGTATCATGTCCTTCTTTCATAAGAAGCCCAATTTTTGTACACTCAATCTACATATTTCTCCTCTGATGGTTGCGGTTTTGAGGATTTCCTTACTAATTCCTCCAATTCATGGTTACAGAGATATTCTTCTATACTTTCCTTATCTTTATTGGTTTCCATTTCAGATTAAAGTATCCGATCTCTGGCACAAAAACAGACACTCAGATCAATGAAACAGAATAGAGAACCCAGAAATGGATCCGCAAATGTAGGGCCAACTAATCTGGGACAAAGCAGGAAAGAATATCCAATGGAATAAAGACAGTCTCTTCGGCAAGTGGTGCTGGGAAAACTGGACAGCGACATGCAGAAGAATGAACCTGGACCACTTTCTTACACCATATACAAAAATAAACTCAAAATGGATGAAAGGCCTAAATGTAAGATAGGAAGGAGGAGAAAACAGGCAAAAACCTCTCTGATCTTGGCCACAGCAACTTCTTACTCAACACGTCTCCGGAGGCAAGGGAAACAAAAGCAAAAATGAACTACTGGGACCTCATCAAAATAAAAAGCTTGTGCACAGCGAAGGAAACAATCAGTAAAACTAAAAGGCAACCGACGGAATGGGAGAAGATATTTGCAAACAACGTATCAGATAAAAGGTTAGTATACAAAATCTATAAAGAACTTATGAAACTCAACACCCAAAAAACAAATAATCCAGTGAAGAAATGGGCAAAAGACATGAATAGACACTTCTCCAAAGAAGACATCCAGATGGCCAACAAACACATGAAAAATGCTCAATATCACTCATCATCAGGGAAATACAAGTCAAAACCACAAAGAGATATCACTTCACACCTGTCAGAATGGCTAACATTAACAACTCAGTCAACAACAGATGTTGGTGAGGATGCAGAGAAAGAGGATCTCTTTGGCACTGCTGGTGGGAATGCAAACTGGTGCAGCCACTCTGGAAAACAGTATGGAGGTTCCTCAAAGAATTAAAAATAGAACTACCCTATGACCCAGCAATTGCACTACTAGGTATTTATCCAAGGGATACAGGTGTGCTGTTTTGAAGGGGCACACACGCCCCAATGTTTATAGCAGCACTATCAACAATAGCCAAAGTATGAAAAGAGCCCAAATGTCCACTGATGGATGAATGGGTAAAGAAGATGTGGTATATATACACAACGGAGTATTCCTTGGCAATCAAAAAGAATGAAATCTTGCCATTCGCAACTACGTGGATGGAACTAGAGGGTATTATGCTAAGTGAAATTAGTCAGAGAAAGACAAATATCATATGACTTCACTTATATGAGGACTTTAAGACACAGAACAGATGAACACAAGAGAAGGGAAGCAAAAATAATATAAAAACAGGGAGGGGGACAAAACATAAGAGACTCTTAAATATGGAGAACAAACAGAGGGTTACTGGAGGGGTTGTGGGAGGGGGGATGGGCTAAATGGGTAAGGGGCATTAAGGAATCTACTTCTGAAATTATTGTTGCACTATATGCTAACTAACTTGGATGTAAATAAAAAAAAAGTAATCTAGGGGCACATGGGGTGGCTCAGTCGGTTAACCATACGATTCTTGATTTTGGCTTAGGTCCTGATCTCATGGTTCTTGAGTTTGAGCCCCACATTGGGCTCTGTGCTGAAAGTATGGAATCTGTTTGAAATTCTCTCTCTCTCCCTCTCTCTCTCTCTCTGTCCCTCCCCCGCTCACATTTCCTCTGTCTCAAAATAAATAAATAAATAAATAAACATTAAGGTATCTAATCTATTACAGTCAACATTTCTATACGGTATCATGTAGAACTCTAACTGACTTTTTCCCCATGGAGAAGACAGTGCTTCTGGCATCAATGGGTAAATGGTCTATCTTTTCTTCATTTTTAGAGATGCTATTGTATATGAAATTTCCATGTACGTGTGGGTGTGCTTCTGGATCCCTATTTTATTCCATTGATGTGCTATTCCTGGGCCAGTAGTAAATTACTTTCATTGCTGTGGCTTTGTGACATATCTTAATATCTGGTAAGAAAGGTCTTCCATCTTTGTTCTTCTTTTTCAAAATTGCGTTAGGTACTTGTGTCTTAGTTATTCTTTTATTTTAAAATTTTCTAATGTTTATTTTTAGAGAGAGAGAGACAAGACAAGAGAGTGAGCAGGGGAGGGGCAGAGAGAGAGAGGAAGACACAGACTCTGAAACAGGCTCCAGGCTCTGAGCTGTCAGCACAGAGCCTGAAGTGGGACCCAAACCCATGAGCCATGAGATCATGACCTGAATCGAAGTTGGACACTTAACCAACTGAGCCACCCAGGCACCCCTGTGTCTCAGCTATTCTTTATAATTTTTAGAATCAAGTTTGTCACACTCCTCTCAAAATTGTGTTGGAATTTGAACGAAAAATGTATAGTAAGCATGTTATTTTTAGAAGAATCTATAGGTTTCTTGTTTTTGTTAACTGTTTATTTATTTTGAAAGAGAGAGAGTGAGAGTGCACATGAGCGGGAAAGGGGCAGAGAGAGAGGGAGAGAGAGGATCCCAAGTAGGCTTTACATTGTCAGTGCAGAGCCTGATGTGGGGCTCAATGTCACAAGCCTGTGAGATCATGACCTGAGTCAGTTGCTTAACCGACTGAGCTACCCAGATGCCCAGAATTATAGATTTCTACTGGTAAGCTATTCCATGTGAATATGGTATTCTATATTTTCTGGCCCTCTTTCATGCTTTAATAGGGTTTGCAAGATGATTTTTAAGACTCGAATATAGAAATCACTACAGATATATTTAAAGAGACATTTATATGAGTGTAGTGAATATTTGGAAACTGTTCAATAATAAAGGAATGATTTAAAAAATAGCCAATAGTTTGATTATGCATTAATAAAACATTGCATCAATAAAAAACATACCTTAGGGGCTCCTGGGTGGCTCAGTCAGTTAAGCGTCCGATTTCGGCTCAGGTCATGATGTCACGGTTTGTGAGTTCAAGCTCTGCATCGGGCTCTGTGCTGAAGGCTCAGAGTCTGGAGTCTGCTTCGGATTCTGTCTCGCTCTCTCTCTGTTCCTCCCCCACTCACACTCTGTCTCTCTCTCTCTCTCAAAAATAAATAAAGATGAAACAAATTAAAAAAATAAAAAAACATACTTTAAATGAATCTTCAATGACATGAGAAAATATTCTTGCTATAATATTGCATTATTAATTACCGAGATTACATAGACTTCAATTGTCTTTATTACATACTTTTGGGTTCCAAATTCTCTAAAATGAACATGCTTTATTTTTGTGAAAACTGTTTTTTTCTTTTCTTTTCTTTATTATTTTTAAATGTTTATTTATTTTGAAAGAGAGAGAGAGAGAGAGAGAGAGTGAGTGAAAGAGAGCATGGAGGGGAGGGGCCGAGAGTGAGGGAGAAAGAGAATCCGCTTTTGAGCTGTGGGGCTCAGTCTCCTGAGATCATGACCTGGGCAGAAATCAAGAGTCAGATGCTCAACAAACTGAGCCACCCAGGTGCCTTTGTTTTTTTTTTTTTTTTTTTTTTTAAAGTTGTTGGAAGCAAGTAAGATTTGCATTTGCCATCTGACTGTACAGGAACATTGGGAAAATGGTTTTTGACTCATCTGATGAGCTCATCCAGCAAGAAACGATAAGTCATGTGAAAACTTCCCAGTTTGACCCCCTTCCTGCTCCATCTGCTGGCCAGTTTGTCAGGCCTCCTGACTCAGCTAAGCCTGCATAAATGTAATTTCACACATTTGCTTTTTCATGCAACAAATATTTAATAGTCTGCTGCTGTATGCAAAGCACTCTATTAGGGCCGTTAAAGACAAAGGGATGAGTTAAATAGCCTCAGCCCCTAAGGGGCTCAGCATGGCATATACACACCTAGGGTCTGCCTGGCTGTCAGGCCCACCTTCTGTGCCAAGTCTCCAGTCTTCTATGCTCTAGGCAAGCCAGACTTTTTTCACTGTCTTCATGCCGTTCAGTCATTTGGAATTTCTTCCCTTCCTATAACCTATTAAAATGCTACTTACTCCTTACACATCTGTGAGGACTTCTTGGACCCTCCCACTTTTTCTGACATTCTTCCAGCACTTCTAGTGTGGCTCACACTTGGCACGTTTTTTGGTGCATTCTTATCTTTTTAGTCATTTTTCCCAAAGCAAAGCTGGAGGCATGATTGTTGTCTGCATTAACTACTGCATGTTTGGTTGTAATGGACAGGAAAAATGGAAATTCAGCATGCATATTTTAGAACAACACACCCCACAACACTTTTCTCTTGTGATATTGTCAGTAGATAAGGAATTAAGGAAAAGAACGTATAGGACCACACTGGTGATAGATCGTCAGTGTCTCCTCGAAAGTTTTAATCAAAGAGATTGTCTGATAGATTCCACTAAAGCTGAGGGGCTATCTATTAGGGAATTAACAGACCTTCGTAACTCAGAGGCCAAAAAAGAGTGGTTCCATCAAGGGGTGAGAAAACAGGGCTCAACAATGTCCCTGTGGCCCCTGCCCTGGGCTCCATCCACTTGGAGAAGGTGTGTCTAATTCTGATTTGCACAGGGCACCTTCCAAGTCCTGAGCTTTGCTCCCTAGAGCTGTGTTCCCCTGTGCAAGTGTCTCTCTTGACTTTGTGGAAAGGAGCTACAGAGGCCCAGCTGTCCACAGGAGAAGGGAAGGCTCTGTTCCGTCTCCCAGACTCACCCATCGGCTCATTCTCTTCTTCTACGTGGAGGAGTGAGGTGAGTGTGGGGACGCAGACAACGTTCCTTCCACACGTCTCCCTCCTGGGATGCGGAGTTGAAATCCTCCCCGCCTTCCCCCCCCTTGGCTGTGTGGAATGCCCCTTACCAATCATCCTGTATACTTACAACTCCCCGTGGTGTTCTTATTCTCCTTTTATAAATGTGTGGCAGGAAAATGGAGACAGCAACGGCTGACAGATCACTTGGAAGTTTTGGAAGAAAGAGAAGGAAAGAATTTGAGCTGCAAAAAGCACACTTCTGTTTTGTGAAAGGGGAATGTGTTTACTTAACAAGGAGAGCTCTGTTTGGAGGCCAGTAGTTCTCAAACTTGAGTATCAGAATCACCTGGAAGGCTTGTTAGAACACAGATTGTAGGTTGCACTCTCAAAGTTTCCGAATTAGAAGGTCTGGGGTGGGGCAGGAAAACTTGTATTTTTAACAAGTTCCCACATGGTGCTGATACTGTTGGGCCCATACTCTGAGAATCTCTGTTAAAGGCTAAGTAAGGCAGGGGTTGGCAAACACCCACTGATTTTGTTTGTGTGTGTGTGTGTGTGTGTGTGTGTATGTGTGTTTTATCACTCATGAGTTAAGAATGGGTTTTATATTTTTATTTTTATTAAAGATTTTTTAATGCTTTATTTTATTTTTGAGAGAGAGAGAGAGAGAGAGAGAGAGAGAGAAACGTGAATGGGGGAGGGGCAGAGAGAGAGAGGGAGACCCAGAATCCAAAGTAGGCTGCAGGCTCTGAGCTGTTAGCACAGAGCCCGATGTGGGGCTCCAACCCACAAACCACAATATCATGACCTGAGCCAAAGATGGCTGCTTAACCGACTGAGCCACCCAGGTGCCCCAAGAATGGGTTTTACATTTTTAAATGGTTGAAAAAAATCTGAAAAAGAATCATATTTTGTTGCATGCAAAATAAGAAATTCAAATTTCATTGCCCAAAAAAAAGGTTTTATTGGAATACAGCCGTGCTTATTTCATTTTGTATTGTCTATGGCTGCCTTAATGCTACCACAGCCGAGTTGAGTAGTTGTGACAGAGACTGTATGGCCGGAAAATCTAGAATATTTACTACCTGGTCCTTTACAGAAGAAGTTTGCTGCGCCCCGCCCTCCCCCCCACCCCCAGCAAGGATGGAGAGGTTAGTCATATGGGAGAAGGGTAGCTGATTGAAGGGCAGTGTTGTGCATGGGGCAAGATGGAACACAGTTAAGAGAGAAGGATATCTCATCCTCTGAAACAGGAGGGAGGTTGGTGAGAATTAGGGTGAATCTCCGTAAAATTGCAGATGGCCATTTGGTTAGAATTTGATAAAGATCAATTACTAGAAGCGAGGCAGGGAGGGGAATTGATACAATATGCTAAATTTAAAATACTTAAGGGGAAATAGGGAAAACAAAAAAAGGCACAGCTGAATCTGAAGATCAGTAATTTCTAGTGGCTTTGTGTACATAATGTGTCATCATTCTTTAAAAAAATTTTCTTAGGTTTATTTTATTTATTTTGAGAGGGAGATAGAGAGCAAGCAGGAGAGGGGCAGAGAGAGAGGGAGATAGAATCACGAGCAGGCTCCGCACTGTCAGCAAGGAGCCAGATGTGGGGCTTGAACTCATAAACTGTGAGATCATGACATGAGCCGAAATCAAGAGTCGGATGCTTAACTGAGCCAGTCAGGCGCCCCTAATGTGTTATCACTCTATCCAATTTTTTTTTAAATTTTTTTTTTTAACGTTTATTTATTTTTGAGACAGAGAGAGACAGAGCATGAATGGGGGAGGGTCAGAGAGAGGGAGACACAGAATTGAAACAGGCTCCGGGCTCTGAGCTGTCAGCACAGGGGCCCGACGCGGGGCTCGAACTCACGGACCGCGAGATCGTGACCTGAGCCGAAGTCGGCGCTCAACCAACTGAGCCACCCAGGCGCCCCTCACTCTATCCAATTTTGCTTACTGTCCCAATGTAGGAGCAGAGAAGGGAATCATAGTCTCCATATGGAATGTGAAGATAGGTGTGCCTTGGGGATGACGGTGTTCATGAAAGAAATGTGCATATGATCAACCACATGAGTATCCTGGGTTCAGAAGGGAAAAAAAGGTCAGGAAGAGGCTGATGGAGAGAAACCAAAGGTTCAAGAAGTAGAAGACTGTCCTATAGGATTCAGAAATAATTATGGTGCTTGCAAGGCGGGGTCCACAATCAAAAGATGAGTTATTATAGTTCCAAGTTTAGTCAATGGAACAATTCCAGATGGTAACAGAGTCCAGGTCTGATCACAAGAATGAGTAGCTGAATGAAGTGGAAATAGTGATCGCTGGGGTATCCAGAGAGTAGAAAACTACAGTGTGAGAAAGGTTACCCACATGGACGTTGAAGACTTCCAAGATAATGCCCATTTGCCAAGTAGTCCGAGAATGAGAGCACGGAAAGTAAGCAGATGTCACAGATAGAATAACTCTCAAAAGCATAGTGATACTTCAAGGACACAGAGGGCTTGGAAGTGCTACTGGGAATGAGGAAGAGCTTAAACTTGCCCACCTACCTTTAGGTACATCGGCTCCGGAAATGGCTAACCCCCACCACTAGGCTGCAGCCATCTTGGACCAGAACGAGACCTTCATTATGACTAAGGGATTGAGATAATGTTCTATGAATTAGGGATGCAGAGAAGCTATGGGTATGGGAGGAAAAGAAGCAATATGGGGATGAAGGTGTTGGGAGGGAATCTATTTTGGTTGCTGGCCAATTTAGCCCACGTGATGCCTGGCATGAGCGAATGGCTATAGTGTTTCTCCGCTCAGCTCTGCGTTGCATGGTCCCTGGGTCTCAAGCACAGAGAGGGGGTCTAGACGCTGAGTCTTGTGCATGTCAAGACCTTTGATGGTTGTGCACCTAATCTCTTAGAAATGTTAGGTTGGTGCAGACCGAAGCTTGGTAAATGAAGAATTTCACAGGGAAAAATTTCCTTGCTCATCCATTTGGCAAATTGAATAACTAGGTTCTAGGCAACGTAAGATACTTAGGACACAGAGATAAATAGGGAAGGATCATTGTCTTTGTGTCTGTGAAAAGTTTAGTGTAAGAGTGTGGTAAGCAAGCACAGTGGAGTATTGTGGAGGGTTGCATGAGCGTGCAGAGGTGCACATAACCCTGTTTGAGAAGGTCAAGGAAAGCTTCCTGACTGACGTCTTCACTGAGACTCAAGAGATGATTTGGATAGAGGCAAGCTGGGCAGAGTGGAGGTGCTGGGAGTGGAGAAAGGAGAAGAAATGGGGGATAGGAAGCAAAACAAAAGTACACAGGCCAAGGGGCTTAGATGAAGGGGACTGCTTGCAAGGATCTGAGGACTTGGGGGTGATAAGGCTGATGGCTGCAAGCATTTGCCAATGTCAGGTGCCCGGCAAGCCGAGCATGGTCTTTTCTGTGATGGTTTTGGTGTCATCGAGGATTTTAAGCCAGGGGATGACATGATGAAATCACCATTTAATTTAACTGAATTTAATTTAATTTTGAGAGAGAGAGAGAGAGAGTGAGCACAAGTGGGGGAGAGGGGCAGAGGGAGGGAGAATCTTAAGCAGGCTCCACACCCAGCATGCAGTCTGATGTGGGGCTTGATTCCACAACCCTGGGATCATGACCTGAACCAAAATTAAGAGTCAGAAGCTCAACCGACTTAGCCACCCAGATGCCCTGATTTTTTGTTTTGAGATGTTTCTGTGAGAAATAAGCCCACTGACCCAATCAAAGGAGGGATGTGGAGACTTGGAGTACAGTGAAGAGAGGCTTTTATCAACGTTCTTGTAAGAGCAGGTGTCTGACAGACAGGCACATCCGGGGCAGTTACCGCAGGCAATTTACCTCCTAGCACGCAGGTCCCTCCCCTGGTTCCTCATTGGCTGAGTACTGCAGTGTTATAGCCTTTCCTGGAGGTCACCTATGCCCACCTAAGGCAAAAAGTAGTCTGATTGGAACAAACGTACATTCCCTGGGTGATGCAGAGACTTTCAGTCCCTCCTCCCTTTATTCTGTGGCACATGTTCATTGCAAAGCTTGTGACAATAAGCCTGCAAAACAGAGAGGGGAAGAAGAATCAGGAAGTGAAGTGTCTAGGGTTTGGGACTCCATTGTTTGGGGGGGGCGTGGGTCATACATACTTCCAATAGGTTGTAAACCTCTTGTTAACTAGACAACACAGCTTGTATTTGGTATTTTTGAAAATGAATGATCTCGCTTCTTACAATTTCTCTATCTTATTGATGACTCCTCAGGATAAACATCGCAATAACAATAAAAGTTAATGCACATGTATGCTCTTTATCTCATGCCTTCACTATTCCAAGCACTTGACTCATTGAATCCTCATTGCATCCTTCTGAAGTAGGTGCTATTATTGCCCCATTTACGGGTAAAGAAATAGAGGCACAGAGAGTCTCAGTAACTTGCCTAAGATCCATGGATAATAAATACTCTTGACCACTATGTCATGCAAAGAATGTACCAATGTTGAGAAAGAGTTAGCAAGTTTTATATATATATATACATATATATATGTGTATGTATATATACATATATATATAACTTAATACATGTAAATACATATATATTACTTAATATATATTAATATATATTATACTACATTATACATGTTTAAATATAGTGGTAAAGCCATTTAACATTAACACATGATCTTTTAAAGTTTATTTATTTATTTACTTTCAGCAAGCGTGAGAGTGAGAGAGAGAGAGAGAGAGCATGAATGGAGAAGGGACAGAGAGAGAGAGAGAGGGAGAGAGAGAATCCCAAGCAGGCTCCACACTGTCAGCATAGAGCCTGATGCAGGGCTTGAACTCACGAACCATGAGATCATGATCTGAGCCGGAATCAAGATTTGGATGTTTAATTGACTGAGCCACCCAGGTGTCCCCAACCACAATTCTATTATTTGCTTCCATGAGTTTGACTATTTGGGATACTTCATATAAGTGAAATCCTGCACCATTTGTCCTTGTGTGGCTGTCTTCTTTTGCTTAGCATAATGTCCTCAAAACTCCTTCATGTTGTCCCATATTGTAGGATTTCCTTCTTTTACTATACTATCAAGGCTGAATAGTATTTCATTGTATGTGTATACCACATTTTAAAATCAATTTATCTGTCAGTGGACACTGAAGCTGTTTTTAGTTTGGTAATTGTAAACAGTGTTACAATGAACATAGGGGTGCCAATAGCCCAAGGTATGAAAAAACTTATGAAAAAGTGCTCAACATCACTACTCATCAAAGAAATGCAAATCAAAACCACATGAACCCCCCCCACCCAATGAAATATCATCTCACACCTCTCAGGATGGCCATTATCAAAAAACCCGAAAAGACGAGTCTTGGCAAGGCTGTGGAGAAACGAGCCTGTTCACTGTTGGAGGGAAGGCAAACTGGTGCAGCCAATGTGGAAAAAGCATGGAGTGTCCTAAAAAAAATTAAAAATAGAACCACCATATGATTGAGCAAGCCCACTTCTGGGTATTTGTTCGAGCGAGTTATTATTATTGTTATAATTTTTTAAAGTAGACCACGCCCAGCATGAAGCCCAACATAGGGCTTGAACTCACAACCCTGAGATCAAGACCTGAGTTGAGATCAGGAGTCAGATGCTTAACTGACTGAGCCCCCCAGGTGCCCCAAGCAAGTTATTTTAAGGTGAATTTCATGTTGCCCAAGTCTATATTGCTTTAACCATGTGGGTGGAGTTCTTTCAGCATTGCTAGCCCCATTTCCTTTTATGGAAAACTGCATGAACAAAGCAGAGGACTCAGACATTCTTGAGTCACATAGTAAGAACGGTCCATGCTGAAATAAAACATCGTGTTAAAATACCGGATGAACCAGAAAGTTATGTCGCAGTTTTAGGAGAAATTAATGTCCTGGAAAGACACTGGCTTGTTTCCAAACACAGTCTTATCAGCAATGGGTGTGACCCTGGCCTTTATATCATAATTATTTCCTGTTTCACTTTGCTCTCACTCACCTGAGGTGAGTCACTCTGAGAACTCAGAAATTTCCTGGGATTGCCAGAAGGCTCAAGTCGGGAATGAAAGAAACTGAAATGTGAGACTTCAGAAGAAAATCCCGTTTGCCAAAACTTCAAGCTTTGTTCCAGGGAGAAGGAGATAAGGAAATCCTGTTCAAATAATCCAGCGCTATGCTGTCAGAGCAATCCCACGCCGTCTGGATTCTCTCCCACCCAGTGCACATCAGGGTTTGTCAGGCAGGGTGACCATTACAGTGCCGATAGCGGAGTGATACAAGCCACTCGATCTTTCTGCCCACCGTTGCAGCGATGCGATCCGGTTGGGGTGATGCCACTTGTATAAATCAACAATTTGATCTTGCTGCTACAACTTTAGAGCTGGGATGGACGGGGTCTCGCGGGTCATATAGGTAAAATGATGGGTTCAGTCACCTCAGGCTGCCCTAACAAATGACCTTAGTCTGGGTGGTGTAGGCAATAAACATTTATACCTTGCAGTTCTGGAGGCTGGGAAGTTCTGGGCACTGATTTAGTGAGGACCCTCTTCCTGGTTTGCAGATGGCCCTTTTTTGTGTGTCCCAATGATCTAATTGCCTCACAAAGTCTTCACCTCCAAATAGCATCACTTTGGAGATGAGAATGTCAACATATGAATATTGGGGAGACAAAAACATTCAGTCCACATCAATGATGGTAATTTTTTTTTTTTTTTTAATTTTAGGGGTGGAGTCCTGTTTTTAAATAAGACTTTAAATGGACTCCTAATATAAAAAGGTAACACAATTTTTTTTAATGCTTATTTTATTTTTGAGAGAGAGAGAGAGAGAGAGAGAGAGCGCGCGAGCATGAGTGGGGGAGGGGCAGAGAGCGAGAGACAGAGACCCAGAATCTGAAGTAGGCTCCAGGCTCTGAACTGTCAACACAGAGCCTGATGTGGGGCTCAAGTTCATGAACTGAGAGATCATGACCTGAGCCAAAGTCAGACACTTAAACAACTGAGCCACCAAGGCACTCCAAAACACAATTTTTTTAAAGTTTGTTTATTTATTTATTTATTTATTTATTTAGAGAGACAGAGAGTGCATGGGAGGGGTGAAGAGACAGAGAGAGAGAGCGAATCCCAAGCAGGCTCCACACCAGCAGCACAAAACCCAGTGTGTGGCTTGAACCCACAAATGAGCCCATGAGATCATGACCTGAGTCGAAACCAAGAGTTGGACGCTTAACCGACTGAGCTGCACAGGCGCCCCAGAAGCAAACACAACTTAATTTGCCTGCCTTTTCTTCACTCTTCTGAGCGGCCTACAGAGGCACACACACCAAACACAGTATGATGACCTCCGATCTAGTTTAAATCTCTCCCTGTACAAATGAGAGGATTGAGGCCAGGGAAGAGCAGCGACATGTCTAAAGTTATTGTATTAGTGGCAAAAGTCGTGGCCATGCACATGACTGTTTAGGACATGGAAATGTAATTGTTCCAATGATCTTGGTCAAAAATATTTTTCTTTTCTTACCTTTTTTCTTCTCTTACTTCCACACTGCACATCTTATGGTCCCTCATCAACTACCTTCAAAATATATCCAGAATCAGACCACCTTTCCCCCACCCGTGCTATGACTTTGATCCTCGTTGCCATCATTTTGCTTCTGCAATAGCATCCCAACTCATCTCTCGGCTTCTAGCTAGTGTTGATCCTACTTCCCACCCGCCTTTGCTGGTTTCACTCAATGGAGCAACCAAATCAGTCCTTTTAAAAACACTGTGTTTAATTGAATCTAAGACGCCACCAAATTAAGATGCATCATTATCTCATGTACCGCTGAGAAAGCAATGCTTCCAGTCATATAATGATGTAATGCTCTCCATCACTTATAAGTTTGCTTTAGCCTTTGTACTTGGCTCCAGGAGAGCTACCCGACCCTCGTAAGGCTGGGTTAGGTGTTCCACCCACATACTCTCACAACTTCTATTTATCTTTCACTTAATACTGTATTCGAGTTACCTGTTTACTCATCTGTCTTCTTTTAGTATGCTAAGGTATGTGAGGGCAAGAATTGTGCCTCACTTGTTATAGGATCTTTTGGAAATAGCACAATGTTAGTAGTACACAGCAAGTGATCAATTGATATTTGTTAAATGAATGAATTTTTTTTTAATTTTTATTTTTGAGAGAGAGAGAGAGAGAGAGAGAGAGAGAGAGAGAGTGTGAGCAGGGGAGGGGCGGAGAGAGAGGGAGACACAGAATCCGAAGCAGGCTCCAGGCTCTGAGCTGTCAGCACAGAGCCCGACGCGGGGCTCGAACTCACGAACTGTGACATTATGACCTGAGCCAAAGCTGGACGCTTAACCCACTGAGCCACCCAGGTGCCCCCTGAATGAATGTTACATAGGCTGATTGTACTGTCAATGTCTAGCATTATATGGACACCTGAGCCCCCCCAAACTTCATTTACTGCACATGTCAGCAGTTATTCCGCCAAAGTCTGGCTGAAACAGTTCTCACTAGGGGCCCCATCATGCAGGGTGACGATCTTCCTGGACAAACCACTATGGTTGGTCATCCTGTCATCATGGTATAGCACATAACTTTCCAACTTTAGTACCTTTCTGTGACGCTTCTGTATTTGTAGTCACATAGTTTTAAGAGTTTAAAAACATTGTGCCCTGAACATGCTTAAAACTTTCTCTCCCTAAAATTATGTTTTTATTTTAAAGTATTCACAGTGTACCTGACAAACTATTGTCATCTTTGACTCCCAAGATGGTTCCTTCTACACAATTACTGTTTTTAGTTTGCATGTGGCCTTTGGGTCTTTATGCATTCACACGCATATTTACAAAAATAAACTTATGGAAATATACGGTATTATTCTAGGGGTACTTATTTCTAAACATATTATGCAAATTGCCTTTAAAGGAAAAAAATTTTTTTGAGAAATAGGCATTTTATTATTTTGTTTTTATTGTTTAAAGAAAAATGTTATTTTGTTTTATTATTATATTAATTTATTTATTTGATTTAAATCCACATTAATTAACATATAATGTAATAATAGTTTCAGGAGTAGAGTTTAGTGATTCATCACTTGCACGTAACACCCAGTGCTCATCCCAACAAGTGGCCTCCTTAATGCCCATCACCCATTTAGCCCACCCCCCCCCACCCAACACCCCACCAGGAACCCTTAGTTTGTTCTCTGTATTTAAGGGTCTCTTATGGTCTCCCTGTCTGTTTCTATCTTATTTTTCCTTCCCATATCCTATGCTCATCTGTTTTGTTTCTTAAATACCACATATGAGTGAAATCATATGATATTTATCTTGCTCTCACTAAAAATTCATTTTTAATGAGACTTCTATAGCAGCATTTACCATATATAATTAAATGCAACTAAATATAAAGGACCAGCCAGCATGGCTAAGGACCCACTTAAATGTATTTAAATTCTGAGCAGTCTGGACACTAAAAAAATATAGATCCTGAAAAAGAGATCAGGATGTCCAAGTATTAATGTAAGAATAAATCATACTTGGAACCTGGGAGGAGAGGAAAATGTCTTTTTTTTTTTTTTTTAAAGCAATCTCCACACTCCCTGTGGAGCTGGAACTCTCTACCTTGAGATCAAGAGTCAGATGCTCTACTCACTGAGCCAGCCAGGTGCCCCAATGGGGGTGTTTTAGATGTAGTGATGAGAAATGACCTCTATGGAGGTGACAGTTGCAGCGGAGGGTTAACTTATATAAAACATCATGGCAAGAAAACTTAGGGAGTGTTCCAACTGGTGAGAACAGTAAGTATAGTGAGGAATAGGAAAAGCTGGGCACGTGAAGGCGATCAGAGTACGCTACCCTGAAATATGCTACTTTGGCATGAAGATTATTTTGAGCTGAAGGCAACTGAGAAAGAGCAGATACAAGAAAAGCTGTCTATCCTGCCCCTTCGTGGCTAAGACAGGGTATCCATTTCTCTTTGTGAAGGTGTGCCCGTCCCATTCCAAACCAGAAAGAAGAAAGAGAACTCTAATCACTAGAAACACTCTTATCCCCCTGAAGCCTATGTAAGATTGAGTCTGCATAACATTTCTTACTAAAATTACCTTTATCTTCCATTTGCTTCCGCCCCGTATTTAACTTCCTGTAATTTACCAGCCCTAGAAGCCCAAACCGCTTTCTTTGTCTTGTCACTTTCCCACAGTTTTTATTGCTCTTTGTTAAAATAGGGCAAGGGTGGAAGCAGCAAGTCTCTTGCCTTAGTCTGGATGAGGGATGGAGTGTGGAGGCTTGGGCTCCAGTGGTAGCTGTGAAGGTATTGAAAAGCCAGTTTCCATTCATGAGTTATGAAGTACACAGATCTTGTTGGTAGATTGGATGTGCGGAGTGGGTGAAAGAGAAGAACCAAGGATGACTCGTAAGTTTTTGGCTTGAGCAACTCAGAAGATGAGATGGAAATAACTGGAGGGGAAGCGGAGTTTTGGTGTGGGAAACAGATAGATTTTGGCTATGGTGGATTTGAGATGCGTATTGGACATTCAAGGGGAGCTGTTGGTTGAGTGTCCAAATCTGGGGCCTTGAGGAGAAATAAATCTTGGTGCTCACTGTACAGTTGGTAATTACATCCATGGTCTGGGTAAGTCTTGGGGAGAGTTTAGGTACAGAGAGAAGGGGACTCATAACTGAACCATGTTCAAGGAGAGAAAGACATGCCAAGAAGGGATTGGAGAGAAAGAAGTATGAAATAGACATTTGGGTGAGAGGGAAAGTGAATTTACTAGGGTGTCAAGTGAGATCACTCCACAGTGCTAAGAGCCCCATTGAGACCTGTGACCCTCATTTCCAAGTTAGAACCAGTCAGCACCACTGTGTGTTAGTTACTTGAGCCACTTTCAGCCGTCTGGGTGCAGGTGCTAGGTAGGTAGAGATTTGGTTTTCACCAGATCCAAGTTTTGCCTCCAACTAAGAAAATTGAAGAGAGGAGCAGGGCAGTCGATGGTGCTGGCGAGGAGTGAGCATCACGGTGGACCATAAGAGTACAAGCTAGAGAAATGGGTGAGGGGGGTGTAATGCTGGACAGTGAAAATACTGGCATCAATACAGTGGATTCTGGGGAGGTTGAAGGCTGACTGAGGGGAGCAGGAAATGTGGAGATCTGGGAAGTGGAGATCTGAGCATGGGAGGTCTGGAGCAAGATTCCAGAGACAGGCAGTGGTCATTGGAGACCCAGAGGTCAAGGACTCGAGAGGCCAAGTTGTTTCTTGGCTCGAATACTTGGCTGTGCAATCGCCAAGATTGGTGACAGCAGCTGTGCTAACGAGGGACATAGCAAACCGGGAGCTTTAAAACTTCAAAGAATGAGGGTGAGTAACGGGAGGTGGATGGATGGTTATGAAATGGAGACGTAGTGGAGTCTAGATTCTAATGGCAAGTATTTAATTTGTAAAAAATTTATTTTCCTCTCTCCCTCCCTCCCTTCCTCTTTCTCTCCCTCTTTCTCTCTTTCTCTCTCTCTCTTCCTTCCTTCCTCTTTTTTCCTTCCTCTTTCTTTCTTTCTCTCCTTCTTTTCATTCATTCGTTCATTTGTTCGTTTGTTCTTATAGACTCCATGCCCTCCCAATGTGAGGCTCAGACTCACGACCCCGAGATCAAGACCTGAGCTGAGATCAAGAGTCTGACACTTAACCAACTAAGCCACCCAGGCGCCCCTCTCTTAGCATTTTTATCCGCAAGTTAACAGTGACACAGTCCTGGATTTCATTCTGTCTTTTACATATTGTCCCACTCAGCAAAGTACTTCTTTTTCCACCTCTTGGGACTTTTAGTTTTTATCAGATACACTGAGTATATCCCTGTACCCTACTCTGGCCCACATAGACTGACCTGGTCTATTCAGCACATTTGGCTAAAGTCTATTGCTCATAATTGCTGCTTGTATGATCATAAAACCAAGTTTTTAATAACATTCAATCAGAAAACATGCTTAAAATGAATTTAATATGGTCTGTGCCAACAGTAAATAATAGACATTAATTTTGATGAAATCACTGGCAACTTAGGCTGGTTTAGTGAGTCTGCCTTTTGTTGTAGACGAACAGCAACGACAGATTAAAATTCATCTAAATTACTAAGTATCAACTTCTTTTAGCATTTTTGTTTAAGTTTATTGTCAAGTTAGCTAACATACAATGCAGTCTTGGCTTCAGTAGTAGATTCCTGTGATCCATCACTTACTGACAACACCCAGTGCTCATTCCCACAGGCGCCCTCCCCCATGCGCATCACCCATTTTCCCCATCCCCCCACCCCCCACCGCCATCAACCCTCAGTTTGTTCTCTGTATTGAAGAGTCTCTTATGGTTTGCCTCCCTCTTTGTTTGTACCTTGTAAATTAAGCATTACAGCTATAGGATGATTCATGCACCTGGGTGTATTGAAAACGAACACTGCTTCCTCTGATTTCTTTCTAGAGGAATTTAGAGAAAATCCATTTTTTTCAAAAATATTTTATTTTTAAGTAATCTCTACGCTTAACGTGGGACTTGAACTCACAACCCCAAGATCAAGAATTGCACGCTCCCCCGACTGAGCCAACCGGGCTCTCCTGAAATCCATTTTTTAAAATAGTTTCTTTGCCACACGAGGATGACAACCTACCTAGTGAGCATCCCTGGCCCTAGCCCTCCCAGCCATTCCCTACTTTGAACTGGTGTGGTGTGATGGTTAAGAGAATGAGCTTTGGAATCATCAGCTGGACCTCGATGTCAATCATGGCATGCCATACACGAATTTTGTGTTACTTAACTTCTTTGAGCCTCAGTTCCCTCATCTGTAAAAGAGAGACGGTGATACAGGAGCTAATTTGATATGGAATTTGAGAAGAAAGGATTTAATAAATTGCTCTGCTTTTGAATAAAAACATTGGAAAAAATGGATTCAACTCAAAATCCTCCTTCTTATTTTCTTAGGAATAGAACAATAGATGAAAACCAAGTAAGGAAATCCACCCTAAACCTTTTTCTCACTGAGAACACCCTCACACAGCGTGGCCCCAATAAACAAATTGTCTAGTGGAAATCTTCTGCCTCTAGGATGTTCACGACTTGTGGAATAGTGGCTTTAATTTGCAGCACGTGCTTGTATTTTAACCCCATTACAAGGGTCCCATCTGGTTGGACTTAAAGTTTGGTCTATTCCATTTCTGAAAGGTCAGTTCTCCATTCCTCAGATTATAGACCTTGAATTCACTAGTTGTGAAATCTAAAATGCCGGCCGGTAAGTTTTCTCCTGGACAAATTCCAAATTGGGGTCTCTTGGGCAAATGGTTTACAGGACGAGCCGGGGAGAATTAGGTATGGCTCTTCCCATTATTGGCCACCATCTAATTCATCACCTTGTGCTGAAATCTCTTTCCTAAGCATACAGTTATTTGCAGTTTTTATTGATCTTTCCTTGACCTTTGCCTCTGTGGTCAGGAATCTATTCTGAACTAAGCCGTTTAACTTCATAGAATCCCCAGAGCTACTGAAGCTAATGTAGAACCTGTACTTTAATAGCATCACGAAAATCTGGGTCAATAGATAAATTTAATTCAGCTGGAAGTAAAATGTAATATGATGAAGTCTACACCTTCCTTTTAAAGCAGCTCGTCTGTAATGGCTTGACATCATCTCTCCCTGAGCTGGGTGGATGGCCCCTTGCTAAGGAGATAAGCACTCCCATCTGCTGATACCACGATTTTATTATCAGGAATTACTGTAATCCCTTACTGTAAAAAAGAATGTCTTAGATCAGCGTTAAGGAATCCAGTAACACTTGTGTGTGGATTTATGGGAATTTAGCATCTTAAGGGTGGCATTTCAAAGCCAAGAGGAATGATGGAGTGTTTGATAAATGCTATTGAGAAAATCAGTCATTATGTAGAAAAAGAAAGAAGTTTATTCATATCTCACAGCGTGCCCTGAAATAAATTCCAGATTGTTTAGAGGCCTAAGCGTAAGAAACTATGCTATAATGTGTTAAAATAAAACGAAGATTTTCTTAGGAATTTTTGTGAGGGGAAGGCACAGGTAAGACACCAAACTTAGGAACCCCAAAGAAACAGAGAACCAGAAACACCCCCTGTAAAATTAAAAGTGTTTTCATGATGAAAGTGACCATAAGCAAAGTAAAAGATAAGAGGAAGACAGGGAGAAAATCTGTGCAACATATACAATAGGCAGAGAGTTAACATTTATACAACAAAAAGAGCTCCTGTAATCGTTAATTAAAAACAAAACAAAACAAACCAAACCCAAACAGTGGTAATTGTGGAACCACAAAGGAAGAAATACAAGTGGACCATTTGCTTAAAAAGTTGCTAAACGTTCGGCATCCCATTCCAGTGGGTGTGGAGAGAGGGTTTTCCCACACCACCACCGTCAGCAATTCTCTGACACCAGCTGGGTGTCCCACAATTCAGCTCAATGCTGGCAGCATCTACCAAGAGCCAGCATCAGATCGCCCCGGCGAAGGGCTCAGGGTGCAAGATTGCCCCCCTCCACCCAGCTTCAGATGCCAGTCACCAGTCCCACGTTGTTGTCTGTGCTTCTGATCTGTTGGTTGTAAATCAGAGGTTTCCACATCCCCCTCCTTGGGTTTGATTAACTTGCTAGAGTGGCTCACAGAACTCAGAATCATTTTACTGACTAGATCACTGGTTTATTATAAAATGATGTAACTCGGGAATAGCCAGAGGGAAGAGATTCATAGGGCAAGGTATGTAGGAAGGGCCTGGAGCTTCCACACCCTACCAGAGCATACCAGTCTCCCCAAATCTCCATGTGTTCGCCAGCCTTGAAGCTTTCCAAACCCTTTCCCTTTGGGTTTTTAGAGAGGCTTCATTACATGGGCACGATTGATTCAACCTCCACCCCTTTCCCTTCTCTGGAGGTCAAGGAGTAGAACTGAAAATTCCAACCTTCTATTCAAGTAGGTTCCCCTAGCAACTCCCAACCTTAGGTGCTTTCCAGAAGTCACCTCATTAACAGAAACCCAGTTGTGGTGGAAAGGATCTTATAAAGAACAAGACACGCATCTCATTTTTATGGCTCTGTAGCAACTGAGTGCAGGAGACCAAATATTACGACAAAAGATGTTCCCACTGCTCTTACTGCTGAGGAAATTCCAAGGGTTTTGGGAGCTGTGAGCCAGGAACTGTGGATAAAGACCAAATATATATGAGAAATATATATATTTGGTCGTCTGAATGACCAGATATAAATATTTCTTATAAATCATAATATCACAGTTGCTCAGCCAAGAATCAGGTAGATGTGAGATCAGAGTAAGATCTGGCTTTTCACGTTTATTTATAAATTAAAATATAGGAGATAGAAATTATATGAGGGGCCAATTGAGAGAAAAGATTGTTACTGGTAGAAGTGAGCGCCATGCCTCAAGCTGGATGGGCTTCTGAAGCTGGTGGGCTTTTCTTGCATAAGGTGGGAGGGCACCCTTGAGACTCCTGACCAGGGAAAAGTCTTGGCTACTGACATACTGGGGGAAGGTAAAGTACAGGCTGTGGTTTACCTCTTCCTGCAAATTCCTTTGCCTCTCTCCGACTGTACTGTGAGTCCAGGGAGAGATATGGGAGATGCCCTGAATGCCAGCTACCTCCTGCCCCGCTTCTCCCCCGTGTGATGCTGCTCATTTTCTCATCAACATGGCCTCACTGCCCAGTGTCGCACTGCCTAAATTACCCCAATTCCACGGAGTTCATGTCTTTGGCATCAACAAATACCGAGGGCTGGGACTGGACTGGGCATCACACGGGAACAAATGGCTGCAACATCCTACCCTTCTCTATACTGTCTTCTGTATCTTGGAAGCCTGGAACTATACAACCTGTCCCAAATTCCTGGGAAGAGAGCAGATTGGAACATGGCACTCCCTGGGTCGAGGCCTGCTAGGAGCAGTTTCTTGGAATTAGAAAAGACAGTTCGGAGAAGGGGACAAATCACTCTCCTCCACTGCAGAAAGCCATGTTTGGGCAGTGTGTTTGGGGACTTAAGTTTTTCCACATCTTCCAGCCCCACCAACTGCCAACTCCATTTGGATGTGTATTTTCCTTATAATTTTTTTTGTTAAGATTGATACTATCTAGGTTTGGCGAGGGTGTGAAGGAAAGGACACTGAACAGTGTTTGGCAATGTTACAAACAAGACAGCAGGCCCCAAACGGAGTCATGTACGCTAAACCCATGTCATTAAACTGAGACTTACCTTAATTACAGTTTCAGATCTCCCAGAAATGGAATCTTAAACCAGTCAGTCAGGAATCATTTGATCAGCATGAGTTAGGCAATCTGTCTGATAGACCCCTGCCATTCTCTAAAGGAAAATGACCTTGCAATAACTGATCAGCTTTTCCGTCCAGCATAACTTCCTTGTTCCTGCTCCCTTCTGCCTATAAAAGTCCATTTTGTACCGCTCCTCGGAGCTCCTTTCTGCTAGATTGGATGCTGCCTGATTCATGAATCATTGATAAAGCCAACAAGATCTTTACAATTTACTCAGTCGAATTTTGTTTTTTAACAGTATTATCTATTGTTTTATCTATCGAACCAACAATTCTATTTCTAGGAATCTATCCTATAAATTATTATTCATATTATTCATTGTCTTTGAGCTCTAGACCCCTATTTCCATTTCTTTTTAATTTTTAATTTTTTTTTTTTTTATTTTGAGAGACAGAGGGAGTGCATGCACGTGTGTGTGTGTGTGTGTGTGTGCACAAATGGGGGAGGGGCAGAGGGAGAGAGAAAGAGAGAGAGAGAATCCTAAGCAGGCTCCCTGCTCAGCTTGATCCCACAACCCTAGGATCATGACCGGAGCTGAAATCGAGAGTCGAATGCTCAACTGACGGAGACACCCATGCGCCCCCTATTTCCATTTCTAATTCATCACTGGCTAGCTCCATTTGGATGTCTCACAAACATCTCAAAAGCACACCTCCCATCCTATTAACACTGAACTCATGATGTTGCCATTCTCAAATAGGACTCGCATCCCATCACCCTCATATCAGAAAATTGTGCCTCTATCTAATCTATTTTCATGCCAAAAAGTCACGAGTATCTTTGGTATTATTTCCTTCATATCAAATGTCCAATCTATCACCAAGTCCAATGGATTCTATCTTCAGAATATATCTGAAATCTGTTAGTTCGTCTCCACCTTCACTGCCCCCATTAAGACTAACATCTTTTGCTTGTATTAGAGCAATAGTTTCATAACTTATATACTATTATCCCCATTTATTCAATTTATTTAAAATTCCTGGGGCGTCTGGGTGGCTCAGTCGGTTGGGGGTCCGACTTCAGCTCAGGTCACGATCTCGCGGTCCGTGAGTTCGAGCCCCGCGTCAGGCTCTGGGCTGATGGCTCGGAGCCTGGAGCCTGCTTCCGATTCTGTGTCTCCCTCTCTCTCTGCGCCTCCCCCATTCATGCTCTGTCTCTCTCTGTCTCAAAAATAAATAAAACGTTAAAAAAAATTAAAAAAAATTCCTATATAGTAAGAAAATGAAGAGATGAGGCACAGAGTGGCAGAATATATTTACAATCATATAACTGATCTAAAAAACTCATATTCAAGGGGTGCCTGGATGGCTCAGTCAGTTAAGCGTCCAACTTCCGCCCAGGTCATGATTTCACAGTTTGTGGGTTCGAGCCCCGCGATGGGCTCTGCGCTGACAGCCTGGAGCCTGCTTCGGATTCTGTGTCTCCCTCTCTCTCTGGCCCTCCTCTGCTTGCACTCTGTCTCTCAAAAATGAATAAACATTAAAAAAACCCTCATATTCAAAATATATAAAGAACTCTTATAAACTCAATAATAACACAAACAACCCCATGAAAACTGTTGTTGCTGTTGCTGCTGTTGTTGTTGTTGTTAGTAGACTTCATGCCTGGTGCAGAGAGCAGCATGAGAGCTTGAACTCATGACCCTGAGATAAAGACCTGAGCTGAGATCAAGAGCCAGATGTTTGACTGACTGAGCCACTCATGCGCCCTCAACCCCATCTAAAAAACAGGCAAAAGAGTCGAATGAATTCTTCACTAAACAATTTATACACAGGGAAATGAGCACAGAAGAGAAAAGATATTCGACACTATCATTCATTAGAGAAATGCAAATTAAAACCACAAAGAGAGGGGCGCCTGGGTGGCGCAGTCAGTTAAGCGTCCGACTTCAGCCAGGTCACGATCTCGCGGTCCGTGAGTTCGAGCCCCGCGATGATCTCGCGGTCCGTGAGTTCGAGCCCCGCGTCAGGCTCTGGGCTGATGGCTCGGAGCCTGGAGCCTGTTTCCGATTCTGTGTCTCCCTCTCTCTCTGCCCCTCCCCCGTTCATGCTCTGTCTCTCTCTGTCCCAAAAATAAATAAAAAACGTTGAAAAAAAAAATTAAAAAAAAAAAAAAAAACCACAAAGAGATATTACTACACACCCATTGAAATGACTAAGAGAAAAAGTCAGACAACAAGTATTGATGAGGATGTAGAGAAATTGGAAGCCTCGTGTGTTTTGGGTCAGCATGTAAAACCGTACGGCCACTTGGGAAGACAGTTTGGCAGTTTCCTAGAAAGTTAGAAAGGAACTTTTCATAGAACCTAACAATGCCATTTCTAGGAATCTGCCCAATAGAAATGAAGCATATGTGCATACAAAGACTGGTAAATGAATGTTCACAGTGGCCTCATTCGTAATAGACACCCCCTGGAAACAATCCAAACGTCTACCAGCTGGTGAATGGATAAAACATGTTACATGCACACCTTGGAATACTACTAAGGAATAAGAAAAATAACAAACTGCAAATACCCACAATGACACTAATGAACCGCAAAACTGTTGTCCTCGATGAAACAAGCCAGACACAAAAGCCTACATGGCATATGATTCTATTTGTATGAAATTTCTAGAAAAAACAAGACCATGGAAACAGACATCAGAGAGGTGGTTGGCTTGGGCTGGGGTGGGAATAAATAGGTATAAAATGGGCAAAATAAACTTGTTTGGGTGATTGTAATGATGGCTGCACAACTGTATACAATTTATCAAAACTCATCAAACGGTAGGCTGACAGTGGATAAACCGGATGGTAGGTCAATTATACTTCAGTAAAGCTGTTTACAATAAAAATCCGTCTAGTACTTCTTGTTTGCAATACTTAGGTAAAAGCAGACATCTTTCCCATGACCAATAAGGTCCTGATTTATTTGGCTTGATTGGCTTTGATTCTTCCAAACCCTCCTTTTTACCCATCTTGGTCGCTGATAGCTAGTCCACAGGACTTACTCCCAGAAATATGCTCTACGGTACTCTCTTCTGCCCCAGGGACTCCCTACCTCCTGTCCTCTGCCCAAAATACCCCTAATCCCTCACTCTTTAGTGGGGAGCTATTACTGCTTTTTACATCTCAGTTTAAAGGTCACTTCCTCAGAGAGCTTCCTTAACGCATCCCTTCACAGCTGAAATTAGGTCACTCTGCCATTCTCTCAACCTGGACTGTTCCTTCAAAGCGTTTTTCACCATCTGAAATGATATATTTATTTTGGGGTGATTCGTTTGATTTCCATCTTCGCACTTGAATGTAAGCCCTGAGAGGGCAGGGGCCACACCACTTTTATATACTCATTTTCAGGAGGTGTCCTCCAACATTTAATTGGTTCGCATACAATAAACAAGCAGGTCAATTCGTGTAGTTACCCAGGATTGCATATCGCAGTTAGAATATCTTGAAGGGTTCATCGCAAAGTACACTGCTAAAATTCAAATAGAAACACTTTATTGAAGTCTTATTGTTATTATTATTTTTCCTTTTTACCACTTGGGCGGTTGGCAACATGAGCTCGGGTTATTTTTCGGGTTAACGTTATCATAGACAAGCTCTATGGTATAAAAATTTGGGTCCTCATAGCTGTCGACTGTTCCTATATACGTTGGCAGGATTGATTGTCCCAGTGCGGACACTCCCTGAATTGAACACCTATCTGTAGAGAGTTGAACTTTTGCCAAACGCTCATTTGGGAAGAATAATATTCTGCAAAGGTTTCTGCAGAATACGTGTAGTCTTTGCAAAACATCGGGTACTTTGCTCATTTGTACTGGGCTATTTTGGTCCCTCTTAGAATTGCTTTTAGTGACTTTTACTTTTACAGTCAATACACGGAACAACATTTTCAGAAATACTCCTGCTGGCTTTATTGCAGAAATGCAGTGTTCTTGATCAGCAGAGGTCTCCTTATGAGAACACACTGTCTCTCAGGAGTGCTAGACATGATTGTCCAACTACCCACGAGGCATCGCCGCTTGGATGCAGACCCAAGGATGAGAGTAAGCAAGATGACTGAGTGTAACATTTGCACATAGAATTCTTTTCTATTAGTAGGAATGAGTGGCTTCGAAATTTTTAGCAGGGCATCATTTTCCTTAATAAAATCTCACTGGGTACTCCAATATATAAAACCTAACAAAGTGGGAGTGGGAGTGGGGTTGTGGCTAAGCCATGCTTTAGTTTTTTTTTTTTTTTTCCTGCATTCAAGTATCTTTGGTCCTCTGAAATAGGTAACAGGGGAGCCAAAAATCCACTGATCTAGTCCCATCGATCCATCTGGGATTGTGTCCCTCACTAAAACGCAGAGGCACACAATTCATTGAATGAAAGATAGACTCTGTAAATGGCTCCTCAGGAAGATATAGGAGAAAATTTCCTCAAATGCATGGCAGATATTAATGCATCCTACAGTGACAGGAGGCCGCCCAGGAGTAATATAATGTGTAAGCTGGACCAGTCAGTGTTGTAGGACGATTCACTAAATGTCCATCAATCCCGCCTCCAGGAGGGTGACATTTGAAAGCTTCTTTAAGGATGAGGTCAGCAGGGGGAGCTGTTCGTTAATGTTTCCATGCTTCCGGCGGGGCTTCTCAAACTTTCCTACGCGACTGTTCATGCATTAATACTACTAAAGGCCTGGGCACTCAGCAAAGTGCTTCTGAGGGTTGGGAGCGAAAGAGCGCATAGACGCAGAGCCCCCACATGGCCCAGTTTCTTTGAAGTCTCCTGATTCATCTCAAACATTAATGCAAATACTGTATTTTGTTCCATAAGTTGTTCACGATTACGTCACTGTTAAAACACTGTTTGAGGGGCGCCTGGGTGGCCCAGTTGGTGAAGCGTCCGACTTCAGCTAGGGTCATGATCTCCTAGTTCATGAGTTCAAGCCCCACCACGGGTTCTCTGTTGTCAGCACAGAGCCCACTTTGGATCCTCTGTCTCTCTGTCTCTTTGCCCCTGCCCCTCTCGAGCTCTCTCTCTTAAAAATAAATACACATTAAAAAAAACCCCACAATGTTTGGTATTATTTGCCACCTAACTGATTACTATGCTTCATCTCTCACCATCCCACCCTACCCCGACTCTACTCTTTGAGTTAAATGAATGCTTCTGAAAGATGGATGATTCTTACTAAGATCGCCAGTGTTCTCCCACTCAACTAAGTCTAACACCAAATCTCTGTATTCCTGTTTCTGTCCATCCTAGCAGCCTTTGACAAGTTGACCTCGTTCACATTCCAAAGTATTTTCTCCTCTTGGTTCCCTGAGAAGTCACGTTTACCTGGACATCACCCACCTCCTCTGCAGCACTGTGCTCTGAACACAGTCCTTCTCCCTCTTGTCTTGTTTCTTCTTCTCCTTCTCCCCATTTCTATTGAACTCTCCATAGATTATTCTATTTGCTGTCAGGGCTTCAGGTACTTTTATAAGCTAATGAATCACCATTTACATCTCTAATCTTGACTTCTCTCCGGAGCTCTCGACTCTCGTATCTACCCTCTATGTGATATTCTCACTGGTGTTGGTAACAGCTGCTCAAAGTTCGTGTATCTACACAGAACTCTGTTGCGCTTCACTTTGAGAGTTTTTTCATTCATTGTGTTGGGTGCTTAGTGGGCCCTTCCGGTCTGGGGCTTCAGTTTGGGGAAGAAAATTGTATTATTTCTTTGAAATAAGTAATGACAAGGATTGTTATTAAGATGCTCTGAAAGACTTGGGGCGCCTGCATGGCTCAGTTGGTTGGGTGTCCGACTCAGTTTAGGCTCAGGTCATGATCTCATGATGTGTGGGATCGAACCCTGCGTGGGGCTCTGTGCTGACAGTATGGAGCCTGCTTGGGATTCTCTCCCCCTCTGTCCCTCGCTTGCTTGTGTGTGTGCACGTGGGTGTGTGCGCTCTCCCTCTCTCTCTCAAAATAAATGAATAAATAAACTAAAAAAAAAAAGATTCTGAAAGTCTTATTATCATGATGTTAGGTTTCCTAGGTGCATCCTCAAATTTTCTTAGTTTTTTTTATTATCCATAATTTTCTATTTTTTTGTTCCACTTTCTGTGAGAATTCCTGATCTTCATCTTTCATTCTTATTTTTAAACTTCTATAAGCCCATTCCTATTCTATTTTTCCTTTTTTTAAATTTTTTTTTTTTATTTTTAAGTAATCTCCACACCCAGCGTGGGGCCGAACCCACAACCCCCAAGATCGAGAGTCGCACGCTCCACTGACTGAGCCAGCCAGAACGCCCTCCATTTTTCCTTTTTACAATAATATTCTGTTAATTGTTTCATGGGGTCAATACTATCTTTTATCTCTCAGAGGACCTGGATTCTAATTCTTCTGATGTTAACTCATGCATTTTTTTCATTTCCTACAACTACTTTTCCTCTGTGTCTGTTTTGGTCTCTGCCTTCCGTATTAGATGATTTTCTGAAACGAGTGTCAACCCTTGATTTCTCTTCATGTTTCAGAGCTCAGCACCAAACCGTTGATTTGTGACTCTATAGGCTTATGCAGGACTTTTCAACTGGTGAGATGGGTCATGGAGTAATCAGGCTGGGATTGTTAGGATCCCCATTTTTTTTTTTTTGCTGGGGAGCTTCTAAAAGTTAGAATCCGGAAGTTTTTCTTCAGAGTCGTTCAGATTTTCTAGAGAGGAAAGTGCCTGTCTTCTTCCGGGCTGCTGGAATTCTGGATACAAGGCACGAGAAGGGATGTCTGGGGCTCATTCTTCAGAATGGAGACGTTTAATCTTTTTCTTAAAATTTTAATTTTAATTCTAGTTAGCCAACCCGTAGTAGTATATTAGTGACCCAGCAATTCCATACATCACCCAGCGTTCATCACAAGTGCACCCCTTAATCCCCATCACCGATATCACCCCCCACCCCCTGACCTTGTTCCCCTTGGTAACCATCAGTTTGTTCTCTGTAATTAAGAGTCTGTTTCTCGGTTTCTCTCTCTCTCTCTTTTTCCCTTTGCTCATTTGTTTCTTAAATTTTACACATGAGAGAATCACATGGTATTCACCCTTTCTCTCACTGACTTATTTTGCTTAGCATTAGTCTTCTTAGCTCCACCCATGGTGTTGCAAATGGCAAGATTTCATTCTTTTTGATCACTGAGTAATACTCCATTGTATACTATATATACCATATCTTCTTTATCCATTCATCCATCAATGGACATTTGGGCTCTTTCCATACTTTGGCTATTGTTGATAGTGCTGCTATGAACATGGGGGTGCATGTGACTCTTTGAAACAGCACACCTGTATCCCATGGAGAAATGCCTAGTAGTGCGATTGCTGGGTCGTAGGGTAGTTCTATTTTTAATTTTTTAGGAACCTCCATGCTGTTTTCCAGAGTGGCTGCACCAGCTTGCATTCCCACCAGCAGTCAAAAGAGATCCTCTTTTTCCGCATCCTTGCCAACATCTGTTGTTCCTTGAGTTGTTAATGTTAGCCATTCTGACAGGTGTGAGGTGGTATCTCATTGTCGTTTTGATTTGTATTTCCCTGATGATGAGTGATGTGGAGCATTTTTTCATGTGTTGGTTGGCCATCTGGATGTCTTCCTTGGAGAAGTGTCTATACATGTCTTTTGCCCATTTCTTCACTGGATTATTTGTTTTTTGGGTGTTGAGTTGGATAAGTTCTTTATAGATTTTGGATACTAACCTTTTATCTGATATGTCATTTGCAAATTTCTTCTCCCATTCTTTTGGTTGCCTTTTAGTTTTACTGATTGTTTCCTTCTTCCCAGTCGTTCATTTTTGCTTTTGTTTCCCTCGCCTCTGGAGATGTGTTCAGTAAGAAGTAGCTGCGGGCAAGGTCAGAGAGGTTTTTGCCTAATTTCTCCTCGAGGATTTTGATGGCTTCCTGTCATACATTTAGGTCTTTCATCCATTTTGAGTTTATTTTTGTGTCTGGTGTGAGAAAGTGGTCCAGGTTCATTCTTCTGCATGTTGCTGTCCAGTTTTCCCAGCACCACTTGCTGAAGAGACTGTCTTTATTTCATTGGATATTCTTTTCCACTTTGTCAAAGATTAGGTGGCCATACATTTGTGGATTCATTTCTGGGTTCTCTATTCTGTTCCATTGATCTGAGTGTCTGTTCTTGTGCCAAAGATTTCACTCTTTTTTATGGCTGGGTAATAATCCATTGTGTGTATATATATCACATCTTTATCCATGCATCAGTTGACGGACGCTTGGGCTGCTTCTATACTTTGGCTATTGTAAATAGTGCTGCTATAAACCTAGGGGTGCGTGTGTCCCTTTGAAGTAGTGTTTTTGTATTCTTTGGGTAAACACCCAGTAGTGCATTTGCTGGACCATAGGGTAGTTCTATTTTTAACTTTTTCAGGAACCCCATACTGTTTTCCAGAATGGCTGCATTAATTTGCATTTCTACCAATAGTGCCTTTCTCCACATCCTCAGCAATACCTGTTGTTTCTTGTGTTGTTGATTTTAGCCATTCTAACAGGTATAAGGAGATACCTCATTATAGTTTTGATTTGTGTTTCCCTGATAATCGGTGATTTTGAACATCTTTTCACATGTCTGTTGGCCATCTGGATGTCCTCTTTGGAAAAATGTCGATTCGTGTCTTCTGCTCATTTTTAAAAATGTTTATATCTTTTTGAGAGAGAGAGAGAGAGAGCAAGAGCAGGGGAGGAGCAGAGAGAAACTGGGACAGAGGATCCAAAGCAGGTTCCGTGCTGACAGCAGCAAGCCCGATGTGGGGCTTGAACCCGTGAACCATGAGATCATGACCTGAGCCAAAGTCGGACACTCAACTGACTGAGCCACCCAGGTGTCCCATCTTCTGCTCATTTTTAAAACAAATTATTGGGGCGCTTGGGTGTCTCAGTTGGTTAACTGTCTGCCTTTGGCTCAGGTCATGATCTTGGTTTGTGGGTTTGAGCCCTGCGTCGTGGGTTTGAACCTGCTTTGGATTCTGTGTCTCCTTCTCTCTCTGCCCCTACCCCACCCCCTCAAAAATAAGTAAACATTAAAAACTGAAAAAAAAAAGTTGGGTTTTTTGGTTTTGGGTGTTCAGTTTTTAAGTTCTTTATATATTTTAAATACTAACCCTTTATCAGATATGTCATTTGCAAATATCTTCTCCTATTCTGTGGGTTGCCTTTTAGTTTTGCTGCTTGTTTCCTTTGCTGTGCAGAAGTTTTTATTTTGGTGTAGTCCCAATAGTTTATTTTTGCTTTTGTTTCCCTTCTTTCAGGAGACAGATCTAGAAGGAAGTTGTTCCAGCTGATATCGAAGAGGTTACTGCCTATATTCTCCTCTAGGATTTTTATGGTTTCAGGTCTCACATTTAGGTCTTTAATTCATTTTGAATTAATTTTTGTGTATGGTGTAAGAAAGCGGTCCATTTTCATTAATTTTGCATGTTGCTGTCCAGTTTTTGCCAACAAAATTTGTTGAAGAGACTGTCTTTTTACCATTGGATATTCTTTCCTGCTTTGTCGAAGATTAATTGACCATATAATTGTGGATTCATTTCTGGGTTTTCTGTTCTGTTCCATTGATCTATGTATCTATTTTTGTGCCAGTACCATACCAGTTTGATGACTACAGCCTTGTGATATAACTTGAAGTCTGGAATTGTGATGCCTCCAACTTTGCTTCTGTTTTTCAAGTTTGCTTTGGCTATTTGGGGTCTTTTATGGTTCCATACAAATTACAGGATTCTTTGGTCTGGTTCTGTGGAAAATGCTGGTGGTATTTTGATAGAGACTGCATTAAATCTGTAGATTGCTTTGGGTAGTATAGACATTTTAACAATATCTGTTCTTCCAATCCATGAACATGGAACGTCTTTCCATTTCTTTGTGTCATCTTCAGTTTCTTTCATCAGTGTTTTATATTTTTCAGAGTATAGGTCTTTCACCTCTTTGGTTAGGTTTATTTCTAGGTATCTTATTTTTGGCACAATTGTAAATGAGATTGTTTTCTTAATTTCTCTGTCTGCTGCTTTGTTACTGGTGTATAAAAAGGCAACAGATTTCTGCACATTGATTTTGTATCCTATGACTTTTACTGAATTCATTTATCAGTTCTCATAAATTTTTGGTGGAATCTCTAGGGTTTTCTGTTACTGGTATCAGGTCATCTGCAGATAGTGAAAGTTTTACTTATTTACCGGTTTAGATGTGCTTTGTTTCTTTTTGTTGTCTGATTGCTGTGGCTAGAACTTCCAGTACTATGATGGACATTTGGGCAAGGACAGGCTGCCCCCAAAATGTGTAACTGTGGCATACTGATTATTTAAAAAAATTTTTTTAATGTTTATTTATCTTTGAGAGAGAGGGACAAACAGAGTGCAAGCAGAAGGGGCAGAGACAGAGGGAGGCAGAGTCTGAGGCGGGCTCCAGGCTCTGAGCTGTCAACACAGAGCCCAATGTGGGGCTGGAACTCACCAAAAGTGAGATAATAACCTGAGTCAAATCCGACGCTTAACCAACTGAGCCACCCAGTAGCCCCTGGCATATTGATTATTTTAAACAAAAGTTACTTAAGAAATAATCAATGTGAAAAGAACACTCTGACCTCTGCATTCCCCTTTGACCCCAGAAAGCAAGAAATAAATCTCCCATGTGAAAGGTACCAGGAGGTAAAGAGACATCCCTGTACCAGGAGGTAAAGAGACATCCTTATCACCAGAGATAGAATATTTAGAGCCCTACTAATTCACTACCTTAGCCCAAATTCTGTTTAGAATTCCTCATGAAATGAAGCTCCTGAAGTTAAGTTTTCTCTGTCTTGCCAAGGGACACATGCACCCCCATGTTTAGAGCAGCACTATCAACAATAGCCGAAGTATGGAAAGAGCCCAAATGTCCATCAATGGATGAATGGATAAAGAAGATGTGGTATATATATACAACAGAGTGTTACTCGGCAATCAAAAAGAATAAAATCTTGCCATTTGCAACTACGTGGATGGAACTGGAGGGTATTCTGCTAAGTGAAATTAGTCAGAGAAAGACAAAAATCATAGGACTTCACACATATGAGGACTTGCAGAGACAAAACAGATGAACATAAGGGAAGGGAAACAAAGAATATAAAAACAGGGGGAGGGACAAAACAGAAGAGACTCATAAATATGGAGAACAAACTGAGGGTTACTGGAGGGGTTGTGGGGGGGGGTGGGCTAAATGGGTAAGGGCCATTAAGGAATCTACTCCTGAAATCATTGTTGCACTCTATGCTAACTAATTTGGATATAAATTTTAAAAAATAAAAATTAAAAAAAAAACATAAAAAAAGAAAATTGGAAAATAAACATTTTTAAGGCAAAAAAATATCACACGTCTCTAATTGACCACTCATACAAATTATTTTTGTTTAATTTTTGATTTTTCTCCCCCAAATTTGTATATGTTAAAGCCTGTATAAGAAGGCTAAATAGGGAGAGCTCTTAGGTTATTAATAAATAGTACTAAGTCCTTACACTCCTTGGAATAAATTGCTAGGCCACTCCTGCTGGGTTGCCATGTTAGCAAACTGAAACTTAGGTAAATTTCATGTTTTTGTAAATGTTCCACTTGACTGGAAACAATATATCCAGTTGGCCAAACCCCAAATACTAAGGAGACTCTGGGCTCTATACTTATTTCCTTGTTCCTACTCATCCTAAACAAAGTTGACTACCAGGCCCAGCCAATCAGATGTTTTCTATTTTTCTCTTCCTTGTTCTCTATTCTTTAGCCTAGAAAAGCTTCCTACCTTCTGCCTTGTTTTGACTTTTCCCAATGCAGAATATCTGCTTCATGTATTAAAGTTTGTATCACCTAAATTGTCTTCTTTGGTCATTTTTAACATATTTGAAATGATTTCATTAAAAATTTTTTTTTTGAATGTTTATTTTATTTTTGAGAGAGAGAGAGAGAGAGAGAGAGAGCATGAACAGGGGAGGGGAAGAGACAGAGGGAGACACAGAATCCGAAGCAGGCTCCAGGCTCCGAGCTGTCAGGACAGAGCCCGATGCGGGGCTCGAACCCACAAACCATGAGATCATGACCCGAGCCAAAGTTGGATGCTCAACTGACTGAGCCGCCCAGGTGCCCCAAATTGATTTCATTTTTTAAAATCCACTTGCAGAAAAAAATATATATCTAGAGTAGTGGAATGATCATTCTGACTGTGGGAAAATATTTCTAGTTACAAATGAAAATCATTTCTCTGGAAGAGTCAAGCTGAGTAAATGTTGATCTTGATCTGTAACTTAGATAGATAGCATTATGTATGAGTAGTGGTAAGAAACATATGTAGAAGGAAAGGAAATTGGAAATGGGCCCAAGTTCCAAAGTGGACTCTGGAGAATGGTCTCAATTACAAAGACTGATCCACAGTGGGTGGGTGGCAAGCTCATACTCAACAGAGGCAGTGGCCGGCCGTGGAGTATCCATTTTACTGATGGAACTCAGCCTGAAGAAATTAAGTGACGTTTAGTCCTTGGGAGTCAACCAGTCAGGTGACTGCCATTACGGAAGTATGCCACCGTATGTGGTCAGAAAATGTTTTGCTTCTAAAGAAGACTGATTTGAATGACTGCAAATGTTCAGAGGAGGGTTGAACACCAGTTAGAAGGGCAGAGACTGTAAAATTTGGAAGAGGAACAAAAACTCAGTTCCACCCATCCATGCATCCATGCACCTATTCATCTTCAATTGCTTGTTTGCTTGGTTAAACCAACACATATTTATTGAGCTCTTTCTTTGTACCATGCATTGAGCTAGGTGCTGGGGGTATAATGGGGAGCAAAGCAGATATGGTCTGTGTCATCCTGGCACTTACAGTCTAACGGGTGTGATAGAGGTAACTAACAATCATAAATGTATGACCACAAATTGTGAGAAGGGTCTGAAGCAAGGACACACAGTACTGTGAAAAAAATAGTAGGACACTTGACCTAGTCTGGGGGTCAGGGGAGCTCCCCTGATGAAGAGGTGTTTGAACTGAGATCTGAAAGAGAAGGAGTTACCAGGTAAAGAACAGGAGGAGAGTGAGCTGGCTTGTGCATGGGTCAATTGTAGGTATTTCCTCCAAATTCCACATTCAGGTTTGTGGGTGGGGTGAAATCAGCCAGTCACGGTGGGAATATTTGCATCATGAAAATCTGCAAGCACTACAAATGGGATTTTCTTTTGGAAAGCCAGTTGTGAGACATTTGTCGGCATCCCCCTGGGAGAAGGGGAATGTAACTGACATTCACACTAATCACCCACTAGGACTCAAGTGCTAAGATACTGGGTATATTACTTCACTTAATGTTCACACTAAGTCTGTGTTGTAGAAATATTTACCCTCAGTTCCTGGACATGGAGTAGGACTTAAAATAAGAAAGTGAGTTTCCTCAAATTGTTGAGCTAGAAAGTCAACAAGGTCATATTTGAACCCAAGTCTGCTGGGCTTTAAATAAACAAAAAAGAACTTTTTAGAAGAGTCCTTGTAAATGATTCACTCCTAGATGTGTAATTTGCAGGAGTTAAAAGTAACCTTTTTGTTTTGTTTTGTTTTGTTTTTTGCAAACATAGAGGGGAATCTATGTCAAAGATTTAGTCATCTCATTAATTAGTGAGGGAACCAGTACAAGGGTCAAGCCAGTTTAAAGAGCCTTTATGGAAGTTTAAGGCACTTTAATAAAGAAATCGTAGAATAAATTATCTGGGTTAGAAACAAAACTGATTAATGTTTTACAGGGCAATAAACCATAACCTTTGGGATTATTATCTCTTCTACTAGAGAGAAATCATTTGTATCTTTATTGGACATAAATCTACAAGCTAACATAACTTCACAGAATATGGGCCCCTAATTAGTAGTAAATAGAAAAGTCAGAAAATGGTAACTCCTCCAGAAAATGAAATAATCCTTGAGAGGATTGTCAAATAATGCTTCAGTGTGACATTGCAAGGGCACACAGGCATTCTCTTGGTTTTATTTCTGTGTTTTGAATAATTTTTCTTTCTTTAAAATTTTTTTAAAAACTTTATTTGAGAGAGAGAGAGAGAGAGAGAGAGAGAGAGAGAGAGAGAGAGAGGGAATATCCCAGGCAGGCTTTATGCTCAGCAGTGGAGCCCGATGTGGGGCTTGATGTGGGGCTCGATCCCATGACCCTGGGATCATGACCTGAGCTGAAATAAAATTGGATGCCCAGCCAACTGAGCCACCCAGGAGCCCCTGTATAATTTTTCTTAAATGTGAACAGGTAACTTTCGTTCTAACCTGGATATCTAGCTTTAGGGACACACGAACCTAAAATGCGGCACCCAGGCACATTGAATATCTTAAGCTGAAACAATTTGAGAAAACAGCAGGTGTAGGAAGCTTACTCTGACTTCTCCCTAACCTCCTTCTCCTTCGCTGATACAGGTGATGAAACCTCCCATGTGAAAGGTACCCTCTCTGTACCAGGAGGAAGGAAAACATTGTTATCACCAGAGACAGGGAGTTTGGGGCTTGGAAATCTATACAAACAAACCTTATTAAACTAAACCTTATCTTCCTAGCTGCTTCTTCACCATTTACTATCCTAGCCCAAACCTCTCCATCTTTTCAATTCTTTACATATTTACTGTTTCTTTGTCCAAAAGGTATAAAAGCTTCTTGCTCTGGTCACTTCGGCAGGCCTTCATTCTCTTGTAAAGGCTCTTGTGCACATGCAAAGATTCAAAATTTGTATGCTTTCTCTCTTGCTAACCTGTCTTTGTCAGTTTAATTTTCAGGCTCTGCCAGGGACCCTAAGTTTTTCCTATTCCACAGTGATATGTAGTCAAGTGTGGGACTCTAGAATGAAATCTGCCCTGGTTCCATCCCTTACTAGCTGTGTGGCTTTGGGTGAATTAAGGAACCTCTCTTAATTCCTCAATTTCCTCCTCTGTGACACATCTGTGTCAGAATAATTGTACTTACCTCCTAGGTTGCTGAGTGGATTAAGAGGTGATGGTGTCTGGGATTAGGGTGGGCCTATCTAGGCTTCCCCTGTCAACTTTTACCAGCAGCTGCTCTCTGTTTCCAAGGTAGGGTCGATGGAGAGGATGTTGTTGGGCTAACGTATGTTGACAACCCTTTAAGGTGGGAAGCTGATAGAACAATAAGCCAAGAAATAGAAGGGAAGGAGTGTGATAGTAAAGGGAGTTTTATTTGGCATGTTGATGATGTCCTAGCAAAGTATGTAATTCCAAAAGAAAAGCCAGAAGTGGGACTTAGAGGTACAGTTAAAAGGCAGTTTGCTAAGGTACAGCATTGGGGTCTCAGAGTCTCCACCCGTAACTAGCACCTAATTTCTTCACCTGGGTTCTGGACAATTTATAAAATAAAACAAAGAGTGAAGATTGAGTCCAAAATGCTCATTTGGTTATGGACAGAGGTTAAGCTGGACTATATGGGTCTATCAACGGAACTTCAGCATTAGGCGACTTCCCCACCCAATGCCCGGGGCAGAGGAGAACATATGCTTTCTGTGGGCAGGCTCACTCCCACCAGAATGCCCGCAGAGCTGATGGGGAACCAGTTGTTCTCCCTGAATTTGTCAGATACATCATTGTACCTGCCCTGATCCATAAGCAGGATGACTAAGGGGATGGAGAGAGGCCCAGGGCTATGCTAATTCAGGTCCTTACATAGGAAGGAAGCATTAGGAATGGGGAAGAAGTGTATCTGGGCACATACAGAATCTGAAAGGAGAGTGATACAGGGAGGTTACAGAGATGGTGGCCCCCATGTGGGCCACCACACCTCTCTGTCTCCCTATAAGCAGTATTTCAAGCAGAGTCAACTCCTGGACCCTGTTTGGTCAAGTTCGAGTTCAGTCTTATCCTCTTCTGGGTAAGTTTGAAGTTTTGGAGTACAAGAAAGCTAGTTTTAGTGAACACTGACCATTGACCTCTCTTGTCTCCTGCTGGCCTAGGAGAACTGATAATGCATTTCTTGTACCCAGAGGTACAGACGTTGAAATTGCTAACGGCCCAAAGACCTCAGTCCCAGTGCTCTAGTCCTTAGACTGTTCCCAGAGCCTACTGAAAATAAATCTGTGAGACATTGAGAAGCCTTGTTAATCTAGGGAAGCCCAATTCAATTCAATGAACTGCTTTATTGAACTGCCCTTATTTTTTCTTTTTTAAATTAAAAAAAATGAATTTATTTATTTTTGAGAGAGAGAGAGAAAGAGAGAGAGAGAGAAAGAGAAGGAGATTGAATACATGCAAACGGGGGAGAGGGGCAGAGGGACAGAGGGAGAGAGAGAGAAAGACAGAGAGAGAGAGAGAGAGAGAATCTTAAGCAGGATCCTCGCTCAGCTTGGAACCTGATGTGGGGCTTGATCCCAAGATCCTGGGGTCATGACCCGAGCTGGAATCAAGAGTCGGATGCTTAATTGACTGAGCTGTGCAGGTGCCCCTGAATTGCCTTTCAATCAGTCTACTTTCTGTTCAAAGAGTGCATAACTCGGAAGGATGTGAAGACATAATCACAAGTCTTTTCTTGTCTGGGGATTTGTTATACGAATCTCGGAAGTTACAAGACTATGTAGGAAAGTGACATTGTCATAGTACAAAAATATTCACTGAATGTTTTCCTACTGGTGTGCATTTCCTTTCACTCTCTTTCCCCATCGCTTCCACTTTGCCACATTTTCTCCTTGTGGGTATGCTAAATACAAAGCTTCCACCCACTATGCTGAAGAAATTGATCTCATCAGCCACCCCCCCCCCCTCGCCCCCCGTTTGGCCAGGTGAGACAGGGGCAACCGGAGTGCCTGTGCAGGACCCTGACACAGAGAGCAGCCTGACAGCATGCTCTGCCTTGTCCCCCTCCAGCGGCAAGTGTGATGCAAGGGTGCTACGTTTGAGCTGAACCGTCGGGCGTTTACTTTAGCAGGGCCTGTAGAGTTTGCCATTGTTCACCGTGGACAAGGGACTATGGACTTGCTAGTGAAGTTGGTGGGGTGAACGATCAAAGTGGTGATGGTGGATGAGGTGTTGAGGGGGGTGGGGGTTCCTGGCAGGTGCAGCTCCCAAACCGAGGGCTGAAATTCCTACTTTTACATGCAACAGCTAATTCTGTGCATTTGTGGACAAATGTGCTCTTTTAGTTTAGCCTCCAAGCTGCCTGTGGGGTGAATGCTCTTATCAAGCATGCCCCTTCTACTAATTTGAGCTATGGTGTTTTTTTAAAATATATTTTTTAAGTAACCTCTACACCCAACATGGGGCCCAGGCTGACAACCCTGAGATCAAGAGTCGGATACTCTACCAACTGAGCCAATCAGGTACCCCAGTTTGAGCTGTCTTTTTTCGAATTATTTGTTTTGAAAAAGTTGGAATGGACTCGCATCTATTCTTATAATACAAAAACCTTTCAACGTTACGATTATCAGTGAAAGAAAAAAAGGAGGTGTTACAGTCTTTAAATATTTCAACCGTAGGGGCGCCTGGGTGGCTCAGCCAGTTAAGCATTTGACTTTGGCTCAGGTAGATCTCATGGTTTGTGGGTTTGAGCCCTGTGTCAGGCTCTGTGATGACAGCTCAGAGCCTGGAACCTGCTTCCGATTCTGTGTCTCCCTCTCTCTGCCCCTCCCCCACTCATGCTCTGTCTCTGTCTCTCAAAAATAAAATGTTAAAAAAATAAATAAATATTTCAAAATATCCACATGGGTGGTATCCTTACTTTTTGCAGGTACTACTAAGGACATTTCAAGAGTGACTTCTTTAAAGAGGTCTTGTCTGAGCACCCAGTTTAATCCCCCTTCACTCTCTGTCTCTTAAACTTACTCTATTTTTCTTCATGGCACACCTGTCACTATCCATCACTTTCTTGTTCATTTTCTGCCTCTCATACTTGATTATAAATTCCATGAAGCCAAGGGTTTTCTTTCTCGTTAGTCAATTCCGTAGTAACATCATGGTCTAGAATAGTGCTTGGAACATAGTAGGTGCTCAATAAATGTTTGTTGAATGAATTCATGAATTAGCTGACCACTTACAAGTTTATTTTCTCTCAAACACATGTACTTACTCAAAAGGAGAGTCTACCCTGGGTATCATTTTCACGAATGTCTTTGTGGTCAGTCGCTATTGATCATCTGATATTGCATACCAGACAAATGCAAAATATGTAACAGCAAGTGAAGTGACAGAACCTTCAAAATAAGAAGGACTTCATGTAGTTGATAAAGACAATATGGGAGAACTGCTAAGCCATTGGCAAATCTAGCAGAGTTATGTCAGCTAAAACAATTTGAGATTGAAATAGAGGTAACTCACAAGCATAATGACAAGACAAGAGTTTCAAAAGGGAATGATTTAAATGCCAAAGAATTAAGAGTTACATGGTAAAAAATTAAAAAAAAGATAGGGGCGTCTGGGTGGTTTAGTCGGTTAAGCGTCCGACTTCGGATCAGGTCATGGTCTTGCAGTTCGTGGGTTCTAGCCCCGCATCAGGCTCTATGCTGACAGCTTAGAGTCTGGAGTCTGCTTCAGATTTTGTGTCTCCCTCTCTCTCTGCCCCCTCCCCCACGCGTGCTCTGTCTGTTTCTCTTTCTTGGAAAGATAGATAAACATTAAAAAATTAAGAAAAAAAGAGTTACTTGGTAAAATCAATGAAAACTTTGGAAATTTTTGCAAAATGACCAGTCTTGTAATTTTGCTTTGGAAGTCAAGCATGAAGTAAAAAATGTTAGGAGAATGAATGAGGTGGAAGATGTTCTAGCTTGCTCTTTTATAAATGGTCAGATAACTAGGCAATTCTTGTTAGTACATGGTTACAATTATAATAAAATTTGGTTAAATACAAGGCTAAGAAATTTATTTTTCTAATTTCTGGTTTTATTTCTCAAATTTACCTCTTGATAAAACCTAAATTCTTACCTCCCCCAACTATTTACTATGACATTTCGATTCCTGTTTAAAATGATTCACTTGCAGTGGCCTTTTATTTCTTAATTTTTTTTTTACTTTTTAAAATTTTATTTATTTATTTTTAATTTTAATGTTTTATTTATTTATTTAATTTTTAAAATTTACATCCAAATTAGTTAGCATATAGTGCAACAATGATTTCAGGAGTAGATTCCTTAATGCCCCTTATCCATCTAGCCCATCCCCCTCCCACAACCCCTCCAGCAACCCTCTGTTTGTTCTCCATATTTAAGTCTCTTCTATTTTGTCCCCCTCCCTGTTTTTCTATTATTTTTGTTTCCCTTCCCTTATGTTCATTTCTGTGTCTTAAAGTCCTCATATGAGTGAAGACATACAATATTTGTCTTTGACTAGTTTCACTTAGCGTAATACCCTCCAGTTCCATCCACATAGTTGCAAATGGCAAGATTTCATTCTTTTTGATTGCTGAGTAATATTCCATTATATACATATACCACATTTTCTTTATCCATTCATCCATTGATGGACATTTGGGCTCTTTCCACACTTTGGTTATTGTTGATAGTGCTGCTATAAACATGGGGGTGCATGTGTCCCTTTGAAACAGCATACCTGTATCCCTTGGATAAATCCTTGGATAAATTTTGGATACTAACCGTTTATCTGATATGTTGTTTGCAGATATCGTCTCCATTTCCATTGGTTGCCTTTTAGTTTTGCTGATTGTTTCCTTTGCTGTGCAGAAGCTTTTTATTTTGATGAGGTCCCAATAGTTCACTTTTGCTTTTGTTTCCCTTGCCTCCGGAGACATGTTGAGTAAGAAGTTGCTGCGGCTAAGGTCAAAGGGGTTTTGGCTGCTTTCTCCTCGAGGATTTTGATGGCTTCCTGTCTTATGTTGAGGTCTTTCATCCATTTTGAGTTTATTTTTGTGTATGGTGTAAGAAAGTGGTCCAGGTTCATTTTTCTGCATATCCTGTTTCCCCAGCACCACTTGGTGAAGAGATTGTCTTTATTCCATTGGATATTCTTTCCTGCTTTGTCCAAGATTAGTTGGTCATACGTTTGTGGGTCCATTTCTGGGTTCTCTATTCTGTTCCATTAATCTGAATGTCTGTTTTTGCTCCAGTACCATACTTTCTTGATGATCACAGCTTTGTAATACAGCTTGAAGTCCGGGATTGTGATGCCTCCAGTTTTGGTTTTCTTTTTCAAGATTGCTTTGGCTATTCAGGGTCTTTTCTGGTTTCATACAAATTTTAGGATTGTTTGTTCTAGCTCTCTGAAGAATGCTGGTATTATTTTGATAGGAATTGCATTGAATATGTAGATTGCTTTGGACAGTATTGACATTTTAACAATATTTGTTCTTCCTATCCAGGAGCATGGAATCTTTTTCCATTTTTTGGTGTTGTCTTCAATGTCTTTCATAAGCTTTCTATAGTTTTCAGTGTATAGATTTTTCACCTCTTTGGTTAGATTTATTCCTGGGTATTTTATGGTTTTTGGCACAATTGTAAATGGGATGGATTCCTTGATTTCTCTTTCTGTTGCTTCATTGTTGGTGTATAGGAATGCAACCGATTTCTGTGCATTGATTTTACATTTTGCAACTTTGCTGAATTCATGAATCAGTTCTAGCAGTTTTTTGGCGGAATCTTTTGGGTTTTCCATATAGAGTATCATGTCATTTGCCAAAAGTGAAAGTTTGATCTCCTCCTGGCCGATTTGGATGCCTTTTATTTCTTTGTGTTGTCTGATTGCAGAGGCTAAGACTTCCAATACTATGTTGAATAACAGTGGCGAGGGTCGACATCCCTGTCTTGTTCCTGACCTCAGGGGGAAAGCTTTCAGTTTTTTCCCATTGAGGATGATATTAGCATTGGGTCTTTCGTATATGGCTTTATGATCTCGATGTATGATCCTTCTATCCCTACTTTCTGGAGGGTTTTTATCAAGAAAAGATGCTGTATTTTGTCAAATGCCTTCTCTGCATCTATTGAGAGGATCATATGGTTCTTGTCCTTTCTTTTATCTATGTGATGAATCACGTTAATTGTTTTGCGGCTATTGAACCAGCCCTGCATCCCAGGTATAAATCCCACTTGGTCGTGGTGAATAATTTTTTTAATGTATTGTTGGATCCGGTTGGCTAATATCTTGTTGAGGATTTTTGCATCCATGTTCATCAGGGAAATCGGTCTATAGTTCTCCTTTTTAGTGGGGTTTCTGTATGGTTTTGGAACCAAGGTAATGCTGGCCTCATAGAAAGAGTTTGGAAGTTTTCCTTACATTTCTATTTTTGGGAACAGCTTCAAGAGAGTAGGTGTTAACTCTTCCTTAAATGTTTGGGAGAATTCCCCTGGAAAGCCATCTGGTGCTGGACTCTTGTTTTTTGGGAGATTTTTGATTACTAATTCGATTTCTTTACTGGTTATGGGTCTGTTCAAATTTTCTATTTCTTCCTGTTTCAGTTTTGATAGTGTACATGTGTCTAGGAATTTTTCCACTTCTTCCAGATTGCGCATTTTATTGGTGTATGATTGCTCCTAATATTCTGTTATTATTGTTTTTATTTCTGCAGTGTTGGTTGTGATCTCTCCTCTTTCATTCTTGATTTTATTTATATGGGTCCTTTGCTTTTTCTTTTTGATCAAACTGGCTAGTGGTTTATCAATTCTGTTAATCCTTTCAAAGAACCAGCTTCTGGTTTCATTGATGTGTTCTACAGTTATTTTTGGTTTTGATAACATTGATTTCTGCTCTAATCTTTATTATTTCCTGTCTTCTGCTGGTTTGGGGCTTTATTTGCTGTTATTTTTCCATCTCTTTAAGGTGTAAGGTTAGGTTGTGTATCTGAGACCTTTCTTCCTTCTTTACGAAGGTCTGGATTGCTATATATTTTCCTCTTATGACCACATTTGCTGCATCCCAGAGGTTTTGGGCTGTGGTGTTATATTCATTGGCTTCCATGTAGTTTTTAATTTCCTCTTTAACTTCTTGGTTAGCCCATTCATACTTTAGTAGGATGTTCTTCAGTCTCCAAATATTTGTTACCTTTCCATTTTTTTTCTTGTGGTTGATTTTGAGTTTCATAGCATTGCGGTCTGAAAATATGCACTGTATTATCTCTATCTTTTGTACTTGTTGAGGGCTGATTTGTGTCCCAGTATGTGGTCTATTCTGGAGAACGTTCCATGTGCACTGGAGAAGAATGTATATTCTGCTGCTTTAGGATGAAATGTTCTGAATATATCTGTTAAGTCCATCTGGTCCAGTGTGTCATTTAAAACCATTGTTTCCCTGTTGATGTTTTGATTAGATGATCTGTCCATTGCTGTGTGGTGTTGAACTTCTCTACTATTATGGTATTATTATCAATGAGTTTCTTTATGTTTGTGATTAATTGATTTATATATTTGGATGCTATCACATTTGGTGCATGACTATTTACAATTGTTAAGTCTTCTCGGTGGACAGACCCCTTGATTATGATATAATGTCCTTCTTCATCTCTTGATACAGTCTTTATTTTAAAGTCTAGATTGTCTGATAGAAGTATGGCTACTCCGCCTTTCTTTTGTTGACCATTAGCATGATAGTTGGTTCTCCACCTGCTTCCTTTCAATCTGAAGGTGTCTTTAGGTCTAAAGTGGGTCTCTTGTAAACAGCACATAGATGGATCTTGTTTTCTTATCCATTCTGTTACCCTATGTCTTTTGATTGGAGCGTTGAGTCCATTGACATTTAGAGTGAGTACAGAAAGATATGAATTTATTGCCATTATGTTGCTTGTAGAGTTGGAGATTCTGGTAGTGTTCTATGGTCCTTTCTAGTCTTTGTTGCTTTTGGTCTTTATTTATTTGTTTTTTTTTTTTTTTTTTTTTTTTTTTGTCTTTTCTTCCCTCAGAGAGTCCCCCTTAAAATCTCTTGCAGGGTTGGTTTAGTGGTTACAAACTCCTTTAATTTTTGTTTGTCTGGGAAACTTTTCATCTCTCCTTTTATTTTGAATGACAGCCTTTCTGGGTAAAGAATTCTTGGCTGCATATTTTTCTGATTCAGCACATTGAATATATCCTGCCACTCCTTTCTGGCCTGCCAAGTTTCTGTGGATAAGACTGCTGCAAACCTGATCTGTCTTCCCTTGTAGGTTAAGGACTTTTTTTCCCTTTCTGCTTTCATGATTCTCTTCTTGCCTGAGTATTTTGTGAATTTGACTATGAGATGCCTTGTTGATGGTCGGTTTTTGTTGAATCTAATGGGAGTCCTCTGTGCTTCCTGGATTTTGATGTCTGTGTCTTTCCCCAGGTTAGATAAGTTTTCTGCTATGATTTGCTCACATAACCCTTCTACCCCTATTTCTCTCTCTTCCTCTTCTGGGACCCCTATGATTCTGATGTTCCTTTTTAATGAGTCACTGATTTCTCTAATTCTTAAATTGTGCTTTTATGCCTTAGTCTCCCTCTTTTTTTTTCTGCTTAATTATTCTCCATAAGTTTGTCCTTTATAACATTGATTCTCTGCTCTGTCTCATTCATCCTTGCTGCCATGGCATCCATTCAATATTGCAGCTCAGTTATAGCATTTTTTATTTCATCTGGACTAGTTTTTACTTTTTTATCTCCACAGAAAGGGATTCAAATCTATTTCCGACTCCAGCTAGTATTCTTATTATCATGATTCTAAATTCTGGTTCAGACATCTTGCTTGTATCTATTGGTTAAGTCACTGGCTGTCGTTTCTTTCTGCTCTTTTTTGGGGGGTGAATTCCTTCATTTTGTCATTTTGAAGGGAGGAAAGGAATTAATGAGGTAAAAAAATTAAAATTAAAAAATTAAATTAAAAAATATTAAAATTTAAAAAATTAAACACACACAGACACACACACACACAATAGAGTAAATGATGCTAGATCTTAGGTGTGTTTTGGTCTGGGTTTTGAAAGAGATTTGATAGATTAGAGAAAAAAGGGGAATAAAAAAACAAAAAGAAAAAAAAGGAAATCTTTTGAAAATTTGAAAAAACGAATGCAGTGAAGTAGAATAAAATGAAATGATGGAAGTAAAATAGAATTTGAAAAAATTTACACAAAAGTAAAAAATATGGTAGAAAAAAATTCAAGAAAAATATTTTTAATAAAAATGAAAATAATAAAAATTTTTCTCTTTCTGTATTCAAGAAAAAGAAAAGAAACGAAAAAGAGAAAAGAAGAAAAAAAAAGAAAATTGAATAGATGGACCGGCGAACATACCGAAATACAACTGAAATTACTTCAATTTCCCCTAGAAGTCAAACTATGAAGCACTTTATAGTCCATAAAGTAAGCAGGCGGAGAAACTTGTGTTCCTGAAGAGGGAGGTTGGCCCAGGTGGCGGGGCTTAGTGTAACGGCTCTGTTCTCCACTAGATGGCGCTGCTTAGCTTACTGGGGTAGGTTGTGCCGCTTGTAGGTACGTATGCGCATGCGCGGGAGTGGTGAAAATGGTGTCGCCCAGATACCTGGTCTCTAGTATGGAACTCCCTTCTCCGGGATTAGTTTAGCAATCGTGCACCTGTCCTTTGTCTTCGGCTTCCGTCCACTCCCCGCTTTTACACCATCTGCAACCGAGCCCCAGGCAGCACCTCCCTCCTGAGTTGTATCTCAGATGCGGCTGTTTTTCCCGACCCCTTACTTCTGAGGGACTGCGGCTTTGACCCGTTCTGCTCCTCTGCGAGAGGGTCTCACCGAGCGGTGGCCGGGTGCCGGCTGCACCCAGGAACGTTTGCTGGTTGCTGCTGCCGATGCCCAGATACTGCAGCCGGGGGCCAGCCCGCCCCAGAGAAAGTTCGCGCGATCGTGTAGCAGCGGCGTTTCAGGGATTATGGAAAATCAGGACACACATCTGGCACCAGGCTCCGCCCCCAGCGACCTTGTTCCCGCACCAGCGAATGTGGCCATTCTCCCGGGTCCGCCGGGGTCTTTGCCTGTGCGGGGGCCACGCCGCCTCTACCAGCTGTCCTCCACCAGCTGTCCTCCCAGCGGGGGAACCGCCTCTCCCGTGTGGCCCGAAGCCCCCCGGACCCCACTCTGCTCCTGGGAATTCGCCCTTCCCACCCGAGCGCCGCCAGGTATGGAGCTGCGGAGTTTCAGCCTCTGCTCCCCCTGTTTATACTCTTAAGGGAATTTAAACCCTCTCCTTTCTCCTTTCTCCCTTTTTAGTTCAGTCCCTGTGGGTGTTTCCACTTTTCCACTTTCTCTCCAGCTGCTTTTGGGGGGGTGCTTTTCCCATATTCTCCCCCCGTCTCCATCCTCTCTCCGCACACAAAAGTGCCTCCTTGCCCTATGTGGCTTCTCTCTCCCCCAGTTCGCCTCTCCGCGCCGTGTACCTGCTGAGTTCTGTGGTTCAGGTGGTGCAGACTGTTGTGTTAACCTCAGATCAGTTTTCTAGGTGTGCAGGATGGTTTAGTGTTGATCTGGCTGTATTTCATCAAAAAATTTTCATTTAAATGTTTGTTTATTTTTGAGAGAGAGAGACGGAGCACAAATGGGGGAGGGGCAGAGAGAGAGAGAAACCCCAAATCTGAAGCAGGCTCCAGGCTCCGTGCCTGGATGGTCGGATGTGGGGCATGAACTGATGAACCATGAGATCATGACCTGAGCCGAAGTAGGATGCATAACCAACTGCCCCTGCAGTGGCCTTTTCATGATACATTTTTTTTATTTTTCGGGAACTAGGGTCATGGCATGTGATAAGTAGAATATTCAGAAGTCTATTCAAGGTTCAGGGAGGGAATGTCCAGCTTGGAATGTCATCCATAAGCAAATCAAGGTGGTAAGGGGTGAATTGGAGGAGTTATCTCTCAAGGCAACTCAATCTCAAGGCCTTAGGGTTGCATATGTTTGGATTCAAATCTCTGTTCTGTCTCTCCCTTGCTCTGTGAATCGGGGCAAATTACTTCTTGGAGTTTGCTTTCTCATCTAAAAATTAATACATGGAAAAATAAATCGCCACATTACATGTAATGAGATAATAAAGACATCTCAGTTCTGCTTTCTCCTTCAAGAACTTGGGCATAGATAAATATGACATTGCTCTTGTTGGTCAGCTTTGAAGATTTGGAATTAGGTGTCCCTTCTACTAGGTGATGTTGTTAGTAAAAATCCAGACATATCAACAAGTTATGTCAGGGGCTCCACTCCTAATGATTGAGAATGATTCCTCCTTTGCTGACGTTTCCCTCTGCATTCTGGGGGGGGGGGGCACCGGAGTGGGGTGTGTGTGGTGATGACGGCAGCCATGATGGTGGCAAGGGGTCTCAGTGATTTGGTGGGGGTCACGAAGACAAAAGAGTGATCTTAGCTGGAAAGTGCTACCAGGGGATTCATGGAGAGCAAAGTCCATGCTTTCTGATTAGGCAAGAGGGAAAGGAGCCGGGCAACAGGTTTCAAATCCTTTAAGTCAGAGAATTGAAAATGTCCTCGGGCTCATCAGCTATTGATAGTTAATTTACTGGGTAGCTAACATCCTGTATTGTCTCACTGTTTGCTTTTAAGGTAGATGCCATTATTACCTTTCTCCTCGTTTTCCAGATGAGGATACTGAGGCTTAGCCAGGCTAAGTCACTTGGCCAAGCCCTCACAGCTCATGGCAGAACTGGGATTATAATCCAAGTCAGAGAGAGTGCTTTCAACCAGGACACATGGTTGCCAGTTATTGTATAGCCTTATTGACTCTATTTGCCATATGGGTTTCTTGCTGTTGGTGAACTGTTCTTGTTCGTTTGCATGGCTGAGGGAACCTGAGGATGTTTATCATGTTGGCAGGAGAAAGAATCTGGGTAGGAGAACACAGACAAGAAACGTCAGCTGGTGAGGCAACTGGTAAGCCATCAAATATTTATTTAGCAATATTTTGGATCAGGCAGTGTTTTAGCTGAACAAGACACAACTCCCCTCAGTAACTTCTCATTTGTTAGGAGACAGACACAAAAAGAATGTTACAGTTGATCCTTAAACAACGCAGCACTGCCCAGTAAAACATCTGTATAACTTCTCATTCCCCCCAAAATCTAACTCTACTAGTACGCTAATCACCTACTGTTGACCGGAAGCCATCCTGGTAACATAAAGTCAATCAACATATATTTTGTGTGTTATTTGTATGATAGACTGTATTCCTATAAAGTAATAGAGAAAAGAAAATGTTATGAGGAAAATCGTAAGGAAGAGAAAACATACTTATAGGACTGTACTGTATTTATTGAAAACAATTTGCATATAAGTAGACCCATGCAGTTCAAACCTGCATTGTTCAAGGGTCCACTGTACATGACAGTAAGAAAAGGGCAACGACAAAGCAGTACATGAAGGGCAGTCGTTACAAATTGGAGGTAACTCTGCTTTAAGGATCCAGGGAAGGCTTCACAGAGGGAGATAATCGATCTCTCTCTCGAAAGAGAGTTGGGGTGGATTCGAGTTCCCAGTGGAGGCAATGCCTTGTGCCAAAGAGAGGAGGTATGGCGCAGCTGACAGTTCGGTAGTGTTGGATGGTAGGTCCAGAGTGGAGTGGGGGAAGCTGTAGGACAGGACTCTGGCGACCTGGGCAAATGGGGTCAGATCACGAAGGGTCTCCTCTTCCAGGTTCAGTAATTTGGACGATTATCTCTAATCAGAGGAGGAATTTTGAAGGATAGTAAACAGTCTGCACTGGATCCTTTCTGTCTGCCCTTCCGTATATGCTCTCCATTGTCTTTGCTCTGTCTGCACTTTAGGAGGCCGACTTCCGTGGGTGACATCAGTCGGTATGTTAGTTTCCTAGGATTGCCACCACAAAATACCACAAACCAGGTGGCTTGTCCATTCACCGTTCTGGAGGCTGGAAGTCTGGAACCCAGGTGTTAGCAGGATTGATTTCCTCGGGAGGTTCTGGGGGAGAGTCTGTTCATGCTTCTCTCCTAGCTTCCGGCGTTTGGGCCATCCTCAGCTTGTGGATGCATCACTCCGACCTCTGCTCGTCTTCACACAACATTTTCTCCCGTGTCTCTGTTGGTGTGTCTTATCGTCATTGATAAGGACACCAATCATATTGCATTTAGCTCACCCTACTTCAGTATGATCTCATCTTAAATTGATTACATTGTCAATTTATGTCATTTGTCAATCTATGCCAAAGATTCACAAAGATCCTATTTTCAAACAAGGTATAGGTACCAGGGGTTAGGACTTGCATATAACTTTTTGAGGGGCACGATTCAATCCACAATAGTTGGTAACCTTGCCCTTTGAGTTTTGGCTGGGTTAGGCCATTGGGGAGCATGGGCAGGGGGTCAGAGGGAGGGAAGAAAATAAACTTAGGGAACTTATTCCCAAGCTTTGCACTTTTGGGGTCACCATGGACTGCCTTCATCTGTCAGCTGAAGGCCATAACTCTTGAGGTGTAGCCCTCTCCACAAAAAAGTCTCTCTGTCTCATTTATAATTGTTTTCTCCCCTTGCCTCATTAGGCCTCAGAATGGTAAAAATATCTCATTGTTACTAGTCTGGGAGTATTTCATTATCCCTATGATTTCCTTACAGTCTGCCCAAACCCAAATCTCTATATTAAAATTTCCACCAAGTTAACTAATTTGAGTGTCATCTTATTCCAATCAGCATTTTTATGGAAACCATGACAATATTTTTATTTTACATAATTGCTTAGGTAGCAGAGTAGAGTATGGATTGGAAAGGGAGGCAAGAAAGGAGGCACTGAGACTAGAGAGGAAGGCAGTAAGTATAATAATTCAGGTAAGAGATGACTGGACTTGAACTTGAAAGATAGTGGTTATGATGGAGAGGAGAGGAGGGATACACAAATATTTGGAGATAGAATTAATATGGCTCGGGACAACCCTTGTAACCAATCAGATTCATCCTCACCAAATACTGGTAAGAGGAAATTCTTGCACCAACTTCAGAAAAAGTGAAGATTTACAGATCAGCAGAAGAGAGGCAAGTAGGATAGGTACCCCCCAAACTTTTAAATAATGTGACATGGAGCCAGGCTTGGTGGAATCAGGGACGATTCGAGTTTTTAAGGGTTTCAGTGTCCTGTCCCATTGGGTCAGGATGGCATTTCTGGCTCCATCCCATTTCCCAGGTCCCTTTAGGCGGTACTGGTAAGGAGTACACGGTCCAAAGAAAACTTCCCAAGCGAGTCTGGGATCCTTGAGGAACAGAAATGGGACACTGGGCTTGGTGCCTATGCATGCGGCAATGTCATCCATGTAGGTGATGTACTCAAGTTTGTCTTTACTGATGTCTTTCATCACACCCCTGCAGGGGAAAAAGGTGGATCATTTTTCAGTTTCAAGTTATAAGTCACCCTTCCTCCCGCCATTTTGTTTCTTTTTATCACAGTCAAGCCATGTTTGGGAATGTTTTTCTATGTTGCAAAGCAAAAAAAATAAGAGTTTATCTACAGAAGGTATTTGGGAAGGTAATTTTGTTAAAGGAGATGGTAAAAGGAGGCAATTGGAAGAGCAGTTCTAGATAATGTTTTAGGTTCTTGAATTTGATATAAGCGTAAAATCTCATCCAGTCTCAATACAGCACTTATTGAACGAATGAACATGATCAGAAAGCATCACATATATGGCCACCTAAATTATTGTTATTGACATTAATTGTGAGTTGAGAGAGCCATACATGGGGCCCTGAACATGACACAGATGTGGGTATCATGTATATGAAAGCTTTATTCCTACCTATTTCTGTGGTTAGTAAACTTTCATGATGTCCTAATGACATTCATTCATTCATTCCTTCAATAAATATCACATGAGGCATCATGCTAGCTGCCAGGAATCTAACAATGAATAAAACAAAGTCTGTGTTGTCAAGAAGCTTACCTTCTAGTGAGGAAACTAACAGGCTATAAAAACCCTCAGCCAAGCAGATATATAATAAATCAGGTGGTAATAGGTATTATGAAGAGATATAAAGGAGGGGGGGGAATGCAATGAAGGGATTGAGTAGGCCGCCATATTTATACAGTGTTGTCAGAGAAGGCTTCTCTTAGGAGGCGGTATTTGACAGAGTGAGCCTGGGGGAGAACATTCCAGGCAGAGGTTAGAGTAAGTGCAAAGGTTCTGAGGGGGCTAGGTTTGGGGTGTTTGAGGACCAGGGAGGAGGCTGCCTCGGACTGGAGCACTATGGGTGAGGTGGGAGGACAGTAGGCAGTGAGGGCACAGAGATAGCTGGTTGCTCTGGAGCACTGGGGAGCCCCAAGGAAGTTTCTGGGAGTGAAATGGGAAGCAATTAGAGGGTTTTGACCAGAAGGATAATGTGGTGCTCCTCACTTCTGCCACAGTGTCAAGACTTGACATTCTCTGTATAAGAGCAGAGAGGAGGTCGGGAGACCAGATAAGTGGTGACAGCCAGTGTCCTAGTGAGAGGTGACAGTGGCCTGGTCTGGGGTGGCTGTGGGGGTAGCTAGAAGGGTCTGGATTTCTACCTTCTGTTCGAAGGTAGGAGCTGACAGTATTTGCTGATGTGCGGTATGGAGAGAAAAAGAGGAGAAAAGGATCGCTCAGGGCTTCTGGCTGATCACCCAGAGTGAGTAGCCAGTGACTGAGAAGGGGAAGAAAAGTCTCAGAGCAGCCCGGGTGCAGGATGAGTGGGCAGGTGTTAGAGGGCTAGAGTTCATCCTTAGCTGTATTAAATTTGAGATATCTAAGTGGTATCCAAGTGGAGATATCTAGAGGGACTTGGATTAGGAGTTGGAATTCGAGGGAGAGACTTGGCAGTCATGACTATGTGATGGAATTGAGAGCCACAGGCCTGGGTGAGGCCGCCTAGGAGTGGGTGTTCGTAGAAGTGAGAAAGGATCTGAGGATTAAGGTTGGGGTTCACCAATATTTAGGAGCGAGGAAGAGGTGACCAGGAATTGCAGAGAAAGAGCAGCCTAAGAGACACAAGAACAAAGACACAAGGGGGTTCTGGGGGCCAAGTGAGCTCAAGGTTGCCACCTGTTGGGGCCCTGGCTCTGTATTCTGCTGAGAGGAGCTGGTACCCCCACCTAACACATCCGAGACCACACATCTAGTTGGCGGAACAGTTGGGATTAAAAGCATATTCTTCTGGCTCCGATGCAGGTTTGTGGGTACGGAAATACATCGGTAGGTTTTCCCGAAGAAGCTGCATGTCGTGTCATACCTTTCTATGAGCTGCATCTTTTTCGTAGCCTCAGCCATCAATTTTGGAGACGGAGGTATCTTACAGAGTCCTGTGAGAAACATTGGAAAGAACATTAACGTCACATGTGCCTTTTCCTTTGCGTTCTCTTCTCCCTCGTTTCTGGCCCCCCACTGCTCTATCCTTAGGACGTGTAATAGTCAAAGCTTAGACTGGAACTAGAGGTAATTTCTGGAAGCATAATGCCCCTCCAAACCCACTTAACCAGGGTTTGTGGCATTCTACTGCCAGAATTATGAGGATGGACGCCCCTGTCACCCAGCCCTCAGCCTGCGCTGACCCATCGGCCATCGGTACCTGCTCCAGCTCATTTACCTGCTTGCACATTACATATATTCATATATACTGTTTGTATTGTATTGTTTGTATACCCCTGTTTGTATGTGTGCGTTAAAGCTATTCGTGGGTTAAGTGTAACTACTTAAAATGACCTTGTTTTTATAGCCCTGCTTTGACATGTCTTCACTCCTGTTGTACCGGAAGCCTTGCGCGTGGAAGCGCCTGGTTGTCCCTCAGCCTCACAGAGAGACTAGGCTCTGACCTCTTGAGTGGTTGTGGGCATGTGTTCCTTCTCGGTCTCTCTCCTAGACGGTCTCAGCTCTTGGACTCTGCTCGTCCGACCGGAGCCAAGTGCTGGCCCCAGGGTGGGGGGGTTAGTATCTGCTTGCTATAGGTCTGACTTAGCCCCGTCGTGTGCTTGCCACTAGAGTCACTTTACCCTGTAAAAAGCGGGCAAGACTTTACCTAGTGGTTCTCAGATTGCGTCTGGAGGCTCTCTGGAGAAGCATGCAATCCCTCCTGTGGCGTCATCTAATTGAGTTTTGTTTTGTCAGCTCTATCATTCTGGTGAGCATTTTTGAGCTCATTACAAAACATTAAAAAAAACCTCAAAACACCACGTACTTAAGAGTCTTCTGAGGTTTTAATATAACCAGATAATGTTGTGAAAGCACTTTAATTGGCCTTAAAGAAAGAAATATTTGTGATCATTTAATGAAAATGTGCAGAATCTGAGGTCTATTACATTTGTAGAGGGTGAATGAAGTCGACACAACTTAGTACTGTGTTATATACTGTTGATAAATTACTGGTGATTGTTTTTATTCATTAATGACACAATTCTGCTAAAGAACACCTGGTTGGCTCAATTGTGATTGCTGTTTATAGTTAAAAAATCAGGGGCGCCTGGGTGGCTCAGTCAGTTAAGCGTCATGACTTTGGCTCAGGTCATGATCTTGCACTTTTTGAGTTTGAGCCCCGCGTCGGGCTCTGTGCTGACAGCTCAGAGCCTGGAGCCTGCTTCGGATTCTGTGTCTCCTTCTCTCTCTGCCCCTCCCCTGCTCACGCTCTGTCTCTCCCCCTCTCAAAATAAAATAAAATAAACATTAAAAAAATAAAAAAATCATGCAAATGCAATTCTTTAAAATGCTTACTAATCTAAAACCTGCCCTACTTTGGAGAGGTATGATAGTAACAGCAAGAGTAAGAATGCCAGTTATCAATTAGTAGAGTTCACTATGTGCCAGGTACCATGATAAGTGGTCGGCAGACATTATCCATCTCACAAAACTGTTGTGAAAGAGGTTTTATTATCCCCATTTTACAGACGAAGGGGCTGAGATTCAGAGAGGTCCTCACAAAGATAGTGAGTTTTAGAGTCGGGATCAGACCCTGGTAACCCCGACTCCATCATCTGTGCTCTTACTGTGAAAACTGACAGCAGTTAGTGTCTAGTGTCTAAAATATTTTTTTATAGGCATTACTCAAAGGTTACCATCTCCTCAGAACTCAACTTTATTCACAGTCTGCATTATTCCAGTAACTTCCTTTGGAAGGGATATAGAGTTCTACTTCTAGAAATAAATAGAAAGATTTAGAAGTAAATAAGCTAGAGTAGAACAGAATAAGGATCCCAAAGCTTCCAACAATTTCAGTTAATCTGAGAAACATGATTATATGTTGCTGTGCAAGTTAATCCCATCCACACAACCAAAACCTTTTTTCCACCGTCACGTTAGTGACATAAGCACACCCATGACAATATTACTCATATATGAAATTAAATATTTCCTAAACTTGAAATATCTTATGGTACATTAGCTCACATCTGTTCCATTTTGGCTGAATCACAAGACACTAATTGGAAACTCAGTTGATCACGTAGGGCTTTAAATAGAGTCAAGGTACCTTTGAATACTCTTGTGGCCCAACGTGCCTGGAGCTCTGTGCCTGATAAGATGGATCCTTTAAGGCTGATGAGGCCAATGATAGCTAACGTTGCCCTCTCCAGGTTTGAAGGAAAGACCTGCTTATACAGGAATATCTTCTTTGTACAAAGGCTTTTGAGAGGCTCTTCAAGGAAGGGAAAAGAAAATGTGTATCCTGTCGTAAAGATCACAACGTCGAGGTTTTCCTCCACTGTTCCGTCTTCAAAGACAGCAGAGGTTTCCGTGAACTCCTTCACGCTGGTTTTCATAGTGACCATCCCACAGAGGATACAGATTGGCAGTTCATCATTCACAATGAATTTTGGTTTTCTCCTTTGACACAGAAGGGAAAATTATTCATTGTAGTTGTATCTGTGAGACGCTTGAGCAAATTATGTATTTGGTCAGCTCAGGGGAATTATCTGCCAAGCCAAGGGAGTGAATTGACCAATGTCCAGTTCAAAGTTGTCTACCCAACTTACTGTTTCAATAACATCTTTTGTTTTTCTGCTTCCAGTAGAAGGCATGTGGAAAATGGCTAAACCTATTCTTTCCTGCCTGGGGTTTAAAATTCTCTGTCTCTTGAAATTCATTTCTGGAGCAATGCTTTTCTCGAAGAATTAGGACCGAGTATACAGCAATCCATTTAAGAATCAGGTCTCACATCACCCAGGCCTCAAAGGATTGACGTTAGACAAAGAGGAAATTAGCAAGAAACTTTTTGGATAAAAATAAAAAAATCTGAACCAAGTTATGCAGAAAAATATTTTTTATTACAAACATCATTCCATCTAATCATGGCAGGTATAATGTCTTTATAAAATTGACATATCAAATCATCCACTGCTGTTAATTTTCTTTGTAAGTTGAGAGCTGTCTTACGAAAAAAAAAAATATTTGGGTCAAGCATAAAATAGAAGTCACATTTAATGACCTTACATTCATTTCAAAAGTTTTCTTTTCCTTGCCATGTGCAGCTTCATACAGATGTATGTTATATTAAAATGTTTAATTTTAGGAACTCCTATTGGAAATTCATCCTCTAATCATTTAGCCAGAGAATCATTGGCAAGAGCTGGCCATCTGTACTCAAGATGCTGCAAATATTCCATTTGTAGATGGTGCCCATTTCAAGACTCTTCAAAGCCAATTTTAACGTCCTGACTTTCAAGCTAACATCCTGACTTTTCAAGAAATGAAGAGTTTTTATCTTTCATTATATTCTAGCCTCATGAATTACTACTTTTGTTACCAGACAGAGAATATTCCTATTTGTGGTACCTGATGGACATTGTCTTAAGGAACTAAGCCCAGAGCAGAATAAATAAAGGCAGCATAATAATTACTGAAGATTTGAGTTCTGAATAAAGTAGAATTAAAAATTATTGATTGTTCTTTAAAAATATGTTTATTTAGAGAGAGAGAGAGAGAGCACGTGCATGCACCTGAGTGAGTGGGGGAGGGGCATAGAGAGAGAGGGAGAGACAGAATCCCAAGCAGGCTCCATGCTGTCAGTGGAGAGCCTGACTGGGGGCTTGATCTCATGACCTTGGGATCATGACCTAAGCCGAAATCAAGAGTTGGACACTTAACGGACTGAGCCACCCAGGTGCCCTCAAATTATCGGTTCAATAATTTTCCCATTAAATAAAAAATTTAAGTACCCCTTTGTAATACTTAATCCATAATTCTCATGGTTCAATCTTTTATTCATTTGCCTCTCTTGAATCCAGTTTAGTACACATGAGGGCAGAACTTGCGCCATAAAATTAAGGTATCTTCTTGTAATCACCATATTATAGGGGTAACCCCCATTTGAAGAGCGGTGGATAACCCAGGCACCAGTTCTAGTACTGAGAAGTACCTAAAAAGTAAGGAAGGATACATATACGTACATCATTTTGTAGCATGTTTGCTTGATGTGCTTCAAATGTTCTTATAACATCTGTCCTTTTTAAAGAAGTTTTTATCTTAATCCCAGTTCATTAACATCCAGTGTTATATTAGTTTCAGGTGTACAATATAGTAATTCAACCCCTGCACACATCACCCGGTGCTCATCGCGCCAAGTGCACTTTTAGTCCCCATCACCTGTTTCGCCCATCCCCCCCACCTCCCTCCCTTCTGGTGCTCTCAGCTTGTTCTCTGTGGGTAAGAGTGTGTTTCTTGGTTTGCCTCTTTCTCCCTTTGCTCATTTGTTTCCTAAAGTCCACACGTGAGTGAAATCATAGGGTATTTGTCTTTCTCTGACTTATTTCACTTAGCGTTATACTCTCTGGCTCCATCCATGTTGTTGCAAATGGCAAGATTTTCTTCATAGCTTCTGTTTTTAACTGGTGAGTTTGTACATAGAACTGCAAATGACTGTTTCTGTTGTTTTCGTTTTTATAAGTCACTTTTTCCTGATCTATATATCTGTTAAGTATTTTTATCATGTTCACTATAAAAATTATAGTGCTAGTAGATATGTGCGCTGTTGACCTGGCGACCTTTTACATACAAATAATACAGAATGTAAAGTGGAGTTTTGGGAAAGCAATTTTAACTGAGTTCAATAAAAATCTTAAAAATCTCTTTCCCGGGGCGCCTGGGTGGCTCGGTCGGTTGAGCGTCCGACTTCAGCTCAGGTCACGATCTCACGGTCCGTGAGTTTGAGCCCCGCCTCGGGCTCTGGGCTGATGGCTCAGAGCCTGGAGCCTGCTTCCGGTTCTGTGTCTCCCTCTCTCTCTGCCCCTCCCCCATTCATGCTCTGTCTCTCTGTCTCAAAAATAAATAAACATTAAAAAAAAAATTAAAAAAAAAAATCTCTTTCCCAAATCTAATAATGTCCTATAATATATGTTAAAGTGGAGCAGATTTCTAACTTGCGAATCTATGCTTGGACTTTCTAAAGTCATTCTGCACACTTCGTGGGCAAAGTGAAGGCTGTTTTTATCTGAAAACAAATTCTAAATGTGACTTCTAATAGAAAATTTGGACGTGTTCAGAAAATAACTTCCATTTTCTATTTTTATATGGGGGTTTCGCCAGAATTATGAAGAGAGAGTGTAAAAACAGATCAGTGGTCTGGGTGGAGTAATTTATTCATTTGGTCTTGTTCCTGAAACAGTGCCTCTGAAAAAATGCCTCGTGGTCTGGCATCCACACAGTGTCCTTGACCCCTCTTGGAGATGTTTCAATTCTGTTACGTGTGGATTTTTTTTTTTTTTTTTTCACTCACGTTGGGTCCACATGACTTAGCAATCGGCCAATGTGCTTTATAGTCTTGTATCCCTCTCTCCAGCCACCAGAAATGATGATGGGGTGGGGGTGTGGATTCACCCTTGTGTACCTGAGCTGCCGTTCGACTGAGTTCCACTGCCACGTCCCCTCCAGTGTTCCCAAGACCGATCACTAGCACGCGTTTGCCTTGAAAGCCTTCTGGGCTCTTATATTCCTGACTGTGCAGGATCTGGCCTTTAAATTTATGAATACCTGAGGGGAGGGAGGGATCAGAAAATCAGAAGCATCTGAAGTTTTATAACTCCCTAGTATGCAGGCATAGGGTCTGTAGGAAAAGGAAAGTTCCAGAAATATGTCAGCCTTTTGCTCCTGCTGCTAATTGCAGGACATAGAAGCCACGTATCATTTTCTTCTCCCATTGGATTCTCTGAGCCTGGATATAGCTTTAGTACAACCTGCAGGAGATTTAAAAATACGGGAGAATTTAAATTCCACATGAGTGCTCCCTTTTAAAGCAATTACTTGGGGAAATCAAGGTCACTGCAGACCATAAGAAACATCTCATGCACGACCCTGAACATCCTGAGCAAGAAGTAGATCGCTGATGCATGTTATTTTACCCAACAGATATATTCTGTAAGAAAATGGTTTGTGTATAGAACATATTTACAAGTGAATTTTAATTCAATTATAATTTTCCACAAAAGAAATTTTGTGGCAAGTTCTCTTATACATAATGATTTTTGTGGCTTAGGCTTGCTACTTTATGCTTATTTTACTTTATTCTTTATTATAGAATTAATGCTTTATTATACCATATGCTTATTTATACTCTATTCTTGCATTATTTACATTTGTGTTACTGACTGTTTTTTCAAGTTCCGAACACCGTTGATACAAGTATCACTCTTATGGTATTTGTATACATGAGAAGGACTCATGTATCCAAATATTTCTTCTCTTGATTTATTTTTGGTAATTATCTCCTTGGCACGTATAAAAGACATAAGCCATGGATTCATAAAAATGAAGACTGGTCGCAACAGTGGAAGTAGAGGTATTTCCAGCGGTGGCTGCAGAAATGGACATTATGAGGTGGCAGAGGAAACAAGAGTGATGGGGACAGTGACCATCAGTGAGATGAAACTCTGATGAAGAATCTGGAAGGAAACCCTGCAGTTTAGAGAGTTTAAAAGCTTCTCACCCCAATACTTCAAGTACATTTGAAATTTTAATATAAAAAAATGAAACTGTCTCCTAGAATATATCAATCTTCTTTTTTTTTTTTTTAATTTTTTTAACGTTTATTTATTTTTGAGACCGAGAGAGACAGAGCATGAATGGGGGAGGGGCAGAGAGAGAGGGAGACACAGAATGGGAAGCAGGCTCCAGGCTCTGAGCCATCAGCCCAGAGCCCGATGCGGGGCTCGAACTCATGGACCGTGAGATCGTGACTTGAGCTGAAGTCAGATGCTTAACCGACTGAGCCACCCAGGCGCCCCAACTCCGGTTCAATCTTCTATCACAGTGATTGACTGATTCATTTACTCAGTAACATTTATTTATTTATTTATTAAAAACAACTTTTTTTTTTTTAATGTTTATTTTTGAGAGAGACAGAGACAGAGCGTGAGTGGGGGAGGAACAGAGAGAGGGGAGACACAGAATCCAAAGCAGGCTCCAGATTCCGAGCCATCAGCCCAGAGGCGGATGCAGGGCTCTCCAACTCACGAACTGTGAGATCGTGACCTGAGCTGAAATCAAGAATTAACAGACTGAGCCACCCAGGAGCCCCATGATGCCAATTTTTGTTTCAGCAGGCTTCGTGCCCAGGGTGGAGTCCAACGCGGGGCTTGAACTCATGACCCTGAGATCAAGACCTGAGCTGAGATCAATAGACACTTAACCAACTGAGCCACCCAGGTGCCCCTGATGCCAATTGAAAGGAACTTTGCATGAGACAGGCATCTATCTGCCCAGGCAATGAGACCCTAAAGACAGTCTGTGTGGAGATGACTGGGGGAGGAGCTAGGGTTCAAGGAGCTGTGCGTGGTCAGCGAGAGGGTGCGGCCCATGCTAAGGGGCTGCACTGAGAGATCCCCCTTCATGGAATGTCCCTCTGAAGCAGAACCAAGAAAGCACCCTGCAAAGTGTCAGTCTTAGGCACGTCTGCGGCCAGAGAAAACTAGCGCCTGCTTGGTGCCAGTCAAGAAAGACCCTCCCTGCCCCCTGTGACTCTAATTCCGGAAGGGTCTAGGGTTAGAGACTGTAGCTGGTGGGTGACGGGTTTGGCAAGAGGAGGCACTGGGAGAGGAAGGGGGAAAGCCATGGGTGCCTCCTGTTCCCACTGAGCGTCCAGCCCAAAGCAGGCTCCAGCCGGGGGAGGGGAAGCCCCACCGTTACACGTGGTTGCAAGTTTTGACTATTCCAGGAGGCAAGATGTTTTCGTTAGGAAAATGAGAATTTTCCTGGGTGATTTTAAAGCGATGAGAGGGCTTGCCATGATCTGACAGAAAAGCAGTGGGAATGGCCTGAGATTGCGCGGCGGGGGAGAGGAAGGGCAAGCCCCACAGAGCAGGCCTGCTCTGAGAGACAGAGAGAGAGAGAGAGAGAGAGAGACAGAAACAGAGATAGAGTGTGAGCAGGGGAGGGGCAGAGAGAGAGGGAGACACAGAATCGGAAGCAGGCTCCAGGCTCTGAGCTGTCAGCACAGAGCCCGACGCGGGGCTCGAACCCACGAACCTGAGCTGGTCAGATGCTTACCTGGCTAAGCCATCCGGGTGCCCTAAACTCATTTAATTCTTAAACCACTTTCTAAATGGAATCACTGGGTTAAGTTTGCCCAGTGCTGGCATGTGGTCCGGGCTACCAGACTTTAGACCTTTGCTCCTAGGGGCACCCGGGTGGCTCAGTCAATTAAATGTCTGACTCTTGATCTCTGCTCAGGTTTTGATCTCAGGGTTATGAGTTAAAGCCCCATGTTGGGCTAGGCATGAAGAACTTTGTTCATAACTATTATGTTAAATGCCACTTATCACCAAGGGCCAATGTCCCGGGGGAACTGTAGCAGACCAGGACTCTTTGGAAACCTGAAAGCATGCCTACTCACCAAGATACCCCATGCTAGGAACACAGAGGACATTGGCATATTTGGCCTGGTGTCCTCCTGTGACAAATCCTTCTGAAGTCTGGTCTTAAACTAAGACCTCCTCAGGAGGAGTCTCTGACATCTGTATATGTGGATTTCTTCCTTCTCTATAATCTGGGTTTTGTGGCAAAAGAGAAGGGCACACGGCTATTTCTACTGCAGTCAGCCGCACCCCCCGCCCCAGAGATCATTAAAGTATGCAGAAATGTTTGCTCTTGTATTGATCCCAAACTCTCTTGTCATTCTCCTTTGTGTTTGCCCAGTCTCTTTCCTTCCGACCAGCTCTCCCAGATTACGTACATTATACTGCCGCAAGGATCCTCGCCTCTCAGCTCTTGGTTGATCTTTTGCAACAGCATCTTTTAGTCAGAGTCTAAGTACAACTGAGGGTGAGCCAACCCAAACCTGACAAGATACTGTATTCCAAAACATAGTATCACATCTTGTAAAACATCTCCCCATAGAAACATTGCTATAACAGGCGGTTCTGTATTTCTTTACTGCTGTGCCATTGTGGATTGAGCCCCCAGGCTAGCTGCAAGCTGGACCATCATTTACAATATTGCTTCTTTGCAATAGTATGCATTGAGGTCTCCCACTGGGTCTCTAAGACATTTTTTTGAATACGATATTTTGTTAATTTGATTATGAGATTACGTTTATAAGGTTTACATTTCATTTTCTTCATTGGCCCAGGTTTGCAAGCTTTATTCTTCATAGTCTTCCTTGAAAGCTTGCTTGCTTTCTTTTTCTTTCTTTCTTTTTCTTTCTTTCTTTCTTTCTTTCTTTCTTTCTTTCTCAAATATATATATTTAAATTTTATTTATTTATTTTTAAAGAGAGAGCATGGGAGGGGCAGGGGGGGGGAGGAGAGAAGCCCAAGCAGGCCTCACACTGTCAGTGTAGAGCCTGATGTGGGGGTTGAACTCACAAACCGTGAGATCATGACCTGAGCCAAAGTTGGACGCTTAACCAGCTGAGCCACCCAGGTGCCTCAACTGCTATGTTTCTTAAAAACAAATCTGTCAAGTTTATTCATGCTCTCACTTTGTTTGTTTGTTTGTTTATTAATTAAGTTATTGATTTGCAGTTTACTCCTGACTCAAATGACCTGTAATTCAATGACAGAATTCAAAAGCTTGGCTTTTTTTTTTTTTTTTTTTTTATGACACATCTGGTAGGGTTATGTGATCACTGAACTTGAATCAGATCAGGCACGATAAAGCTTAAATAATAACAACAGCATTTATATTAATAAGTAAGTAATAAGGCCTGACACCTCCATAGCTTACTACCTTTCCAAGTTATTTTGTACACACTTTTTCTGAGGTTGAGCATCAAGTCACTTATAATCATCATGAATTATTTCCAATGGCAAATAAACAACTTTCTTCTAGAATAACCCAGCAGAGTAGGCACGATCTCGGGTAGAAGTGACTCACCAGGAAAGGACTCCAGAGGCAAGTGAGGATTCAGGAAATGTCCAGTGCAAACCATGACAGCATCAAAGACACCTCGGTCCCGCTTTCCCTCTGTCTCTGTGACAACATCCCACTGACCAGTTTCAGAGAAGTCTGGACGCTTCGTGACACTGCATACTGTGGTCTGAAAGTAAAAGACACGCACTCACTTAAAAAAAATGTTTTTTTTTTAATGTTTATTTATTTTTGAGAGAGAGGCAGAGACAGAGAGAGACAGAGCACGAGTGGGGGAGAGACAGAGAGAGAGGGAGACACAGACTCCGAAGCAGGCTCCAGGCTCCAGGCTCCGAGCCGTCAGCACAGAGCCCAACGTGGGGCTCGAACTCACACACGTGAGATCATGACCTGAGCCGAAGTCGGACGCCTAACTGGCTGAGCCACCCAGGCACCCCCAAACACTCACTTTCTATCAATCACCTTTGGACTTCATGTAATGACTGGTATGGTAACCATGTTTTTTACTTCCAGCGGGCTGAATGAGTCTCAGGACAGGAGGTCTGTCAATATTGGTTTATCTCCCCCCTAAAGAAATGAAGCAACTTGGGGCACCTGGGTGGCTCAGTTGATTGAGTGTCTTACTCTTGGTTTCGGTTCCTGTCATGATCTCATGGTTTGTGAGATCAAGCCCGGTCTTGGGCTCTGTGCTGACACTGTGGAGACTGTTCTCTCCTCATTTGTGCTCTCATGCGCGCTCTCTCTAAATAAATAAATGTTAAAAAAAAAAAAAAAAAAAGAAAATAAGTAACTTGTACAAAGTCTCAAAAGTAGTCATAGAGAGCATGACCCAAAACATCTGAATGACTTCACTGGAAGGAAGAAACATTCAGTTTTTACTCCCGGTGAGAAGGAGGTGAGTTACAACACTGAATGACTTGGGAAAACACAGGAAGATGAATTTTGGCTCATTATAATTTCTGTGGTCCAGATTCCTAGTCACTTCTTCCCAGTGGGTTTCATGGGCAAAATTTATTTTTCCTTTCCTCTCAAAAAGAAAAACATTCTAAATTTCATCCTGAATAAGAATTTGGATTCAGGAGAGGAACCAGGATATTCAGTATTTAATGCCTTATTTGAGTAAAACATGAGAAGCAGGAGAAGTGAGGAGTCTTTATTATCTGCCTTGTTCATATAGAGATAAAATCAGGAATGAATTTACTTAAATATCCCATTTCCATTAGATTGCCGAATGAGCAGCCCCCATTCATTAACCTTCCGTGACCCAAGGTGTCTTACCCTAAACCGAATGTATTTCAGAAGATCAAAGTGCTCAACAAATTCTTGGAGATAGTCCCAAAATTTTCCTTGGTTCATGTAGTTTGGATAATCTTCTTGGAAGGGGAAGTCGCTGTAACATGACATCTCTTTGCAGACGTTTGTCACTAATGACCTGTAGACCCTGGTCATCCCATCTTTAGAAGTTTCCTGTGGTGAGAGCACAGTTAGCTTGATGGGGTGGGGGAGTCAGGAGGAAGAGAAAAGAGATTGTTAGCAGTCAGTGTTCCACTCACCATTCCAAAGAATTCCATGGAAATGCAGCACTGGGTCTCTATGCTATAGTTATCAGAAATCGTTGTTGGGATTGGACTTATTAAACATAGTATCTTTATCAAACTACAAAGAAGTTAACAAAATTTAACAGGGTTCTCCAAGACTAACAATGCCATTAAGCGATTCCATGAACATGGGGCCTATGGTCTCTCCCTTGCTTATTTTCTTCCCCTTCTTTGCCATCCTCACTCCCTCAACTCATGCCCTAGACCTCTTTCTCTTGACTTTACTCAGAGAACTCCTCACTGATTTTTGTATTTATTGTCTATGTATATTTTCAATCACTCTCTCTTTATTGGCTCCTTCCCATCAGCACTTAAAATACTGAAGACTCTAATTTTTAAAAACAGAACAACACTCCCTTTCAACCTATATCTATTCCCTTTCCAGCCTTGTCTCTCTGTGTCCTATATCAATCTTCATGAAAAAAATCATCACATACTGGGCAGCCTCTGTTTTCTCATCGACTCTTCAACTCACTGTTGTCTTGTCGCAACCTCACACACTCAAAAAACGTACCAACAAAACAAAAACATGCATATTAAAAGCACAGATGGGGGCACCTGGGTGGCATAGTTGGTTGAGCATCTGACTCTTGGTTTCACCTCAGGTCATAATGCCAGGGTCACGGGATGGATCCTCACATCGGCCTCCGTGCCGGGCATGGAGCCTGCTTAGGATTCTCTCTCTCTCCCTCTCTCCCTCTCTCTTCCCCTGCCCCTTCCCCAGCTTGCATGCTCTATCAATCTCTCTCTCTCTCTCTCTCTAAAAAATAAGGCCTCAATGAACTTCTGATGGCTGAAGCTAATCTCTATTTCTCTTTTAAGTATCTTTCTTAGCTGTCAATATCCATAAGACACCGTCTCTAAGGTAGCTGTTCCGGCCGCATAGCACCCTGCACTCCCAACACGGCCCTGATCACACTGCACTGTAACAATGTGTTTTACTGTTTTTGTTCCCTACTAGACTGTAAGGAGGGCAGGGTCCTTGTCTATTTTGTCCCCATCCTGGTAGAGGGACATTATAAGCACAGGTACTCAGGTACTTGGTGAATGGGTGAACATTAACACTATCACTGCATTTTTGAAAAAGAAATAGTATATATATGACTGAAAGAAATTACATTGAAATTTATCATTATTATTATTATTTTAATTTGAGTATAGTTCACACACAGTGTTACATTAGTTTTAGATGTACAACATACATAGAAATTTTAATAGTGCAGGTATATAATTCTCATGGGTATTGATATTATATTTAATTTGTACTTTTCTTTTTGTTTAACTCAGTATTATTTTCTAAAATTTATCTATATTACTTTATTTTTTTGAGAGAGAGAGAGAAAGAGAGAGCATGTGTGTGCACGCATGCACACACAAACGGGGTGGGCCAGAGGGAGAAAGAATCTCAAGCAGGCTCCACACTCAGCACGGAGCCCAATGCGGGGCTCGATCTCACGACTGAGATCATGACCTGAGCGGAAATCAAGAGTCGGACGCTTAACTGACTGAGCCACCCGGGCTCCCCTATCTATCTTACTTTAGGGGAAGAAAACCAAACAAACTGTGGGGTCAAATAGCAGAAGGGACACAAACCAGGCCCAGTGTTTTCTGTCCACATTGACATTTGGCTCCATTTGGTTCCATCAGGCTCACGGTACAACAAAAGAAACTTTTCTCCCCTAGTACACTATAATCACAGGGCTGTGACCATTTCCACTTACATACATTTGCTCATTCTGTTTTCTTCACCATCTGTCGATGAATGGCAAATGCCACCTCCTCCATGAAGGCTTCCCTCATTCATACCAGTTTGAAGTACTCTCCTCCACGCTGAGCTCCCACTGAATGTTGCTCTTCTCTTCCCCCCAAGGCCTCCTATCTTCTGACATTTTATACCTCACTGCTGGGACAGATCCCTAGGTCCCTGCTGAAGGCCCTGTGATGCCCAGGACCAGCCAGAGGCAGGTGGTATTGAGCCACTTCCAGCCCCTACGTCTGTTGCTCAAGTCACCTAACAGCTGGCCTAACCCTAAGCATAAGCCCCCAGGATGCACACCCCTCTCCCTGGAAGGACCGATCAGCATCTCGACCTTTTTTATTCTGATACTGCTGTGAAAGCTACCCACCCCCAACTCTACAGGGTCCGGATTCTTGCCTCACTCTTGCCAGTTCTCTTCCCAAAGACCCGAACAATGCCTGGGGGCTGGGGCTTCGCTCCCTGAGGCCAACCTCCGTCCTTCGAAAAGTGTCAGTGCTCCATATTCACCAATGCCATTCAGTTTAACCTATGTGACACTTTGTTCCTTTGCCTCAGAATGTCCCTGGTCCAGAAACCACTGTAACTTCCAACACTATGTTTGTGTAGCGGACTTAACTCTTCTTTCTTCCCTCCTCCAACTGTCCCTGCCCTGCCCTGCTAAGTCTCCGGGTTCATCACCTGTCAGACTGCATCCTGCACAGTATCGGCACCTTTCGTGCACAATCCCGTGTTGTTGTAGTGAGCTGCTTTCTTTTTTTGTTTTAACGTTCATTTATTTATTTTGAAGAGAAAGAGAGAGAGAGAGAGAGAGAGAGAGAGAATCCCAAGCAGGCTCTGTGCTAAATGTCAACAAGAGCCTGACACGGGGCTCGATCTCACAAACTGTGAGATCATGACCTGAGCCAAAATCAAGAGTCAGCCAGCTTAACTGATCGAGCCACCCAGGCTGCCCGTCCCCACCCAGTGAGCTGCTTTCTTATGTGGTCCCCAAGATAGGCTGAAGTCACCATGCCTGAGCAGGGACAAAGCCGACAGCCGGATTATGATTGATAGAGGTGGGAGGGTACGAGCTACGCACAGTAAACTTCCATAGTCCCCCGATGTCATTACTTCTCTCAAAGCAGGTGGGCTCCAGATCCTCATCCAAGCAGCACTTGATGGAGGACAGGCCGCTCACACCCGCCCCAATCACTGCGACTCGCCTGGCCATGGCACCCTGTTGGAAGAAGGGTGGCCTGAGCGTCCTCCTGTGACAAAACTGGAAGGAGCCTCCTGTCGTAGCATTCAACTTTCATGGTGGCATAAACACCCTCTTGTCATCTTTGAGCTGGGGCAGACTCACATTGTGGTTAAACATGAGGGCTTTGAAATGGGACTGTTCTGGTTTAACTCTTCGTGTCACTTACTAGCAGTGTGACCTTGGGCTAGCTTTTTTTTTTTTTTTTTTTTTTTTTTTTTGTCTCCGGGCCTCGGTGTTCTCTTTAGTACAGTGGGGACGGAAATAATAATAATAGCTCTTAAATATTTGTTATGGAATTAAATGATTGATATGTCAGAAGGATTGTAGAAGTCTGTTTCCTACATAGTAAGTGCTCACTTAAATTTAGTTCTTATTATTAACTAGTATAGTCAGGACCTTGATGCCCTTGGGACTTTACATCCCCTCAGTATGAAAAGGACCCTCTGCTTCCACTTTGTCTCTCTGGACCCGAGGAATTGCGGCTAGCAAAAAAGATTAGTTTTTATTCATAGCCTCTAGAGTCCTGAAGAACAGCTGGTCATGGGTCATCCCCTACCATGCAATGGTGATATTACATGAATTGACTGGGAGGTTCTTAACCTCGCACAGAGGCAAGACTGGCTGACCATAATGCAGAACAAAGTCCCCAAGGAGAGCTACATGGGGCATTCTGGATGAGGTCTTCTGGACATGGGGATGTCCGTGGCAGTCAGTAGAGACTGGAGGAGGTAAGTGTCATAGGGATTGAGAAGCAGTTTTTCCTGGTACTACAATTTGGGCTTCTGTCAACACCAACGTAGCTTTTGCTTTGACAGATGGGCGAACCACTCAGTTGATTCCAGCAAATCAGACATGTCACGCTGAGGCCCTCGACACGTCAGGTGGATTCAGTGGCCAGTGCTGCCTTTCCCTCAGCGCCCCCCGGCCAGTCCCACACACACACAGAGTAGTTGAGACGTCAAAGTATTTGTTTTATAAAAATATATATATGTATAATTGATTTGGCTTTGCCTTTGAAGACATGGTATTTTTTTGAGGGGAGGTCTTGCTGTGTAACCCTTACGTGATTTTTGTAGCGTGATTCCGCTTATTCTAGTGCTATTTGCCTTGGGGAACCAAGAGAAAAAATATTTATTGAGACCTGAGCGCCAGTAAATGAGAAAACAAAGAGCGTCATCGTGTGACATGATTTGTGGCCACACTGCTAGTAAGGGGCTGAGTCTGCAGCGACTCTAGATCTCTGACTCTGAGGTTGGATGTGCACATCTCCTTGGTCTGAGAGGCTAAGGTGTCCTGTGGTTCCCATTAGAAAGCCTCTTCCCTCACCTGTGCTCAGGTTTGCTGTCACATTTTTGTGATGGACTTGGGGGAATGTGTCGTATGCCTTTGCAGCTTGCCTTCTAGATCAAATCAGAGTCCCCGGGGCACAGAGTCAAAGTGTATTTATCTCCTTTACAGGGGGCAGAGGAAGACTTCTGAGCCCTTCAGACCCTCGAACTCACCTGGTCCTGGAGCAGATCCAGGGACTTGCGAGGAGATACAGAGGGATTTCTTAGGGCTGTTGCCAAATCTTACTTGCCAACCTGCCCTTTGTAGGGTTGAGACCTCCATGTCTGGCTTTCATTATTTACGACCAAACTGACACTTCTTCCCCTTAGACTCTTGGTTGACTTGGGAGTCTCTATTGAATTGAAAGAGCTAGGTAGGCTGCAATCAGAATGGACTTAGAGGCAGCAGAACTGGTTTGAACCCTGTGTCTGCAACTGATTGGCCATGTGACTCCAAACAACCTACTTGAACACCTTAAGATTTATTGCTTATAAAATAAAAAAAAAGAGCTATGTAGAATTGTTTGAGTTTTAAACAAAGCGACATTACTCACACAAAAGTGCCCAGCACCAAATATTTATCAGTGTTCATTCCCTACCTCCCTAATCATCTCCCTCACTTCCTCTCTTTTCCCTAGAAAAGACAGCTCACACAGACAAAAGCAATCAGCGAGTTTGGAAATAAGGAGGCATACATACCTGTAGTTTCCTTTGGGGTGAGGAGGAGGATTTTCAGACAGCTTTCAAACAGAAGTAAATGGCCTCTGCCAATGAGAACACTGGAATTTCTAGGCCACTAGGTAGAAGGCCGAAGTCGGTAGATCTCAACTGTGTTCTGTCTTTGCAATCAAAACACAAAAGAAATGGTTGCTGATTGAACTGGCAAAGTGCAAAACGTGCTCCAGTGAACAGGCGAGCAGCAAATGAATCCATTCTGTTGAATGGATGGAAGCACCCGGGTACCTTGAAGTGCAGTTAGAGAGCCAGGGGTGGGGACCCAAAGATGATGAAGGCCCAGTGACTAAATAATGGTAATAAGAAAAGACCCCGTAACAGGAGACGCTGCCACATGGAGAGATGTGGACACACATGACATCATGTGGCGCCTTCCTGGAACGGTTGTGTGCTCCAGGTACCAACGTTTGCAGGCCCTGTTGGGTTGTTTGGCTACACAACACAGCAACACAGAGCAACACAGAGCAACAATGTCTCTGTTGGTTAGAGACACAGAGTGGGCTGTGTTTTTCCAGGGCAAAACACCTTGTCCTTTATAGAGCCACTTAAGAAACTGTACAGGCAGCAAAAACAAATTAGGAATTTACACCCTTGGAATTACACAACACTTGCAGATTATGAATTTCTGAGTGGGGGCAGCCATTTAAAAAATATGCTTCAAATAAAAAAGTTGAAATAAAAAAAAGGGGGGGGGCGCCTGGGTGGCCCAGTTGGTTAGCGTCTGGCTCTTGATTTTGGCTCAGGTCATGACCCCAGGGTCGTGGGATCCAGCCTCGCATTGGGCTCTTTGCTGGGCAAGGAGCCTGGTTAAGATCCTCTCTCTCCCTCTGCCCCCTCTCCTCCCGCATACACACCCACATACTCTGTCTTGTTTTATCGCTCTCAAAATAAATACGTAAATATAAAAAGTATGCTTCGAGTCAATGAGGGGAGTTGGTGAGTGAACTAGAAATAGGAAGATCTGGGTTCTGGTTCTGCCTCTGGCTCTGACCGGCCGCAGGAACTTAAAATTCTTTATTTCCCCGTGAGATTGCTCCTACATTTGTAAAACAGAGGGTTCTAGTAGTTTTACCTTTGTCCTCTTCCAGCCCAAGAGAATTGTTTTTATGTCCCAATGCCAAGTAATTGGTACCAAAATAGGTGTGATTTGAAAGGGAGGAGAGATTCCTCAGGCATGAAGGGCAGGGGGAGTGGTGGGACATAAGGTGTGTGTATGCTCTCTCTGAACTATAAAGTGTGTTATGACTGTGAGGTCCTCTGTAGCTCAAAGGTTGCTTCTAATCGGAGTTCTTTGGTAAATGAGCCCTAATCTATTGAACTGGACTTTTGAACGACACGAAAACCCCATCCCAGACCTGCCAGACCAGAAAATGTAGGAATCATTTCTGAAATATGGAGAGACTTGGGTGATCTGCAAATCATGCGATCGATCATGATTCATTTGGGTTTGGAATTTGATCTGTTTATATTTCTTATTATCACTCACCAATGCTATAGTATTTCCTAACACCTGTGGAGTATTTTATGTTTCCCAACGCTTGGCACTCCTATGTCATCCGTAAAATGACATCAGAGGGGAGAACAGAATCACAGAAAGTCCTGGGATGCTGTTATTCTCACTGACAGCTTTCTTTCAGATGGTTGCTCCCGACAACGTAACTTTGTTTCCTTACAACAGCTCCTTTGCTTTCTGACTTTCTCCTTAATTCTGTTGCTTTCACCCTGATCAAGAGACTCCTGAAGAAGACATTCATCCTTAAGGAAGGCACTCAGCAAGGGGAATATTCATCCTCTGCAAAAGAGGTTTCTGGAAACATTTCCCCCCATTTAAAAAAAAGAAAAGAAAAGAAAAAAAGACAATGACAATGAAGAATAGCCCAGCACACTTACCTTATTGGCACAGAGCAGATACTCTGACAACTTATTTCTCAAAGCAAATAGACAAGATAGTGCTTGCCTTAAAAAAAAAAAAATTCGAATCTCAAACTCTTTGTTCTAAAAGAAAAACAACATCACAGGAATGCAGACTTTGATTAAGTTCTCTGTTTCCAGTCTTGCTGGTGACAGCAGAGAGTATCGTCCTCACTGAGGATGAAAAGTTGTGTGGGACAAGGGCTTGCTACTTCTGTGATATGAGGGGAGGGCTAAATGACGAGTTAGATTACTGGCTCTGGATTTGAAGAACATACACGACCTCTGCCCTCCTCCCTCCCAAACGTCACACTTCCGGCAAAGCCCGAAACTTAAAGCACGTGGTAAGCGGCTGCTTTTCTCACAGTAGCCTTTAGAGGGCGCCAGAGTCACCGCCAACATCACAGCCCTGCGTGAAACAGGCATTCTGCTTGCTAGATTCTTCTGTGTCATTTAGTCCCCGGAGCCATCCTAGGAGCCGTCCAAACGACAAAGTCATTTCGGTGACTATCACCTCGCCAAGTTCTTTCATGTCTACAGGTCTCTAACCCGAGAAATATGATTTTAAAATCCAGAACTTGTAAGGAATTTAAATATTGTCATCCTTTCAGAAAGGGTCAGCCGAGAAAGCTGGTAAAATGAGTTTGAGAAAGCACAAAATTAGTTTTAGATCTTAGCCTGGGGCACAATGAAAACAATAATTCCAGAAGCAGGAACAGAATACTAAATAGGCACCATCTTTTTGTTTTTCTTTTTTCTTTTTTTTTTTCCTTCTCCATTGAGTGCTTGGAAGCTAGCATAAAAGGCCATCTTGAGTTCGCTGAACCCGTTTCTGGACCCCGAGCTCAAATGCAAACGCCCACAGGGGTCAAGAAGGTAACTCAGAGGAGGAAAGAGGGCCAGGTAAGACTGATCGGCAAGCACATCTCCTGTCTG